>NC_064921.1:261845272-263062218 GCF_023897955.1 Schistocerca gregaria
CTATTTTTGGGATCACGATTCGTTGCATATCTCGGAAATTTTGCGTTTATACTTTGAGGACAGCTTTTATGGATTGTATGTTTGTAAGATTCTGATACGATCGGATTCTATAAGAGTAGGCCAAGCACCAAGCCAATTAAATAACCCGTGCCCGTTGCTGGCACCCCGAAGATGATGTAGTTTACACGGATGTGTTACATTGTAACTATCTCTGAAGTGGTTGTGACAAATGTTGATATTGCTTCACGTATGGACATGGTACGTGCACTTCACAGCACTGTATCGGCCATCATAAGCACAACATAGTGTGATAAAATATTCCCGCTGAGAACAGTGTCAACCACATTACCTGTTTCTGACTCGTGCTCCCATCCTTTTAATGCGTCGACCGGGGTATATGATATATGATGGAATACTATGACGATAACGTGTCATTCAGACATGTCGAGTATTTTGTGGTCCGTATGGACACGTTTCAATAAGCTTCTTTAATACTACGTCTTAAATGTTCAAATGTGGACAAATTATAAACCTGGGTAGTCTAGGCTTGACCTGAGCCCACATCGGCATGACAGCAGACAGACCTGACCAACTCTTGGTTCACACGTACTGGAATGTTTACTTTGTTGTTTCTTCTTCTTGTTCTTCTATTCAGATGTTAGGCGAAACTGTCCGTCACAGTACCCATCGTTACCGGGGTCTTCTTCTATCGCCTCTTCCTTGGCACTTATATTTTCTAGCCTTTAAGGGGGGGGGGGTCTATCTTTTTCCATTCTTTCTAGGTGTTTGTTCCATTTTATCCTATACTCTACAATTTTATCATCTTCATTCCTTTGTCTGTCTTCCATTATGCAACTTTTAACTCGTCTCAGGAATTTCTTTTCTTGTGACTGAATACGACTTTCTTGCTCTTTGCTAAGCACCCAGGCCTCGCTTCCGTAGAGCAATGTAGGAACTGGTCTGCAGAATTTAATTTTAGTAGCTTCTCTAGTTTTGTTTTCAAGGCTTCTATTAATTGCTCTATGTACCCAGCTAAATTTACTAAGTTTAATTTCTATATCTTTGTTGTAGCTGTACGTCACTTCACGTCCTAGGTAACTGAAGTGGTTTACTAGCTCTCAAAGCATTTGATCTATTACTATTTTGGTTCTAATGTGTTCTTTCCCCATGAAGGATACTGCCTTAGTTTTTTCTGTTGATATCTCCATGTCAAATGTCACACTTACTTAGTACGTAAATACATTTCTGAAGGTCCTCTTCTTTACCTGCTACTATCACTACATCATCAGCATATACTAAGTTATTTGAAATTCAGTTTCCAATGTTTGCATTATTTCATGTATGTAAATATTACACAAAGCTGGGGAGATACAGCAGCCTTGTCATACTCCTTTGTTGGTTGGTCATTTTTCCACTGAGATCTAGAAAGGCAGTCGTGTTCTGATACGTAATATTTATTAGGTGTTTTGGATATGCGCGATTCATCATTATTCTCCAACGTTTCGGTCTATTGACATTTTAAAATCGATAGAAGCAATCTGTGTTTCTTTTTTGTATTCTCTGTGTTTTTGTATTATACACCGTAAAATAAAATCTGCATCTACCGTAGAGCACCCTTTCCTAACAGCCATTTGTTCTTCATGCAGTACGGTTTCCGTTATGTTTTTAAGTCTTGGGTTTAAATCTTAGCGTATATCTTGTATACTGAGTCTAGTAAACTTATTTCTCTGCAGTTGCTGCATAGACTTTTGTCGCCTTATTTAAAGAAAGTTATATCACTTCAGCAATCTTCCACTCTTCGGGATTACTTTTGCTCTTCCACTCTTCCAACATTCGTTTAAGGGATGTAACAGTTGAAGATGTAGCATCATTACTCCATATTTTAGCAATTCAGCTTTTAATACCATCTCTTCTTCTCGATTTTTATTCTTAAGTGATGTTAAGACAGATTTTACTTCGCTAGGCTGTATTTAATCTAATCCGTTGGCATCAATTATTTCAATTTCAGTTTCTTTTGGTGTATCATATCATAATTTTTGTAGTAATTTATCCACTGTGCTTTTCAATATTGTTTAAATTTTCTCTTTCTCCATTATGTCAAAAGTGTTTAAAATTTTATAGGCCATTTTCTGTTTCCCGCGAACATCATTCTCTATATTAGAAATGAATCTATCCCAGTGATCTTGGTTCTTGGCGTTCCTTCATTACTACACATTTAGTAATATTTCTTCTCCCCTTATAAGATTGTATTTTTTCCACTGTGGGGTTGCTTATGTATTAAATATATGCATTCTGATTTTCTTTAACAGCCTTGTTTATATGCTCATTTCTTATTTTTAGGACCCTTTTTTTTCTCTTTTTACCGAGATCTTCTCCTGCTACTCTGTATATTACCACTCTTGCTAGCTCTTTATTCAATCATCTTTGGTACACATGCTTGATGCTGTCCTCTTCCAGCAAGTATACTTTATAAACTCTTTGATATTGTTGCTTGCTTAATTTTTTTATTTTGTTATTTGACATTGTCAAACTGGGACACAGAAGATCCGTTACGTTAAAGTGTGTGGATAAAAAGCGTAGGTCCACTTGGGAGCCTCGCGATCGCTACGGTCGCAGGTTCGAATCCTGCCACGCGCATGGATGTGTGTGATGTCCTTATGTTATTTAGATTTAAGTAGTTCTAAGTTCTAGGGGACTGATGACCTCAGAAGTTAAGTCCCATAGTGCTGAGAGCCATTTGAACCGAATCTCGCACAGTATCGCGATGTAGGAGTGTTGTCTCCGGGAAAACTGAAATAAATGTTTGATTAACTGAAACGATGTATTCACCGCCTGCTTTGAACACTTGTTCTACAAAACACATATTTCTTCAATGGTTAGCATTTTAACAGTGACAAAACGAAACAAACGAACTAAACTTGAACGTTACGTCAACACGTAACGACACACACCAACGATACTACTGACGCTGGCTGAGATAAACGAAACAGTGGAATGTTGGGAGAGTCCACTTGAAGGGAAGTAACCCAGGCAGGCGAGCAATCATACGGCACGCTCGGCTAACAATCATACGGCACTTCGGAGAGACTTTTTGAACACCCTGTACGATATTTCCGCAGTAGTCAATTTTGTCTATTTGAATGTTTACATTTCTGGTTTTAATGCAGTTTTGCCACCTAAGTAAAGATAAATACCAGATCATTAAGAAGAAAACTAGCGAAAGGGTAAAATGTTTTGTGAAACAATTTGTACAAAAGTAAGAAATAAAATAGATTAGACAAAAATTTCACACATCCTTTGAATGACGTTCGAAATTATGTGGTGCGTCAATTTGTAACTTTTAGATAAATCATGTCATAAAACAACGAAATGGGTTTGTTTCCCATATGGGGATTTTCACGGCACTCCTAAGCAAAGTCAGTACTTGGTGGAACGTTCCTTTGTTCGGATGCAGGCTTGAATCCGTCTTGTCATACCACAGATGAGATCATCAAACCAAAAGCAAAAACAATACCGGCAACGTTACAACACGACGTCTTCACGGCTCCACCGTGAAGCTACTGTTAGGTGGCTCCCTGCTTGGCTGCTTACCCTTGTGTCACTGCTGCCCCGTCCGCTCCCTTGAGGCGCCTCGCGGCCTGTGGCACGCACGTCCACACACGCACCCCCGCACCCCGTCAGCGGGTGGTTATCTGTGCATCTGGATCGCGTGTTGTCCAGCCGCAGTAATTACTGCCATCCGCTTGGAGCGCTGTTATCGGCGCACAGCGGCGCGCAGTCCCACCGACAATTTTATTCCCATCCAGTTAACACAGCCAGCTGGCTCAGATTGGCCGACCACCGCACGCCTCTCCTGGATTTGCGAGGGCCCGACTCTGGTCGCTCACTACCAAACTTACGAGTGCCAGCACTCCAACTTCCAAAAATGTGCAGGCTACGCGCAGGGAATATTAACTCAGTGAATTAGAAAAGTGGCAATGAATAGGTAAAGTCACATACACCAAAGCGATACGAAATGAAATGAGCAAGTACGGTGATAGTAGGGAAGGCGAAAGGTCGACTTTTGTCGGATGGATTGAAGGAGACTGAGGCGAAACAACTAGCCTAACGTAGGAGCAAATTTTGGAGGTATCCGTGATGAAAAAAATTATAAAAATTAGGAACTGCTTATTCAGGCATTTTTGTAATAAAATTTGCAAATGAATACAACACAATATAATATATTTCCCTTGTTATATTAATAAACTAAATCAGTGTATGTAAGTAAGTAAGTGTAAGAAAGTTGGGCTTCATCGTTTTCACTATCTATTCCAGCACGTAATTTATGAGTCCACTGTTTGGAGTGCTTCTGGATGGCGAGCCAGAAATCCAAGGACCAAATGTGCTTCAGTCATTTAATTTTCGTTGTTGAAGGGATGCGGGCATCCATTTCGTTCTATTGTGGGCATCCATTTAGTTCTAGGAGATGATACACTAATCTGCACAGTTTTTTTTTCAAAGTCAGACCATAAAGTGGCTTTTGTAGATCCTTGAGATATCTTGGTCCTCACTGAAAACACATTGATATTTTCCTCAGCTTTTTCAGCTTCTGAGAGGGAATTGTCTTCTTTCTTTTTTAGATATCGTTTAATAGTAGTCAAAGATACGACATACTATTCAGATGTTTTTTCGTGGGTCGTCGTTTTATTGGTTATCGACTCAACAGCTTGTTTCATGTTCTTCGTGGGCCAGTTTCGTCTATCCACTTTCCGTAAATAATGACGTATCGTCGGCAAACGAGAAAGGCAAATAAAGAACGTTCATCAAATACAGAATATAAGGTGACCGGGGCGTAATGGATTATAGCGTAAATCATTTCTCCCGCAATGCACATCGACTGGGAAAATATTCAGTAAACATCGTAAACATTTTATCCCAACTGTATTGTGTACAAAGTTCTACATCTACATCTACATCCGTACTCCGCAAGCCACCTGACGGTGTGTGGCGGAGGGTACCCTGAGTAAGATCGCCAATAAAATGCTGATTTAGGTGCACTAAACATTGATTGTGAAGAAAAAAGTTATGACAGACTTCCTTTGGTTGGAAGCGGTCCAGAATGAATAGAAAAACGAATTCGCTCACTTTTATAGGCAGACACTTAACTAGCGACCGACAACAGGTGTACCCTTGTTAAACTATAACAGACATTGTTTCGGTAAACACTTGTCATTTGAACCTCAGTATAGCGCCCCTAGACGACATTAGACCACCAACACCGTTCCGCCCAAATAGAAAATTCCGCCCCGGTCTCCCCTAAAAAAATTGTGCGACCTATTCTTCACTACAGCTCGAGTGTTTGGGATCCAAACCAGCTCGGTATAATGAAAGACACTGAGGCAATTCAGAGGTGTGTTGCTAACTTTGTTACTGGTAGGGCCGATCAAAACGCAAGTATTACAGAGATGTCTCGCGAATTCCAATGGCAATCCCTGGAGGGAAGATGAAGGTTTTTTTCGCGACACACTACTGAGACAGTTCAGACAACTGGCGTTTGCGGCTGACTGCGGAACGATTACACTGCCACGAACGTGCACCTAGCCTAAGGACTGCGAAGACGAGATAAGATGAATTAGGGCTTGTACGGGGGCATAGAGTCTTTTCTCCCTCGTACCATTTGTGAGTGAAACAGGAAAGAAAATGCGATGTTGTGGTCCAAGGCATCCTCTGCAATATGCGTGGAGTTGTCAAACTGTACTACTGAGAGCAAAGTTCGCAATATGATGTTTAAAGTTGTCACGTTAATGTGAATCCATTCACAATGTAAGTATGGTATATAACGCCGACTTTTTTACGTATAATGAAAAACAATTTGACAATTACGCCATATGAAACGTAATTTTACATATTTGCTTGAAAATAACAAGTATTTGAAATTAGCTAGGCGTACGAGTTAAATATAGATCGTCTACATTACAGCCTACTACAGACCAAGCTTTTTTTTCACTTAGCATTTAGAGGCTGTGGCTCTCACAAAAAGCAAAACTTTGTGCACCCTATTGCTGTTGGGGTTCGACAAAAGTATGAAGAAACAACATGGAGAATATGTGCTTGAACATAAATTTCTCTGCCTCGTGATGACTGGGTGTTGTGTGATATCCTTAGGTTAGTTAGGGTTAAGTAGTTCTAAGTTCTAGGGGACTCATGATTATAGATGTTAAGTCCCATAGTGCTCAAAGCCATCTGAAAAATTTGATTTGAACATAAATTCATATTGCGCTGTTGTATTTGACCACGAATGGCACCTGCGCAATATGCTCAATATGTTGCAAGTATCACTCATGGCCAGAACAGTGCTCTATGCATTTCTGAGTGCATATGTCGGGGCTACTTGAATTCGAACATGGGCAAATTCTTAATGCAGATACATAGGATGCTTCTGAACCAAGGGAGCTGAAGTGTTCGGTGTTTTAAGAAGTATCGTAATCACCCGCGAATTCACAACACAGAGGGAAGTGTGTGCCGAATGATCGTGACAGACGATCATTTAAGAGGGTTGTGACGAAAAATAGGAAATTAAGTGCGAATGTTACTGCAGAACTGAATGTTGCAGTTGCTAGCCAAGTCAGCATCGTAAAAACACGAAGGGAGTTCCATAAGCATGGAAGAGTTCCATAAGCATGGAATTGCACGGCGAGCTGGAATTCCAGAACGCCCCATCAGTGATGCAAATGCTGGTAACAAGAAAACGTCATAAAACCTGGACTACAGAGCAATACAAGAAAGTCAGTCAGTCGGATGAGTGTTCTTGCAATCTGTTTCCCACTTCTGTCCGGCCTTACGTCACAAGAGTGGAACATGGCTACTCTGGGAAGTCGCATTACTGCCAAGGATTACGTGATCGCTGTCGCTGATCAGCTGCACCCTATGGTTTAATGTTTGTTCCCCAATGGCGATGCTGTGTTCTGAGATAAAAGGGTCCTTGTTCACTCCGCTCGCATCTTCCAGGACTGGTTTTGTGGGGACGAGGATGAATTATCACATCTTCCATGGTCACCACAGGCACCAGATCATAATGTTATTTGGTCTTAGTGGTCTACTTCTTAAGAAGGCTGTTGAAAATTTCAATACTAACCTCGATGCACTATCAAAATTGGCACACAACATAGTAGTAAAACTAAACCCATCTAAAGCCCAAGCGGTACTTGTCGGTGTACTCTAAGCTCATTAGCCCAAAACATCGGGAATCCGTACCATCTCTTATCCTAAATGGAACAAATATTAACTTCTCTCCCTCAGCAAAGAGTTTGGGAGCAATAATAGATGAAAATCTAAATTGGATAGAGCACGTAACTGCAGTGTGCAAAAAAGCAACAGCATCCCTTCATGTCCTACAAAAATATAAAAACTCTTCCCTTTCGATCTGAAAAAGAAATTAGTACAAACGCTTATACTCCCAACCACTGACTAGAGCGATATTGTCCTACAAGGCCTCTCTCAGAAAAATTCGCGACGTCTGTAACTGGTCATGAATTCCTGCGTCCGATATCCGATATATCTGTGACGTTCGACTTTTTGATCACACTTCGTCAGCATATGCAAAATTGTCCTGGCTGTGTGCATTCAAACGCCGAGATTTCCATACACTCTGTCTCATCTACTGCCTTATAAATGTACACTATCCCTCATATCTCTCCTCGTCCATATCGCTTATGTCGGAACATGACAGAAACCCACGTTCCCATCATAATAAAATCCTCTCTGTTCCACTGCATCGCCCAGTCACCTTCTCAAAGTCGTTTACAGTAGCGGGAACCAGACTCTGGAATAACCTCCCTCGTTATGTTAGAGAACTTAAAAACATGTCCGGCTTCAAAAAACAGTTAATGAGGTATCTACTTAAGCAACAGTAATGCTTTCCTCTGTACATGAATGCACTTCACCTCATTTCTTCTCTCTTTCCCCCTCCTTAAATCTCCCTTCCTCAAAACTCGCTGTACTAATAAACATCTATTTTACATACCAGGATATTAATATACATCTGCACAAATCTTCATTACTATTGCCAATTTTTCTCATGTTTATCATTATTATTTGATTTTTTTTACTGTTATTATTATTGCTTTTATCATAATTTGTATGTATAGCACATGTTGTAAAAATACTGCCAGCCGTTACTTTATTAGGTCTTAGTCATTACGCTTTATTCATATTGTCACTAGAGTAATCTAATTTTCTTATTTAAACTACTGTCATGATTTAACTCTGATGTGTGAAATGCTGCATGTATGGAACACCCGTCTGATGTAAGAGAGGGCCTGATGGTCCTAATCTGATGAGGTTAAATAAATAAATACTTTGGATGGAAGGCTATCCGCTATCCGGTTCCATCATCATCACCTGAATATGCAACTGTGTTGTATGAAGAATGCAGTAAAAGTCCCTTGAACTCTGTATGAGACGACTGGAAGCTGTTTCGAATGCCAAGTGTTCCCCACGCCGTTTTAAGCATGGTAATGTGTTGTGTTTCTGGCTTTTGCATATTTTCGTCCAACCGCTCTATGTACATGTAGCTGCAAGTGTTTGATTTATTACAGGATCCTGTAGTATATTTTGAGCTCAAACATTGAAGCGTTCATGGAGGAAAATAGGTTTCCCACAAAGAATAAACACGGATCCAGTGAAACTGAGATCTTCAGGAACACAGCTTCCTTTATTCGTACAGATGCAGCAAATGACAGATGGAGGTGAACAAATACACTCCTGGAAATGACGGTTTGGATGTACCGTGCACTATTCAGTGTCTCCTCGACGATCACCAGAGGTGTACGGCCAGTGTAGGAGATCGCTCCCCACACCATGATGCCGGGTGTTGGCCCTGTGTGCCTCGGTCGTATGCAGTCCTGATTGTGGCGCTCACCTGCACGGCGCCAAACACGCATACGACCATAATTGGCACCAAGGCAGAAGCGACTCTCATCGCTGAAGACGACACGTCTCCATTCGTCCCTCCATTCACGCCTGTCGCGACACCTCTGGAGGCGGGCTGCACGATGTTGGGGCGTGAGCGGAAGACGGCCTAACGCTGTGCGGGACCGTAGCCCAGCTTCATGGAGACGGTTGCGAATGGTTCTCGCCGATACCCCAGGAACAACAGTGTCCCTAATTTGCTGGGAAGTGGCGGTGCGGTCCCCTACGGCACTGCGTATTATCCTACGGTCTTGGCGTCCATCCGTGCGTCGCTGCGGTCCGGTCCCAGGTCGACGGGCACGTGCACCTTCCGCCGACCACTGGCGACAACATCGATGTACTGTGGAGACCTCACGCCCCACGTGTTGAGCAATTCGGCGGTACGTCCACCCGGCCTCCCGCATGCCCACCATACGCCCTCGCTCAAAGTCCGTCAACTGCACATACGGTTCCCGTCCACGCTGTCGCGGCATGCTACCAGTGTTAAAAGATTGCGATGGAGCTCCGTATGCCACGGCAAACTGGCTGACACTGACGGCGGCGGTGCACAAATGCTGCGCAGCTAGCGCCATTCTACGGCCAACACCGCGGTTCCTGGTGTGTCCGCTGTGCCGTGCGTGTGATCATTGCTTGTACAGCCCTCTCGCAGTGTCCGGAGCAAGTATGGGGGGTCTGACACACCGGTGTCAATGTGTTCCTTTTTCCAATTCCAGGAGTGTACCATTTCTAGACCGTCAAGGGAACTTGCTGTTCCAACAGGACAATGCACGTCCGCATGTATCCCGTGCCACCCAACGTGCTCTAGAAGGTGTAAGTCAACTACCCTGGCCAGCAAGATATCCGGATCTGTCCCCCATTGAGCATGTTTGGGACTGGATGAAGCGTCGTCTCACGCGGTCTGCACGCCCAGCACGAACGCTGGTCCAACTGAGGCGCCAGGTGGAAATGGCATGGCAAGCCGTTCCACAGGACTACATCCAGCATCTCTACGATCGTCTCCATGGGAGAATAGCAGCCTGCATTGCTGCGAAAGGTGGATATACACTGTACTAGTGCCGACATTGTGCATGCTCTGTTGCCTGTGTCTATGTGCCTGTGGTTCTGTCAGTGTGATCATGTGATGTATCTGAGCCCAGGAATGTGTCAATAAAGTTTCCCCTTCCTGGGACAATGAATTCACGGTGTTCTTATTTCAGTTTCCAGGAGTGTAGATACTGTCTTCTACGATCTCGAAAGGCTTTGGCCACTGTGCCACATCGCCGACTAATGACCAAATTATGATCATATGTACGGTGTCAAGATGTCGTTGGAGCAGAATCACTGAAAATATTGTGTCGGCACTGCTGAGGTGGCCAGCTATGGGTGGAGCCAAGCGGCAGCTGTGGGCGAGCAGGCTAAATAGGGGCTGGGTATCCCAGCGACTACTCAGGATTTGTGTCAAATCTTAGCCCGCATCACATGGGTTCAGACTGTGGCTCCAAACCCGGCGGCTGCCTCACAGTGACGACTAAAGAATATTTTGAAACTGTCTGGTAATTTACAATCCGAGCGAAGTGGCACAGTAGTTAGCACACTGGACTCGCATTCGCGAGGACAATGGTTCAAACCCGCGTCCAGCCCTCCTGATTTAGGTTTTCCGTGATTTCCCTAAATCGTTTCAGGCAAGTGCCTGGATGGTTCCTTTGAAAGGGCACGGCCGACTTCCCTCCCCAGCCTTCACTAACCTGATGCGACCGAAGACTTCGCTGTTTGTTTCCCCCCCCCCCCCCCCCCCCAAAAATCAACCAGTAATTCACAAATTCACCGTATTGTAAATCCAAGGATGGCACCATAATCGTGGCGTTAAGGCAAGTGTACTGACTAATATCAACGATATTATAAAACCTACAGCAGTAACAATGCACTATAAATATTTATTAATAGATAACGCTTAATAAACTAATAACTCATAAACGTTTCCACCGATCTTCACAGTGTTGGATGGTAGCTATGTGTACTTGCTGTCATCACTGAAGGCCATACTTCTGTAGCTATTTCACTTATTTAACTAGCTGAGTACCTGGCGTTACCTGGGTGTGTATCTATTCCAGTCTCTACTTGTCCATCTCTTCCTTTCCCCTCTGTCCAAGTCTCCCATCCCCTCTCACTACTCTCCTCAACTCCCCATCTCTTTCCATTCATCTCCTATTGCCCTCACTCTGTCCACCTTCTTCTCGCTCTTGTTTTTTTGCTCCTCCCTCCTCCTTTCCGTCCAACTCCTCCTCTCCTCCCTCTTCTCTCCGTATCTTCTGCTCAGCCCATTCTCTGTTTCTTCCTCACCATTCTCTTACCGTTTCCTCCTCTCCCTCTATTTGCTCATGTCTTGCTCTCCAGTCTTACTGTCCATCTCTCATTCATTTCACCATCTATCTCCTCCTCTACAAACTTCTATTTCCCCCCCTCCATCTGCTATCATTCTCGAATGGATTATGACTAAATTATGGGTATTTGCGCATTGTGGGTTGCAAAGTTTTTTCACCTCCACCCACATCCTTGTGATAGGCAGTTATTACCCTCAGGGCGATTCCTTCGAGTCAGGAAGTTATGTGTGTGACAAATTTCCTTAAAGCCAGTGGGTTAGGACGGATTTTTGCACTTACATTAAACGTACACATGTACATCCATTTTTATAATATCTATGCATCATACACTGAAGCTGGAAAGAAATTGGTGTAGGCATGCGTATTCAAATACAGAGATATGTAAACAGCTAGAATATGGAGCTCCGGTCGGCAATGCATATACGAGTCTGGCGCAGTTGTTAGATCTGTTACTGCTGCTACAATCGCACGTTATCAAGATTTAAATTAGTTTCAAAGTGGTGTTATAGTCGGAGCACGAGCGATAGGACGCAGCATCTCCGAGGTAGCAACGAAGTGGGGATTTTCCGGTAGGACCATGACGCGAGTGTACCATGAATATCAGGAATCCGGTAAAACAACATATCTCCGACATCGCTGCGATCGGAAAAAGATCCTGCAAGAATGGGACCAACGACGACTAAAGAGAATCGTTCAGAGTGACAGAAGTGCAAGCCATCCGCAAAATGCTGTAGATTTCAATGCTGGACCATCAACGAAAGGCCATCGATATGGGTATGGGCTCTCGGAGCCGAAAGCCCACTCGCGTATCCTTGATGACTGCACAGCACAAAGCTTTGCGCATCGCCTGAGCCAGTCAGCACCGACATTGGACTGCTGATGACTGGAAACTTGTTGCCTGGTCGGACGGGTCTTGTTTCAAATTATATCGAGCGGGTGGACGTGTATGGGTATGGAGACAACCTCAGGAATCCATTGATCCTGCATGTCATCAGGGGAATGTTCAGGCTGGTGGAGGCTCTGTAATCGTGTCGGGCGTGTGCAGCTGGAGTGATATGGAACTCGTAATGCGTTTAAATACAGCTCTGGCAAGTTACATGTACCTAAGCATGCTCTCTGATCTGCATCCATTCATGTCCATTATGCTTTTCAACGGACTTGGGTATTTCCAGCAGGGCAATGCGACACCACTACCTCCAGAATAACTACAGAGCTACAGAGTGGCTACAGGAACACTCCTCTGAGTTAAAAGACTTCGGCTGGTCATCAAACTCTCCAGCCATGAACATCATTGAGCATATGTGGGATGTCATCAACGAGCTGTTTAGAAGATATCTCCAGCCCCCCGTACTCTTACGATTTTATGCACATCCCTGCAGGATTCATGGTGTTAATTCCGTCCAGTACTACTTTAGACATTATTGGAGTCCATGCCATGTAGCATTGCGGCACTTCTGCGTGCTCGTGGGCGCCCTACACGATATTAGGCAGGTGTACCAGTCTCTTTGGCTCTTCCGTGTAGTATGTTTCATATCATTTTAATTACGCAAATGTATCACAGTATCGTATGCTCGACTCTTACACAAAATGTGACAGTGTTACATAACTTTAACCTTTCCCTATGGAAACATGTATCATATTTACAGTTTCTTAAATGATTTCTTTTTTAATTAATTTAAAGTTGATTTGGCCAATAATAAAGTCACTTGAAACTAGTAGTAGTATATATAAAATCTGAAACCGTCATTAAATAGAGTGCACCAATGCTGGTATGTCTGCGTACATTTCATATTTCAATTAGCGTTTTACTTGTGACACGATGTGTGGTCTTAGGGAGGACTAGCAGATAAAGACGTGTATTTCCACAAACATGTTGTATTGTTGAATTGTGTATATTTGAAATAGTGGTCCATTTCATGTACTTTCTAATCATTTTAAAATTTGATTAGCTTAGCGATGCCTTATTTGGGCGCAGATGACCGCTCCTAATCATTCTGTACTGCACAGTCATTGAGGTAACACGTTTTGGGAAACTGTAAGCTGTTGTTTGCAACCTGAAAGTGATTGGTTTTGGGTGGCCAGTGGTCGCATGAATAATTTAACTTTCGTTCTAATGTAACAAAATCACGAGCATGTTGAACTTGGAATCTCTTAGACAGTGGAGACTCTAATATCTCGCAACAGTCTGGCAATGAATGTTTTCGACTGCGTTTAAGAACCATTAAAAGTTAGAATGTATGCGTCATTAGGTGCATTAAGATGTAGTAATTTCTGTATTGAACTTTAATTAATTTGTGAACTGGCTTTTATTTTATGGGCTCCGTGACGGGACATAGTATATCGCAAACCACAATTGTTTATTTAATTCTTAATGGAATCCGCTACCAGTTGAAATACGCTCATATGCAGTTGGTAAAGCTCTTGCCCTCGAAAGGAAAAGGTCCCGAGTTTGAGTCCCGGTCCGGCACACAGTTTTAATCTCCCAGGAAGTTTCATGTCTCCACACACTCCGCCGCAGAGTGAAAATTTCGCAGTCACATTGTTCACTAACGATGTTTCTGCCAGCACGAAGTCGTTGGACGATCGTAAGGTATTAAGGTAACACTTTGACAAAATGTCCATTCGCTGTAATAAATGACAACCGTCTTTAAATGTAAGGTATTGCCTATAGCTTAGGAAAAGAAACCGACAGTTTCATATTTCAAGATTAGTGGTGAATATCGTTGCACGTCACGTCGTACAATTATGTAGAGGAAAGCCGCGTAGGGTAGTCGCGAGGTCTGGGGCGCCTTGTAACGGCCCGCGCGGCTCCCCCCGTCGGAGGTTCGAGTCCTCCCTCGGGCATGGGCGTGTGTGTTGTCCATAGCGTCAGTGTGGCCTAAGCAGTTTGGTCCCATAAGAACTTACCACAAATTTACAATTTCATTTATGTAGAGGAAACAAATAATAAGCGATGTGAAATGGGACGCTCAGGTAAAATCATTATTGGGAAAGGGGAATGGAATTCTTCGATTTGTATCAAGGGTTCAGGAAAAATGCAAGGCAAGCGTAAATGAAATCGCATACGATGCTAGTGCATCTAGTCCTAGAATCCTGTTCCAGTGTTTGGAATTGTTATCAAGTAGGCATAAGAACAAACATCAAAATACTGTAGTTCATATGTCCGCTGCTAGGATGCTAACAGGTCAGTAAGGCTGACAGACAAGTGCAACAGGAATAGTTGGAAACTTGAGTGGGAGATGTTGGAAGAAAGAGGATGTTCGGTTTAATGCATAATGTCATGCTTGTATAAATAGGAAGCGAAAAATAAAACTTAAAGTATAAGTGCGGGATTAATATTTAACTTACAATATTTTGAAGTTATGTCAAATGATAAGGAGAGAAAACGTCATGTAATTTAAATAATTAAATGCCCAATAACTTCGTGGGAAGAAGGGCGTATCATGATTACAAAGACTGTGCAAATCAATATATAAAAGCACTGGTATACTTTAGGTTTAAGAAATGTTATATTATGACATGTTCGGAATTTAAAATTACAGCCCCATCAATAAAAGGCGAAAAGTAATTTATCGATTTACCAGAAGTGTAAAATAGTGTTAGTGCACGGGGCCTTCGAATAGAGTGTACTGTTCCGTCTTCTAGCCTGCCAAAGTTGAACCACAGGAAACTTTAGTGGGTAGTAGTGTAGGACGGACGCATCATGGACTCCTCACAAAAGAATTTTCAAAAATATCTGGATATAGTTATGAAGTTCCGGAGAACCTTCAAAGGAAATTGCCAATAAATCGATGGCAGATGTCCAAGAAACAGTTCCCAAAATCAAATTTACAGCTCTGATAGTAAGGCTAGTGACATCGACAAACGAGAAGGAACACGATATGCAGAACACACCAAACTGAAAAGAAAAGAAAAAAACCGTACGAAGTAAACCTGCCTTCGAAACTCATCTCACGCAAATATTTACACGGTGCACAGTATCAAAAGCAATCTAGTAATGCTTCATCCTCCATCATCCATCCCTTATGTACAATCACGGATGGGAAAACAATCGCAACACCAAGAAGGACATGTGCTACGTTAACGAAAATTGGTAGGCTTGTTTATACATTTGAAAGACGACGTTTATTCAAATTTCTTGCCAGTCGCACAAGAATGGAGCTAGTAGTTGATGTTAGTTAAGAACACCTTTAAGACGACAAAGACTCCGTTATCAACAACTCATTGAGTTTGAACAAGGTCGTGTAACTGGGCAACAATAAGCTGAATGTTCCTTCTGCGATACTGCAGAAAGACTTGGCAGGAACGTAGCCACTGCACGTGATTCGTCGGAGCGGTGGTCACGACAGGACGACCACGTAGCACCACCGAGAGGAGACCGTCGAGTTCGGCGCATGGCTCTGTCGCATCGTACTGCATCTGCAGCAGCAATTTGACTAGCCGTTAGCACCACAGTGACACAAAGAACTGTTGTACATCGGTTACTACAAGGACAGTCCTGAGCAATATGCACTATAGCGTGCATTCCACTGACCGCAAACCACCGCCATTTGCGACTTCAGTGGTGTCAAGTGACAGCTCATGGAGGACGTGATGGAAATCTCTTGTATTTTCTGATGAAAGCTCGTTCTGCCTCCGCGCCATTTATGGCCGTGTGTTGGCTATTTGAGGGCCTACAAGAAACCTGTTTGTAGGCTAGACGCAATGCATCTACATCTGGAGTTCCTGTCTGGGTCATCTGAGAATTTGTACATCAATCAGGTGATTCGATTTGTTGTGCTGCAAATCACGAACAGTATTCTACGAGGTGTTTTCCAACAGGACAACACTCTCCAATTACTTGCTACGTGTCAGCTTTCATTCTAAACGAGCTAATGATGTCCCGTTTCAGTCAGCCACCGTTTGCTAAGAGTTGAGTCATCTCCTCTACTCAGCGATGGTCTCATAGAAGGCAATCCTGTGGTTCTAATATCATCAACTACTGGAAGAATTACCACGTGATCAGAAGTAATTGTAACCAAACATGCTCTACGAAGTGTCGACATGTTTCCTTGGCCTGCTCAAACACCAGTCTGCTTCCAATCGAGCTTGTATGGGCCATCATCGGACGGGAACTCCAGCTTCATCCACAATGAGCATTCCCTAGACAAATGTATTCTCGAAATGTCATTATTCTACATTCTACCACCCCCCCGCCCCTTCCGTTATTGACAACTTCCTTTAAAGAGCGTTCGCGAATTCGTATCTGTACCTCGATGTTTGTAAACAGACTGTTGTAAGCAGTTCACGATGCGTCCATTCTGCCTCCGTCCTCAGTTATCTATGATTTTAATAATCGCAATACCGGCAAGTGATAACTAGATAATAGGTTTCATAGGACCATCTATCATCATCAGGTCGTACTTTCGCAAAACTTGAAAATGGTTGTTGGTCAATCGAAAGCGGTTATCTCGTTGCTATTGGAGTGGACTGCGATTGAAATTGTTTAAAATTAGTATTAAATAAAACAGCTCACTGTGTCTCTTTAACCTGACACTGAAAAGTTTCGTATACTTATGTCTGACGTTTCTGGATTTTATGGTATGTTGGTATAATGATGAAGATGATGATTGTGGTGTCTTACGTCTGGTGCAATCCTTTGATGTCTTGCCGCTGATTTTAACGCCACAATACGGCAGATCGAATCACCACCTACGTTTTCACATGCCCTCACTCCGTCAGACACGGTGGAAAAATTAACGCATTTTCCGTGTAATTATTTGCTTGCGACAGCAGTCACAAAAGTATTTCAAAATGTAATTATCAGTTTTGATCAGGCAGTGTATAGACAAGGAACAGTAAACCCCTTGAATCACTGAATCTATAAAATCGGCCAAGTAACTATTTATGTAATGATAAAACAGCAGTTAAACTGTACTTTAGTGTCAATGTTCTGTACAGTGCGTGAGGCCTCTTTGAGTTGTCAACGTCATTATGGATAACCCGTGGTAAAATGTCCCCCTCCTGCCATTCTTTACAAAAGTTGAAACTGAAATTTTGTTTTTGAAATTTTAATGAATATTACAATAAAGTTTGGCGAAATGATTATTCATTTCACGGTTGTAGGTCAGGACTAGACAAAGTGAAGCTTTCATTTCGCTTATAAAACCTGACCTCTACTTACTGCTCCCTATACTTACGTTGTCGACGCAAAGGTAACGTTAAGTCACGGCTAATAGTACTTGATTATAGGTATAACCAATAACGCCGCTACCCTTAATCGAGCTCCAATGTATAAAATAGCTTCAAAAGTCTAATTTAGAAATGAGTTTGTTGGATGTCGCCGTGTGCTCTCATTACCAAATATTAGATAAGTATAGCCTGCGTGACTTTCACGCGGATTTAAGGGAGCTAGTTTTTCACACATCTCAATGTTTATGACGTATCGTCTGAACTATGTTTCATACAATGATACGGTGATGTAGCTGGGTATTATCTGGAGAAGCCGATTCGGCTAGCCGCGCGGTCTAACACGCCGCTTCCCGAGCGGGATGGCATGTCGGTCCCCGCCTGGAATCCGCCCGGCGGAATAGTGTCGAGGTCCGGTGTGCCGGTCAGCCTGTGAATGGATTTTAAGGCGGTTTTCCATCTACCTCGGCGAACATGGGCTGGTTCCCCTTATTCCGCTTCAGTTACTCTCTGTCGGCAATTGATATGCAAACACCGTCTCCACATGCGCGTACACCATAATCACTCTAACACAAAAACGCGCAATAACCCTGGTTTCGGTGTGTGGCTGCGGTGGGGTGGATGGACTGCTGTGGCCTGTTGTGGGGCTGTGAACCACTGAGGGCTACGGCGGGACGAAGCCCCTCCATCATTTCTAGGTCCCCGGTTTTAAAGCACACATATCTACATACAAAATCTGTAGAATGCTTTGCGGGTAGAGTTCTAAGTAAGTTGAAATAAGGTACAGTAAAATTAAAACTTCACACCTGAAGTTGTAGTTCTGATGCATGAGCAACAAAAGTGTTGGAGGCGATAAACTTTCTTCTTTCATTATTTTGTGAGGGTTTTGGAGAGAAAACAGATTGAAAAAGTTTGTTGGAAGTCGCTAGCGACTCTTATTCTGAGATAGTGGGTGATTGTGGTGGGGGTAGTTTGTGCAAAATGAGTGTTGTTTGTGGGAAGACTGTTTGATGCAGAGAAAATATAACCAACACAGTGATGTGTGGACACATTAAGGTACCACACCTAAAAGTATCTGCGCTTATACCCTTTACAGTATGTTCATTTGCCTGTATAGTAGAGGACAGTAAACGTACCTCTCTTTGTAAAACCTGACATTTGAGGAGAGACGAAGTCTGTAACAGTTCACTAAATATTCATTCGTTCTAATCGCAATATCAAGTAGAAATTAGATAATCTGTTCCAGCTGTTCTGCAACTGTCTTCATATCAACGAAAAGAAGAGACAAAAGATTATCAACAAGGGAAGGCGTGAAAACGTATCCGTGTTTTGCCTCCTCCTGTGTAATTTCTTTTTCCTGTCCATAGTTTTTCAGAAACTTAGTACGAAACCGAGTAAACGTTTCTACGAGAGTGAATACTCAGACAGCGTTTTGTAACGCTGTTTTCATTATAATTGTACAAATGTTGCCTTTTGTGAATTGGAGTCTTCCGTATCTTTTAGCTGGAATTCTGACTACAGCGTACTCCCTCCTGTTGTACTTATATCGTATTTTCTCGGCACTGTCTCTCCTAGAGATTGAGTTTGAAACTCTAAATGATGGCACACAGGGCAGCACAGCAGACCGTCTTATGGTGGCTACTTATCAAGTTTATTTTTAGCACCTTGACAGTATGCTCTTTGTAAAGCAGCCTTATTAGATACTCACAATCTGCGTTATGACACCAGTTGCAATAGAAGCTATGTATATGTACGTTACGACGTCTTAAATTTCAAAAGTTTAAAAAAAATCTATTTTGTGCTTCCATCAATGTAGCTTTTCTGTCACTCTGTATTTCGTAAACCCGTAGATGGCTCGTCAACATTTAAAACTCGCTATCTGCTTGCTTTTATTTTTTTGTTTACGACTGGTTACCGTTCGAAATCACCTGTGTTTAAGTCGACCTTCCAGATGACCGTGGCTGCTGTATTCTAGAGGCAGAGCACTAGACATCGATCCTGGAGGTCACGGGTTCGGTCCTGGATAGGTGCGGCGTCTTTTCCTCGTTCCAGTCAATCCAGGACGGCTTTAGGTCCGCTCAGTCTGTTGTCAAACAAGTACCAAATGGTTCAAATGGCTCTGAGCACTATGGGACTTAACATCTGAGGTCATCAGTCCCCTAGAACTTAGAACTAGTTAAACCTAACTAACCTAAGAACATCACACACATCCATGCCCGACGCAGGATTCGAACCTGTGACCATAGTGGTTCCAAACTGAAGCGCCTAGAACCGCTCGGCCACTCTGGCCAGCAAATAAGTACCGAGAACCTTTCCTCAGGGCGCTGGGCTCGGGGGACTCCTTCTAGTGCCCTGGCGAGGAAGCTGCGCACTGGCTGCAGTCATGCCAACTGCCCCGCCATGGGCTTGTGCCGCAGGATTTATCTGTACCTTACCTACGCTACCTGTGGTAAAGGAATGAGAAAACAGTACACGGAGATTACATGATGGCCACTGAATACACTATGAATTGCTTATTGATGAAAGTATTGCTGGAGAAAGTCAATGCTCAAAATAGAATATTTGATATTAATTATTAAACAGTCTTGAAAACAAAGAAACGTTTATAAAAAGTGACCGGTTTCGGTCTTCCTATGATCAACTTCAGATCTGTAAAACCATACTGAAGGGCAATGGCTGTACACGGAGCTTCAGCAGTTGACTAATGTCATTCAGCGATTCCTGCTCCTTTTACAACCGGTGTCCAGCAACATGGTTTTCAAGGTCTGAAGATAATCATGTGATGATCGAAACCGGTCACCTTGTAATAAACGTGCCTTTCGGATCCTCATTGTTCTATAAATAATGTCAACTACGAATTACATCTAATCCGATTCAAAAATTCTACTCCGAGAACAAAAAGATACTCTACTGAATACGTTATGAGAAACTGAAATCTATGGTAACAGAAAGAAAGACAACATGAATTTCCTAAATGAACCATGACGCTCACCTGTAGCTGCAGATCGCTAGCAGTTACCTCTGGTACTGCATGTTGAGGAGCACACAATTTCCGATTTTCCTGGCTGTACCTTCTTGAGATACGAAGCCCACACCTACTACAGTATTACAAGTTTATATGCAAACTAGCTCTGCAGATGACGAAGAAATTGAAGAAATGTATGATGAAATAAAAGAAATTATTCAGATAGTGAAGGGTGATGATAATTTAATAGTCATGGGTGACTGGAATTCGGTAGTAGGAAAAGGCAGAGAAGGAAACGTAGTAGGTGAATATAGATTGGGGAAAAGAAATGAAAGAGGAAGCCGCCTGGTAGAATTTTGCGCAGAGCACAACTTAATCATAAAAGAAGGCTGTATACGTGGAAGAAGCCTGGAGATACTGACAGGTTTCAGATAGATTATATAATGGTAAGACAGAGATTTAGGAACCAGATTTTAAATTGTAAGACATTTCCAGCCGCAGATGTGGACTCTGACCACAATCTATTGGTTACGACCTGTAGATTAAAACTGAAGAAACTGCAAAAAGGTGGGAATTTAAGGAGATGGGACCTGGATAAACTGTAAGAACCAGAGGTTGTACAGAATTTCAGGGAGAGCATAAGGGAACAATTGACAGGAATGGGGGAAAGAAATACAGTAGAAGAAGAATGGGTAGCTTTGAGGGATGAAGTAGTGAAGGCAGCAGAGGATCAAGTACGTAAAAAGACGAGGGCTAGTAGAAATCCTTGGGTAACAGAAGAAATATTGAATTTAGTTGATGAAAGGAGAAAATAAAAAATGCAGTAAATGAAGCAGGCAAAAAGGAATACAAACGTCTCAAAAATGAGAGCGACAGTAAGTGCAAAATGGCTAAGCAGGGATGGCTAGAGGACAAATGTAAGGATGTAGAGGCTTATCTCACTAGGGGTAAGATAGACACTGCCTACAGAAAAATTAAAGAGACCTTTGGAAATAAGAGAACCACTTGTATGAACATCAAGAGCTCAGATGGAAACCCAGTTCTAAGCAAAGAAGAGAAAGCAGAAAGGTGGAAGGAGTATATAGAGGGTCTATACAAGGGCGATGTACTTGGGGACAATATTATGGAGTTGGAAGAGGATGTAGATGAAGATGAAATGGGAGATACGATACTGCGTGTAGAGTTTGACAGAGCACTGAAAGACCTGAGTCGAAACAAGGCCCCCGGAGTAGACAACATTTCATTGCAACTACTGACAGCCTTGGGAGAGCCAGTCCTGACAAAACTCTACCATCTGGTGAGCAAGATGTATGAGAAAGGCGAAATTCCCTCAGACTTCAAGAAGAATATAATAATTCCAATCCTAAAGAAAACAGGTCTTGACAGATGTGAAAATTACCGAACTATCAGTTTAATAAGTCACAGCTGCAAAATACTAACGCGAATTCTTTACAGACGAATGGAAAAAATGGTAGAAGCCGACCTCGGGGAAGATCAGTTTGGATTCCGTAGAAATGTTGGAACACGTGAGGCAATACTGACCCTACTACTTATCTTAGAGGCTAGATTAAGGAAGGGCAAACCTAAGTTTCTAACATTTGTAGACTTAGAGAAAGCTTTTGACAACGTTGACTGGAATACTCTCTTTCAAATTCTAAAGGTGGCAGGGGTAAAATACAGGGAGCGAAAGGCTATTTACAATTTGTACAGAAACCAGATGGCAGTTATAAGAGTCGAGGGACATGAAAGGTAAGCAGTGTTTGGGAAGGGAGTGAGACAGGGTTGTAGTCTCTCCCCGACGTTATTTAATCTGTATATTGAGCAAGCAGTGAAGGAAACAAAAGAAAAATTGGGAGTAGGTATTAAAATCCATGGAGAAGAAACAAAAGCTTTGAGGTTTGCCGACGACATCGTAATTCTGTCAGAGATAGCAAAGGACTTGGAAGAGCAGTTGAACGGAATGGACAGTGTCTTGAAAGGAGGGTATAAGATGAACATCAACAAAAGCAATACAAGGATAATGGAATGTAGTCGAATTAAGTCGAGTGATGCTGAAACCACGCAACACAAAAATACTGTGAAGCACTTTTCCTTGAACATACTTCTGTATATTTGGCTTGTTACTGATTATACCTATATAACGAAAATAATAATTCTAACAAGGATTTTATTGCTGGTTAGCAAAGGGATAGTGCTATCAAGACGAGTAAATTCGTATTGCAGCCGCCTTCCTTTGTAATACCGTCCGTCGTACAGTGCGAGAGCGACTCTACGCTGGCGGCCAGGCATGCGTTCCACCTGTGCGGACACATCCGGAAACGGGAAGCCCGTATTGATCTGTGCGCCGTGAGGCAGTGAGGCGCAACTGAACGACGGGCCGCCAGATCCGTTGCTACGTCCTGACACTCACTGTTCTGGTAGTACAGCCTACTGCCTATGGGAAATCGTCACGAACCTTCACACTGACTACTGTGAACTTCGAGTACAGTGCAGCATGCGCAGGGTCAGTAATTTCAATGACACGTTACTTCCTCTTTCACACGAGTGAGCTAGGGATTAATGTTTATGTGCGATGTTACTTTATTCTGCGCCTATAGACGACTAATTTGGAAGGATGTACAGAAAGGGAGGAGAGAAGATTAAGGTTTAACGTCCTGTCGTCATTGAGGTAATTAGTCGGAGCACAAACTTGGATTGTTGCGAAAGTGAAGAAGAAAATCAGTCGTGCCTAATCAAGGATATTTTCTGGAGCGATTTAGGGAAATCACAAAATACCTAAATCTGGATGGCCGGACGCGGATTTGAACCGTCTCCTCGCGCATCCGGGTTCAGTGTGCTAACCGCTGTGCCCACCTTGAACGGTGCGGCAAGGATAATCGAAAAGACTGTAGAATGGATCATCACGAGGAGACCAGATTGGTTAACGTGGGCTAATATTGTTCAGGTCCCTGATTCTCCCAGTTCGTTAAAATTTCTCCAGCCAAAGGCAGTTTTACCGTAAATGACGGAACAATTTTTTCTTTCTACATGGTCAGAACAGAGTAAAAAAATTTCCGCTGTCACATGATTGTCTTAAAATCCTGTGCCGAATCATTCGACTGCAGCTGCGTGCAGTGCTGTAAGAGACATGAAATGTGCTGTTTTCCTTAGCTACTCATGTTTCAGAACATCTACAAAAGAACCACAAGGCCACATTGGGGCTGTTTACGCTATTGGTTGATTTGGCTCTGAGCACTACGGGACTTAACTTCTAAGGTCATGAGTCCCCTAGAACTTTGAACTACTGATACCTAACTAACCTAAGGACATCACACACATCCATGCCCGAGGCAGGATTCGAACCTGCGACCGTAGCGGTCGCGCGGTTCCAGACCGTAGCGCCTAGAACCGCTCTGCCACCCTGGCCGGTGTTTACGCTATTACTTCAGCACTGCCACCAGAACATAATGCCTGCGCTAATACGTCACTACCCGTACATGCGTTCAATGTTGATTCATTTGACACCATGTGATTGCCTTTGTAGACTAAAATCGTTTCGGCCCTGTATACAGGCGGGCGCGTTGAAAAGTAACGCTTCCTAATTTTTTATATGAAAACTCTTAAAGCTTTTTAAATAAAATAAACGTTATTAACGTTCTACACCTTTATTCACCACGTCCACATATTTACAGCAACGGCCTTGCGCAGTGGATGCACCGGTTCCCGTGAGATCACCGAAGTTAAGCGTTGTTGGGCGTGGCCGGCAGTTGGATGTGTGACCATCCAGCCACCATGCGCTGTTGCCATTTTTCGTGGTGCACTCAGCCTCGTGATGCCAACTGATGAGCTACTCGACCGAATAGTAGCGGCTTCGGTCAATAATACCATCATAACGATCGGCAGAGCGGTGTGCTGACCCCACGCCCCTCCTATCCGCATCCTCAACTTGAGGATGACACGGCGGTCGGATGGTCGGATGGTCCCGGAGTGCTACATATTTATAGTCCTCCGCCGCTAGAGGGCTCCGAATTGTAGTGTGTACCACGGCGGCGTGTAACGTAAGTACGTCGGTGCGTGTGAACGTGCTGTAATCTAGTTCAGAATTCAAAGAGGTCATCCTCACATGGAGCACTCTCTCCTTCATCTTGACAGTTCAAGACCACACACGAGCGTACGGCATCTGCAACAATCAGACGTCTTGGGTTCACTGTCATCGATCATTCTCCTAACAGTCCCGATTTGGCCCATTTGACATTCATCTGGTTCCAGAACTTAAAGAAAACCTTTGATCGTGATGAAATGGTGCAAGGAGGGGTAGTCATGTGGAGCACAGCGCATATGCCCTTCTGCAGGGTGACATTAAACCATATGAATAAGAACGTAAATTAGTTACAAACTACGGCGTGCTCACACTTTATTCAACATGTCAATGTCATCACAGATATTCGGGAGGACGACGGTTCAATCCCGCGTCCGGCTGTCCTGATTTAGGTTTTCCGTGGTTTCCCTAAATCGGTCCAGGCAATTGCCGGGATGGTCCTTTGAAAGGGCACGGCCGACTTCCTTCCCCGTCCTTCCCTAATGCGATTAGACCGATGACCTCGCTGTCTGGTCTCCTTGCCTAAAACAACCCAACCTAACAGATATTCGGATTTAGGTTATGACATCTTCGATATGTCTGCCATCATTTCCGATCACGTGTAGCGGACGCATAGCGAAATTCTGCATGACCCGCTGAAGTGTCGGAACACCGATGCAGTCGATGACTTCCTGAATGGCTGTTTTGAGGTCATCAGTGGTTTTGGGGTTATTGTGGAGATCTTGTCTCTAGTAAAGCCACACAGAAAATTGTTCAAATGGCTCTGAGCACTATGGGACTCAACATCTATGGTCATCAGTCCCATAGAACTTAGAACTACTTAAACCTAACTAACCTAAGGACATCACACAACACCCAGCCATCACGAGGCAGAGAAAATCCCTGACCCCGCCGGGAATCGAACCTGGGAACCCGGGCGCGGGAAGCGAGAATGCTACCGCACGACCACGAGCTGCGGGCACACACAAAAAGGAGTCACATGTGTTCAGATCCGGAGAATATGGCAGCCATTCGAGGCCTACGCCAGTGACCTCTCGGTACCCTGAAGCAGAATGCGGTCCCCAAAGTGGACATCAAACACTCTCTTGCTCCGTCCCGCATGAACCACACCTTGTCGAAATCAAGGTCATTTTGAACAATGGGGATGACATCATCTTCTAAAACGTTAACCTACCATTCGGTAGTCACCGTGCCATCAAGGAATATCGCACCAATTATTCCGCGACTGGACACTGCACACCACACAGTTACCGGTTGGGGGTAAAGAGTCCTTCAAATGCACCAAATTCATGTATTGACGAACCCATCCAAATGAAAGTGGGCTTCGTCACTAAACCAATCCATAGGCGCATACTAGTTCCCATCATACCCCGCGGCAGTTTGAACGTCCTAACGCAAAGCGTTCAGAAGTAATGACGATTTTATTTCATATAGTCCAATAATCGTCACCCTGCGTTTGAACATGCAATATGATCCTCAAAACTACTGTAATATGCTGTATACACTTGCTTTTCTTTGACTCTCGCTAATAATGAGATAATTATATTCTTCTGAAGAAGGGCATAGGGTGCTTGGTACTGGTAAGAACACTAGTGTCATGCGGAAAACCTCCTCCTCTCCTAGTCCGCTAGCGGGCCGAAACAAAAATGGTACTCGATTTGATATCAACGTACGGAACTGCATCGGATAGTATTGCTAAATCCTCGGTGATGCCCATTTGACGTGACCTCTCACACAACAACGTAGCACCGTTCCTGTTACCTCGGTATAATTTTCGCCTCCACCGTGCGCAGCTCCGCTGCCATCAATTTTTGGCGTCCTCTCCAAATCATCCTCACGGCAGTAGGACAAAACCTCCTCCACCAACTCGATTCATTACAACATGGTGAGCACCTCAGTCAACATTGCACAGGTACATCCACTGGAAACCTATTAGACTCCGCCTCCACGCCACGTTCGGATACTTTCTTACGGCTGGTATGCTCTTTAAGGTCCGTTACGAAACACTCACGCTCCCCTTGGCTTTGCGAAAGTGCGACTCCGAGCGGCTTCTTTGTACACGGCCACCATGCACCATGCACCTCCCTTACACGCAACTTGCTGGATCTTCTTATCCCCGCCGGTGTCAGTAGTCCACATCACGCACCATCTGGCACACATTTCTGAATTCATCGTTCAATTTAGTTACGCTCACACTCAGTTAGCGAATACCCGTCTTCCTCAAACCAAAGAGTTCTGCACCCAACTGCTTTGTTACATTTCCTGCAAGAACGTCGAACTCAAACATCCATCGACGCGGTGGCCAACGGTTTGGCGACATGTTCACCAACGTTTCCTTCCCTCCAACGCCTGCGCAACACAGTACCATGTCGCATGGTGGAAAATACGCCATAAACCAACTTCTTCACGCAAACGACACTCCACCTTGTATAGTTTGCCACCTCGTGGACGATGCGCACCAACTAACTTGTGCTGCCACCAATGACGTCTTGAAAATCGGTCGACAGGCCGTTACCTGCTCCGTAGAACCACCGGACTCTGTCGACCAGTGGACTTTGATCCGTCCTCAGGTTTATCGTTCCCCGCCACCAAAAATCATGCCATTGTATAGGTCAGTAACAATCACCTATATGATGATGATGAAACTTCAAACCTTGACTTCTGGCACTACTTACTAACCGCCCTCACTGAAATCCAGCATCGACAGCGCTACCGCACCTCTTCGCCAATTGACTTACTACAATGCTCACGTCACCCAGCTGGATGGTACCACTTGCGAACGGTGCTCCCTCCCCCACCCCTCCCCCTTTGACGCCTGAGACTCCCAGCGCTACATTTCTGTATCATACTTTTTATTTATGCTTATATGTTTTGTATAACAAAGAACTTAGAGGGAGGTTCACCGAAGGAGAGGCCTGGGGGGGGGGGGGGGAGAGCATCGTGGCCAGGACCCGGGTTTCGACCCCTTCCCATTCTGTCTCCACCGGAACGAAGCTGACCACTCTATTTCCTGGTAAAGGAAGGGAGGTACCTTAACTGACTAGTAATCGAAACGTCCTCGGTCTTGGATTCAGACTCCACCACCGCTTACATTCTAAATAAAAGTTATCGCTAAAGGTGACCGTAAGATATCCAGCTAAAGAAGTCAGTGTCATTCACGACCTTGTGATAGAGGGCGGAGGAAAGTCAAAGGTTAAGTCATTCTCTTGCCCATTAGGTACGAAAATATCCCTAAAGGCGGAATAATCAGCAATGATCAACTGCAGGAGGATGCGGAAGTCAATAGAAACGACTGCATTAAAAACACGGCGTGTAAGTGACAGGGTCTCATGATTATCTCTCCATTTGCAAAAGATTCCGGACTACTCCCCCATTCGGATCTCCGGGAGCGAACTGCCAAGGGGGAGGTGGCCAAGAGTAAAAGACTGAATAACCAACGAAAGGACAACCCTCTACTTATCGGGCCGTGGAGTGGCAGAAGTTTGAACTTGGTAGGGAAGCTAGAAAATCTCGAAAGGAAAACGCTAAGGCTCAAGCTAGGTAAAATGGTGTTTAGTGAATTGAAATGGAAAGAAGGCAAGGATTTTGGTGAGATGAGTACAGGATAATATTAACAGCGGCAGGATATGGTTAAAGGGAGTAAGATTTGTTATTAATTGGAAGGTAGAGCAAAAGTGAGTTTCTATGAACAGTTCAGTGATAGAATCGACAGCAAACCAACACCAACAACGATAGGCCGAAAATGAAGAGACAGAGAAAATATATGAGGATATTCAACGGGTAACAGTACATAAATGGAGATGAAAATCTAATAACCGTGGAGGATTGTAATGCGGTTGTAGGGGAAGGAGCAGGGCTTGGTACTAGGAACGAGAGAGGTGAGAGACTAATTGAACTCTGCAATAAACTTCAGCTAGTAATAGCAAACATATGTTCAAGGATCACAAGAGGAGGAGGTATACGAGTGGAAAAACTGGATAGACTACATAATGATCACGCAGAGAGTCCGAAACCATGTACTGGATTGTAAGGTGTAATCAGGAGCAGATATAAATTCAGATTATGAAGAATAGGCTGAAGTTTAAGACACTATTCTGCAGAATCATGTTGAATGAAGTGGGATACGGGAGTACTAGCGATTGAAGAAATACATCTGAAGTTCCCTGAGGCTATAGCTGCTGCAAGGAGGAATACCTCAGTAAGCAGTTCAATTGGTGAGGAACAACATCTCTAAGATGGGCAATCACAGAAGCTGGAAAGACAAACGTAGGTACAAAGAAGGTAGCTACGAAGGAACCATGGGTAAACTATCAAATACTGGAGCTGATTGATAAAAGAAGAGCGTACAAAAATTTTCAGGAAAATGGGTAGGAAGGGTAATGAAGAAGGCGAAATGGCTGTATAAAAATGTGAAGGAACAGAAAAAAAATGATTGCCGGAAGGACTGACACAGTATAAAAGTAAGTGAAGACAACCTTCGTTGAAACTAAAAGGGAGAGTGGTAACACTAAAACTGAAACGGGAATTCCGCTATTAAATGCAGAGTAGTGAGCGGATGGGTCAAAAGAGTACATTGAAGGCCTCTATGAAGAGGAAGAATTGCTGATGACGTGTCAGAAGAGGAAACAGGGGACGATAAAACAAAGCTTGTGGTTCCAGCATTAGAATAAGAACTTGAAAGAGCTTTGGAAGATTTAAGATTGAATAAGGCAGATTGGATATATAACAGTCCATCAGAATCACAGGGGGAAAAGAACCACAACGACTATTCACGTTAGTGTGTAGGTTCTATGAGTCTGGCGGTATACCATCTGACCTTCGGAAAAACATCATCTACACAGTCCGGAAAATTGCAAGAGCCGACAACTGCGAGAATTATTGCACAATATGCTTAACAGGTCATGCGTCGGAGCTTCTGACAAGAATTATACAAACGAATGGAAAAAAATTGAGGATGTATTAGATGAGGATCAGTTTGGGTTTAGGAAAGACAGAGGCGCCAGACGGGCAATTCTAAAGAGAAATCAAGACATATTCATAGGTTTTATCGATATGGAAAACGCTTTCGACAATGTAAAACGGTGGAAGTCGTTCGAAATTTGAGAGAAATATGTGTACGCTAAGGGAAAGGGGTAGGGAAAATAAAAGTGGCCCGGAGAACAGTGTTCCAGGTTACAAAGAAACAGAGCAGAGGAAGGGATGTTCAGTACAAACAGAGATAGCATTTGAGATACAACATTGGAATGACATGGGGTTTTATTGAAAAAAAAAAAGAAAAAAAACAGCTATAAATGACCAATAGTGAGCGCTTTATATGATATCATAGCCATAATTCGCATAGCAATTGATTTTTAGCGAAGATGATATTATTTATAACAAATGCTCAAAATGTCGGCCATCATTCATCATCAATACCTGTAATCGAGAGGCAGCGTTGTGATCAGCATTGTACAGCGTCTCAGTAGGTATGGTGAGAAATTAGTAACACTAATGCGGTAAGACAATCGCGGTGGACTTCAGGTATACAACCAGTAATCCACACGGATGAAGTCTAGGGACATGTGAGACCAAGCATGACGGATTTGCCGACTCAGCACTCGACCCTTACCAAACGGGCAAGAGTTCAAAATAGTTCAATTGGCTCAAAGTGCTATGGGAGTTTACGTCTGAGGTCATCAGTCCCCTAGATTTAGAACTACTGAAACCTAACTAACCTAAGGACATCACACACATCCTCGCCCGAGGCAGGATTTGAGCCTGCGAGCGTAGCAGCAGCGCGGTTCCAGACTGAAGCTACTAGAACTGCTCGGCCACAGCGGTCGGCCGAGAGCTCAGTGGTGAGCTGGGTGGAGGTCTGTTGCGTTTTATGATTAAAGCTGTTTCTTCCTGGGTGCCAGCGCTGGTCGTGTGTTGGATAGGAGGAGGGCAGTTGAGGGCCTACCACAATCTGTATGCGTGTTAGGCACACTCTCGGGGGTTATGAGATGGGTTGCTACTTCGTATGACAGCAGAAGCGCTCTCGTAGCTGTCCCACGCACCCTGACTACAAATTTGGACGTTAATCTGGTGGTTCCTCGTGTTATGCAGGCATTCATGAAAATAATTGCAGGGGATGTTTTCTAACTGGATAACGCTTCTTCGGACAAAGCTGTTGTAACCTAACATGCTCTACAGAGTCTCAACATGTTACCTTGGCCATCTCGGTCTCCAATCGAGCACATACTGGACAGCATCAGTGCATCCACAAACCGTCCAAGTGCAACAGGCATGGAACTCCATCTCACAAAGTGACACCCTGTACCAGTATAGAACAATGCAAGCACGTTTGCCTGCTTCCATTCAACATTCTGACGGTTACATTCGTTATTAATGTACCAGAATTTCACACTTGCGGTGGCTTTACTCGCACTTTTATTAACTTGTGAACTTGCAGTATTAATCACTTAAATGTCATTGCTGTATATTAATAATTATTTATTGACGTTGTGATTATTTTCCTTCAGTGTAGCTCAAAGTGTACGTGCTGTACATTGACTTGTTAAAGTATTCTCTTTTTGTATCTGTGTAATTGCCTTTATTGTGCACCTCAACTAATGACACGTCACCCCCCTAGCCGTTGGTGGGTTTCCAGATCTTAGAGTCGCTACTTCTCGTGCAATTAACGCTTCAACTGTCATCAGGAGTCTCTGTGGACTCAGTTCCATTCCTCGCACCGAAGAAAAACCCCTGACAGTATTGAACCCAGGTCCTCCACAAACGAGTTAGATGCACTGAATACTCAGCTGTAGAAGTGACCACAAAAAGGACACGGACGAAAATAAATAATTAAATGAAGTATTCCTCAATGAAGATTATTAAGTTATTTGCACAACTGATTTTTTAAACAAGAACTCGACACTGAATGAAAAATATGGTCAATGAAAGGCTATTACTCCATAGCTGGAACAAGGTTAGTTATTATTAAACAAAAATAATGACGTACCGAAATTTATATCAATCACATTTCCCATTCACTGGATAATGAACGCGGCCCAACTGTCTGTGTGAAGTGCTTGTGCGTGATTCCTATAAAACAATTTTTTTTTTTAAAGTGAGTGAGTGAGAGGCGGCAACCCGTGGAATGCGGCGAGGTGCGTGTTGCGCGCTCCCGCGTAAAAACCGCAGCCAGCAGTTCCTACCCCTGTCACGCGAAGCAGCTAGCAGTGCGGCGTTAATTTGGCTTTTAATGCAGACACACAAGCGGAAATGGCGGCTGCAATTAGGCCCCGATCGGACTGCCGCAGTGTCTGGTTTGCGACTCTGTGCAGTTGCCACAGTACAGAAATCCGCATTTCTGCTTGCATAAAAATAGCATACTGTTTCGGGAACTCTATTTTGCCGCCCATGGTCATGGTTACCCACTTCTTCTTGTGGCGGATCTTCTTCCGCGGGTCACTTTGCTTCTTCAGAAACATTTTTGTTCCGTCAAATACAGTTTAGATTTCAGCTCGTGTATTGAGCTTATACGTGGAGGTGCTAGGAAGTACTGCTCCCGATTTTTATGCGAAAGTCTTAAAGCTTTTCGTGTGAACAAACTTTATTAGTCTCGTGTACTATTATTACTCCACCTAGTCACCCTGGCGAAGAACACATTTCACCCAACGAAAGATACGTTTGTTGATACAGTCGTCGACAGTGTTTGACTTTGCTGACGGACCCACAACCTCACCTACGCTTGCACCGACTCATCAGTATCAAAGTGAAATCCTCGAAGACTTTCTTTAAGTTTCAGAAACAGATGAAACTGGGCTGGGGCACAGTCGGAACTGTATGGAGGATCATTGACGACAATGAACCAAAGGCGTCGGGTTGCTGGGGATGTCACAGCGCTTTATCATGCTGAAGGAGATCGTGCTCCGTGTGTAGATGAACTCGACCAAACCACTCTGTTTCTCACGCCCCGACGAAATTACGCTACACACGCCATGTTGTACGCTACAATTCGGAGCCCTCTGGCGATAGAGGTCTGCAAATATGTATAAATGAAGGAAAATTATGTGTAACTCGCCAGGGTAGCCGAGAGCGCTAATGCGCTGCTTCCTGGATTCGGGTAGGCGGGCCGGCCCCAGATCGAATCCGCCCGGCGGATTAACGACAAAGGCCGGTGTGTCGGCCAGCCTGGGTGTGGTTTTTAGGCTGTTTTCCACGTCCTGCTAGGTGAATACCGGGCTGGTCCCCACGTTACGCCTCAGTTACATGGATCGCACACATCTGAACACATTCGCACTATTCCATGGATTACACTAGACGCAGGCAGTTGGGGTACCCTACTTCCTTCCCAGGAGGGCGGAGGGGGCTACGGGGTGGCGGCAGGAAGGGCATCCGGTCATCCGTTACAATTAACATGCCACATCCTGTTAACCAGCAGACCCCGCCAATTGGGATTAAATGCTTGGACAGAGAGAAGAAAAAAGACGTGTGATGTCAGTAAGGTTTATTTGCTATAAAGAGCATTTAGAGTTTTCACATAAACTGCAGGGGCCCTCGTGTTTACGGCATTAGTGAACGCTTTGGTACAGCAACGAGAATATATTTGTACTTGTTCGATTCGATAACAGAGCAACAACATATACTTGTTCATTTCGATAACTGAAGCTTGTGCCTGAAGATGAATCTGTTGCAAATAGGGCACATAATGAACAGAACGTAATGGAATATTAATACAAAAATAACTTTTGTGGTACAAAACAAAACAACATATAGCTGAATCCCCCATTATCCAGCAACATAAAAGCAAAATACGATATTTGTTGAAGCAATTCCTCGGCCACCAGACGGAAATTTGGGCATTGCAATATTGGCAACGTGAGATGGCCCCTAGAATGAACGTCGAGAGTGAGAATAACGCAAATTGTGAGTGAAGCATAGAAGCGTGATGGAAAGGGCAAAGAAAATTCATTAATAAGGCATTCATTTACGGTGTTAATAAAGAGTTTTTTTTAAAAGTGAAAACTTGATTCAATCACTCAAGACAGACACTAGCACGTGAGAGAAAGAAATAGTAATATTTAAACTGCATCTTGCAGCCTGAATGTTACTTATTTCAGTCAATACGATAAGTGTCTAATTATCTCGTATAAAAAATATTTGAGAAAAATCCTACTCCCAAGAAGACGAACGCCTGAATATTTGAATTTGTCGAACGTTTCTCGTAATTGTTGTAATTGTGCACCGAAAGCAATAACCTTCATCTTTTCCAACCGCATACAAAAAAAAAAAAAGAAAAAATCTGAAGCCCCACTCTCAGAAGAAAGAAAAAGACGAGAGACCAGAGAAGGTCTGCCTTTAAAATTAGCTACGGAGAAACTAAAGGTAACAATATGTATATAATTTTATATGATAATACTATATGGGAAGAAAGTCTGATGTAGGGATACACTACAGAATCTGACAACTGATAGAGAGCTAATTTTTACAAAATCGAGACGGCTGTTATTGGTGGGCACTCAACACAAGAGGAAGCACATATTCGGAGAGAAGTCCGGCAAGGATGTGTTCTGGAATAAATGATTTTTTAATCTAATCATAGAGGAGGCACTTACAAATTAACTGCAGATAGCATTAGTCGCAGATGGCAAAAGTATAGATAAGCTGAAAGTGTGGAAGTGAAAAATACTTTTAATCTATGTTAAATCAAATTGAAAATTGTGCGGGAAAAGAACGAATGTAAAATTAAGCTGACAAAGAAGAGCAAGTCAGAGCTCCCCGATTCTGCAATACGTTAACTGATTTAACAGAACTTGGTTTGCCATAGCGTTTATCCGCTACTCGCGACTCCACTATGTGTGCAGCAGGCTAGACCAAGAGCGAGACTCTAGCTGATCTTTCCTCTCGACAAGTACTTGCCTCGGATATAAAGAAAGCAGTAGGCGAACCAAGGGAATCGCCCAACTCCACATTAAAGCCCGTCCCTTATCGGCAGGTCGTAATCGACGCGCATTCTCGGCCCCACAGCTCATTCCGCCCTTAGCGCTCACACATAAAGCAAACGCTCGGGTAATCCCCACAGACCGTCCGGGCTGCGAGGGACAAAGGAGTCATAACTCGCAAGTAGTCTTGTGAAGCATCAGAAGTGGAGTTCACCGGCTTGAAAGAACTCGTACGGTTTCCACAGCGTCTTCACTACGCAAGGGCCTACTGTACATACGCCAGTGGTCTAAATCTGAGATAATGCCGGATACTTTCACTAGAGCAACTGTCGTCTATGTACGACGCAATTGTGACTGTCACAAACTTTTTGGGATGTAGTGCAATGTATGGAACTCGTCCGCAGTATTTGATTGCGTTTCTTATGAGTAGCAGTGGAAGTTAGTTCGAAATGCACGCACCGAACAAAAGATTAGTCCCCACCAGGAGACTTATAGCATGTAACACCGTCTTTATTGTCAATAGTGGCCTCATTTCGGAAGGAAAAGAGGGTTCATAGGGTTTTTCATGTATGCTGGCCCACACATCGACGATTAAATCCCGTAAAGCAACCAAGTTGCTACGTTTCACCTGCTGTTCCAGACAGTGCTAGAAATATTGTATGGGTTTAAGATCATATGACTTAGCGGGACAGTCTGGGTGCGATAGGGTGTCTGAGTGTTCGTCAAATCAAGAATATATACCTGTAGCTGTATGAAATCCGCTATTGTTATCTTGGAAAGCAAGAGCGTCCATTAGTATAGCCATCACGAAGATGTAGAAGAATATTGACATGAGTAACGTGCTTCGTATTCTCCGTAATGTCACACAAGAAGTGAAAGTGATGGCACGATGAAGACCGCAGAACCACCTCCGGCTTGAACGTACTGGAGTAGGACAAAAGTATGGAACCACTAAATAAACTGAAGGCATTCAAAACAGCTTCCAGTCGTTTAGGAGTGGGTAAGACACGTCCTGTATTTTTGCAGAATAGTGACAAATTTAAGTAACGATGATCGAGGTGAACAGCGATCACGCACACATCTCTGCAAAGTAGACCACTAATTCTCAATAATAATTAAATCTGATGACTGTAGTGGCCTGGGGAGATGCGAAAATTCGTCCTTGTGCTCACAAAATCAGGCCTGGTAAATGCGAGCTATGTGAGTAGGGGTCTGTCAACTTGGATCATAGTATCAAATGGTTCAAATGGCTTTGAGCACTATGGGACTTAACTACTGAGGTCATCAGTGCCCTAGAACATAGAACTACTTAAAACTAACTAACCTAAGAACATCACACACATCCATGCCCGAGGCGGAATTCGATCCTGCGACCGTAGTGATCACGCGGTTCCAGACTGTAGCGCCAAGAACCGCTCGGCCACTCTGGCCGGCGATCATAGCATCACCATTGGGGAACGAACGTTGTATCATGGGATGGATATAATCAGCAAAGTGGTCACATAATCCATGGCAATAATGCGTGCTTGCAGAGTAACAATGGGACCCATGGAATACCACGATATGGCTCACCATATGATCATCGAACCCGCGTCATTATTGTAAACTTGCCCAAAGTTGCAAGCAGTGTGCAATAGGACTCATTCGACCAGGTGACTTTCTACCATTGCTCCGTCGTCCTGGTTTTATGGCTTTAGCACCACATTTTACCTGTTAGGGTTATTTGCTTCACTGATGAGTGGTTCTCGAATTCCAGCTCGTTCTGTAATTTCTCTGTTTATCGTGCTGTTTTGGTGCTGACAGGGTTCACGTATGCGCGATTCAGTTCTGCACTGGCATTTGCAAGTGTCGTCGTCTCATTGTTCGTCACAACTTTCTTCACTCAGAGTCTGTCACGATCGCTCAATACACCGTTTCGGCCGCGTTGCGACATATCGGATTATGCTTTTTCACTTGCCCTGTACCCGGAACAAATCTTCGATACGGTGCCTCTTGAAATACCAAACAATTCAGCTTCTTTTGATCACGGAAGCACCCACCAAACGAACAATTTGCACACGTTTGAGTTCACTTAGCTCCGAAGTGCACTCACGCTTACACGGAACACTGCTCTGAGCACAACTGAAACTTGTAACGAGTTGAGGACTGAGCCGTTTGGCGGCTCTCAACGTAACTCGTGCTCTAAAGATTGTTCTGAGTCCTTGCACTCCATCGTTGATTGATTCTTTCGTATTTATCGTTATGCTGCGTACGATTCTGTTGAGATTACCCTCTGGCGGCGTGTCTGGTCTTATCGATCTTCGAGTCGTTGCTTCCTGTTAGCCTCGTGTAAGGGAATAAGATCTTTGGGGGATGGCCGGTTGGTTGCCTAGCGGTGACGAGTCGATCGGCCGGTTTTTAAAATCGGGAATTAGAGAATGTCGTACGCTGAGACCGCGGTGTGGCGTGGCGGTGGAGAGTTGGCGGTTGTTCCGAGAAGCCGCGTGGTCTATCCTGGCGGTGCGAGTCGAGTGGGACGAGTTGACGGGACAAGGCTGTAAGCTCTCGCTGTGAGCAGCCGGGGGCCACGGCTGTAGTTCCGAGTCTTTAAATTTTCCGTTTGGAGGCGGGAATGATGGACGACTAGTAACTCGCCTAACCTGAGAAGTGATATTTCGCCGCCGTGGGTGCAGAGGAGACGAGAGCTCCGGTGACAGCGCGTGGCTGCGTGACTCTGCCCAGTTGGGTACGCTGGCGACGTGTACACGGTCGGGTGTGAGGAACCTTTGCGTAGGAGTTAACCTGCTGTTTCTCTCATAAGCTGCAAGCTAAGTTGGTTAAAGGTTTAGATGTCAATTGAAGAATTTTGGTTTGTGCAACCAGCGTCTTTTCTGCCTTGTGGCCTCCTGCGTTCGGGTCTCCTGTCCCTGTCGCCGGTGTATTTATAGACAGTGATCTTTTCCGCTTCTTATTAGTACTGCCCGTCAGGAAGTGTATTTTTGGGCAGTGATTATTGTTTTAGATTAGATTTTTTCTGCCTTGTGGCCTCCTGCGTTCGGATTTCCTGTCCCTGTCGCCGGTGTAATTATAGAGAGTGATATTTTGGCTTGTTATTAGTACTGCCCGGGAGGAAGTGTATTTTTGTGCAGGGATTATGGTTCCTGATTTGATTCCTCCTCCTCCCCTGGCCTCGCGTGAGGTCGAGGTGATTGTTGAATGTGAGGCGTCGTGGGTCTGTTAGTTCGCTTCTAGCCTCAGGATCCTTCGGGAGACAATTGTGGCCGCCCTTACACCCGGTCGGTTAATTATTTCTATTCCAGTACATTTTGGTGCAAGGACATGGTATTAAAGTTGTTAGTTGTTGTAAGATGTTAAATGGTTGTATTTTACTCTGGTTGTTTTTTGGCCACTGTTTAAAAAAAGGCAAAGTTTGCCTTTCATTGGTGGGTTTTTAAAATTACGCAGCTTTAAAATTGTTAGTTTTTGTAAAAGGTGAAGGACTGTACCTAGTAAAATCTGTTTGTCACAATTACTGCAAAGTTCGCACCGGACATTCCCCATTTTATTTAAGAAATTTCAGCATTTTATTGGATATCGCTGACGGTGCGGAGTTGCGCCGCGAGCGAGCAGTCTGCAGCAGCGGCAGATTTTAATTTACGATCGCAATAACGACCACATCCTAAAAAGGGTACAGGTAGGGATGAACGAAAATAATAAAGTGTTTCTTTTCACAGCATTCCAGACGCACAATAAAAGGAGATAGTAGATTTCATTTGTGCATTCACAGGTGGATACAAGCTGCAGCTTTTGTAAATTTTCATTCAAAAAAGTGATAAATTCTGAAGATATCGTAAAGTGTATTTAAAACTGGATAATTTTCATGAGAGTTTAACAATATAAAAGAAAAGAAAACGTTTTCATATAATAAGGATAGTCTTATGCTTCAAAGCTAGTCGGGGTATATACAGTTAAACAAAAATCCACTGCAACGTGAAAATGTTTTGCTAAGTCCGATGGGCAATAATATTTTCATTCTTGCACAAACAGCTTTAGTACTTGAATTAAAGTAGAACTTGAATAATTATTATGGAATATTCAAAAAAAATTTATTAATCTACAACAGAATATTTCATACGTAAAGTAATAATCACAAATGAAAAATTTATTGCAACCTTTTATTTCTCACGGCCATCCATGTATATGTTAAGTTCAATCTCAACGGTTTCCCAATCAAATTAAACGCAAAAAGCAAAGAAAGTTAAAAACCAGACGGTCAACTGCCGAATAATTAAAACAGACAGAATCGCATTAATAACTTCATCTGTCTTTATATGCTGCAAATGGCAGTTTCGTGCAGATCACTTCGGAACGCTGGAAACGTCCTTTCGGCGACCACTGCTAGCGCGTCGGTTTCCAAGGTCTGTCGGTCGTGTCCTACCAGGATCCTTGTTATGACCACTTTTCTCACGCCGTGTTACTTTGCTGCGAGTGGTACTCTATTCCATTTAGGCACGTTGGACGCTTTGTGTTGCGTAACGGTGTTTTGTTTGTGTTAATCGTTACACAGACACCAGCGTTGCGGAATGGCCCCGTCTGCTACCGAAAGGCGTGTGAGTGAGGACGGGCTCTTCCTGTATTTTCTTATTACTTTCTTATGCTGCTGTATTCTTTCTGGTCGGTTACCTAATTAATCATTACCGATCATTGTGGTATCTTAGCTGCTGCATCCGGTATTGTGCATAGCTATTACAGAAAGACCATCCCAATGCAAAACAAACCGTATGCAGCTCACTCGTCCAGGCCACGAAGATGCGGACTCTCTTTTTTCTCTATTTTTTCCTTATTTTTTGTTTTTGTAATGCACTTTTTATACTTAAACTTATTGAGGGTAAAATGTGGAAGACCAAAACATAGTATTTTGATTTTAGGAAGAAAATTAGGAGAACAGAGTGGAGAGGTTTGTCCCACCATCTTAGGCGTCCGGGGATGCAAGTGTCGGCACGTTCATAAAGCCATTGACGTCCGGGGATCTTCAACAATCTTAATTATTATAATACTAACGTTAAATTGTAAGTTATGCTTCTTTTGGTTATGTTATGTACCATGTGCGTGCTATTCTAATAATTATACACTGAAGCGTCAAAGAAACTGGTATGGACATGAGTATTCAAATATAGAGATATGTAAATAGGCAGAACACGGCGGTGCGGCCGGCAACGCCTATATAAGACAACAAGTGGCTGGCACAGTTGTTAGATTGGTTACTGCTGCTACAATGACAGGTTATAAAGATTTAAGCGGGTTTGGAAGTGGTGTTACAGTCGGCGAACGAGATGGGGCAGAGCATCTCCACGCTAGCCATTAAGTGGGGATCTTCCCGCACGATCATTTCACGAGTGTCCTGTTAATATCAGGAATCAGGTGAAAAATCAAAACTCCAACATCACTGCGACCGGAAAAATGTCCTGCAAGCACGGGACCAACGACGACTGAAGAGAATCGTTCAACGGTGACAGAAGTGCAACCCTTCCGCAAGATTACTGCAGATTTCAAAGCTGGGCTATTAACAAGCGTCAGCGTGCGAACCATTCAATGGAACATAATAGCTATGGGCTTTCCAAGCCGCAGGTCCACTCGTATGCTCTTTCTGACTGCACGACACAAAGCTTTACGCCTCGCTTGAGCCTGTCAACACCGACATTGGACTGTTGATGACTGGAAACATGTTGCCCCGTCGGACGAGTGTCGTTTCAAATTGCATCGCTCGGATGGACGAGTACGGGTACGGAGACAACCTCATGAATCCATGAATCCTGCATGTCAGCAGGAACTGTTCAAGCTGGTGGCGGCTCTGTAATGATGTGGGGCGTGAGCAGATGGAGTGATGTGGGACCACTGATACATTTCGATATGACTCTGACAGGTGACACATACGTAAAGATCCTGTCCGATCACTTGCATCCATTCATGTCCATTGTGCATTCCGACGGACTTGTGCAATTTCAACAGGACAATGCGACACCCCACACGTCCAGAATTTCTACAGAGCGGCTCCAGGACCACTCTTCTGAGTTTAAACACTTCCGCTGGTCGCGAAACTCCCCAGACTTGAATATTGTTGAGCATATCCGTGACGCCTTGCAGCGTACTGTTCAGAAAAGATCTCCACCCCCTCGTACACTTACGGATTTATGGACAGTCTTGTAGTATTCATGGTGTTAATTCCCTCCAGCACTACTTCAGACATCAGTCGAGTCCATGGCATGTCATGTTGCGCTACTTCTGCGTGCTCGTGGGCGTCCTGCAAGATATTAGGCAGGTGTACCAATATCTTTGGTTCTTCAGTGTGTATCCCTTTAGCTTAGAAAACAGGCTAAAAGTTACTCATTATGGTAAAATCACCGGTACTATCAAAATTTACTATTTACGTCTCTTTATGTTTTCTTGTCTTTTATTAGATTTAGTTTTTAGTCACTTACTGTAACTGTGCTTTCTATGTTTGTAGTCTGTATTTGTTGTGTGTATTACATTTCATGTATTTACTGACTTTCGTGCACCTTTCGTTATTGTTTATCTTCCCTGCGGAATTTGTCCTAATGCTGCATATTTTGTAGCCGGTGGCATGGTTGCCCATTTGGGTACTGAGTGTGTAGGGCTGAAGACTGTGTTGGTTAAAGCGTTAAGCGTGCTGGTTCAAATGGTTCAAATGGCACTGAGCGCTATGGGACTTAACTACTGAGGTCATCAGTCCCTTAGAACTAAAAACTTCTTAAACCTAACTAACCTAAGGACATCACACACATCGATGCCCGACGCAGGATTTGAACCTGCGACCGTAGCTATCGCTCCGTAGCGCTTAGAACCGCTCGGCCACTGCGGCCGGCCGTTAAGCGTGTTCCACGCGTCTTCGTTGTGCACTATTTATATACTGTGTACTGTGTTACGTGTTTCTGTGTTGTCCAATTGGCCCTAGGTTACTGAGCAGCCTACAGGTCAGGAGGATGAGTTCTAACGTACCGATTGCGCCACATATGAATAATATCAAAATGTAGTATAACAGAATAATTATTATTACTATTAATACTTCCACACGTATTGTGTAGTTGTTTCACTATTCTTCTGTTCAGGTACTAAAAATGTACTATAAAGGTTTGCTAATGTAAATAAACGAAGCGAGAACGGACTGTCCATAGAACATTGCTATGAACTCTGAATTGTCCTTTTATGTGTTACGAACAGGTTGTTCCTTAAAACAGTCTCGCACATCCTACAGTATAAAAATGTAGATGACCAAGGTTCGAATCCAGGACCCATGGTACGAAAACTCAACGCTCTACCGATTTCCCCTCGGGAACTCTACATGACAGACAATCCCAGTTATGCTTTACCTGTGCTATATGCGTCAGGTGTCACTTAGTACTTACCGTTCAAGCGCATTTTCCAGGACGGCAGCACACAGCACAAACTCATCGGAGTTTTGCTCGATACTCTGTCGATATACAACGTTTGGTATGGACCTGACTGTCTGACATCTGAATGTCTGGAAGTAAGAGAACTTCAGCGACTATTTACCTACATCAGTTTCGTAATGAAGCTGGCTGTGACAATTTAGTTTAGTTGTAGAATTTTAAAACACATTTCATAGTCGCGTACTATAACATTTCTGGAGACTGAGGACGTCCCCTGTAAGTATCAGTATGGGTTCAACAAGGCACAGAACAGTAGATCACGGCACGCAGGTTGATGCTGTGTTCCATAACTTCACAGTGTTGTATACTGTTCCGCTCTTCCGCCTAATAAAGAAAATAAGAGCGTTCAGAATATCACATCAACTGTGCGATTGGACTGAAGAGTTTCTAGCAAAACACAACATGTCATTCTCACCGGGAGCATCTTCAGACGTAAAAGGAACTTCGGGTGTATCCCAAAAGGGTCTTAATAGGTCCGTCACGTGTCACAATATGTATGATGTAACGGGTAACGTCGGGAATCCCATGGGCTTTTTCACGATTGTAGGTATAGAAGTCCGAACCCTTGAAAAGTTTACCGAAATGCAGGAAGACTTTCCTACATGGTGCAGAATTTGCAGATTACCCTCAACACAAAGAAATGCAACGTGTTTCGCATAAAGAGACAGAAAGACTTTGTATTGTATTGTTATACGATTACGGAACAGTCACTGGAAGCAGTTATATCCATAAAGTATTTAGGAGTAGGTTTACAGAGCGATCCGAGGTGGAACGACAGCAAAACTAATCGCGGGTAAGGAAGATGGAAAACTGAGATTCACTGGAGGAATCGTGAGGAAGTGAAGTCCGTCAACAGAGGAAGCACCTGACAAAGAACTCGTTCGACCGATACTTCAATGTTGCTTGTCAGTCTGGGATCCGTACAATACAAGAAATAGGGAAAATACAAAGGAGAGCGTCGCATTTCGTTACTGGTTCGTTTAGAAAGAGCGAAATCGTCACAGAGATGCCCAGCCATATCTAGTGGCAGCCGCTGCAAGAGAGGTCTTCATCACGTTGTGGCTTATAGTAAATAATAGATTTCAGCTATCAGTTGCCCTTTGGAATTTTTATTGGCAGATGTATATTTCAGCATTAAGCAATACATGTAATACCTGTTGGTCTGGCTTTGTACACAGTTCACTGCTAACGAGAAGAAGAGCGAACGTCCTTAGATGAGGCAGACAATGTCTTGCTTCCTTCTCACGACAAGACCATGAACGAAACGTCAGAGAAATTCTAGCTCACAGGGAGGCTTACCGAGAGTCGTTCTTCCCAAGAACCATGAACCATTCGCGGTTAGAACAGGTCCGGTGAATTGGTGGCAGAGGGAGGGGGGAGTGTGACAGTAGTGCCGGCCGGGGTGGCTGAGCGGTTCTAGGCGCTACAGTCTGGAGCCGCGCGACTGCTACGGTCGCAGGTTCGGATCCTGCCTCGGGCATGTATGTGTGTGATGTTCTCAGGTTAGTTCGGTTTAAATAGTTATAAGTTCTAGGGGACTGATGACCTTAGAAGTTAAGTCCCATGGTGCTCAGAGCCATTTTGTGACAGTAGTACAGCAAGTACCCTCCACCACACACCGTGATTTAAGTGGAGATGTACAATAGTACTAGATAGTAAATACTTGCATCCATTTAAATGAGACAATTTTTTTTCTTCACATTGCAATTTTTTATCGACGAAAGGGCGAGCCATTTAACTTCAAGGAAATATTTACGACTTAGAATCTAAAACTCTTAAATGGTAAGGTAAGTATTAAAACTTTGTCTCGCATTTTTAACATCTGTATAGATATCTACTTCTGCATCGGGCAGGCTACCTGTTGGTGTGTGGTGGTCGATACCTCTGACACGAATGTCATTACCCCTTTTCCCTGTTCCATTCGGAAACAGTGAATGGGAAAAGTGAGTATCGACAATCTTCGGTATTGGAGTAATTAGTGGAATTTTCTTGTCGTCGTCATTTCTCGAGGTGTATGGGAGAGGAAGTAACATGTTACCCTATCCTTTTAAAGATTTACGCCCTCGGATTTCCAACAGTAAATCTCTCCGAGATACTCAACTCATCTATTGTAGCATCTGCAACTCGTGTCATTTGAGCGTATCTATGAAGCTCTAGTGCCGTCTCAACGATGTTACACTCTTCGTTGGTCCATCATTTTTTTGTCATAAGTCTTCTGACCGGTTTGACGCGGCCTGCCACAAAGTCCTCAACTCTATCTCTTCTGTTAATACAACCTGGTAAGGGCCCCAGACTAATGAGTAATGGATACTCAAGAGTCGATCTCCTTCAGTGGATGAATAGTATTTCTTTCATACTTTTTCAGTGCATCTCATTTTCCTATTTATGTGCCCGATCCAATTTAGATCCTGCTGGGTATCTTAAGCCTGTCACTGTAGCAGTGTTTTTTTTTTTTTTTTTTTTTTTTTTTTTTTGTCAATAGTAGAGCCGAATAGTAATGGGTGTTCTGGCCTTCCTGTGCGTTATACATTACGTATTTTTTTAAGTACGTAGACAACTAACATTCCAATAACTGTCGCAGTAAGCCACGGAAGTCTTCGATAATAACGAAATAGCGTTGCCCCTTGTAACCGAACATGAATCCAAATGCGATCTGAAGCTTTCCCGGCGTATTTCCAATTTGAACAGTTCTCGGGCATCCTACCGGGTAGCGTCGTAATTTCTCCACAATATTTCGGCAGACGTACACGCTGCCATCTTCAGGGGGTTCCTGTCGAATTCTGTGGTGTTCCTCTCAGCGCCCTTTATATACTAGCCGTTAGCCCCTCCACCGATGGAGGTGCTAACGGCTAGTATATATAGGGCGCAGAGAGAAACAGCACAGCATTCGTCAGGAACCACCTGAAGATGGCAGCGTATAAGTCTGCCGAAATATTATGGAGAAATTACGACGCTACCCGGTCGGATACCCGAGAACTGTTTAAATGAATCCAAATATTTTCAGCGAAATCTACACCTACTTCAAATCACAAAGAGAAAAGAAACAGGAAGAAAGTAATGGTCGGGCTATTGCTCACCGATTACATTATGAAAATTCTAATTTGTAATGCGGAAAGTAGTGCAAGAAAATGGATGCCGATTCAGTGCTTGAAACATTTCGGTGCGGGATAACATTCTGCCGGAGAAGAACCACACCACGAATTGGTAAATAGCAATCACTTAATGACAGTGATCTCCGTCGGCGTTCTCCTTAAGTGTGGGTGCCCTGTCCTATGGTGAAGTTTCAGCAGGCAGTTGTGTAGGACGATGCGGCGTCCTTGTTGTGACACAGCACGAAATCCGGTTAAGAGACTGTAATTAATTTCTAATGAGGAAGTTGCGTGCGTGATACACGTAGCTTGTCAGACGCGTGAGGCAGGTTTGTTTTCCATGTTGTCGCCTGCTGACAAGCGAGCCAGCTACAAGTGTTTTTGTGGAACAGGTTCGTATCACATATCCACAGAACTTTTAGCTTTTATTTATTGTTTATTCACTGTATCTTTAATTTCCTTTCAGCTAGATTTTTTATTGGTTTTAGTACGTACTGCAATTGATTCGTGGAACACGTCAGATAGGTATCTGAAGGGGAAACAACATTGTCTTGCGATCGACTTACATATATGAGATTAATTCAAAATAAAATACAAATAATACAGCTATAAAGAAAATGATTTTCATTACAATAATTCAGAAATGATATATTGTTCTTAGGAAAATATCGAATCCAGGTATTCATAGTCTGTGCATTGTGGATATTCCCTCACTTCGCTTTCTTTGCGGTGAAATACTACAGAGGATAATGTTGTACCTGGAAGCTAGCGTACCTAGCAGCAAATAATACTTCCTGATTAGTGTTTCAATATAGTGCCCGAGTGTTGCATCAAAAGAAAGAACACGCACTAGAGATCATTATAAGCAGTAAACGGTATTTTCTACTGTTTTCGTTGTTCCGTGACGTGAGGTTGTGTTTCGTGCAGCATTAGTAAATATTACGGGTTTAGTGCTGCATAATATAGTAAACCTATTTTGGGAATGTTGTTAATTCTTCAGTTACAGACCTTCATGCCGAATAAAACTGCGTGGTTTTTTAAAAGCAGCCTAATAACGGGTGTACAGTTAAGCCATGCTTTATTAGGCTTGCATCACGTTGAAACAGAAGGTATTTCACCATGGAACACATGCTATTAGTTAATGAACTATCTTAACAATTTTCCCTTACATAAAAATGGAAATATGCGTTAGTTCCCAACAGCTTCTATTTAAAAATGTTTTTAAATTATAACTGGTTTTTGATAGCATTTCTTCTTAATATGATCCACTTAATGGTTATTAGTGTGTAGTACACCACTAATGTGACACACAGATTACTGAAAACGCTATTAACAAGAGTTTCCCAGTGGCAAAAGATTTAAAAGTGAATAGAATATTTGTTCGTAGGTAAATGACCATGTTGTCCCTGGAACAGTTTCTCACATTTGGAAAAATCTACTTTTCCGGAGTACTTTATGTAATTTCAGAAGACGATTGCACCATATATGAAGGAAATGCTATGGTTTCAAAATGGAATGAGAAAATATATTTAACTTCGGTTACATGGGTGGCTAGAGTCCGAAGTCTGAAAGGTGTTCAACTATACCGGAATATCTTTTAGGCATATCATTTGGAATAGCAAGAAGGCCAAACATATTTAGTTTACCATTTGTTGCTATTATAAATATGACGCTATTTACGGAAGAAAATCTGGCGGCAAATGAAATAAAACTAAAACAAATAACTTGTGATAACAGAAGCTATTGTGGATTCTAATTTCTTAAGTCACGAGCATTGAGTAAAGTGTCAAGCATAACAGTACAGAAAACAGTACTTAGACAACTGGTAAGATGTGAATCAGAAGCAAGGACACTAACAGTAATGGAGGAAAATCTGGGACAGTTCTCTGAAATGTCTTGCATAATTTGCTAGACTGCAAAGTTTTGATGTGGTTTATAACACCGAACAGTGATATTTCGATATATTTATTCGAATATTGTGCTCCATAGAATAATATGTCCGTGTTGTGATACTTAAAACAAAATCTGAACAAAAATAAATGAATAGATTACAAATCGATATCAAAATTATAATAAATCAGAAACTGTTGGATATTAGGTACACTTAAATTTGAAAAATATTAATGAAAAATTCGCTCGAATGAAGCAGTCAACATTTATAGATATCATGCAGGCGCCAAAATTAATACGGCGTAGTTCGTAGTCAATTGAAATTGGGCTGTAATAAGAGCAGAACTGTTAGTATCACGCAACCAGCAAGCGATTTGTTACAATTCAATTTGTGAATAAAATATTATTTGAGCATTGAAATTAGTAATTAATATTTTTACTTTAATGTTAACCGATATTTCTTTAAGTACTTGTTGCAGCTGAATATACGACACAGAGATGATCTACAGAATGAACTTTCGCAGCTACAGCATCATCCCTGGAAAACAAATTGGGAAAGTTATAGTTATGTGATAACAGTCGTACAATGTACTCAGCGTCAATCATTGTACAGTGGTTTGTGGTTTACGTAGATATAGAGGATAAAAGCGTCTCCGATGTAGTTTTGGAGAAGGGTGTTGAAAATGAAGTGGGTGGATAAGAAACGTGGTCCTTTCAAGAATCATCTAGGAAAGGAATATGTGGAAAACATTGATTGGAAGAAGGGGCATGACGACAGGACATATATGAGGGGATAACGTCCGTGGGACTAGAGGGATCCGTAGGGGTCAAAAACTGTGTGTGTAGACAGAGACTGGAATAAAAGCAAATAATCGAGAGCGTTGGATGTAAGAAGCACTTCGAGAGGAAGAAGGTGGCACATGTGAGGAGGTCATGGTGGGCTGCATCAAAACAGAGAATTCAAGGCCCCTCCCCAACCCACCTCCACCAGAAACACAGGAAAAAAACCCGAACAGGTCCTAGCAGGATCCGACCTCTGAGTTATGCATATAGACAATAACTTCGTGTGGCTAAATGACACACCGGAAGTCTTTGTACCGGACGACACTTCGATGTGCGTTCCGAGCCCGTGTTGTTTCTTCGACTTCTCACATAGTTGAGAGGTGAAGGCCCCAAGACCTCTCACTTCCCACATAGGCGCTTTACCGCTAAAACACCGAGCCAACATGTCTGTAGATGGATCGTCTAGATATTTTGTAGATTGATTTCGTGAGTATCATAATGTGTGACATATATGGTCGTATCTTTTGAGCGCACTGATCTAGAGCATAAATTATTTAGTCCACTAAGGTACCGCAGACCATAGTACTTAACATAAATTTCAAACTGAAACCTCTCCCCGTTTCTAGGAAAAAGTGGTCCTAACAAACGGACATACTGACAACAAATGGCAAAAAATATTTTTTCATGTGACGTAATTACAGATTAATTATTTTCTGAGTTTCTTCCTCTAGTTTCACTGTGAACACTCGGTTCTTGTCGAATTCCACGATTGTGGGTCAACGGTTTTGCTCAGTGAGTTTGCGAGTTCCTAAATAAGTGATATTAATGCAACTGTCTTTTGATTGCTTTGACTTAGACGCTTAAATTTTTCATACCGCCGATGGATCGTATAATTTACTACGTGACACAAATTTCAAATTAATACCTATACCTGTTGCTCAGAAAAAGAGGTCTTAACACTCTCAGGCGACGTGGTTCCGTTTGAAGCCACGTAGGATTTTCTGATTTCGTGGCATATACATTGTAGCTACAACTGCAGCCACCCCTTACGTCTCCAGTAGATGCTGCCCTCACGTGGCACCAGCTTGAACTACTTCATATGTTTCGGATCTTAGAAGGTAGACGAGCAAACGTAGCATCCATTTTTTTGTATTGAGTACACGTGTCCGTTTCTTCAAATTGTGATTGATCTTGTCTCCCTAAGGCATGTTTTGCGCATGGATTAGGTACCGAGAACTATCCTGTTCATATTTATAGTCTGAGTATTGCGATAATAAGTATATTAATGTATTTATTTTCGTAATTATGTCTTGGTTCCTTTTGCAACCACTGCGGCTCTAAGGGCAACATGACTAGCTGTGACGGGTTGTGTATTTACGTTTCACGCGATGTAGCACAGCAAAATAAAGCAAGAGGAAGTTCCGTGCCTTTTGGAAGGCATTTCTTCTGATCTCGACTCAGATTACCAGTAGCAATGAAAGTGGAGATTATGTGTTAGCTGAAGACAGTGATCTCGATTTTCGAAACAAATTTCGGAGAGTGAGAGCAAAGAAGCATTAGTAAAAAATGTAAAATTGTCGTTCCTGTTGGAAAACATACAACATAAGCTAAGCATCTATGAATACATGGCACCTCGAGGCACTGTGTTTACTGTAGCGCAGAGAAGGGACCTCACAGAAGCAGATGAGAGTGTGCTCTCTGTCAAGTAGCTCTATGCCTAACTGCAGAAAGGAACTGCATTTTACCTCACCACCAGAAGGAACGATATTCAATGTGCAGTAGCTCCTCTTGAAACCACTTCGTACGTGTTCAGTTATTGTATTTATCACTTGTTTTTCACATTATTCAATCTCATTGTATGACTAGTAATCTAATAAAAACAAGATAATTAAAAAAATTGTTTTTAGTATTTCGGGTCTGAAAGGGAAACAGTTGGACAATCAGACAGACACACGAGCAACAAAGTGAGCCTTTGAGGGTTCCGTTTTTACCAATTGAGATACGGAAACCTAAAGCACGAAGTGGAATACCGACTGCTGATGTCCCTAGCGTCGCAGAGTAATTTGGGGCGCAGGCCGCCCCACGCCGAAGGTGTGCGTCGGTAAGGAAACGAGGCTCTGCTAGGCAGCGCAGGCCGTTAATGCGGCAGGGCGGGTCGGTGTTTGCTCAACTTATTACGCTAATGGCGGGCGCGTGACTGCGTGGCTCGGCACGGAACACCAGCCGCCGTGACTGTCGCCTGGGCGAGATCCAACACCATATCGGCTTGCCCGCTGTTTGCCTAGAGCTCCGGCTACTGCAGTGCAAAGAACAAAATCGCCCCAAGAAGTAAAATCAACTCCTTGCCAGGTTCTTTTTGCGAATTACACTACTGGCCATTAAAATTGCTACACCAAGAAGAAATGCAGATGATAATCGGGCATTCATTGGACAAATTTATTATTCTAGAACTGACCTGTGATTACAATTTCACTCAATTTGGGTGCATAGATCCTGAGAAATCAGTACGCAGAACAACCACATCTGGCCGTAATAACGGCCTTCATACGCCTAGGCATTGAGTCAAACAGAGCTTGGGTGGCGTGTACAAGTACAGCTGCCCATGAAGCTTCAACACGATACCACAGTTCGTCAAGAGTCGTGACTGGCGTATTGTGACGAGCCAGTTGCTCGTCCACCATTGACCAGAGTTTTTCAATTGGTGAGAAATCTGGAGAATGTGGTGGCCAGGGCAGCAGTCGAACATTTTCTCTATCCAGAAACGCCCTTACAGAACCTGCGGTCGTGCATTATTTTGCTGAAATGTAGCGTTTCGCAAGGATCTAATGAAGGGTAGAGCCACGGTTCGTAACACATCTGAAATGTAACGTCCACCGTTAAAAGTTCCGTCAGTGCGAACAACAGGTGACCGAGACATGTAACCAAAGGCACCCCATACCACCACGCCGGGTGATACGCTGGTATGGCGAGGACGAAAAGACGCTTCCAAATTCATCCGAAAAAATGACGCTTCGCCATTCGTGCACACAGGTTCGTCGTTGAGTACGCCATCGCAGGTGCTCCTGTCTGGTGATGCAGCGTCAAGGGTAACCGCAGCCACGGACTCCAAGCCGATAGTCCATGCTGCTGCAAACGTCATCGAACTGTTTATGCAGATGGTTATTGTCTTGCAAACGTCCCCATCTGTTGACTCAGGGATCGAGACCTGGCTGCACGATCCGTTACAGCCATGCAGATAAGATGCCTGTCATCTCGACAGCTAGTGATACGAGGCCGTTGGGATCCCTCACGCCGTTCCGTATTACCCACCGATTCCATATTTTGCTAACAGTCATTGGATCTTGACCAACGCGAGCAGCAATGTCGTGATACGACAAACCGCAATCGCGATAGGCTGCAATCCGACCTTTATCAAAGTCGGAAACGCGATGCCACGCATTTCTCCTTCTTACACGAGGCATCACAATAACGTTTCACCAGGCACCGCCGGTCAACTGCTGTTTTTGGTTGAGAAATCGGTTGGAAACTTTCCTGATGTCAGCACGTTGTAGGTGTCACCACCGGCGCCAACCTTGTGTGAATGCTCTGAAAAGCTAATCATTTGCATAGCACAGCATCTTCTTCCTGTCGCTTATATTTCACGTCTGTAGCACGTCATCCTCGTGTTGTAGTAATTTTAATGGCCAGTAGTGTAGTTGTGAAACATAACATTTCGACCGCATCGATTTCTGGGAACACATTGCTAGCTTAGATGGAAGATAACTGTGGAAGACTGCGGTATATTTCAAGTACTGAACAACCAGGTAGTGATTTCTGGAAACGAAGCATTACTGTTGTTGTTTTGGTGGTTGTAGCTTTCACTCTAAAGAATGGTTTGATGCAGGCTGACCGTGCTAGTCTGCCCTGTGCAAGTCTCTACCCACTTGTATACCTGATTATTCAGCTGTCCCTACCGCTATCGTTGTATGCAAACGCAGCAATTTCAAATCTGGCCTTCATAAACCACGTACGAGATTCGCCTTAGAGTCATGTCGAAATGGATAAATATAGGGCGTGCACAGTTTTCAAGGGAATTTTATACCAGTCTTCCTGCAAAGTAGTTATAAGTTCAGGTTACTATGATGGAGGTGGATAATGGTCCAGTACTTTGCTGTCGCAAATGCACGAGAAAGACTCTATGACGCAGTCAGAATTACGGAGAAAACTGTTACGAAGACGACTGACTCTGTACAATTGCCCTCCGTTCTCAAATACAACAGCATCTGCATTTAGGTTTAAGCATGCATTTGTCACAGTGTGTCCAAATGTTTGTCCATCTCCAGCATCCCGTTTTGAATCTCCAAACTGTAGCTAATTCTTAGTCTCGTTCTACAACACTTACTCCCTCAGCAACAGATTGATGATACCTTGATATATCAGAGTCTGTACTATCAACCGATCGCTTCTTTTAGTCACTATGTCCCATAAAATTATTTTCTCTCACATCTGATTCAGTAAATCCTCACTAGTTATCTGATCTACCCGTTTAATGTTTAGCGTTCCTCAGTACTGTCAGATCTCAAAGGTTTATGTTCTCGTCCTTTCTGAACTCTTTATCGTCCACTAGTAAAAATAAACGTCTACAATTATTATATTTACCGCCCTTCGGATGTTAATACAACTTCGATCGCCGAATTTTAGTGTCTGGGAAAAAATAAAGTCCACAAGACAATAAACAAAGTAGAAAGAACTGAAAACAGAGCACGAGTGTATCTGCGCTCTTTTGGTCGCTATAAAAAGAGTCCACTTTCCGTTAAACCTTTTTTTTTTTGGCTCACCAGTCTTTTGAGTGGTATGATACGGGCCGCCACGAATTCCTCTCCTGTGCTAATCTCTCCATACCAGAATACAAATTGCAACCTACGTCTTCAATTATTTGCTGGATGTATAGATTTTGCACTCTACAGCTTCCTCTGGTACCATGGAATTTATTCCTGCCCCGTCTTCTTGTCAGTGTTTTCCATATATTCCTTTATTCGCCGATTCTCCAAAGAAGCTCCTCATTTTCAACATAATTCTGGAGCACCACATCAACAATTTTTCGACACTCTTCTGCTCTATTTTCCCACAGTCCACATTTTACTACCATACAAAGTTGTGCTCTAAACGTACATTCTCAGAGATTTCTTCCTCGAATTAAGGTGTAAAAGGTTCAAATGACTCTGAGCATTATGGAACTTAACATCTGAGGTCATCAGTCCCCTAGAACGTAGAACTACTTAAACCTAACTAAACCTAAGGACATCACACACATGCATGCCCGAGGCAGGATTCGAACCTGCGACCGTAGCGGTCGCGCGGGTCCAGACTGAAGCGCCTAGAACCGCTCGGCCACAGCGGCCGGCTCGATTTAAGGCCCATGTTCGATACCAGAAAACTTCTTTTGGCCAGGAACGTTCTTTTGGATACTGCTAGTTGCTTTTTATGTCCTCCTTTCTCCGTCCATCATGCGTTATTTTTGCTGCCCTGGTAGCAGGATTTCTTAACTTCATCTGCTTCGTAGTCACCTGTTATGACTTGAAGTTTCTCCCCTTTCTCATTTCTGTTACTTCTCACCACTTTCGTCTGTCTTCTGTTTACTCTCAATCCATATTCTGTACTCATTAGACTGTTCATTACATTCAGAAAATCATATAATTATTCTTCATTTTCATTGAGGATGATAATGTCATCTCCTTTGCTGCCCTGTACGTCCTATTTATTTCATTCCTAATTGGCTTGTATTTCTCTATTCATGAACTTCCCTCAACATTTTTGTACTTCCTTCTTCCATCGATCAACTGAACTATTTCTACTGTTACCCATCGTTTCTTCCCAATTACGCTACTGGAGCAAACAACTGGCTGAAAATGACTTACAAGTTCGTGGCGCCCTCCATCGGCAGTGCTCTAATTCAGTATGGTGTTGGCCCACCCTTAGCCTTGATGACAGCTTCCACTCACGCAGGCATACGTTCAGTCGTGCGTTGGAAGGTTTCTTCGAGAATTGCAGCCCATCCTTCACGCAGTGCTACACTGAGGAGAGGTATCGATGTCGGTCGATGAGGCCTGGCACGAAGTCAGTGTTCCTAAAAATCCCAAAGGTGTTCTGTAGGATTCAGGTCAGGACTCTGTGCAGGTCAGTCCATTATAGGGATGTTATTGTTGCGCAACTACTCCCCCACAGGGCGTGCGTTAAACAGGTGCTGATCGTGTTAAAAGATGCAATCACCATCCCCGAATTGATCTTCAACAGTGAGAAGCAAGAAGGTGCTTAAAATATCAACGTAGACCTGTGCAAGCCCCCTCCATAAAAAACACCATTACACCACAACACCCCCGCCTCCGATTTTTACTGATGGCACTACACACGCTGGCAGATGACGTTCACTGGGCATTCGCCATACCCACGCCTTGCCATCGGGGCGCCACATTGTGTACCGTGATTCGTCACTGCACACAACGTTTTTCCACTGTTCAATCGTCCAATGTTTACGCTCCTTACACCAAGCGAGGCATCGTATGACATTTACCAGCGTGATGTGTGGCTCCATACATGGCTACACTCCATACGAATACTTTCAGAAACGACTTCCTGACATTTAAATCTATACTCGATTTGAACAAATTTTTCTTCTTCAGAAAAGCTTTCCCTGCCATTGCCAATCTACATCTTACATCCTCTCTACTTCGACCATCATCAGTTATTTTCCTCCCCAAATAGCAAAACTCCTTTACTGCTTTAAGTGTCTCCTTTCCTAATCTAATTCCCTCAGTATCACCCGACTTAATTCGAATACATTCCATTATCCTCGTATTGCTTTTGTTGATGTTCATCTTATATCCTCCTTTCAAGACACTGTCCATTCCGTTCAACTGCTCTTCCAAATCCTTTGCTGCCTCTGACAGAATTACAATATCATCGGCGAACCTCAAAGTTTTTATTTCTTCTCCATGGATTTTAATACCTACTCCGAACTTTTCTTTTGTTTCCTTTATTGCTTGCCCAATATACAGACTGAATAACATCGGGGAGAGGCTACAACCATGTCTCACTCCCTTCCCAACCACTGCTTCCCTTTCATGCCCCTCGACTCTTACAACTGCCATCTGGTTTCTGTACAAATTATAAGTAGCCTTTCGCTCCCTGTATTTTACCGCTGCCACCTTTAGAATTTGAAAGCGAGTATTCCAGTCAACATTGACAAAAGCTTTCTCTAAGTCTACAAATGCTAGAAACGTAGGTTTGCCTTTCCGTAATCTTTCTTCTAAGATAAGTCGTAGGGTCAGTATTGCCTCACGTGTTCCAACATTTCTACGGAATCCAAACTGATCTTCTCCGAGGTCGGCTTCTACCAGTTTTTCCATTCATCTGCAAATAATTCGCGTTAGAATTTTGCAGCTGTGACTTATTAAACTGATAGTTCGGTAATTTTCACATCTGTCAATACCTGCTTTCTTTGGAATTACTATATTCTTCTTGAAGTCCTAGGGAATTTCGCCTGTCTCATACATCTTGCCTACCAGATGGTAGAGTTTTCTTAGACCTGGCTCTCCCAAGGCTGTCAGTACTTCTGTTGTCTACTCCCGGGGCCATGTTTCGACTTAGGTCTTTCAGTGCTATGTCAAGCTCTTCACGCAGTATCATATCTCCCATTTCATCTTGATCTACCTCCTCTTCCATATCCATAATATTGTCCTCAAGAACATCGCCCCTGTATAGACCCCCTCTATACTCCTACCTTTCTGCTTTCCCTTATTTTATTAGAACTGGGTTTTCATCTGAGCTCTTGATATTCATGCAAGTGGTTCTCTTTTCTCCAAAGGTCCCTTTAATTTTCCTGTAGGCAGTATCTATCTTACCCCTCGTGAGATAAGCCTCTACATCCTTACATTTGTCCTCTAGCCATCCCTGCTTAGCCATTTTGCACTTCCTGTCGATCTCATTTTTGAGACGTTTGTATTCCTTTTTGCCTGCTTCATTTACTGCATTTTTATATTTTCTCCTTTCATCAATTAAATTCAATATTTCTTCTTTTACTCAAGGATTTCTACTAGCCCTCGTCTTTTTACCTACTTGATCCTCTGCTGCCTTCACTACTTCATCCCTCAGAGCTACCCATTCTTCTTCTACTGTATTTCTTTCCCCCATTCCTGTCAATTGTTCCCATATGCTCTCTCTGAAACTCTGTACAACCTCTGGTTTAGTCAGTTTATCCAGGTTCCATCTCCTTAAATTCCCACCTTTTTGCAATTTTCTCAGTTTTAATCTACAGGTCATAACCAATAGATTGTGGTCAGAGTCCACATCTGCACCTGGAAATGTCCTACAATTTAAAACCTGGTTCCTAAATCTCTGTCTTACAATTATATAATCTATCTGATACCTTTTAGTATCTCCAGGATTCTTCCATGTATACAACTTTCTTTTATGATTCGTGAACCAAGTGTTAGCTATGATTAAGTTATGCTCTGTGCAAAATTCTAACAGGCGGCTTCCTCATTATTTCTTAGCCCCAATCCATATTCACCTACTATGTTTCCTTCTCTCCCTTTTCCTACTGTCGAATTCCAGTCACCCATGACTATTAAATTTTCATCTCCCTTCACTACCTGAATGATTTCTTTTATTTCATCATATATTTCATCAATTTCTTCGTCATCTGCAGAGATGGTTGGCATATAACTTGTACTACTGTAGTAGGCGTGGGCTTCATACCTATCTTGGCCACAATAATGCGTTCACTATGTTGTTTGTAATAGCTTACCCGTACTCCTATTTTTTTTATTCATTATTAAATCTACACCTGCATTATCCTTATTTGATTTTGTATTTGTAAACCTGTATTCACCTGACCAGAAGTCTTGTTCCTCCTTCCACCGAACTTCACTAATTCCCACTATATCTTTAACCTAGACATTTCCCTTTTTAAATTTTCTAACCTACCTGCCTGATTAAGGGATTTGACATTCCACGTTCCGATCCGTAGAACGCCAGTTTTCTTTCTCCTGATAACGACGTCCTCTTGAGTAGTCCCCGCCCGGAGATCCGAATGGGGGACTATTTTACCTCCGGAATATTTTACCCAAGAGGACGCCATCATCATTTAACCATACAGTAAAGCTGCATGCCCTCGGGAAAATTACGGCTGTAGTTTCTCCTTGCTTTCAGCCGTTCGCAGTACCAGGACAGCAAGGCCGTTTTGGTTAGTGTTACAAGGCCAGATCAGACAATCATCCAGACTGTTGCCCCTGCAACTACTGAAAAGGCTGCTGCCCCCCTTCAGGAACCACACGTTTGTCTGGCCTCTCAACAGATACCCCTCCGTTGTGGTTGCACCTACGGTACGGCTATCTGTATCGCTGAGGCACGCAAGCCTCCCCACCAACGGCAAGGTCCATGGTTCAAGGGGGGAGGAGTACGACCATAAAAATAATTATTGCCAACATTAAAATACAAAATAAAGAAAAAACTAGACAAAGTACAATACCAGAAAGGAGTTGGAACTTCAAGAAGGAAAACAAGAAACAATTTCTTGAAGACTGGAAGAGAAATTAAATTCGTGTAACTTTGATTTAATTAAAGATGGATCAGATAAAACTATTAAAAGTTGTGTAATCTCATCGCAGATGCAGCTAAAAGTGTTATCCCCTAAGGAAAACGTTGTAAATAAAAACCCTCCTAGAATGATCCAGTAACAAAACTGAAAACAGATACAGATAATGAAAGGAGGAAAGCCAAATTAGCTGCAGAACGATGTGCCATGGTACAATGGAGAAAGACAGTAGGGAATAAATAATCCAATAAATGAATAAAAAAAATACGAGGGTATACTGAGAAATAATGCATCCGAATTTTTTATGTGAAAACTCTTAAATACCGTAAAACATCGTTTAAATTAAAAACAGTCCTCGTTGCAACTTACTGCTTCAACAGCGCATTTCGTCTTTGCAGAGTACTTTCATATTACCTTAAAATTTTCCTTTCACAACACACAGTGACGAAAGAAAATCGAACACCAAACACAGTTGATACAAATAATCAAATTTCGTGAATACATTTGTCTAGGTAACATATTTAAGTGATAAACGTTACAAGATCACCAGACTGATGTACAATGTTGCAGTCTGTGGGATAGCCGCAAGAGTACTCCTGTTGTCATGCGAAATCATATTCCAAACCATAACACCAGGTGTAGGTCCAGCGTATCCAGCATGCGTTGGTTGCAGGCCGCAAATGGCTTTCTCCCAAGCATCTGCCTCGCTGCCATCACTGGCTCCAATGGAGAACCAACTTTCAGCAGAAAATACAACGGACCTATACCCTGCCCTGCACCGAGCTCTCGCATGACACCGCTGAAGTCGCAATGCCCGTGGTTTGAGGTCAGAGGAATGCACGTTGCAGGGCGTCTGACCCGGAGCTGCCCTTGAAGTAACCAATTTGTAACAGTTCTTTGTGTGCTAGAATTTCTATTGCATTTGCAGTACGATGCGCCAGAGGCATACACCGAACACAGTGTTCTTCCCTTTTGGTAGTGCCACATGTTCATCCGGAGTCGGGTCTTTTTGCAACCGTACATTCCCACGCATACCGCTGCCAGCAATTATGTGCAGTGTCTACTTTCCTGCCAGGTCTTTCGGCAATATCGTGAAAGGAACATCCAGCTTCTTGTAGCCCTATTACACTACCTCGCTCAAAAAAGGTCTCTGCGGGTTCGACTGGTTTGTCACTTGGTCCAGTCCAGCACCAAGCCGTTTTATGATTTATTAATATGTTGTAAAAGGAAAATTTTTAAAGTTATCTGAAGACGCTCCAGGAAGCGAAATGAGTTTTCAGTAGCGAATAAGTTGTAATCAGAACTGTTTTAATTCAACTATGCTACATATGGTTGCTGTACCGGACGATCTAATGGAGTGAAAGATGTTACTGCCCGACTGCTGCCTACGAGGCGCATGGGGGGCCATCTATGATCGAGGGACATGAGAGCTGCAAGACACCAATCCCTCCAGCCGTTGTTGATAGTAGATGAATCCTGATGATCCGTTGCTTCTTTATTCAAGCAGTTACTTATTTGGCTTCACAAGGGCTGACTGAACCCCGTAAGAGACCTCCCACACGCAGCAAAAACATAAGAAGGTATCAGTATAACACTACTGTATGCTACTGTTATACCATAAAGCAATCTTGTTAAAGCAATTATGGCATAACGCTACAGAGCAGTGTTACCCTCTGAGAGGTATTTTGTTACATTGACTGTGTTGTACCTAACGGAGCTGGCTTATCGGAAATAATAGTCACAATTACGTAAATATTCGGACAGTAACAAAAATTATTTTTGCCTCTCTACACTGTTTAATGAATAAGGAAAACGGCCGCCAGTATAATTAGGCAACAGAAAGACTAATGTTCTTGTTTAAGGAAGTAGGTATGAGTAACTTTAACGGACAAACACAACCTATATTTTTCCACACACGAGTGCAATGAACTCTGACACGTGCATATGTTCACGGTTAAGATTGGAAGCTGACAGAGCAGAACAGACTATTTGCATAAATATAACAGATAACGAAACACACTATTAGTTTCAGGGCTTATTCCAATTGAATGGTCTTTATAACATTACTATTAATATTCACTGCAGAATCATTAATTGGACATAGATTGAGTATTATCGCTCAAATATTTGCCTAGCTGACATAAAACTATAATTGTATGCACTACATTATTATGAACTGGTCAAAGGTTAAATATCTCTCAACTAAATACTATTCTATTTAGAACGAAAGTTAAGTGGAATTAACTAACAGGTTACATCTGACTGTCTTTTGAATAAAGAAATTATTGTTTTCATAAATATTGGTAAAGGATAACCTGTGGATCTTATTACACTATTAATATGCACTTTTCAATACCCATAAGAAACAAGTGCTTAGCAATCATCCAACTTTCCACAACTGCAATTCACGACTTTTACTGCAGCGGGACACAATGTTGACAAATTTACAAGAATCTGACTCACCTTTTAAAATTTACTACAGGCAGCACCATGATCATTCACTAAGCAAAACTTTATAAGGGTCAGTTTTAAGAACTTTTAATTTTTAAAAGAAACAGCAAATTGTCTTCATTACCACAGTCTTCTATTTTCAAGCAAATGATTAAATAGGTGACTTTAAAACTTCACAAAAGTACATTTATTACCTCCCACAATTTTACTAAATCCACAGTAAATCTGAATATTCCCTTCTTACCAAAGATTGAGGCTTTCAATTTTTCCACAAACTAGGACAATCGGTAATCATAGTTCAAATGGAGTGGAACCTGAGAGGTGTTGTGATAGGGAAAAAATCAAGGTAGGTTCATTAATTCAGTTATAAGTTACCTTATATTTGGGCACACTAACACATCCAATTAGCTGATCCTTCACTGTACATTATTACAGTCTTCCGTTACAGTGATGGCGCAATGTGGTGGCAACTGCATATTGGTAGGTGGATTTGCAGGCAGAATCGATGGACTCTGTTCCTTCTTGGTGGCGATGATGGATACCAATTCCAGAAATGTTCCATCTCTTTGTCCATCCATCCGAGGCATTAGAAAACGTCAGTAAAAGCCTCTCTTGGAACCAGCACAATATACAACTTTTACATGGCAGAGCACAGTTTGGTAGTTCGTCCCCGACTGACTCTTGTTTCCACCTTTTCTACCTAGGCCAACCACAATTTGCGCCCGCTACACAGTTCCGTTCCCGAGGGGAACCACTATGCCTTTTACAAACAAACTAAGAATCCTAATTGAAGGTCAGCAGTTTACATAACAGCAAACAAATATTTTAAATAAAACAGAACATTTGGACATCTTAGTATTTCTACAAAAAACTATTCACACAGAAATTACAATTATATAAGTAAGTTTTGTCCCCCTCCAATTGGGACAAAGAATTTAAATGACAGATACACTACATTACATTGAATCAAATCATGACATCAAAGTTTTAACAAAGAAAGGCGTAAACAATTTTATGTTATCGATTCAAACACATATACAGATACTCAATGTTATAACATTAAACCAAAGCAAAAGCAAAATAAATCCGTACAGCATTAGAGCTATGGTGTTACAGTAGGAATCGAACCCGAGCCTTTTCACACCGAATCATGCGACTGCAGAAGTGGTAGCGTGTGACAGTCTTCTTCACATCGTGTATTTGGCAAATTGACTATTACGGTACTCCATCTCCATCCAACGCATTTATTATTAATAGCCTTTGCCGGGAATGTGTCTCCTCCCACAACACGTACATGTTCGTTCTATTTCCTCCCACTCTCCTTTATTTTTTCATGTAAGTTTGGCATTCCTAAATCTTTTTTATATCCTCGTTTCTGTTTCGGTCTTGCCTTTTGCATTCATTTTTTTTAGAAATATCGTTTCTTGAGCCTGTATTCCGCTTTCTTGGTGTCTTGTTGTTGACCATTTTGCATTTCCATAAGTAAGGGTTGGTGCTGCTGCTGTTTTATAAAACTACAGGTGGGTTTCTTTCTTTGCTTTATTATGGGAACCTTTAACGATGGTTCCACATATGGAAGTAAATTTATTTATTTTTTTGGTTCACGTCATAGTGGTATTCGTAAGTGATGCCGCATCCTAGATATTTAAAATGTTTCACTCATTGCAAGATTTTATTATTAAAAATATTTTGGATCTCATTAATCGTCCTCGCTGAAATGCCATCACTTTCGTTTCATCTGCTCACAATGGTAGGCTGTAATCTGACGCTATATGCTACAAGTTACACACTCCTACCTGCAGGTTGTCTTGTGACAGTGTGACCATAATTTCAGAAACAATGGTGCGTGAAATGGAAACCACAATGAAAATCGATGAAACTTTGCACAGATGCCTTGGGCAGTGTCTCTAGTACTCTCGTCGATCACGTTGCGTCGCTCTTTCCAATTCTGAGCGCACAGTGAGTACATGAAGATGCCTAGGAAATAATGTCTCCCGCCAAATATGGGTGCCTGTCCTGTGATTTCACTTGATTTTATCCAGTCCATATAACAGTCACTGACCGAAACTAGTGGCGAAGTGTGCAAAATAAACAACAGCTGAAGGTTTCACCATGAATTTTAATATTTTCACCAACTGTGACATGGTCGCGTATACAAACAGTGATCCAGTACTGTCAAATGTTTTTTATTCCAGTCTTTGATCACAATATCAATTCTTTAGACGATGACTGAAACCCTCGTAGTCCAACAGGATTGAGGCAGCCCACCCCGTCCACGCGAGCAAAAAGGAATTGTGTCGTGACCACTAACCTTCTCAAGATGTCGTGGAGTAGATACCTCACTGCATGTAAAATTCTCGAAGGTGAAGCAATTTGAAATGAATGTAACGTCAACAGGCGAAGCCACACTCCCCAGCTTTACAAAACTGAGGAGTCGTTCCAAGAAGCTACTCCAGGCGGGTGTAAAATGAATGTGCACAACGGCAATATTGAACGCAAAAATAAAGATTTGGCCCCTGAAGCAGATCTGAGGATCTCTCAATGGTGATATTATCTCCTCCTTCTTGCTCTTTAACATATAAAATACAACATCAATATAAATGAATAATTAAGAGAACTAGAAACTACAAATGATGAATGATGTTTCTTCTTATACATTTATTGTGGATTAAAGCGCCTTTATGTATTACAAATGTTTATATGTCAATGTCCAATGGACATATAGAGATACAAATGGATTTCCTAACTAATATTACTGATCAATTGCCCAAATCTGCCCCTTTATGTGGCCACACGATCTAATGTAAATAATGCGAGGTGACTGATATCACCTACGTACCAAACACTAGAAGACACTGCTTTCAAAGATGATCTACAGTGGTGTGCAACTTCAGTGGAAATAAAATTTACGTGATCACAGCTGTTTAGCTTTACAGCCCTAATAAGCCGAAGCAGTTAGTAATATCACCGTATGTACTGTGTCTGGTGCGTCTGACTGATGATTTTCGAACACGTCTGCGAGGACGGAAGAAATCCAGCCACAAAATATAAAAAAAACCTCATTCAAACAGTAGGATGCCAGAAGACGGTCCTCTGACTAGTACAATCGAATACTGTTTTCTCCTCCCTGTGTTTTACAGACGAGAAACGCGAACTCCCAGCCACAAGGATGGAGTTAAGATAACGTCTCAACGTGAGGAAAGGCAGAAGAAGTGCTCTGTATCACTGAACGCTGCGTACTCAACGACGACTCCCTACCCAGATGCGAAGTCCACAATCGTATAAGTTTGCAACAGTACAGGGCCTAACCGTCCTAGTTATAAAGTCTCCTGAGATCACAGGTGGCAAGTCCGTCTGTACCAACAAAAGCTGTTACTGAGCGACCGTCAGACACGGGCGCTCAAAATGGAAAACTGCTTTCTTTCCACCACTGACTTCCCAGCAAAGCTCGGCTCCCCTCCCTCCTAACTGCAGAAAGCGAATATTATTCTCGAAAGCACGGAATATTCTCCCTCTCTACAGATTCTACCGACCACCGACCAACCATATTTTACTCTTTTGTCGTCCAGCGCGCAAAGTTTGCTAGGAATCACCTATCCCCGATATTTAGGAATATATGCAATGGTACGCTCCTCTGAGTAAATACCCTCGCAAATACCCCAGCATGCGTGATTTCTGAGGTAACGCTTCCTCGTTCCTCTCTGCTGCGTCCAAGCTTTTCAGTTTCCGTTTATCCTTCTGGCCTAGCTACAACACCGGCCGGGCTCCACTGTATTGTGATTCAGCTCTCATGTACCCCGACCGTCCGCCTTGGCTACTTCCTGTGTGAAACAGGACCAACACACCTCTGCGGGCTTTTCCACAAAGGGCTTGAGTTACGCCTGCCGTTTCATTTCCACTGTCGTTCAACCCTCTACTAGTATAGGCAATCATTCATTACACCGTTTTGATAATAAAGACACTCTGTCACCTTTCATGCAATAAGCGTTAGCAGCTACACTCCTGGAAATTGAAACACGAACACCGTGAATTCATTGTCCCAGGAAGGGGAAACTTTATTGACACATTCCTGAGGTCAGATACATCACATGATCACACTGACAGAACCACAGGCACATAGACACAGGCAACAGAGCATGCACAATGTCGGCACTAGTACAGTGTATATCCACCTTTCGCAGCAATGCAGGCTGCTATTCTCCCATGGAGACGATCGTAGAGATGCTGGATGTAGTCCTGTGGAACGGCTTGCCACGCCATTTCCACCTGGCGCCTCAGTTGGACCAGCGTTCGTGCTGGACGTGCAGACCGCGTGAGACGACGCTTCATCCAGTCCCAAACATGCTCAATGGGGGACAGATCCGGAGATCTTGCTGGCCAGGGTAGTTGACTTACACCTTCTAGAGCACGTTGGGTGGCACGGGATACATGCGGACGTGCATTGTCCTGTTGGAACAGCAAGTTCCCTTGCCGGTCTAGGAATGGTAGAACGATGGGTTCGATGACGGTTTGGATGTACCGTGCACTATTCAGTGTCCCCTCGACGATCACCAGAGGTGTACGGCCAGTGTAGGAGATCGCTCCCCACACCATGATGCCGGGTGTTGGCCCTGTGTGCCTCGGTCGTATGCAGTCCTGATTGTGGCGCTCACCTGCACGGCGCCAAACACGCATACGACCATCACTGGCACCAAGGCAGAAGCGACTCTCATCGCTGAAGACGACACGTCTCCATTCGTCCCTCCATTCACGCCTGTCGCGACACCACTGGAGGCAGGCTGCACGATGTTGGGGCGTGAGCGGAAGACGGCCTAACGCTGTGCGGGACCGTATCCCAGCTTCATGGAGACGGTTGCGAATGGTCCTCGCCGATACCCCAGGAGCAACAGTGTCCCTAATTTGCTGGGAAGTGGCGGTGCGGTCCCCTACGGCACTGCGTAGGATCCTACGGTCTTGGCGTGCATCCGTGCGTCGCTGCGTTCCGGTCCCAGGTCGACGGGCACGTGCACCTTCCGCCGACCACTGGCGACAACATCGATGTACTGTGGAGACCTCACGCCCCACGTGTTGAGCAATTCGGCGGTACGTCCACCCGGCCTCCCGCATGCCCACTATACGCCCTCGCTCAAAGTCCGTCAACTGCACATACGGTTCACGTCCACGCTGTCGCGGCATGCTACCAGTGTTAAAGACTGCGATGGAGCTCCGTATGCCACGGCAAACTGGCTGACACTGACGGCGGCGGTGCACAAATGCTGCGCAGCTAACGCCATTCGACGGCCAACACCGCGATTCCTGGTGTGTCCGCTGTGCCGTGCGTGTGATCATTGCTTGTACAGCCCTCTCGCAGTGTCCGGAGCAAGTATGGTGGGTCTGACACACCGGTGTCAATGTGTTCTTTTTTCCATTTCCAGGAGTGTATTTACAAGGTGTACGTGACAATGTCATTTTTCTTTAAATACCCAGATATACAATGTCCAGCATACCAAATGATACCTAATTCCAGTTGTAAATTACGACAAAATATTTAGATGAGTGCTTGTAAGGTGCGAAAATACAGTCACCTCCCATCGTTACGTGAGAGTATATAATTTATGGTAACAGTGAATATCACGCGTCACACGTACAATGCAAAAGTCTTGCTTCGGTGGTGATCGCTGTGTGACAGTTATCATTATAGTCACCATTATCATCGTCATCATCATCATCATCATCATCGTCATCGTCGTCGTCATCTTCAAGGATTAGAACTTTTGACCTCTTCCGCATCAGAATTGTTCACGCCATCTCTTTAACGGGCGTCCAACGTTTCTCTTACCTTAGTTTGTCTATAACATATTGTCTTTCGAGTTCATTCGGTATTTTTCGGTCGTATTTGTAATAGGTCCAACAATGAATAACCCATTACAAAGTGGAGGAACTTCATCTCTGATAATTCGATTCGTCGAAATTTATCAGATGGAAGGGTCCAACATTCGCTACTATACAGCAGCATAGGTAGCGTTATGGCGTTGCAGAGTTTAATTAATGTTTCCTTCTGTACGTTGTATAGTTGCATAGAAAGTCTGAACCTGACCAATTTTAGCTCTACACAATCTGACTTTGGAAAATTAAAACTGCACCCTAAACTTTTAAACTCTCTAACTTGTTCAATTGTTTGTCCATCTATAGCAGTTTTGGCTCTTGTGGGTTCCTGACCTTCAAATACCACCACTTTTGTTTTATCTGTTGACATTCTCATTCGGTATTTAGCAGCAATTTGGCTTAATGTCTGTAGTGAAATTCGAATCTACTCTTCAGATCCACCTATTATAATGTAATCATCAGGAAACAGCATCCCCACAAAATTAAAATTATAGTTTCCGCCCGGAGGATTTGTGTCGAGATCCGGTGAGCCGGCCAGTCCGTGGATGGTTTTTAGGCGGTTTGCCATCTGCCTCGGCGAATGCGGGCTGGTTCCCCTTATTCCGCCTCAGCTACACTATGTCGACGATTGCTGTGCAAACAAGTTCTCGACGTACGCGTACACCACCATTACTCTACCAAGCAAACATAGGGGTTATACCACGCAAACATAGGGGTTACACTCTTCTGGTGTGAAACGTTCCCTGGGGGCTCCACCGGGGGTCGAACCGCACAATAACCCTGGGTTCGGCGTGGGGCGGCGGAGGGGTGGACTGCTGTAGTCGTCGTGGGGTTGTGGACCACTGCGGCTGCGGCGGGGACGGAGCCTCTCCGTAGTTTTTAGGTCCCCGGTTAACATACGATACAATACAATGATATCGTCACTGTAAACATTAAGGATGGAGGACAGTGAGCAGCCTCGTCCGAAGGCTTGACTACTGTCGGGCAGATTCTGTCCCACTCCTCGAAGTACAAATCCTTATTTTATTACTTTTGTGTAGTAACAGAACTGCCGTAATTAGATGTACTGGAACTCCCAATTCCTTAAGTGATTCCCCTAGCACTTTTCACTTTGCCTTGTCAAACACCCTTTCATACTCTATAAAAACATAGTAAGTCGTCAATCTAAATTCATTTTTTTACGTGAATTTGGCAAAGTGAAAAGACAATCAGAACATGATCTACCTTTCCTAAAACCATGTATTGCCTCTGACATACGTGTTTCCACTAGTGGAACAAATCCTTTGTTTATGACTGTAGCATACAATTTGTAGCAGGTTCAAATGGTTCAAATGGCTCTGAGCACTATGGGATTTAACATCTGTGGTCATCAGTCCCCTAGAACTTAGAACTACTTAAACCTAACTAACCTAAGGACAACACACAACACCCAGCCATTACGAGGCAGAGAAAATCCCTGACCCCGCCGGGAATCGAACCCGGGAACCCGGCCGCGGGAAGCGAGAACGCTACCGCACGACCACGAGATGCGGGCCGTAGCAGGAATTTAGAAGACTTATTCCTCGGTAGTTACGACAGTATGACTGTAATTTCCACAACTCTGGCGTGTGGTGTAGTATTTTACGACTTGCGATAAAGCCTGAAGAGCAGGTTATGCAGCAACAACAAACCCATGAAAGGAAATTAACGTCACAGTTGTGATAACTGTAGTCGTATGTGACAGTAAGTTACACTACTGGCCATTAAAATTGCTACACCAAGATGAAATGCGGATGATACACGGGTATTCATTGGACAAATATATTATACTACAACTGACATGTGATTACATTATCATGCAATTTGGGTGCATAGATCCTGAGAAATCAGTACCCACCTCTGGCCGTAATATCGGCTTTGAAACGCCTGGGCATTGAGTGAAACAGAGCTTGAATGGCGTGTACAGGTACAACTGCCCAAGCAGCTTCAACACGATACCACAGTTCATCAAGTATAGTGACTGGCGTATTGTGACGAGCCAGTTGCTCGACCACAATTGCCACAGACGTTTTCAGTTGGTGAGAGAACTGGAGAATGTGCTGCCCACGGCAGCAATCGAACATTTTCTGTATCAAGAAAGGCCCGTACAGGGCCTGCAACATGTGGTAGTGCATTATCATGCTGAAATGTAGGGTTTAGCAGGGATCGAATGAAGGGTAGAGCCACGGGTAGTAACACATCTCAAATGTAACGTCCACTTTCCAAAATGCCGTCAAAGCGAACAAGAGGTGACCGAGACATGTAATCAATGGCACCCCATACTACAACGCCGGGTGATACGCCAATATGGCGATGACGAATAAACGCTTCCAATGTGCGTTCACCGCGATGTCGCCAAACACGGGTGCGACCATCATGATGCTGTAAACAGAACCTGGATTCATCCGAAAAAAATGACGTGCACCCAGGTTCGTCATTGAGTACACCATCGCAGGCGATCCTGTCTGTGATGCAGCGTCAAGGGTAACGGCAGCCATGGTCTCCGAGCTGATAGTCCATGCTGCTCCTAACGTCGTCAAACTGTTAGTGCAGATGGTTGTTGTCTTGCAAACGTCCCCATCTATTGACTCAGTGATCGAGACGTGGATGCACGATCCGTTACATCCATAAGTTTAAGATGCCTGTCACCTCGACTGCTAGTGATACGAGGCCAGCACGGCGTTTCGTATTACCCACCGATTCCATATTCTGCTAACAGTCGTTGTATCTCGGCCAACGTGAGCAACAATGTCGCAATACGATAAACCGCAATCCCGATAGGCTACAATCCGACCTATATCAAAGTCGGAAACGGGATGGTACGCATTTCTCCTTTTCTCCTCCTTACACGACGCATCACAACAACGTTTTACCAGGCAACGACGGTCAACTGCTGTTTGTGTATGAGAAATTGGTTTGAAACTTTCCTCTTGTCAGCACGTTGTAGGTGTCGCCACCGGCACCAACCTTGTGTGAATGCTCTGAAAAGCTGATCATTTACATATCACAGCATCTTCTTCCTGTCGGTTACATTTCGCGTCTGTAGCACGTCACCTGAGTGGTGTAGCAATTTTAATGGCGAGTAGTGTACATCCCGCTATCCGAAGAAGGAGCAAAAAATTGCGTCGCAAAGTCGTCTGTGTGTATCTCAGAGGCGCAGATAAACGCCGAGTAGCGCGGATAAACGCCTAGACGAGATTTCGCTTATAAAAGGAATGCGGCGGTGAGGAGTCGGTAATCCCGCTGAGAAGCGCTGCGGCGGCACGGAGCGAGGAGCTGCGGCGGCCACGTGGCGGGGTGCACGGCCAGCACGTGTGCCTGTTTGCTCTGCGCCGCGCCGCGCAAACAGCGGCAGACAGCAAACCCCGCAACGCGTCGCTCGGCACTCTCCATCGATTGTTTGCCGACGCGCAGCCGCCGCGTCGCCCGACCACACGCGACACGTCGCATAGCGTCGCACCGCATCACCGCTATCCTCTGCCCGCCTGCATCTTTACGTACTAGCCTGCCGGTCCGGACACGTTACGAAGTACCGCGGGGCTCTGCAGATGATTTTACAGTTGGAGGTGGATCACAGCGCTGCATTAGTATGTGGAAGCGTGTCGTTATTTATGGGAGATGCACGAAGTAAGATTACCACGCAGTAGGCAGTTTAATAAGTCACACCTGCAAGATACTAACGCGAATTCCTTACAGACGAATGGAAAAACTGATAGAAGCCGACCTCGGGGAAGATCAGTTTGGATTCCGTAGAAATGTTGGAAAACGTGAGGCAATACTGACCCTACGACGTATCTTAGATTTAAGATTAAGGAAATGCAAACCTACGTCTCTATCATCTGTAGACTTAGAGAAAGCTTTTCACAATGCTGATTGGAATACTCTCTTTCAAATTCTGTAGGTCGCAGGGGTAAAATACAGGGAGCGAAAGGCTATTTACAATTTGTTCAGAAAGCAGATGTCAGATATAAGAGTTGATGTGTATGAAAGGGAAGCAGTTGTTGGGAAGGGAGTGGGACAGGGTTGTAGCCTCTCCCCGATGTTATTCAATCTGTATACTGAGCAAGCAATAAAGGAAACAAAAGAAAAGTTCGTAGTAGGTATTAAAATCCATGGAGAAGAAATAAAAACTTTGAGGTTTGCCGATGACATTGTAATTCTGTCAGAGACAGCAAAGCACTTGGAAGAGCAGTTGAACGGAATGGACAGTGTCTTGAAAGGAGGATATAAGACGAACATCAACAAAAGAAAAATGAGGATAATGGAATGTAGTCGAATTAAGTCGGGTGATGCTGAGGGAATTAGATTAAGAAATGAGACACTTAAAGTAGTAAAGGAGTTTTGCTATTTGGGGAGCACAATAACGAATGATGATGGCCGAAGTAGAGAGGATATAAAATGTAGACTGGCAATGGCAAGGAAAGCGTTTCTGAAGAAGAGAAATTTGTTGAGTATAGATTTAAGTGTCAGGAAGTCGTTTCTGAAAGTATGCGTATGGAGTGTAGCCATGTATGGAAGTGAAACGTGGACGATAAATAGTTTAGACTAGAAGAGAATACAAGCTTTCGAAATGTGGTGCTACAGAAGAATCCTGAAGGTTAGGTGGGTAGATCACATAACTAATGAGGAGGTATTGAATAGAATTGGGGAGAAGAGGAGCTTGTGGCACAACTAGACTAGAAGAAGGGGTCGGTTGGTAGGACGTGTTCTGAGGCATCAAGGGATCACCAATTTTGCATTGTAGGGCAGCGTGGAGGGTAAAAATCGTAGAGGGAGACCAAGAGATGAATACACTAAGCAGATTCAGAAGGATGTAGGTTGCAGTAGGTACTGGGAGATGAAGAAGCTTGCACTGGATAGAGTAGCATCGAGAGCTGCTTCAAAGCAGTCTCACGACTGAAGACCACAACAACAGGGCACCGCAGCAGTTTTATCACAGCAGTCAGTCCGAGTTGTTATGGGTACTGACGAGAGAAAACTGGAAAATGTGGATATGAGTACCATCCCGACCAAAAAAAAACTGTTGTGATTTCTTTCTATTTATCCTATATATTCTATAGCTCCCCTTCATATCTGAGAGATCAGGGAGGCTAACTGCAATGCAGGCCACCCGGGTTCGATTCCCTTGGTGGGATGACTTAGCCTCGTGAAGCCATCTGAACAGCTACTTGACCGAGAAATGGCTACCGCAGGTCACGAAAACTGACAACGTCTCAGAGTGGGCCACGCGGGATTAGCCGAGCGGTCTAACACGCTGCAGTCCTGGACTGTGCGGCTGGTTTGAGTCCTCCCTCTGAGCACTATGGGCTGCACCGGCAGGCAAGTCCTCCCTCCGGCCTGTGTGTGTGTGTGTGTGTGTGTGTGTATGTCCTTAAGGTAATTTAGGTTAAAAAGTGTGTAAGCTTAGGGACTGATGATCTTAGCAGTTAAGTCCCATAAGATTTCACACACAATTGAACATTTTGCAGGGAGGGAGCAGTACTGATCTCACGCCCTCTATACTGATCCATTGACGCCACTTGGGGAGGATGTGTCGGTGATGGTTGATAGTGATGGGCCACACAACGGATTGTACACTGAGGAGCCAAAGAAACTGGTAGACCTGCCGAATATCGTGTAAGGCCCCCCGCGACCATACAGAAGTGCCGCAATACGACGTGGCGTGGAGAAATGACATCATGAATTCTGCAGGGAGGAGGAGATTAGTATTTAACGTCCCGTCGACAACGAGGTCATTAGAGATGGAGCGCAAGATCGGGGTAGGGAATAATGGGGAATAAAATCGGCCGTGCCCTTTTAAAGGAACCATCCCGGCATTTGCCTGAAGCGATTTAGGGAAATCACGGAAAACCTAAATCAGGATGGCCGGAGACGGGATTGAACCGTCGTCCTCCCGAATGCGGGTCCAGAGTGCTAACCACTGCGCCACCTCGCTCGGTATTGAATTCTGCAGGGCTGTCCATAAATTCGTAAAAGTACGAGAGGGTGGAGATCTCTTTTGAACAGCACGTTGCAAGGCATCCCAGATACCTGCCGGGTTAGCCGAGAGCGCTAATGCACTGCTTGCCGGACTCGAGTAGGCGCATCGGCCCCGGATTTAAGACGCCCAGTGGATTACCGTCGTTGGTTTTCCACATCCCGCTAGGTGAATACTGGGCTGGTCCCAACGTTCCGCCTCAGTTACACGACTCGCACACATCTTAACACGCTCGCGCTATTCCATTACTTACACTCGACGCAGACAGCAGGGGTACACTAATTCCGCCCCGGGGGTTACGGGGTGGGGGCAGGAACGGCATCCTGCGACCCCTTTCCACTAACCTTGCCACATCCGTTCCCAACAATGCCGACCCTGCGTCAGCGCGGGACGTGGCACCAGTGAAAGAAAGAAAGAAAGAAAGTTGCCAGGCAGCCCAGATATGACGTTTTCAATTGGTAAGAGATCTGGAGAATGTGCTGACCAGGGCAGCAGTCGAACATTTACTGTATCCAGAAAGGCCCGTACAGGACCTGTAATATGCAGTCGCGCATTATCCTGCTGAAATGTACAGTCTCGCAGGGATCGTATGAAGGGTAGAGCCACGGGTCGTAACACATCTCAAATGTAATGTCCACTTTTCAAAGTGCCGTCAATGCGAACAAGAGGTGACCGACACCTGTAACCAATGGCACCCCATACCACCACGCCGGGTGATACGCCAGTATGGCGATGACGAATACACGCTTCCAAAGAACGTTCACCGCGATGTCGCCAAACACGGATGCTGCCATCATGAAGTTGTAAACAGAACCTGGATTCAGCCGAAAATAATGACGTGCACCCTGGTTCGTCGTTGAGTACATTATCGCAGGTGCTCCTGTCTGTGATGCAGCGTCAAGGGTAACCGCAGCCATGGTCTCCGAGCTGATAGTTCATGCTGCTGAAAGCGTCGTCGAAAAGCTAATGATTTGCATATCACAACGTCTTCTTCTTGACAGTTAAATTTCGCGTCTGTAGCATGCTTTTCGTAAAAGTCTGTGCGACTTGTGCTCCAAATGCAGACAACTGCTGCTGGAGAGCGCCGCTGTTGCAAATCACGCTGATGAGCACGTTGTGTGGGATTTACCAGTTCGTTTCTGAGTGTGCACCAACCGCAAGGTTAACTACGTCTGGCGTTCTCCACGAGAGAAATAGTCCAGTGAGTACAGCTTTAACGTGTCGTACGAGAGCACGAAGAGGTGCGGCGCTTACTAACGGCTGCCAACATGGACGACCCATCAGTTTATTTTCCGTCCCACACGAAGCTTGGAAGAAGATGCGACGTTATTCGATGTGGCGCGGCGGCCAACGGCCGGTACGGCGCGGCGGTGTTTAGTGCGGCCGTGGCGCCATTGTGGCGGCCGCCGGCGAACACAATCGTGGCGGACGCGTGATTGTGCAATTGTTCCGTGACTGACGGCGAGGCAGGCCGAGCCGTGAAATTGCGACCCGCTTCGCTGCTTTACGACGGCGCCGGAACAGCTCAGCTCCGAGCGATGTCGAGTTCATTACGGAGGGGCGGGCGTTGGCTACAAAAGCACCGGGGAAAGTCCAAGAAACAAAAAAAAGAGAAAAAAGGTAACTGCACCCTCTCATTTTTATGTACATACTGACGAAAACAAGTCGCAACACCAAAGAATAATTAATGTAGAGTAATGAAACTTCGCGAATACATTTGACTTGGTTACATGTTTAAGTGATTAACGTAACGAGATCACAAGCTACGTAGGCGAGAGATAAGCCACTGAAAATGTGAAATGCTTGCTCGTTTATAACCAGTAATCGCCAGAATGTTGATTATTCAATCTTTTTCTCATTGTCGTCTCCCGGAGATCCGAATGGGGGACTATTCTGGAATCTTTTGCCAATGGAGAGATCATCATGACAATTTCTCAATTACAGACGGCGTGTCCTGAGGATACACGCTATCTGTCTTTAGTGCAGTGGTTTCCATTGCTTTCTGCATCCTCATGCCGTTGATGATTGGTGATTCTTTTGGCTTTAGGGCCAGTTTCGCACCCCAAGGACAAGAGAGTGCCCTGAACCACTGTCTACACTACCGCCCTGCTTGACAAGGCCGTTGAGAAAAAGACTTCTTCCGCCGGAAGTGTTCGGCCGCCAATGCTGATTGTTAATCAAAATTTTAGGGGTGGCAGGTTTCGATGCCGCGACAGAGGACCTTTTCATTACTAATCAAAGATGCCAACCTCCCCCCCCCCCCTTGTTTTTATTGCTACGTTTTGTTCGGTATTGTTCGTTGCGTCTGGGCAGGGCAGACGGCACATGACGTCCATTCAAGCTGATCGTCGAACCCTTTGCTCAGTTTTTTATTACCGAAGGCCACCGGCTCTCTGACCGAACACGCTTAGCTGCCATGCCGGCTATCCTTAGACGACAAGTGCTTCTTCAGTCTCAATTACTGGATGACTAAATTCAGGTGTTTGGTAACCGTGAGTTACAGTGCTTCAAAATACGTACGATTTCTAACAGTAGCGCCTTGCGCAAAATTTTTCACTTGCTGCTAGACTATGGTGCCCTGTAGCCTCTTGACTTACAGTGGTAGTAATCATAAGTAAACTGAATACATTCATTTTACGTATATAAATTGAACTCTTTAAATATATTCAGATTTCGTAGTTAATCACTTAACATTCTGAGGAAAAAAAATTAAAAATGTGGTGGCAACATTCTGAATTGAACCGTGTCAACGATGCGATAGGCCACGCACATAACCATTCATTTTACGTTCATTTTGTCCGTTATTGTTAGTTACATTTGTTCGGGGCGGACGTCCCAGGACAGGCACTTCACTTACTATTCTTTTTTTTGTGCTGAAGACAAATATCCCTCTGATCGAACACACTGCACGCTGAGCTACCATACCACACCGCCAACCGTTAGGCGACGGAGAGGCTACGGAGCTGAGATATTACCACTCCTCAAAAAATCTCTCGAACTCTACTCCTAGAGAATTTAAGCGCTATTGGCGTGTTTACGCGTCCTGCGGACGATTTACTTCCATTTATCGGCGAATAAAATATACGTACCCCTTTGAGTGCTATAATCTGCAAAATAACTCGTCTCGATGTCTCCAGCCGTTTACGAAATATGACGCTTTTTTATGACCACGTGATTCCTGGTGCGCACTGACGGAAATGGGTGAATTACGCGCTACCGTCTGACGAATATAAAAATCAATATCTCGAGAACGAAACGAGATATCCTTCTGCTCTAATATCTAAATAAAATTTCGATATCTTACCTAGATTTAATATACGCAATGTTTGGGGACAAATCAGTTTACTCAATCCGTTTGTACCACTAGAAACTTTTAAAATTTTGTGCAATAATTTACTTAATTTTTATACCACCCAGTAACTATGACGAATGACGAAAACATATTCAGCCCTTCATCGAACGAAGATGTCATATTGTGAGATGTGCAAAACCAATTTTTTTCACTAAATAGTTTCCTTAAAATCTAATGACATGTATTTCATAATAGCCTTGGCCTAAACGCCTTGTCTTAGCACAAAAATGGTTCAAATGGCTCTATGCACTATGGGACTTTTACATCTGAGGTCATCAGTCCCCTAGAACTTAGAACTACTTAACCTAACTAACCTAAGGACATCACCTGCCCGAGGCAGGATTCGAACCTGCGACAGCAGCGGCAGCGCGGTTCCGGACTGAAGCGCCCAGAACCGTTCTGTCACAGCGGCCGGCTGTCTTAGCACAAATAGCAGCACTAGGTGGGCAGTACAGCGACAACAAAGGTGGTCTCTCAAGGAACCCCTTGAGATGCGAGGTTGCAAAAGGCCAATGATGTTCAGGCATTCGACGCCCCACATATTGTCTGCCAATGGAGCCACAATATTGGCTGCTAGTGGCGATAGAGGTTGGGACTGCAGGTATTCAATTCTGGGCACAGCATGAGGCTACAGAGCGTAGCTGGATTGCTTAGTCGACGATTAACTCACAACAGTGCTACAATGCTAGTGGTAGCACAGCAATGGCAACGATAAACAAAGCAAACATTGCATTACTTCTACAAAAATAGATGCCAAAGTTGACATTTCGTCTGAAAAGAACCCAAGGAAATTTACAGATTGAGAAAGAAGTGACAGATGAAATATTAGCATTTCTGCAAGATGAGTCAGTGGAATGTGTGGTGAGTAGGCTCGGCTGTGCGGACATTGAACATGAGGAGTACAAAGATTACGATACGTACTTGACGAGTGAAACTGATATCGAAACAGGGGTCGATCCATGCCGTTCATCATCCTTGTCTGACAGAGAGCCACAAATCTCGTCTCTAGTAAACATAGTAAAGGAATATCGCTGTCCAAGGAGCGGGTACGAAACACCATTACGTAAATGGAAAATAACCCGTAGCATAGAAAAAACAGTTGTGAACAGATTTCGACTATAACAGTGTAGACATGCTTCAGCTTGATATGGTATAGCTGAAGAGCCCTACGGACCCTCTTCCTCACCAAATCTACACTACTATTAACAGTAAAGGGGAAACTTATAGCATGTTATCATAGTGTGGTTATTCCTAGGGGGTGAGGGACTACGTTTAATACGTTTCCATTAAAATTTTGTTTCTCTGAGGACGCACAGACTCTGAATACTTTATACCAGGAAGGGGTGTGGGCGATTGTAGGCTGTAATGTAAAGGTAATTGTTTTTTTTTTTTTTTTTTAAAAATCGTGCCTTATGCGATTGCAATCTTTTTATGCGTAATCCATTCATGAATTCTTCTCGGGTTATCAGCCGAGTGGTGGCGTCGTCTTGTCGCAACGTTTCAGTGAGTTTCGTACCCATCATCTTCTGGCGAACACAGCATCCCGACACTTCGCCAGAAGATAATGGGTACGAAACTCACTGAAACGTTGCGACAAGACGACGCCACCACTCCGCTGATAACCCGAGAAGAATTCATCAAATCGTGCACTATATACAGCCTACAACGGAGTATGTTTTCGTTTACACGTTGTTAATAGGTCGTCTTCTTTTCTGTCTGTCTGTTCGGCACAAAGTTCGCAATTGATTATCAACTAAGTTCCTGATGAGGTAGAGACTTGAAGTTTTAAGCAAAGGTCAGAAAACAATATAAAGTTGCTTTCTTGTCGGTCTGTTTGTTCGGTTGGTAATGAAAATGGTTGCTAATGCCCGATGTTTCGGCTGCCCTGACGGATCGGCACGTTGTGTGGGTAGTATCTCAGTGCATTCGTGGTAGTTTTTGAGCGGATGTCGACGACTGCGCACTAATAGGGGAAAAGGGGAGATAGACAGACAGGGAAGTGAGACATATGTGACGTACATCTACACGGGCAAAGCTGCAGGTATATGTACACAGGGTGTCCCAAAATAATGTATACACTCTTTGAAACTGAACGTCTCTTTAATGAAAGAAAACAATTTTAGTGGTGTTAGGTGCCTCATAGTCCGAGGCGGTAAATGTTCAAATCGGTATCCGTCCATCTCAATACACCGTCGACAACGACTAAGTGACATGCCAACTTTTTTGTTTCCATCGGAATAGCATCACAGGCTTGCTCAATTTGGTCTCTAAGAGCATCCAATGTGTGTGTCGTCTCGCAGTGTAAACTGTGTTCTTTACAGTACCCCACAGAAGGAAGTCTAGTGGAGTTAAATCCGGACATCGAGCGAAATACTCCAGACTCCCTCTTGGTTCTATCCATCTGGCACGGAATGTACGACTGAGAAATGCTCTCACATCCAGGTGAAAGTGCGGTGGCGCCCCATCCTGTTGAAAGTAATAATCTTCATTTCCAAATACAATGCTAAGACCAGGAGTTATCATTTCCAAGTACGAGTCGTCGGTGACGGTGTTCTCAAAGACGTACGGCCCAATTAACCCTCTAAAAAACTGACCACACCTGACTATTACTCCTGGTCGATTAACCTGCCTTTGCCCGGTTACGTATGGATTCTCCCTGGCCCAGTACACGCAATTATGGCGGCAAATTGTTCCATCAAGTTTAAACGTTTCTTCATCTGACCAAAAATTTACATCTTGGAAATGTTACTCTTCTTCACATCTGTTAATGAACCACCCAGCCGGCCGCTGTGGCTGAGCGGTTCTAGGCGCTTCCGTCTGGAACCGCGCGACCGCTACGGTCACAGGTTCGAATCCTGGCTCGGGCATGGATGTGTGATGTCGTTAGGTTAGTGAGGTTTAAGTAGTTCTAAGTTCTAGGGGACTGATGACCTCAGATGTGAATTCGCATAGTGCTCAGAGCCATTTGAACCACCCACAAACTTCGCTTCGTCTATCAGGATCATCCTCATTACGAGCATGGAGAAGTTTTGGAAGGTAAGGCTTAAAGGTCTGAGACCGCAGAATTCTATGAACACTGACTCTGCAGATCCCAGTGTCACGAGAGCATTGCCTAACAGATTTGTTCGGGGATCGTGTGTATGCCCGGATTACTGCATCAACATTCTCATTGTCTGTTGAACTCTTTCGTCCACTATGTCCCTTCTTCATATCGTGCAGCGTTCCTTCGACTTCAAACTTCTCTCATTCTTGTAATTGTTACATTCGTCGGTGGTGGTCTTCCGAATTCAACTCTCCAATGTCGGCGTACCGCACTCACATTCTCTATTTTCCATTAATAATTTAGCACCCATTTACATTATTCAAACGATAACGCCAAATTTTCTGATAATACTGAAAGAATAGAAAGCATTGCTACGTTTTTCACCACCTTCTAAATTATAGGCCATAAAAATTGTGTATCTGTCTCCTTTAATTAAAGAGACATTCTGTTTCAAGGAATGTATACATTATTTTGAGACATATGACATCTAAAAGGAGCTAGGAGAAATTATTTATACTTTCTATATACATACTAGAAAGTATAAATGATTTCTCCTTGCACCTTATAGATGTCTGAGAACATAGCGGTAGTACCGATTTTTGTGCACGTGAATTTCTAATAGCTCTGACAATGCTTGTAAGATTTATATCGAAAAATGTGTGGGACATGCAATTTGTAATAGTTACGAGGCGATCTTTTCATACATTATGCATTACAAATGCGTCGTATTTTTCGTTATAAACCTTACAAGCTTCTAAAATTCACAAGCATAAATTTTGGAGACTATCTGTAGAGATTAAGAATTTGTATGAGGCTAGGAGAAATTATTTTATGCTTTTTTGATTCGAAAAAGGATTATTTTTAAAATTTATTTTTATTAAAATAATTAATTTTCATGTGGGCCAAATGGATCTAAGCACTATGGGACTTAACATCTAAGGTCGTCAGTCCCCTAGACTTAGAACTACTTAAACCTAACTAACCTAAGGGCATCACACACTTCCATGCCCAAGGCAGGATTCGAACTGTGGACTGTAACAGGCACGCGGTTCCGGACTGAAGCACCTAGAACCGCTCTGCCACAGATGCCGGCCAATTATTTTTGCAGTGTGCTCTTTTAAACGGAAACGCCAGCCAACCGCTGCTTATCATTTTATAATTATGCCAAAGAGCATCAATGAAATTATTTTGGTTGACGGTACTCTCACTACACTGAAGACGAACTTAATGGTCACAGTTTTTGTAGATTGCCAACGCTTCCCTGCGGACAGTGGCAGCACGCACTAAGTGACGAGGTGCTGAGCAGGAGTCGGCTGGCTAGGGGGCGCAAACACCTGCGTCCGGCCGCGGCCGCGCTGGCCAACGTCCAAGTGCCAGACTAACGACGCCACACGCCAGCGGCAGCGGCAGCGGCCGCCCCCTCCGCTGACCGCTCACTCGGCGGTCCGCCTATCCAGCCGGCCGGCCGCAATACGTCCGCCACGAGCCTGCGTCACGCCAGCTGTAGTCGATTGCGACCGACTCGACCTGGTAGTGAGGTTTTGTCTCTGGCCGCTCTTCGCGTAATATGGCGACTGTTCCCTGACTCCCTCAAAGCAGTTCGACATAGAACATATGACACTCTGCATGTCGTAAGAGGACACCCACTGGTCTAGGGGTAGCGTGTTCCACTGATAATCTAAACGTCGACAATCGGCTTTTTGGCTTGTAGAGGAGCGAGGGGTCCATTGTTTACTCGTGCGAGTAGTGGTACTGCAGCGAAAACACATTACACCGACCGACGATAACGCTTTCGTACAGAAACTTCACGACAAAATTTACGTTCCATGCCCAGTACACACAACTTAAAGCATACGCAGTGAAGCCTGAAGTAATGCACGTTGGCCCACAGGAACTCCTCGGAATACGCCTGTCTACACTTTCCTGCACGGTCTTCCGGTAATTTGCCGATGAAGGGGCGTGCGAGCCGCTTATTCATCTTTCCACTGATGAATATCGTTTCCATCACTCGTAGGGCAACGTCGACCACACAGAAATCAATGGTCGGACCGTATAAATGTTTGACCTTCCATTATAAGTTCCGGTCACATTTACTGTAGACAAGCTTATAAGCAGGTATTAAATCACGTGAAAGAAAAGTGACACAAGTTCGTCAGAGTGTTTCATGTGTGAAATGAACTGCGCAAACACATCACATCGTACGTGACAATTGGTGGCTGTCTAGCGATCGTAATTTATGACGGTCAACCGCGAACGTGTTCGGGATGCGGGCAGAAGGGGCATATTCACTCAGAATGCCATCAGAGACAGCCCATCCAGATACCTCGTGCTGCAACGATGCCTACATCGCAACCAATGACTTGCCTGTTACCTGCATTGAGGCAGCGAGGAACATGACGAACGTAGACTTTCTTCTACGCCAGTTATCGGTACGCATGTGCCTGGTTTCTGCTGCCAGGTGCTTCAACCTCTGTCGGAATCGCCGACGTGTTCGACTGCAGCTACCCCATCTGCACTCTATCTGTGTGAAGAAGAGGAGCACCTGAAGGTCAATCCAAGCTCAGACTCAGAGATGTGGGAGTTGCCTACTGTTCGTCGTGACCACAGGAAGCAGACACCCGTTCCCTCAAATAGAAATCGTCCAAACGCCGAAAGACGAGGTGGCTGTGTGCAGGAAACGCTTTGGAAAACGGTGACACATTATGGTAAGAAAAGGATAATTCATCTTCAGCCTGGGCTGTGGTTCCCACTCCAGAGACTCCTCCTTTTCTGCTGGCAATGGCCATGATGATGTCTTACCCACTGATAGACTTCCTGGCTATGACGCTGTTTAGAAATCACCATTACTAATGTATATTCTCTATTTGAAGCATGAGTAGGAATAATAGGAACATCAATAAGAGTACTTATTCATGCTGAATTGCCACAACCGATATCTCTAACTGGAGATGAAAAAATCTATAATGCTATTATTGCAACCAACGCTTTTGCAATAATTTTTTGTAGTAATATTCATTATAACTAGTGGATTTGGTAAGTGATTTGCATTTATGAAATGCACTTCCACCTCCGTGCCTTGGCGTTTCAGCTTGAGAAGGAAGGAATACTGTCAGACTCAAATGACCACCTGAGGACTGTGGCTGATGGTTCATTGGACTGACATCTTGCCTAAGCCTTTCACTAATATGTATGTTGTCAGTGACAGGGACTGTCAGTCGGGTGATGTGGCTCAGACTAGCCCAAATGACTGTGTGTTCATATTTGTACTATCCAGTGACCCAGGTGTATTGGATAGGTGGTACAGACAGTGTCAGTGACATTAGTTCAACGATCAAATCCCATCGGCTAAAAGACATGATTCATGCCATAGACACTCATGTAGTGCATGTTCAAGAGGTCTGTCCTGACCTGCTCCTGCTACACATGGCACTTCAACTACTGAAGGTGGTGGTGGTATGGCCATACTATTAAGTGATGGCAACTCCACCACTGCCGTTCCTAATTCTGGGGCCACATCTTGCAAGTAATGTGGAAGGCGGAGGGGAGGAGTAAAACCTTGTAAAAACGCCTTGTCCCATATGACTTCAGATGGTAGCAGCTTGTGAGGGCACGTGATGCTCGGTCAAAAGTCCCAAAGCCGAAAGAGGAACCCTAAATCCCAACAGAAGAGAGAAAAGAAGAATCTAATCGAGAAAATAAAACCAAAACCACTTTGCTTCTGTCTTGTAGCAAGTGGCGAAGTGGTCAGCGTCTGTTCACCAGTGGTGCAGCGGAAATTCACATTCTGCAACTAGCCCTTCCAGTCTTAACATTCTGAGTTCACTCAATGAGTCTAATCAAACCCCGATGAATTCAGGTACAATCGTCATGGAGCATTTTGATAACCACAATATTACCCCAGGTGGTCAATACGCCACCTGTATCACTGACGCAACTGGTCTTTAGAATTCTGGGGAGGCTAGGTTAAAGTGCAATGTGATGCAGCAGAGGAGATCGGAGTCCTCTACCGAACTTTTGCAACACTTAACATAAAAACACTTTTGCAACCAGGCAAACTCCATAAGTGGGAAACACATTTAAAGAACAGAAGGTTCAAATTTTGGCACTTCGAGAAACACTAATTATGGACAATAACACAATGGATTTCGGTAATTGTTATCTTTTCAAAAGTAAAACTGATAAATGTGCCACATCTGGCAGTTGCTTTTGCAGTCTCCAAAATATTTTAAACTCAACAACAGATGTATATCCCATTAATAATAGACTAATGGCAATTTCTCTTAAATGTGCAAATTAAATATACACTTTAATTAATGCCCATAAGCCAGTCAATGAGGATAACCATAAAAATCCTGATGAAGTTAATGAAGCTTGGGAAACATTAGAAAGTATCATCTCGAAAATTCCCTCAAACTATGTTAAAATTTGAAAGGTTGATTTTAATTCTCAATTAGGTAAAGAGAAAAAATATAAGAAAACGGTAGGTAGATGCCTAGCACATTAATGGACAAACAAAAATGGCCAAAGAATTGTTGAAACACGCAATAATTTTAACCTTAAAATCAAGTCAACAACCCTTCTAAACAAAAACCCTGGCACGCGCCCAATACATTTATTGGGGAATTTCAAATCGATCATCTGGAGAAGGCGGTATAATTGCAGATTACTAAAATCAGCTGGCCCTAACACTAGATCACCCAATTAATAGGACATATCTGGCAAGTTGAGAAAATAGCTGAGGACGGGAAAACTGCCCTAATTTATCCATTGCATAAAAAAGGGGATAGGAGATATGTTAATAATTACCAAGAAATCTCTCTCCCCTCAGTTACATACAAAATTCTCTCACAGTGATTAACTGATCGAGCCCAAGAACAGCTAGAACCTACAATTCGTGAAAACCAAGCAAGCTTTAGAAAAAAGTAGATCCTGTCTAAAACAAATTCTTGTTTTAAAACTAATCCTAAGACACCAAAGGATTTCTAGTAACAATACTGCATGTACATTTGTGGATTTTAAAAAGGCTTACGACTCAGTTGCTCGTCAATTTCTTTTCAAAATTTTAAGGGAACAAGGGCTAGATAATAAAAATCTAACACTGATTAAGGGAACATTAACCCATAGTAGATCTAAAGTTAAACTCATGGGAGAGATTTCTGAACCATTTGAAATAAAGACTGGTGTTAGACAGGGAGATGGACTCTCTCCATTACTGTTTAACTGAGTTTTGGGAAAGGTAATTACAGGATGGCGAGAGTAAAAGTCGATACAAAATATGGAATAATCAATCAAGTTAGGTAGAAGTGATGTTAGAGTAGACTGCCTCGCCTTTGCAGGTGATCTGGCAATTTTAACTGGGGATGTTACCACACTCAAAGACAAATTGAAAGTCTTAAAGAAGTCTCGGAAAAGGTAGGACTAAAATATCATTTGAAAAAACGGAATACATGACATGCAAGCAACGAGCACCAAAGTTTTTGAACACGAAATATGGAAAAATAAAAAGAGTATCTCAGTTTAAATACTTGTGGGAAAGCATACAAGAAAACTGTCTAAAAATGAAGTTTGCTGTCAAAAGATGGCAACTGCATTGAGATTAACGCAAAATATTTATAATAAAACATCACTTCCTAAATTCAGTAAACTTAGACACCACAGCACTGCGATCAGACCTGAATGCCTTTATGGAGTAGAAACTTTAAATAGGAAGAGGGATATTGAAGAAATTCAAAAGAAAGAAAAATTGTAGGCCCAAAATTACTGATAGGGAAACTTGTAGGCTGAGAAGTAAAAAGGAAATAGAAGAATACACAGACATACATGGTGACATGAGAAAACAAAGTCTTAAATATTATGGGAACATTAAAAGAGGGCACCCACTACGTTGATAAAACAAATAGTAGAATTGTAAGAAAAAAGAATTAAGGCGAAAACTAAGCTAATGAAATGGGTTGCTGCAATTACGGAGGATTTTAAAGCAGCTGGTATAACTCAGGAAGACCTTTCAGATAGGGAAACATTCAGACAAATGATATTTGATAGGAAAGCTGGTCAGAGAGAAATGAGAAAAAAGACTTGAACACCGTGGTCTGATGAAAGAAAGAGACTTCAACATTCTGAAAGGATTAAACAATTAGGGCACAAAGAAACACCAACCATCAAACGTGGCATTGATGGACTGTACCTTGCATGGTCATGCTAGGCCCATACGTGAGGGAATAATAATATGTAATGGCATAGAAGCAATGGATATACGCTATGTGCCATCAGCCACGTGGCGTTGTGCTCACAATCAGTGCAGTTTGCCTTGTGAATCCGTGTGCCTCGAATGATGAAGTGAAGGAAGCGAACAGTCTATTACTCTACTGAGGTGATTCCATTATTTCAGGGTTCCATGAGGAGCACTTACTGGTAGGTAGAGTCTTTAACAGTGACTTATGCCATGAGGATTAGACCACTCATGAGGTCCCATGTCTGTCCTTTCTTGCAATTCTTGGGAACTTAGCATTGGCGATATATGGACACCAATCCATGGTGAACAACAACGATATATATACTTAACCAGCCAATCGACCAGCAGGTTGGACAGGGGTTTACATTTCTCAAGCCTTAGGTCAGCGATCAAGGTGTGGCCCATCCCATTCACAGGCTACCAGGCCATTATTTTAGCTGTGATAACAGATGAACCTTAATAGAGGGCCTAGGGTTCTTAACATCACCCTTCTTCTAGAAGTGACTTATCGTATAACCATTACTCACACCTGGTACAAATGTGAACGACACTGCTATGTATATGGTTCCAGGATATGGTGGTGGACACCACATGACAGACCAGCTATCCGTTGCATGCTCATGGTGTATGGGTGCGACGGGCACTCTGATACGGTCCACCTCTGAGATTTACTACACAGTCTTGAGGAAACTTAGCCTCGTAACCCCTTTGGCCAGAAAGCAAACGGCTGCCCACCGGACACAGGCGCGACTCCTGCAGAACACAACAGCCAGATTGGAAGGTACGCAGATTCGAGCAAGGCTGCACAATTCCATCTCTCATGAACGTGCTTCTTTCTGTCACATCATTCGAGAACAGAGACATTATAAGAGGCGACTAATCATGACAGTTATTGTAGTGGATGGACAACATGCAGAGATACAGACCACTATTTCCCATGCCAACATGGTTTATTCCTGTGCTCTCTATCTACCCACTCAGCGGTCTGATAATGGCACTAAGAATGTGCTGCACCACCTGACGTGTTCGGGAAGGGCACAAGAAGGTGGTACGTCTTTGGAGGCCGTCGCGCTGGTAGAATTGTGCCTGGCACTGTCGCGGGGAGCAAGAAACAAATATTCTGAGCCCGATTGGATTTTATAGCACCTTTCTGACACAATGGGGGACGTTTGGGGACAGATGAACTGTAATCTTGGATTCAGACTTTCACGTCCCCCCTGACTTTTTGGAGGACAGGATAATTCCCGTGCCGTAGAGGTTACAGACTGCAAGATCTACTCACTGACGTTAGCGAATTTGGTTGTATGGCACCTGTACTTCATGATTGCGTCCTCGCCACTGTCAAGGATGCCGACCAAACATGTATTGGAGGTGGTAGCAATATATACACGGCGTTAAGCTCTTATACAGATGTGCTATGACTCATGTCAGCTTGTCATTTTGTAGGCGCCCTGGTATTGGTCGACCTAGACCAAACATTCGACAGAGTTAAGCACAGTTTCTTGCAAGCTGTCTTCAGAAAAATGGATCTGTCCCCGGTATTGGCTGGTGTAGTGCTCCATCTCACCAGCTGAGCACCCTCCAAGCTCCGGGTATATGGCTACCGCTCACTATCATTCACTACTGAGCTCTCGCTGAGACAAAACTGCCTTTTGGCAGTCTTTCTCTTTGTCTTTGTCTTCAAGACTATACTTCGTGGTCTATGTTAGCTCTTGGACATTGCATTGTGCGTTTTAAGTGTTGTACCTATACAGACGATGCAGTTTTCTTCGTGAGGTCATGTACAGCACGCTACTGAGGTCCCAGCGATGAAATGTTTGCGAGTGACCTTCTATGGGGACATGCAACGTACAGCAGTAGCGACGTATAGCTGACTACTTAGTATCATCCACATGCCAGTTCACCTCCATACCTTTCGAACGCCTGATTTGATTGTTGTTGTTGTTGTTGTCTTCAGTCCTGAGACTGGTTTGTTGCAGCTCTCCATGCTACTCTATCCTGTGCAAGCTGCTTCATCTTCCAGTACCTACTGCAACCTACATCCTTCTGAATCTGCTTAGTGTACTCATCTCACGGTCTCCCTCTACGATTTTTTCCCTCCACGCTGCCCTCCAATGCTAAATTTGTGATCCCTTGATGCCTCAAAACATGTCCTACCAACCGATCCCTTCTTCTAGTCAAGTTGTGCCACAAACTTCTCTTCTCCCCAATCCTATTCAATACTTCCTCATTAGTTATGTGATTTACCCATTTAATCTTCAGCATTCTTCTGTAGCACCACATTTCGAAAGCTTCTATTCTCTTCTTGTCCAAACTATTTATCGTCCATGTTTCACTTCCATACATGGCTACACTCCAAACAAATACTTTCAGAAACGACTTCCTGATACATAAATCTATATTCGATGTTAACAAATTTCTCTTCTTCAGAAACGCTTTCCTTGCCATTGCCAGTCTACGTTTTATATCCTCTCTACTTCGACCGTCATCAGTTATTTTACTTCCTAAATAGCAAAACTCCTATACTACTTTAAGTGTCTCATTTCCTAATCTAATTCCCTCAGCATCACCCGATTTACTTTGACTACATTCCATTATCCTCATTTTGCTTTTGTTGATGTTCATCTTATATCCTCCTTTCAAGACACTGTCCATTCCGTTCAACTGCTCTTCCAAGTCCTTTGCCGTCTCTGACAGAATTACAATGTCATCGGCGAACCTCAAAGTTTTTACTTCGTCTCCGTGAATTTTAAGACCTACTCCAAATTTTTCTTTTGTTTCCTTTACTGCTTGCTCAATATACAGATTGAATACCATCGGGGAGAGGCTACAACCCTGTCTCACTCCTTTCCCAACCACTGCTTCCCTTTCATGCCCCTCGACTCTTATGACTGCCATCTGGCTTCTATACAAATTGTAAATAGCCTTTCGCTCCCTGTATTTTACCCCTGCCACCTTTAGAATTTGAAATAGAGTATTCCAGTCAACATTGTCAAAAGCTTTCTCTAAGTCTACAAATGCTAGAAACGTAGGTTTGCCTTTTCTAAATCTTTCTTCTAAGATAAGTCGTAAGGTCAGTATTGCCTCACGTGTTCCAACATTTCGACTGAATCCAAACTGATCCTCCCCGAGGTCCGCATCTACCAGGTTTTCCATTCGTCTGTAAAGAATTCGCGTTAGTATTTTGCAGCCGTGGCTTATTAAACTGATAGTTCGGTAATTTTCACATCTGTCAGCTCCTGCTTTCTTTGGGATTGGAATTATTATATTCTTCTTGAAGTCTGAGGGTATTTCGCCTGTCTCATACATCTTGCTCACCAGCTGGTAGAGTTTTGTCAGGACTGGTTCTCCCAAGGCCGTCAGTAGCTCTAATGGAATGTTGTCTACTCCGGGGCCCTTGTTTCGACTCAGGTCTTTCAGTGCTCTGTCAAACTCTTCACGCAGTATCGTATCTCCCATTTCGTCTTCATCTACATCCTCTTCCGTTTCCATAATATTGTCCTCAAGTACATCGCCCTTGTATAAACCTTCTATATACTCCTTCCACCTTTCTGCCTTCCTTTCTTTGCTTAGAACTGGGTTGCCATCTGAGCTCTTGATATTCATACACGTGGTTCTCTTCTCCCCAAAGGTCTCTTTAATTTTCCTGTAGGCAGTATCTATCTTACCCCTAGTGAGATAAGCTTCTACATCCTTACATTTGTCCTCTAGCCATCCCTGTTTAGCCATTTTGCACTTCCTGTCGATCTCATTTTTGAGACATTTGTATTCCTTTTTGCCTGCTTCATTTATTGCATTTTTATGTTTTCTCCTTTCATCAATTAAATTCAGTATTTCTTCTGTTACCAAAGGATTTCTACTAGCCCTCGTCTTTTTACCTACTTGATCCTCTGCTGCCTTCACTACCTCATCCCTCAAAGCTACCCATTCTTCTTCTGGTGTATTTATTTCCCCCATTCCTAACAATTGTTCCCTTATGCTCTCCCTGAAACTCTGTACAACCTCTGGTTCTTTCAGTTTATCCAGGTCCCATCTCCTTAAATTCCCACCTTTTTGCAGTTTCTTCAGTTTTAATCTGCAGGTCATAACCAATAGATTGTGGTCAGAGTCCACATCTGCCCCTGGTAATGTCTTACAACTTAAAACCTGGTTCCTAAATTTCTGTCTTACCATTATATAATCTATCTGATACCTTTTAGTATCTCCAGGGTTCTTCCACGTATACAACCTTCTTTCATGATTCTTAAACCAAGTGTTAGCTATGATTAAGTTGTGCTCTGTGCAAAATTCTACTAGGCGGCTTCCTCTTTCATTTCTTAGCCCCAATCCATATTCACCTACTATGTTTCCTTCTCTCCCTTTTCCTACACTCGAATTCCAGTCACCCATTACTATTAAATTTTCGTCTCCCTGATTTGATTAGGCACGTCTATTTTGTGAACATCTACCACGCCCTGAAACTTAACCATTACACACACGTTTTTCCACAGTCAGCTACGGGGGCTGCTAAGTTCCAGGTGGTCTTTGGTCATTTTTTCTGCGATGATAGTGTGTTCAAAGCCCAAATGAGACACTGACTTTCCCCACACAAGCTGGCTGCATTGGAATGATACACATCCATATGATGGTGCGCACTCTCTTTCTGTGGATGATGCATCACGTGCATGATTTGAACAAGGACACACCACTGGTACACTGACTTAGGAGGCTGAGCCTCAATACCTCCACCTCCTGATCCCTGCTATGTACTGTGAATGGGTACTGACGTCAAGAGTCAGTATGTCTTTCGGAGTCGACGCCATAACAGCGAGTCGATATTACCAGGAATTGATTGGACTAACTTACACATGCACTTGTATTACGACATACATTACTGGATATTAAACGTTAGTGATAGTCTTTGCTTTTCGCTTCGCACGTCATCTTACATTGCATAGGTCTGGAAAAAGAGTTTTCTGTGATGAGTTGTGAATAATGAGATAGCAGGACTTTTAGCATTCACAGTCATAGCCTGCACAAACCAGCTGTGAGTAAAGCCAAGGTGAACTAATTAAGTAGCGCACTTTCAGATCTTTTTGAAGTCTGGCAAATCTCTAGTTTGCTTAGCCTGAATATGACCAAGTTGAACTATACATTCATTACTACTAAGCTACACCAAGTGCATTGTAATTTAACGTTGTATCTTAAGCAAGTGTGGTCTATTTCAGCGAAAATCTTCTTTGTACAAGAGCTGCATGTTCTTTTGTAAAGTTTACTAGTCAGTAATTTAATTTTGTTAGTGTGTATTAAATATACAGGGTGGTCCATTGAAAGCGACCGGGCCAAATATGTCACGAAATAAGCACCAAACGCCCGCATGTCTTGGTCGTGCGGTAGCGTTCTCGCTTCCCACGCCCGGGTTCCCGGGTTCGATTCCCGGCGGGGTCAGGGATTTTCTCTGCCTCGTGATGGCTGGGTGTTGTGTGATGTCCTTAGGTTAGTTAGGTTTAAGTAGTTCTAAGTTCTAGGGGACTGATGACCATAGATGTTAAGTCCCATAGTGCTCAGAGCCATTTGAACCATTTTTTAAGCACCAAACGTAAAACCTACAAACTCGTCTAGCTTGAAGAGGGAACCAGATGGCGCTGTGGTTGGCCCGCTAGATAGCGCTGCCACAGGTCAAACGGATATCAACTGCGTTTTTTAAAAATAGGAACCCCCATTTTTATTACATATTCGTGTAGTACGTAAAGAAATATACATGTTTTATTTGGACCACTTTTTTTGCTTTGTAGTAGATGGCGCTGTAGTAGTCACAAACGTATAAGTACGTGGTATCACGTAACATTCCGCCAGTGCGGACGGTATTTGCTTCGTGATACGTTACCTGTGTTAAAACGGACCGTTTACCAATTGCAGAAAAGGTCGATATCGTGTTGATGTATGGCTATTGGGATCAAAATGCCCAACGGGCGTGTGCTGTGAATGCTGCTCGGTATCCTGGCGTCCGGACCATTCGCCAGATAGTTACGTTATTTAAGAAAACAGGAAGTGTTCAGCCACATCTGAAACGTCAAACACGACCTGCAACAAATGATGATGCCCAAGTAGGTGTTTTAGCTGCTGTCGCGGCTAGTCTGCACATCAGTAGCAGACAGTGAAGGCTTTCACGACCGGGTGACATGGCTGAGTCAGTCGGCAAGACTCATCGGAGCAGCGCCTCTGAGGAAGTCCAGCGCAGTCCTGGACGAAACTTAAGGAGCAGAAAAAGTTCTTGGACCACGACCTCACATCCCGGAAAGTATATCAACAGCCAGTAGCAGACAAATTGCGCGAGAATCGGGAATCTCAAAAACGTCGGTGTTGAGAATGCTATATCAACATCGATTGCACCCGTACCATATTTCTATGCACCAGGAATTGCTTGGCGACGACTTTGAACGTTGTGTATAGTTCTGCTACTGGGCACAATAGAAATTACGGGACGATGACAGATTTTTTTACACGCCTTCCATTTAGCGACAAAGCGTCATTCGCCAACAGCGGTAACGTAAACCGGCATAATATGCATATTGGGCAGCGGAAAATCCACTATGGCTGCAACAAGTGGAACATGAGCGACCTTGGCGGGTTAATGTATGGTGCGGCATTATGGGAGGAAGGATAATTGGCCCTCATTTTATCGATGGCAACCTAAATGGTACAATGTATGCTGATTTCCTAAGTAATGTTCTACCGATGTTACTACAAGATGTTTCACTGCATGACAGAATGGCGATGTACTTCCAATGTGATGGATGCCCGGCACGTAGCTCGCTTGCGGTTGAATCGGTATTGAATAGCTTATTTCATGACAGGTGGATTGTTCGTCGAAGCACCATACCATGACCCGCACGTTTACCGGATCTCATGGCCCAGGATTTCTTGCTGTGGGGAAAGTTGATGGACATTTGCTATCGTGATCCACCGACAACACCTGACAACATGCGTCAGCGCATTGCCAATGCACGTGCGAACATTACGGAATGCCAAATGCATTGAGGTTGACGGACATCAGTATGAGCATTTATTGCATTAATGAGGTATTTACAGGTAATCACGCTTAAGAGCATGCGTTCTCAGAAATGATAAGTTCACAAAGGTACATGAATCACATTGGAACAACCAAAATAAAATGTTCAAACATACCTACGTTCTGTATTTTAATTTAAAAAAACCTACCTGTTACCAACTGTTCGTCTAAAATTGTGAGGCATATGTTTGTGACTACTACAGCGCCATCTACCACAACGCGAAAAAAGTGGTCCAACTAATACATTCATATTTCTTTACGTATTACACGAATATGTAATAAAAATGGGGGTTCCTGTTTTTAAAAAAACGCAGTTGATATGCGTTTGACGTGTGGCAGCGCCATCTAGCAGGGCCAACTAAAGCGCCATCTGGTTTCCCCATTCAAGCTAGACAAGTTTCGTTCTTTGCAGTTTTTTCCGTTTGACGCTTATTTCGTGAGGTATTTGCCCTGGTCACGATCAATGGACCACCCTGTGTAGTGTATTCTTCATATCACATATCATGATGAGTTAATACAAGTAGTAATCTCAGTGTTTAGCACTACTTATCTCCTAAAATAGTGTTCAAGTTCCAACATCTAGATACACAGTGCTATGCTTTTGGACCAAACGATGACAATGTATCGAATAAGTCTCTGCAGCGCATGTCAGATATTGGTTTAGAAAAAGAGAAGATTAGAGTTCAAAATTTGTAGACGCATAGTACAATAATTTTTAACTGCAAAACATTAGAACTGAACAGCATGACTGACAAAAAAGTTACTTAGTCTATATTCGTGCAACACAGTAATATTGACGGCATGGTGGTATAATGAATTATTATTGCTTTACACGTGTAGGCAATGGTATAACAAGTTATTCATAATCTATGAATGAGAGGCACACCACTCTTGCGAATGCATAACATCAAAATTTATATACTGGTTACCACGGTCATGCAACAGAAGACTTACACGAACCTTATCAGTAAAAGCCATCAGTATGTGCTGAAAAACACTGTATGTAAACTGGTGCTGGTGGTGGGTTATTATCCGACACTAGTCCCGAAATAAAATAAAAACTACGTTATAGGGCAACTTATATCAGTATATATGCTACCAGTACTCGTACAAAAAATTATTTTATGTCATAAATGGAAAAATAAATCAGTGACACTGCAGCGGCCACAATAAACTCATTAGCTTTCCTAAAGGACTAACGCTTTTATTGACAACAGCTGGATTATGTGGATGTCGAGGGTACGCACGAACTGCACGTACTTACCGAACTATAACGTTCTGTCCACAAATACATACGTCTATATAAATAAAAATGTAAATGTCCGTTTTTTTGAAAATCTTGTGTTTCTGAAAGTTCTTGACCGATATATATATATATATATATGAAAAACGTTATTACCAAAAATTTTAAAATCTATCTTTCTGACTTACTTCAGACTTCTACACATCAATGCAATAACCGTTTATACACACATAGACCACACGCTTTTTTTATACATATCAAGTTTACAACAGTGAAACGTTGCAAGCAAACAGGAAAGTTGTATTTATGGCTCATTGGCTTACGGCTAGAGTTCTGCAGAATCTGACTTTGGGATAGCAATAAACAAGTGTCAAGGTCAGAGAGAGGAGGGAAGAGAAGATTAACAGAGAGAGGGAAGGAAATGTGTATAAAAATCTGGAAGGAGGTGATGGGCAGAGTGAGGGGGCAGGAGGAGATGGAGAAAGTGGGTGGAGGTAAAGAACGACAGAAGGTTGTGGAATTATGGGGAGAAAGGGGGAGGAGGAGATGGACAGAGGGGAAAGGAGGATAAAAAGAATGGATGGACAGAGACAGGGGAGAAAGGAAATTAGGACGTACATCCAATTCCCATCATATTTCTTTTGCATTGAAGCAGACTGACCAACAGCAAAGCGTGCAACTAATATTATGTATAAGAGTACTCATATCGTATTCAGTAAGTATCCTGCTACTGACAGTAACTACGTAAGTACAATCGAAAAAAATTAAGGCACAAAACTTGATTGTTGAGGAAAGTGTAGGTATGTTACACTATGATACATGAATGAGTCATTTATCAACTTAGTTTTTACCATTAGAAGTCAGATTATAAAATTAAGCTTCAGTCAGTCAGGATGTGTGTGTGTGTGTGTGTGTGTGTGTGTGTGTGTGTGTGTGTGTGCGTTTGTATGTGAGAGTGTGTTTGAGAGACAGGAGGAAAGAGAGAGAGAAGGAGAGAGACACTGTGTGAACTTCCACACGGGACTCGTGTAAATAATAGTTGAATGACTGCACGTAATATATCACTGCGGGCACTCACAGGGCGAAATGATATCTGCGTCTCAGAGCCATCCCGAAAGAGGAGATAAAGGCAGATGGCACGGCGCGGCTCCAGCTGCAGCGCCATGCTGACTGCAGTGTGTTATCTAGGAAGTGAGCCAAGATCTGGTCTCACCAGCTCTGCCCAAGATAAATGGCACTCGCTGGATGCGACCCAGCTGCATTATATTCAGTCCATAGGATTACGAAAAGCAGGTTTCAGAGGAAATCTCTCTTACATATTTCCATAGAAATAATGAACAGAGTGACAAGAAGTAATCGAAATGCAATGGCGATCCAGGAAGTCGTTCTACTTTGGACATCAAGCTTAGGTACTCGAGTAACCTGATCAATATAAAAAGTGAATGCTGGACATTAGATGTGACTATATGTAAGACGTAATCATGAGTTAACCTTTATTATTCTCAGAAGCCACAGATGCATGAGATTTTTTATGCATGCATAAGTTGTACATCTCAGTTTTCCAAAACCATTGGCTGCAATGTACGTCATTGCTGAAAGGCTTTCCACTAAACAGATTTCAAATCCAAATTAATCACTGATCTGTGGAATATTTCTAATCATTAGTTCAGTGTGTATATTGACCAAAGAAACATTATGACCACTGCCACCACGATGTTGCATACCGCCTGGTGCTCTGCAGACATGTGACGCAGATCAAAAGTATGTAAGTGGAGCAGACAAGGATGGGGGATTTCCATGGCAAAGACATTGGTTGCAAATCGAGAGACCCAATGAGTAAGCGACTTTAACAAAGAGCAGTTTATTAGCAGGCAGGGCCTGTGAACGATTATCTCGAAAACGGCGTTGCTGGTCGAAAGTTCACGTCCTCTTTTCTTGAGAATCTACGGAAAGAGGTAGAACGACAATCAAACCACGACTAGGTGCTACATGATTTTAAGTCCAAACTCATTTCATGGTATGTGGTGTTTGGAGGCTTGTCTGCACGTAAAAGTAAGATGGATGGTGATCTGTGGCAAGTAGAGGGCATGTGTAGTGTCTGACACAGTTTCCATTTTCTAGCTCACTCACTCGTTTCACTCCTTCCTTTACTAGAAAATGAAAATTTACCTAGAACCTATACATTCCATCTACTATAATTCACTTTGTCAGGTCTAACTCACTTAATTCCATTTAAATTACTTAGAAAAATTAATAAAAATATTTTTTCGTACCACATTCACCAATTTTAAAAATAATTATTTTTCATACAACAGGTGAAAGCATAAAAATAAAATTTAATATTTTTTATAAAAGGTGAAGGTAAGAATATAAACTTTATTATTGTTTTATAAAAGGTGAATGTAAGAAAATAAATAAAATACATTATGGTGAATATAAAAAGCATATTTTATTTTTCCAAGGTGTATGAGCATACAACCTGCATTATATATTGCATGACCACGTTTCTTGTTCAAGAACGATGGAATAATAAATTTATTACCAAAAGGTCCAAAATTTTTGCACTGTGAATCAAACATCATGAAGTTCATTATTTCTATTTTTAAGTTTCTTCATTCGTTTATGTTTCATTTGCTTCTGTTCATTTTCAATTAACTGAAAATTTAGAATATATATCTGGTAAAATAACCTTAAACTCTTTATTAAGCGCCATACAAATTTTCTCTCCATATCTAAAATATATAAATATTCACATCCAGTAACATTACATAAAACATTAATCTCCAAATCACTTAATTCTTTAAGCTCTTTGGAGACACTTTCATTGTTGAGGGTATTGGTTAGAGTCTCTGTTTATATAGAAAATTTTTACTAGCTTTTTTTGTAATTTGTGATGTCCATATGGTAATGTATCTATTTCATTTTCCAAAACATATCTTTTGTCATCATGAGGGCTCAATACGTTCTTATTTCAACTGTGTATATTTCGTGTTTATCATTTCAAATCATATTAATTCTTCTCTACTGTTCACTCACCTTCCAAAAAGGTGGGAATTTAAGGAGATGGGACCTGGATAAACTGACTAAACCAGAGGTTGTACAAAGTTTCTGGGAGAGCATAAGGGAACAATTGACAGGAATGGGGGAAAGAAATACAGTAGAAGAATAATGGGCAGCTTTGAGGAATGAAATAGTGAAGGCAGCCAGGGATCAAGTACGTAACAACACGAGGGCTAGTAGAAATCTTTGGGTAACAGAAGAGATACTGCATTTAACTGATGAAAGGAGAAAATACAAAAATGGAGTAAGTGAAGCAGGCAAAAAGGAATACAAACGTCTCAAAAATGAGATCAACAGGAAGTGCAAAATGGCTAAGCAGGGATGGCTAGATGACAAATGTAAGGATATAGAGGCTTATCTCATGAGGGGTAAGATAGATACTGCCTACAGGAAAATTATAGAGACCTTTGGAGAAAAGAGAACCATTTGCATGAATATCAAAAGCTCAGATGGAAATACAGTTCTAAGCAAAGAAGGAAAAGTAGAAAGGTGGAAGGGTTTTATACAGGGGCGATGTTCTTGAGGACAATATTATGGAAATGGAAGAGGAGGTAGATGAAGATAAAATGGGAGTTATGATACTGCGTGAAGAGTTTGACAGAGCACTGAAAGCCTTAAGTCAAAACAAGGCCCGGGAGTAGACAACATTCCATTAGAAATACTGACAGCCTTGGGAGAGCCAGGCCAAACAAAACTCTACCATCTGGTGAGCAAGATGTATGAGACAGGTGAAATTCCCTCGGATTTCAAGAAGAGTATAGTAATTCCAAAGAAAGCAGGTGTTGACGGATGTGAAAATTACCGAACTGTCAGTTTAATAAGTCGCAGCTGCAAAATACTAACGCGAATTCTTTACAGACGAATGGAAAAACTGGTAGAAGCCGACCTCGGGGAAGATCAGTTTGGATTCCGTAGAAATGTTGGAACACGTGAGGCAATACTGAACTTCCGACTTATCTTAGAAGAAAGATTAAGGGAAGGCAAACCTACGTTTCTAGCATTTGTAGACTTAGAGAAAGCTTTTGACAATGTTGACTGGAGTACTCTTTTTCAAATTCGGAAGGAGGCAGGGGTAAAATACAGGGATCAAAAGGCTATTTACAATTTATGCAGTTATAAGAGTCGAGGGACATGAAAGGGAAGCAGTGGTTGGGAAGGGAGTGAGACAGGGTTGTAGCCTCTCCCCGATGCTGTTCAGTCTGTATATTGAGCAAGCAGTAAAGGAAACAAAAGAAGAGTTCGAAGTAGGTATTAAAATCCATAGAGAAGAAATTAAAACTTTGAGGTTTCCCGACGACATTGTAATTCTTTCAGAGACAGCAAAGGACTTGGAAGAGCAGTTGAACGGAAGGGATAGTGTCTTGAAAGGAGGATATAAGATGAACATCAACAAAAGCAAAACGAGGATAATGGAATATAGTCGAATTAAATCGGGTGAAGTAGTAAATGAGTTTTGCTATTTGGGGAACAAAATAGCTTATGATGGTCGAAGTAGAGAGGATATAAAATGTAGACTGGCAATGGCAAGGAAAGCGTTTCTGATGAAGAGAAATTTGTTAACATCGAGTATAGATTCAAGTGCCAGGAAGTCGTTTCTAAAAGTATTTGTATGGAGTGTAGCCATGTATGGAAGCGAAACATGGACGATAAACAGTTTGGACAAGAAGAGAATAGAAGCTTTCGAAATGTGGTGCTACAGAATAATGCTGAAGATTAGATGGGTAGATCACATAACTAATGAGGAGGTATTGAATAGAATTGCGGAGAAGAGGAGTTTGTGGCACAACTTGACTAGAAGAAGGGATCGGTTGGTAGGACATGTTCTGAGGCATCAAGGGATCACCAGTTTGGTACTGGAGGGCAGCGTGGAAGGTAAAAATCGTAGAGGGAGACCAAGAGATGAGTACTCTAAGCAGAGTCAGAAGGATGTAGGCTGCAGTATGTACTGGGAGACGAAGAAACTTGAACATGATAGAGTAGCATGGAGAGCTGCATCAAACCAGTCTCAGGACTGAAAGGCACAACAACAACTGTTCTCTATTTTGAAACAAACAATCTTTGTAACCTCCTAAGCTTATTCTGCTTTCCAGTACATGTCTTAACTCCTATAGATTTTTTTAGATTTCTCTATATTGTCTCACCAGCTTTATAGGCACACATTTTCGCTCTTAAACCACAAAATTCTTCGATTATTTTTCCATTGCATTCATCTTTCATTTTTGCTAAGACTTTCTTGTTTACTTGAGGAATACATAAATATTATTTTCAAGATAATCACTAGTATCAAATTTACCAATCATACATTGCACATTTCCATATAAATCTTCAGTTTGTATATTATAGATATAACTATCAATATATTGATGGCACAGTTCAATATTTTCTTAATATTTCAGTTTCATTATTCTGTATTGAAAAACATAAATCAGTTGTTTAAATAAATCAAGTATACTCATTCCAACATAGATTGTTTTATTAAATGTGAATTTTGTTTTATATGAATAGCACCAAAATTTTTATTAAATATAGTTCTTTCTGTAAAGTTTGGCTTTGCTATTAATTTATCGCATTTTTCTCCATCTGACACTAATTTTATATGTGCTCTATTTCTAATGTTTTCCATTGTCTTGCCAAAGTCTGAATTATTCATAAGTTTATAGAAACCTTGTTGCAAAATCATTTTTGGCTGTAGTTTTTATTTCTGTATTTAAATCTATATACTTCCTCAGCCAATCTAATTGCTTAAACTTTAAAACTATATGTATTCTTTTTAATTTCATTCATAATGATAAATATTGCTTAAGATCTCTATAATTAACTACATATTTATTTTTATCATTCAGAGTGGTTAACAACTTACAGTCTTTAGCACCAGGCACAATTTTAGTTTCAGGAGTGAGCAGTAAATCTTTTACTTAAATCATGTAGTTCTTTTGGATACTCTAAACGTAATTCGAAAATATATAAAATTTTATCAGTATCTGAAATTTCACTTTTTTGTATTACCAAAAGGATGTGGATTATCACATTGAAATTCTTCATATGTAAATACTGACTCATAGCATACCCATATAAATTATATGCAGCTTAATATACTGTATAATGTAATATCTGTTTACTATCAAAATACTTTATATATTTATTGTTTGCTTCAACATATCTTTTAGAACACAGTGATATCGCTACTCCTATTCCTTTTTAACAATTAAAATCAAATCGTAATAATGTAATAAATCAATTCATTGTTTAGTCATTTTCAACATTGCATCCCAAGATAATTCTGCTGCAGTTAAATACAAAGATGGGTCAGGATCGCAAGTTTCAAGTACATTAGACAATAACAGTGCATCAGTTTTAAGATATAGATCACGATATTCAACTGTATTTTTAATATCATTTTTTTTTGTCCAAAATACTTTTGCATATTTATAATCTTCATCACTTACTTACCAGTCATTCAGTTTACTGTAAAATTCTGCCTTTCCTGGTAAAGGAGCCTTTTCAGTTTTTTCCAAGAATCCATGTAATCATATGTCTATACACATTCTCTGAACTCTAGATTAAATAGCTCTTCTGCGAAAAATTTCGTACTGTTCACCAGACTTCGTATCAATGCGCTGGATCGAAAGCCAAAGTGTAACAGGGTGAAGGCACGTATCGCTGTCAGATTTGATGGAGAAGGTAAGACTGGTCGTATTAGAATAAAATGTTACCAGTAATTCCCTACCCAACCCCCTCCCCCGATCTTTGAAGAATCGAACTCCCAGGTATTAAACAAACAATTTTGTAAACTCATTCAGTGGAGTATGCGGATGCCATCTGCAAAATGTGTTGCGAATTGATTTAGTAGTAATAAAGTAAAAAAATAAAGCGTCATTCTCAAAGCGAAACTTTTACTGCTTAATCAGCGAAAATTTAGTAAACGATAAATTTCTTTCCTTTCATTATTTTATGTGGAACGTCAACGAGAAAAAATTTCGAAGAGGTTTAAAATTATGTGCAAAGTTTGTTGGAAGTCGGTAAGTGCTCTAATCCTAAAATACACTACACGCAGCAAGCGGCTACACGAGTAGCAGGGGCTGTGTGGCGTGGACTGGGCGGTTTTTTAGGTTAGATGGCCTTAGGCAAGTACAGAAAGGGCAACAGCTTCAAAGGGTGCGGGGCAAAGTCAGGACATGCGGGGACCAAGCAGCAATCGGTATTGTAATTGTAAATTGTCGAAGCTGCATTGGTGAAGTACCTGAACTTCAAGCGCTGATAGAAAGCACCGAAGCTACAATCGTTATAGGTACAGAAAGCTGGCTGAAGCCGAATTCAGCCGAATTCAGCCGAAATTTTTACAAAGGCACAGACGGTGTTTAGAAAGGATAGATTGCATTCAACCGGTGGTGGCGTGTTTGTCGCTGTTAGTAGTAGATTATCCTGTAGTGAAGTAGAAGTGGATAGTTCCTGCGAAATATTATGGGTGGACGTTAGAGTCAACAACCGAGCTAGGTTAATAATTGGCTCCTTTTACCGACCTCCCGACTCAGCAGCATTAGTGGCAGAACAGCTGCGAGAAAATTTCTCAGCATATTGTAGTGTTAGGTGGAGATTTCAATTTACCAGATATAGACTGGGATACTCAGATGTTTAGGACAGGTGGTAGGGACAGAGCATCGAGTGACATTATACTGAGTGTCCTATCCGAAAATTACCTCGAGCAATTAAACAGAGAACCGACTCGTGGAGATAACATTTTGGACCTACTCATAACAAACAGATCCGAACTTTTAGACTCTGTCAGTGCAGAAGAGGGAATCAGTGATCATAAGGCCGTTGCAGCATCCCTGAATATGGAGGTTAATAGGAATATAAAAAAAAGGGAGGAAGGTTTATCTCTTTAGCAAGAGTAATAGAAGGCAGATTTCAGACTACCTAACAGATCAAAACGAAAATTTCTGTTCCGACACTGACAATGTTGAGTGTTTATGGAAAAAGTTTCAGGCAATTGTAAAATGCGTTTTAGACAGGTACGTGCCGAGTAAAACTGTGAGGGACGGAAAAAACCCACTGTGGTTCAACAACAAAGTTAGGAAACTACTGAGGAAGGAAAGAGAGCTTCACTCCAAGTTTAAACGCAGCCAAGATCTCTCAGACAAACAGAACCTAAACGATGTCAAAGTTAGCGTAAGTAGGGCTATGCGTGAAGCGTTCAGTGAATTCGAAAGTAAAATTCTATGTACCGACTTGACAGAAAATCCTAGGAAGTTCTGGTCTTACGTTAAATCAGTAAGTGGCTCGGAACAGCATATCCAGACACTCCGGGATGATGATGGCTTTGAAACAGAGGATGACACGCGTAAAGCTGAAATACTAAACACCTTTTTCCAAAGCTGTTTCACAGAGGAAGACCGCACTGCAGTTCCTTCTCTAAATCCTCGCACAAATGAAAAAATGGCTGATATCGAAATAAGTGTCCAAAGAATAGAAAAGCAACTGAAACCACTCAACAGAGGAAAGTCCACTGACACCTGACGGAATACCAATTCGATTCTACACAGAGTACGCGAAAGAACTTGCCCCCCTTCTAACAGCCGTGTACCGCAAGTCTCTAGAGGAACGGAAGGTTCCAAATGATTGGAAAAGAGCACAGGTAGTCCCAGTCTACAAAAAGGGTCGTCGAGCAGATGCGCAAAGCTATAGACATATATCTCTGAGGTCGGTCTGTTGTAGAATTTTAGAACATGTTTTTTGCTCGAGTATCATGTCGTTTTTGGAAACCCAGAATCTACTCTGTAGGAATCAACATGGATTCCGGAAACAGCGATCGTGTGGGACCCAACTCGCTTTATTTGTTCATGAGACACAGAAATTATTAGATACAGGCTCCCGGGTAGATGCTATTTTGCTAGACTTCCGTAAGGCGTTCGATACAGTTTCGCACTGTCGCCTGATAAACAAAGTAACAGCCTACGGAATATCAGACCAGCTGTATGGCTGGATTGAAGAGTTTTTAGCAAACAGAACCCAGCATGTTGTTATCAATGGAGAGACGTCTACAGACGTTAAAGTAACCGCTGGCGTGCCACAGGGGAGTGTTATGGGACCATTGCTTTTCACAATATATATAAATGACCTAGTAGATAGTGTCGGAAGTTCCATGCGGGTTTCGCGGATGATGCTGTACTATACAGAGAAGTTGCAGCATTAGAAAATTGTAGCAAAATGCAGGAAGATCTGCAGCGGATAGGCACTTGGTGTAGGGAGTGGCAACTGACCCTTAACATAGACAAATGTAATGTATTGCGAATACATAGAAAGAAGGATCCTTTATTGTATGATTATATGACAGCGGAACAAACACTGGTAGCAGTTACTTCTGTTAAATATCCGAGAGTATGCGTGCGGAACGATTTGAAATGGAAATATCGTATAAAATTAATTGTTGGTAAGGCGGGTACCAGGTTGAGATTCATTGGGAGAGTCCTTAGAAAACGTGGTCCATCAACAAAGGAGGTGGCTTACAAAACACTCGTTCTACCTATACTTGAGTATTGCTCATCAGTGTGGGATCCGTACCAGATCGGGTTGACGGAGGAGATAGAGAAGATCCAAAGAAGAGCGGCGCGTTTCGTCACAGGGTTATTTTGTAACCGTGATAGCGTTACGGAGATGTTTAGCAAACTCAAGTGGCAGACTCTGTAAGAGAGGCGCTCTGCATCGCGGTGTAGCTTGTTCGCCAGGTTTCGAGAGAGTGCGTTTCTGGATGAGGTATCGAATATACTGCTTCCTCCTACTTATACCTCCCGTGGAGATCACGAATGTAAAATTGGAGAGATTCGAGCGCGCACGGAGGCTTTCAGACAGTCGTTCTTCCCGCGAACCATACGCGACTGGAACAGAAAAGGGAGGTAATGACAGCGGCACGTAAAGTGCCCTCCGCTACACATCGTTGGGTGGCTTGCGGAGTATGAATGTAGATGCAGATGTAGATGTAGAATATAGTTCGCTCAATTAGCACTCTGTCTGTTACACTGACTCAAAAAACACACAGTTTCTTACTTCAGTACTTTACTTTCCATGTTGTACCTTTAACTTAACACCACACCCTTAAAGAGTAGATTATGACAGCACCTCAGGTTTTTAATTTGGTCACCAGTAATATGAATAATGAACACATTCATGTAGCCTCTGAAAGCCATTATATAGGAAGCCTGCAACTAGGACCGGCTTACCGTTTTAGTTATTTAGTGGTATAGATGATGATGATGATGACGATGATGATTGCTATGAAATGATAATGAAATCAAGACCCTGAGCTGTCGACAGACGTTGATACACATCAACAGGAACAGTTGGAAATGTGTGCCTCGAGCGGGACTTGAAACCGTGATCTCCTGCTAACATGGCAGACGCTCTGTCCATCTGAGCCACCGAGGGCACACAGGATAGTGAGACTGCAGCGACTTATCCTTTGCACGCTCCCCGTGAGACCCACATTCCCAACTTAATGTCCACACACTGCATTCGTGGTGCCCCTGCCCTTTACACTCATTACTCGCGGCAGACAATCTTACCGAGTCCCGTAAGAGTTCGGCAATGCGTGCGCATCCAGCGCAGAAGAGAAAGGTTAACTGCCGATTAGCGTTAACTACATGAAGATGGTCTCTGTTCTTTCGGACATATGATGATTAGTGGTTTACTGCGCTAAACTGCGAGGTCATCAACGCTCTAGCAGTATCGACGTTTCAGCTGCGGTTATCACTATGAGACCTCTCTCTTCAACTATCCAAACGGAGCTATACGTCATCAATACCTTCATCTGCACTAGAACTATTACTCTGCTGTCATCCAGTTCCCGGAAAATAAAGCTCCTTCAGGTGCGATAACTGAACCAGCTCTTCAGGCGCAAGGGAAAAATAGGACTTCCATCATCCCAAACTAGTACATTCTGTTCGTAGACGAAAGTCTCAAAGTTCAGGAGACACTTCTTCCCAGAAATTCTTCAGGCTAGTCCGATAATTTTTGAAATTATTTTTTAGAGCTCTTTGTCTCATTTTGGACTAGTTTGTGTTTACAAATGCCGGATCCGCGAGGAGCAGAAATTTCGCTTCGTCAGGGACAGATACACACCCTGACTACTGAACCTTGATCTATGGCGGCGTAATGCGTAATGATGTGACAGACGTGTTGTTTGGAACACTGAAAGAGGAAAGAAACCTTTTTATCAAAGTAATGTTTCCCTGTTCACCAGAATGTGCTTGCGGTGGTATATTTCATCGACCACAGTGGTTAGGTGTCTGGAGACGAAGGCGTAGTTGTTTCGAAATCGATGGGGAATTAATTAAACTAATAGACACAGCTCAGTGGAGGAAAAGTTTTCTGCGTGACAAAATGGAAGCAACAGCAAAGACACCACACGACCCTCCGTTCCTCCAGCATAGTGCTCGAGTGCTGCAGTACTTGTCTCAACGTCGCGCAGCTGCATGCTGCTGCGGTGCAGCTGCCACGGCTGTCGCTGTACGGAAGTGACGATGGCTGCCGTTTAAATGATGCAAGTGCCCCGACAGACACGGGCATATGTCACCTGTCATTGAGCACCACATGCCTGCAACACTGAGATGTCCATCCGATCCAACGTCGAGTTGCTCAACACTGTGATGTCATCTAAAGCGGTTTTCCAAACCACAACGATTATTAATGAGTGAAGAGTTCAGCTACCGGAAGCAATCTACACATTGGTAGAACTTTATTCTTATCTGTGCTGTTGGAACTACAACACTGAGAGTGACAGCTTTGTAAACGGATGAATAAAGCAAAATTGCTTTTAGAGCCAGGTAAGGGAGTTATAATGACAAAATAATGAACAGATCAATATAGCAGAAATTCTTTCGGAGGTAGGTAAAGTAATACCTTGAGAAATATAATTGCCAGCTAGAAACAAGCTAACTATGTATTATTGTTGTTATCTATGTATCTAAGTTTAGGGCCCATCACCTAGGTTAAGGTACACGGATCGCATTTTTACATTACATTTCTAAATAAAGATGTGTAAGGAACAGACACAATTTACTGTTATTTCTGTAAGTGGCCATGGTATTACTGTGGCCGCATTTCCTGCCGGCAGACAGTTTTTCCTGCAGTGTACGTTACTCTAGTCTTAATCCTTCAAATAAATACATGACATTTAGTCAAATATCACTAATTTGTCGACTATCCTCCAGCTAATATAAAAATTAAAAATAATAATGACGAAGAATTGGTAATGATAAATAGCAGAGAGAGAAGGTGGGGGAAGAATATAAAATCAAAAAATGGGAAAGGCATTTCTCATTAGTACAAAAACATGTGAAATGAACTACAATTGTTATCACGGTTTTTGAGTACCGGTAACTTAGGTGCTCGGGAATTCTGCGTCCAGTTTCCTTTTTACACTGGCGTCAAGAATCTCATGGATCCGAAACCAAGTCGGACTGTGAATTGGAATATTTCCTATCTCAGTAACCTTGTGGTACGTTACTTACTGAAGTTCCAGTCTTCCTATCAGACTCGACCTTGGGCTTCGTGTCTATAGGCAACTAGACTTTCGAACCGTAAAAAGTTGTAAGTTGACTACACCCGTTTCTCTCTATTACATTTGCACTCGTATTTACCTTTCCCTTCCTCCATGGGGCATCGCACCCTGCCTTGGACACGCATTAGTTTGCTAGCACACCCTTTTATTGATTGTGTGTGAAAAGACTGACGGACGGTTTTCAGAATGCACTCCAGCAAAGCCGTAGAATTACTCGCTACACCCGCACCATAGCACCGTTACTCTTTTTCCAGCCTGCATGAATGCGGCCATAAGCTCGCATCATAATCAACTACGGCCGTACAGCCATATAGCCTCATGACAGAGATGAATTACTTGTATACGTAGGCGAAATCTTCGTTGTGTATTGCGAGAGACTTTGTTAACAACAGCACAGACCTACCGAGCGTCATATATTTACATTTTGAGGGTATGGCATTCAGGATAATCCAGAGATACTTTCAAACCAGCTCTTAGCGTCAGTATACACAATTAGTTATGATCAGTGTGTATCGGCTATAGCTTTGTTTTAATGTGATATAAGTTAACTCTTCATATATGACAGGAAGTTTATTTATTCTGCATCATTCCTAAACAGTGTCCATCAGAACTTTAAAGTTCGTTTTGTGCACTGTATGATCAAAAATATACGCTAAGACAACGTTCTGGCTGATTCCAATTATGTTTCATTCGGTTCAGGTCGGTATTCCACGATGGCCAGTCCATTTGGGGAATGTCACTGTAATCAGTTTTTGCAACCTAGACTGCTTTTCCTACTGAAAAATGTCACTGTTGCTCCACCATGACCATAGAGTGGGAGGATTTACAATGCCTTACGATGCCGTATTTTAATAGGGTACACTGTTCCCGAACTACTCCCCTACTGTACGCAACACACAGGCTGTAAAATATTTTCTGATCCTTCATCACTTAGAGTTTTCCTAATCGCAATATAGGGACTACACCTTCACCAAGAAAAGCATTAGCTACATTCAAATCCTTATATTGGATTCCACAAGGTATAGCGTGATTTATCACTCCAAGTCCACTTTCCAGGATCCATTGTCAACTGGAGCTTCTCTTTACACCACATCTAGGTGATTATAAATACAACTTATCTTTTAACAGTGAATTGTTCCTTCAGATAGTTACCAAATATGTAGAGCAATTGCACGAAACATGTGTGAAATAGGCACTCGATGCGACGGGGTAAAGGGTACAAGTGGAATAAAGACTATTGGGAAATGATTCTAACATCGGTATGGGCCGAAAATTGGCAAAACCATTAATATAAACGACTTAACACAAAAAGAAGATTGTTACAAGCGGGGAAGAGGAATTCGAAAACGGTAAAACTGGGCGTCTGTTCGCATGCTACTGTCGTGAGCGTGTGCGGGAAACGGTTGAAGGACGGTGGAACCACGAATAGGCGACAAGATATTGGACGTCCAAGAATCATCACACAATATGGACGTCGGAAGCTTGCTGTCTTTGTTAGACAGAATAGGTGGTAGATCCGATGACAGCGCCAGTGTTGGTACAGGTCTTATGCAGCACACAGTTGAGCGCATGTTGTTCAACATAGGGCGCCGCAGCAGACAACCCGTGGGAGCTATATGGGCCGCGCATGAAAGGAAATGTATTGCCTGGAAGAACGAGTAACGTTTCTTGTTACACCATCACACATGTCGTGTTCGGATTCGGTGTTATCTAGGCGAACGGGTGTTCGAAACATTAATCGTCCATGGGATCCAGGCAGGTGGAGGCGGGTGTTCATCTGGGCTTCCATGGGACATGTGGTAGTAATCGAAGGCTCCATGGCAGCTCTGGATTACGTGAACACTGTTGTGGGCCACCTGGATCCCCAAGTATTTGATTTCCTTCTCAACGGCGATGACATCTTCCAAAAGAACGAGTGTCCATGTCACAACGCCGTCGTTGCGGCCGTTTAGGGCTCACCTAATTTTTACTTGAAGGACATAAATTACTACGTAAATGAGAAATACTGCTTTCATTCCCAACTGCTGAGAGCAGAGCGGTTTTTTTTTGTAGAACTTTGTTCTATCACCAGACTGCCCCAACAGATTTGGTGTGGGGCAATGGGAATCCCAGCTGGGAATGTTTGGGCGAGGATTTCCATTTCCAGTGAGTTTAGTTGATATTTGAAATACTGCACACAGTATCTATTAGTCGAAGGTTTGTTTGTTTATAAGACTTGCTGAATATCCTACGTTGCCCGGGTGTGTATTTATTCCAGTCTTCTATTATTCCATCTCTTCCCACTCCCCCCTCTCTGTCCGTCTCCCCCCCCCTTCTTGCTCTGTCCTCCACCTCCCGCCCCTATTTCCTCCTCCCCCTCTCCCTGTCCATCTCCTCCCACTCTCACCTCCGTCTTCTGTCTGCCCATTTCTTCCTCCTCCCAATATCTGCCCATCTTCTCTCCTTTCCTTTCTGTGTCCATCACCTACTCTCCCATTTTTCTCCCTATTTCTCCTCTCTCCCTCTATCTCCTCTTCCTCCCTATCTGTGCCCATCTCCTCCCTACTCCTCTCTCTCCATTTCCTCCTCCTTTTCAAGCTCCACGTTATCAACCATAAGCTCCAGCTCAGTAGGAGCCTTTTTGCCATCTTCTGATCTTCAAAAATGTTTGTTACAAAACGTGTTGGTTGTGAGTTAGAAGAAGAATTTTTGAATACAAAAGATGATAGCAAAATCTGTCGAAACCGGTTGTCAAAAATGAAGAAGAATTTATGCGATTTTAGAAGGAGAAAGTTCTTTGCCAAGTAAAACACATCGCTACTTCTAATTTCTCAACATGATGAAATTCAATTGCTTGAAATCGTTACAGGGCTTTGAGTTGAGCTATTCATACGTATATGCACACAGATCTCACCTGTATCACAAATGAATTCCGCCCTCCAGTTTCGTTCTCACTGAGCTTAATGTTTATGAAGTCTTATCTCCTGAACTATGTGCAGTACAAAGGTATGATTTTGCTGGTACATTCAGCGGTATATGTGAATAGTGCCTACAAAATGTGCTGCGAACACAGTTTGTAGTAAAAGAGTTATTAATTAAAATCTCATGCTTCAAGCGACAATTTTACTGCATGAATAGTGAAAATGTAGTAAACGATAATCTTTTTTTTCTTTCATCATTTTATGGGGGTTGTCAACGAGAAAAAGTTCTATTGAGGGTTTCAAGTTATATGTCAAGTTTGTTGGAAGTCAGTAAGTGCTCATTCCCAAATCCTGGTGGAAAGAAGTTGCTACACTAATTTCTTACCATCACCCCAACCTGTCTGATAGGTAGATAGTTCTTACTCTCACAGTGAATGGTATGGGTACGAAGTTACGCTGAAATCGGTCAGTGGCTTAGGAGGAGTTGTGAAGGCTCGTACTTAGGTACTCCATTTTTATTATATGTATGACTTTATCTAGATGCAATTGGTAAACCGATCAATTTCTGGTTTCTGTACGTGGCCATTTCATTCGACGACACTGAGAGCATATATAATCAGATTTTTGTTTCTCTGTCCGTAGACTCATCAACTTGTCCCGTTTAGTGTACCTACTTATTACATCCCTTTGCTTATCTCTTTATCATATCTTACTTCTCTTCTCTCTCTTTCTCTCTCTCTGTTTTTCTCTCTTTCTCTCTCTCTCTCTCTCTCTCTCTCTCTCTCTCTCTCTCTCTCTCTCTCTCTCACACACACACACACACACACACACACACACACAATCAAAAACACACACACAAACATACATACATAACCACACAATGATACAAGCAAAAACGAATATCCAGGAACGAACGACCCACAGTCATGGCCATCGGCAACTCATTTACACTGCCAACACTGTAACATGGTCTCGGCAGCGAGGAACGCAGAGCTCGTAACCACCCGTGTTTTGCTCTTCTAACAAAACGAAACTTACACACTGTCGCACCAATCACCGGTCCCTTCTGTTCTTTCAGAGTTGTACTAAAGCCCTGTGTCTGAGCGAAGTTATCCATTTGACGTATTTCACAATAAGAACATACACACATCAAAAACCTTTCGTAACACCTCGGTTCCGAGAGTGCCGTAAGCTGTAAAGAAAACTTCACAGGTGGTGGTCCAGATTGCTGTACACACCGGTACCTCTAACACCCAGTAGCACGTCCTCTTGCACTGTTGCACTTCTGTATTCGTTGCAGCGTACTATCGACAAGTTCATCAAGGCACTGTTGGTCCAGATTGTCCCACTCCTCAACGGCGATTCGTTGTAGATCCTTCAGAGTGTTTGGTGGGTCACGTCGTCCATAAACAGCCTTTTCCAATCCATCCCAGACATGTTCGATAGGGTTCGTGTCTGGAGAACATGCTGGCCACTCTAGTCGAGCGATGTCGTTCTCCTGATGCAAGTCGTTCAGAAGATGTGAACGATGGGGCGCGAACTGTCGTCCATGAAGACGAAAGCCTCAGCAATATGCTGCCGATGTGGTTGCACTATCGGTCGGAGGATGGCATTCACGTATCGTACAGCCATTACGGCGTCTTCCATGACCACCAGTGGCGTACGTCGGCCTCACATAATGCCACCCGAAAGCAGCAGGAAACCTCCACCTTGCTGCACTCGCTGGTCAGTGTGTCTCAGGCGTTCAGCCTGATCGGGTTGCCTCCAAACACGTCACCGACGATTGTCTGCTTCAGGGATATGCGCCACTCGTCGGTGAAAACAACATGATACTAATCCTGAGTGGTCCATTTAGCATGTTGTTGGGCCGATATGTACCGCAATGCATGGTGTTCTGGCAGGAAAGATGGACCTCGCCACGGACGTCTGAAGTTGCGCATCAAATGGATGTCGTCATGGACGTCAGGGTGAAGTTACCCATCATGCAGCCTACTGCGCAGAGCTTGAGCAGTAACATGACGTCCTGTGGCTGCGCAAAAAGCATTATTCTCCATGGTGGCGTTACTGTCAGAGTACCTCCGAGCCAAATCCGTAGGTAACGGTCGTCCACTACAGTAGTAGCCCTTGGGCGGCCTGAGCGAGGCATCTCATCAACAGTTCCTGTCTCTCCGTATCTCCATGTCCGAGCAACATCGCTTTGGTTCACTCCGAGACCCCTGGCCACTTCCCATGTTGAGATCCCTTTCTGGCGTATGCAATTGAACCGCAATATTGACTCGTCTAGGCATGTTTGAACTACAGATAACATGAGCCGTGTAGCTCCTTCCTGGTGGAATGACTGGAACTGATCGGCTGTCGAACCCCCTCCATTTAATAGGCGCTCCTCATGCATGGTTGTTTACACCTTTGGGCGGGTTTAGTGACTACTCTGAACAGTCAGAAGGACTTTGTCTGTGATACAATATACACAGTCAACGTCTGTCTTCAGGAGTTCTGGGATCCAGGGTGATGTAAAACATTTTTTTGTTTTGTTTTTTGTTTTGTTGATGTTTGTACAACGAGCAAGACAGGAGCGACAGCAGAGATGTTACTTGAGGTCCGACCTCTAGCGATATCTCACGCTACTATAGATGAAAAAAAAAATGTAAAACTGCCACATTAAAGTGTCCTCATAATATACGTGAAACATGCCGTGCTGATCTTCCACTGAACATTAAAAAAACAGAGCGATTAGCGAACTCTTCGCTCAGGTTTCAGCAGATATTGACGCCGTGTGCTTGTTCGTTGTAATAATGGAACAGTAGGCAGACAAAACTGCTATTTGCACAGATAAACGAGCAGGTTATTGTGCTCATAATGCTTTGAATAACGTTTTGTACACCTCCACTGGGAGGTGGGTCAACGTGACAGTGACACGCCATTAGTCTTTTCGGCGCTGACAGAGCATTTATACCGGCTGTTGATTCGATGTTGTGTGGTTTAGTTAACTGGGAGAAGCACCACGGGCTGCAGATCCACCTGTAGGTCTAAATCAATCTGGGTGACTGCACACACAAGCTGAATCACCAAATGTGTCACAGTCATCTCGTTCACTCAGTTCGAAACACAATCGAATTTATATTCGCAGCCCAAGTTCAAAACTGCAAAGAATACATGAAAAAATAGAATCGATTCTTATTCAAGAACATCTGGATGGTTTTTTTCGTACAAACAGCAATACTTCAAAGCCAAATAGCTACGACTTTTCCTTGGTTACTAGTGATCATAAAGTATATAAGCGCCATAAGAAGTTCTTGAGTGATGTCATCCATACCTAGTTTGTCTTACTGTTAAATAGTGGTGGTCCTAATCATCTGGGTAACCCATATCACTTCTCAACGTTCCACGTACTGCTGTGAACATTCCATTTTTGATATACTCATTGGGCACCGTTGAGAACATCATACAGCAGTCTGAATTTTTCCGAATGCTTATATTTGGTACAGCCGAGATGGCTCTATTGAAACGGGGACGATACGCAATTGACGCCGTGGAACCTCTCAGTGTCTACCGAGCTCTTCCCTTTTGTCGAATAGTTTCCGAAAAGAAGAAGTCTTCAGATTGTTGTGAAAGGAGCGTAGTCTGATAAACAAGCCAGTCAAAACGGTATAGCACCAAAACAGATATTGATTTAAATTTATAAAGCAGAATGGGAGAAGGATTCAGTGTGTCTTCATTTCCACAAACTCTTTCTTCTACAGCAGTAACTGAATTTTAACTTTATACACATCGGATTACAAAGTTTTCCTACTTCCAACGGAGTCATCTGGTCTCCGAAGGATATTTCTTTTACATTGATACACATATGAAAATGGCGTGGTGTCTATTATTACAAAATAGGATTGACGGAGTGCAGGTTCAGAGAAAAGTAGCTGGTTTTATACTATCGGGAAATAGAAGAAAGGGCGTCACGGGTACGATGAGCGAGTTGAGGTGTCAATAATCATAACAAAGGCTTTTTGCGGTGCGGGTAGAGATTTGCACGGCATTTCAATCCTTAACTTTCTCCTTCTATTTTGTTGACACCCACCTACATAGGGATCGAGGATCGCCGCGATAAAGTAAGAGCAAGATTGAACTGTTCGTTTTCCCAACGCGCTTTCCTAGAGTAGAGCGGTAGAGAAATAGTTTGAAGCTGGTTAGATGAACCCTCTGCCAGACACTGACATAAATTGCAAAGTAGTTGTGTAGATGTATATATGTACGCAGATACGTTTAGGATGAATTTCACTTACCTTGCAAAACATCCGGTGTAGAATATCTCGTAACTGTCCAAAACTAACTGTGGGTAGGCCACCTCTATGAGAAATAACCTGTGAATATTTCTTTTCAAAGTTAATGGATAGTGGAAAATTACGGCCCTAGCCACAGCTGTTAAAGTGGGGATACAGAAAACAAATATCTCGGACTAACGCTATCTGGCTGTAGTAATACATTGGTTATGTCGACCTGATTGCCAATATCTTTCTGGAGACGGATTACAAAGCTACAGCTTAACGTAACTGAAGGGATCGAACAGAAACAATGATTAAATCTAATACTCCCTTTTATTCATAAACAAAATTACAGGATCAACGTAGAAACTGAATAATCAGAAACTTGTGACGGTTAAATCTATCCAAATATGTGTGAAAATTATGACAGCAGTGTCACTCTCCTACCAGTTACACTACTTCTTTCCCTCTCAAGAAGTTACTCGCTGTCGGTGGTACAATAACTGAGTACTATTTAATCATGTAATTCTCCATCGGGACAGTGATTGGAGTTGATGATTAAAATCCAGAAGTCCACACATCCATTACCAGTGCAAAAGAAGGTGAGACAGGCGATCATCCTCGATTCCACAACTACTCTACCGGTGCTGGGAATCATTGTAACCATAAGTATGACCAGGCTGCGCCGAACTGCGCGCTACGGTTCTGTTGTCCACTTCCCGGAGACAAAGTCCTCTGCACCTTTGCGGCACTCCTACAATGAAGCACCATTCAAATGCAGATACATGTTAACAGACACAATACGGCTCTGCGGTTGGCACCGCCGTTGTAAGACAAGTGAATGGTGCAGTTGTTAGATCGGTTAGAGCTGTTACAATAGCAGGTTACCAAGATGTAAGTGAGTTTGTAAGTGGTGTTATAGTCGACACACGAGCAACCGTGAATATCAGGAATCCATTAAAACATGAAATCGCCGACATCGCTGCGGCCGGGAAAAGACCCTGCAAGAACTGGACCAACAACTAATGAAGAGAATCGTCCAATGTGACAGAAGTGCAGCCTGTCCCCAAATTGCTGCAGGTTCCAATGCTGGGCAATCATCAAGCGTGAATTATTCAACGAAACACCATCGGTACGGGCTTTTGGAGCCGGAGGTCCACTCGTGTACCTTGATGACCGCACGATAGAAAGCACACGCCTCGTCTGGACCCGTCAACACCGACATTGGACTGCTGATGACTGGAAGCATGTTGCCTGGTCGGACGAGTCTCGTTTGAAATTGTATCGAGCGGATGGACGTGTACGGGTATGGAGACAACCTCATGAATCCATGGACACTAGCCGGCCGGGGTGGCCGAGCGGTTCTAGACGTTACAGTCTGGAACCGCGCGACCGCTACGGTCGCAGGTTCGAATTCTGCCTCGGGCATGAGTGTATGTGATGTCCTTAGGTTAGTTAGGTTTAAGTAGTTCTAAGTTCTAGGGGACTGATGACCTCAGAAGTTAAGTCCCATAGTGCTCAGAGCCATTTGAACCATTTTGAACCATGGAACCTGCATGTCAAGGGGGGACTGTTCAAGCTGGTGGAGGCTCTGTAATAGTGTGTGGCGCGTGTAGTTGGAGTGATATGGGACCCCTGATACGTCTAGATACGACTCTGACACGTACGTAAGCGTCATGTGTGATCACCTGCATCCATTTATGTTCATTGTGCATTCCGACGGGATTGGGAAATTCCAGCAGGACAGTTCGACACCTCACACGTCCAGAATTGCTACAGAGTGACTCAAGGAACAGTCTTCCGAGTTTAAACACTTCCACTGGACACCAAACTTCTAGAAATGAACATTATTGAGCGTATTTCGATACCATGCAACGTGCACTTCAGCAGAGATCTTCACCCCTCGTACTCGTACGGATTTATAGACATCCCTGGAGGATTCATGGTGTCAGTTCGCTCCAGCACTACTTATTATTCGAGTCCATGCTACGCGATGTTGCGGCACTTCCGCGTGCTCGCGGGGGCCCTACACGATAGTAGACAGGTGTACCAGTTTCTTTGGCTCTTCAGTTTAGATTTGGCAGCCTCTGCAGCGTACCTACGCGAAGTCGATGAAGACACCCTCGTGTCTTACCGGAACGTCCAACCGGACACTCGCGTCTTACTGCGCAGTGCTTCTTTTGCGGCACTCACTCACGTCCTATGTACTCGTTGCCGCCAAAAGGTGGCAGTCACGAATAGGAAAATTAAGAACCACTGCGGCCCATTTACGAGGTTTCCCTACAACAGAAAATCCCGCCATATATAGCGCATCTTTTCCAGGCTACAATGACAACTCACACCTACTACCGCAAAACATTCATTTCAACGCTGCTATCAGAAGGCACACATCTTTAGGCCAACTGCACATTCTCTCGCCAATGTTCATAGCCTCCCAACTGGGTTCGAGAAATTCAGAGAGGAACGCTATGAGGGTATAGTTTATTTCCTGTGGTCTGAGCTTCATACAAGTGCCAGACGCTAATCTTGAAAAGAAGTCAGCCTCCCAGACACAGCGCCGTACAGTCTTTGGTCGGACCTTGGCCGAAAGCAGTCGAGTGGCAGGACAGCTGTGGGTTGTGGGCTGACCTCACGTACAAGAATATTACGCCACCCAGGCCGCAGTCCAGTTCACCGGTCACCGACACGCTTAGCCGAAGCGTTGTCTGTTGCTCTTTCTCAAGTCCACTACTCCGCACATTCTCAGGTACCCCAGAATCATTCACAATCAATTAAACATCGTCACCGGTTTGGTGAAGAGAGACATGGAAATTACGCAAGGCACGATATAGCCAGTCACTGTGTTTTATAATATCAGTAACATTTTCTTGCCGATTTTCCATTTCGTCAGCCTCAGAATGATAAACGTATTCTACTTATTGATAAAAACGGCGGGCAAAATGCTTGCCGAGTTTTGAACCTTTCAGAAATGCTGAATTTACCCTTCACAAGATGCAGATAAACATTCTTATGATATTCGAACTCGTCCCGCATTTACACAAGCATATCTGGAGTTACTACCTTGCTGTACACCCATAATTATTGGAAGGCGTATTGCAGAAGACTCCTCCACCCTCTCCCAGAAAGAAATCCCATATCGGGAGACCAGGCGAGCTTGGTCACCAATGGTGTAGTGCGAAGCCCTTACGCTGCAGTACTGCGCTCTCGCCGAAAATCGCGTCACACGTTTTAACTGTTTTTGACACAACCGCATTTTATAAAAATTGTTTCAAAATTAATATAACTTTATAATGAATCAATCACACGTCTCCTTAGAGGGAATATCTTTTTTTCCAAAAGCAGAACTCCACTTGCTGACGTGGTGAACGTAAAACAACTTTTGTTGCTGTTGTACCACTGTCTCTAGCCAACTCACGCTGGCTGATATTCTAACACGCGAGGTATCTGCACTGGGGAGGGACACTCTTGCCGGGAATCACACGACTAAGAGTTGCGGCTATTACTTATGAATTAATACATAGTTGACTTACCTTTTTTTTTCAACTGTCTCGTTTCGTTTGGCTGCCCCCTATTGTTTCTTCTTTTCCTCACCCACCTCCAACAACGCCATGGTCATTCATTCAGTTCTTACTCCTCCCTCTCTTTCCCTTCCTAAAGCTTCCTCCGCTGATTCATTAATCTACTGTGTTAGAAAACCGTTTAGTTCATTGTTACTCCAATCCTCCTCCACTGCATCCAATGTTACACTCACTTAATCTTTGTTGATACAAAATCATCGTGCTACTTTCTTGAAGTAGGTGTATCCTGTACTTTGAGTCGTCTATAGTTATACTTCCAACATCTTCGTCCTTCTCCTCCTATTTTAGTTTGCTCTTAATCGGAAAAGTAATTTATGAAGTAAATGATTGGTGCCACATTCAGTTCCTCTTTTTATTCCTCCAACTTACACCTTCATCATCCACAGGCGTCACACTGTTACACAATATGCAACTGAGACGAGTACTCATCTAAAACTAAAAGGTTTTCACTCGATGGCGTGATGAAAGAGCAGACAGTATGTAGAATAAAGAAATGAAAACAGTTCTGGTTGCGACGTTGAAATTACAATTTATACGTCAATGATACGCGTTTGTCCTGATTCAAGGTCAAGCTGAATCTGTCTTCAATTAGGCGAAACGCTCGTCATTGATGAATAAATAAACAATTATTTGCCGGCCGCTGTTCTAGGCGCTTCGGTCTGGAACAGCGCGACCGCTACAGTCGCAGGTTCGAATCCTGCCCCGGGCATGGATGTACGTGATGTCCTTAGGTTGGTTAGGTTTAAGTAGTTCTAGGTTCTAGGAGACTGATGACTTCAGATGTTAATACTGAAGAGCCACTGGTACACGTGCTTAATATCGTGTAGACCCAGCGAGAACGCAGAAGTGTCTCAACACGACGTGGCATGGACTCGACTAATGTCTGAAGTAGTGCTGGAGGGAATCCTGCAGGGCTGTCCATAAATTCGTAAGAGTACGAGGGGATGGAGATTTCTTCTAAACAGCACGTTGCAAGGCATCCCAGATATGCTCATATGCTTAATAACGTTCATGTCTGGGAAACTTGCTGGCCAGTGGAAGTGTTTAAACTCGGAAGAGTGTTCCTGGAGCCGCTCTTTAGCAATTCTGAGCGTGACCGGTTCGCATTCTTCTGTTGGAATTGCCCTAGTCCGTTGGAATCCACAATCGACACGAAGGGATGCAGGTGATCAGACAGGATGCTAACCTACATGTCACCTGTGAAAGTGATATCAGGGGTCACATATAACTTCAGCTGCACACACCCCACACCATCACAGAGCCTTCACCAGCTTGGACAGTCTCCTGCTGACATGCAGGGTCCATGGATTCATAGGGTTGTCCCCATACCAGTACACGTCCATCCCCTCGATATAATTAGAAATGAAACTCGCCCGACCAGGCAACATATTTCCAGTCATCAACAGTCCAATGTAGGACTTGACGGCCCAGATGAGGCGAAAAGCTTTGTGTCGTGCAGTCATCAAGGGTACATGAGTGCACCTTCGGCTCCGAAAGCTCTTATCGATGATGTTTTGTCGAATGGTCCCCACGCAAACACTTATTGATGACCCAGCATTGAAACCTGCAGGAATTTGGGGAAAGGCTGTACTTCTGTCACGTTGACCAGATTCTCTTCAGTTGCCGTTGGTCCCGTTCTTGCAGGATCTTTTTCCGGCCGCAGCGATGTCGCAGATTTGATGTTTTAACGGACTCGTGATATTCACGGTACACTCGTTAAATGGTAATACGGGAGAATCTTCACTTCACCGCTACCTCTGAGATGCGATGTCCCATTGCTCGTGCGGCGACTATGACAACACGTTCAATCTCACTTAAATCTTGATAACCTGCTGTTGTAGCAGCAGTAACCGGTCTAACAACTACGCCAGGCAGTTGTCTTATATAGGCGTTGCCGAGTGCAGAGCCGTACTTTGCCTGTTTACATATATATCTCTGCATTTGAATACGCATGCCTGTACCAGTTTATCTGGCGCTTTAGTGTGAAAGGTCTTTACTCATGGCGTTAGCAGTCAGAACATAGTTGAAATTGATCTACCAGACCTGTGTTCATTATTACACATACTACCTAGCTGCTGGTACAGGGTGCCTTAAAATCAAGTAGAACTGCTTCTTGTCCACTCGTACATTGCGGGCACACACACACACACACACACACACACACACACACACACACATACACACACACACACACACACACACACACACACACACACACACACACACACACAAACACACACACATCATAACCAAGACTCCCTTCTCCTCATTCTTTAAAACTGTCTGCCGGACTGGAGCATAAATTTTTAATTTTCCCAGAATTATCAAAACTGAGTAATCATTCTTCCAAAATGAAAATTTATTGTGGGAGAGGTAAGCCCAACTCGCCTTCACCTTCACTTATGGCGTACTCCATCCTCTAGACTCTGGTTAGCCTCATAATGTGTTACTCTTTAGGGTGACTAGCTGTTACAGAACAGTGCATTTCTTGTACGTTTTGTGTAGAATTCATAGGTAACGTAGCTGCTGTGGATATCCTGTACAAGGGCGTGCTGAAAAGAAAAAAATCCTCTACATTTTTATGTTAAAAGTCTTATAGCTTTTTAAATATAATAAACTTGATTAATATTTTGCATTTTTGTTCTTCATGTCTACATAATCATTCCTCAATATGACGCCCAACACATTTTTCCCAACGAGAGACCTGTATGTTGATACCGTCACTGTAGAATGTCTGACTTCGCTGACGCAGTCGCAACCTCACCTCGGCTTGTAAGACTTCATTACTATCAAAGTGAAGACGTCGATGGCGTTGTTCAAGTTTTGGAAAAAGATGGAAACCTGATGGGGTCAAGCCGAGACTATGGGGGACGATCGCTGACAGTGTACGGCAGGAGTCGGGTTGTTGCAGATGTTGCAGCGCTCATGTGTGGCCTGATATTGTGATTGAGAAGGGGAGGGTGACCCATGTGTGGACGAACTCCACAAATTCATACTTTTACTTTTCTGAGGATTTCTCACACACCGGCACAGTTAAGATAGACATCGCCGTGTTATACTCTATAAGTAGTGGCCCTATAGCGGCAGAGGATTGCTACATGCTTCAGCGAAGCAGGAAAGTTACCTAAGTGGTATACACGACAAATAATACCTCAACCGTTATTGAGAACAGAATAAAAGATTGGGATTCATTACTTTTCAGCACGCCGTCATAGTTTTATCTGCGAATTTCTGGAAGATAATTACAATGTCAACGACGCTATAATTGTCAGCTCAACGCAATGGGAAGTATCTTGAACATAGGTAATAAAATGAACATAAACGTAAAACGAGAGCAATGAAATCGTAATCAAATTAAACCTGGCGACGCTCAGGGAATTAGATCAGGAAATGAGGCGCAGAAAGTAGAAACTGAGTCTTGCTATTCCGGCTGCAAAATAACTATGGCACAGGAGATGGGTGAAAAAATGCAGATTGTCAATAGCAAGAAGAACGCTAGTGAGAAAGATAAAGATTTTATGAGGCTTACAAACAGCCACAAGTACGATAAAAATTTATCCTCATTTAACATTTACTCTTTTCGGACTTTTAGATAATCCATCGTCAGGTGGCTCTCACAGATTTCTGCATAGCGGCCTCGTTTTGTGGTCTTTAATTGTTTTGCGTTCTAAAACAAAATATTTGAACACATAAATTTATAGTCTTCTCTCAATGTATGTGGAGTGCTGCCTCGTATGGAAATGAAACATGGTCGATGAGCTGAACACAAATGGAGGGTATAAAAACTTTTGAAATGCAGTGATACAGAGAATGCCCTATACTAGATGAGTAGATAGGTTACCTACTAAAGAGGAGTCGAACTGTGGAGAAAATATATTACGATACAACTTGACTAAAAGAAGGGAACCCAAGGCGTCAAGGAATTGTCGGTTTCTTAATGGAGAAAAGTATTAAGGGTAAAAATTATCGTAAGAGATCAAGATTTGATTAAAGAAGCAGGTTGGAATGGATCTGCATTGCTTTAGCTATGAAGAGATGACTAGTGCGTAGAGCTGCATCAAACCAGTCTTTGGACTGAAGACTGCTCACACATAAGCGCCAATCTCTCTCTTTCTCTCTCTCTCTCTCTCTCTCTCTCTCTCTCTCTCTCTCTCTCACACACACACACACACACACACACAAGCGCGAGCGTAGTTTAGTTTTTGAATTGTGTAGATGGAGTAGATGGAGAACGTAAAATTCCCATTTAACAATAACATGAAAGACGCAACGAGCAGTAATTGTTTGGCAGAATTCGCCTACACAATGCAAAAACTAAATTGCAAATTTCTATTGAGACATCAATGAAAATTCGCTTGGCCACACTTAGGATACATAAGCGCAACCACATCTTACTATTTATACCTAAGCAGAACGTAATTACTTCTTAGGTAAAGTAGCTGTGGTGGATTCCGTGTAGTGTGATCTGGGAGAACCAGGACGAAGAGGTATATGCCTGGGTACAATCATAAATCCGTAGCAGACAATCATAAATCCGTAGCAACCGTATAAGTTCTTCCATGAAGGCACTGAACGTATTGTCTCACAGTGGGATAAATATATTAACAGAAATGTCGATCACTTTTGAAATAATAAACAGTTTACTTACTCTTTCTCTATCTTCGTTCTCATCTCACTCTATCCCCCCATCCCCCCCCCCCCCCAAAAAAAAGGGGGCCCATAATTAAAGTTACAGTTTCAAAACTCCGTAGAAATAAAACCACTGCTCAGAATGACGTCAGATTTTAATGGCGTAATATTGACGCACGGGAAAACGTCATGGAACAATAAAAATTAACGACAGTTTTACCGATAGATGGTGATGTAAGCGTCAGGTTACGTACACCTATACAGGGTGGTCCATTGATAGTGACCGGGCCAAATATCTCACGAAATAAGCATTGAACGAAAAAACTACAAAGAACGAAACTCGTCTAGCTTGAAGGGGGAAACCAGATGGCGCTATGGTTGGCCCGCTAGATGTGACTATTACAGCGCCATGTATCACAAAGCGAAAATAGTGGTCCATCTAAAATATTCATGTATCTTAACGTAGTACACGAATATGTAATAAAATGGGGGTCCTATTTAAAAACGTTGTTGATATCCATTTGACCTACGGCAGCGCCATCTAGCGGACCAACCGTAGTGCCAACTGATTTCCCCCTTCAATCTAGACAAGTAACTTTCTTTGTAGTTTTTTCGTTTGGCGCTTATTTCAAGAGATATTTGGCCCAGTCACTATCAATGTACCACCCTGTAGACGCGCGGCACGCGGATGTTCCTAAGTTTGCGTCCAAGCCTACCAACATGTCTCCATAAAGGATCGCGGGCTACTGGTATAACTCTTTTGCACGAAATGTAACTGTGCGCCAGTATCCCTACAGGAGTTCCCGACACTTAAAGGTATGAAAAACGGAGTTGCTTCGATATCTGCTAAGGATGTGGAGAAAATCATTGCAAAATTCGAAAAGGGGTTCTTCCGAAGTGCAATGTGGCAAAGGGAGGAAAGCAGTTGACCCGGCGTCTGTCGAAAATGTGGCCACAGCATTGCAGGAGGGGTCGAGCGATGCTGTGCAAACATGCAATGCATGAGGAATTTCGCGAACTTTAGACATGACTGCGAGCACGGTGCATAAAATCCTACGAAATATGCTGCGATGCTATCTGTATAAAATGACCCATGTTCAGGACTTGCTTCCTGGTGACCTCCCAACTAGCCTAACGTTCACCCTGTAATTACTTACTCTCATGCAAGTGGACATTAAATGGTCATGGAACAATCTATGAACAGACTAAGCCCATTTCTTTCTCCAAGGACATGTCAGTACGCAGAATTCCAAGATATGGCAACGTACATCAACCGGTGCCAATTCATTCCCCGGTGTGAGATGGCGACGTGGTATATCGTAGGGCCGTATTTTTTCGAGGAGAGGAGCCTTGTGGGTCCAGTTGCCTGTACCATCACTAGCAAACCCTATGAGGATCTTTTGAGTACCACCATCATTCCAACCTTCAACAACGTGGACATGTATGAACGATCGTTTTTATGCAAGATGGCCCGCTCGTACGCACATTGCACGGCCTGTGAAACGGCTGCTGCGGAAGCATTTCGGAAATGCTAGAATTATCAGCCGTCATGTTCCCATAACCTGGCCGTCTGAATCACCTGATCTTAATCCGTGTGACTTCTGGCTGTCGATTGATCAGAAAAAAGTTGTGTTCAGCGCTCCAGTTTCGAACGTAGCTGAATTGAGGATACGCATTGCGCAACGCGTTCTGAACGTGACCCCCGACACTCTGCGGTCCGTAGTGAAACATGCTCTTCCTCAATTTCAGCTTGCGGCAGCAAACGGTCATATTGAACATGTCTTGCACCAGCCTCATGGCAATTAGTGACCGATATCAGTGACCGATATCATGTTTCTTCAAGTGCGGTTCTTGGCCTCAGGACAATTCAAACCGATTTTTCCCATCCAATGTGATACGACCTTGCCATGATGGATGGCCTTACCTGACTAACAGTCCCATAACTGTTGATTGTCGAACTTGCGCACTCATTTGTATTAATCAATATGGACGGTGTAATACACTCCTGGAAATGGAAAAAAGAACACATTGACACCGGTGTGTCAGACCCACCATACTTGCTTCGGACACTACGAGAGGGCTGTACAAGCAATGATCACACGCACGGCACAGCGGACACACCAGGAACCGCGGTGTTGGCCGTCGAATGGCGCTAGCTGCGCAGCATTTGTGCACCGCCGCTGTCAGTGTCAGCCAGTTTGCCGTGCCATACGGAGCTCCATCGCAGTCTTTAACACTGGTAGCATGCCGCGACAGCGTGGACGTGAACCGTATGTGCAGTTGACGGACTTGGAGCGAGGGCGTATAGTGGGCATGCGGGAGGCCGGGTGGACGTACCGCCGAATTGCTCAACACGTGGGGCGTGAGGTCTCCACAGTACATCGATGTTGTCGCCACTGGTCGGCGGAAGGTGCACGTGCCCGTCGACCTGGGACCGGACCGCAGCGACGCACGGATGCACGCCAAGACCGTAGGATCCTACGCAGTGCCGTAGGGGACCGCACCGCCACTTTCCAGCAAATTAGGGACACTGTTGCTCCTGGGGTATCGGCGAGGACCATTCGCAACCGTCTCCATGAAGCTGGGCTACGGTCCCGCACACCGTTAGGCCGTCTTCCGCTCACGCTCCAACATCGTGCAGCCCTCCTCCAGTGGTGTCGCGACAGGCGTGAATGGAGGGACGAATGGAGACGTGTCGTCTTCAGTGATGAGAGTCGCTTCTGCCTTGGTGCCAATTATGGTCGTATGCGTGTTTGGCGCCGTGCAGGTGAGCGCCACAATCAGGACTATATACGACCGAGGCACACAGGGCCAACACCCGGCATCATGGTGGTGGGGAGCGATCTCCTACACTGGCCGTACATCTCTGGTGATCGTCGAGGGGACACTGAATAATGCACGGTACATCCAAACCGTCATCGAACCCATCGTTCTACCATTCCTAGACCGGCAAGGGAACTTGCTGTTCCAACAGGACAATGCACGTCCGCATGTATCCCGTGCCACCCAACGTGCTCTAGAAGGTGTAAGTCAACTACCCTGGCCAGCAAGATCTCCGGATCTGTTTGGGACTGGATGAAGAGTCGTCTCACGCGGTCTGCACGTCCAGCACGAACGCTGGTCCAACTGAGGCGCCAGGTGGAAATGGCATGGCAAGCCGTTCCACAGGACTACATCCAGCATCTCTACGATCGTCTCCATGGGACAATAGCAGCCTGCATTGCTGCGAAAGGCGGATATACACTGTACTAGTGCCGACATTGTGCATCCTCTGTTGCCTGTGTCTATGTGCCTGTGGTTCTGTCAGTGTGATCATGTGATGTATCTGACCCCAGGAATGTGTCAATAAAGTTTCCCCTTCCTGGGACAATGAATTCACGGTGTTCTTATTTCAATTTCCAGGAGTGTATTTAGCTTGAATCTTATCCGTCGTACTGCGATTCATCTGTCATTTGTTGAGACCCCATTTGCATTAGGACGCCTGCAGCACCATCTACTGCTAAAATTTTCGTTAATCTTTTTCGTGCCATGGCGTTTACCACTGCTTCAGTAAGATGCTGTTCAAATTTGACGTCATTCTGAGCAGTCGTTCTCTTTCTACAGAGTTTTGAAACTGGAACTTTCATTATGGACACTGTTTGTATCACATACGTTTAAGCTCTGCGAGTGAATAGGATCCGAATAGTTATAAGATATATAACAAGCGGGCTAAGAAATTAATACTAAAACGTAAGGAGGAGGCGCGGGAGAGAGATGTTGGGAAGTAGTTCGCTTGGATACAGGAGATCGGGGAGTCGTGGAATGGTGAGGAAGATGAAAGTGGGTTGCAGTAACGCAACCACAGTACGATCTGCAGGGTGAATCAAAAGTCGTAGTACACGCTGTTATGTCAAAAATCCTGCAGGAATGAAGAAACCTGAATATTTCAGTAAGGTGTGGGTGAGGTGATGTATCTTTTACGGTCTGTACCGAACATGGGTGTCATTTTGAAATCGGTCGTCTTGACTTTAAGTCAATTATTTTTAAATAGAAAGTGGGTCGTATCGTGTATCAAATAACGTCAGCATTTTCTGGCAAGTTCATTTCTGTAAACAGATTCGAAGTAGCAGTTACAGTTCAAAAGCTACAACATGGTTTTGTGGGAATTAAGGCTAGTCTGTTCTCCATAAAGAGGACAATCATTTAATGTGTTCAACATGGTGTCCCTCTCCGTTAACACACCTTTGAAGGCGCTGACTCCAACTGTCATGTGCTCGCAGGACTTGCGCAGAAATGCTGGCACACGCTTCTTCAGTGCGTTACTCGAGAGGGTGCCTGCTTCTTATTTTCTCTGCAAAATACGAGTTCCATCGTTTTCGCATTGCGATAACAACTACACTATTTTTTCCTGCACTCCGTCCCTCTCGGCCTGACGGATTGCCGTCCTACGGGCCCTGGTTCGATTCCCGACTGTGTCGGGGTTTTTCTCCGCTCAGGGACTGGGTGTTGTGTAGTCTTCATCATCATTTCATCCCCAACCGACGCGCAGGTCGCCCAATGTGGCGTCGAACGTAATAAGACCTGCACCAAGGCGGCCGGACCTGCCCCGAGAGGGGTCTCCCGGCCAATGACACCAAACACTCATTTCCATTTTTTTCCATTACCCCGACCCGGTTCATATGCCCTCCATTGCTAGTCCTCGAGCCTACGATCTGAGAGTGTTAATGCACATTAACGTCAAGTACAGACGGCAGTCACAGAACTGTGTATTTGTGGATTTTGTATCCATCAATCCAGTATGGGGAGCGATGCAGTATAAAGGCGTAGAAGCACAGTGAACATCCCTACTTCGGATAATATACCATCAAAGGTACGCAGTAGTTAGAGCAGGAAGAAAGTCAATGAGCCATTCCACACGTCCAGCATGGAACTATTTATTCATTATTATTTGATCATGTATTGATAGCACGGAATAGGGATATTGTGAAGTTTTTCATAAATAAGTTAATGGTAGCATTTGAACGAGGCAGCCTTAGATATGGACAGCAAAGGATATCTAGCAGCGTATAATTGATAAACAGCTCTCCAACACTATGCCCACATTCAGTCAATGGAGCAAGAACGATAGCCAAAAGCAGTCTTGGAATTGTCCGCACCACGAACGAGGAAGTGTGGAAAGCTGAGAATAACAATGAGAGCATGAGTAATTGGAACAATGAGGATGATAAATCTGAAAGACGAAGACTGCAATGATCGTAATGCTGGCCAACCGGGATTGCGGGGCAACCTCTGAAGAGCGGATAAGCACTTAAAATAAAAGAAGGTAGGAGAACTTCTTGATGTTTGGACGGTACAAGAGAAAAGGTGGTGCGCGGCGGTAGGGTGGGTTGGCTGGATAACTGTAAGTGGAGCAGATGCCTGTGTACGGAAAAGGTTTTGGATTCGATTCCTAGTACACACACACACACACACACACACACGTGCGCGCGCGCGCGCGCGCTCACATAATTGTAAACATATAATTGTAACATGACGAGGTTTTCACTGCTGCCTTCCTCTTTCCTCGTGTAGTCGGTTCTGAGGGTAAGACAGTCAGACGAGGAACAGTTGAGAATGAAGCTCACCGACGTTACCAAAAACTGTCACTTGCAACAGTGTTCTTTGATTCTAAAGGAGCTCCTCTCATCGATTTTCTCCACGAGCTTGTACTGTGAACGCTGCATAATATTGTCAACTTTTGGTTAAGGCAAAACGTTCATAACTTCAGAAATGACTTGCATTTCAAAACCGAGGTGTGATCATGCTTCATGACAACGCTCGACCCCACACAGCTGCCCGAATTCAACAAAAAAATCCAGGAATTGTTCTGGACCATACTAGAACATCCTCCATACAACCTGGACGTATCACACTGCTTTCGTGCACAGAGGGCTACTGTCACAGTCACGTTCATTTTACGAAAACTGTATCAAGAAACTGCCTATTAGTTGGGAAAAATGTGGTTCCCGTTCAGAAGGCTATACAGCAAAATAAGTTCTCGTGTACGAATATTTCAGAAGCTTAAATAAAATTTTAAAAAAATTCCGCTTTATATTTGAGTCTCCGTAGTACTTCCAAATGGTACATTATCGGATTTGGGTTCCTTATCAAAACTTCCAGTCCAGTCCCAAGATGCTTGTAATAGGAATTGTGAAATCCTCTGTATTATAATAAGAAAACAACAGAAATATTTTCCAACGGGAAAACATTAAATCCCACTCGGATCCTTGATTAAGCGTGGCAGTTGGAATATAATTCCTATTCCATAAACAGGAAAATTTTAAAGTTGTTAATAGGAATGTTGTGGTCTAGGAGTAACGTCTGTCATTAGTAATCAAAACGTCCTCGGACAGGGTTCGAACACCACCACTGATAAGATTTTAAATAAAAATCATCAGCAATGATGGTCTCAGACTTCCGCCGTAATAAATTACCTTCAGTCAGCCAGCGGCCTCGTCAGAGATGGCCGATGAATGGACAGAGGTTCAAGGCAGCAATGATCAACGGCATGAGGATGCAGAAGGTAATGGAAACCACTGCAATAAAGACACATAAGGTGTATCCACAGGACGTATGGCCTGTCATTGAAAAAGCGTCCTAATGATCTCCCCATTGGCAAAAGATTCCGGAATAGTCCCCCATTCGCACCTCTGGCAGGGCATTGCAAAGTGAGAAGAGACCATGAGAAAGAGCAAATAGCCAACGAATGGATAACGTTATACGAATCAGGGCGTGATATGTCAGAGGCTTGAACGTGGTAGTGGAGCTTGAAAATATCTGAAAAGGGAAATTTAGAGGGTCGCTCTAGATTTAGTGGGGGTCAGTGAAGTGAAACTGAAAGAAGACAAGGATTTCTGGTCAGATGAGAATGGTATAATATCAACAACAGCATAAAATGGTATAAGGGGACCACAATTCTTGATGAATAGTTAGACAGGGCAAGAATGAGTTACTGTGAAGAGTTCAGTGATAATGGTGTTCTCATCAGAAACGACAGCAAACCAACACCGACAACTTTAGTTCAGGTATACATGCCGACGTCGCAAGCAAAGGATGAAGAGATGGAGACAGGATATTGAACGAGTAATTCAGTACGTAAAGGGAGATGGAAATCTGTCATGAGTGATTGGAATGCGGTTTAGGGGAAGGAGTAGAAAGAAGGGTTACAGGAGGTTATGGGTTTGGTGCTAAGAATGGGAGGAGAAATAAATTTCAGCTAGTAATAGCGAATACTCCGTTCAGGGATCACAAGAGGAGGAGGTACACTTGGAGAAGGACGGAGATACGGGAAGATTCCAGTTACGTTACACCACTGTCTTGCAGAGATTCCGAAGTCAGATACCGGATTGTACGGCGTATGCAGGAGCAGATATAGGACTCCGATTGCAATTTAGTTGTGATGAAGAATAGGCTCAAGAGACAAGTGAGGAAGAATCAGTGCACAAAGTAGAGGGGCATGGAAGTGCTTAGCAATGAAGAGATGCGGTTGGCGTTATATGAAGTTACAGATAATGCGGTAAGGAATAGCTCAGTAGGTAGTTTGGTTGACGAGGAATGTACATCTGTAAAAAGAGTCATCACATCCGTTGAAAAGGAGAACACAAGTACAAGAAATGGAACTGGGAAGAAACCATGGGTAACACAAGAAATACTTTAGCTAATCGATGAATGAAGGAAGTACAGATATGTTCACCGAATTTCAGGAATACAGAAATACAAGTCAGGTAGGAATGAAATAAATAGGAAGTGCAGGGAAGCTAAGTCGAAATGGATGCATGAAAGATGTGAAGAAATCGAAACAGAAGCATTAAGAGTGCAATGCGAATTCCACTGTTAAATGCCGTGGAGAGACCCGATAGGCGGAAAAAGTACACTGAAGACGTCTATTAGGGGAGAGACTAGTCTGATGACGGGACAGAAAAAGAAATAAGAGTTGATATAGAAGAGATAGGCGATCCAGTATTAGAATTAGAACTTAGAAGAGCTTTGAAAGACTTAAAATCGAATAAGGCGGAAGGGATAGATAACATTCCATCAAAATTTCTAAAGTCATTGAGGTAATTTGCAACAAAACGGCTATTCGCGTTTGTGTGTAGAATGTATGAGACCTGCGATATGCACCTGACTTTCGGAAAAAACATCCGTAGAATTCCGAAGATTGCCGGAACCAACAAGTGGGAAAATTATAGCACAGTCAACTTAACGACTGATGCATCGAAGTTTCTGACAAGAATAATATGAAAAAAATGGAAAAGAAAATTGAGGATCTGTTAGGAGACGATCTGATTGGCGTTAGGAATTGTAAACGCACCAGAGAGGCAATTCTGATGTGGTGAATAATAGAAGCAAGATTGAAGAAAAATCAAGACACGTTCATGGGATTTGTCGACCTGGAGAAAGCTTTCGACAATGTCAAATGGTTCAAGATGTTTGAAATTCTGAGGAAAATACGGGCAAGCTATAACGAAAGAAGTGCAATATACAATATGTACAGAAACCAAGAGGGAACATTATGAGTAAAAGACCACGTACGACGTGCTCGGTTTAAACAGAGTGTAAGACAGGGATACAGTCTTTCGCCTTTACTGTTCAATCTACGCGTCGAAGAAGCAATGACGGAAATATAAGAAAGGTTCAAGAGCGGAATTAAAATTCAAAGTGAAAGGATATCAATGATAAGATTCGCTGATGACATCTACATCTACATGGATACTCTGCAAATGACATTTAAGTGCCTGGCAGAGGGCTCATCGAAACACCTTCACAATTCTCTATTATTCCAGTCTCGTGAAGCGCGCGGAAACAATGAACACCTATATCTTTCCGTAAGAGCTTTGATTTCCGTTATTTCATCGTGGTGATCGTTCCTCTCTATGTAGGTCGGTGTCAACAAAATATTTTCGCATTCAGAGGGGAAAGTTGGGGATTGGAATATCGTGAGAAGATTTCGTCGCAACGAAAAACGCCTTTCTTTTAATGATGTCCAGCCCAAATCCTGCATCATTTCTGTAACACACTCTCCCATATTTCACGATAATACAAAACGTGCTGACCTTCTTTGAACTTTTTCGATGTACTCCGTCAGTCCTATCTGGTAAGGATCCCACACCGTGCAGCAGTATTCTAAAAGATGATGGACAAGCGTAACATACGCAGTCTCGTTAGTAGGTCCGTTACATTTTCTAAGTGTCCTTCCAATAAAACACAGTCTTTGGTTAACCTTCCCCACAACATTTTCTATGTGTTCTTTCCAACTGAAGTTGTTCGTAATTGTAATACCTAAGTTTTTAGTTGAATTTATGGCTTTTATATTAGACTGATTTATCGTGTAACCGAAGTTTAACGAGTTCCTCTTAGCAGTCATGTGGATGAGCTCACACTTTTCGTTATATTGGGTTAACTGCCACTTTTAGCACCATTCAGATACGTTCTCTAAATAGTTTCGCAGAGTTTTTTGATCTTCTGATGACTTTATTAGTCGATAAACGACAGCGTCATCTGCAAACAACCGAAGACGGCTGCTCAGATTGTCTCCCAAATCGTTTACATAGATAAGGAACAGCAAAGGGCCTATAACACTACCTTGTGGAACGCCAGAAATCACTTCTGTTTTACTCGATGACTTTCCGTCAATTACTACGAACTGTGACCTCTGACAGGAAATCGCAAATCGAGTCACATAACTGAGACGATATTCCATAAGCATGCAATTTCACTACGAGCCGCTTGTGTGGTACAGTGTCAAAAGCCTTCCGGAAATCCTATCCTTAGTGAAAGGTTTGAGGTATTATGGGATCTGGTGTATGGAACGTACAGTCTAAAGAGAACTGGAGAACTGAAGCCTTTGAGAAGTGGTGCTACAGAAGAATGTTGAAAACTGGGTGGACTGATGATGCAAGGAATGAGGTTCTCTGTAGAATCAATGAGGAACGGAATATATGGAAAACACTGACAAGAAAGAGGGACAGAACTGAGGGACATCTGTTAACACATCACGGAATAACTTCCATGGTACTGGAGGGAAGCGTAGAAGGTAAAAACTGTGGAGGAATGCAGATATCGGAATGTTTCCGGCTAAATAACTGAGGGCGTGCTGCGAGATGGAGACGTTGATACAAGAGAGGAATTCGAGGCTGGCTGCATCAAGCCATTCAGATGAACAATGACTCAAAAATGTTTAAATCACTATCATTGCATCTACTAATGGTCGATAACGTAATAAAGTGGATGCCATTTTTTCCTAGTAAGAGTTGTGAAAGGTGCTCCCAACTGATCCCCTGATGCCGCAAAGCCTCCGCGACTTCCCCGAAACTGGCTATGGCACCGTATTTCCGTCCTCCGCCTGTGCGCTATTTTAAATGCCCGTTGCGCACGTTCTCAGGCTCGGAACGGGCGAGTGCGCGACTAAAACGGACAAAGCGGGCGGCGCTGGGTTGAAGGGGACGGTGTGGAGGCGGGAGGGGGGGAGGGGGGAAGGGGGGGGGGGAGGGGGCAAGGCGGGAGGGGGAGGGGGGATGGGGGGAGGGGGCGATACTCCGCGGAGAGCCCGCAGCGATGCTTTGATCCTGCCGCGCTGTAGGCACGGCTCTGGCAGCATCGCTGTCCAGTAGGCTGCAGACACTTTACAGTCCCACTGGGAACAAGTCGAGGCGCCGCCCAAAGTGCGCTGTCACCACGGACGCCCACAGTTTTCTTAATCCCTGAAGGTGTTGGTGCTGCCAGCTCTTGAAGGCACTACCTGGAGTTACTGCCTCAACCTGTCTCCTATTCGGAGCGCTTTTTTTTTTCCTTGTTACGACGTCGCATAACTTCGCCACCGTACGCGACCGGTTATGCGGTCACACAACAGCATGCAGGGAACCCGACAATAACTGCGGGTTTAATTAAAGAGAAACATGTGTGGATAAAAATCATACAAGTTTGTAAATTTTCTTTATTAATTATCGATTTCATCTCATTGACGAGCCATCTTCAGATCGATCTACACTCCTGGAAATTGAAATAAGAACACCGTGAATTCATTGTCCCAGGAAGGGGAAACTTTATTGACACATTCCTGGGGTCAAATACATCACATGATCACACTGACAGAACCACAGGCACATAGACACAGGCAACAGAGCATGCACAATGTCGGCACTAGTACTGTGTATATCCACCTTTCGCAGCAATGCAGGCTGCTATTCTCCCATGGAGACGATCGTAGAGATGCTGGATGTAGTCCTGTGCAACGGCTTGCCATGCCATTTCCACCTGGCGCCTCAGTTGGACCAGCGTTCGTGCTGGACGTGCAGACCTCGTGAGACGACGCTTCGTCCAGTCCCAAACATGCTCAATGGGTGACAGATCCGGAGATCTTGCTGGCCAGGGTAGTTGACTTACACCTTCTAGAGCACGTTGGGTGGCACGGGATACATGCGGACGTGCATTGTCCTGTTGGAACAGCAAGTTCCCTTGCCAGAGGTGTACGGCCAGTGTAGGAGATCGCTCCCCACACCATGATACCGGGTGTTGGCCCTGTGTGCCTCGGTCGTATGCAGTCCTGATTGTGGAGCTCACCTGCACGGTGCCAAACACGCATAGGACCATCATTGGCACCAAGGCAGAAGCGACTCTCATCGCTGAAGACAACACGTCTCCATTCGTCCCTCCATTCACGCCTGTCGCGACACCACTGGAGGCGGGCTGCACGATGTTGGGTCGTGAGCGGAAGACGGCCTAACGGTGTGCGGGACCTTAGCCCAGCTTCATGGAGACGGTTGCGAATGGTCCTCGCCGATACCCCAGGAGCAACAGTGTCCCTAATTTGCTGGAAAGTGGCGGTGCGGTCCCCTACGGCACTGCGTAGGATCCTACGGTCTTGGCGTGCATCCGTGCGTCGCTGCGGTTCGGTCCGAGGTCGATGGGCACGTGCACCTTCCGCCGACCACTGGCGACAACATCGATGTACTGTGGAGACCTCACGCCCCACGTGTTGAGCAATTCGGCGGTACGTCCACCCGGCCTCCCGCATGCCCACTATACGCCCTCGCTCAAAGTCCGTCAACTGCACATACGGTTCACGTCAACGCTGTCGCGGCATGCTACCAGTGTTAAAGACTGCGATGGAGCTCCGTATGCCACGGCAAACTGGCTGACACTGACGGCGGCGGTGCACAAATGCTGCGCAGCTAGAGCCATTCGACGGCCAACACTGCGGTTCCTGGTGTGTCCGCTGTGCCGTGCGTGTGATCATTGCTTGTACAGCCCTCTCGCAGTGTCCGGAGCAAGTATGGTGGGTGTGACACACCGGTGTCAATGTGTTCTTTTTTCCATTTCCAGGAGTGTATAATATTGTTAACTGTGTGACAATCACTACACATCATTGCATTTTTAGGGTTAAGTCGCCCTAAAATGAAAAATCGTAGTTGGTTTTGTAAACTGACAGCGTTAATCATTAATCAAATTGTCAGTTTACATAACTAACTACGATCTTTCATTTTAGGACAACTTAGCTCTAGCAATAGACAATGTGTAATGATTGTAACACGCTGGAAAACATTTCACACTGATCAGAAGATAGATTTTCAATGAAACAAAACCGGTAATCACTAAGGAAGATTTGCGATTCTGAAGTACGATTTTTATCCACAGATGTCTTAAATGAACAGATCGCATATCTCGCCATTGACAACGTCAAAGAATAAAATACTTAAATGGGAGTTCTGGTCGAGAGCGATGAAAAAATGGATTTCTTTCTAAGGATTTTTTGATTGTGAAATTATTTTAGAAACAGTCAATTGCATGGAACCGTGCGCCGACCGAAATGTAGGGAGCTATATGAGCTCGATGACTTAGTTCAAGAGTCGACCAGTATAGGAATTTCCGTCCAATGGAGATTTGCTTAACTGATGCAGCGGAACCAATATGTACAAGTGAGAAAGTGAGCTTCAAATCGTGTATTTGGAAACTGGTAGAAAAACGTCGTCATTGCTAGGGCCAAAACTGATAAACAGCAACATACATAGCTGCAGGTAAAGTCGACGAAGGTTATTCATCTATCCTGAAGACCATGAACGTCGTAGCAGTCGTCATAGGGACGAACAGAAAAAACTTCACGGAGTTACCTGACAGGAAACACGTGGCCGCCACGGAGCAACGAATAACTCAGTTTCTTAAAAGAGCTCACACTGAAAAAATACAGCACAAAATTATGAATCAAAGCATGTTTGACAAAAAGGAAGGATGCCTCTATGGTCTTCGGATCAAAGATTAAGCAATAACGATTTTTTTATCCTAACTTTATTTACGTTTCTCCCGAAACAACATTTTTCAGTACCCGAGGTTCTTTACATACCCGAGAGATTGATCGATTCATTTGATTTTCCTTAAGTGAAATATAACTAAATTTAGGGGCCTTAGCGAGAGCTTTTTCTACTCAAATTTTAAATATTTTTTTACGTTTGATCTTATAAATAATGTGGAAAAATTGACGTTTATCAAATACACTACGTGGTCAAAAGTGTCCGGAGACTGTCAAAAACATACGTTTTCCATATAAGGTGCATTGTGCTGGCACCTACTGCCAGGAGCTCCATATCAGCGACCTCAGAAGTCATTAGACATCGTGACAGAGCAGAATGGAGCGCTCTGCGGAACTCACAGACTTCGAACGTGGCCACGTGATTCGCTGTCACTTGTCACTTGTTTGTATGCGAGATTTTCACACTCCTAAACATTCCTAGGTCCACTGTTTCCGATGTGATATTGAAGTGGAAACGTGAAGGGACACGCACAGCACAAAAGCGTTCAGGCCGACCTCGTCTGTTGACTGACAGAGACCACCGACAGTTGAAGAGTGTCATAATGTGTAATAGGCATATCCATCACGGAACCATCACGGAACGTGGCGCTCCATTCCACAAAGGTGGTTTTTGACAGACTGCTGTCCGATACACAACCATCGTTCTGTGGTGTTTGTGCAATGGCAGCCAAGAAATGAAAAACAATACGTTGGTCCAATTGGGACGAATTTGGTAATAACGCTGCCGTAACTGCCGCATTTAGTGCACGCACGTCAGAATGACACGAAGGATACACTAATCTCTCGTTTTCTTTCTTTTATTATTATTATTTTAACACCTTTACATGAGACGTTGGCCGGCAGTGGCCTATCTATGCCGCTCTTTGGTCGCAAACAACACATGCAGTACAATGAGAGACATAGAAACAAAACAATCATGGTGGATATAAACGGTAGATAGATTAAAGACATGGAGCCGTTCACAGGTGCAGTGTCCGAATACAAAACATTCAGCAGGGTACACAAACGGAGAAGACAGAAAGTACGCATGTGAACGGTGGAGCACAAACGGAGAGACACTTAAGCACTAACACGAAGACACACACAAACACTGGGGACGATCTCCAGTGCACGAATATTCTCCCTTCACACACAAAGTGGGGACTTGCCAAAGGAAAGAGGATTTGGTAGGAGGGAGAGGGGGAGGGTATTGATGCAGTAGCAGAAGAGAAGGGAGAGGGAGGGGAGAGGGTAGGGGGGGGGGTAGTGGAAGCCGAGGGGGGAAAGGAGGGAGGGAGGAAGAGAGGAAGGGGAGAGAGGGTGCCCTGGGGGAAAACATAGGGGAAGGAAGGGCAGGATCAAAGTTGGTAGGAGGGGTAGATGGAAGGGATGAGGGCACCATCAGGGAGGAGGAGTTGTTGGAAGCCACCTAGGGCAAGGGTATGGAGTGGGGAGAGATGGAGAGCAGGTGGGATGTGGGAATACAGGCATGGCAATGGGCATGGTTGGGAAAGGATGGGAGAGACAAGCGGGTGAGGGGGATCAAGTTTGCTACAGGTGTAGAGGATCCGTATCCATTCAAGGAGGAGGAGGAGGTGTGGGAACGGAATTAGGTCATACGGGATCCGCCTGGGGGAGTGGACTAATCTCTTGCCTAGTTGTCGGTTTTTAAACACCCGCAATGCAGTCACGATACGTTGCATATACGCTGCAGCAACGCCGTCAAATGGAAAGCTTTTGATCAGCCCTTATACATTCCTTGATGTGTCTACTTTCAAGCATTTGCCAGTTCAGGTGTTTCAGCATCTCAGTAACGGTCTTCGGCAAGTCAAAAAAACGTGTGACCATTTGTTCTGTAGTTCATTATCCCCTGTTAGTTTTACCTGGTAATAGCCCCACACACTTGAACAATATTCTAAGAGGTGTCGTATGGATGTTTTTAGCTAGAATGATTGTTAGAATGATTGTCTGCTACCTGCTTACATACGACGGAGCCTGTTTAATAATTCATGGCATATGATAACAGAAATGTGTTATGTGGGACTAAAATTTGCAGAGGGATACCTACGTTTGACTACAACACGCAGGAACAAATAGATGTGGGTTGCAGCAGTTATGCAGAGACTGACTTTAACTGGATAGACTAGCGTGGTGCACTGCATCAAACCCATCTTCGAAGTGAAGCTCAGAGCTGCAACAACTGAATGTATAGGTGGGTGGAAATAACATGTTACCAAAATCGGCAACCCCGTTCGCTGTGGGCGAGCAATTCTAGGCGCTTCAGTCCGGAACCGCACTGCTGCTACGGTCGCAGGTTCGAATCATGCCTCAGGCATGGATATGTGTGATGTCCTTATGCTGGTTAGGTTTAAGTAGTTCTAATTCTAAGGGACTGATGATCTCAGATGTTAAGCCCATTGTACTTAGAGCCATTCTTGAAAATCGGAAGCTGAAGATTGCCCAAGAAAATTCTAAAATACAGAGCCTAAGCGAGCAGAGAGACAGCCGCCGGTGACGATAATAACATTTTACGGTAGTACCAATGTCAGTTAGACGTAATCTTATACGTTAACAATCGGCGCATAAACTTCTGAAAGCAAGAGGTGAGTCAGACCCTTATTGAATTCACACAGTGGATTGCTCTGTTACACCTGCCTCCTTGTGTGGCTTCTAGGTGGCTTTAACGACTGAGGAAATTCGGGACTGGTCCACAATCTCTGCTCCACTTCAAGTACGATAATTTCGGAAATTAAGTTGATATCATCCAGAGACAGATATCGAAGGTGATTGCCTTCCAGTATGTTAACTGACGACTGTGACGAGAGCAAGGTCGTCCTCTCACATAGTTAAAAAAAAAAAAAAAGGGTGTCAAATCACGAAGTAGAAGAAAATGGTTGAAATGGCTCTAAGCACTATGGAACTTAACATCTGAGGTCATCAGTCTCCTGGACTTAGAACCACTTAAACCTAACTAACCTAAGGACATCACACACATCCATGCCCGAGGTAGGATTCGAAGCTGCAACCGCAGCAGCGCAGGTCCGGACTGAAGTGCCAAGAAACCCTCGGCCACCGAGGCCGGCTAAGAAGAAGAAACAGCTGACCCAGATACAATGGGATAAGCGCTAGGAAATACACTGATAATAAGGCACAATGCTAAACGTTATATAATAACACAATTTTGTTTAAAAGTTTTATTATAGGGCCGAAACAGTTACAAAGTTAAAGTTCTATGGCACTTACAGCTGTGGGACGCCACTGGAAATGAGTCCCATCCTTACGCACAGTGTTGTGTCTTAAGTGTGCTGTGGGTGACTGTGCCGTGTATCTGTAGGGTTCAAGTGTTTGTACAGTTGATAACCACCAGGGAGAGAGAACGGAAAGGTGATACCCGGTGTTGTCCATACCCTTCTCGAATAGCACCAAAGGGATCGCGAAGCCGGAGGGTAGACAACCCCTTCGACATGGGTTATATCCCGTACTCCAGCACGAAATACGCTACAGCAGGTGTGGAGAGTCATGCAGCTGAATGGTTGTTCATTCTCTGCAGAGGTACATTTTTGATGTGGTAAACAAAGGTGCTCGTGTGGTAACGACGGTGTTGCGGAACTAGGTAGGTTCTTAGAGGGACCCTTTGCCGTTTTAAAAGTAGTTCAAATGGCTTTGAGCACTATGGGCCTTAACTTCTAAGGTCATCAGTCCCCTAGAACTTATAACTACTTAAACCTAACTAACCTAAGGACATCACAGACATCCATGCCCGAGGCTGGATTCGAACCTGCGACCGTAGCGGTCGTGTGGTTCCAGACTGTAGCGCCTAGAACCGCTCGGCCACCACGGCCGGCCTTTGCCGTTTTATTCGCATAGTTTTAAATGTTGCATTCCCCCCACCCGCTCCCTCAATGATGACGCCACAGAATGACGCGAAAGAGGAGGGCTGCGGAAGCATAAACACACTTTGCTGCTTCAGATTAGTTTCAAATTTCGTAGCACGGTGTTGAAAGGTACCTAATGGTTCCACCCTGCATACCAGACCAGAAATTGCGATCGCGCTACATTCCAAAGCGGTCGTATTACAGTCGATGAGTTTGCAGCCCCATGGTGTCCTTAAGAACTGACTCACCCGATGGGGAGTCAACAGTATCAAAACACTGTTGCGAACGTCTTATTGTTGCTCATCACATTGCGCACTGTCACATTCCCGTTTTGTATGTCACACACTGAGGCCTTTTCGTGACGATTCTGAGCGGCGATATGCCTGAAATGTTTACCTCGGCCGCTCATAGAAGACCGCGTGATTTCAGGTCTGGGCATCACGGATCTGACCTCCACCACAGAGGCATGAAAAGAAGGGATGACATGTGAGTAAGAAGGGATGTAATGACCTTAGAATCGTCTGACATGTCCACAATGGCGTTGAGCAGAATTGTGGTGGAATTTGGTGCCAGTATGACATCATTAATCCACCATAAACCTTACATCAACTTCTGAGCTCTAGCCTTTTTTCTCGCGTCCATCAAAACTTTGCTATTTGAAGTGTCGCCGCTTTTGCACTATTACAGAGGAAGGTTGTAGGCACCTAATTTCAAACTTATGCGGCGCAGTGGGAGACAAGTACGGGGTTTCGAAAGAGTGATCTTTAATTTTGTTGCGTAATGTAGATGGTGCATGGACATAGTGGCAAGCAGTGATTCTCTTTGGACAGGCAAGAGCCATGCGTCAAAGTCACCTCCATTTATTCTGGGATGCTTTGAAGAGATAACAAACAAGATTTTGGTGAGTGGGCACAGCTTTTCGAGCTGTGACAGAAATTTTGAAATTACAGAGAAACGAAAACCAGCAAGGAAGGGCTATGGTCCGTAAGATTAACACAATATTGTACTCAGCTGAAACTATAAACGTATTTAGGTGATTACAAAGCATACAATTAACTTCTTTGATTTTACAGATGCTGCTGAAACACTGCTTTCAAAGCAGGCGTGTTAGGTCGTCGAATCGCAGTTTGATGAGCCATTAAAACTCACAATCACGCAGATGAATGGAAAAATGTCACAGTATTAAAAACAGGAGGGACCATGATTGATTTGTCAGACATCGTCTGAAAGCTGATGCATGTTTATCGGTTGAAAAACAGAAACACCAGTTGTCGATGCGCCATTTCGTCCTCAAAGTACAGGAAGTTGTACGGTAAACTTTGCGGCATCTGATCCTAAGAATGGATTTCTGTGTAGAAGTCAATAGGGAGAGATCCTTTTTCATGATTTTAATTTTGTTACCCTCTTATAAAATATTTAAAAGATGCAATAAATAGTTTATTTTTGTCCACTTCTACTAGTTGAAACATCACTCTTGCATTTCTGTACCAGTGTTATAACAAATGAAATGACGTCCCTCAGTACTAATGGTAACTGAAACACAAAAAAATTTATTTCCTCTTAGAATCAGTCCGTTTCCTAGTATGCCACCTATAACATTACTAGTAAATTATTTACCTTCTAATATACGTCAACACTTCGGCAGTGAAGGGGTGAGCAACATAATTACGTGATATCTCAATACCTTCTTGATTTTTTGGATACAAATCAATTATGAACAAAAAGAGGCACGTCATATTTTCAATATTCTGACAATCATAAGATCTGACACTTAGAACGTTTATTTTGACTCTTGATTTGTGAAAGGTAAAGGAAAATTTACATCCTAAATGTAACTCTAACAAAACCGCACACACTATGCCCGAACTCGTACGGGAGTTGGTAGTTTAATCTGCCACGAGTAATGAGTATGATGGGCAAACATCTCTTAGGCGCACTCGAATGTAGTGGTGTGGACATGTTGGGAATGTGGGTCTCACGGGGAGCGTGCAAGGTATAAGTCCCTGAAGTCGCGCTATACTCTGTGCCCTCGGTGGCTCAGATGGATAGAGCGTCTGCCATGTAAGCAGGAGGTCCCGGGTTCGAGTTCCGGTATGGGCACACATTTTCAACATGTACCTAATGAAGTACATCAACGCCTGTTTGCAGCTAGGGAGTCCATTTAATTATCATTTCATTTCTAGCAAATCTGCATGGTCATATACGGTAACTGTTCTTTCGGGAACAGATACTATCGTCATGTATAGTTAAAACCGCAGGGATTTCGGTACATGCTTGTAAATGACATGGCCATCTTCCTTGCCGCAGTGGATACACCGCTTCCCGTCAGATCACCGAAGTTAAGCGCAGTCGAGCGTGGCCGGCACTTGGGTGGGCGATCATCCGGACCGCCATACGTTGTTGCCATTTTTCGGGCTGCACTCAGCATCGTGATGGCAACTGAGGAGCTACTCGAAGGAATAGGAGCGGCTCCGGTCATAGAAAATCATCATAATGACCGGGAGAGCGGTGTGCTGACCACACGCCCCTCCTATCCGCATCCTCAGCTGAGGATGACACGGCGGTCGGATGGTCCCGATGGACCACTTGTGGCCTGAAAACGGAGTGCTTTTGCTTTTTTAAAAGACATACCTACGTAAAATTGGATAGCTATAAGGGGCAAGGCTGTACACTACAGAATAGACATGCCAGTCAGACAAAAACGCTGAGCATTGAGGCAATTATCCTAGGACGCAGCAGATTGAAGATATCCGTTTAGTAAAACACCGTGCCGTGCTGCGTGAAGTTAGGAACTGGCTGCTGCACATCCTACTCCGACAGGAATTATAGAAACTTCAAAGCCTTTTTTTAAGGGACCGAAGGCGTGTTAATCGCATACAGAAAGGCAAGGACTATGGGTAATGGGGGGGGAGGACTGCTCCAGTCTCTCCCACTTGACTTGGTGTTACTCTCGCCTTACGAGATTTGCGATACAGGGACGTGCATCATCGTAAAGCAGCAACACCCTTTGGCGCATCATTCCATAGCAATGGCTTTCGACGGACACGCTTCCCTATACACATTCTTCATTCTCCGATGGATATCTACCAGTGTTTGTCCTTCGGCAGCCAAGAAAAGAATAACAACACATTGATCAAGTATGGGCGAATTTGGTAATAACTTCGCCATAATTTACGTTTTCGCAGCTACTGCACCCACGTCGGAAAGACAAAATTGCCACAGTAAAAAAAGGCTCTGAGTACTATGGGACTTAACTGCTGTGGTCATCAGTCCCCTAGAACTTAGAACTACTTAAACCTAACTAACCTAAGGACATCACACACATCCATGCCCGAAGCAGGATTCGAACCTGCTACCGTTCCGGTCACGCGGTTCCAGACTGTAGCGCCTAGAACCGCTCGGCCACTCCGGCCGGCAATGCCACAGTAATCCCTTGCCTATGTGTCGGTGCTTATATACCCGCATCGGAGTCCCGCTACGTTGCATATACGCCAAGAAACCGTACAATTTTGATCGCCCCTTATATTCTGAAAATAACTTTTTTATAGTCCTATGTGTAAGTTGAAATAGACGCCTACTGTCTATCACGAGTCGTATAGGAAATACCGTCTTGGATGAGTGGTTTTGAGATATCCTAGTTTAAGGATTACGCTTAGCTTAGCTTGTCCATTCAATGGATGGATTTAAACTTCTTGCCTTTTCGTATTTTCTTACTGTGAACACGTTACCTAACTTAGAGGCTTCTCGGATTTCTATCCCTTTGTTGACATCGTAGTACAGTACGCGATGCAGTGAATGTGGTGTCGCATTCGCAAGGAGCCACGGTTAACGACACGCAGCAGTACAACAAGTTGTGATTCCGCCCCCCGGCTACCTAACGGCCGTATCCAGAGCGTCGCGGTCGGCGGTGCACCGCTACGCCAGCGCCGGTACTCGGGGCTAATTGAAGAGCAGAGCTGCAGGCCGGGGTCTTCTATCAATTAGCGCGCTCCGTGCACCTCGCCAACCTGCCCCGACCGCAACGCTTGTTTCGCGAACCTAGGTCATCGCTGCTGAACGACAGCGACAAAAACTGCAAAGGTCCTCGTAAGCTCTAGGAAAGCCCTAGTATCAGCATCTCTTCTTTCGTATCTTATTTTCTGATTTATTGCTACATTGCAAATGTAATAGCAATGTCGAAAAGGTAATAGGACTGCACTGCTGGGAATTAAAATTGCTACACCATGAAGGCGAAAAACAGCAGAAATAAAATAAGCGTGAAGTTTACTACGTGCTTAGCCATGCAAGGGTTTTCTTCAGCGCAACAACACAGAGCTGGCAGAAATAACGCACTATGCAGTATATGTAAGCTTCTACATAAAGACGAATCGTCCTTTAACGTTGTTACCAACGGTCTCGAAAACTACTTGACGTATTTCGTTCAGGTTTTAATACAATGCTCTAACGAACATTCGTACGGACATACACTATATATTTTAATGCACGTAATATGTAAATATCTACGTAATACACTGAAGCGCCATAAACTGGTACACCTGTCTAATAACGAGTAGGGCCCCCGCGAGCACGCAGAAGTGCAGCAACAAGACATGGCATGGACTAGACTAAAGTCTGAAGTAGTACTGGAGGGAACTGACACCATGAATCCTGCAGGCATGTCCATAAATCCGTAAGAGTACGAGGAGGTGCAGATCTCTACTGAACATCACGTTACAAGGAATCCCAGATATGCTCAATAATGTTCATTTTTGGGACGTTTGTTGGTCAGCGGAAGTGTTTAAACTGAGATGAGTGTTCCTCGAGCCACTCTATAGCAATTCAGGACGTGCGGGGTTTCGCATTGTCCTGTTGGAGTGACCCAAGTACGTCGGAATGCACAATGGACATGAATGGTTTCAGGTGATGAGACAGCATGTGTACCTAGGAGCCACCTGTCAGAGTCATATCTAGACATATCACCAAGGGTACACGAGTGGGCCTTCGGCTCCGAAAGCCCATATCGGTGATTTTTCGCTGAATTGTTCGAATGCTGCCACTTGTTGATGGCCAAGCATTGAAATCGGCACCAATTTGGGGAAAGGTTGCACTTCTGTCACGCTGAACGATTCTCTTTAGTCGTCGTTGGTCCCGTCCTTGCAGGATCTTTTTTCGACCGTAGCGATGTCGGAGATTTGATGTTTCGCCATATTCCAAATATTCCTGGTACATTCGTGAAATGGTCGCACGGGAATGGCTGTCTTGGAAATGCTGTGTACCACCGCTCGTGCGCCTGTAACACCACGTTCAAACTCACTTAAATCTTGATAACCTGCCACTGCAGCAGCAGTAACCGATCTAACAACTGCACCAGACAATGGTTGTCTTGTATAGGTGTTGCCGACCGTAGCGCCGTATTGTGCCTGTTTACATGTCTCTGTATTTGAATACGCATGCCTATACCAGCTTCCTCCGCGCCTCAGTGTATACTCGTATAAATGGGAAACGTTGTTACCAAAAATCTCTAAAATCTCTAGATTCATTTACTTCAAATTTTTACACGATACTCTGTTGAACATTCAGACGGACATTGCAGAAAAAAGTCATTATCTTATCCCGAGTAATTTGAAGTAAATTGGCCAAGAACGTGTCGAGATTTTAGGGTAACAACGTTTCTGCATTCTACTTTACATACGAGTATATTTCTATGTATTAGAGGAGATTAGCAGAGAGAGACGGGGAGGAGCTGATGCTCAGAAAGAGGAGGGAGGAGGAGGAGGAGATGGACAGAGAGTGGAGTGGGAAGGAGATTAGAACGTATATCGAATTTCAATACAAACTTAGCAATTCCGAAGCATTGCCGCGTTTGCTACTTCTGTACCTAACACAGCGGGTCCCCATTCAGAAATCCCATTTCAGTGTTGTTTGTTTGTGAGAAGAATGTGTTATGCCGCTTGTAAGGAGAGACCTCTAGCACCAAATGTCAGAACCCACTAGTGACTGGAGCGCGGATTTTACGACACTGCAGTATATGGATCCATGATATTATTCATCATATTGGTCGGGATCCCGTCGAAAGTAACACGAATACGATGTCTATTAGTTTATAAGGACTATACTTAACACCATGAAGGATCTCAACCGCCCTGTGGGACTAACGTTCCAGAGGACGGACATATTGTTTCCTTAGCTGCTTAGGATTGTACACGCGTGTCACATAACCGTAGTCAGCAGACGGGATTGTTTCAAGCAAGAAAAGTGTGCACAAGGTCACTGCATTGGCGTGTAGAGCTGCACGTCAGTCATAGTAGCGGGAAACCCTTGCAGCGCCAGATTGGTTTCAATCTTCTGATTACTTTACTACGGGGTTCACGACAGCATCACCTGCAAACAATCTAAGATGGCTGCACAGATGGTCTCCTAAATCATTCATATAGATTAAGAACAGCAGAGGGCAGACAACACTTCCCAGGGGAAAGTTAGAAATCACTGTTGTTTTACTGGATAACTTTCCATCGGCCTCAACGAACTGTGATCTTTCTGAGAGGAAATCTCGAATCCAGGCCTACAACTGAGACGATACTACATACTCACGCACTTTCATTAGAGGGACGGTATCAAAAGCCTTTTGGAAATCTATATTCAGGTGCCTTGATGATGATAGTTCTCATTAAGTCATGTGAATAAAGAGCAAGTTGTGTTTCACGAGAACGATATTTTTTTCAATCTGTGTTGACCGTATATCAACAGCTCGTTTGCACCGACGTAATTCATAAAGTTGTAACACAGCATATGCTCCAAAATCCTACTGCAAATCGACGTCAGTGATTTGGGTCTGTAATGCATCGGATGCCTTCTACTCCCTTTCTTGAGTAGTGGTGCGACCTGCGCAACGTTCCAGTGTTTGCATGCGATCTTTCGTCGACCGAGCGGCTGAACATGGTTGTTAAGTATGGAACTACTATATCAGCACACTGCGAAAGAATTCTAATTAATACAAAGGATGGACAGGAGGACTTGCCGTTATTAAGTGATTTCAGCAGCTTAGATGCTTTATTATACCGAGGATACCTACTTCTAAGTTACTCATTGTTGGCAGTAGTTCTTGATTCGAAACCTGGGCCGCGCGGAATTAGCCGAGCAGTCTGAGGCACTGCAGTCATGGACTGTGCGGCTGGTCCCGGCGGAGGTTCGAGTCCTCCCTCGGAAATGGATGTGTGTGTTTGTCCTTAGGATAATTTAGGTTTAGTAGTGTGTTAACTTATCGATTGATGACCTTAGCAGTTAAGTGCTAAAAGATTTCACACACATTTGAAGATTTTTTAATTTTATTCGAAACCTGGAATATTTACTTCCTTATTTTTGATGAAGGCATTTCGGACAATCGTATTTAGTAATTCCGCTTTAGTGACTCTGTCATCGGTAACATTACCATCACTGTCGCGCACTGAACGTATTGATTGTCTCTTGACGCTGGTGTACTTCACATACGACCGTGATCGCTTCTGATTTTATACCAGGTTTCAAGATAGAGTTGTTTCGAGACAGAGTTCGTTGTGGCAACTATTAAAAGTATCTCGCAATTCTTGAAAGACTGTAAGATTACCTATTACAATTGTAGTTAAACAGCCTTACGTTTCGAAGTTATGTGTTATAATAACGGCTGTAGGGCCAACATAGTAAACCACAAATATACTCGTGCTGTTTGTTTGTACATGAGCAAGATCGTGGCAACTTCAGAAGTACATAAAAGGGTAGCTGTCCATATGTTGCGGCCGCTTTGTGTGGGGCACCTTGACACGGGGGTTCTAGTCCTCCCTTGGGCACGAGTGTGTGTGTATTGTTCTCAGGGTAAGTTAGTTTAATTAGTGTGTAAGCCCAGGGACCGATGACCTCAGCAATTTGGTCCCATAGGAACTTACCACAAATTTTCAAATTTTTTTCCGTATGTTGCATAAAGATTAAGAAACACTTTGGAAACTTGTATAGAAGTAGGTTATGTGCATTGAGAGAAATTGTGTAGCAGAAACACCTTGAAGACTTTTTATGTAGGAGTATTAGAATCTTTGTGAATGGATGCTATTCAGATAGGAAAAAGTTGTATTTTGAGTGTGAGGTATGAGTTGCGTTGCGGCAGATTTAATAAACAAGATGTAATGACTAGTTTTCAACTGACATATGTGCTAAGACGATAAAGGGTTTCTCGGTCGATTTTGCAGCATATTTTGATCTGCGCTAAGAGTGGTTATGCTGTGCCTGTAAAGACCTTAAGCTATAGAAGATTGACTGAAACGAACCACGAAACAGTCCTAATCCTTGCGAGAGTTTGGCGAAGACGTAATATCGGTAAGTGTTAGAGAATCCTGCCTCTACATCCTCCGACTGGGGGCAGCTTGTCTTGCGAAGCGTTCTGAGCGCTGCACAGGAGCTCTGAGAGAACCACGGTCCTCAGCATTAGGCGACGCGTCGCAGATTCTGCATACGTTAGCGCTCATGAATAATAACGGGGCCGATATGTGCTCTGCGTTCTCTCAGTGAGAGGTAGGGGAGGCAGCTCGTCATCAACATAATGCATGTCACCGCCTGAGAGCGTACTAAAGGTACAGCCAGATTAACGCACCTCTCCCTTAAGATATGAACAAAGAGCTTCCCTCTCATAAGCTGACACAGTCATCTACGATTTAAAACTCTCCTTGTATTCATAACAGGGAGAAAGCTGAGTTTAGCAACTCATATTACGTACAACAATGAACAAACATATTGAAAGGTTGGATTTCGTGGCAGCAATCAGTTTCCATCAAATTGTCCTGGGTTGTAGACCGCGACATGCTAGTTCAAGGACCAGAGTACATAAGGTCTAAAGTACCCCTTGTTTGCAGGTAAGAGTGCATTTTACTTTATTCCAGTTTTGTTATTTGACACACATTGCATGACTGTATCAGCGCTGCAGTACATACGGAGTAATGAGCGAGAGGTAGGTTCCCATGCTGGCTAGCAAAGGCTGTTGGCTATCTGACGCTTCCAGAGTCAATGGGATGACGTGCGGATGCAGAAATCGCTCATGACGTTAGCAAAGAGATAAGTACGGAAAGTGCATTTATTCTGGCGTGAATCAAGTCATTCTCATTAATAAATAGACTACTGGCCAATAAAATAGCTACACCAATAAGAAATGCAGATGATAAACGGGTATTCATTAGATAAATCCTTTTTACTAGAACTGACAAGTGATTACATTTTCACGCAATTTGGGTGCATAGATCCTGAGAAATCAGTACCCAGAACAACCACCGTAATAACGGTCTTGATACGCCTGGGCGTTGAGTCAGACAGAGCTCGGATGGCGTGTAGAGTTACAGCTGCCCATGCAGTTTCGACACGATACCACAGTTCATCACGAGTAGTCACTGGCGTATTGTGACGAGACAGTTGCTCGGCCACCATTGACCAGACGTTTTCAATTGGTGAGAGATCTGGAGAATGTGCTGGCCAAGGCAGCAGTCCAATGTTTTCTGTACCCAGAAAGGCCCATTCAGGACCTTCTACATGCGGTCGTGCATTATCCTGCTGAAATGTAGTGTTTCGCAGGGATCGAATGAAGGGAAGAGCCACGGGTCGTAACACATCTGAAATGTAACGTCCACTGTTCACAGCGCCGTCAATGCGAACAAGGGATGACTGAGACGTGTAACCCATGGCATCCAATACCATCACGCGAGGTGATACGCCAGTATGGCGATGACGAATACACACTTCCAATGTGCGTTCACTGCGATGTCGCCAAACACGGATGCGACCATCATGATGCTGTAAACAGAACCTGGTTTAACACGAAAAAAAAAAAAAAAACGTTTTGCTATTCGTGCACCCAGGTTTTTCATTGAGTACAACATCGCAGGCGCAGCTGATAGTCCATGCTGCTGCAAACGTCGCCGAACTGTTCGTGCAGATGTTGACTCAGGGATCGAGACGTGGCTGCAAGATCCGTTACAGCCATGCGGATAAAATGCCTGTCATCTCGACTGCTAGAGATACGAGGCCGTTGGTATCCAGCACGGCGTTCCTTATTACCCTCCTGAACCCACCGATTCCATACTCTGCTAACAGTCATTTGATCTCGACCAACGCGAGCAGCAGTGTCGCGATACGACAAACCGCAATCGCGATAGGCTACAATCCGACCTTTATCAAAGTCGGAAACGTGATGGTACGCATTTCTCCTCCTTACACGAGGCTTCACAACAACGTTTCACCAGGCAACGCTGGTCAATTGCTGTTTGTGTATGAGAAATCGGTTGGAAACTTTCCTCATGTGAGCACGTTGTAGGTGTCGCCACCGGCGCCAACCTTGTGTGGATGCTCTGAAAAGCTATTCATTTGCGTATCGCAGCATCTTCTTCCCGTCGGCTGAATTTCGCGTCTGTAGCACTTCGTCTTCGTGGTGTAGCAATTTTAATGGCCAGTAGTGTATTTGCTAACAATTATTGCCTTTTGTCATAAATACGATCTTTCAGTAATTTTACAATGCCAGGAAACGTTGATGTTAATAAATAGAAGAATAACTTCGCAAAACCGAAGATGTACGATCTTTACGAACCATACCGATTGTACGCTCAAGTCGCAGACTGTGCGCAACAGTCGGACGCCTTTCGATCTAGTCATGCGGTAGATCTTGCTCTCGCACCGTTAACGGTCAGCTTATAATCAGCGTGAACAACTACATTTTAGATTGTTTCTTAAATAAACACACCCTCATGGCATCCTGTGTAACGAAATAAAAGTCTTCTTTCTGCTTCATTACGTAAAACTTACAGTAGATGCTAGTATCGCACTTTCAGAATCAGGTGGCTCTGCTATGTCTTTTTAAGGGAACGTAAAACTACGTGACCATCTGCACATAACAGTTAAGAAGAATTTCTATACGACGGCTTACTAAGTCAGTTCAAGGACGGACTGGCCTAATTATCGCAGGGCAATGCGTGGCCAGTTACACTGTACGCTCACTATACCCCCATCTAGGACTCACCGCCTAAGCTGAGACATTTATGGATGTTTAGTACTATGAAACGTCCCCTTTGAACAATTGTACATGACTGTGCTTAAACTGACACACAATATTTTTAGCGCAACGCAATCTGACTTTTAATAATCCCTACAAAAGAATGGCCCTGACTAACATTAACCTATACCTTTCACAAATCACTTACCTCACAAAAATCTTCGTTACTCGAACTAATGCAATACAGCGAGCACCACTACTGCCAGCTAAATAAAAGATTCAAACTACGAAAGACACTAATTACTGATAGGCATAGTTAGCAAATGAAAGATTTTAGTAGAGAACAAACAATGTATTTACCTTAATAGTCATAATATATATAGCAGTTCATGACATCCATTCTTACAAATGTAATGTTCTGATGGACACACCTCCAGATTATCCATTCTCAAAAATCCACCACTGCTGGCGGCTCACCTCCAACTGCGCAACGCTACGCGCTGTTAACATCCAGCTGCCTAACACTACAATGGCAGACAACAATGCAAACTAGCCAAAGACTGCGCACACCACAGCCAGTGATTTTCATACAGGGCGCTACGTGGCGTTACCAATATAATAAACCTAAACAGCCTACTTACAGTACAAGTGGGGCGTTCTTGCAAAGAATTGAATATTTTTTATTTTATTTTTTTATCTATGTAGTATTACAACACACTGAAGTGGATACATATTTCGTAACATACCAATGATCACAATATATTCCCTTAAACCCCTAATACACTATATATACCTATTTCACAAAAACTTTATGACTATTTTACAGCCGGTCGTTGTGACCGAGCGGTTTTAGGAACTTCAGTCTGGAACAGCATCGCCACCACCGTCGCAGGTTCGAATCCTGCCTCGGGCATGGATGTGTGTGATGTCCTTCGGTTAGTTAAGTTTAAGTAGTTCTACGTCTAGGGGACTGATGACCTCAGTGCCATTTGAACCATTTCAACCAGTTTACACCGCCTGGTGACGATGCCTGCTCGAGAGGTGGTATGAAAGTACAAGCGGAGAGGGTATGACATAGTTAAACCGACCGACACAAGCGACATTGACCAAATGCAGGTTATTACGTCCGGAGCCCGGGGACGAGCATTAGTGAAACGGCGAAGCTGGTTGACAGTTCGTGTGCTACTTCTCAAAACATGCGTCCCGTCACAGACATAGGAAGGTGGATGCAGTATTATACTATGGGAGATATTCATCCAGACCCCCATGGGACCTGTGGTAGCAATCGAAGATACCCTATCAATGGACTACGTGAATATTAACTTGTTCATCCGCATCCCTACATGTGAAGTGTTTTTCCGGAAAACTGTGCCATTTTCCAGCACGTTACGTATACACGTCAGAACACCTGTGATATTGAGGAGCATGATAGTGAAGTAACGTTGGTGTCCTCGTCACATATTACACCTGATTAGAACCCGATAGAGTAAAATCAGCGACACTCTCGGGCGCCAGCTCTGCAACCACAAACAACCGGCCTATAATTTACGGGAATTTAGTGACGTGTACGAAGTCATCTGGTGGTACAAACCACCTGGAAACTACCAAGGAGTTGTAGAAGCTATGCAACGCATTAGATTCCAAGAGTGAGTCACACGGTTTGTAATGTGCGGCAGGCTGAGTATTTGGAGCCGACAGAGAGCGTGTCCGGATAGCCGAAGGGCGTAACGTGACCTCTCTCGTACAGCAGGAAGTCCGGGTTCAACCCCAATTCGACACAGATTTTGACCTTTCGCCACTGAATTTAATTTAATGCCGAATTGCGGAAGAGATCTATATTTCTCTCGATGTATACGCTTAAAAATAGTGCCAGTTCTGTCGGATAAGTTCTACATATACCGGCAATATCCAAAATGTTGTCTGTTCTGTAGTATATGTCCGATAGGGCAAATATTACACATATAAGACGCTACGTACTTCTTTTTGTGAATGATAAAATGATTTTAAATGCAGCACGGTATGTACAGCGTCAGATTTAGGTCTTCAAGTGCTACTGGGCTGAAAAGTGAATATCACAAGTAAGAATGCTTTAGTTTCTTCCATTCAGGAAAAAACTGAAAAAGATAAATTGAAATAGATTTTTCGCTCTATAAAAAGATGTCTTCTGCGATGAAGATCACAGTCTAGTAACTGCAGGGTCTATGACGGACGATAATAAAAAAATCCAGGATTGTTTGGACGCCAACTGTATCAATTTTGGATGACGAATTGCGTTCCGGAACGGACTGAATCTGAAGTTACGTAGCCAAATGCTTTATGGGGCAGCTTTGGCGGTAAATTACGGAAATGTGGTAGAAAGAGACGGTCCTCTTGATATTACCCTACATGATTTCTCCTTGTGGCATAACACTTTTTTCTCTGCTCCAACGAGTGGAGCAGTCCCTTCAACTAAATGTCATAAGCGGCTGTGAGTGGGGCAGAGGGGTACTAATAGGGAATAACTTCCGTAAAGGGAACTGCATTATGATGCAGTCATATTATGGTGGGATCACGTGAAAACAGCTCTCGACACTAAAAATGGTTTTTATTCCCAGTTGGGATTTCCCGTTTTTCCACTATCAGTTTGTCTGATAATTGGCTGAATAAAACCGCCACTCATTAATGGGTCACACCTCGAACAGCCCCCTCCGCCCCCTTCACTCTTGGCAATGGAGAATCTAATTACTTATATAAAAAGAAAAAGATAAGAAACATTGTTCTCCGGCATGGAGCCTCGTTCACCGTAGCACTGTTCGAGCACACACCAGAATTGTAATCAGACCGACGTTTAGTTGGAAACTGCCTAATTTAAGTTTGCAACTTTTCTAAATGATAAGTTTCGCTGATGACATTGCCATCCTCAGTTAAAGGCAGGAATGATTGCAGGACCTTTTGAATGGAATGGAAAGAAAATGAGCAGACACTATGAACTGAGAGCAAGACGAAGAAATACAAAAGTAATGAGGAGTAGCAGAAATGAGATTAGCGATAAGCTTGACATCAAACCAGGGAATATGAGGTAAAGGGGCCTCAGGAGATAAGTATTATTACGGCAGGGCAAGTAACTTTTACTGAATGCTGCCCTACAGTTCAGTGTAACACAGATACATGACACAACTTTCCAACATATTCACGAAGTCTTTGTAAACAACGATAGCAACATTCTGCTGATCGTTGAATTCCTCGGCGATAGAAAACCGCTCTTCGGTCCCATAGCGATTCGAGGACCTCTGTGGGATCGACCTAACTGGTCGGAAAATCTGCGGTTGCTGCAATCAGTTCGTCGATTGCCTGGACATGGTCAATTCGATGGCCTTGCTTCGCAGTCTATATCACCCAGGTTTGTGCGGTCTTGGTTAAACTGTTAACATAATTTCACTGCGGCGCGACGTGATATTGTATTTGGTTCACATACCGGTAGAATTTCACGTTGACTCTGTGTGAGCAGTTTACTGCTACTTCGGAGGAGGTTTCCAGTTGCAGCACCAACTCACGCGCACACTGTGACTCACCTGTTTCCTTTACCGTAGCAGAGATGTATCTGGAGGAAAATGTAGACCTATGCCCTTCGGACAATAATGGGCCGATCTTACTACGCAGTGGTTTTAGCCGGGAAGGACAGGTGCAGTTTTTGAAGTCCCGTCTAAGATTAAATGGAGCAATTCTACTATCTTGGAAGCAAAGTAATACTTGATTTACTAACCAAGGAGGTCATAAACCGCAGACTGGCAGAGGCCAAGAGGGAATTCCTTGCCAACCGAAGTCCACTAGTATCAAAATATATCGGCATGATTTGAGTAACACGTTTCTGGGGGTGAACGTTTAGAGCACAGTATTGTATGAACTGGGGTTGTTTGGAAACATGGACTGTGGAAAAACCGAAAAGCAAGAGGAGATAATCGAAGTGTTTGAAATAAGGTACCATAGATGGACGCTGAAAACTGTGGAGACATGTAAGAGATCAGGAGGTTGTCTGCAGAAGAATTCAATATGTGGAATACATCGACAAGAAGATTGAGGATAGGGTTTGTCTTACGACATCAATGAGTAAGTTCCAAAGTACCTGAGGGAGCTGTAAAGGGTAGACACTATAGAGGAAGACAGATATTGGAATATACACACATCAAAAAAAGTTTTGTATCACCTCGGTTCCGAGAGTCCCGGAACGTGTACAGAAAATTGGAATAGAGATTAATATAAACATCATTTTCGCCCTTTTTATTCTGCATGAAAACCGCACATTGTATGTTGTGCCACCATACAGCGAGACCTTCAGAGGTGGTGGTCCAGATTACTGTACCGGTAGCTCTAGTACTCAGTAGCACGTCCTCTTGCACTCATGGATGCCTGTATTCGTCGTGGCATAATATCCACAAGTTCATCAAGGCACAATTGGTCCAGATTGTCCCACTCCTTAACGGCGATTCGGCGTATATCCCACAGAGTGGTTGGTGGGTCACGTCGTCCATAAACAACCGTTTTCAGTCTATCCCAGGCATATTCGATAGGCTTCATGTTTGGAGAACATGCTGGCCACTCTAGTCGAGTGACCTCGTTATCTTGAAGGAAGCCATTCACAAGATGTGCAAGATGGGGGCGCCAATTGTCGTCCACGAAGACGAATGCCTCGCCAATATGCTGCCGATATGGTTGCGCTATCGATCGGAGGATGGAATTCACGTATCGTACAACCATTACAGCGCCTTCATGACCACCAGCGTCGTACTTGCGCCCCACATTGTGCCACTCCAAAACAGCAGGGAACCTCTACCTCGCTGCACTTGCTAGGCAGTGTATTTAAGGCGTCCAGCCTGACGGGGTTGCCTCCAAACACGTCTCAGACTATTGTTTGGTAGAAGGAAGTGCGACATTCATCGGTGAAGCGAACGTGATGCCAATCCTGAGCGACCCATTCGGTATGTTTTTGGGCCTATCTGTACCGCGCTGCATGGTGTCGTGGCTGCAAAGATGGACCTCGCCATGGAGGTCGGGAGTGAAGTTGCGCATCATGCAGCCTATTGCGCACAGTCCTGTGGCTGCACGAAAGGCTTTGATCAACATGGTGGTATTGCTGTCAGGGTTTCTCCGAGCCACAATCCATAGGTAGCGGTAATCCACTGCAGTAATAGCCCTTGGGCGGCCTGGGCGAGGCATGTCATCAACAATTCCTGTCTTTCTGTATCGCCTCCATGTCCGAACAACATCGCTTTGGTTCTCTCAGAGACGCCTGGACACTTCCCTTGTTGAGAGCTCTTCCTGGCACGATTTAACAATGCGGACGCGATTGAACAGCGGTACTGACCGTCCAGGCAGGGTTGAACTACAGACCACACAAGCCCTGTATCTCCTTCCAGGTGGAATGACTGGAGCTGATCGGTTGTCGGATCCCCTCCGTCTAATAGGCGCTGCTCATACATTGTTGTTTACATCTTTGGCCAAGTTCAGTGACATCTCTGAGCACTGAAAGGGATTGTGTCTATGATACAATATCCACAGTTAACATCTATCATTAGGAGTTCTGGGAACCGGGTTGATGCAAACCTTTTTTTGATGTGTGTATATATTCAAGAAATAATTAAGCAAGTTGGTTGCAACTGTTACTTGAGAAGAAGAAGTTAGTAAGGGAGAGGAATTCTTGGCGGGCCATATCGAACTGGTCAGAAATTTACTTCAGGGTTCTTTCTCTAAAATTGTCGCATCTGAACTTCTTGATCATCTTTAGGAGTTTTGAACATCATCAAAGAAACAATTTCTGTATGACAAGCACTACATAAAACGATTAATGTGAACAACAGACATCAAGAAGGAATTTAGCTAAGCCTGCTATCTTTTCCCACACTTTTGCAACAGATTTATTGAGAAAGGATGAAAATCTTACAAGAAAATACAAGTAGATTTTTATAAACAAACTGCATTAATTGACTATTCCGTCGCTTCTTAATAGAATAATTTATAAAATATGAATGAAAACACACACAACACTGGTGTAATATTCTAAACATTTATTATTTATTTCACAAATCGGTTTTCGTCTGTGGAAATGGAGATAATCTGTAGATGCACTAGTTAAAAACTTTGATCCTACAAAACTTCACTATACCACATACTCATCTTTGTCCCTGATGATGGCATTACAGCCGAAAGCCTGTTCGTAAAATAAATAATAAACATTACAGAATATGGCACCAAGCGTTGTGTGTGTTTTTAATTCAAAATGGAGAAACATTACACTGCATATTTTTGCGTCATCGGTTTATCTACTGCTTACAGAAGGAATGAGAATACAGTTCATAAAGCAGAACCAGTGAACAGAACAAATTAAACGTTAATAAAATTAAACTGATTATAATGGACAAGACCAAAAACTGAGCAGGTGTAAATACTTTTATTCAGGAATCACCCTTCCTAAAGATGACAAATGTACTCCGCAAATTATAGCGCAGTTATTGTTTAATCCCTCTTCAGGAAAAGACGTGTTCTTCGCATCGGTAATCGACAAAACTTGATGCAATATAGGTCATCGCGAAATATTTTAGCTGGAACGTAAGGCTATTCGGCAATATCAATAAAAACAGATTAACGACGATAATATGGCTGTGGTAGACAGTCAGCAGAAAATCTTAAGGTCGGATAAGAAATAAATGAGAGACATTTTTTTTTCTGCAAAAATTCAAAACTGCCAGAATGGAATGGATGAACGTTTGACAAACAATTTCACAAGGCTATGAGAAGATAAAATTTGTATGGAGCATTCTGTGGGCTAACGAAAGAAAAAGTAACATAACGAAGGAGTGATAGAATGATTCGAGTGTGTGCATAAAAGAAGGAGGTGTTTTCCTTTCCTCGGTTGCCCTTCGGCAGCTGTAACTGATCATATTACACAACATGAGCTGCACGAGGAACGTGCGTTGGTACCGTCGTCTGTGGATGCATAAAGGAGTTACCTCCCTGCTAAGACTGTCTAGGTGGTTGGTTCATGGGAAACCCTATTCCAGCGACGTCTACGATAGCGTTCTAGCTCTTATCCGCGGGGCTGGGCGCTTCACTCCATAAATCGAGAACGCTAGCTTCCTGGCCATATATCTCTCTTTTTAAATACCTTGATTCCTGTTCCTGAAACCCATTCGAGTGTAGTGAACTCAATCCATTTACCCCGGGCGTTAAAAGCGGTCTGTGAGTCAGTCGGTTTTTATCATGTGACGGGTGTTTCATTATACAGCAATGGACGAGCGTAACTCATGCTGAAATTTAGACTGCTCCATTCTTAGCGCGCAGTGCTGCAGCCGTGTGCTGTATATCACCGACTAGCGGCTAACATTTGCGATTCTACAAAGCGTTCTCGTTTGCATGTAGATAGACGCATGCCATGCTGATCTTTATTGCAGCCTTCCGCTCTCATATGGCGGTGGACCATGTGAATGTTTACAATATTACGAGGGCGTGCTGGAAAGTAATGCCTCCGAAATTTTATGTGAAAACTTTCAAAGCTTTTCAAATAAAACAAACTTCATTAACTTTTACATAATTATTCTGCATGTCTACATAGCCACCCTAGCGACAAGCACATTTCTCCAAACGAGAGACCTATTTGTTGAGACCGTCATTGCAGAATGTTGGATTTCTTTGGCGGAGCAACAACCTCATCTCTGCTTGCACCGCTTCTTCACTATCAACGTGAAGTCCTCGATGGCGTTCTAAAAAAGTTTTGGAAAAAGATGAGAATCGGAAGGGGCCAAGTCGGAACTATATGGAGGATGATCGATAACACTGACTCCAAGACGTCGGATTGTTGCAGATGCAACAGCACTCGTGTGTGGTCTGGCATTGTCGTGCTGAAAGAGAGAGTGGTCCTTGGATGAACAAACTCTACGGGTTCGTGCTTTCGGTTTTCTGAGGATCTCTCACATTACACACCAACGTTACACGCTACAATTCGCAACCTTCTAGCGGCATAGGGCTGCAACTTGGGTGAGTGAAGTTGGAATGGCGACCGAGTAATAGGCAAGACATGTAATACCTCAACCGATATTGGGAACAGAATAAAAAATTTGAAGACATCGCTGTTCAGCACGCACTCGTAGCTAAATCAGATTTAAACTTCTTTTTAATGAAACTGGTTTCAGCAGCCCCCAATTCCTTCACTCTTTTTGAAATTACATAATTTACTACACGTGTTAAGTCCACCAATAATGATAACTTCTAGCTTACATTCTATTCTTCATTCTATTCTTTGTCGTTCCGTCAAAGTTTATCTTTTATTTGTCCTTCCCTTTTCTTAGCTTAACTATGTCGCATGCCAAAATATATTCTATCTATTGCTTATTTTAGTAATGATTACCAAAGTTCTTCGTGTTTCCTGCTAACGATATTCTTTCGTATTTTATTTGTCCACATATTTGATAACCTGAGAAAAGGGTTCCAGATCTTCCCAGTTTCTTATATTTGATTATACCAAGTCTACAATTGATGAGACCAAGATTGCTCTCCGTCTTCAGGCCACAAGTGGCCCATCGGGACCATCTGACCGCAGTCTCATCCTCAGCTGAGGATGCGGATAGGAGGGGCGTGTGGTCAGCACACCGCTCTCCTGGTCGTTATGATGGTTTTGACCGGAGCCGCTACTATTCGGTCGAGTAGCTCCTCAGTTGGCATCACGAGGCTGAGTGCAACCCGAAAACTGGCAACAGGGCATGGCGGTCCGGAGGGTCAACCATCCAAGTGCCGACCACGCCCGACAGCACTCAACTTCGGTGATCTGACGAGAACCGGTGTATCCACTGCGGCAAGGCCGTTGCCAGACCAAGATTGAATGACGAACAAATAAATGGGTAGGGTTCTACAAGTCAGAGCTTGTAACGTCAACACGTACAGGGCAATATCAACAGCAGCAGAACAAACGCTATTAGGACAACAGAGAACGTGTTAAATATTTAAGTTATGGAGTTGCGGTTCTAGGCGCTACAATCTGAAACCGCGCGACCGCTACGGTCGCAGGTTCGCATCCTGCCTCGGGCATGGATGTGTGTGATGTCCTTAGGTTAGTTACGTTTAAGTAGTTCTACGTCTAGGGGACTGATGACCTTAGAAGTTAAGTCCCATAGTGCTCAGAGCCATTTGAACCATATGAAGTGACAGGGTTGTCTCATGAGAATCGCCTATACCGCCGACACCAAAAACAATAGTCCACGTATTTATATCGATTTCACAAGCAGAAGATGAAGAAACAAAAAAACTTATCTGATGATGTGAACAGGTAATTCAAGATGTAAAGTGAGATGGTAATCTAATAATCATGACAGATATCTAATAATCATGAGGGACTGGAATGTGGTAATAGTGAGAGATACAGGTGACAGAGTTATGAAAGCATATCGGCACGTAGTAGAAGTGAGAGAGGAGAAAGAATAATTGAGTTCTCCAATAAATATCAGCTAATAGTAGTGAACGCACTGTCCAAAAATCAAAATAAAGGCCAGCAGGCGAGATAGAAATTCCGGTTGGACTGTAAGGCATACAATAGAGGTGGTACAGACTTGGCCTGCAGTTTAATCATAATGAAGAGTAGAGTGAGATTAAGAAAATCGCCCGGAATAATCAGTGTCGAAAGAAGGCGGATACTGGAGTATTGAGTTTGAAGTTCGCCAAGGTTGTACATACCGTGATAATGTGTAGCACAATAAACATCTAAGAACGAATAGACATAAGTCAAAAGTGCAATACCAGTAACAGGACAGACAAACAGAGGTACAAGAGAGATAAGGCGAAGAAATCTTGGTTAACAGAGAAAAATGCTTCAGCTGTCCTACGAAAGAAGGCACAGAAAAATATACTGGAAAAGACAAGGATACATCAATATAAGTCACTTAGGAAGTGCGGGACAGCCAAGGCGAAATGGCTACAAGAAAAATGTTAAAAAATTGAAAAAGAAATTATCGTCGTGAGGGCTGAATCACCGTACAGAAAACACAAAATAGCCTTCGGTGAAATGAAAAACAAGGGCGTCAATACGAAGGGTGAGAATTACATGGTTGAACGCAGAGGAGGAAGCGGACATGTGGAAAGAGTACACCGAAGGCCTCTACGATGGCTTGTCCCTCGTACAGCAAAAGGATTTCGATATCGAAGACAGAATGAGTACAATATTACTGCTGATTAGAGCTTTCGGAGAATTTCGATCAAATAAGGACAGAAGGGATAGACAACATTCCTTCTAAATTTCTGAAACCACTGGGGGGAGTGGCAAACAAGCAATTATTCGAGAGTCTATTGAGAATCTAAGCAACCGTAGACATAACATAAATGCCATCAGACTTCCACCAAAGTATCACCCACCCAATCCAGAAGATAGCAACGGCAGAGAGGTGAAAGAACTATCGCGCCATTAGATTAGTAGCTTATGCATCCATACTGCTGACAAGAATAATTTACAGAAGAATGGGAAAGAAAATTAAGGACATCTTAGATGACGGTTAGTTTGGCTTTAGGAAAGGTGAAGCCACCAGAGACGTAATTATCACGTTGCGCTTAATAATGAAGGCAATGCTGAAAAAAAACCAAGACACGATCAAAGCATTCGTCAACGTAACCGCGCGACTGCTACGGTTTGCAGGTTCGAATCCTGCCTCCGGCACGGATGTGTGTGATGTCCTTAGGTTAGTTAGGTTTAAGTAGTTCTAAGTTCTAGGGGACTGATGACCTCAGGTGTTAAGTCCCATAGTGCTCAGAGTCATTTGAACCATTTGAACCTTGACTTGAGGAAGGTAATTCTTAGAATGTAGGTTTGTAGTACAGTATTTCATGTTAGTGAGTCATAGACAATGGGAAAACCGGAAAAGAAGAGAATCGAGGGGTTTGAGACGTAGTTCTTCAGAAGGATGTTGTAAATTTGGTGGACTGATAAGACATAAGTGACCGAAGAAAGATACGTATCGAAAACACTGGCAACAAGAAGGGGTAGGGTGGTAGAACATACGTTATGTCAAAAAGAAAATACTTCCGTGGTACTAGAGGGAGCTGTAGAGAGTAAAAACTGTAGGGGAAGACATAGATTGAAATACAATCAACAAATAATTGAGGACGTAAAAGAGATGAAAAGGTTGGTACTTCAGAGAAATTAGTGGCTGCTGCATAAAACCAGAGGGATGATGACTCAAAATATAAATAAATATTTGTTACTTTAGGCATAATACTGACTTTAAGGATTATGTGTCTATTAAGCATACTTTTTTGTATTTAATGGATGCATTTCTGTACCATTTGACATGACATACTGCTGTAATTCTCCCAGTGTCATGGCCATGTAATTTGGACATACAGGCAGTCAATGGAAAAACTTGTTTTCGATGTAAGATAATGGACTACTTCAACGCTCAAATGTCACTAAGCTATTTAACTACCGATTTCATTTCCGTGGCTGTTTGCAATGAGACAGTGGTCACACTGTTTTATATGGAACGTTGCCTCAGAATCATCAAAACCGTTTGTACGCCCCTAACTCAAGTTTCGCTGGTACGTACTCTATAACGATGTGTTGTTGTTGTGATCTTCACTCCGAAGTCTGGTTTGGTGTAGCTCTCTGTGATATCCTGTCCTTTGCAAGCCTCTCTACCTCTGCATATCTGCTGTAACCTACATCCGTTTGAATATACTTGCTATAGTCAATACTTCGTTTCCCCTACAATTCTTATAGAGCACAGTTACTTTAAGTACCAAATGGAGGGGTACTAGATGTCTCCTGTCAACAGTTTCCTTCTTTTAACAAGTTGTGCCACAAATTTCTTTCCTTCCCCTTCCATTTACTACATCCTTATTAGTTAACCATATACCCATCTAATGTACAGCATTTTTCTGTTCACCAAATTTCGAAAGCCTCTGTTCTCTTATTCTCTGAAGAGTTCATTGCCCAAGTTCGAGTTCCATTCAAGTCTACACTCAGACAACATTTCTCCTCTACAGGATTTTTTTGCCAGTTTCCAATTTATATCGGCCACACTTCGACCATCATCCGTTATTTATCTGGCCAATTAATAATTCTGATTTAATCAGAATACAGTCCATTACCCTAGTTTTACATTTGCCAGTCTTCGTATTATATCTTCTTTTCAAGACTTCACACAACCCGTCCTTTCATGTCTCTCAGAAAATTATAGTCTCATCAGCAAATCTCGAAGTATTAATGTCTAAAAATAGAACTTTCTTAAACTTTACAAATTTCTGCTTTGGTTTCTTCACTACTTGCTCAATGTATATGTTGAATGACTTTTGTTATAGGCTACGACCCTGTCTCACTTTCCTCTCAACTATGCTCCTTTAATGTCCGACTCAAATGACTGACTAATATTAGAAGAAGTTATTGTTCTGAAACACCATGTGAAGTATACGATCATTGTGTAGACCGAAGCTTAATTTCTTCAATTTTCGATTTTGGAGATACAAAATGCGTTGTAGACAGATTGCCTAAGTTGAAGACGGTTAACCCTCTTCGTTATGTTTGTAGTTATGTATAAATTCTGCAACGTAGTGAACGTACAAATACCATCAATTACTCTTTAGCAGTGCTATTGGATACGTAATGGGAAAACGTTGTGTGTGGTATTCTTTGCTTGTCAGTAATATCCATATCACTTAACCAGTAATGAGAACTTCTGATTTCCGCGAGTGAGTTCTCAAATATTTTTTCTCCATTATTCATCTGTCTGGCTTGCTGCAGACAGTTACGAATTCCTATCTCTCTTCATCTCTGAGTAACGTTTGCACTCAGTGTCCTCAGTTATCTGTCGGATGTCCACTGACGGAAAAAAATTGCAACATCAAAAAATAATTAATGCAGTCCCCCCATGAACTATGGACCTTGCCGTTGGTGGGGAGGCTTGCGTGCCTCAGCGATACAGATGGCCGTACCGTAGGTGCAACCACAACGGAGGGGTATCTGTTGGGAGGCCAGACAAACGTGTGGTTCCTGAAGAGGGGCAGCAGCCTTTTCAGTAGTTGCAGGGGCAACAGTCTGGATGATTGACTGATCTGGCCTTGCAACATTAACCAAAACGGCCTTGCTGCGCTGGTACTGCGAACGGCTGAAAGCAAGGGGAAACTACAGCCGTAATTTTTCCCGAGGACATGCAGCTTTACTGTATGATTAAATGATGATGGCATCCTCTTGGGTAAAATATTCCGGAGGTAAAATAGTCCCCCATTCGGATCTCCGGGCGGGGACTACTCAGGAGGATGTCGTTATCAGGAGAAAGAAAACTGGCATTCTACGGATCGGAGCGTGGAATGTCAGATCCCTTAATCGGGCAGGTAGGTTAGAAAATTTAAAAAGGGAAATGGATAGGTTAAAGTTAGATATAGTGGGAATTAGTGAAGTTCGGTGGCAGGAGGAACAAGACTTCTGGTCAGGTGACTACAGGGTTATAAACACAAAATCAAATAGGGGTAACGCAGGAGTAGGTTTAATAATGAACAGGAAAATAGGAATGCGGGTAAGCTACTACAAACAGCATAGTGAACGCATTATTGTGGCCAAGATAGATACGAAGCCCACACCTGCTACAGTAGTACAAGTTTATATGCCAACTAGCTCTGCAGATGATGAAGAAATTGAAGAAATGTACGATGAAATAAAAGAAATTATTCAGATAGTGAAGGGAGACGAAAATTTAATAGTAATGGGTGACTGGAATTCGAGTGTAGGAAAAGGGAGAGAAGGAAACATAGTAGGTGAATATGGATTGGGGCTAAGAAATGAAAGAGGAAGCCGCCTAGTAGAATTTTGCACAGAACACAACTTAATCGTAGCTAACACTTGGTTTAAGAATCATGAAAGAAGGTTGTATACGTGGAAGAACCCTGGAGATACTAAAAGGTATCAGATAGATTGTATAATGGTAAGACATAGATTTAGGAACCAGGTTTTAAGTTGTAAGACATTTCCAGGGGCAGATGTGGACTCTGACCACAATCTATTGGTTATGACCTGTAGAATAAAACTGAAGAAACTGCAAAATTGTGAGAAATTAAGGAGATGGGACCTGGATAAACTGAAAGAACCAGAGGTTGTACAGAGTTTCAGAGAGAGCATAAGGGAACAATTGACAGGAATAGGGGAAAGAAATACAGTAGAAGAAGAATGGGTAACTCTGAGGGATGTAGTAGTGAAGGCAGAAGAGGATAAAGTACGTACAAAGACGAGGGCTGCTAGAAATCCTTGGGTAACAGAAGAAATATTGAATTTAATTGATGAAAGGAGAAAATATAAAAATGCAGTAAATGAAGCAGGCAAAAAGGAATACAAACGTCTCAAAAATGAGATCGACAGGAAGTGCAAAATGGCTAAACAGGGATGGCTAGAGGACAAATGTAAGGATGTAGAAGCTTATCTCACTAGGGGTAAGATAGATACTGCCTACAGGAAAATTAAAGAGACCTTTGGAGAGAAGAGAACCACTTGTATGAATATCAAGAGCTCAGATGGCAGCCAAGTTCTAAGCAAAGAAGGGAAGGCAGAAAGGTGGAAGGAGTATATAGAAGGCTTATACAAGGGCGATGTACTTGAGGATAATATTATGGAAATAGAAGAGGATGTAGATGAAGACGAAATGGGAGATACGATACTGCGTGAAGAGTTTGACAGAGCACTGAAAGACCTGAGTCGAAACAAGGCCCCCGGAGTAGACAACATTCCGTTAGAACTACTGACGGCCTTGGGAGAGCCAGTCATGACAAAACTCTACCAGCTGGTGAGCAAGATGTATGAGACAGGCGAAATACCCTCAGACTTCAAGAAGAATATAATAATTCCAATCCCAAAGAAAGCAGGTGCTGACAGATGTGAAAATTACCGAACTATCAGTTTAATAAGCCACGGCTGCAATATACTAACACGAATTCTTTACAGACGAATGGAAAAACTGGTAGATGCAGACCTCGGGGAGGATCAGTTTGGATTCCGTCGAAATGTTGGAACACGTGAGGCAATACTGACCTTACGACTTATCTTAGAAGAAAGATTGAGAAAAGGCAAACCTACGTTTCTAGCATTTGTAGACTTAGAGAAAGCTTTTGACAATGTTGACTGGAATACTCTTTTTCAAATTCTAAAGGTGGCAGGGGTAAAATACAGGGAGCGAAAGGCTATTTATAATTTGTACAGAAACCAGATGGCAGTAATAAGAGTCGAGGGGCATGAAAGGGAAGCAGTGGTTGGGAAAGGAGTGAGACAGGGTTGTAGCCTCTCCCCGATGTTATTCAATCTGTATATTGAGCAAGCAGTAAAGGAAACAAAAGAAAAATTTGGAGTAGGTATTAAAATTCATGGAGACGAAGTAAAAACTTTGAGGTTCGCCGATGACATTGTAATTCTGTCAGAGACGGCAAAGGACTTGGAAGAGCAGTTGAACGGAATGGACAGTGTCTTGAAAGGAGGATATAAGATGAACATTAACAAAAGCAAAACGAGGATAATGGAATGTAGTCAAATTAAATCGGGTGATGCTGAGGGAATTAGATTAGGAAATGAGACACTTAAAGTAGTAAAGGAGTTTTGCTATTTAGGAAGTAAAATAACTGATGATGGTCGAAGTAGAGAGGATATAAAATGTAGACTGGCAATGGCAAGGAAAGCGTTTCTGAAGAAGAGAAATTTGTTAACATCGAATATAGATTTATGTATCAGGAAGTCGTTTCTGAAAGTATTTGTTTGGAGTGTAGCCATGTATGGAAGTGAAACATGGACGATAACTAGTTTGGACAAGAAGAGAATAGAAGCTTTCGAAATGTGGTGCTACAGAAGAATACTGAAGATAAGGTGGATAGATCACGTAACTAATGAGGAGGTATTGAATAGGATTGGGGAGAAGAGAAGTTTGTGGCACAACTTGACTAGAAGAAGGGATCGGTTGGTAGGACATGTTTTGAGGCATCAAGGGATCACAAATTTAGCATTGGAGGGCAGCGTGGAGGGTAAAAATCGTAGAGGGAGACCGAGAGATGAGTACACTAAGCAGATTCAGAAGGATGTAGGTTGCAGTAGGTACTGGGAGATGAAGAGGCTTGCACAGGATAGAGTAGCATGGAGAGCTGCATCAAACCAGTCTCAGGACTGAAGACAACAACAACAACAATGGAATTTCGGGAATACATATGCCTAAGTAACATATTTAAGTGTCTTACCTTCTAAGATCGCAGGTTAATGTAAGCGCGAGATAGACCGCTGCAAATGTGGAATTCTGCTACATTGAGAATTGGTGTAATCACCAGAAATTACTAAACCTTCTTCCGTTCTTTGAAATGTGAAATCTCCTTATATCTCGTACAAGCCAACTTCCACGTATGCTGACTTCTGTTGCCCTTCCTCTTATTTCTTTCTTGTTCTGCGAATAGTGAACTGTGCTCTTTTCATGTATCTTTCACAGAGCCGCTATCACTTCCAATTATTCAAGTTTACTGGATGAAGAATAAGGGGTGCCAGTAGAGGAACTGCAGGCCCCGTTTCTTCGGTCCTATTGACTATCAGACGCACTGCTACTTGAATTTCGCTCGTTGATTTTATACGGCATGAAGCACAAGCGATTAAAGACCTGGAGAGGTCAGGGTTTAACTTCCCGTCATCGGCTCGCTCAAAGCTTATTTGCTGTCAATAACTGTTCCTTCGGCGCAAAAGCAATAGCTAGCTGCAGACCCGCCATTACTCACCTCTGTGTGTCGCCAAAAGAGACAATTTTTGCGGCCTATCTTGGGAAATATCCGGACAGAAAGTGTTCGCCAGCGTCGGCGTCTGGCGCGCCGAGAAGGTATTCAATCTGTGGCGCCGGCCAGACGTATCCGGGCCGGAAACTTCCGCAGCGGCGGCCAAGTTGGGGCCATGGGACGGCCTTATAGATTTTTACTGCTTCTCATCACGCACCGAGCCCCACGTACACCTACCTGCGGCCCCGCGCCAGATTAAGGGATCTGCACTGCCGCCGCTAACCGAATTTGTCACAAAGCCTCTTCAGTCTGGCACCCTAGACAGTATTTTTCTGCCATTTCATTCACTTACATCTCTCAGTCCAAGAAATCCATAAGGAACGAGGTGTCAATTGGGCTTCAGTTATCTACTCTGAAACCGAACTTGGAATCTGCTGCTTGCAACTGACGGTCGAATGGAGATTTTAACCCGCGGTGTGTAATGGTTGTACTGATATTTTAGGGATGTTCTTATACCATCTTCATCTATATATACATATTCCGCAAGCCACCGTGTGGTGCATGGCGAAGCGTACCCTGTTTCCACTCTCAAACAGAGCGAGCGAAAAACGAATGTCTAAAAGCCTCCGTACGAACCCTAATCTCTCTAACCTTATCTCACTGGCTCTTATGCGAAATGTACGTTGGCAGCAGCGGAATCGTTCTGCAGTCAGCCTCAAATGCCGGTTCTCTATATATTTTCAACAATGCTCGTCGAGAATGGCGTCTATTGATTCCCATTTGAGTTCGAGAAGCATCTCCGCAATACTTGCGTGTTGTTCGGACCGAGTGGTAACAAATATAGCAGCCCGCTTTTGAGTTTCTGTCCTAAGAGGACCACACCGTGGTTCAGGTCGAAAAAAAATTTCGGTTTTCATCATATTTCGATAGATTAAGGTTTTATTTAAGTACTCTGAAAAGGATTTTGCTGAAAAAAAAAAATTGTGTTCATGTGCCACGCCCACTTTTCTGTCACCCACTTTTCTGCAAATATTTTAGATCTTTATATCCCCTACATTGAACGTTAGGGATTTTTGTTTTTAGTCCCGAGTGAGAAGAGTGTGTTGGCTGTCCTTGGAATTCAACGGTCAATATTCTTTTGTTTCTGCTATTTGTAAACAACACGCTTTCAAACACGCGGTTAGTTTTGTTCAAGTGTTATTGCGAGTAGTTATTATAGAAAACTTGCCGGTATACTAAGGACAGGCAATTAGGAGAAATAAAGAAAATCTGGAAGCAATGAAGAGAGATGTTTTGACCATATTCTTCCATAAGTCCTCTACAAATGAAAAGCCATGGTGCAAATGGTTCAAATGGCTCTGAGTACTATGCGACTTAACTTCTGAGGTCATCAGACGCTTAGAACTAATTAAGCCTAACTAACCTAAGGACATCACACACATCCATGCCCGAGGCAGGATTCGAACCTGCGACCGTAGCGATCACCCGGCTCCAGGTTGTAGCGCCTACAACCGCACGGCCACTCGGGCCGGCTGATAAGTCATGTCATGGATTGTGTCCATTAGGAGAAAAATTGTGGTGCAAATACAATAGGGCTCAGGCAGCTGGAGAATCTTATTCTCACAACCATTCTCTTCCTGCTGCTGTTTTTACAACAATTAAACCTATTTTCAGAGACTTGGCTCATCCTGACCTTATAAGGAAATATCTGCATGGTCAGACACAGAACCCAAATGAATGTTTCAACAGCATAATTTCGAACCGCCTTCCTAAAACTGTATTTGTAGGCATGCATACAATGAAATTAGGAGTTCATGATGCCGTTATTACATTCAATTGTGGCAATACTGGAAAGTGTTGGGTACTGAAAAAGCTGGGAATTAATCCTGGTGAAAATATGATCACTGGGCTGCAACATTGCGATAAAATGAGGATAGCCGATGCAGACAGGTCTGCATCTAATATGGCCAAGGAAGCAAGACAAACATCCAGGAAGGTGGAAAACAAGCTGGAACGCCTGTTGGGCCAAAGACGGGCCATAATATGCAGCAGGACAGTTTTAGTTAACTGTAAGTAACAAATTTCAAAAGGCAATTTCCCGCAAACTAAAATTTTCAGTACATATGCCCCATTATATCAGAAACTATCATAGATAAATGAATGAACTTATCACAGACTCTGCATAACATAAAAATCCACCTCTGGTACTACATTCATTAATATTCCCCATTAGGAAGTTCACAAAAAATATTTTCTGCAGAAAAAACTTAATATCTTTGGTAATAAATTTAAAAAGTATTTCTTAAAAAACTATAAAACGGATGAAGTAGATTTTAGTACAGTTGACTCTACTGGCACCTTGTAACATACAGTAAAAATATTAAGATCCTGCATCAAATATGTGAAATACTTGCCTAAATTAACGTGGGTCAGATAGGCAGGGTGTGGTCCCCTTAATCCGACCAGGTGCGAAACCGAAACACGAGCAGTTAACAAGAACAGGTCGCACAAGCGCCCTATACGTGCCCTCAGTTACAGATGAATCACACATTTCTAAAACTCTCCCAGAGAACAGATGTCGACCATTCGCCTTCCCTGCTACAATCCTTACATGCACGTTCCATTTTCTAGATATTTAATCGATGTGACTGTATCAGGCAGTATAATACTAATGCTCTAGTCGAACATTGGGGTCCGTTTTCCCTACATTTTTCTACTTTTGGAGCTAGCTGCCATTCATTACATCAAATAGAAATTTTCTATATTTCATCTTGTATCCTCCTACAGTCACCTCACGACGACACCAAACAGCTGCAGACTGCTACTTACCCTGTACGCCAGATCATTTACGTATTTGTATGTAGAAAATAACAGCGGTCCTATCACATTTTCCTGAGGTGCTCCTGACCATACCCTTGTGCCCTATGAACACTTACTCTCGAGGACAACATATCAGGACAGCATCCTTGGTACCATGAACGGTAGAGGGGCTTCTGACTGACATTACCATGAACATGAACCAGGTTGAAACTTCCTGGCAGATTAAAACTGTGTGCCCGACCGAGACTCGAACCCGGGACCTTTGCCTTTCGCGGGAAAGTGTTCTACCAACTTTTTTTTGTTTTTTTTTGTTCTTTTTTGTTTTTACCAACTGAGCTACCGAAGCACGACTCACGTCCGGTACTCACAGCTTTACTTCTGCCAGTACCTCGTCTCCTACCTTCCAAACTTTACAGAAGCTCTCCTGCGAACCTTGCAGAACTAGCACTCCTGAAAGAAAGGATATTGCGGAGACATGGCTTAGCCACAGCCTGGGGGATGTTTCCAGAATGAGATTTCCACTCTGCGGCGGAGTGTGCGCTGATATGAAACTTCCTGGCAGATTAAAACTGTGTGCCCGACCGAGACTCGAACTCGGGACCTTTGCCTTTCGCGGACAAGTGCTCTACCAACTTTTTTTTTTTTTATTACAGAGGGCAGCTAACCCTCTGACCGAACACGCTGAGTTAACCGTGCCGGCAGCCCAACTGAGCTACCGAAGCACGACTCACGCCCGGTACTCACAGTTTCACTTCTGCCAGTACCTCGTCTTCTGTAAAGTTTGGAAGGTAGGAGACGAGGTACTGGCAGAAGTGAAGCTGTGAGTACCGGGCGTGAGTCGTGCTTCGGTAGCTCAGTCGCATTCTCGCTTCGCGCGTCGGGCGACTAGGTCGTGCTCTTAGTTCCGCCTCTACCGTAGCGCAGCGTGTTTTCCTCGTCAGTTTAGTGCCGTGTTGGTCTCCGTGCGCGTCGCATCGCTGGTTGTCGGCTGGTGTTTGGTGTTCGTGCGGCCCTTCCTGTCGCGGCGTCGTCTCTCGCCGTGATGTCCACCATGGTTCCCACGAAAGTTCCGCGTACAGGTACAGTCAGTTTTACCTTTGACAAATCCACGCGTCACGTCCAGCCCGGTTCTTTGGAGATACATGACTGGTTAGTCGATACAGTTAAGGTCACTACTGATCAGGTGCATACCGCATATTTCGACAGCGAATTATATGTGTTTTTTGTTAAGTTTCTTGACCCGCTCCAGGTTGATAGGCTACTTTCTCGCCATGGTTCTCAGGTACCCTTTACGCACCGTGATGGTTCCACTAGTATGGTTCTCTTGGCAAATGCAGAAGTGATATATACGAATGTTCGGGTATTTAACCTTCCGCCCGAGGTTGACGACTCTTTTCTGAAGTCCGTTTTGCTTCCTTATGGGGACGTACGCTGGTCTGCTCAGCACCGCTTACAGGTATATAGTGGTATTCGGTCGGTGGAAATGGTGGTCAAAAAACCTATTCCTTCTCACCTACAGGTATGTGGTTATAGGGTCCATATCACGTACAGTGGCCAGGAAGGAACATGTTATTATTGTAATGAAACTGGTCATTTCCGTACTAATTGTCCGCGGCGTGTGGTGGTATTAAAACCTACATACGAACAGCGTAAAAAATTGACTTTAGCTGATCTTCTCCCGCAAGGATCTCGGACTGAATCGCTCACTGTTACTGAGGGACGCAGTGATCCGTTGCCCGACAACGGCCGTGATTTTCCCCCGTTGTCCTTGAGTAGGGATGTTGCTGCCCTTAATTCCGATGTTCCCGCGCTGATTTCTCACAACAAGCGTCGGCGAACACAGGATGATGCGGCTGATGAATCTTCCTTATTGGCTCGCCCTTCCGATGGGCCTCCGGTAAAGGACTCTCTTTCTCAGTCGGAAATCGTGGATGAGGAAGCCACAGGTGCTATCACGCCTTTGCAGAAGCTCCCTGACACCTTATCTGACGTTGTTCCTGCTACCGCGGCAGCCTCTTCGGAGACGCCCGTGACGGAACCTGCTTCTGGTTGCCACGTGTCTTCTCCGGTGCTCTCTGACACTTCTCCTATTGACTCTGTTTCGCATCCCCCTTCTGGAATTTCTGTCGCCCCCTCTGGGTCACAGCCTCCTCCCATCAAACAACTGATTGATTCTCCAGAGCCAGTGGATCCCGTTGTTATTCACCAACTGTCCCACCGTGAACCCATGTCTGCGGACGAGTGGGATGTAGAGGCCTCTCTCTCGCAATCTGACACGGAATGTCTACATGATGCTCCTACGCAGCCGAACGCTGCAGCGTCGGCACCGCGGAGCCGCAGTCGAATCCGTAAACAGCCACGGAGAGCCGCGTCACGGCCGAAGAAAAAGCAGTGGGAAGATGAGGGTTCTGTTTCGTAGTTTTTCTCTCTGTGGTTCAGCGCTTGTTTCTGGTATGATTACTTGTATGCTGCTCCGTCAGCTGACGGCTCTCTACCGATCTTTGTTTTTCTTTCTAGGTTGAAGTTCCATGCAAGCATATACATTTCTTACTCTGAATATTAACAGAATATGTTCTGAGCTTCGGCTCGCCGCTTTGCGACAGTTTATCTATCAGTCTGGGGCAGATGTTGTTTTTTTACAGGAAGTCCTATTCGACCAGTTTTCCATTCCTGGGTTCTCGACGTTTTTTAATGTCGCTTCCGAACTTTCTACGGGCACTGCCTTGTTTTATAGAGAAGGCATTCCGTTGATGAATTTCGAAGTACTCGAAAGTGGAAGGGGGATCGGGTGCACGTTTTATGATCTCAGTTTACTCCTTCTTTATGCCCCTTCTGGTTCGGGTTGTACTACCGCACGCTCGAGTTTCTATAAAGAAGAAGTCATTTACCTGCTTCGTAAATCCCCGACAAAGATAATTTTAGGTGGGGACTTCAATTGTGTTCTACGGCCGGTAGATCAGTCTCCTAATTTTAATTTCAGTAAAGAACTCGACGACCTTGTGCGCTCCTTGCACCTGCGTGACGTGTGGGTTTCTCGCTATCCTACACTTGTGCGACATACCTACTTTACTCCCACGTCTAGCAGTCGCCTCGATCGCTTTTACCTTTCCGATTCCTTGTGTGGGCAACTTCTGGCTGTTGATGTGATACCAGCATGTTTTACTGATCATTGCGCTGTAGCCGTTACGTTTAATTACGAGCGACAACCGGTAAAATTGTTTCGTCCTCCTTGGATGCTCAATATCGCGTATTTGCAAGATACCTCCCTTGGTATCGTCCTGGAGGACATTTGGACTCGTTGTTCTCGTACTATGGACCGGTACCCGTCTATCGTGGCATGGTGGACACTGTATGCAAAACCACACATCCGTAGGGCTCTCATGCGTTTTGGGGCTGCGAAGGTGGCAGAAGATCGACGAACGCAAGAATTTTACTATTCTGTCTTACGTCAACTGTACGATAGTGCTACGCATGCTCCCCTCCGGGTTACTGATATACAGCGCATCAAAGCCAAATTGCTGCAGCTCAAACGCATTCAAATGGAGGGCCTGCGGACGAGGTCTCAACCACGTTCCCTTCTACAAGAGGAACTGACGTCACTCTACCATCTAGTCCGTTTACGGTCGCGCCGGAAACGTGGGTGCCTTGCCTCCCTCACAACCGCTGACGGCCGCGTGTTCACCTCTCACCGTGACATTTCTGACTTCGTTTACACCTATTTTACTGATCTGTACGATACTCATGTCCCGGCGGAAACCTCTCTTGACGACTTTACCTCCTTGCTGCCTCGCGTCGTCACTCCTCAATTAAACGACGCCTTTCTGCGTCCCTTTCAGAAGGATGACATATATGATGTTGTTGCAGGATCGCAGTCCCGCAAGTCGCCTGGATTAGATGGTATTCCTAAGGAGTTCTATGTTCAATTTTGGCCGCTCATTGGTGACACCTTAACGTCAATGGTAAATGAAGTGATGCGGGGAGTCTCACTTCCTGCTCCTTTTCAGGAAGGCAGAATGGTCCTCCTCCCGAAATCCACAGGTCGACCTGCAATTGATTCCCTCCGTCCTATTACTCTCCTTAACTTTGATTATAAACTTGTCGCTCGAGCAATTAATATCCGTCTCTCTAAGCTGCTCGATACCATTATTGCCGCCCACCAAAGCTGTGTGCCTGGACGCACGATACTGACTTCCGTTCTCGAATGTCGCGATGTAATCTCGGTGGCGGCTGCCGCTAATATCCCAGGGGCTTTGCTTTTTCTTGATTTCCAAAAAGCGTTCGATCGCGTCAGCCATGATTTTTTATCGAGAGTGCTCACCGCTGTCGGCTTTAATAATGATGCTCGACAAGTCTTAACTAATCTTTTTACCGGTATCAGTGTCTCGGTGATTGTGAACGGTCACCCTACCCCCCGGATATCGATCAGACGGGGGTTACCCCAGGGAAGCCCCTTATCCATGTCACTTTTTGTTCTATCCTTAGAGCCCTTACTTCGCCATCTCACCATGCACTTACGTGGCTGGAATATATTGGGAGAAATTTTTGCAGTCCGTGCATACGCCGATGACGTCATGGTTTTAGTACGACATGCCGAGGATATACCGCGGCTTAAGGATACCTTGGATTCATTTTGTGGTCTTGCTGGTGCTCGCATTAATGATCGCAAATGCACGTTCCTGCCGTTGAGAGGCTTTGATCATGTCGTCATTCCTTGGGCGACGGTTGTCGATCGCCATAAGACCTTGGGGATCATAGTGGATCGTAATCCGATCAAAATGGCGGCACTAAATTGGCGTGAGGTTACGAGTCGTGTTCACGGGGCGATCCTTGAACATGACCGCCGTTCCCTTAGCCTCCTTCACAAGGCACGGGTTTTAGAGACCTATGTCTTCAGTAAAATATACCACGTTGCGCAGGTCTTCCCGCTTCCCGCGATGATGGCCCGCAGGCTGAAACAGCTGTCTAGTCGATTTCTGTGGCGCCGCCATGTCTTCCGTGTCCGGTATGAAGTTGTGGCCAGGCCTCGGAAGCTTGGAGGATTGGGTCTTTCAGATATCAAAGTGAAGACGTCCATCTTATTTGCCCGCCGCAATGTTTTAACCTGTACGCGGGCTCCGCATTCAGTCACCTCTCGTTTACTTTCCCGCCTCCGGCCGGCCAGTCTGACCCCTCCTGTTGATGTTGGACGGATTAATCCTAAATTGCGGCACATTCGTGAATACTTTGTACTTGTCGGTATTCTGGGTGCTGATATACTTTCTATGACGCATATTACTACCAACATGCTACAAATCCGTTGGGGTACAGCATGTTTCCCTTCTTCTGTTGAACTTGCTTCCCCGTCAACGTCATGGAAAACGGTCTGGTCTCATCTTAGTCTTCCCATTTTGCCGATGGAGATTGTTTCAACGTGGTATAAGGTCATTTACCGTCTGATACCTACTGGTGATCGTCTTTTTCGTATTGGCCTTCGTCCGACTGATCAGTGTGAGGAATGTCATCAAACTGACACCTTACTTCACAGGCTAGTTGCTTGCGGACGGGATCATTGGCTCTGGGTCCGCCGTCAATTAGCTTTTCTTACTAGAGGGGCTGAAACCGCATTCCCAGACGACATCTTCTTACATCCGGACATCTCTTATTTTCCTCAGACGAAAACGAACACGATTGTCTGGCTCTTGGGTTACTATGTCCACTACGTCATTGAAGGCGGTAATGACCCAGATCCCCGCGTTTTTCACCATTATTTGTCAACTGCGCATTGGAAATGGCAGCGGTTACCACAATACCGAACGCTTTTTGCGAATATGCTTTTTCTTGTGTTTAACCGTCAAGGGGTTGGTTAAGTTCCCCTGTGATTCCTGTTTCTTCCCTGAGCTCGAGTCCCCTCCCTTGTTGTATTTTTTCGTAATTTTTTTTATTTTTATTTTTTTTCTCTCTCTCTCTCTTTTGCATGTATATATATACACCCAAAATTCATACGGGTGGGGTAACGGGTTGGTCTTCCCCTTCATAAGAAATGTTTTATTTGTGTTTCACCTAATTTGTTGATTTTCTTTTTGCAGCTAATATTAAATGATGATTTGACTATGGTTGTCTGAATTCTCGTGAAATATACCAAGTCAATCTGATAATAAAAAAAAAAAAAAAAAAAAAAAAAAAAGTTGGTAGAGCACTTGCCCGCGAAAGGCAAAGGTCCCGAGTTCGAGTCTCGGTCGGGCACTCAGTTTTAATCTGCCAGGAAGTTTCATATCAGCGCACACTCCGCTGCAGAGCGAAAATCTCATTCATGAAGCAGGTTGTTTATTTCAACACTCTCAGTGACCATGTGTTGCTCCTAAATTTTCATGATGAAGCCGACTGTCCTTTCTTCCAAGTGACGAAAACCATGTTCATTTGGCTGCTCGCCCAAGTATCTGGTTTAACGAACACTAAGGCGCTCTGTCACAAATCGATTGAGCGACGAAAGTCACTCTGTCTTAATCCCACAGAAAAGGTTTGTGATTATTTGCAATAGCGGGTGATGCGTAACAATAAATAATAATGAAATCTGATAACTGTCCGAGATCCAGTCATCAATGAGTGGCTTCAGCTGGATGTAGCTGCCCGAAGAAACTTGTAAGCTTTCTTCTTCACCGAATCGAGACCATTGTCAAAGGTAGATGCACTGTTAGTGTCTTCTGGGATGACTATTTTTTTGTCCGGCGTTTGTAGCCAATCTTATTGTTCGCTACTGCCTCGCGTACGGTCGACCTAGGTCCTGTTCGAATTACATGGTGCCAAGATCCCTCTCTAGCGCTCAGACACAGTGTTTAGGCACTTAGTAGCTAGTACCGAAAAGACCGTCTGACGGCTATAATGAGCATATCCTGTCATCTCAGCTCAGTTGGTAGGTGAACAAGCTGGTACCTTGCAAGTGAGAGTCGATGGTAGCGATTTTTAAGGAATACTTCGTCGGACCGTTTGTTGCAATGCGAATGAATGGCAGCTAACTCTAAATATAGTTAAATGTAAATTAATACAGATGTATAGAAAAAATAATTTAGTAATCTTTGAATACTCCATTAGTAGTGTAGCGTTTGACACAGTCACGTCGATTAAATATTTGGGGGTAACATTGCAGTGCGATATGAAGTGGGACAAGCATGTAATGGCGGTTGTGGGGAAGGCGGATAGTCGTCTTCGGTTCATTGGCAGAATTTTGGGAAGATGTGGTTCATCAGTAAAGGAGGCCGCTTATAAAACATTAATACGACCTATTCTTGAGAACTGCTCGAGCGTTTGGGATCCCTTTCAGGTCGGTTGAGGGAGGACTTAGAAGTAATTCAGAGGCGGGCTTCTAAATGTGTTACTGGTAGGTTTTATCATCACGTGAGTGTTACGGAAATGCTTCAGGAACTCGGGTGGAAGTCTCTGGAGGAAAGGAGGCGTTCTTTCCGTGAATCGCTACTGAGGAAATTTAGAGAACCAGCATTTGAGGCTGACTGCAGTACAATTTTACTTCCGCCAACTTAAATTTTGCGGAAAGACCACAAAGATAAGATAAGAGAGATTAGGGCTTGTTCAGAGGCATACAGGCAGGCATTTTTCAATCGTACTCTTTGTTAGTGGAACAGGGAGAGAAGATGCTAGTTGTGGTACAAGGTACCCTCCGCCACGCACCGTATGGTGGATTGTGGTGTATGTATATAGATGTAGATGTAGATGTAGATCTTAGCGACACTCAAATATTCTCGAAATAGCATGAATCAGGTTGAACTATCGCCACGAATGGATCCAACGATGGGACTCTGGAGGAAAACAGTGACACTGAGCATTTCAAATTTTATTGGGAAACTAGCAGACGAAGCCGGCTTTGCCAATTTTGTTTTAGAAACGAAAACAAAAAATGAACAGTGTTTGTACTGAAGACTCGAAAAACAATAATTTCCATGTATTTGTGAAAACAGCTGTGAAATAGTGAAACAGTCGTGCACAGAAATATGCATAACGTACAGTAATGCTTAAGTACGTAATCCAAATTAAGGTACATGATCCCGAACACTTTTTGCGCGCTGGTGTCAGCTGCTTCGTGTGTCTACAACGCATTTTTGAAAACGTGTCTACGGCTACGTCTCATCATGGATCTCTACACAGGTATAGTTTTGTACTACAGCCGTTTGGGCTACGTGCTGTCAAAAGCGTTGCCTGGTGTCAGGAATTTCCTTAAGGTGACTCGACTGAATGAGTACCTTAGTTGTAAAGAATAAATGTACTAAAAGTCCATGGACGATGCGGCATTTTTATGCGTATCTCAGTGTTTATGACGTCATATCTCCGGATCCATGTATCATCAAATGATATTACCTTGTAAGTACATTCAGCAGCATAAGTGGAAGCTGACTGCAAAATGTGTCAGAAATAGATTTAGTAATGTCGTGTGACTATGGACGCCCGTAGGGTAGACTGTTCGCCGGATGCAAGTCTTCCGATTTGACGCCACTTCGGTGATTTGCGCGTCGATGGGGATGAAATGATGATGATGAGGACAACACAACACCCAGTCCCTGAGCGGAGAAAATCTCTGTCCCAGCCGGGAATCGAACCCGGGCCCTTAGGATTGACATTCTGTTGCGCTGACCACTCAGCTGCCGGGGCCGGACATAGACTTAGTAGAAAATAAGCAAAAAAAAATTAACTTGATGCAAAATGTGATAGTTTTTGCGTATCTCAGTGTTTTTGACATCTTATCTCCGGGCAAGCCAAATTTTATTACAACGGCAGCTGTTGAAATATTTTAACAAAATTTCTTACTAAAGTTTTTAATTATAATAAAATGTTGTGTTTCAGGTACTCTGTTGATGGAAGCTCTATAAAACCTCTATAAAGTGGCAACTCCTCAAGAGAAGGCACAATGTGTGTCCTGGTTTATTGAGACAAAATCGGATGTTCAGGGCCATCGAAACTTCAGAACGAAGTATTGAAGAGATCCACCATCAGACGCTTCAGTCTGTATGTGTCACAAAAAATTTCTGTAGACAGGGACAGTGTTGGTAGAATCGGGCGACCAAGAACATCCGAGGAAAACATCGATCGCGTTTTGAAACGTCTCCACTCGTTCACCTACGATGTCCATCCGCACTGCTGCCAGACGGTTGCAACTACCACGTTCAACTGTGCAGAAGGCCCTCCACAAGAACTTACGGTTGTACGCTTACAAAGCGCAAATGTTACAGACACTTGAGACAAATGACAAGCCAATATGGGCAGAGTTTACACTCAACATGAAACGACTTTTGGAGGATGAAGCATTCCTCAAGCGAGTTTGTTTCAGTGACGAGGCCACTTTCCATGTTTCTGGGACATTAAAGAGACACAATGTGAGAATATGGTGATCTGAACACCCTCATGTGACTAGGGAGCTTGACCGGGATAGTCCTAAAGTGAATGTGTGGTGTGGACTCATGTACAACCGAATAATTGGTCAATAACTGCAGATGTTTACCTCGACCTTCTAACCGATTATGTAGCTCCAAAACTAATTGACTTACAACAACTATCATTTTCCAGCAAGATGGTGCATCGCCACGTTGGGGACTGCATGTTCATCAGTTCCTCAATGAAACATTTCCAGCAGATAGATTGGGAGGGAGGGACCAATTCTTTGGCCACCGCCTTCGCCAGATATCACTCCCTTGGCCTTTTTTTATGAATGTATGTAAAAGATACGTGCATCAAACATAGATATGAGACACTGCTGGCTTGAAGCAAAGGACTCTTAATGACATTGCCACCATTCATGGTGCAATGCTACAGCGAACATGGCAAGAAATAGAGTACCGCCTTGATGTGCTTCGTGCAACTAAAGGCCCCCGTATAGAAGTCTGTTAAACATTGTCAAAAAAACTTTCATAAACACTGATTACAGTAAACGAAATGTCATTAAAATATTTCAACAAATTTTCGAGTTGTAAAGGGACTTTATGGACACCCTGTACTTTAGTAGGTGCCTTTAGCGGCACATGCGGATACTGTCTGCGAAATTTATTGCGAATACTGCAAGAAGCGGCAGGTTTTCACACATCTCTTTGTTTATCTCTTGAATTGTGATAAGTTTATGGTTCTTAGCCCCACAGAAATTGTTGCCTGACCATAAGGGATATGTGCATAAGTTTGGTTGAAGTCAGGCCAGTGGTTTAGAAGTAGATGTGGAACATACAGACACGCACACACACTACGTCTATTATTGTTGTATGTACGGCTTTATGTGAAGCAATGATTAAGTTTATGTACACGTATGCTTTCCTTATTATTAGTTAGATATTGTGTGTTCACCATTAGTGTTGCACTAAATTTGATAGTTCATAAACTGTTGGATTCTTGCCTCTAGTAATTATAAAAGTTTTGCAATGCACCCAAAATGGTAGAGTAAATAGTCAGGTGTGCAAACACTTGATGGAAGATGTTGAACAGAACTTATTCTTAACTGTTTATAGGGAAAGGTATGACGGTTTCAGACAGTTAATTGTGTCATGTAAGCACCTGAAATGCAGTCTGTACCATTGAGGAGAAAGAGCACTTGCGTGATTTTCAATCAAATCGATGGTGCATTTTTGGAATGGCAACAAGTTACCTGTTTCTATTAAAACTGGAGAGGAATTCCGCCTTATGAAAAACACTTTTGTAATTTTCTTTACACCAAGACATATTTCAGTACTTTTATGCTATCTTCAGTGGGTCTGTTTATTTTCCTTCTGCAAAATTGTTACATGTTTGCAGAAGGAAAGTAAACAAACCTAGTGAAGATAGAACAAAAAGTGCTGAAACATGTCTGGGTGAAAACAAAACTACAATGATGTCTAGCATAAGGCGGAATTCCTCTCTAATTTTCTTAGCGAACACGGAAATAAGAAGCACTGCAACATTAACAAGATGATGGTTTCTATTACAATTTTAGGTTGTCTTTGGGTGTTTTGTTTTGTTTGCAAGTTCGTAATGATACTTTATATTTCATCTTCAGTTACTGTTGATATTACTCTCTATACTGTAGGCTGTGACGATCTCTAGCCGAAGTAATAACTGGAAAACTAGGTAAAGAAAACTTAAATGAGATGTCGTTCGAGATTTTAAAGTGCAATGTTTAAATCAGGATTTCAATAAGCACGAGTAGGTATTTGTTTGGTGGATTTTCATAAAGTATCAGCAGCTACCGGCACTGGCAACTCAAAAACAATTAATCTTCCAGTTATTAGCATAGCATTGGTATGATGCGAATTCGTGACACGCGGTATTACGGGGTTAATCAGAAATCTTCAGAAAAATTATAGTTTCGAAAAAGCCTACTTGCCCCACATTTCGTAATTGACCCACAGTATCCGGCATTCCCCTACACGTAAACATATCCACAGTCATTTAATCATTTATGTCTGCTGTCATGGGAAGTCCCACTTTCGGAGTTTATCGTCCTAGAGCACCGTCGTGGTCCGAAGCATTAAAGGAAAGAACATAAATGACTGCATTTACTATATACGTATTACACTTGATAAGTATAAATATTACACTTTGTTACTGAAGAAGTCTGTTATGATCGAAATTTCCTGACAAATTAATGCTGCGTACCAAACCTCTTCAGTACGGATGCTCGCATTTCACGATAAATGGTACTACCGGTTTAGCTGGACCTTCAAGACTCACTATCCGTATTCACAGCTTCAACATTATCCCAATACTTTTCTCCAACTTTCTAACCTGGCATATTTTTAGCTGTGAAGGCCGATCATGAGTCGTGCATGGGTAGCTCAGCTGGTAACAGCATTCTATATAATGACAACAGTTCGCGTTCGAGCCTCAGTCAGGCCCTCATCTCTGCCTGTGCTGCAGAGTGATATTCATTTTTTGTGACTGCTTGAAAAAGGCGTGGAGTTTTCTACCAATGAGTTGCTTTGACTAGCACTGCACTTTACTACTGGAGTTGGTAGGGCCTTACACTCCTCAGTACCGTACATCGATTTACTCACTTCATTACAGGGGGACTTAAAAGCTTAAAGTGGGCCCCATAGTGAGACATAGCATTTCTTATAAATACGAAACATTGCCATGTGTTAAAGAAGACCTACAACAGAAAACTGACGAGAGCCGCACCTTTGTCTTGTTTAAACACCACAGTACAACATGGAATTTCTTGTAAGTACAGAATACTGCTGTGTGTGAAAGAAGACGTACAACAGACCACTGATGGAACCCGCATTTTTGGTTCACTGTCTGACAGTCGGCCACTAGGCACATTTATGACGAATAAAAGCTGTTCACCAATGACCAGAATGTCGTACACTGGGGTAAGAATCAACTTATTTCTTCGTTAGTTTCAAAGGTGACTTTCACTTAGTTGTATCAGTATCTGTTTCATATTATTTCTTTCGACAGTGGCTCCAGTTGCTCATTCACTATAGAAATCCTAGCTTGTTAAGCGAAGTTCGTCTTTCACATCACCACCGTGTTCCGAAATATAGAAGGCAATCAAAGTAGAACAATTGCCACGTGGTCAAAGTTATATAACTCGAAGAAGTGGTGACTGAAATCAATGGCTGCGACTGTCAGTCAGCTATTGCACTGGGAAACTTGAGGGAAGTCCCAATATCGCTTTGTTCATGCTGCTACGTTCGTCAGATATTTGAAAAGATGACCAAGACGTTCTCAGGAGCGTACCGAGTGAAAACTTTAAGGAAGCGATGAGCCCGTTGAATGTCTCACTCATTAGCCACTTGCAGTTCGCAGACAGCTACTATACACAATGTTGCTTCGTATGAAGCGAATGCATTTCATCATGGCGCTTGGTACCCAGTCGTAGTCCACTGATCACACAGTGCACACAAATATGCCCATGTTATTCGATAATGCTCTGCTCTGGAATGCTATATGAAGTGAGACAGTATTTATGAGATATTTAGGAATGCTTACTTTCTAGCAAATTACGAAAACTACATCGCAATCACTTGCTATGTCAGCACTCAAAGAGTAGTGAACAGTTACACGTAAGAAAACATCGACGACACAATTGTAAGATACTCTGAGAAGCAGGTTTCACTTCTGTAAATCAGACGAGGACGGAAACGTAGTTCTAACGTAATTTCTCGTGATCAGTTACTATCGTAGATATACAAAGACGCCCTGAAAACAGCTACTGTAGGAGTTGCTAGTTTGTCACAGTAGAGAAAAGAATTCGCGTATCCAAGTTGCCAGATTTGCACAAATCCAGTAACACCTGCAACTCAAACATAAAGCACGAGTCGCAACACTATGCGATTTTATATAATCAAACTGATGTAATTTACAGAAATAGCATATTCTGTGCCTCATGTGGAATGGATTTGGGCTGTCACATTAACAAAAGTGCAAATGCAGTGATTTATTTTTAAAAATCGATAGCATTCTTAGGCTTCGTAGCTCTCTTCCTTACCTCTGACCCTCCCCTTTAACGACAACAGAGGAATGAAGCGCAACAAATCACCTCTTTTTCCCTTTGAGAAATTACTCGTAACAGGTTTTCACACATTAAATACCAAGCTAGTTGGAAGATAGCCTTCAAAATTCATTTTCAGTGGCTAACTTTCAAGAAACGTTTCAACGTGTCTTCTACTCATCATGTTCCATTGTTATAATAAATCCCCTTCTGATCTTTTAAAATATATGAAGGAACATGTCAGGATGGTTCTGAATGACCTCCTCGTAGACAGGACATTCAACCTTAATCTTCTTTCTTATCCTTCTACATCAGTAGATGGCGCTAAAGACACTTGAGTCCTGAAACATGCCAAGGCCATTACATGGCTGATGACGCGAGTATAGTTTCATCTCCGAATTTCGCAGGAATACACTGCAATTGCGTATTGCACTTTTCTCTTTGGTGGTCCTTCTTATTACCAAACAATGACTTGAATGATTGAAAGAAGGGATAGCTGACTGACAGGAGTCTGTGGATACATTATAGCGGAAGATATTTCTCTTTTGAAACGTGGTTTCTTGGAGACTTCGGAACTCGAGCTCTTGCATGCATATAAAATGGCACTTTGGTAGAACGATGTAAGCTGCCTCGTAATCAACTTCTGCAGCACATTAACAAGCTACATGCAGTAGTTTTCCATGTTCAGTACCTCACCAGTTCTAAAGACATATATGGGTGACACTATGTCAAACATTATCATTCACCACAACCCATTTTTTAACAAAATATTCATTTCAGACTTTAGTCATGCTGCACAAACGCACTGATTAAAACCGAACGTAAGGCTTACTTTCAGTTCTTCGCCCATCTCAGAAGTAATATAATTGCACAGCTCCTTTTTTTATGAGCCGAAGTCGTAGAAAATTTAAAAAAAAAAAACGTATGTGTGATGTCGTTGTAGTGACATAAAACGCCGTTAATTCATCTACATTTCATGGTCCTCGATGGCTTAATAGCCAGACCCCTATGTTCCATTATCGCACTGTCAGAATGGAAGTTGAAATTGACACTAAATGCTAGGAAAAATACAATCACGCATAAATTCTTTGAAACGTGTCCATTAGGATTGTTCCACGAAGCACTTCCACTAAATCAAAGTCTCAAGTAGCATTCAAATGAATTTACGTCCCATGTAGCGACCACTTCACGTAATTCCACGCCCTTGTGGGACGCTAGCCAGAGTATTTCATACCCTGTTGCATCCAAACTGCGATATATTTTCGCTAAGAAGCAGTGAAACTGCAGTTTGGGGTTGGCAGTACGGACAAATAACTCTAGTCTCAAAAATTCAGTCAGCTGTGATGCACCAGCTCTAGAGTGTGAAACTACGGCACTCTGCCGAACGTCGCGTTTGGAACAAGGCATGGCGGATCAGTTGCGATGCTCGTCATCGATCTTTGATTCGTCCCGTGAACAGAGGCCTCCCACTCCATTGTTCGTAATGTAGCAGCTATACGCTTTTCTTTCGGTTGCTAAATTTTCAATTTTATACCATTCGTGGAGTGAGTTTGCAACTTGCGTATTCATTTGCTCACTTTATGCCACATGCGTTTCCCCGCAGTTGGACCTCAGATCAGCAGAAGTTTAGCTCTGCCAATGTTAAAAGTAAGGTTCTCTCCCCATTCTCAAATGAGCATTTACGCGCGAAATTTACCCGTCTTCAGGCACATTTGCAAGTTGCGTGGGCTGCTTAGATTCTCGTATATTTCCATATTAATCTCCCCTCCCCAAAAGTTGCTGTTTTTAGTAATTGTGAATTTGTGGTACTATACAATGCGTACTTGAGGTGAAGTTTTCTAGCAGCTCTTATCCCTTTCATTTGATACTTACCATCCACGTAGGTGAGTACACTGAACACAGTAGGCCCTGGTGTTTCACTAGGATTCATGATTCATGGAATGCTTTAGCATTATCCTTTGCGCATATCTGGCAGCGTATTTTCTCAGAAAAAATGAATAAGATTATTTTCGAATAAGAGTAAAAATCATGTATGCAGGGGGTCCCACTTAACTCTGTCACATTCTCGAAACGAAACACAATGTGAAAAATACGAGTGGCCACGGATGAACCTACGTCAGGGACACACACAATGGGCAGGAAAGCGCAAAAATGTAAACAAACATCACATTCAACACAATGTTACGTTTTTTTAATGGCAGACATATTTATTTTCGACTAATATAAGAACTAGAATTAGTTGTTTTCACCGTTCTAAACCTCATACCATCTGAAATTCACAGATTTTTAAGGGTGGCAACTGCGCCACAGTTTCTGCCGTAATGCCCAAAGCAAGGGTTGCCTGCAGCAGCTTTCAGGACAGTGCTGGCAACCCGCATTACGGCAACACTGTATTGCACCAAAATCTGTGGCATTGTTTCGGTTATTTAAAGTCGAAGTATTCCAGCAGGTGTGAAGTTTGTAGCAGTGAAACCGTGTTTGTTTACTTTTTGGTAATTGTGCATTCCTATCCAGTATGGAACCTCTGACATATATGAATCCCTGGCCAATTGCATTTTTCCACGTTTTGTTTTATGTTTCATATTGTCAATTTACAGTATTCGACCAATTATTTCTGGTACCAAAAAATTTGTTGTCGCCACGTTGGTACCAAGTGGCACGTTTATGAAAACACTTCTTCTCGCAATGTGCACACGTATAGTCTACAAAGATGTAATATGTCATAAGACTATCAAATCCATGATTGATTGAAACAATACTTTTATAGGTGTGGTCACGATGCGCATGGTATTCTCTTACCTTATGCTGACTTCCATCCCACCCCGTTAAGGAGGATGTATAGCTTAACGGTGTAGAGGGTCAAAGATACAACGGGACTTGGAGTCAGAACTGGAGTGCAGTGATGGTAATTAGGCTACATTGGAATCAGCCACAGCCAGCAGCAATTTACAGGGTGTTTCAAAAATGACCGGTATATTTGAAACGGCAATAAAAACTAAACGAGCAGCGATAGAAATACACCGTTTGTTGCAATATGCTTGGGACAACAGTACATATTCAGGCAGACAAACTTTCGAAATTACAGTAGTTACAATTTTCAACAACAGATGGCGCTGCAAGTGATGTGAAAGATATAGAAGACAACGCAGTCTGTGGGTGCGCCATTCTGTACGTCGTCTTTCTGCTGTAAGCGTGTGCTTTTCACAACGTGCAAGTGTGCTGTGGACAACATGGTTTATTCCTTAGAACAGAGGATTTTTCTGGTGTTGGAATTCCACCACCTAGAACACAGTGTTGTTACGAAGTTTTCAACGGAGGTTTAATGTAACCAAAGGACCGAAAAGCGATACAATAAAGGATCTGTATGAAAAATTTCAACGGACTGGGAACCTGACGTGCTGGAAAGGTAGGGCGACCGCGTACGGCAACCACAGAGGGCAACGCGCAGCTAGTGCAGCAGGTGATCCAACAGCGGCCTCGGGTTTCCGTTCGCCGTGTTGCAGCTGCGGTCCAAATGACGCCAACGTCCACGTATCGTCTCATGCGCCAGAGTTTACACCTCTATCCATACAAAATTGAAACGCGGCAACCCCTCAGCGCCGCTACCATTGCTGCACGAGAGACATTCGCTAATGATATAGTGCACAGGATTGATGACGGCGATATGCATGTGGGCAGCATTTGGTTTACAGTGGCCATTGTCTCCATTAACGAAAATCAAGAGTGACATACAAACGCTGTCATTACCGCAATGTCAGCGGGGAGCAGCGATATTTAAGTACACCCGAACCAGCCTATGAGGGTTCGAACAGCTGGACAGTCACTTGGCATCGAGCCTGTGCTGCTCAGCACAATGCCCAGGGACTCAAACTGATTTAAACTAATAATAATTAAAATAATAACCTTGAAAGTTATGATGACAACAATAATATTTACGCGCAGCATTTCTACTACCAAATCTAGTAGACCGCCCCAGAATTGCTTCGATGGCTTCCTTTAGTCCGACCTGGTGCGGATACCAAAGACTCGAGCAGTACCTGAGAATGGGTCTACTAGTGTACTATATGCGGTCACCGTTACACATCTGTAGTCATCAGTCCCCTAGAACTGAGAACTACTTAAACCTAACTAAACTAAGGATATAACACACGTCCATGCCCGAGGCAGGATTCGAACCTGCGACCGTAGCGGTCACGACTGAAGCGCCTAGAACCGCACGGCCACACCGGACGGCATGCCCGTTCCATTTCATATCGTTTTGCAATGTTAAGCCCAGATATTTAAATGACTTGACTATGTAAAGCAGCACACTTGTAACGATGCATTCGATCATTACGGGTTTGTTTCTCCTACTTATCGGCATTAACGTATATTTTTCTGTATTTAGAGCTAGCCGTTTTTGTCTACGTCATTTTGCATTCTTCTACAGTCACTCATCTTCGATACTTTCTCGTGCACCATTGCATCATCGGCAAGCAGCCGCAGACTGCCACTCATCCTCTCCTCCAGATGATTTATGTATACAGAAAATAACAGCGGAGCCACCGTTATAATGCCGAATCCAAAACACAACAACTTTTTCATTCCCACTCTCCTAGCGTTGCCTCAGTTGAAATCAGACACCACTAAAGAAATTCCCAGAGCTCTCGGTGAAATTCTGGAGAGTGTTGCAGATGGCCAGGGACAAGAATAGTTGCATCACGTATGAGACTTAAAACCTGTTACATATTACACGCAGATGACAAAAGTGAAGGGCTAGCGATATACAATATACAGACGGCGATAGGATCACGTACATCAGGTACAAAAGGGCAGTGCATTGGCAGAGCAGTCATTTGCACATAGGCGATACTTGTGGAAAGGTATACGACGTGATAATGGCAACATGACGCGAATTAAGACTGGAACTAAAGGAATGAGATATTCCATTTCGGAAATCGTTAAAGACTTCCATATTCTGTCATTCAAAGCGTCAAGAGTGTGCCGCGAATAACAAATTTCAGACCTCTCGCTGTTGACGATGTAGTAAAGAACCGAGAGCAGCGACGTTGGCGTAGAAGTATAGAGTTTTCTGAGCTAAGAAACAAACAACACTGCGTATAATAATCGCAGAAATCTGTGTGGGACGTACAACGAACGAAACAAATACGGCAGTGCGGCGAAATTTGGCGTTGTGGGACTATGGCAGCAGGCTACCGACGCGAGTGGTTTTGCTAACAATACAACGTAGCCTGCAGCCACTCTCCTGCGCTCATGATCATATCTGTAGGACCCTAGTCGACTGGAAGACCGTGACTTCCTCAGATGAGCAGATGAGCCCCGATTTCGGTTGGTAACGGCTGATGGGGTTCCAGTGTGGATCAGACCTCATGAAACCATGGACCCAAGTTGTCAACACGCACTGTGCAAGCTGGAGATGGCTCCATAATGGTGTGGGCTGTGTTTACATGGAATGGACATGACCCTCTGGTCCAACTGAACCGATCATTGACTGAAAATGGATATGTTCGGTTACTTGGAGACCATCTGCACCCATTCATGGACTTCATGTTCCCAGACAACAATGGAATTTTTGTGGATGACTATGTGCCGCATCACCGGGCCAGAATTGTTGGCGATTGGTATGAAAAATATTCTGCACAGTTCGAGTGAATGATCTGGCCTCCCAGAACGCCCATGAGGCCACTTCGTGCACAACTTCTGCACCAGCAACACTTTCATGGCTATGGAGGCAGCATGACACAATATTTCTGTAGGGGACTCTCAACGCCTTGTTGATCTCATGCTACACTATGCCGGGCAAACGGGCTTCCGACACGATATTAGGAGGTTTCCCATGACTTTTGTCACGTCAGTGTAGACTTTATTCAAATGTTTTAACGCAAAAAAACACTACTTCAATTTGTTAACACATCAAGAAAACTAAGTATAACACCATTTCTTTGCAGGTGGGAGGTTACATAATAATGTAAAAAGCTACATTATAAAGTAAAAAGTGTAGAAAATATAGCAGTACTCACAGGAGACATAAAATGTCTTCGACGCCTAATTTGCATTATAGTCGTTATTATTTTCAACATATGTTCATTGCACAGACTGAATAAAATTGCTCCCCAGCCTTGGAACAAAAGGGCCGGAATATCTTTGGGCATCAAAAATAATAGTTGTATGCATAGTCGATGGACTTGAATTGCCATGATTTCACTGTTTTGTCTATCAACTTCACCGTAACGAACTGGAAAATAATTAGCTCCTCTCTTTCACAGGGTCTGAGATTACTTGCGTGACTAAAGTCAAGTGACGTGGAACGAAACATATATAAGTGGTACTCGACATATAAAGAAAAAGAACAAAGTTGCTGATGTAAGTGATTTCAAGGAAGGTCACCTTTTATAGGCCCTAGATAGCTTTCTTTTTACGTGATATAATCTTTAGCCTGTATCAGAACTGAGCGAACAACAACGCTTATTGAAGTGTTGGTGTCGTACGTTCGTGTCACATTTAACAAAGCAGACATAGGAAACTTGAACTCTCTGTAAATTAGGTGGCAATGTATGTGTGTGTGGGAGGGAGAGGACATAATAGTCGAAACTTTCGTAATTATAGTTCATCTCATCTGTTGACTAAGGTATCCTGGCACATGAAACGAACAGCAACGCCGAAACAGTCTGAGAGTACAGCTCATTCTGCAAGCAGAAAGTCTGTATATTTTGAGAAGGTGAACGACGCTCTTGGAACAAAGTTGACGAAACTTTTTGTTCTGATAAACCTCCGCCCTTCAAAAAAATTTATTGACCGCTATATGTCAAGAATGTGTAGAATCCGGCCGAATATGTGGTAGTATGCTTCGAATGATCTATCTTCATCAGAAGAAGTGGTATATGGAGCCGAACAGCTATATGACGTTGGAGAACGCATTCACTTGCTTGGCGGAAGTGGTATGTATTTCTAACTACAGACTTTTCTTTTAAATTCTCAGTTCTTTTTTACAGACATGAATATTCTGAAGCAGAGAAATACACGTACATGAAGCAAGAACCACAATGAGTAAATATCGAGTCCGTTGTTACAAAATGCCCCGTATTTGAGACACGAAAGGCTATGAAACACATGCCATAAGGGGATCTTGATGTATCCTTGTGGCAACAATCTTCATGAGACTTTCGTTGCATTTTTAAGCCGCACAGTGTGTCACCATATATAGGGTGTACCCACACTCCAACACCAAAATTCTAGAGGCTATATAATGAATTTTCACTCTGCACTGGAGTGTGCACCGATTTGGACATTTTTGGCAGATTAAAACTGTGTGTCAAACCGGAGCACGAACCCAAGACTTGCCTTTTGCTATATCGACTTTTTTGTCGTCTTTTCTTTCGATCCGTTTCTTCATCAGTAATTCTGTGCGTATGTCAGACGACATCTTTCAAATACTGTCGATGAGAATTTCAGTTTTCTTTGTTTCTTTTTTAAACAGAAGGTGTCTTGTCCCTTGAGCGAGCTATACAAGTGCGAACTGCTACCCGCCCTCACAGTTCACAGTTTCATCTCTGCCACTATCTCTATCCTCCGTTCGAAATTTCAAAAGTTCTACATACGTCGCGAGATAAACACTCCTACAAGAAACATAAAGCGCAGAAAAGGCTTAGCAACAGCATTGGCCATTATTTCCGGAATAAAATTTCATTTGCAGAGCTAGTTTTTTTCCTTTTCTGCGAATGTTCGTTCTGCAATTCTTAAAGGTATGCGTAAAAACTTCCCTGTACTTTGGATGGTAAGATGATTCTGCGAAGACTGAGGCGGGGGTTCTTGAGTCGTGCGTGGGTGGCTCAGTCGATGGAGCACCTCCCCGCAAAAGACAAACGTCCAAGTTAGAATTCTCTGGTCCAGCACACTGTTTTAATCTACCAATTTTAGAGTTCGTTCAGGAAGGCTTTTTGAGTATTCTGGTATAAGTGACCTGTGGTCCACGAGAGCTCGTCAAAGAATAATAATGTAATTATGATTTCTTCGATTTGTTATCGGAGCTACTTCACGTTCTGTAAAAACACCTGCACACTAGTGAAAAAGTCGCCAATAGGCAGCCGCCAAAACGTGGCGGCCGTCGTCGCAGGGACGGCAAAGCGTCTTTGCATCGCTCTTCCATTGTATCAGGTGAACACACGACGTGCATATGGGCCAACTTTTCAACGGAAAAACTACCCACACTGCTGTGTAACACGGTTGGCATACAACAAACCCGAAATCGGACAGAAAGTTACTGAATGTAAGCGTGAAGGCTTATGGGTATTACTGTTGGTAACAGCAAGTACTGTGAATGATGGAACAGGTATCTTTCTACATGCTATACACAGGATATACCTTAGCCATCTGAATTGTTGTGCGGATACATTCAGTGAACTACAAAGATAAATAGGGGCAAATCAAATGAAATACAGTACTGTAATGTTCCATCGGATAAAAGGGCAGGTGACTCCTGTATATAAGAAGGGTAAAAGAACGGACTCGTAAAATTACAGACCGCTATTCTTATCGCTAAAATAACGGCCCTGTAAAATATCAAACCGCTATAACTATCATCGGTTCGTTGCAGAATCCTTAAACATATTATGGTTCGAATGTAACAAATTTTCTTGAGACAGAGAAGCTTATTTCCACGAAATAGCACGGTTTAGAAACCGAAAATTGGAATAACTGCAAGTAGACTGGAAAGGCAGCTGCAGCGTACAATTTGATGTCGATGTCGTAACTATGTGCTGACAGAAGGCTCAAATACGTATTACGCTAATTGAAGAACCCTGAAAGTCCGAAACGCGTATTAGCTTAAATAAAAATACATAACAAAGTGGGTGGTTGCTGTCATTATTGAAATGATTACATAGTAGCAAATGACAAGTTGTTACAGATTAAAACAGAATCTATTACAGCAGATGTAGTTGCACCGAAACATTTGGAGTGTAGCATCATTTGGTAGAGAACTATGGCCTCTGGGAAAATCGGAAAAACGATAATTGAAGCGTTTGAGATATGGTGCTATAGAAAGATGTTGAAAATTGGGTGGATTGATAAAATAAGGAATGAGGGGGATGTCCGTAGAATCGGTGAAGAAAGGAATCTATGAAAACACTGAGAAGAAGATCTTTCATGGTACAAGAGGAAACTGTAGAGGGGAAAGCTTTAGACGAAGATAGATATTGGAATGCATCGAGCAACAGTTTTGGAAGTACCGTGCAATTGCTGTTTTGACATGATGAGTTTCTCACAAGAAAAGAATTCATGGTGGCCACATCGAAGCAGTCAGAAAACCGACGAGAAAAAGAAATAGCTTTCATTACTATGCAGTCTACCTCAATAGTAACATTTCCTTTCGAAACGATCTTGCAGCCAACAGAGTCTTACCCAAGCCGCACCACCGCAACTACGTGGGGCTAAAATGCGCTGCTACTTCATGTTTCGTGGGTATAGTGTTTTCCGTAGCTACTCTCATTCCCTGTGCTAATTATTCACAGAAACGAAGGTTACAGTTCAGTCGATTTAAAATTGTCTGCCTATAAGTAATTGGTGACCGCACGACTGCTACCTCTATTTAAATGGTGACTCATAAAGCATTGCGTGCACGGGAGTTACAGCCGCCTCAGTTTCTTATGTTTCTTCATGTATTATTTTTACACTTCAGGTGTTCTCCTAGTGCTTTTGTAATTATAACTGAAGTATGACTTTATGTAGATTGTGTCTCTGTAACACATGATTATTCATTGTGAATATCTAGCTGTTGGCTTCGTCTCGAAGGTCTCAACATTTTAAGCTGCGTACGTTGCACGTAATGGCTGAGCAACCTATTTTCGTTCAACGTATAAGGGAAGTCTTCTCAGTATGACCCCACGAGATAAAGGAAAGGTGCACGGATATCAATACGACAAGCATGCCAACCCTCACAGTTACGGGCATTAATTTTTTGTTACAATTTAGTGTTCTTCAAGGAACACCCTCATTAAGTTCGATAATTTTCAGTGCAACATACGTAGGACCCATCGTATATGTTTTGTTTATTAAATTCAGATAGTTTTCACAACATTAAGTTGGATTAAATAACAGTCGCCAGACCTTCTATGCAATTTAAAAAAAAGTCTAAGTTGTTAACTTTGTTGGCAATAAAATATTATTTAGTGGATTTCCATCAGAATATTTCATTCATTCAAAGGAGGACAGCACAGAAAGTGACTTAAAAGCCACAACAGTGCGAAAACGCACTTTTAGTGGGATGGCACGTTAACAGGTTATACGATTTCACAAATTTAGAGCAATTTCTACATTTCATGGTCTAGAGCAAGAACAGAAAGCTATTTGCATGAGAGAGAGGCTGTAATAAAAAGATGTTTTCGTCTTCTAGACTGCGTCTCACGGCAAGCCTGGGATCGAAGGAGGTAAACCCATTTCGCTGACCTATCCGCTGTGAGCTGTTGAGTGGGTAACAGGCGATCCCTGTTTCTCAAGCGTTTTCAGTCAAGTTCAACAACTCTTTCTAAGATCTCATCTCAAAATAGTCAAAACTGTTGTAATAGATTCAACCTATTGTTAATTAAACAGAGAAACAATAAACTTAAGATATAACGTAATTAAATAAATAATTTGCGTTAATTTTCCGTTTCATGACCAAATTAGGTCGTGTGGAGGCGCACTAACCAGGTAGAAGACTGACGGCGTAAGAATTGGCAGGTGATCTTTAAAGATCTACACCCGACACAAAAATCTGCACTTGAAGCAATAGATTACGTAGGAATGCTCTTGTCTTCAGATGCACCCTTATGCGATGACCTCCACACGTGTAATACACCTCATTTCATGACATACTGTCTTGTCACATTCTTCCAGTGATTGAACCATTTGACGTTACATTCACTAATTTTATCTTGTAGTTTAGATATGTGAAATTCTTGTTTATCTTTATAACTAGTAACAACCTACCTTTCATAGCACTAAAAAATCTAGCAGTTGCAGTTTCGTAAATATTTGAATTTCCCTCAAACATTATTTTACCTTTTGCGCGTGTAATCATCAGATTGAGAGCAGTTACTTATGTGGAGGTGGACGTAACGATATAGACAGACACTATGATACTGCTTTATGGAACAAGAGAAAAATGTTGCCAGCTCCTGATGAGTGCACCAATTTTTATGTACTTACCAACAGCACGAATGTTTGGAAAGTAATGAATGGTTCCTCACCTGAAATGAAAGAAATCACGAGAAAGACTGCGATTTAAAGGTCAGATAGCAATTTTTCATGTTAAAACTAAAACTGTAACACTCAGGTTCCATTTATTGCCAGCTGTCATTTATCATCGGGCTCTTGATCCAACACATTTAATAGTCGTAAACCTTACACACTGGTTCTGTGATGCAGAGACCATCATGAACTCAGCGATACAAAACTGCAATGCCTAAGGAAACACTAAGTTAGTGATATGAAAAATAATTATTAATTCTTAATGGTCAGAACAAGTACGCTGTGGTGGATAGTCACGGAGCTACAATAATTAAGTGATATCATTAGCATTTGATGAAAAAAACCGTGATCCACACAACTTGTTTAGTTATCAAATGGTGCAATATTAGGGTAGTCACAAATGCATCAAGGAAAATCTCTCTGTGATACCTTCTAACGAGGAATATTATAAAGTTAATTCACTCATAAGTAGTGGAGTAAAGGCCAGAAGGGAATTAAGGAAGTGAACCAGTGCATCTTCTTGTTTTCTAATACCATGACAAGTCTAATTCATCAAATGAGTGACCACTTAACTCTAACAGACAACCAAAGCCAGACATAAGATTAGGCGTCATAAACATTTAGCTGCGTGGTAAATAAAATTGCTGGGCTAAAACTGCTAGACATACATGTGAAATATGTGTAGAAATACGTATGAAATATGTTAAATATATGTGAAACGTATTTAACGAGTGCGCAAGCGGGCAAAGCCACGGGTAAAAAGCTCGTCCTAAACCTCTGGAATGATTTCCTCGAAATTTGGCACAGATTTAGTTAGCAAGTTGTGATATAGTCACGATAAAGTTTCCAGCGATCCAAAAAATATTATCTTTGTTTTATTCCAGTCTTGGATCATATACCATAATATTACTTATTTCAGGAAGCCGAAATGGTTAACGGTTTTAATTGCACCGTCACATGCAACATTGTAATATGTCTAATGCAACACGTTTTTACTGAGGTATGTACATGCTGTACAGTTGTTTTATAGATGTTTTCTGCTTTCCATTCTTATAGTTTTTTGGAATTCCTCTATGTGCTTCTATTTTATAAGTCAGAAGATGGCCATTTCTAAACGAAATTAACAACCTAATTACAAATAAACATTGTTATCCAAGAGAGGATTTATTGTAAATGAAATAGTCAGTTACGATCCTTAAAGAAATAGTGTGGGGGTATGAACAATCACCATGTGAAGAGAGAAGGCGGGAGAGGGAGAAGGAGACACAGAGAGGGAGGAGGAGACAGAGACAGGGAGAGGAAGAGATGGACAAAGACAGGGAGGGAGCAGGAGATGGTGAGATTACAAAGGAGCAAGTCAGTGCTTCGAACAGTGCAAGTAATACCATGGTTACCCCGTTTCTATGGCAACAGATGGCGCAGCATGACTGCACGCCTCGCCCTCGCTTCGCACGCCAGTAGAAAGAAATAGCGTGGGAGGATGAGACAGAGAGAGGGAAAAGAAGAAGATGAACTAATGGAAGGTTGGAATAAATACATGCCCTGGCAACGACGGATACTCAGCTAGTTTACAATAATGTTTAACCTTCCACCAGCGTATTCAACAGAAAGAAGCCAATCTGACTCGCCCTACCCTAAGGTAGAAAGTGTGCCCAGGACCAAACCTTCATCTCGACGCGACGGTACCAGGTTTCCCCTTCCACAAGAATATAGCCAAATACCACACATGTAATTCTGGGTACATTGTATGAAGAAGGTCTGAATGTTCTGCTGCTTGCATTGTCAGTTCTTGGGCTTCACTCAAAACCACAACTATCTAGCTTCCATTTGTCTCACGTTTGCAGTTCAATGTCCTAGCACCGGCGTTCTACGTTGCATCCAAAGGAAAGGTAGCATACTCCATCTAGCCGGACACAAACCAGGCGGCACGTCCTGCTGTTTGCAGGCCCCGCTTGGCCACCCACGCAAGTTTCTGAAGCTGCCCTGCTCGACGCCCACTATTAAACCTGATTCTTGTAGCTACTCATTTATTGATACCGAGAAAAAATATTGAAACTAAAATGGAAAGAAAGTCACCTGAACTCGAATTAATGTCATATAAATCTGGAATGGAGAGAGAGGCCTCGACGAGGGCAAAGCCTCGCTCTATAATCAGTAAAATGTTTCTGGAACAGCAGTAATCTCTTTAAAAAATAACAAAAGCGGCAATCAATTTATATATTTATCTTCCGAAAACGAATCATTGACAGTGACGAAATAGTCAAATATGGAGGTATTAAAGTTTATCTCAAAGAACGTTGGGAGAGGAGCATGGGATGAGACCGTGTGAGAGAAAAGATATCTAGCCTCACACAACTGAACTTGTCATCTAGCTAGAGAAGTAATATCTAGGATAAGAAGTAGCAAACAAACTGCCCACACAACATTGTACCAGTAGGTACAATTTGGGGATTCACTATAAACTCCGCGTACTTAAATATGAGCTTCTTGTCTGGTATGAGACAGTTTCCATTCTTTTGTCTTGTATTTGGCTAATCTTTCAGTCCTCCAGTACACGCAACACCAGAAGTCCCCAATGATCCGTTTTAGTTACTGTAATACTGTACCACTACTACAGTTATCCCCTCTAGCGCTTATTCCGTTTGCTAGCGTAAGGTATCCTGGATGCCTTACTACATCTGCATTTTTCTAGCAATGGCCAAGCGGAGGACCACAGTGATTATGCGTTGGATGAAATTTGGTGTTTCAGTCTTCGATCGCTATTCATTATTTTCAATTACCGGTTTCGGGCTAGCTGCCCATCTTCAGATCATGTATTGCAGTTACATAGTAACTTGTCCGTACAGAACAAGTTACTCTGTAACTGTAATATATGATCTGAAGATGGGCAGCTAGCCCGAATCCGGTAACTGAAAATAAAGAATAGCGATCGAAGACTGAAACGCCATATTCTATTTAATGAACGATCGCGGAATTCCCACTAAGACAATCATGCCTAGTTTTGATTAATGAGTTGGACCTCACTGAAAGGCGTAACATCCGATGTCAGACTACCCACATGTTTCGATGGTTCCTTTGAAAAGCCCACAGTCAATTGCTTGCTCGTTGTTTCTTTTTTTTTGTTTTTTTTTGTTTGAGCTAATATTAGACCCCCCCCCTGTTCCTTGGTTTCCTTGGGATAATAGCTTATCTCTATGTTTTTGTTTTCTAATGCGTATTCGTTGGGTGCTATACTTGCAAGTGTAATTTTAACATTATTCACTACTCATATTTCGCATTCTCCTTAGTTTATCCTTTCATTTTTTTTTTCTGGTCCATGTTACGAAGTGTCAGATTGAGTTTACTTGAATGCTTCTGTCTTTCCTTTCTGATTCAGTTTATTTGCACTTCGAGGAAATATCATTCCTAAGCAGCTATGTAATGTTAGCTTTTCACTATACACTTCACATTCTTGTACGCATTTCATCCATCACTACCCTGGAGCACGCTGGTAGATAACGATAATATTTGCTGTTTTGTCTGTACTGCACCTACAGTAATCTTTCCCATCTGGTTTATTTTCTGTTCTACTGTGTTGCACTTTGAAGCACTCTGAATGACTTGCTTCAACACGTTGGTGTTTCCATTTCGTCTATCTTTTTGACGTTATCAGTGTTTCAACATCTCGTACGAAATTCCTGTGAACTACAGCCTACTCTTCTACAACATTCTCTAGGGGTACTCCCCAACTCAGATTCGCGTTTGTCGATTCCATCCAGTTAACAACAACGTGTTGATTTTCGTCAGCTAAGAAGTCCTCCTTTCAGGAGCCAAGGAACACAGCGGTCAAAGTCCCAGGACGCGCTCACTCAAGTATATACTTTACAACCCAGGACTTGTAAATATTCGCTAACGAAGGGAATACATACGTTTTCCTCTGTTTTCCACAGTAAAAAATGGTTTAAATGGCTCTGAGCACTATGGGACTTAACTTCTTAGGTTATCAGTCTCCTAGAACTTAGAACTACTTAAAGCGAACTAACCTAAGGACATCACACACATCCCTGCCCGAAGCAGGGTTCGAACCTGCGACTAGCGCCTAGAACGACTCGGCGACCCCGGCCGCCTTTCCACAGTAACTTCTGAATAAGTTATTCATTGCCGTCGGTTGAAACCGATATCAATATTTGGGAAGTCTGTTTCTTACGTTTCATTTCACCAGGCCAATGTCTCGAAATAATATCGTCGTGTAGTCATCGGTCAGAAATTTGATTTCAGTAATCTGTCCAACATATTTATTACAAGCTCTCAGTTTCTTCACAACTCATTCGTCAGCAAGAGTATTATTTACATTATTTCGAGACTCAGTGATAAATTAGCGTGTGACAAAAACAGACAGTTCCTTAACAAAATTATGCTACGGAGAGAGATCTACAAATCACTTTCAACACTTTGATTGTCAAAACTTGACTTTATAACGTTGTATAATTACGTTAGAAGAAAACACATGAAGAACAGAATGTATTATTTATTTAATTCCTAGGCTTGGCACGTCCAACTTAAAAAAATTATTTCATAATTTTTTGCTTACTACTCTTCTTCAAGTTAAGATTTCCTCCTTCCAAACTACATCGTGTCCAGTTTTTCCTACAACTGCCGTCTGAAGATAAAAAGCTATTTTTACTGACACACAGTAAATTTTAATAAACGAAGCAAAATTATGACATTTATGATCAGCTAATATTATGACTCGCAGTTCCTCGTTTACTTACAGGCCCCATCTGAGGTCATGAGGTCATCAGCCCCCTAGACGTAGAACTACTTAAACCAAACCAACCTAAGAACTTCACACAAATCCACGTCCGAGACAGGATTCGAACCAGCGACAGTAGCATCAGCGCGGTTCCGGACCGAAGCGCCTGGAACCACTCGGCCACAGCTGCCGGCTACATGTCCTCAAAAGGAGCTTCTGCTGTAAACTATACAGAGATCTCAGGACTGAAAGTTAGCGAAATGATTTAGAAACCACTTCTCTGAGATGAACGAAAAAACTGAAAAATTGTGTAGGATTTGGCAAGCGCCCGTATGTAGTGACCTACTACCACTAAGAAGGATGGTACATATTCTTTTCTCAAAGATAAATTGGTGTTTACGCTACCATGCGCTGTATTGGTTAGTATTTCTCGAAGACACAAGATGATTCCAAACGAGGAAGTTCATCTGAGTGGTGACTGAGGGGGTCAATAAAAATTTAAATGTCGTGTGACGAGGGCTTCCCGTCGGGCAGACCGCTCGCCTGGTGCAAGTCTTTCGATTTGACGCCACTTCGGCGACTTGCGCGTCGATAGGGATGAAATGATGATGATGATTAGGACAACAAAACACACAGTCCCTGAGCGGAGAAAATCTCCGACCCAAGCGGGAATCGAACCCGGGCCCTTAGCCCTTAGGATTGAGAGTCTGACGCGCTGACCACTCAGCTACCGGGGGTGGACTGGGGACGAATGGGGGGGGGGGGGAGGGTTATCTGAAACGCTAGGAATACCTTCTAACACCTGAGGAAACCATGTAAAAATGTGTATCTCTCCGTTCTGCATTCCAAAATAGCTCCCCACTCGCAGACCCACAGCATGCGCCCGACGTTTATCTAGCGCAGCTGTCCGTCCTGAAATTTCACCCTCGGCGAGCTAGTGTGCTGTCCTAATAAATCGGAGGGAGCAGCGCTATCCGTCCATTACTTGGGGCTGCGCCGCGGGCGGCCTGATGCCAGGGGCAGCCGACGGAGCAGCTCGTAAATTAAGAGTGGAGGGCGAGGGGCGGCACGGTGTGCTGGGGTGTGGTCGCTTATTTGTCCGCTCAGGCCAGCGGGTGAGCTGGCAGAGCAACACTGAGCGCGACCGCTGTGTCTGGAGACCGGCCAGGGCAAACAGCCTCGCCCACACTCTCACCCGAGTGCCCAAGACGTCAGCACTAAATGCCAGTACGAGTAGTTCTTACCTTTAGTTGCGTAAACCACATTACCTCGTATCGGACACTTCCTTTTTCTTTCACTTCAATGCTAACCCAGAACATTGTACTTAATTTCAGCTTTTTAAAGCCCAAATGACACAAGAACATGATATTAATTAAGAAAGGGTCGATAGTTTGGTATTCACAAATTCAAGAAATATACACTGCTCAACAAAATTTTGGAATACTATCGTAAAATGTCGTCTACGATACTAGAGGTCTACCGACCTAGGCTATTCATGCATTATCCAGTTAGAACCCATATACTGGACAGGGTTTACTACTGGCATGCTTTGTAGACGTTTCCCAGACATGTAAACATACCGCAGTCGCACCAGCATACCGCGAGCAGTCCAATGTCAACAACAGCTTCATTCTGTTTATGTTGGGCATTGCAGTAACATGCTACATAGAGTCATACACCTCTTTGATAGAGTGAGGATAGTGGATTTATTTTCAGAAGGTCAGACACAGCAAGATATTGCCGATCGGTTATATGTCACTCAAAGTGGGGTTTCTGAAGTGTGGAGAAGGTACAGAGAGACGGGAATTGTGAACGATAGACCTCGCAGTGGTAGTCCTCGTACGACAACACCAATACAGAACCACTTTATCGAACAGTCTGCTCGTAGGATTCCAACATCAACTGCCAGAAGTACTGGAAATGACTTCCCATAGACAACAGGGTTTCGTATCTCAGACCAAACATTTCGTTGAAGATTTTATCAGGGTGGAAATGAAGACCACCCTGATAAAATCTTCAACGACCTGAACCAAAGGAACATGATGCAATCGAAGGACCTGGGCTCTTGCAGATCATCATTGGAACGTTGGAGAATGGAGTAATGTCATGTTCGCTGACGAGACAAGATTTGGTTTGTTACCGGGAACTAGACGTTTTAGTGTTTGGAGAAGCACTAGACGAAACCAGAAACGCCCGTACGTTCAGGAATTCCATCCGTTTTCTTGTGTAATTGGGATCTTCTGGCCGAAGCATTGGCCAGCACAATCCCCAGACATGAATGCAATTGTGCGTGCATAGGATCTGTTGAAGGTGGCCATCGCACAGCTTCCTAGTTCACCTAACAATCTTCAGGACCTCACGGAAGCTCCCATTGAGGAGTGGGACCTTATTCCCCAAGATAAACTCGATGGTCTGATCCAGAGCATGCCTCTCAGAGTGGAAGAACTCATCCGTGAGCGGGGAGGATATACAACTAAAGACTAATAATCATGATCATGAGACAACAATTTTCATTGTTTGTGTTTTCATGATGTGCACTCAGGAGACAGCCTTCTTTGTTATGTAATAATTTTTTTGTAACTAATCAAATCTGTTCTTGTTTTCGGATGGAAGTACGTTTATTTTATTAATAAGGTTTTGTGCAAACCTCAATGGCTGTCCTATAAGAAGTCATTGTAGTAAAATCTATGATATTCCAAACTTTTTTGAGCTTAGTAGTTTACACACAATGGAAGCGTACTTTAATTCTGTATTTAATTACCTACATTTTAAGTATTTGTTGTATATTTCCTTGAACTTGCTAAATAGAGTGCACTTCTGTCTGAGCCGCGCAGGTTAGCGTCGTGTCACGATCCGCACGGCTGTCCCCGTCGGAAGTTTGAGTCCTCCCTCGGGCGTGGGTGTTTATGCGTCGTCCTTAGCGTAAGCTAGTTTAAGTTGGATTAAGTAGTGTGTAAACTTAGGGACCGATAATCTCAGCAGGTCACATAAGACCTTACCACAAATTCCAACTTCTGTCTGTCGATTACAGCTCTTGTTCATTGCAACGCCTCCAAATCTACATGTTGTCGTAGCAAATGCCACTGTCAGCTCCCTCTTTCCTCTTCCCGTCGTGGAAGAACGGTCGTTGGTAAACTATCGCATTATTTCAAATTCCCCTATTTCATCATTTTTCGTATCTAGGGATGTATGTGGGAGGAATAAATATGTAGCTGATCCTTCCAGGAATGTGCATATCAGGTAGTTTAACTAACTCTCAGGTTAATCTCCGTAACGCTTTAGCAGTTAGTGAACGAATGCATCGCAAAAATAGATGCCCTATTTTGGAACTACTCTAATGGCTCTGCGGACTCTTCCTCGTGACTCAAATGTTGGTTGAACGAATATTTTTCAAGTTACGTCATTCGTGAGCAGACTTCACATCCAAAGGACTTTTTCCTAGCTTCTTAGTGCAGTATGTGCCTTTTCTTTACGCCGTTGTTCCATTTTAAAACTCTTTGCATGCATACACCCAGATATTCAACAAGTGTGACTGTTTACAGTAACTGTTTAGCAACCGTTCTGTCAAACCAAAGATGGTTTCACAGCGTATGTGTTTACAGAACGCTTTATTTGGTTGATGGAACTGACCACATTGATTGGTCATCGATTCCAGTTGAACTGTAAATCGGACATATTTGTATTTCTTTCGTGTACTTGATGCTTCAGATGCCTCAAAGACTGGACTACAAAGGTACTTCTTCTGAGATCCAGAGAGATCGTCAGTAGTATTACCTGTACGCTTTGCACTAATGCGAGTTGAAAGTCGACATAGACAGATAGATTTCATTGGTGGAACGCATTTCAGGTGTACGGGATGCATAGAGTGATGACTGGCTGCACTGTATCGACAAAGATAACGAACATGGCCTCGTGGTTAGAGGCGCCATGTCACGGACTGCGCGGCCCCTCCCGCTAGAGGTTCCAGTTCTCTCTCGGGCATGGGTGTGTGTGTGCTGTTCTTAGCATAAGTTAGTTTAAGCAGTGTGTAAGTCTAGGGACCGATGACCTTAGCAGTTTGGTCCCATAAGAAGTCACATACATTTGATCATTTGAACGACCATACTTGTTGGTGACGCCGTTAAGGCTCACGGCGCAGTGTTTGCCACCCGCCCGTAATTATCTCAACCAGAATTGCGCTTCAAGTGCAGAAACGCAATATCATTTGCCAGCTTTCCTACAAAGGGACATCAGTTTCTGTCAGTGATCTACGCTGATTTGCAAACGAGTAACGGAGACCTACAACGTTGGAGACAGCGTTCCATCTCCTCGATTAACGCAACATTTCATTCAGTATGCCACAGTTACGTAGTCGGGATGTGTGCCGGCCATCTGACAAGAGAACCATCGGATCTGTTAATCAACGCTTTTGATGAGTCTTAGGTACGTTCTAGGGGACCTGTCCTGAGTAACTGGCTAGAGGTGTTTCATGCGACGACAACTAGTTTCTGAGGAAACATTTGTCGAAGTTTTAAGTGTAACAACTAATCCGTAACTTTAACTGTAATTTGACCGTGCGGGCGTAGTGTATGAGCTAAGGTTCACGGGTACCGCGTTAGTGCTACAGGTTAAAACCTGCCATTCTACCTTATTTTCAGTTTCATCGTACAGAATGTCATTAATTAGCAAATGTCATCCAAAATTACTCAAAAATAGTCATTTTTGCCGTAGTAATTTCATTAATAAAGAAATTGTTGCAGCAGACGTGCTTCAAATGTGTGTTTCGTATATGGTTCGTATTTAATATTCCAAATATTTTGAAAGGGCCAAAGAGTTCTCGACGATAGATGAAGTAGTAGCAGATGCGAAAGGATTCCAGTCAATGGCCATAGAACTCATCCCTAATGTTGGACATCACTTATGGAGTTAATACAGATAAAATCGGAGCGAAAACCGATTTAGACAAGGTTATTCATTCCTTCACAGCATAGTATCCTATAAATGTGTCAGGAAAGTTATTCACTTACGCTTTCTTATATATGAAGCAATCAGCAGGGAAATTTGGTCGGATTGTTAAAAAAAAAGGAGTTGAAGAGTTAACTTGGTAATTAAAGCACGAAACTGTGACCTGCACGAGGTCAGGGAAGTTCACAATGGTGCTGCACGAAGAGTTCTTAAAATCTGTTGTTCTTCCACGAGTGGAACAAGAAAAGCTTCTTAACGTTATTGATTCGTGGAGAGGGCAGACTGATTAAATACTTTAAGATCAAATCGTTGTAGATGAAAGACAACCATGCACCTGCACCACAAAATTCATCCCACACACATGAACTCCGTCGGCTAGGGTGGCCGAGCAGTTCTAGGCGCTTCAGTCCGGAACCGAGCGACTGCTACGGTCGCAGGTTCGAATCCTGCCTCGCGCATGGATGTGTGTGGTGTCCTTAGGTTAGTTAGGTTTACGTAGTTCTAAGTCTAGGGGACTGATGACCTCAGAAGTTAAGTCTCATAGTGCCATAGCCGTTTGAACCATTTGTACATGAACTCCAGATTGCCAATTCTGTGATATTTTGGTTAAACATTTCGCGAAAAAATAGAAAACAGGGAAGAAATCATAAAAATACATTCTATAATTCTGCATCAGTTTTGTGCATCTGCTTTCTTGAAACTGACCAAATACCCATGGTTCACTTCGAAGTTGATCGAAGAAAGAACAGTCTCTTTCAATTTAAACGAACAATGTTTTCCAGTATCACTTCTGACAAACCGGTGTTAAGCGTTCGTGGTGCTCTGCGAATTTGTGTTTCGGTTGCTTCTGCGAGAAATACCATCCGGAATTCTTCTCTAGCACGGCAAGCGACGCAAGCGATATCAAATAAGATGATTTCGTAATCTATTCTGTAACATACGGAATAAACATTTGAAGAAAGTTTTCTGTAATAGTTGATTGCTTGAAGACATGACTATGGTGACTATTTCTGAATAATTCTGCTTGACGTATACTATTTAATGGTATTCGGAACGATGGAATTGAAAAAAAAAGGGAAAGATGTACACAACCGGGGTTTGAACCCATTTGAACTTGTACTGCTAATACGGCAATCTTAAACTTCAGCAGCTGCGGTACAATCACTTGGCTCGAACAAAACTACAGTTGCAGTATATGAGGTGTGAATAAAACTTCAACATCGAGTTTCTCGGGAACTAGGGACTGCCGCATGAAAAGCTGTTAGGCATTTGCTGAGGGCAGGTCCCTCTACGACATGAAAATCCCTTTGTCAGAGGTGTACACTCTGTGAATTTAATTGCATCCAGCACATCAACGTAGTATGCGTGGAACACTGAATTCCCATAGTCGGGAAAGAAACTCACTTTTATATGTCATCCTGTTAAGGGGACACCGTGATACGGACAAAGCCGCCGCATTTCCTCCCCCTCAGTCAACTGCGGTGAACAACGCTGGGTGACTACGAGCGCAGTCAATCAGCTATGAGTACAGAAGAGGACAGATGGGGCTCACTGCCCGCTGTCTGCCAAATTAGCATTTGACAAGTCGACGATGTGAGTAGCTGCGCCATCCTGAACTATCTCCAAGCTACGGCTTACAAGTACCACCGTCGAAGAGGAATAACTCAATTAACTGCAAATCACAATTAGCACGGTGCTACTGAACTCCTGAAACATGAGCAGTGGTTACCTGCACTGATACTGTTCAATGTCGGTGTCCATGTGGGTATATCGGAAACCAAGTGATACGGAGAACCCTCTTCCAAAACTGCACATTTATCGCTGATCTTCATATTTCGCTTTGAATATTTACTTTGAAAAAAGTCATATTTGCCCCAACAGCTGCACAGTTCTATTTTTATTCTCTAGGTTTCGATTAGGAGAAAACTGTAAGGTTCAAAAAATACGAATATAGACCTTACAAAAGCGTCCTAGAAAATTGAGGAATTAAAAAAAAGTTGCTGTTAAATTAATAGAAGTTATACAGTGTACATCAATGGATCAAGCAATCATTTTCTCCACATGAGTGCCAACAAACTGTAGAACATACACAGGGTGTATCATAATTAATGGCCTAACAGTTGAAAGTACACGATGCTAGAAGCAAAAAAGTCTCAGTAAACGTAGGGGCTAACGCACGGCTTTCCGGATTCGGAAGGAGCGCCTGGTCCCCGGCACAAATCCTACCGGCGGACTTGTGTCGACGTCCGGTGAGCCGGCCAGTCTGTGGATGGTTTTTAGGCGGTTTTCCATCTGCCTCGGCGAATGCGGGCTGGTTCCCCTTATTCCGCCTCAGCTACACTATGTTGGCGATTGCTGCGCAAACAAGTTCTCCACTTACGCGTACACCACCATGACTCTACCACGCAAACATGGGGGTTACACTCGTCTGTGTGAGGCATTCCCTGGGGATCCACCGGGGCCGAAACGACAGTAACCCTGAAACAGTGGTTCGGTGTTGGGTGGCGGATGGGGTGAAGTGGACTGCGGGAGTCGTCGTGAGGTTGTGGACCACTGCGGCTGCGGCGGAGACGGAGCTTCTCCGTCGTTTCTGGGCCCCCGGTTAACATACATTAAAACACAAACATAGGGTCGGTAATGCGTACCTTAAAAGCTACGAACAATTTTTCATCTTCGATAATGTGAAACAAACTCTTCTACTGCAAACTCTGTCCTTTCCATATTTTGGGAAGTGGCAATATGGACCAAAACAAGAAAAAACTGCTCAGTAAACATGTGCTCTAAAATGCATACGTTAAGAGCTATGAGCACTTTTTCATCTTCGCTATTTTGAAACATAACTCTTCTAATGAACCAATGCTCATAACCTTAAAGGTATGCGTTTTAGAATTTTTGGTCCATACTACCACTTCCCAAAATATGGAAAGCAAAGACCTTGCAATAGAAGAGATTTGCTTCACAGTATCGAAGATGAAAAATTGCTCATAGCTCTTAAGGTATGTATTTTCGACACTGTGTTTATTGAGACTTTTTTGCTTCCATTATCGTGTACTTTCAACTCTATGCGTTTACGCCATTAATTATGATACACCCTGTATTATAACTGACAAAGGTACGAGTACTACGTTACCGTTATTGTGATCGTCAAAGAGATCAAGCTGAAGCATAGAAGGAGTATGAATACCTAACAGGTTACTAAGGTTCTTTTGTCTAGTCAAAGATTACAGTAACAGAAATTACGTGGCGTTCTTTGAAAAACATCCTCAATATATAACCTGTCATAATGTGTCATAACGACTTAGTGTTACAGAAATTGAAAAGAACTGAACGCTGTGAAAAAATTCAATTTAAAGGACTGTTAAGGAGTAGAACACTAAAAACTTTCATACTATGCGATAACTGCAGATGCAGTTATTATATGTGTATGTCGACAAAGGCAATGAAAGTACGAGAGGCGTTGAAGCCAGGCATAGATGCTAACTTTCTGTTGTAGCCATTCAACCCTTCCAACCGTTCCAACCCTAAAACTGTTTTCAAGTGACTACCAAATCTCATTAAAGATGAAAAAGAACTCCACTTTATCCTTGTGTATTGTACTGTGTACTGAACTGGGGACCTACAAACGATGGAGAGGCTTCGTTCCGCCGTAGTCCTCAGTGGTTCACAACCTCACAACAGGCCACAGCAGTCCACCCACCCCACCGCCGCCACATACTGAATCCGCGTGAGCGGAAGAGGGCCTAACGGTGTGCGGGACCGTAGCCCAGCTTCATGGAGACGGTTGCGAATGGTCCTTGCCGATACCCCAGAAGCGACAGTGTCCCTAATTTGCTGGGAAGTGGCGGTGCGGTCCCCTACGGCACTGCGTAGGATCCTACGGTCTTGGCATGCATCCGTGCGTCGCTGCGGTCCGGTCCCAGGTCGACGGGCACGTGCACCTTCCGCCGACCACTGGCGACAACATCGATGTACTGTGGAGACCTCACGCCCCACGTGTTGAGCTATTCGGCGGTACGTCCACCCGGCCTCCCGCATGCCCACTATACGCCCTCGCTCAAAGTCCGTCAACTGCACATACGGTTCACATCCACGCTGTCGCGGCATGCTACCAGTGTTAAAGACTGCGATGGAGTTCCGTATACCACGGCAAACTGGCTGATACTGACGGCGGCGGTGCACAAATGGTGCGCAGCTAGCGCCATTCGACAGCCAACACCGCGGTTCCTGGTGTGTCCGCTGTGCCGTGCGTGTGATCATTGCTTGTACAGCCCTCTTTCAGTGTCTGGAGCAAGTATGGTGGGTCTGACACACCGGTGTCAATGTGTTCTTTTTTCCATTTCCAGAAGTGTAGGTTCAAATGGCTCTGAGCACTATGGGACTTAACTTCTGAGGTCATCAGTCCCCTAGAACTTAGAAGTATTTAAACCTAACTAACCTAAGGACATCACACACATCCATTCCCGAGGCAGGATTCGAACTGAAAGGCCCAGAACCGCACGGCCACACCGGCCGGCACATATATGGATGCTTTTTTTTATTTTAAACGTTTTACTTATAACAAACTTTTATATAATGTGCTATATTTTATGTACTTGACAACTTGGCGTGACGTCCAACTCGAAATGAAAACATTTTATGACAAATTTTTGAAGGTATGTAAATGGACAGTTTCATTTCCGTTTATTGTAATGCAAAACTAAAACTTCTGTCTCAAATACTTCGTCATAACTCATGATACGAGAGAAATTCCGTGTATATGCACTCTGTTACAGACCTGAAGATGACAGCAAAGTCTGTCGAAACCGCTTGTTTGCAGATAAAGAAATTTTTATGCGAGCTTGGCCTTAGAAAATTTTTATCTAGCATAAAGAAATTTATTTCTCTTTTTGGCGTGAGGCAGGTAGCCAGTGTCGGTGCTGGAAGCCGCCGCGGCAGGTTGCAGCGGGCCAAGACGCCCGCGGTTACTCGGCTGCCCTGGGCTGTGCTGCTGCTACTGCATTAAAGATCTCCGTCCCTTCGCGTCGCGTCGCGGCGGCGGCTTAAATAATGTCGGCTTCAGACGCAGCTGCTTGCCGGCGCCCAGCTGTTTAAACGTCACATTCAACACGTTGCGCTTTCTCTCACTGTAAAAGGGACCGGCACTTGCTCCCAAGGCCGCCCTCTGCTAGACGCCCACCACTGAACGGGAAACATTTTGAGAACAGCTTTCTCCCAACTTCTGTGAGAGACAACGGGAACTGGTGTGCCGTCGGTAAAAATTTCAGCAAGCCTTTTAACCAGAGGACGGGTTAGGCTTCATACTTTCTCAGATACGTAAATTGCCGTATCGTGAGGATTACTCTTCATATTAAGCAATGAAGTAAACGCATGGTAGTTAAAACACATTCCACATGTGCTGTTGTGCTAGTACGTACGTAGAGTCTGTCGGATAACGATTAGTTTGCCTTCAGGAAATATAATGAGATCAGCGAGAGAGTTCTGACATTGCGCTTGCTAATGGAACAAAGACTGAAGATAATCAAGATATCTTCATAGGATCTGTCGCCCTGAAAAAGCGTTCGACAAAGTAACATGGAGCAAAATGTTTTAAATTCTTAGAAAAATAGATTCAAATGGTTCAAATGGCTCAAATGGCTCTGAGCACTATGGGACTTAACTTCTGAGGTCATCAGTCCCCTATAACTTAGAACTAGTTAAACCTAATTAACCTAAGGACATCACACACATCCATGCCCGAAGCAGGATTCGAACCTGCAAACCATAGCGGTCGCGCGGTTCCAGACTGTAGCGCCTAGAACCGCTCGGCCGCCCTGGCCGGCAGAAAAATAAGGGTAAGCTATAGGGAAAGGCTGATAATACACAATATGTACAAAAACCAAAGATGGAACAATAAGTGTGCAAACCAAGAATTAAGTTCTCGGATTAAAAGGGGTGTAAGATAGGCGTCTAGTGTCCTCCCTCCCCCCTTTTCATCCATACATCGACGTAGCAATGACAGAAGTAAAAGACAGGTTCGAGAGTGGGTTTAAAATTTAAGGTTAAAGTGTATCAGCGATAAGATTAAAGGGACTTCCTGGCAGATTAAAACTGTGTGCCGGACCGAGACTCGAACTTGGGAATGCCAGGAAGCACTCCGCTGCACAGTGAAAATTTCATTCAAAATTAAGGGATATCAGTGATAAGATTCGCTGATGACATTGCAAGTGAAGAAGAATTACAGGATTTGTTGAAAGGAGTGGCCTAATGACCACAGAATTCTTACTGAGAATAAATTGAGGGGAGACGATGTAGCAGAGGTGAGAACAGTGACAAACGTAACATCAGAATTCGTGATTACGAAGTAGACGAAGTTAAGAAGTTCTGATACCTATGCACCAAAATAACCCATATGGCACGAAGCAAGTGGGACATTAAAAGCAGACTAGCACTAGCAAAAATGGCATTCCTGACCAAGAGAAGTCTACTGATGTCAAACATAGGCCTCAATTTGAGGAAGAAATTTCTGAGAATGTACGTCTGAGCACAGCACTGTATGGTAGGGAAACATATACTGTGGGAAAACCCGAACACAAGAGACTCGAAGCATTTGAGATGTGGTATTACAGATGCATTTGGAAATTATGTGGACTATAAGATACGCAATGAGGAGGTTCTCTGCAGAACTGGCGATAAAAGAAATATGTGGAGAACGCTGAGAAAAAGAAGGGACGGGATGACGGCACATGTGTTAGGAAATAAGGGAATAACTTCGACGGTATTAGAAGGAACTTTAGGGTTGTAAAAACTGTATGGGAAACAGAGACTGGAATACATCCTGCAAATAATTGAGGACATAGGTTACAGTTGGTATTCTGGAATGGAAATGTCGGCTCAGGAGAGGAATTCGTGCCTGGCCGCATCATAACAGAATACTGTTGACTCAAAAGAAGATATATAGTGTTTTCGGTATAAATGGCACTGACAATTAACAAAGCTGTTCTTCATGCGTGTTTGTCACGCCTCACGCGGTTTCGTTCTAAACGGGTACCTTTAGCCGACCTGTTATTAAACAAGACAAAGATTTCAGAATGAGATTTTCACTCTACAGCGGAGTGTTCAAGTTTCAAGACAAAGATTTGATTAAAAGGAACCAAAATATGCACATAATATATGACAGTAGCTCGTGGAAAAAATTCACACACAGTCTTAGTACCGATTTGCCACAAATGGTAGAAATGTGTCGGTATCTTGACTCAATAATACGATTATCTTGTGCTTGTTCTCTGCAGTCGTCGAAGTAAATACCGTGTATCGTAGGGGTGTGCGCCGATATGAAACTTGCTGGCAGATTAAAACTGTGTGACGGGCCGAGACTCGAACTCGGGACCTTCGCCTTTTGCGCGAAAGTGCTCTACCCAACCACGAATCACTCCACATCCTCACATCCCTACTTCTGCCAGTTCAAGTCTCGGCCCGGCACACAGTTTTAATCTGCCAGGAAGTTTCATATCAGCGCACACTCCCCTGCAGAGTAAAATCTCATTCTGGAAACATCCCCCAAGTTGTGACAAAGCCATGTCTCATCAATATCCATTCCTTCAGGAGTTATAGTTCTGCAAGGTTCGCAGGAGAGCTTCTGTAAAGTTTGAAAGGTAGGAGACAAGGTACTGGCAGAAGTAAAGCTGTGAGGACGGGCCGCCGTGAGTCGTACTTGGGTAGCTCAGTTGGTAGAGCACTTGTCCGCGAAAGGCAGAGGTCCTGAGATCGAGTCTCAGCCCGGCACACAGTTTTTATCTGCCAGGAAGTTTCACCGTGTATCATAGCGTTCCAGTTCTGATTTTTAACATCATGCCTGGCGTTTAATCAGATTTTTGCCACTTTACGAGAATTAATTATGAGGCTTATTCGTAAATTGTATACCATGGGCGTGCTGTAGTAGTTTTCAGATCAATTTTTGTCTTGTTTAATAGCATGTCCCTGAAGTTTCTCAGTCACAACAAAACACAGTTGAAATACATATGTGGTTGGTCTTACTAACATTTGTATAATTGAGTGTGCAGACACAAAATGCTGAGGATTATTTTATCAAGTGTAGCTACTGTAATATCCACGACACTATGTTCTAGCCAAAAGATGTTAAAATGTACAAACTTCAACAAATTTTATTGATACTACGAAGAAAAAGACTGTATCGTGTAAAAATGACGATAATTATTTCATTATTTCTGTAATAATTTAATATCTGTGTGAATTAAAACTATTATCAGAGAACTACAGAGAGAACGACAGTTGTAATCTTTTTTGTGTTGTCCGTGATAATTGTGGTTCAGTTGTTCTGCTTGTGCTAACCGATGACTGTTCGGGCGTGAGACGTGTGAGGTCTGTAATGAAAAAACTTGAAACCATATTGTTAATTATTATTTGAAAAAAATACAGTCACTATTGTCTAGACGAGTATTTGTATTTATTTCAGTTGTAATCCAATCTAATTAATGTTTTTGAGTGTTATTTTCAGTTCCGCAATTAGGAGCGCAGCCATTATCGTTAGTAACTTACAGCGGAGTTTACTAGTAGCTTGTATAAAAAAAATGAAGTAATTTCTTTTGAAATTATTAGTGAATAACTCTAAATGGTAAAGAATAGAAAGCAAAAGGTTTAAAGAGTTTTATCTAAATATATTAACTTGATATAATATGAATCGAGAATAACTATAGTCGAATTGACTATCGTCTGTCTGTCGCCATCTTAGCAAAATTATCTCCGCGGCAGTTTTGAATCGAGAATTTTAACAAACATAAATGTTGTTACATATAAATGAATGGAAATAAATGTGTAGCGGTGGTCCCGAATCTACTTTAAAAATAGTGCTCACAATACATTTCGTAATATCAATTTCTTATTTGCTGATGCATGAAGCCTAATTATTTCGGACGATTTACATGAAATATTTCAATAAGAGACATACGTCAATGTTGTGCGCAGGTAGTATTTTGTGACTGAATGTTCCTTTTGCTAGAGAAAGGTGCTTCCATCTTAAGTAACACTTGTGTAAAATCTGATAAATGATATGCAATTTAGTACTCCTCACACGACTTTACAGACAACATTTCTACACAACGTCAAGTGGAGATTTCATTAGCGGAGGGACGGATCGAGTCCTCCTTCGGGTATGGGTGTGTGTGTTTGTCCTTAGGATAATTTAGGTTACTTAGTGTGTAATCTTAGGGACTGATGACCTTAGCAGGTAAGTCCCATCAGATTTCACACACATTTGAACATTTTTGAGTGACAAATATTAGCCAGGATAATCATCTTTGAGATCAAACGCATTGTTACGCTGCCAATAGGTAACTGGTTTTATATTTTTTTGATCTACCTGAAATATCATTTATAAGCAATTAAAGTGACGAAATCTATAAAACGGTTCCACCACACTACCTACCAGGATGTCTAGAGATTCACAGTCAATATTGCCGGCGTAAGTTGTTTTGTTTTTGCCAGATACATGACTTTTAACTTGGTAGTGCAACTAAGTTGTAAGACCCCGCCTTTTGTAAAACTGGACTGGCCATCTATAGGCGTTACTTTTGTTATTACCTTTCACATGTCGTCGGATGGTTGCTTTTGCTTACATTTGCCCAGTGGTGACACCGTAGATGTTTCATAACACCATGTTTACTGTGCTTCATGTTGAGTTGTAATACGTACAGTCCTATGACTGTGTAGCAGGTTGTATCCCTTACCAACATACAAGAGGATGTTCGTTCAGAGGTACATACATGGTCGTCCGATATTCAGACACGGCAGTCACTTAATCTTAGCTAAGTGTTTTCAATACATAAATACAGCTGGTCACTTCGACCAAATGCCTTACGTTAGTCTTACAAGTAATGCACTACATATTCACCTTATCATAAAATGTCATATTGCCCACATTTCTTACGACTTATATTTGTGTGTTCATTTTATCTGTGTGTTACTTGTCGACTTTGTATTTTCTCTTTACGTTCTAATAAGAGCCTACATAGGTGATGCATTGTAATAGGTGGTGACGGTGTATGCTGTAAAGATGTTTTGCGACTTGACAAAATTTGGATCGTTCTAGTTTGTTATGAACGTTGTAGAACGTTACATTACAATTACAGCCTGCCTTTTACTAACTGTCCGCAAGTAATGGATGGTAATGATCTAAACTGGTTTGGCGAAGTGTTTTAATAAATAAAATAATATCAGTAGAATAGTTTTTGTAGAGACACATCAAAAAATTCCCCTCATGATACCAGTATTCGGAAATAAATTGCTAAGTAGTATAATGGTTGCCAGCTTGCTTTATTCATAAGTGAAAAATTGCACTCTCCACGAAACGATGAAATGTAATACCCTATGGCTTAAGTTTCGATGAGACGAATCTGGAATGCGTATACTCATACAAATACATGGGTGTAACATGTAGATGACGATATAAAATCGAATGATAACTTATTTTCAATCGTAGGTGAAGCGGGTGGTAGACATCGGTGCATTTGCAGGCAACTGGGAGAATGCAAAGAGGCTACAAAAGACCTGCAGGCTATCGCGGCCGGAGTCTTTGAAGGTAAAATTGTAGATTAAATGTTCTAAGCTGTTAGGCCGCGCTACGTTCCTTTTCAGTTTATTCATACACAATCGACGTTTCGACTCGTCAGCTGGGATCTTCTTCAGAATTTTCTGACGCCCCTGCCTAGCTTAACAATCGCCTCGTGTTACTAGTGCCGCTGCAACGCACCAAAATAACCAGTGTGCTCTATTGAGAGGTTGTGAGATTCTTTTTATTTCACTTAACCATTGACACAAAGCAACAGTGGCCCTAGTCCCCCATTGCCTACACCAAAACTGAGTTTATTGCGCGGTATCTCTCCCTGTCATCCCAAAAAAGCCAATCAATACCCCTGGAGAGGAGTACCGAAGTCCCTTCACTAGGTCTCCGGTAGCTACAATATCTTCAAGAACTTGTGACCTAAATATTTTGTTTCATAGTTGCTGTCGTTCCTTTGGAATGTACACATCGAAAACATAGAAGTCCACGATATCCACTTCAATATAGAATGTGTCAATAACTAAACTTTACAACTTATGACTTAAATACCTTTAAAACTACAACAGGTGATAAGGTAACTCATAAGGTTTTGTTTCCTCATTCACACTAGTCAACGTTGCACCCCTAGTGTGACGGTTATTTGTGTAATCGAAATTACATTTCTTTCCACGTACGATTTTCGCTCTCCACGGTGCCTTCAGGTCCTGTAGCTCTGAAACCTTGATTTGGTACACCAGATCCTTTACAGACCCCCATTGGAAGAAGTCTAGTATGAGGCCAGGGGATCGTGGCGGCCGTCGAATTGGACCATCTTGTCCTATCCGCCTATACGGAAACTTTTCGTCTAGACAGTGACGGACATTTAGTGACCAGTTGGATGGTGCCTCATCCTACTGGAATATGACATCAGGTTGTAGGTGTCCCAACTGTGGCACAGTGAAGTCTTGTGGCATGCGCATGTAAACACCACCGTTGACGGCATACTGAGTGAAAAAGAAAGGACCGTTGAGCCAACTGTGCACCAGTCCATACCAATCATTGACTTTGGGACTGTATCTTTTCATTTCACGAGTAACGTGAGAATGCTGTGATCCCTATATACGAATGATACACCGAGTCAGTTTAACAGATACATAAGACGCTGCCTCAGATGAGAAACAGATGTCTTCCAAAAAGTCATTGTTTGCGTCAGTCTTGCCTACCTAACATAACCACTACAAACTGTTCGCTATGAGGTATGTCCGTAGTCTTTAAAGCCTAAAACAGCTGCATCTTGTAGGGATAAAACTTAGCCTCTTATGTAAGACATTGTGCACTATTGATCGTATCATTTCCAAACTCTCTGGCCGCCATACGCACTGATTTTGTCGTACTCCTTGCGAACGCTTGCCGTACCTTGTCCACATTGCTGTCTGAAACAGATGGACGACGCTCCCGCTTTTATGGTGAACACTGCCTGTTTTCGTAAATGACATACGTCAAGTCCGCATAGTTGGCCGGGACAGTGCTTGCCTTCCACACCGTGTTCGAAAGTTTGGCTGCACGTAAGTCTGTACGAACCAGGCAACACGCTGAGCTTCCTTCCATGGCGTCGACATTTTATCGAGTTTTAAAGTTCAGTTTTGCGTCAAAACTGTGTCCCCTGGAAGATAAAAAAAGACAAACTTTATGAGATATCTTATCACATATTGTAAACGATTTGTTAATAACTAGTATAGTTTTAAAGCTATAATTCATGGACAGATTTGAACCAATGTTTAGATGTCTTCATTCGTTTTTGGCACAGGGACTGAAAATGACACTAATGGAACATCGAAACTGGTTGCTTATACAATAAAAATTTAGGAAGAATTACAGCTGATGATATCCTTTTTCTCTGTGTTACAGATCAGCCGCAGTCCCGCATCCGCCTCTATATGATGAATGTACGAAAATAAAAAATTTGGTGTCTACTGATCTGCACTGTTTCGAAGTGGAAGATCAAAAGGGGAGCAGTTTCATGCCCTCTACCACATTGTCTGCATTTATCGACTTTTTTCTCCATTCTCGGAGTTTCCATGGCCCATCATTAGACCCAAAATGAATTTAATCTACCTCCAGTTCAGGACCAGGAACACAGAATTTCTATTTTAATACGTTTTCCGTATCATTCACATAGCATGTTTTTGTTTTTGGGTTTCAGTTGTTGCCCCTTGATGCAGCTACTTAGCTCGGACTTTATCGTAGTCTTAGTGATGGTTGGGACAGGTTCCAGTCCAGTGAACTTACTATTGCAGCTATATATCGATCATTAAGCGAAGACTTTCACTGACAAATGTGGCGTTCCTGATCAAAAGAAGTCTACTAGTATCAACCTGGAATAAATTTCTGAGAATCTACGTTTAGAGCACAGCGTTGTATGGTGGTGAAACATGGACAGTGGGAAATCCAGAACAGAAGAGAATAGAAGCATTTGAGACTGGTGCTACAGAAGAATGTTGACAATTATGTGGATACTGATAAGATAAGGAATGAGAAGGTTCTCCGCAGAATCGGCGAGGAAAGGAATATACGGAAATGTTCACAGGAAGAAGGGGCAGCGCAGTAGGCAGAAAATCTCTTAAGACGTCAGGGAATAACTTCCATGCTACTAGTGGAAGCTGTAAAGGGTAAAAACTGTGGAGGGAAACAGAGACTGGAATTCATCCAGCAAATAATTGAGGCTGATGGTGGCAAGTGGTAGGAAAGGATGGCATAGGAGATGTATTCATGGTGGACTGCACACAACCTGTCACAGGACTGATGACTCAAAACAAAGGTAAGTTCCTTACCTTTGAGGTCAAAAAAGTGTGTGAAATCTTATGGGACTTAACTTCTAAGGTCATCAGTCCCTAAGCTTACCCACTACTTAACCTAAATTATCCTAAGGACAAACACACACACCTATGCCCGAGGGAGGCTTCGAACCTCCACTGGGACCCTTTCAGGTCACTTCTGCCTCCTATGTATGAGTCACTTAGCGAAGACGAGATTAGACTGATTACCGTGCATACCGGAGAAGAGACCCTAATGTTGGCGAAGAGGAGCGGAGGAAACGGGGGAAAACGGAGAGGAGAGGAACAGATAGAAGATGCGAGAGGAGTGAACAGAAGAGATGGGAGGAGAGGACAACAAACAATAAAGGAGATGAGGTAAGGAACGAAAGAAGAGGAGAGAAGAAGGAGAGGAGAGAGGAGAAGAGAAACGGTGGAGAGGGCAGGATAAAGGAACAAGAGGAGAAAGGGGTTATAAAAGAGGAAGGGAGTGCAGAACGTAGAAGAGGATAAAATATGTGAGGAGGAAGTAGGAGATGAGAAAGGAGGAGAGAGGAGAGAGGAAAAGAGAAGAAAGGAGAGGAGATGGGGAGATGGGAAGAGAAAGGATAGGAGAAAAGGAAGGAGAGCAGAAAGGTGAGTAGAATAGAGGGGAGAAGAGAAGCTAGGATCAAGGAGGAGCAGAAATAAGAGAAGAGGAGAGGAGAGGAGAGGAGAGGAGAGGAGAGGAGAGGAGAGGAGAGGAGAGGAGAGGAGAGGAGAGGAGAGGAGAGGAGAGGAGAGGAGAGGAGAGGAGAGGAGAGGAGAGGAGAGGAGAGGAGAGGAGAGGAGAGGAGAGGAGAGGAGAGGAGAGGAGAGGAGAGGAGAGGAGAGGAGAGGAGAGGAGAGGAGAGGAGAGGAGAGGAGAGGAGAGGAGAGGAGAGGAGAGGAGAGGAGAGGAGAGGAGAGGAGAGGAGAGGAGAGGAGAGGAGAGGAGAGGAGAGGAGAGGAGAGGAGAGGAGAGGAGAGGAGAGGAGAGGAGAGGAGAGGAGAGGAGAGGAGAGGAGAGGAGAGGAGAGGAGAGGAGAGGAGAGGAGAGGAGAGGAGAGGAGAGGAGAGGAGAGGAGAGGAGAGGAGAGGAGAGGAGAGGAGAGGAGAGGAGAGGAGAGGAGAGGAGAGGAGAGGAGAGGAGAGGAGAGGAGAGGAGAGGAGAGGAGAGGAGAGGAGAGGAGAGGAGAGGAGAGGAGAGGAGAGAGGAGAGGCAGGGGAAAGGAGCAAGGGGAGGAGAAAGGCGAGGAGAAGAAAGACTAAGAGAAAGGGGGAGAGGTGAAGGGAGAGGAGGAGAGAAGGGAAGATGGGACAAAGGAGGGGAGAGGAGGGGAGTAAGGAGAGCAGGAAGGAAAGAATCGGGGAGTTGAGCGGAAGAGAAGTAAGGAAAGGAGAAGAAAGGATAGGAAAGGAAGCAGAGGATAGGTGAGCGCTCTTGGTGGAGGGCGGGTGTCCGGCCCGCCCCCGGCTGATCGATCCAGCAGTGCGGCGCAGCGCCGCGCCGCTGCGAGCCGCGGAGGGCGTGGCCGCCTCCTCAAGGCGGCCTGCTGCGTAGCCCGCAGTCGCAGCCGCCGCCGAAGCCGCGGCCCACAGCGCCGACATAGCACCGCCCACCAACCGCCGCTTCCTGCCGAACTTCCACGTGTGAACATACCACGAAAGCTGTGATCACTGGGTAAAATATCAGTTTAGACTTCTGGCCCTAGACGTACCAGACGGTTGTAACCTCTCTACAGATAAAAGAATATAATTATATCATTCACTTTTAGTCTAACCTCACCATATATATATATATATATATATATATATATATATATATATATATATATATATATAACAATTAGATTTAGCGTAACCTACCAACAGATAAATTCCGTCAACTACTAATAATACAATGCGACTAACCCCTCAATAGAATTGTGGCTCACTCATAACCTCTCAATAATTATCTGACTGAGAATCTAAACGTAAATTTGGACGTCAGCAGTGCTGCTTAATGGCCCTGAAAGATCATTCTGAATAAATTGAAAATTCTCACCTCAATATGGTCGCTGGATAACGCATATATATCTGCTCCAATAAGAAATTTTCCTGGCACAGCCCAGTGCAATGCTGGCCGATAGATTTGTCAAGTATAAAAGAAAACAACTGATTTTTCTTTACAATAACCGGGATGACCATGGATTGGAGAAATTAGTAAATTCTTTAAATTGAGATGAATGATTGTCAAAAGTTAATTTTTTATAAGAAAGATTATTATTAAGATATTTTTTTTAAAAACATTGACATAACAATAGTACATATGCGCGAGGCTGCTTTTAGCTTATACTACAACGCTCAGGCACCGCCATCGCTTCCCACGACCGGCCCAGCCAACTCGATACACACGACTGCCAGCAACAACTACTACAACTGCTACACAGGTGCTACTGCATACAACACTGCTCTCTGGCCTGAGAATCTCTTACAGCTTACATATCGCAGGCAGCGCATGAGCAATCCATCGAAATTATATCTGCTCGAGTGCGCTGGCAACAAATTCCTTAATCGTGGACCTCTTACACGGTCTCGACCGACCGCTGTTTCATCCTCTGCCATAGGAGTCGTTAGATGTGGTATGGGGGAACTCCTCACCAGGCTGAGTACGTAAGTCGCACCCTTAGTAGATCAACGGAGCGTTTTGGACAGTCATGAAAGTGCGCGCGTAGGTGCCAGTCGGTTGTGTGGAATCAGCACAGTAAGATGGGTCGAAGTGTTGAGTTGGCAGAACGTAGCCATCGTCCTTTTACATGCTCACAACCACATCGAGAATGAAGTGGCATGATTATTTAGTATATCAACGTGAACCGTCCAACGAGTCGGCAAGGCATGGTGTACCACTAACAGCCACGTTGTACGGCTGCAGAACAGTGGTTGTAAAATGACAGAAGTCTACAGCAACCTGACATGAGTGTTAACACTACACGGAAAACAAATATTAGTTGCTATTACTACAGAGTTTCAGGGAAACCTCTTGCTCTGGGGGTAAGAAACTGCACGTACAAGGGGGAAGAATCGGCAACGTTCAAAGGCATGATGATACAGAAGGCAGTAGAAACCACCGCTTAACAACACAGAATGTGTATGCACAGGACATGTGACCTGTATTTGAAAAATTTTCATGACGATTTCTCCATTGGGGCAAAAGGTTCCGGATTAATGCCCCATTCCGATTTACGGGAGGGGACTGCTAAAGGAGAGGTAACCGTGAAAAAAAGAATCAATAACTGTTGGGACGGTAACGTTTCTAGGAGCCGGAGCACGGAACGTCAAAATTTTTAACGCGGTAGGGAATCTAGAAAGTCTGAAAAGGGAGATGCAAAGGTTAAGTCTTGATAGAATGAGCGTGAAATGGGAAGAAGACGAATATGGTGTAATATCAATAGCAACAGAAACGGTAACGGGAGCAGAATTCCTTATGGATAGCGAGATGAGTAAGATCGTTATATACTGAGAATAGTCAGTGGTAAGGTTGTTCTCAAGAGAATCGTCTGCAAACTAATGCCAACAAGAAGTGTAATATTGGTAATTTTCGCCTCACAAACGTTAGTATAATTTCCATAGTAAACGCCTGATGGCTTGAAGTTATCAAACAATTGTAATGTAAATGAAATGAACCGTCGCATAACAGCGACAGAATCTATTATCCTTTATCTTGGCCGCACATGCGCGGCGGCTGTAAATCTCTATGTACACGTATCCATTAATGATATAAAAAGAGTTCTGTTTTTTCAAGACAAATGAGGCCTTGAGCGCTTCACCCTTTACTGCTTCTGTTCCATGAAAGGCGGACGCAGACTAGCTGCGTTCCGCAATCTGTATTTTATAATTTGTGCAAAATAGTCTGTAAATGTGCAAATTGTCTTTTCAATCAGAAAACATATAGTTTTATGTAATTAATTACTAGCAGTCACCATCAAGAGGACATTACTCTCAAGTATTGCCTGTGAAGTGCAAAGCTTTTGTTAATACGCACCAGCTATTGTAACTGTAATATAAAAAGGTACGTAGCATTAATAAACGTGTGTTCCATATGAAGTTTGCTTATTTAGACAAATTATCCTTAAGTATCTCCATCTCCTCATTACCTGAATGTTAATCATTTGTATCAGTTTACCTCCAGAAATTACGACCACGCTGATGGACCGAACGCAGCATTGAGGCAGGAGGAACATTATCATTTTCCTATTATTTCTGAAACAATCCTTTTGAATTGTGTAGTGCTGATTTCTTTTAAAGTTAGTAAATCTTTGGGCTCCTTAGTATCGATTCGGTATGACTGCATCGCGGTGATGAAAAAGCGCGGAAATGATAATTTTGCGCCAGCCGCCATGGCCGAGTGGTTCTAGGCGCTTCAGTCCGGAACCGAGCGACTGCTACGGTCGCAGGTTCGAATCCTGCCTTGGGCATGGATGTGTGTGATGTCCTTAGGTTAGTTAGGTTTAATTAGTTCTAAGTTCTAGGGGACTGATGACCTCAGCTGTTAAATCCATAGTGCTTAGAGCCATTTGAACCATTTGATAATTTTGCTTCATACCAATCTCAAATAAATTAATCTGATGCTCCATGTCCAAAGAATGTCAGGTATTTAGTGACTTGTTACTATAAGATAATTCATCAATCTCTGATTCTGTCGCCAAGTTCTTCAACACTATATACATATAGCACTACAGAACCGGAGCACGGAACGTCAAAATTTTTAACGCATTAGTGAATCTAGAAAGTCTGAAAAGGGAAATACAAAGGCTAAGTCTTGATAGAATGAGTGTCAGTGAAGTGAAATGGGAAGAAGACGAATGTAGTGTAATATCAATAGCAATAGAAATGGTAACGGGAGAAGAATTCATTATGAATAGGGAGATGAGTCACATCGTTATTTACTGCGAATAGTTCAGTGGTAGTGTTGTTCTCATGAGAATCGTCTGAAAACCAATGCCAACAACAATGGCTCAGTATGTTTGACGACATCTCAAGCATAAGATGAAGAGATGGCGAATACTGAACGGGTAATGCAGTTTATAACGCCAAAACACCATTCGGTGAAACTGAAAGCAAAAACTTTGACATTAAGAGTGCAGGGTGATTTACACCGCTAATCCAAGAGCAGAGAGCAGATCGGTGCAAACACTAGGTGAGAGAGCTGAACATGGAGAACAGTGTATCTTGAAACACTTGATGTTTCACTCGAGTAGCCGATTTTAGAATCACGTGGAAGTATGCGCACTAAATATTGCCACAGGCAGTTTCTACCATTGTCTGCTGTTTTCCTGTCGTGAAACATGAGATTGCTTTGTGCACGCATTTTTAAAATTTTTAGTTCTGTACATTTACGTTCTGCGTAGTACATTAAATGTATTTGGAAGATACCGTCAATTCTTGAGTAACAGAATTTTTAGATTTCTTTCAGCATAATCTATAAATAATTCGCTTTTTCCGTACACTTCGAAAAGTCTCTCATTAGTGTGTACGGTGATAGGTCCATAAAACTCCAATTAGCCAGGCCCAAATTCATTCACACATATGACAATTCCAACACGTTAAGAACGACACATTGAGTTCTATGTTCAAGATACAGTTACGAAGTTGACCTGATATTCCATTAAGGTCTGTTCCGATGGAGGAAACCACGCCCAGCAGCAAGCTTTAACATATCTTTCGCTCCCTCCGTACTCATCTTTAATATAACAAGCACAATGCAACCTTACAGAAATACTCATCACAGATACCGCTGAGTTCTAGGTGCTTCAGTCTGAAGCCGCGCGACCGCTACGGTCGCAGGTTCGAATCCTTCCTCGGGCATGGATTTATGTGATGTCTTTAGGTTAGTTAGGCTTAAGTACTTCTAAGTTATAGGGGACTGATGACCTCAGCTGTTAAGTCCCATGGTGTTCAGAACCATTTGAACCATTTTTTTGTATACCGCTGACCATAAAAGTATGTTTTGAGAACAGGGTAAAAGGAAATGAGAGAGTCACTTACATTAGAATTTTGTCTAGAGCAAGAATGAATTTCGCTCATTAACGACTACAGAAGTTATCTGTGAGCTCACAACCAGTGCAAATACATGAATTGTCATAGAACCTCGTAACCTCTTGCAGATTGAGCGAAGTGGGGAGGAAAAGGTTTTAGTGAACACATCTTCGATCCGCACCTTCTCCACAACAGACTGTCTTTTTCTTCCTTTGTTTTAGTTTCGCTTTCATTTCCGTCCTCAGTCACGATTCAATATTTCCATTTCGCGCAAATATTTTCGGTTCTCTATCCCGCATTCTGCGCGCCCGATGCATATCGGAGGCACGGGGCTTAATTTTTGAGGCCTTTTGTTGGAAATCAAGTGGGTAAATGCGAGCTGCAAGGCGAACGGGTAAATTTGGTGGGTGAACACGGGGAGGGGGGATGGGGGTGGAGGTGGGCCGGCGGCGATACAAGAGAGCGTGGCACTGCCCCCTGCCTTTGTCCGCGCCGGTTTTACGGCTGCAACCGCGCGGAAGCGACCGGTGCGACGTGGCGCTGCTAGCAAGCGAACAGGACGGTATGGGGTGAGGGCAGGTATAGGTTGGCAGCTAAGCAAGTAGGTGGCTAGGAGGATGATGGTGGCTGCCACATCCTGCTACTGTGGCAACGGCTGCTGCTGCTGCTGCGAATCAAATCTAATTTACACATCGACACGCATCTACGCTACTGGTCACTGCGCATGCGTGGCGGTAAAACTTCGCCTAGTTCCAACTTTGGGGCCGGTAGTTGCATGAGTCTTGAGGTTAAATGTGTCCGTAGAGTGGAAACAAACTACACTACTGGTCATTAAAATTGCTACACCAAGAAGAAATGCAGATGATAAACAGGTATTCATTGGACAAATATATTATAACAGAACTGACATGTGATTACATTTTCACGCAATTTGGGTGCATAGATGCTGAGAAATCAGTACCCAGAACAACCATCTCTGGCCGTAATAACGGCCTTGATACTCCTGGGCATGGAGTCAAACAGAGCTTGGATGGCGTGTACAGGCACAGCTGCCCATGCAGCTTCAACACGATCACAGATCATCAAGAGTAGTGACTGGCGTATTGCGACGAGCCAGTTGCTCCGCCACCATGGGCCGGACGTTTTCAGTTGGTGAGAGATCTGGACAAAGTCCTGCCAGGGCAGCAGCCAAACATTTTTTGTATCCAGAAAGACCCGTACAGGACCTACAACGTGCGGTCGTGCATTATCCTGCTGAAATGTAGGGTTCGCAGGGATCGAATGGAGGGTAGAGCCACGGGTCGTAACACATCTGAAATGTAACGTTCACTGTTCAGAGTGCCGTCAGTGTAAACAAGAGGTGACTGAGACGTGTAAGCAATGGCATCCCCATACCACCAGGCCGGGTGATACGTCTGAATGGCGATGACGAATACACGTTCCTAATGTGCGTTCACCGCTATGTCGACAAACAAGGATGCGACCATCATGATGCTGTAGACAGAATCTGGACCCATCCAAAAAAAATTACGTTATGTCATTCGTACACCCAGGTTCGCCGTTGAGTACACTATCGTAAGTGTCCTGTCTGTGATGCAACGTCAAGGGTAACCGCAGGCTTGGTCTCCGAGCTGATAGTCCAGGCTGCTGCAAACGTTGTCGAACTGTTCGTGCAGATGGTCGTTGACTTGCAAACGTCCCCATCTGTTAACTCAGGGATCGAGACGTGGCTGCACCATCCGTTACAGCCATGCGGATAAGGTACCTGTCATGTCGACTCCTAGTGATACGAGTCCGTTGGCATCCAGCACGGCGTTCCGTATTACCCTCCTGAACTTACCGATTCCACATTCTGCTAACAGTCATTGGATCTCGACCAACGCGAGCAGCAATGTCTCGTTACGAAAAACCGCGGTTGGGATAGGTTACAATCCGACCTTTATCAAACTCGGAAACGTGATGGTACGCCTTTCTCCTCCTTACAGAAGGCATCACAACAAGGTCTCACCAGGCAACGCCGGTCAACTGCTGTTTGTGTATGGAAACATTCCTCATCTCAGCACGTTGTATGTATCGCCACCGGCGCCAACCTTGTGTGAATGCTCTGAAAGCTAATCGTTTGCATGTCACAGCATCTTCTTCCTGTCGGTTACATTTCACGTCTGTAGCACTTCATCTTTGTGGTGTAGCAATTTTAATGGCCAGTAGTGTATATGTATCTTTCTCATGGGTGTTTTTGGGATTTTTAGAGATACTAGTTGCAAAAACAAGTGGCGACGTGTTGCTGCGCTTCATCACAGGCGATCTGAACATATTGTCTTGACAATATTTGAGCTGCAAGGCAAAACTCACTAAATTAGGAATACATACACGAGTCAAATAAACTGTTGATGGTGTACAGCAACCAGCCACAAATTGGTTTAACACTATTTTACTCAAAAAGTGCTGTTACCGGTTTCGACTTCTTCACAATTCATCATCAAACGCTTTTTTCATGCTTTCATCGAAACAAATGTTACGTTAGTTTCATGTCAGTTGCCGTGGGGTAAACACTAATTCACAATCTATGGTGAACGTGCTGTAAGACCTTCAGTACACACACCATCAGATTATTTGACTTGTCGCGCTAAGGAAGTGGTCTTATCGTGGCGTGTTTATCTTCTGCCATCAGTTCTGCCGATAGAATGCCACTTGCACACTTAGAGTGGCAGATTGATGGTGACCAACTTCAAACAGAACTTGATTAATTTTAACACACATTTATTAAAATATCTCTGATACTTGACAAAACAGTCTATACATTTATCTTCATGGCTATATAAAGGAATATGGTAATCTTATTGGGCGCAGACTGAAACTTGACTATAGACTGGTACAGACAAATGTATAACTCGTGCAGACTGTTGTAAACAAATGCAGATTGACTAATCGGAGGTCTGCTACATATTAACACGCGGATCGGCGGAAGCAGAATTTGGTCCGTCTCTATGGCAGCGCCATCTCGTAGTGCGGAGACGGATGAGTGCTGCGCCTGCACTGTTGTGTTTAGTGGGGCGCGCTCTAGTGGGAACGTTGTGTACGCGCTGACTACGTGGAACTATGTACACAACACAATTACAGTCATGTAACCAAACTAGTGGCGCTACAGGTTTGTGATGGAACATACCTAACACGAAATGTCCACCTGGCGCATTTGTTTTTGGAGTGTTCTTCCAATGAAATATGTTCTTAAGGATGTTCACATTTTCACAATCGCAAACGATAGTTCGCATCATAAAACACTTTCGTTTGATTACAAAATTTTGAATTGAAACATTTGGTGCACATGGAAAATTTGTTTTATGGCGAAACGAATGTGTTCTAGAATGCAGACCACCTTATCTGACTGTGGAAATCTGAACGTTCTTGAGATTATATTTTATTGGAAGAACACTACAAAAGCGAATACGCCAGATGGACGATTCACGTAAGTTGTAGTCTAACAGAAAATTGCAGCGAAACCATTTTTGTTAAAGGTTTGTAGTTGTGAACTATTGTTTATGCTAGGGCAATTCAAAGGAAACAAATGTATCGTTTGTTCTGATGAAAGCATGAAAAAATTGTCTGATGATGAATCGTGTGACATTCGAAACCGGTAATGGTACTTTTTGAATAAAGTAATGTAAAACTAATTTCTGGCTGGTTGCTGTACACCATCAACAAGATATTTCATGTAACAGCCACCGTCTCCCACCACGTATTTATGTGACAAAATTTCGTATACAAATGAATTAAGTAAATACAGATAAGCAAAACATCTGGCTGTGCAACAACTCACGTCTACAACCTCATGGTTTGAGTTGGCCGATTCTTTTGTAAAGAAAACTGTTGACACGAGGAGAGGCCACCCAGATCTGGAATGCTGAATTATTTATTCAATATTCACTTATTTGAAACGTCGCAACACTGCTCCCCATTCACATACTGTAGTAGAGATGTTTAAACTTTGAAATGTTGCCACAGTAGAGATCCATCTTCAAGAGACTATTTCAGAAACCATTCTCTTCTTAATGTCATTTTCTTAGCAAGCTTTTCATCCACAGTGTTTATGCTTGTCCATGTTCATGGCTAGTAAACTTTGGTGTATTAGCTGTCGTTGTGCATATTGTTGGAGAGCTGTTTTTCTGTGTCAGGTATGAATCGCACATGTAGCTTTGAGAATTTTATCGACTATTTTTAGCCGTTTCGATAGAGCTGATGCCTTTTGTCACACAAGTGAAATTTCGAAACCAGAATTCCAAATGCATTTTCCACAATACGGGGAGCTGTATTCTTCCTTTGAAACTTAGTGGTTCGTGCTCTAAACACCGCTTAATTAAAATGTGGTGTTAATGGAATTGTATCATCACCAACTAGTATTGCAATCTACTATCAGGCCGAGAGTTAGAGGCCGTACTGCAAACAATGTGGCTTACAAATGACAGTTGTAGTTACAATGCTTCACACATTACAGTATCTTTATTCCTTATTGTATTATTGTCTGTTTTCAGAAGAAGCTTGAACTGTTCTGTTGACAATCTAAGATGGCAGAAATAACGCCTATGGGTCTTCAACTACAATTTCGTTTGGCAAACTTAGTGAATAACTGAGCTGAAGTCTTTTCTTTACCCAGTCAGAAACCGAAACATGTTTCTTATTTCCTTCCTTACGCAGCGATTTCACACAAACAATCATTGACTCCACTACAATTCGCGCAACTGCCAAAATTTTCTTTTCAGACACTACTCCGGGACGCACAAAATGATGAATCTGAAGTGTATACTGGCATCGCCATTTGCGTGGAACTCGTACCACGTAACGAGGAGCGCAACTCAGTGTCATTGTATAAGCTACGCTTTACTCTACGCCTATATGACTACTCTGCATTTCACACCAAGGGCCTAGCAGAGATTTCATCGAACCACCTTCTGATTATTTCTCTACGATTTCACCCTCGAAGGAGACACAGGTAAAGCAATACATAAAATTTTCCATGCGAACTCTGATTTGCCTAACCTAATTACGAAGATCATTTCTCCCTATGTTGGTGGACCCATCCGAAGGAGAAAGTTGGTTTAATGATTGTCATCCCATCTTGCGTATAATATCCGTGACAATGTCTCCCCTATTTTGAGATAATACAAAACGAGCTGCCTTTCTTTGGCCATTTCCGATGGTCTCCGCCAATCCTATTTGGTAAGGATTCCATACCGCACAGTAATATGGCAGAAAAGGATGAAGAAGTGCAGTTCAGGCAGTCTCTTTAGTAGACCTGTTAATCTTTCTTTCAGTAAAACGCATTATACCTAGTTATTTAGTTGAACTGATAGCCTTTAGATGTGATTTGTCGCGTAACTGAAATTTAACGGATTCCTTTTCGAAATAATATAATTACACACTTTTCATTATTTTGAGTCAACTGCTACAACTTCGCGCGTCATGCAGATATCTCTTCTAAATAATTGTGCATATGATCTTACAATGACCTTAGTAGACGGCAAGTGACTACATGATCAGCAAACAACCTAATACAGCTGCTCACACTTTCTCCTAAATCGTTTATCCACATTAGGAAGAGCATAGAGCCTATAACACTTTCTTGGGAAACATCAGACATAATTTGCATCTCACTCGATTACTTTCTATCAGTTACACTGAACTGGGTCAATCACGTCAGCTACAGCCTCCCCCTCCCCCCCCCCCCTCTCCAATTACAATGTCTTTCGGAGTACCTACATTGTATTAGTTGTGTCCCTAAGAGGAGCCACGGAATAGGCACTTTGTGGTGTAACTGTGTTAGTGCGTGTGTGTCTCTGTGTGCAGTGTATATAACCTATAATCCAGGGGCGGCCCGAGCAAAATTAAATTTCTGATTTTCTTCTAAAATATGTTTCTTTACTTAGAGGCACTCGTTCTTAAGGTTCTCTTGTTAATGGTCATTCTATCGGTGTACTGGATTATAAATGGGTACAGTACAACTGATTAGCAGACCATGTTAGTTCGATGAAATCTCATGGTTCCAGAATCGGTCAGTTCGGTAAAACGACATTTAGCGTCGACAGGAAGCATCAGCTAACATTCTGCATCTAACAAAAGTCGTTCCACATCATGTGATCCATCACCTCCATACTTTTCATGAAAATAGTTTGACACACCCTCTACAACATGCCGCACACCTATTCGCCCGTACACGTCTCCCCTGCCATTTATGGCCCGGTTTGCACCTCAGTTAACTCGGCGCCGGCTTCAGATAATGCGATTTTGCCAGGCACATCATACTTTAATCACGGCGGTAAGTGAACAGTTCACAAATTTAGCCATTTCGGAAATGCTTCCACCCATGACACGAAAGCCTCTAATTATACACTTCTGGATCTCAGATAAATTTCTCCATTTTCGTATTTCAATGACTACACTTTATTTCGCATCCGCCCGAAACGCTTTATATACTCTCCACTCATAGTGCTGCCTTCCGTGCGTCGTTCTTGCACTTTGACGTCGAACATACACACATCAAAAAATATTTTGCATCACCCCTGTTACCAAAATTCCTGAAGATAGATGTTGACTGTGGATATTGTATCCATGCATGAGCAGCGCCTATTAGACGGAGGAGGTCCGACAACCGATCATTTCCTGTCATTTCACCAGGAAGGAGGCACATGCGTCGTGTTGTCTGTAGTTGAACCATGCCTACAGTGTCAACACCGCGGTTCGATCGCTTCCGCATTGTTACTTTGTGCCAGGAATGGCTCTCAACGAGGGAAGTGTCCAGTAGACTAGGAGTGAACAAAATAGATGTTGCTCGGACATGCAGGAGATACAGAGAAACAGAAATTCGCTCAGGCCGCCTAAGGGCTTCCATTGCAGTGGATGACCGCTACCTACGGATTATGGCTCAGAGGAACCCTGACAGCAACGTCACCGTGTTGAATAATGCTTTTCGTGCAGCCACGAGTCCTACGACTCGAACTTTGCACAACAGGCTGCATCTTGCGCATCTTCACTCCCGACGTCCATAACGAGGTCCATATTTGAAACCACGACACCATGCAGCGCGCTACAGATTGGCCTAACAAAATGCCGAATGGACCGCTCAGGATTAACATCACGTTCTCTTCGCCGATGAGTGTCGCATATGCCTTCAACCAGACAATCGTCGGAGACTTGTTTGGAGGCAACTCGGTCTAGCTGAACGCCTTAGACACACTGTCCATGACAGCCGACATACATCACTTGCTGTCACGGAAGGCACCGTAACGGCTGTACGGTAAGTGAATACCATCCTCCTACCGATAGTGCAACCATATAAGCAGCATATTGGGGAGGCATTCGTCTTCACGGACGACAATTTGCGCCCCCATCGTGCACATCTTGTGGATGACTTCCTTCATGATAACGACATTGGTCGACTAGAGTGACCAGCATGTTCTCCAGACATGAACCCTATCGAACATGCCTGGGACAAATTAAAAAGGGGCTGTTTATGGACGTCTTGACCTATCAACCACTCTGAGGGATCTACGACGAATCGCCGTTGAAGAGTGGGATAATCTGGACCAACAGTGCCTTGATGAACTTGTGAATAATGTGCCATGACGAATACAGGTATGCATCAATGCAATAGGACATATTACTGAGTATTAGAGGTACCGGTGTGTACAGAAATCTGGACGACCACCTCTGAAGGTCGCGCTGTAAGGTGGTACAACATGCAATATATGATTTTCATGAGCAATAAAACGAACGGAAATGGTGTTTATGTTGATCTTTTCTGTACTGGTTCCTGAACTCTCGGAATCGAGGTGATGTAAACCGTTTTTGATGTGTGTAGGTTGCGATCTCATTCACATGACTGGGCCATGTAGTCGGCAACCAATGAATTTATATGACTTTCGTGGAACCGAAATTTATGTTTTAGCGTTAACTGCCAGTTTCCACACCATACAGAGTTCCTGTCTAAATCACTTTGCATTTCATTTTGAGCTTCCAATGACTTTACTGCTGCGTTAGCTGCAAGTAATCTAAGGGGGCTGCTCAGTTTGTCTCTTAAGTCGTTCATATGGATCAGAAACAATCCCTTCGTGAACTAAAGATATCTCTTCTGTTTGTCTCGGTGGCTTCTCAGCAATTACTACCAAATGACACGACACGAAATCACGAATTCATTGCAATTACAGTAGCGTTTAGAAAATGTCGGCCAGATGTAGGAGACAAGCAACACCAACATTACTCTCACATCATTTCTAAGGAAACATAGGAAGGACTCTTCCTCTGACAGCTCTGATCGCCGATGTAGGCTAAATTTGTGGACACAGGTTGTTTACGTAAAATGAGAAACATTAGGTGTCACGTAGAAAAATACATTGTGAGCTGTTTCGGGGAAATTTACGGGCGTGATCCTAAGAGATGGACTACAAGAGAAAGCAGTAAACTGATTGCACCTGAGACAACGTCCTAGCTCGCGTTACGAAGGCACCTGAACGTGAAGCCACATCACTAACAACTGTGCTATGATTTGTCAAATGCTGACGAAAGCCTACATTTGCAGCAGAGCTTCGCGCACGAGAGCATCTGGAGCAGGATGGTTTTCGTGACAAATTTGTCTTCAGCAACGAACTATCCTTTTAAGCGAGTGAACTTGTGAACGAGCAAAACGTTGTTGCTGACATGTGGCTTCTGTGGGATGAAATGTACTGTCGCACAGATGTGCGCCGAATCACTGCGTGCGCATGTTGAGCATTTGTGATGTCTGTAAAAACATTTTTGTGAAGTTCATGTAAAAAAATTGAGTTACGATACAGAAGTAAACAAGGTTATACTTCTACATTAGACTTGATGATTCGTGATGTACTAAAAGCATATACAGCTGTCTGGACAACATAGTAGAGAAATTCACAGGAACGATCGAAGGGGCGCAAGCGTACTTAAATGCAGTTGTGTACCAGTACAGTACCATAACACGGCACCCCGACGTAACAGGTGTGGTCTTAAGTTAATCAATGCGCACTGTAAACTGAATACTAAAATTTTACACCTTGGCTTTATGCACTTGCAGAAATACTTTCGACAAGCCATCATCAGAGAATGAAACAGTCTTCATACTCCGATGCTCCCAATAATACTTCCAGTCCATAACAGGCTGGATGGTATTCTACGCTCCCGCCTAAAGTCCCACAAACCTGCGTGAGAAGGTGCCCTGATGCAGCGTCTATCCTCTTTCCTAGAGGGCACGTGGGAAGGTAAATACGAGAAAACAGTATACGTATACGTGGGAAAATCTGCTGCTAAATAAACGTTGGAATCCATGGTGAAAACGTTCAATGTTTTCTACTCTGCATAGTGCTACTTGTTTCAGTCATAGATCGTTTTCAAGCTTAGCTGGCATAAATAGCAGAAATACTTTTACATCAAAGTAGCACTTGAAAGGTTCACTATGGATTTCAAGGAATAACATAGGTTTTCATCTTAACTGCTACGAAGACTCCCCTATACCAACTCCATGGTATGAACTACGAATGGACGCCCAGTGCAGCCCAAATGGGATCCGAGGAGGACTAGGGCTTCCGTAAACAGATGGGGCGTCGCCGAAAGCCCAGAACGTCGCTGTGGAGCAGCAGAGAAGGCAATGGACCACGTGATCAAACAATGCAACGGGAAGAAACACGAGTACACTGGAAAATGATGTTCTGGTTGCTAAAGCTAAAGTGTGAATGTTGTATGCGGTTTCAAAGTTGCTAGTATTTGTAGAATTTACATTTTTTTAATTTGGAACTTACGATAAATAATTAAAAAACCTCACAACTGACAACTACCAATCACGAACACTCAAAATCTACTAGCTGCTGGAGAAATTATCTTCCTTTACACAGTACACATAAGAGTGTTTATGGAATTAATCATACTGTCATGATTCTCCGAAGTTTTTCTCGCCCCCATTCCCACCATTACCTAACTAACAAAAGGTGCATTACACAATTTGAAACAAATGATTACATATAATGTGATATGAGGAAGACTCTTGCGCAATACCGGCGAGGTAAAACACATCGATGGTGAGTTTGTGACGGAGGAACTTGGAGCAAATTGTTGGTCGCTTTCAAATGAATAATAGCGTTTTTTCAACCTCTTGTCTCAATTTTCAATAGCAGCACAGTATTCTACCGTTAGATTACCTATAACTTTCATTTACTGGATTCAGCAGGAATCACTGTCCCAACGCCAACGAGGACATTAGAGATCGAGTACTAACGTACAGATGAAGGAAGAAAGAGGGCAAAGCCATTATAGAGAACTAGTTTAGCATTCGCATGAAATTACGAAGGAATCTAATTCATAACAGACATGATATTTAAACCACAATCTGTTCGAATGTGAATAACTTAAATAGAAAATATCAAATTGTTTTTACGTTTTATTTGGGAAGGATACCGGTTGCATGTATTTTTACGTTTAGAGTGCTCAGTGGCAAGGTTACCAATACCTCCATGAAACAGTATCACGCAAAAACTGGATAAGATGCATAAATTTGAAAATTAAATATTCACTCATTTAATACAATACTAATTAGTTTAAATTTTCAATCACTCTCATCCCCACATTCAAATTCTATTCCAAACTGTAAAAGCTGTAAGCGAGGTGATTGATCTGAAACTATTTCAGTAATAACGAGATCAAAATTATGATACAGCGACTAACTGAAAAAAGCTTCTCAGGTAGCCATGATAATACCACGTCAAACCCTACTAATTTAGAAAGCAAATTGTGCACTTCACGAAAAGTCTGTTATGGGTTTATAAAATACTCTAAGGTATCACTAACAGTGTGCCTTATTTCAAATATACACAGTAAAATATCGGTGACTACGTTTCCAGCTGCCGTTTTTTTTCAACGCGAGCAGTTTAAAACTGTTCAGCTGTCTATTTAAAGACAACCAGTGTCGGCAGACGAAGCTGGATCGCTGAATTCCTTGAGAGAAGACGAGGAGAGCAAACCACGGCTACCAGCTCAGGGCCTCATCCATCAAGTCGATTGACAAGCTCGGATGGCTTGCTAAAAGAACCCGACGCCAAAGGACAAACGAGCGTCGGCCTAACGAGAAGAAAGCTGACGTGCCGCGGCGAGCACACCTTTGCTCTGCGGAGCGTTGGATGCTTACCTACAGAACACTGTAGTTCACTTAGGACGTGTTTATCTAGCTTCTGGCACATCCAGATTTATTCTGTACGCCTGCACTTTTTCCCTGTGATATAAAATACATACAAATTACTTATTGCAAAATCAAGATGATTGACGTCTATTATTTGAAATAAAGAACAGCTGTAAAAGTGCACTCAAGTACTGGGCCAGAGAGGAAAACATTTGAAGTGTCAAAGTATAGATGATGAAATCGTGCGCGGGATTAGCCGAGCGGTCTTGGGCGCTGCAGTCATGGACTGTGCGGCTGGTCCCGGCGGAGGTTCGAGTCCTCCCTCAGGCATGGGTGTGTGTGTTTGTCCTTAAGATAATTTATGTTAAGTAGTGTGTAAGATTAGGGACTGATGACCTTAACAGGTAAGTCCCATAAGATTTCACCACACTTTTTTTATGAGATTGTGGTTGTTAAGTGCCCTGCACCGAAGCGTTGATGGGAGATTTCCGAGTAGTTGATGTTCAGCTAGTGTACGATAATGGGCAGCTTAAAATAACAGGGATGTGCGAGTCCCCTTCTTCTGCTTATACATCATATTAGGCAACGATGACTGCTGTGTCCATATTTACCAAAAGGCATATAGCCTACAACATGCAGCAATGGTAACACCAGTTACCGTCAGATAAGCGTAGTTAAGTGCTTTCGGGGCTTGGCTAGCACTTGGATGGGTCACCGTCAAGGTCTACCGAGTGCTGTTGGCAAGGGGGAGGGGGGGGGGGAGTGCACTCAGTCCTTGTGAGGCCAATTGGGGAGCTACTTGACTGAGGAATAGCGGCATCGGACACGAAGACTGAAAACGGCCGGGAGAGCGGTGTGCTGATTCATGCCCCTCTGTATCCGGATCTGATGAAGCCTATGAGCTGGGGATGGCGCGACGGTCGGTCGCTATCGTTGGGCCTTCAATGCCTGTTCGGACGGTGTTTGTTTGTTTATATAGCCTACAAAGACCGACAATTAAATTAGGACAAGAGTTAATTCAGTGTTACCGATGCTTTAAGCAGCTAGTAGAATATCTGTTACAAGGACCTACTGGCTGCGACAACGCTAGTTTGCACGTATTTTTACAGGCCAGAGGTACAGTCACTTGCTTGGTAGAGCTGATCGTTACAGCAGTCATGCTCAATTCTGATATTTAGAAAACCATATTAACCAAAGCTGCATGGAATAATAGCCACTGCAGCCAGTCTTTGTATGGAACATCTGCAACATGGAAACTTCCAGATCTCGTCACTGCTAAGCAATCACCCTCTTTTAGACGACCCTAAAGACGTATTCCATAAGTCTAGAAATGTAAAAAGTACCGCAAGAATTAAATGACAAATGTAATGAAAAAAGTAATGAACCGTTCCAAGAGGTATGCCATTAGAGAGGTATGTAGAGCGTATGGCCCGAAACATTATGATCAATGTCCATCGCAAGACTGAAGCCGCTTGCAGTATTGCTGGAACGTAATGCGGTAAGGAAAATATATAAACGGAGCAGAGACAAATGAAGAAAAATTCTAGCGATCATACGGGCTGCAAATGGTGAAACCCACCGTCGTAAACACCTTTTAAAAAAAGTAAATTGTTGTGGTCCTTCCTTTGTAACGAAAGTCACGGAAATGGCGAAGTTTGTCGTCTCTTCGATTACTCACTGTTGTGAGCGACAATGGAAACTGAATGAAGGACGGTGGAATTACCAGTAGGTGGCGAACTGGATGTCCACGCCTCATCACAGAATGTGATGGTCGGAGGCTTGCCCACTCTGGATAACAGGACAGACGGACATCTGTAGCTGATCTCTCTGCACAGTACAAAGCTGATGCACGTACAAGTATCCCAGATTGATAGAGACGTTCCATTCATATTAAAATATTCTTTGTATAAATCCCCACTTTAGAATCTACAGCTAGGACCTTAAAAATAGCGTTATCGGTTAAAGTTGAGGATATTAAACTTGTATCTTATATCGCAAAGGCATCGCCAGTTCACAATAAATTTTCTGGGTCTGGATAGCTTAATGCAGGCACAACGAGGTCTTCTATATTGGTTTGTGTATCAGGAAACGTATTGACTGTTTATATGGATCACGTTTGTTGTTATACAAGGTGGATAGTAGTAAAAGGATGAGCCAGAATCCAGGTGAATGGCTGCTAGACACAAACATCACACCCTGATGCGTAATATTTTATGAATTTCTGTTATCCACAACTGTTATGTAAAATGTTTGTAATTGTATCATCCACTGCAGCTGTACAAAATTTTTATTGCTGCAGTTGTACACAGCCCGGTTTTGGGCTCTCAGTCCCTTCTTCAGGTGCAACTAAAATCAGTATAAAGTGTACACGTCTGAGTTAAGTTAAAAGGCAGCACATCAGCCTCCGATGAGCCATACACGGGAGATGTGTTCTCTTTTAACTTCGACACGTACATTTTGTAGTGACTCTACTTGCACCTGAGGATGAGGCTGTAACCTTGAAACTGGCTTATATAAGACTTCAGCAATAAAATTTTTGTACAAATGTAGCGGAACTTTCAATTATGAATAGTTATTTCATGATTGACATTCACGTGCATTTCGTAGAATCTGTGGTAGTAATAGAAAGCAGCAAGACATTTGAGCATTACGTTAACGTTATTATGGACCACTTGCATTCCTTCAGTCCTGATGTCTTCTCCGTCAGCGATGGCATCTTACAGCAAGTCTGTCCGTGCAATAAGATAACTGTGCTACAGTGTTTGAGATGCACGGTAGTGAAGTGAGTTTTCCGTCTTGGCTACCAAATTCTCGTGCTCTGAATGCAATGGAACACAAATGGGTCGAAGTCGGTGCCAGTGATGGGCCCACAAACCATCTGCTCGTAATCTACTGGAAATATGTGACCTTCGCTTTAATATACGGTGCCACATATCTCTGAAATCTACCAAGGTCTTTTGGAAGCCCCCTTACGTAGAATGGATGCTACGTTGCGATTCAAAGGTCGACCAAAACACTATTCACTAATTGGTCATAACATTTTGGCTCATCAGTGTATGGCATTATACTTTTAGACTGTGAAATGTCGATCATTAATATGCCCATAATGGCTGTTTTGAACCGCCATTTCGGAATTTATCTTGGGCAACATCACAGCTCACACAGTGGAGTGATGTTAATGATAGTGTCTATGAGCTCCAAAGAATTTCAGTGACATTCAGGATGCGAATCTGCTCTGGATGCGACAATAGAGAAGAGAAGAACGCTGTAGCAAAAACAAGTCCGAGAATCCAAAAGTACTCATGGGACTTGGGACCGTATATATAGACGACAATTCAAGCCCAAGTGCAGAACTATATTTTTGTGACAATAATAGTACAACAGGTGACTCATATGTCACTGAACGCGGTCAACAGGTATTTTGTTGAGAATATTCTTACAACAGATGAGTCATGCCTGACTGAGCACTAAATAAATGTAAATGTCGTGTGACTAGGACCTCCAATGGGTTAGATCATTCGCCGGGTGCAAGTATTTCGATTTGACGCCACTTTGGCGACTTGCGCGTCGATGGGTATGAAATGATGATTCGGACAACACCACACCCAGTCCCTGAGCGGAGAAAATCTCCAACCCAGCCGGGAATCGAAGCCGGGCCCTTAGGATTGACATTCTGTCGCGCTGACCACTCATGTACCGGGAGTGGGCAACTGAACACCGGGAATCGAACCTGGGCCCTTAGGATTGACATTCTGTCGCGTTGACCACTCAGCTACCGGGAGCGGGCAACTGAACACCAGGAATCGAACCCGGGTGCTTAGGATGGACATTCTGTCGCTCTGACCCCTCAGCTACCGGAGGCTGCAACTGAACACCGGGAATCGAACCCGGGCTCTTAGAATTAACATTCTGTCTCGCTAATCACTCAGCTACCGGGGCCGGGCAGCTGAACACTGTCTCCTTCGGGATAAATGAAACATAGATTCCAGCGCTATAACGAGTACATAACCACTCATCATGTCTCCTCATATCTGGACGAAATAGACAGGTGAAAGTAATTTCTGCGGATCCAAGGGAATGTTATGGTCCATCTACTTTTCACAATACACATTAATCATGCAGTGGATAGTGTCGCAAATTCCATGTGTCGGTTGCGGACGATGCTGTTATCAAAGGTAAATCTTCACCGTCAGAAAACTACAGCGAAATTCAGTATACTGAAGATATGTGAACAGGCAATGACCCATAACTTAAATCATACGGAGATGCTCAGTGAACTCCAGTGGCAGACACAACATAGAGGCAGAACGTACGATCCAAGAAGAATCTGGTAACATTGATCCCTCCGTCATACACCTCGCTAAACGAACTCGACGGCGAAAATCAGAAAAAACAGTGTCAATATGAGACACTCCCGACTATCGTTCCTCCCACGTACCGTTCAGTGGGAAAATGACAGTGGTACCACACGCCGTAAACTGACTCTCAGATTATAGATGTAGATGTATGGGTAGATGTACACGTGCATAACCGTAATTCCGCGTGTGAACGCGCAGATGCCTGTATATCAATTATGAACACGCCACCCCCACACATTGAATGCTTCATTTCTGTCACATGTAATTACAGAATCTGATGACATCTTTCAAGCTAAATCATCCGATGCCTAGATAGCTATCGATGATGCCAAGTTAAAGGTATTAATTCTAATGAACACTCTGAGCCTTCATACTTTTGTCTGCGAAGTGTTATATGAAGAAATAGGTAATTATTTACGTAAATAGAATTTTTAATATACCATGTTTTAAATAGGACTAAAAAGTATTAAATTATTTCTTCTAGCTCCACACAGGTTTCTAAACCCTTACAGATAATCCTGAAAGTTTTTGATTGCGAGTTTTTAATAGCTATGAAAATACTTTTATGATTTAAAACAAAAAAACATGAAACCCATGCAATAGATAATAATGGATTGAACTATTCTTGCATGAATTAGTAAGCACTCTAATAGCAAGCAAGTGAATTATTCATGCATCAGTAATAAATTGCAGCGCCCTATCTTTTCGCTTTAAATTTTACAAGTATTTTTGTAGCTATTAAACAGCCACAATCACAAATTTGCAGAAATATCTCTGGGGTTAGGGGAAATTATACTATACCTACTATCCAAAATAGATTCATTTGTAATTAAATAATTCTTTTCTCCTTTAAGTCTTGTCTATGTTTGCCTCATGCTTTTCGTTTTAAATTTTACAAGTACATTTCAAAGATATTAAAAAGCCACAATCAAAAATTGATATGAGTAGCTATATAGGGTGATGGGAAATAATATCTTCTATCCAAAATAACAGTATAATACATTAAAAATCCATTTTTAATTATATATGTCTTGTGTGTGTGAAAGATAGTTTCCAACATTTTGATAGGATTACAACAGAGACATGTGATAAAATCAATGTTCGTTTCTGTTTTTCTTCACCTGACTCCCCCAGTATCCCTCTACACATTTCACGAAAAGTAGTAATTAGACAGATTCAAGTTCACACTGAGACTTCCTGGTAATCATTCTTCCTGCGACCCCTTTGTTACTGCAACATAAAAAGGGTGAAATGACGGTGGAATACAAAGTATCCTCCGTAACACATCAGGAAAGAAATCGGGTTAATACTATATAACCATGCATTTCTGGCTATGTTGAGAGTTTCAAGTCTCTATCTCAATTACAGACTTTGTACGGAACAGACAGATACAACGACGCAAATCCATCTTCTCTTCCCTCTGTGTACGCTCAGCTATGGACGTCCACTGCATACCTTCTAGAGCGCATTCTGATACTACCCACACAACACGCTGGTCCTGCAGTCTCGCCAGATGTGAGGCATTACAGAACCTTTTCATCCCCACCCCCATCCCCGCCCTTATCGAAGAGACCGTCAAGAAAGAGAGTTAATATTGCATTGTCACGCAGTTCTAAGCTATGTTAAATTTTCAAGACTCTATCAGCAAGAAGTTAAGTTTAAAATCAACTGCAAAATTTGTACCGAAGTGACAAACAGACAAGTAAACGAGCTAGTAAAAACGTGGTAAAAAATCCAATCTGCTGCTTCTGTCCAAGCACTTTTTTGAGGTTTAAATTCCTTGTAAGGCAAATACCGGCCATCTGCGATACTTTTGTGGAGTGTATTGATCCCAATACACTTCAAATAATTTTTTACTTCAACATTCGCTGGCTTTGCCACCTCAAAACGACATATTCACCTTCCAGTCCAACCTCGGCCTCGAGCTAAGTAGCAGATCAGACACTACAACCAGTTTTCCAGCTTTAACATTCGTTGACTATTACGTTCCGACCTAACTTAGGTCTAGGGTTAAGCTAGAGATCAGTCACCACAACAAGGCTGCTTTTCCTTTCATATTTGTTGACTGCACCAACTCACAACCAAGCTGTCACCTTCTGTATCTAAACTCACGGTGCCTGTTTATCTGTTTAATGGTATGCCACCCCACACACAGGCACTGCTTCATAGCTGTAATATGCGATTACAGAATATGATGACCTTTTTCAAGTTAAACTGGGAAACATCTGTCCAGGCGAGAATGGCTATGTACACTTCACCATATGCTGAACAAGTTATCGATACTGTCTTGTTACACACATTAACTCTCGTGAACGCTCTGAGGCTTCATATTTTTGTCTTTAAAGTCTTGCTTCAGCAAATAAATTATTATTTAAATAAAAATTTTTGGACATGGCTGCACGTTCAGAGACCGTGAATAGCTACAATTGAAAGAAAACAGCCCTCGGTCACTATTTTTGGCGAATTAACCGGATTTCAACAGTGCTAGGAGTGTCTTATTCAGAATTTAAATAGACGATTCTTTTATTTAAATTCTGAGGAAGCCACTCCTAGCAGTGTTGAAACCTTGTTAATTAACCGGGTTTCAACACTGCTAGGACTGTCTTCCTCAAAATTTAAATAGACCATTCTTTGATTTAAATTCTGAATAAGACACTCCTAGCAGTGTTGAAACCTGGTTAATTCATTAAAAATAGTGACTGAGGGCTGTTTTCTTTCAATTGTAATTATTTAAATGAAACTGAATTTTCACTATACCATAACAATAAAATAATTTCTCCTAGCCCCATATAGATTCCTACACCTATACATCTACATCTACCTCTACATCCATACTCCGCAAGCCACTTGACGGTGTGTGGCGGAGGGTACCTTGAGTACCTCTATCGGTTCTCCCTTCTGTTCCAGTCTCGTATTGTTCATGGAAAGAAAGATTGTCGGTATGCCTCTGTGTGGGCTCTAATCTCTCTGATTTTATCCTCATGGTCTCTTTGAGAGATGTACGTCGGGTACGAGGGAGCAATATATTGCTTGACTCTTCGGTGAATGTATTTTCTCGAAACTTCAATAAAAGCCTGTACCGAGCTACTGAGCGTCTCTCTTGCAGAGTCTTTCACTGGAGTTTATCTATCATCTACGTAACGCTTGCGAGATTACTAAATGATCCTGCTCTCCGTTGGATCTTCTCTATCTCTTCTATAATGGTTCAAATGGCTCTGAGCACTATAGGACTTAACATCTGAGGTCATCAGTCTCCCAGAACTTAAAACTACTTAAACCTAACTAATCTAAGGACATCACACACATTCATACCCGAGGCAGGATTCGAACCTGCGACCGTAGCAGTCCCGCGGTTCCAGACTGAAGCGCCTAGAACCGCTCGGCCACCGCGGCCGTCTGTCTTCTATCAACCATATCTGGTACGGATCCCACACTGGTGAGCAGTATTCAAGCAGTGGGCGAACAAGCTTACTGTAACCTACTTCCTTTGTTTTCGGACTGCATTTACTTAGGATTCTTACAATGAATCTCAGTCTGGCATCTGCTTTACCGGCGATTAATTTTATATGGTCATTCCATTTTAAATCACTCCTAATGCCTACTCCCACATATTATGGAATTAACTGCTTCCAGTTGCTGACATGCTATATTGTAGCTAAATGATAAAGGATCTTTCTTTCTATATATTCACAGCACATTACACTTGTCTAGATTGAGGTTCAATTGCCATTCCCTGCACCATGCGTCAATTCGTTGCAGATCCCTCCGCATTACAGCATAATTTTCCATTGTTACAACCTCACGATATACCACAGCATCATCCGCAAAAAGCCTCAGTGAACTTCCCATGTTATCCACAAGGTCATTTATATATATATAGTGAATAGCAATGGACCTACGACACTCCCCTGCGGCACACCTGAAATCACTCTTACCTCCGAAGACTTCCCCCTTTTGAGAATGACATGCTGCGTTCTGTTATCTAGGAACTCCTGAATCCAATCACACAGTTGGTCTGATGGTCCATATGCTCTTACTTTGTTCGTTAAACGACTGTGGGGAAGTGTATCGAACGCCTTGCAGAAGTCAAGAAACACGGCATCTACCTGGGAGCCCGTGTCTCGCGGACAGGTAATGCTGAAAATGTTTGATTATTAATTTTTAATAGCTATGAAAATACTTTCAAGACTTAAAACGAACAACATTTGTCGTATGCAGTAGATAATAGTTAGGAGGTGAAACATTACTGCATGAATTAGTAAGCATTCTAATAGCAAGCAGGCGTAATATTCATGCATAAGTTACGTATTGAACCGCCCCACATTCTTCGTTCTAAATTTTACAGTTATTTTTATAGCTATTATAGAAAGTCGCTATCAAAAATTTACAGGAGCATCTGTATGATGTTAGGGAACTTTTTTATACGTTTTACCCAATTTAATGTTGCCGTACACTAAGAATTCATTTTTAATTAAATAATTATTTTATGCTTTTAAGTCTTAGGTGTGTGTGAATCTTTCAACTTTTTGATGGGACTACAACCGAGACATGTGATAAATTTAAGGAGTACATGAGTCTTCTTCACCTGACTCCACAAATAGATTCCTTCTTCCTACATACCTCACGGAGAGCTCGTTAAAGTAATGATCAGAGAAATTCAAGCTCAAACTGAGGATTACCAGCAACCATTCTTCTTTCGATCAGTTTGCAACTGAAACACGAAAACGGTAAATGACAGTATGACACAAAGTACCCTTCCTTACATAATCTCTGTCACAGACCAAAGAAGAGACCGAGTTAATATTATATAGTCATCAGTTTCTGAGCTATGTTGGAAGTTACAAGTGTTTAGCCCATCGGGAAAATACAGTGATAAACGGAGCACCCTCTGTCGCAAACCATATAAGAAAGCGAGTTAATATTAAATTATCATCCACATATGAGCAGTATTTAAGATTTCAACTCTCTAGTTCATCAGGTAATTAGTTTAAAATCAATTACAAAATTCTTATCGGACAAACAGACAAGGTATCCGTCTTCTCTTTGCTCTGTCTCTGCTCATCAGTGGGTGCATTCCGATACTACCGCACAACACATAGATCCTGTGGAGGCGGTGAGATGTGAGGTTTTATTAACATTTTTCACCCGCACGCCACCCCTAACGAACATCCCAACAAAAAAGGGAGTTAATTTTTCATTACCATTCAGTTAAGAGCTACGCTAAGAATTTCAAGGCCCTAGCTCATCAGCAAGTTAGTTTAAAATCAACTGCAAAATTTGTACCGGAGGTACAGCTACACAAGAAAACGACCTAAAAAAAAGTTAAGCAGGTCGTATCTGTTGCTTCTGACCAAGCATTTCGGAACGTTTACATTCGTTGTAAGGCAATTTCTTTGACAGTTCTGCAGGAGTGACACTTATGCAGAGAAGAGTGAGATGATTCCAAGACACTGTAGGAATATTTTTTTCGTTCACATTCGTTGGATTCGCCACCTCGCAAAGTACTGCCACCTTTCAACCTAACCTAGACCTCGAGCTAAGTTACAGATCAGTCTGCCTCAACAACTAAGTTTCCTGCTATAATATTCCTCAATACCTTCCAATTACCAACTCCCAACCTAACTTAGGCATCAGGCTACGCTACAGATAAGTCACCAAAAGTAGCTATTTCTTGCTTTCACTTTGCCTAACTGCACCAACTCATAAAGTAACTGCCATATTCCAATCTAACCTAGACTTCGTCTGACGATGGGCAAACTAGTGTGAGACTGGTAAGGACAATGTGAATTATAATGAAAAACCAACGCAGTTTTCTGAAGTTTTCAACGTCCATTAAAGCTAATTCCTAGTAACACATCTTGTAGGCCGCAGCACGCTGTGCAACACTCGCAGACAGGGAACAGACTCTTAGTGGGCATGTAATATACCCGCGAAGAACTGCGTACCCCGAAACTTCCTGGCAGACTAAAACTGTGTGCCGGACCTAGACACGAACTCGGGACCTTTGCCATTCACGGGCAAGTGCTCTACCATCTGAGCTACCCAAGCACGATCCACACCCCGTCCTCACAGCCTTACGTCTACCAGTACCTCGTCTCCTACCTTTCAAACTTTACAGAAGCTCTCCTGCGAACTTTACAGAACTAGCACTCCTGAAACAAAGGATAGTGGAGACATGGCTTAGCCACGTCCTCGGGGATGAGATTTCATGGGCAGATTAAAACTGTGTGCCGGACCGAGGCTCGAACTCGGGACTTTTGCATTTCGCGGGCAAGTGCTCTACCATCTCAGTTAGCCAAGCACGACTCTGCCAGGAAGTTTCATATCAGCGCACACTCCACTGGAGAGTGAAAATCGCTTCTGGAAACATCCCCGAGGCTGTGGCTAAGCCATGCCTACGCAATATCCTTTCTTTCAGAAGTGCTAGTTCTGCAAGGTTCGCAGGAGACTTCTGTAAAGTTTGGAAGGTAGGAGACGAGATACTGGCAGAAGTAAAGCTGTGAGGACGGGGCATGATTCGTGCTTGGGTAGCTCGGATGGTAGAGCACTTGCCCGCGAAAGGTAAAGGTCCCGAGTTCGAGTCTCGGTCCGGCACACAGTTTTAATCCGCCAGGAAGTTTCATATCAGAGCACACTCCGCCTCAGAGTGAAAATCTCATTCTGGAACTGCGTATCCAGTTGGGAGCCGCCGACTCCGCAGAAGTGTAAGTCCGCGTAAGGGTTGGAATCCGAGGGGCGTAGCTCATTACCCCTTCTGATACTTTCCCAACTGGGAAGCCGTTGCTTGTTTGCGGCGAGCACCCGCGGTAAGAGATGAGCGGCCACGGCTGGGAGCGTGGCAGAAGCAGTGCGGAGCACAGTGGGACACGGCTTGTGGCTGCGATCAATAGGCGGGCGGCCGGCGCAACCTGGCGGTGTGGCCCTGCCAGCGCCAGGAAACCCCGCGACATCCACTTGTCGTGCCGTTAATGGCCCAGCGCACCGCACGACGCGACGCGGCAGCGCAGGGCCGCGCGGGCTCAGCGCGGCGCGCCTCACTTAGTGCCGGCGCCGTCTCGCGGGTGCGTCCCACGCAGCGGCGCCAGCTCGTGGCTTCACCCACCCCACGCTCCCGGTTCACTTCTTTTACAGCGCCGACCGCGTTTGTAACGCAGTCTGTGAGATAATTTGGGACAACAGGAGTTCTAACACGGCTTCATAATACCATGCTCGTTCAATGAGTAATGCCTCACTTTTTTTCTGTGAGCATATTAGTTATTCATCATCATCATCATTTAAGACTGATCATGCCTTTCAGCGTTCAGTCTGGAGCCTAATCCCCCTTACAAAATTCCTCCATGATAACCTATTCAGTGCTAACATTGGTGCCTCTTCTGATCTTAAGCCTTTTACTTCAAAATTATTCTTAACCGAGTCCAGGTACCTTCTCCTTGGTCTGCCCCGACTCCTCCTACGCTCCACTGCTGAACCCATGAGTCTCTTGGGAATCCTTGCTTCTCCAATGCGTGTAACATGACCCCACCATCTAAGCCTCTTCATTCCCAGTTTTTCTTTGATTTCCTCATTGTGGACACCCTCCTACCATTGTTCCCATCTACTAGTGCCTGCAATCATCCTAGCTACTTTCATATCCGTAACCTCAACCTTATGAATAAGGTAACCTGAATCCACCCAGCTTTCACTCCCATACAACAAAGTTGGTCGAAAGATTGAACGGTGCACAGATAACTTAGTCTTGGTACTGACTTCCTTCTTGCTGAAGAGAGTAGATCGTAGCTGAGCTACACCTCGCTTCCAGTTCTTTCACTATGTTGCCATGCTGTGAGAATATGCATCCTAAGCACTTGAAACCGTCCACCTGTTCTAACTTTGTTCCTACTATTTGGCACTCAATCCGTTTATATCTCTTTCCCACTGACATTACTTTCGTTTTGGAGATGCTAATCTTCTTACCATAGTCTTTACATTTCTGATCTAGCTCTGAAATATTACTTTGCAAACTTTCTATCGAATCTGCCATCACAACTAAGTCATCGGCATATGCGAGACTGCTTATTTTGTGTTCACATATCTTAATCTCACCCAGCCAGTCTATTGTTTTCAACATGTAATCCATAAATAATATGAACAACAGTGGAGACAGGTTGCAGCCTTGTCTTACCCCTGAAACTACTCTGAACCATGAACTCGATTTACCGTCAACTCTTACTGTTTCCTGACTATCCATGTAAAGACCTTTAATTGCTTGCAAAATTTTGCCTCCTATTCCATAATCTCGTAGAACAGACAATAACTTCCTCCTAGCCACCCGGTCATATGCATTTTCTAGATATATAAAGCATAGATACAATTCCCTGTTCCACGCGTAACCCTTCTCCATTATTTGCCGTAAGCTAAAGATCTGGTCCTGACAACCTCTAAGAGACCTAAACCCACACTGATTTTCATCCAGTTTGTCCTCAACTAATACTCGCACTTTCTTTTCAACAATACGTGAGAAGATTTTACTCACAGCGCTGATTAAAGAGATACCTCTCTAGTTGTTACAATCTTTTCTGTTTCCATGTTTAAAGATTGGTGTGATTACTGCTTTCCTCCAGTCTGATGGAACCTGTCCCGACTCCCACACCATTTCAATTATCCTGTGTAGCCATTTAAGACCTGACATTCCACTGTATTTGATGATTTCGGACTTAATTTCATCCACCCCATCCGCTTTATTTCACTGCAATCTATTGACCATATTCTCCACTTCCTGAAATGTAATCCTATTTTCATCATCATTCCTATCCCATTGTACATCGAAATCTGAAACATTACTGATCATATTTTCACCTACATGGAGCGACTCTTCAAAATATTCCCTCCATCTGCCCAAGGCATCCACAGGATTCACCAGCAGTTTTCCTGACCTGTCCAAAATACTTGTCATTTCCTTCTAACCTCCTTTTCGAAGACTGCTAATTACACTGCAGAATGGTTTTCAAGCAGCTTGACCCATTGTTTGTTATTAATAATCAGAATTTGGTGACAATATACATCACCATGTCTTGTCCTATTTTTCTACGTAGTCTCCAACATGTACTGTGGCTGTATTACAACGCTGTGGAAGGGCATGTATTCCCTGCTGGTAAAAGCTCTTGTCCTGTAGGCATAGCCATGTTTTCACTGCACGACTGACACTTTCCTCATCTTCAAAGTGTGTTCCCCACAGAGAATCTTTAACCGGCCCAAAGAGATGGAGGGTTCCAGGTCTGTACTGTAGGATGAATGAGGCAATAGTGTGCAGTCCAATTTAGTGACGTGTTCCTGGGTTCTCAGACTTGTGTGTTGGCGTGCGTGATAGTGTTGGAGCAAGATTTCTGCTGGATTCTTGTCCGACTGAACACGTCGAAACAGTTCTTGAGTTTATTCAGAGTCTTCGCGTATGCCTCTGAAATGATAGTAGACCCTCCTGGCATCACATCCACGAGAATGACGCCATCACAATCCCCGAAGATTGCCGGTATGACTTTTCCGGCCGAGCAGGTTTCCTTGAATTTCTTCTTTTGTGGAGAAACAGGACGATACCCTTTTGTTTCCTGCGCAAACTGGTGCACCTAGCTTTCGTCCCCCTTAACGATCCGTGACAGAAACGCCTCTCCGTCGGTGTCAAAACGCTCCAACAATTCAGATGAAATGGCTTTTCTTTGAATCTTGTGGTCCGCTGTCAGCATTCGTGGTACCCAACGTGAGCACCTCTTTGAATATCCGAGAGTCTCAATCATTGCAGCCACACTTCCAATACTGATCGACAAATGTAGACCAAATTGTCGAGTTGTGATGTCCCGCTCGGCACTAATAATGACATCCGAACGATTCAGCGTGGCTATCACAGGAAGTCCCGAGCGTGGCTGATCATGTGGCTCTGCTTCTGCATTTCCTGAAGCTGTCACTTCCTTTACCCATCGCTCAACTGTACTCATATTAACTGCAGCATCGCCATACGCCACCACAAAAGTTTATGTATGTTCATCACGGTTTCTTTTTCTGCACACAAGTTTTCAATAACAGCACGCTGGGTGAGTCGTATGTAGATGCAATTTCGACGCTCTACTACGGTTCTGCCATCTGCCAGAACGGTTCGAAACTTCACCGGCGCACAGAACAAACGTCACATGTGAAGCACCAACAAGGATGTTTGTCTATGTATATTAATGGCTTTTTAAAACAGTGTGGGACATTACTTAATGAACGACCCACGTACTTCTAGCAGATGTAAATGTTCCCCACACTAAGGATGAATTTGCTGTGGTAGCAACCAACGTTTAGACATTTGCGTCCGTTTAGAGGTTAGCACATGAGCTGCATACAAAATCCCGAAACTTGCCTGCTGGTTCAGCCACCTTTTACATTTAGTAGGACAGCCTTTAATTTCTGGCGTTCTTCGGATCGAGGCATGGAATGTCAGACCCCTTAATAGGGCAGGTAGGTTAGAAAATTTAAAAAGGGAAAGGGATAGGTTAAAGTTAGATATAGTCGGAACTAGTGAAGTTCGGTGGCAGGAGGAAAAAGACTTCTGGTCATGTGCAAAAAACAAAAATACAAAATCAAATAGGGGCATTGCAGGAGTAGGATTAATGACGAAAAAAATAGGAGTGCGGGTAAGCTACTACAAACAGCATAGTAAACGCATTATTGTGGCCAAGATAGACACAAAGCCCAAGCCTTCCACAGTAGTACAAATTCATATGACAACTAGCTCCACAGATGACGAAGAGATTGATGAAAATGTATGATGACAAAAAGAAATTATTCAGATAATGAAGGGAGACGAAAATTTAATACTCATGGGTGATTGGAATTCGATAGTAGGGAAAGGAAGAGACGGAAACGTAGTAAGTGAATATGGAATGGGGGTAAGAAATGAAACAGGAAGCCGCCTGGTAGAATTCTGCGCAGAGCGTAATTTAATCATAGCTAACAACTGGTTTAAAAATCATGAAAGAAGTTTGTATACATGGGAGAGGACAGGAGATAGTGGAACGTTTCAGATAGATTATATAGTGGTAAGACAGACATTTTGGAACCAGGTTTTAAATTGTAAGACATCTCCAGGGGCAGATGTGGACTCTGGCCACAATCTATTGGTTATGAACTGTAGAGTAACACTGAAGAAACTGCAAAAATGTGGGAATTTAAGGAGCTGGGACCTGGATAAACTAACAGAACCAGAGGTTGTACAGAGTTTCAGGGAGAGCATAAGGGAACAATTGACAGGAATGGGGGAAAGAAATACAGTAGAAGAAGAATGGGTAGCTTTGAGGGATGAAGTAGTGAAGGCAGCAGAGAATCAAGTAGGTAAAAAGACAACAGCTGGCAGAAATCCTTGGGTAACAAGAAATATATTGAATTTAATTGATGAAAGGAGAAAATATAAAAATGCAGTAAATGAAGCAGGCAAAAAGGAATACAAAACTCTCAAAAATGAGATCGACAGGAAGTGAAAAAGGGCTAAGCAGGGATGGCTAGAGGACAAATGTAAGGATGTAGAGGCATATATGACTAGGGATAGATACTACCTACAGAAAAATTAAAGAGACCTTTGTAGAAAAGGGAATCACTTGTATGAATATCAAGAGCTCTGATGGAAAACCAGTTCTAAGCAAAGAAGGAAAAGTAGAAAGGTGGAAGGATATATATAGAGGGTCTATACAAGGGCGATGTACTTGAGAACAATATTATGGAAATGGAAGTGGATGTAGATGAAGATGAAATGGGAGATATGATACTGCGTGAAGAGTTTGACAGAGCACTGAAATAGAAACAAGGCCCCGGGAGTAGACAGCATTACATTAGAACTACTGATAGCCTTGGGAGAGCCAGCCCTGACAAAACTGTACCATCTGGTGTGCAAGATGTATGAGACAGGCGAAATATCCTTAGACTTCAAGATTAATATAATAATACCAATCCCAAAGAAAGCAGGTGTTGACAGATGTGAAAATTACCGAACTATCAGTTTAATAAGTCACGATTGTAGCTTTCTCGCTTTCTGTCACGCCTCCACGTTGACCCAGCTTGCCGCTTTGATATTGTGCGAACGACTGGCACATGTACGCCGCTTTATAGACATAGACATAGCAGGTCAGTGTTAGAGAGTCAAATGATTCTCTGTTCAAAGCGCTACGGTATCAAGAGTGCTCCATTCAACCAGTGTGCTCTTTTGCGGGGGTAACTACTACTATGTTTGATGTTCTTAGTTTCACCGCGGCCTTTGCCTGTTTAGTAGTGGCCGTATGGAGTATTTGAGAGTGCCTGCAAAACTATAGGAGTGAATGAAATAAATAGGAAGTGCAAGGCAGCAAAGGTGAAATACCTGCTGCAAGAAAGTGAGGAAATCGAAAAAGAAATGATCGACAGAAAGAGTGAGTCAGCATATAGAACAGTTGAAACCACTTTTGGTTAAATAAAAGCAAGTTCGGCAACATAAAGAGTGCAGTGGGAATCCCGCTGTTAAACACAGAGGAGAGGGCTGGTAGGTGGACAGAGTGAAGAGATGGGGGTTGGGGGATGGTCTAAGAATAGACTGAAGTTTATATAGAAGAGATACGGGGTCGAGAATTGGAGAAAATATTTAGATGACTTGAGAAAAAGTACGCCAGAAGGGCTAGACAAAAACTCATCAGTGTTTCTAAAATCATTCGGGAAAATGTCAAACAAACAGCTATTCATGTTGGTGTGTAGAATCTACAAGACTTGCGACGTACCATCAGACTTTATGATAAATAACTTCACAAATTTCGAAGAGAAGAAGGTCACTATGTGTGAAACTGTTGTACTAGCACCATAACAACTCTTATACCCAAGCTACTGACAAGAATAATAGAAGACTGGAAAAAAGTGAGGATCTATTAGATGACGTTCAGTGTGGCTTTAAGAAAGCTGTTCCGATGCTGCCTTTGACAATGGAAGCAAGCGCGAAGAAAAATCAAGACACGTTCATAGGATTTGCCGGGAAATGGGAGCAAGCTATAATGAAATATGGGTAATGTGCAGTATGTGCAACAACCAAGAGGTAACATTATGGATGATCGAGAACGGATTGAAAAGGTTGTAACACAAGCATTCAGTCTTTTCCCCCTATTTCTCAATCTATACACTGAAAAAGCAATGGCGGAAATAACAGGATGGCGGAAGAGAGGCATTAAAATTCACAGTGAAAGGATATCAATGATAACATTCGCAGATGACGTGGCTCCCCTAAGTGAAAGTGTAGCAGAATTGCAGGATCTGTTGATTGGAATGAATAGCCTGATGAGTACAGAATATGGGTATAGAGTCAGAATGGATAGATACAATCACATCAGTGTTTCTAAAGTCACTGGGGGAAGTGGCAACAAAACGGAAAAATGGTGTATAGATCGTACGAGACTTGCGACGTACCATCAAATAAATAACATCCACAAATTCCGCCGATAACAAGGGTAGATATGTGTGGAAACTGTTGTACCTTGACAGGTCTTGAATCCAAGCTAACTGAAGTAAAGAGAAATAGCACAAATGAGAATAACGAGAAACGTAACATAAAAATTAGTGATAATGAAGAGGATGAAGTTAAAGAAACCTAACTCCTTCAAAGGCCAACAACGCACGATGGACGAAGCATGAAAACCAGATTCCCATAGGCAAAGATGTCTACTCGTATCAGACGCAGGCCTTCATTTGAGAAACAAATATCTGAGAATTTACGATGGAATGTAACGTGTGGCAGTAAATAATAGACTGTGGGAAAACCGGTTCGGTAGACAATCAAAGCGTTTAAGATGTGGTGCTACAGAAGAATGCTGAAAATTAGGTGGACTGATTAGGAATGAGGAGCATACCTCAGAATCGGGCCAGGCGGAGTTGCCGCGCAGTTTGAGGCGCCCTGTCAGGGATTACGCAGCCACTCTCTCCGAAGGTTCGAGTCCTCCCTCGGGGACGCGTGTTAGTGTTGTTCTTAGTATAAGTTAGTTTATGTTACACTGCTAGCCATTAAAATTGCTACACCTCGAAGATGACGCGCTACAGACGCGAAATTTAACACACCGGAAGAAGATGCTGTGATATGCAAATGATTAGGTTTTTAGAGCATTCACACAAGGTTGGCGCCGGTGGCGACACCTACAACGTGCTCACATGAGGAATGTTTCCAGCCGATTTCTCATACACAAACAGCAGTTAACCGACGTTGCCGGGTGAAACGTTGTTGTGATGGCTCGTGTAAGAAGGAGAAATGAGTACTATCACGTTTCCGACTTTGATAAAGGTCGGATTGTAGCCTATCGCGATTGCGGTTTATCGTATCGCAACACTGCTGCTCGCGTTGGTCAAGATCCAATGACTGTTAGCAGAATATGGAATCGGTGATTAATACGGAACGCCGTGTTGGATCCCAACGGCCTCGTATCACTAGCAGTCGAGATGCCGGCCGCGGTGGTCGTGCGGTTCTAGGCGCTCCAGTCCGGAACCGCGCTGCTGCTACGGTCGCAGGTTCAAATCCTGCCTCAGGCATGGATGTGTGTGATGTCCTTAGGTTAGTTAGGTTTAATTAGTTCTGCGTTCTAGGGGACTGATGACCACACCAGTTGAGTCCCATAGTGCTCAGAGCCATTTGAACCATTTGACCAGTCGAGATGACAGGCTTTTTATCCTCATGGCCGTAACGGATCGTGCAGCCACGTCTCGATCCCTGAGTCAACAGATGGGGACGTTTGCAAGACAACAATCATCTGCACGAACAGTTCGACAACGTCTGCAGCAGCATGGACTATCAGCTCGGAGACCATGACTGCGGATATCCTTGACGCTGCATCACAGACAGAGAGCCTGCGATGGTGTCCTCAACGACGAACCTGGGAGCACCAATGGAAAACCGTCACTTTTGCGGATGACTCCAGGTTCTGTGTTATGTTTACAGCATCATGATGGTCGCATCCGTGTTTGGCGACATCGCGGTGAACGCGCATTGGAAGCGTGTATTCATCATCTCCATACTGGCGTATCACCGGGCGTGATGGTGTGGGGTGCCATCGGTTACACGTCTCGGTCACCTCTTGTTCGCACTGACGGCACTTTGAACAGTGGACGTTACATTTCAGATGTGTTACGACCCGCGGCTCTACCCTTTATTCGATCCCCGCGAAACCCTACATTTCAGCAGGATCATGCACGACTGTATGTTTCAGGTCCTGTATGGGCCTTTCTGGATACAGAAAATGTTCGACTGCTGCCCTGGGCAGCATATTCTCAAGGTCTCTCTCCAATTGAAAACGTCTGGTCAATGGTGGCCGAGCAACTGGCTCGTCACAATACGCCAGTCACAACTCATCATGAACTGTGGTATCGTGTTGAAGCTGCATGGGAAGCTGTACCTGTACACGCTATCCAAGCTCTTTTTGACTCAATTTCCAGGCGAATTAAGGCCGTTATTACGACCAGAGGTGGTTGTTATGGTTATTGATTTCTCAGGATCTATGCACCCAATTTGCGTGAAAATGTAATCACTTGTCAGTTCTAGTATAATATATTTGTCCAATGAATACCCGTTTATCATCTGCATTTCTTCTTGGTGCGGCAATTTTAATGGTCAGTAGTGTAGTTTAAATAGTGTATAAGTCTAGGGACCGATGACCTCAGCGATTTGGTCCCTTAGGAATTCACAGACATCTGGACATTTCAGAATCGGCGAAGAAAGGATCATAGGAAAACACTGATACGAAAAAGGACAGGATGATAGGACACGTCCTAAGAGATCAGGGAGTAGCCTCCATGGTACTAGATGGAGCTGTACAGGTAAAAACTGGTGTAGGAAGTCAGGGATTGGAATACACCCAACAAATAATTCAGGACATAGGCTTCAAGTAATACTCTTAAGATGGAGGGGTTATCGCAGGACAGGAATTCATGGCGGGCCGCATCCAACCAGTCAGGAGACTGATGATGCAAGAAAAGAAAAAAAATTGCCTAATGACGACAGTTTGAGGGCCTCCTCCAAAGCTGCCGCTCACATTCTCGCCGCGCCAGAAACTGCGGATTGCCACCCGCCGGAGGCGCTGGAGACTTTGGTCGCTGAGCGACGCGCCTGCCTCTGCGCCGTATTGAGCAAATGCCCGCTAATGGCCACACGATAGAGCCCGCCCTAATCCCTGGCCGATAAACAGGGGGCTGGCCGCCGAAGTAGGCACAGCTGGTCAGGGGTCAGTGCTGGGCCCGCGCCAAAGCTGGCAGGGTCGCAGCGGTGCGCCGTGCGGAAAACTTCAAACGACTGTAGGCGAACTCCACCACTGGAAAACTAGAAGCGGTTCTCAGTGATGTTAAAATGGGCAATGTGCCTGGCTTTGATGGAATGCACCCTGGATTGCTGACTCGGTGTAGGAAGGTAACTAAGGAGTGACTGACCAAATTTCACACTTGCATACTATCATCGTTGTCTGCCAAAAGCTTTTAAGATTGCAAAAGTAATTGTAGTTTTGAAATCAAACAAATCATGAGATAACGAAGAAAGTGGCTGCCCGATAGCCCTTCTCATCTGCTGCTACAAACTCATTGAAAGGCTGTTTTTGACGGCGAGTGTTCATAGGGGACAGGCGTAACATCGAGGGTGCTTCTGCATCCATAAGTGATCTGGCACACAAGTTGGGCAGCAATCTGTAGTTCTTCGCTGATGATCCTGTGGTGTACAGGAAGGTTTCGAAGAAAAGTGACGGAAGGTTGATACAAGATGACCCCAAAATTTCTAGTTGGTGTGACGAATTGCAACTGGCTCTAAATGCAAAAAAATGTAAGTTAGTACGGCTGAGTAGGTAAAAACAAGCCAGTGATGTTAGGATACGGCAATGGTAGTGTCCTGCTTGACATTGTCACGTCGTTTAAATGTCTAGGTATAATGTTGCGAAACGTTATGAAAAGGAACAAGCATGTGTAGGGAAAATGAATTGTCAACTTCAGTTTATTGGGAGAATTCTAAGGAAGTGTCGTTTATGTGTTAGTAAGACCGCAGCATATAGGACGCTGTTGCGACCTAAAGTACTGATCAGATGTTTGATATACCCACCAGGTCACACTGAAAGTAGACATGGAAGCAAATCAGAGGCGCGCTGCTAGATTTGTCACCGGTAGCTTTCACGAGCATGCACGTATTACGGTATGCTTCGGGAATCCAAGCGGGAGTCCCTGGAAGGCATTCATATCGAACACCACTGTTGACAAAGTTTAGAGACTCGGCATTTGAAGCCGAGTGCAGAACGATAATGCTACAGTCAACATACATTTCACGTACGGACCACGAAGATGACATACGAGGAATTAGGGCTTGTACGGAGGCATATACACACATAAAAAATAGTTTTCCATCATTTCGGTTCCGAGGGTTCCAGAACCCATGCAGAAAATTCGAATATAGATCAACATAAACATCATTTCCGCCTTTGTTATTAATCATGAAAACCACACTTGCATGTTGTACCACGATACAGCGAGACTTTCAGATGTGATGGTCCGGTTCGCTGTACACACCGGTACTTCTAATACCCAGTAGCACGTCATCTTGCGTTGATGCATTCCTGTATTCGTCGTGGCATATTATCGACAAGTTCATCAAGATACTGTTGATCCAAATTGTCCCACTCCTCAACGGCGATTCGTCGTAGATCCCTCAAAGTGGCTGGTGGGTCACGTAGTCCATAAAAAGCCATTTCCAATCTATTACAGGTATTTTCGATACGGTTCGTGTCTGGAGAACATGCTGGCCACTCTTGTCTAGCGATTTCGTTATCACGAAGGAAGACATTCACAAGATGTGCACGATGTGGCACGAATTGTCGTCCATAAAGACGAATGTCTCGCCAACATGCTGCCGATATGGTTGTACTATTGGTAGGAGGATGGCATTTACGTATCGTACAGCCGTTACGGCGCCTTCCATTACAGCCAGCGGCTTACGTCGGCCCAACGTAACGCCACCCCAAAACAGCAGGGAACCTCCTGCTTGCTACAATCGCTGAACAGTGCGCCTAAGGCGTTCAGCCGAACCGGGCTGCCTTCAAACTCGTCTCTTACGATTGCTAGGTTGAAGGCATATGCGACTCTCTTCGGTGCACAGAGCGTGATGTCAAACCTCAGTGGTATATTCGGCACGTTGTTGGGCCCATATGCAGCGCGCTGCATAGTGTCGTGGTTGCAAAGATGGACCTCGCCATAGACGTCGAGAGTGAAGTTGCGCATCATGCAGCCTATTGCGTACTGTTTGAGTCGTAACACGACGCGGCTGCACGAAACATGGTGGCGTTGCTGTCAGGGATCCTCCAAGCCATATTCCGTAGATAGCGCTCATCCACAGCAATTTGTCCTGCTGAGACACTTGATATAAATTCCTAAGTCTGAAAATCAAACACATTTATGTATATTTAATCATCATCATGACACAAACTGCCATGAGACAAACATATATAGTAACCCCTCACAACCACAGCAAGCTTCGATATGGAATGCATCACATAATTTTACTTTGTTTCGAAAAAATAATCTTAAAACTCGCTGTACTCTCAATGAGGATCGACACATTATTAACTTGCTAATATAAAATTGCTCTATTTGCCTGGTAACCCATTCTGTCACCAGAGGGCTTGAATGTAGTACATAAACACTAGAAACAAAACAGGACCTATTTCATGAATAATAACAGGTGCTAGATGGTGCCACTGTCAAGTTTTAACGAAATTAGTCTCTAGTTGAAATCTAGGCACAAACTAAGTGTTGGTATACAAACCAAAACACTGGCATACATTATTTACAGCTATAAAATTAGATAGCAAAGCATAGTCGATAAGGCATGATAACAAAGAAACGATGTTTCGTCTTTAACACAGCATTATAACAACCATAATATTGTTGTACATTAAAAAAATGTCAGTCCCATGCTTCCCATTAAGATATCCTTTGTTACAGTATTTCACACAGACAGCTACAAAAACATATTGAAATCCTATTTACTAGATATAATAACTACGTGTCACATCAAAACACAATATATTACAGGCATAAAGGGCTGGATGTGCTGAGTATATGACAGGTGACTGGTGGGAGAGGGGGCGGGGGGAAGTGGAGGGGAATGGGGGAACAATGTAAGGGAAAGGAGCGAAAAGTAACCTATAATTATTGTATGGAAAGGAAAGAGGGGAGAGGGGGGCAGCTTCTGTGCATATGAAAACCACGAGGGGGAAAGGGGGAAAATGGGAGAAGAGTTACAGAAATCTATATTTTTATATTAATATATATCCACCAAAAATTAATATTAAGAAATTAAAAGACTATACTACTATATATGTAATTGTACATAAACAATACTATATATATATATATTCCAGCAATCTTAAGTAAAGATAAAAACAAACTATGATAAGAGATAGAGAGTGTCTACATGATTTTAACTAACACAAGAGATACATATAAAAATAATTTATGAAATTGTTATTTATATGTAGTAATCAATCGCAACATCTAACATGGTAGGCTATATAATCTGCAAGATCCTTTATCTTATGTAATAGGATAAACACCACCAAAAATTGTATTGAAAGCAACTCAAATTCAATGCTATTACACAACTGCAAAGTACATTTAGTATCTAACTGTGCCAAAGTGACAGCCTGATCCTAAATATACAAAGTAAGCACCCTAAACATTTTTTTATATTAGTGCAGAAACAAGGCGTGCATATACTGACTTACAACTCTATAATGATAAGAATATAATAAGTGGTAAATTAACCATGGTTTAATTCAAACTATTTACCCTCTTTAATTTCCCCAAAATAAAGGACATTCGTTAATCATTTCCTAAGCTATAACAAATTAGTGGTTAGTGCATACTGCTATATAACTCCATCAAATAGGTTAAATACTTCTTCTATTTGGAATCAACCTGTTCATTTAAAATTTTATCAGGCTCTTTCTTGTGGAAACTGCATATATTAACATTCTCTAGTAAGGCCAGTCGACGCCCCTATTTTCCCTATGTAACACACACATGTAATGTCTGATGATACCCACCGTCTGTTTAGTACTTTTAAATGCAACCTAAAGGCAGTGTTGTTTGGCCCATCCATATGCTCTCTACAACTAGATTTATGCTTGTGATATACAGTGTTTTGATGCAGTATATAGTTATTATGTTCAGTAAATAGGATTTCAATTTGTTTTTGTAATTGTCTGTGTGAAAGACTGTAACAAATGATATCTGAATGGGAAGCATGGGAGTGGCGTTTTGTAATGTGTGTACAAGAATATTTTGGTTGTTACAGTGCTGTTTCTTTGTTATGAGACCTTATCGACTATGTTTTGCTATCTAATTTTAAAGCTATAAACAATGTATGACAGTGTTTTGGTTTGTATACTAGTACTTATTTTTAGTTTATATTTCAACTAGATACTAATTTATTTAAAACTTGACAGTAGCACCACCTGGCACCTGTTATTACACATTACGTAGGTCTTGTTCTGTTTCTGTGTTTCTGTTCTATGTTCATGCCCTCTAGTGACAGAATGGGTTACCAGTCGAATGGAGCAATGTTAGATTAGTTAGTTAATAATGTGTCGATCCTGCATGAGAGCAGAGCATGTTTTGAGATTCTTTTCTGAGATCATAGTAAAATTATGTGCTGCATTCTATGTGTAGGTTGCTCTGCTTGTGTGAGGTTATTATTTGTGTTTATCTCACGGAAATTTGGTCCATGATGATGATTAAAACTACATATATGTATTTAATTTTCAGGCTTGTGAATTTATATCAGCCATAGGATCGTTGCCTCTCAGCAGGGCACATTGCAAGAATCTTTGGAAATTTTTACCCTGGCGTAGTTATTATCTATTCTACATTAGGACTTGGAGTGAACGGATGAGCAAGCTATGGGCCTGGTCTCATTATTTTTTGTAATTGCTGTTAGATGTATGGTCACAATTCACATTACATATCCTCCAACCGATGCTTTAAATTTGAAAATGATGACGTATTTCGTTGAAACCGGTAATGTAACCATTTTTTAAAAATTGATGTGCTGTAGTTATGGCTTTACTATTGTAGTGTCAAATAAACATTTAACGTATACTGTAGACACACTCCTTTACGATAGACGGAATATAGAACGTTATTTTTATTTACTGTCTTAACGCATTCTACGTTCTGCTCCATTTTCTTTTGTTTTCACTTGCATCCATCACGGTGTATTTTATGGTGTATTTTATGATTGATCATAGAAACAGTGTAAACCACGTGTATAGTGTCATACGCTAAATAAATAAATAAGTAAATCACTTTTTGGGAAATATAAGATATGGATAAAAAATTGTCATAACTGATGACAGCAGGAATCTAGTAACTGATAAAAACCATAACTCGCATAAGCGAAAGCCAGTGAAACTGTTTAAAATGTTTGCAGTTGGGCAATTCGTAATGAATTAGCATTAAAGTCGAAGAAAACAAACAGTGTGCACTTCAGCGTAAAGAGAGAACGCAGTTCCGTCGGATTAAGTATAGCTGGTAAATTTATCTGAGGGCGTTCTGCCGGCCCGTGTGGCCGAGCGGTTCTAGGCCCTTCAGTCTGGAACCGCGCGACCGCTACGGTCGCAGGTTCGAATCCTGATTCGGGCTTGGATGTGTGTGATATTCTTAGGTTAGTTAGGTTTTAGGGGACTGATGACCTCAGATGTTAAGTCCCATAGTGCTCAGAGCCATTACCCGAGGGCGTTCTGAAAAGTAATACCTAAGTTAGTAAGTGAAAACTCTTAAAACTATTTAAAAAAAACAGTCGTTGCTAACCTTCTCCACCTTTATTCTTCATATCAATGTATATGCACCCGTTTGCCGCTAGAGGGCTCCGTAGAGTCAGGTATAATGTGGCGTAACTACGTCGGTGTACCATAAACCGCGTTCTTTAATCGCATGAAGCACCCTCTCCTTCACCATGACAGCCAGAGCACACACGAGCGCTGCTGAATCCGCAACAGTCCAGTGTCTTGGGTTCACAGTCATCGATCGTCTTCCATACGGCCCCAACATGTCCGCATCCGATTTTCATCTGCTTCCAAAACTGAAAGAAAACCTTCGACGACTTCACCTTGATAGTGACGAAGTAGTGGAAGCATAGGTAAGGTGGCTCTATCAACGAAGTCAAACATCATACAGTGACAGTATCAACAAACCGGTCTCTCACTGGAAAAGTTTGTTCGTCTCCAGGGTGACTATAGTGAGAAACACGTGTATTGAGATGAAGACTAAAGACGTAGAATGTTAACAATACCTGTTTTATTTGAAAATCTTTAAGAATTTTCACACGAAATATACTGAGGCATTACTTTTCATCTCTTCCCCGTAGAGTGTGTGACTAAAATAAAGTTTCTGGAGATGAATATTGATTGTCAGTTACCGTGAAATGAACACACATACACTCCTGGAAATGGAAAAAAGAACACATTGACACCGGTGTGTCAGACCCACCATACTTGCTCCGGACACTGCGAGAGGGCTGTACAAGCAATGATCACACGCACGGCACATCGGACACACCAGGAACCGCGGTGTTGGCCGTCGAATGGCGATAGCTGCGCAGCATTTGTGCACCGCCGCCGTCAGTGTCAGCCAGTTTGCCGTGGCATACGGAGCTCCATCGCAGTCTTTAACACTGGTAGCATGCCGCGACAGCGTGGACGTGAACCGTATGTGCAGTTGACGGACTTTGAGCGAGGGCGTATAGTGGGCATTTGGGAGGCCGGGTGGACGTACCGCCGAATTGCTCAACACGTGGGGCGTGAGGTCTCCACAGTACTTCGATGTTGTCGCCAGTGGTCGGCGGAAGGTGCACGTGCCCGTCGACCTGGGACCGGACCGCAGCGACGCACGGATGCACGCCAAGACCGTAGGATCCTACGCAGTGCCGTAGGGGACCGCACCGCCACTTCCCAGCAAATTAGGGACACTGTTGCTCCTGGGGTATCGGCAAGGACCATTCGCAACCGTCTCCATGAAGCTGGGCTACGGTCCCGCACACAGTTAGGCCGTCTTCCGCTCACGCCACAACATCGTGCAGCCCGCCTCCAGTGGTGTCGCGACAGGCGTGAATGGAGGGACGAATGGAGACGTGTCGTCTTCAGCGATGAGAGTCGCTTCTGCCTTGGTGCCAATGATGGTCGTATGCGTGTTTGGCGCCGTGCAGGTGAGCGCCACAATCAGGACTGCAAACGACCGAGGCACACAGGGCCAACACCCGGCATCATGATGTGGGGAGCGATCTCCTACACTGGCCGTACACCTCTGGTGATCGTCGAGGGGACACTGAATAGTGCACGGTACATCCAAACCGTCATCGAACCCATCGTTCTACCATTCCTAGACCGGCAAGGGAACTTGCTGTTCCAACAGGACAATGCACGTCCGCATGTATCCCGTGCCACCCAACGTGCTCTAGAAGGTGTAAGTCAACTACCCTGGCCAGTAAAATCTCCGGATCTGTCCCCCATTGAGCATGTTTGGGACTGGATGAAGCGTCGTCTCACGCGGTCTGCACGTCCAGCACGAACGCTGGTCCAACTGAGGCGCCAGGTGGAAATGGCATGGCAAGCCGTTCCACAGGACTACATCCAGCATCTCTACGATCGTCTCCATGGGAGAATAGCAGCCTGCATTGCTGCGAAAGGTGGATATACACTGTACTAGTGCCGACATTGTGCATGCTCTGTTGCCTGTGTCTATGTGCCTGTGGTTCTGTCAGTGTGATCACGTGATGTATCTGACCCCAGGAATGTGTCAATAAAGTTTCCCCTTCCTGGGACAATGAATTCACGGTGTTCTTATTTCAATTTCCAGGAGTGTAGATGCTGGCAAAAAGAATGTCATCAGCATGCTATGCTTTTAGGGTTCTGCAATCAGTTCGTTGCAGCAAATGTCCTGTAGAAATATACCGTTTCTACGTTCACTCAGTTCTCAGCCATGAGATACTTGTCTGGAGATCGAAAGCGCAAAATACGGATACAACGATTAAAAAGTAGAAAAGGGCCGTCGGAATAGTAACTGTTGCGGAGTCATGAAAATAGGCACCTTAAATTCATCTCACAGTCTTACAATATTGCCAGTTAGTGGTAATTTCAAATGTTACTAAAATTCATAAAAATGTATTAGGCATCTCCATTGTTAGTCTAGAATATGATGGAATACTTTCCAAAAGAAAGTTCTTCCTAGCTGCTATGAAAAACAACAAACGTACAAGAAATTTTGAAGAAAAATAATTTTTTACTTCAACCTGTTGACTACTGACATAATTGGACTGAAAAAAGTACATGAACATTCTGAAAGTTTGTAGATGCCTCTGCAACGTGTTTTGCCTTGAAAACGCCAAATTATTCACAAATAAAAAAGAATACTGCAACGGAAAATGTCGTTACTGATGGATCTCTGCGTTGGCCTTGTAGAAACTTCCAGCGAGAAAGTTGTTCTGAAAGCTATAAAATTAATTTTTGTAACATCCGAGACATATTATTGTATCGTGCCACGTATAAACGCATTTCATTTGCTAGATACGTCTTCCGCGGCAGCTCGCGAGTATTTCTGTGTCGCTGCTAGCATTTTTGTTTCGACGACTCGCCTTAAAACACCGAGAATATTCCCTACACCCAGATTTTTTCAACTCTTACCGACTCTTCTTCACTGCACCCATCACACAAGTTGCCGATACTCACGATACAATAGTAACTTTAGAGACTTCCAGATCACTACTTGCGTTGAATTGTGAGCAACCTGTATTTGTGCGTATAGTTTGGTGAAAGCCAAGTTTCATAGAAATATACTACAGGACTAATGTCCCCAGGACGCAGTAAGCGCATTGTAGACAAAACGTCGTTCTTGCTGTTGCCATGTCTCTGCATTCAATTAAAAATTTTCGCCCATCTTTACACTTTATGAATTCAAAACCAACGAACGGAGAAGACACAGAACGGAGGGTTCTGATCCAGAAAAATTAATATTTTCGCCAAGGTCTCTCCGTGTTTTTCTAGCGGTCGGTTAAACTCCTCTGCCGTAAAATCTAAGTATGGTTCTGCGCTCTAACTTTTTGTCAAAACCGTTAAATGCCGTAGATTTCAGTTTTCTTTTACATCCCTTTCTTGGCGAATCAAAACTCACCCTTACAACTATAGATTCTGAAACAGCCCAAGGTTTTGTTGTCATTATATGAACTTGTCCAAAATTCACTGTTAGTCAGGTAAAAATTCGATAAGTCAATATCAGATTGTTTTCGAATATCTTCTCGGCGTTTACGCACATCGCCTGTACTAGCACTACACGCAGCCCCTTGCTTCTGCATTTCGATCACTACCAAACACACGTCAAGGAACCATTCCGCGGAAGACAGAAACCATACTTGAGCAACGTTCAGCCGGCGCCGAGCTATTACATTGTTCTAACAGTGTGGCAACAAAGCTATGAGGTGGGCAGAGAACAGCGCTTGGCGCCTGTGGACTGCAGGCAGCAGTTGCGATCTTGAGGTGTCTAATTTCGCTACAGCCCCTTTATATGTAGTAGTGAGGCTCATTGTAAAGATATGTTTGAAACACTGGGTGTACTTACTTCAACAGGTGGGGACGTCTACTAGTCAGGTATGTATATCAATTAAAATATTACTACGTATTTCCCTAATGGCTACGTATATAATCGTGGAACAAGCATCAGTTTGGACCTACACCTATCAAGGAAAAATAAACAAAAAACACAATACTTGATTTTCTCCAGGGAGCAAAATAGTATAACAGATTACCCAAAATGATGAAGTTTTCTGAAATAAATCAGGTTAAAAAGTCAACTAAGACGTTCTTCATATCTGTTCCTAACTACACAATCAATTATTACTTAGATGTTTCCAGATAATAGTTAATAATGAAAGCGGATAAATAGAAGATCTTATCGTAGAACAAAATAGTAATACTTTTGCAGGAAAACCATGTGCCAAGATCTACAGTGGATGATAATAACGCCTTTCCTCCTGAGTTCATCTCACTCACCATGGGAGTATGCTGAGAAAGGGCTGAGAGGTGTGGGTAGGGGGTGGGGGGTGGGGGGTGGGGGGAGGGGTATAGGGGCCGCATGAATAGTTCATGGGAACAGCGGCATCAGCCTACCGAAAAGACTGAAGTTAGTGCGAGGAGTATAGCAGCAAGCTCGTTGTTCCACAGTATCCTTGATGAAGACTAAAACCATATTTCTATCAAATAACATTGTGCAACAGGGACTGACCGAATGAGGCAGCGCAGCTGTTTCGACGCTAGCCTCATATTCGAGAGGACGGAGATTGTTCCCTCCAGCCATCCTGACAAGGGTGGTTTTGATGAATCATTTTATAGAAATGCTGGGATAACAAATGCAATATCAGTGAAAGATGATTAATGGATGAATAAATTCAAAATAATAAAATGCTACATGGATAATCTATTTTAAATATTCTAAGCTTTTTCTGACTCGACTTTTCTCCCACAGTTCTTTTCTCTGTGAAGCACTTTACCATATCAAAATTTATTCCGTCTCTAATTTTAATAACGGTGTTACATAAATTGTTCAAAAATATTCCAGAACGAGTTTTCACTACCTAGCTGTGTGTGCGCTGATTTGAAACTTCCTGGCAAATGAAAACTGTATGCCAGACACAAACTCGAGCCTCTGACCTTTGCCTTTCGCGGGCAAGGACGCTAGACTGAAGCGTCCGAGCACAACTCATGACGCTCCCTCAAAGCACGCGCTCAAACTCGGAGTGAAAATTCAATCCGGAAACATCCCTCAAGCTGTGGCTAAGTTATTTTTCCGCTATATCATTTCCATCTGGATTGTTACATCAAAAATGTATGCTGCAGAATTTCTGAGAAGTTTGAAAGATAGGAGAAGAGATATTACCGCAGTAAAGCTGTGAGGCCAGGACATGTGATGTGCTTAGGTAAAACAGTCGCATTAAAATTCGTGTCAGCTCAGCTGTAGCGCTCAATATAATCAAGAAAGGTAAAGGTCCCAAAATTCCATAAGCTTGATATCTTGAGATGTTGGGTGTTTTGCCAGACATCAAAATCGACCAAGCATAGTAGGAAGCGTATTCTGAAAGGAATTTCGCTCGCGAAATGGAAACCACAGTGAATTCTGATAAAGGTTAGTATAGGTGTGTTGGACAGTATCTCTCGTAAACCCGTTAAGGGCACAGTGAGCACGTAAAGATGCCTAGATACAGTGTCTCCCATCAAGTACAGCACAACTGTCATGCATTTTCTTCTTCGTGACAGTTCCCGGCCGTACTCTGCAGGGGCAATGAGGACATCCCTGCAGCGTTCTCGATGAGAAGTGTTTGACCGCCCTCCATACAGCCTGGACTTTGCTCCCTCTGATAGTTACCTCTGCTGACAGTTCGCTATGAAGTCAACGTTTTGGCACAAACAACAAACTGCAGATCAGAATAGAGAATCAGTGGAAAGCGCAAGCGCCTGCCTTCTATGACGAGAGTATTGGGAAGTTGCTACAACGCTACTACAAAAGTCTCAGACGCAACGGCGACTACATAGAGACGTTATTGGAAGGTGTGGCTCACTATTCAAAACAAAACACTTTTGATTTTCGCTGTGGTTTCGATTTTGCGAGCTGTCGGGCCTTACTTTCTGAATACGCCTCGTATTTCGACAACGTGACTCGTTGCTATCATCAGATCTGACATGAGACTGTTAGTCGAATATTTTATTCTATTTATTTGTTGTTACTTTTTAATGCCATCCTCTGAGGGAGAATGGCGGGCTGCTTGAGAGCGTCTTGATTGACATTTCAACATTTTATACATCGTTTTTCAAATTCTTTATTGATATTTCAACACTTTTGCTTGTTGAATATATATTTGTAATATTTATATATTTAAAACTTTTTCGATCTTGCTTTGCATAACCTTATTATTTAGGTTATATTCAACATAATAATTCTTAAAACTGACTCAAAATTAATTACTAGATATTTAGTTTTTTTACTAAAAAAACGGAGGGCTAGAAGAATTCCTTGGGTAACCGAAGAAATATTGAATTCAATTGATGAAAGGAGAAAATATAAAAATGCAGTAAATGAAACAGGCAAAAAGGAATCCAAACGTCTCAAAAATGAGATCGAAAGGACGTGCAAAATGAATCAGCAGGGATGGCTAGAGGTCAAATGTAAGGATGTGGAGGCTTATCTCACTAGGAGTAAGTAGATACTGCCTACAAAAAAATTAAAGATACCTTTGGAGAAAAGAAAACCACTTGCATGAATATCAAGAGCTCAGATGGAAACTCAATTCTAGGCAAAGAAGGGAAAGCAGAAAGGTGGAAGGAGTATATAGAGGGTCTATACAAGGGCGATGTACTTGAAGACAATATTATGGAAATGACAGAGGATGTAGATGAAAATGAAATGGGAGATATGGTACTGCGTGAAGAGTTTGACAGAAGACTGAAATATCTGAGTCGAAACAAGGCCCCAGGAGTAGACAACATTCCACTAGAACTACTGACAGCCTTGGGAGAGCCAGTCCTGACAAAACTCTACCATCTGGTGAGCAATATGTATGAGACAGGTGAAATACCCTCTGACTTCAAGAATAATATAATAATTCCAATCTCAAAGAAAGCAGGTGTTGACAGATGTGAAAATTACCGAACTATCAGTTTAACAAGTCACAGATGCAAAATACTAACATGAATTCTCTACAGACGAATGGAAAAACTAGTAGAAGACGACATTGGGGAAGATAAGTTTGGATTCCGTAGAAATATTGGAACACTTGAGGCAATACTGACCCTACGACTCATGTTAGAAGCTAGATTAAGGAAAGGCAAACCTACGTTTCTAGCATTTGTAGACTTAGAGAAAGCTTTTGACAATGTTGACTGGAATACTCTCATTCAAATGCTGAAGGTGGCAGGGATACAATACAGGGAGTGAAAGGCTATTTACAATTTGTACAGAAACTAGATGGCAGTTATAAGAGTCGAGGGATATGAAAGAGAAGCAGTGGTTGGGAAGGGAGTGAGACAGGGACGTAGCCTCTCCCCGATGTTATCCAATCTTTATATTGAGCAAGCAGTGAAGGAAGAAAAAGAAAAATTCGTAGTAGGTATGAAAATCCACAGAGAAGAAATAAAACCTTTTTAAGGTTCGCAGATGACATTGTGATTCTGTCAGAGACAGCAAAGGACTTGGAAGAGCAGTTGAACGGAATGCACAGTGTTTTGAAAGGAGGTTATAAGACGAACATCAACAAAAGGAAAATGAGGATAATGGAATGTAGACGAATTAAGTCGGGTGATGCTAAAGGAATTAGATTAGGAAATGAGACACTTAAAGTAGTAAAGGAGTTTTGCTATTTGGGGGGCACAATAACTGATGAAGGTCGAAGTAGAGAGGATATGAAATGTAGACTGGCAATGGGAAGGAAAGCGTTTCTGAAGAAGAGAAATTTGTTAACATCGAGTATAGATTTAAGTGTCAGGAAGTCGTTTCTGAAAGTATTTCTTTGGACTGTAGCCATGTATGGAAGTGAAACATGGACGATAAATAGTTTAGACAAGAAGAGAATGGAAGCTTTCAAAATGTGGTGTTACAGAAGAATGCTGAAGATTAGATGGGTAGATCATATAACTAATGAGGAGGTATTGGATAGCATTGGGGAGTAGAGGAGATTGTGGCACAACTTGACTAGAAGAAGGGATCTGTTGGTAGAACACATTCTGAGGCATCAAGCGATCACCAATTTAGTATTGGAGGGCAGCGTGGGGAGTAAAAATCGTAGAGGGAGAGCAAGAGATGAATACACTAAGCAAATTCAGAAGCATGTAGGTTGCAGTAGGTACTGGGAGATGAAGAAGCTTGCACAGGATAGAGAAGCATGGAGAGCTGCATCAAACCTGTCTCAGGACTGAATACCGCAACAACAACAACAACAATGTACTTTGTTTTTTTACACTGTGTGTTTCCTTTTGGTCTTGTTTTTGTTTGTACGTTTTTTATTTATATTTTTTTGTTGCATACTGCAGGTGTGCGGCGCAGGTGCGCCTGATGGAATGGACAGATGACACCACGAATAGTGGTGCGGCACAGGTCAATTTGCTCTTGCTCATGTAACACACGTGCTATGGGCTAATTTGTGTGCAGCGTGCCTATTTGGCGGTCAGAAGTGTACGCTGTTTATCATCTGCTGCCTATTCTAATGTACAAAAGACGCGCGGGATGTTCGCGAGGGTGCGGCAGAATTGGATGCGCAGTTGCAAAGCATGCACTGAGACTAGCAGTCGTCGCTGTGAATAGATAATAAGAGCTACGTTCTTGTTATGCTGTGTACGCTGTACATGTCCACAACACAATAAAAATGCATTGCCGAGCATTTCTTCCCTACCTCAGTATAATCAGTTGTGGGTCCACTACCAACTATTTCAATTTGACCTAAAATGTTTGAGATACCCTGTATTGTAAATTCCTGGTTTCCGAAAGTCCAGGTCATCTTTCTCGTTATCGGTAGTCTTCTTATTTTGCTAAGTGGACAGAAAACACAGTTGATATTATGCTTCTTGGGAATTGGCGAAATCCATAAACTATTTTCACATCTCTGTGACCAGATGGTGCTCACACAGCAGCTAGAAGTGTTAAGTGGCGCAGTGATTTTCTGGACCTCTTTGCAAGGTCATTCCTAAATTGGCTTCGGCTAAGACCATTACGTCATTAGAGCGTAAGCGGAGATCAGGGCCGGCTTCCTCTTTACTGATACTCGGCCAACGCGCCGTTTGCTTGCGCCGTATGTGAAACATGCTGTAGTTTCTGGTATGGAATCCCCAGCACAGCTTTAAAGCGCGAGGCAAAGTTAAAAATTCAACAACACAGAAAGAACCAGTTTCTGCAACCAGAAAAATACCGAGAGCCTTCTTTTAGTTTCCGGCAAGCTCCCCAGCTCATAGCTGATGTTGCCACAGAGGGAGATAAAAACAAGTTATTAGCCAATCAAAAATTGTGCAAGTCAGTCAAATGCGAGCCACCCCGGAAACGAAGCCCACTGGTTAATCTGCGTGATGTCCCCATATGACTACAGGATGAAGATTTTTTGGAAACCCTGCACCAACAAAAATTAGACGGCATGCACATTAATACCTTCATGAAAGACTTCAAGCTAAGGTTCAGGATACGACCTAGGGACCGAGATGTGTTCCATCATGTCACGGAGGTCTCGGGGGCCCTGTGGAAGAAACCGACTACTATGGGCAAGGTGTACATGGGTTTCCATGCCATAAACGTTAAAAATTACCTTGTGGTACCTCGTTGCCACAACTGCGGGGACATACATCGTGAACACAAATACTGCAGAAGGAAGCTGGCATGCTCCAATGCGGAGCTGAGGACTGTAATAAACTAAGTTTCTGTATACCATTCACGCGTAGGGGCAAAAAGACCTGCGGTGAAAGTAGAAATTTCCCAACATGCAAAATGCTGGAACAGCGTCTTATACAGGTATCTCGAATAAACTATGTCTGATGCTGTCATTGAGACCAGGATAGTCAAGAAAAGAAAGTCCCCGAGTAAGAGGAGGAGGGATGCGGAGAGGGCATGCAAATTCAAAGTCAGAGACGAGAGAAGAAAGAACAACAATGGTTGATGTATGTATTCACACTGAGCCAGTGGCTAAGGCTCCTCTGGGTTTCTACTCCTCCCGCAACCGAGGCTCTAGTATAAACGGAGGAAGCGGAAAGACATGTTGGGCGACCAGTGGCAGTGGCCCGACCGTTCATAATTCAAAGCGGCGAAGTGTTAAATAGCCCGCGTGCCAGTGCAATAAACAGCGCCATACCCGTACAAAAAGGACATTCACAACAAAGACTACAGGACAGTACAGTTGCCAGCACGACGCAGCTACAGGCAGCACAAAGAGCAACGGGAGCAGACCTGAGAAGAGTGTACCCAAACTTAGAGTTTGCCATGCAGCTGTCGCGCTTGGAGCAGCCAACTGTCTTGACAACTGCGCTCATACACGTCGTACGCGTAGGGCACAAATATGGTAGAAAGGCTGTGGACCGAATACAACTAAAGTCGATGAATCTTTCCACTGAGTTCGGAGCACTGCGTGACCTCCTTAAAAGGGTTTTTGAAAGACAAGATGAAGGATTTGACTTGGAGGAAATTTACATACATTCTGTTTTAGCAAATGGACTGGCCATCGTCTGACACTAGCATTGCCAAATCCATACTAACAGGACTGACCCCGCGTTATTTTCTTATCAAGTTAGGGGATACAAGCGCTCTATATTAATTGTAAAATTACAGCTGGGTTTTTTACATCTATTATTTATCATGTGTGTGTGTGTGTGTGTGTGTGTGTGTGTGTGTGTGTGTGTGTGTGTGTGTGTGTGTATGATATTTTCAGGAATTACAAGCTCTTTACATTCTCACATTATTATGTTTCATTTTTATTTGAATTCTTATATTAATACTTATGTTTTACTCGCTATACCGGGCCACGCTTTCTGTGGCGCACTGTGATTAAATGGAAAAGAACGAAAAGAGAAAGCACACGCTTGTCGCATATATGGAAATCGGTTGTGCGCCCTAATCTCCTTCTCTCCCTTGTCTCTGCCCCTCTCCAACTCGCCTTTCCTTCGTTCATCTCCGTCCCTTCCCCTCTCTCTATCCATCCCCTCTCTGGCCATCTCCTTCTTCCCGTTTTCTATGTCCATTTCCTTCCACCCCTCTATCCATCTACTCTTCCTCCCCTCCCCCTCCCTCTCTGATCTTGAGTCTTGTTTATTATTATTGAAAATTCAGAGACTGTGGTAGTATTCTCAGCAAAAACCAATAAGACATAAATACAACTTTCCATTACCTAAAACACCTCCATATTAGAATTCACGTGCTGTTCATTTTTGGAGCACAACCTACGACCAGCCTAGAGACAGAAGTGATGACACTTGCTGCAGGACCTGACCATCATTTTACAGGACAATGCTCAACCACGTACAGTGCAAGCTGTTACTGATTTGTCTGACTGTTGGGGCTGCTAACTGCTACACCACCAACAGCACTCCCTTGTGAGTTCAACTCTATTTCTAAACTGAAGGAAACACTTCACGGCAATCGCTTCAGAACTGCTACGAATTCGTCAGGCCTCGAACTGTCAACACAATTGGGACTTCTAAGAGTATCCTACGACTTCCACTTCGCTGGAAACGGGTTATACACAACGCTGGTCACTACTTTGACGGTCAGTAAAACTTTGAAAGACGTATCTATTTTGTACGAGCTGTAAATAAATAGTTGCCGCTATTAAACTTCCAACCCTCGCACATAGCTACTGATACGACAAAATCTGCACAGCCACAAACATGCAGCTTTCGGTACAGTGGTGCATCACCTCATATCTCTTCCATTATCTGAATCAACTTTTCAAACACAACTACAAACCATCAAACAAATCGCTTCCAGCATTGGCTATAGCTCTGCCCTGATTGATAATATTCTACGAAACAAGAAAATTAATAAAATTACACTACTTCTGTATGCTGGCCACCGGCAATCACTAAATAGTTATAAATACTGGCGTGAAATTCCATATACGAGGGCTATCCAAAAAGTACAAAACGTTTTGGAATTAAAAATAAATAAAGTATTGGAAATTTCTTTTGTAATATACAGATGAAATCCACACTTAAATGCTACTTTTCTACATAGTTACCATTTAAATTAAGGCAGTTATCGTAGCGATGAACGAGCTCGGAAATTCCTTCGCCGTAAAATTCGGCCGCCTGCGCCTTCAACCACCTCGTTACCTCTTTTGGGACAGAAAAGGTGTGATTTTTGTAGATTTCCTGGAAATAGGCACTACAATAAACTCACAAAGTTATTTTCAAACTCTGCACAACCTCAGAAGAGCAATACAAAACAAGCGCAGGGGAAAGTTGGGCTCAAAGATCTTGCTGATTCACGACAACGCCCGGGCCCACACGGCAAATGCCATTCGTGAAGTTCTCGAATCCTTTAAGTGGGAGCTGTTTCCTCATCCGCCGTACAGTCCCGACCTGGCACCGAGCGACGTCCACTTATTCCCAGTAATGAAGAAGTGATTGGCTATGCAGCGTTTTGATGACGACGCACAGCTTCAAGAAGAGGTAACCACGTGGTTGAAGGCGCAGGCGGCCGAATTTTACGACGAAGGAATTTCCAAGCTGGTCCATCGCTACGATAAGTGCCTTAATTTAAATGGCAACTATGCAGAAAAGTAGTATTTAAGTGTGGCTTTCATCTGTATATAATAAAAAAATTCCAATAGTTTATTTATTTTTAATTGCAAAACCTAATGTACTTTGTGGATAGCCCTCGTATTATAAAAAATTCAGAGAGTCTTGCAAAAAAATTGTCTCCCAACTACAGACCTGTATTTTGTAGTACTAGTAACCTATCAAAATTTTTATTCAATAGTTAATTCAAATTACAGCCCTTGACACACAGTGGAGAATATAAAATCACTTGTAAGCAGTGTAAAAAAGTTTATATTGGTCAGTCAGACGGAGCTGTGGCAATTAGGCTACACGAGCATCAAAGAAACTAGCGATTAAGGGAAAAGATAGGACCTTTTCTGATCGTCTTTTAACAGAAAACCGTCCATATGATGTAGAATGTGAAGTTTTACATTCTGACGAGAAAAGCAGATAGATGATCTTACTAGAAATACCGAAAATCAACAAACACATGACACAGAATATCAAACTAGTATTAAATGATCAGACTGAGTTTCCATTTTCTGCCTTGTTAAATTAAGCTTTCGTTACAAATATAAGATTCAAAATGCAAATTCATCATATTTCTCATCATTTGTTAAATATGTCTCTACATAAAACTTGATTTACACCCTTTTTTACTTCGTGTAATTATTGTAATGTTTTCCTGCGTAAACACTTCATCATTTTTGTGTCGCACATCAGGTATATCTGTTTTCGCGACATTCAGTTGTCACTTGAAGAAGGCCTGAGAAGCCGAAAGACAGTTCTTGAGCAAAGAAATATAATCTCGCAGAATATTGGGAAAAGTTATCCTCTTTAATATTTTTATCGTGTTCTGCCAAGCACCGTCTGAAAATTCAGGTAATGTAAGGTTTTGGTTCATCAATGTACATGGGACTGTTACCCGTCCGGATAAGAGCACTGCATCCGCGTCGCTACATCATTCGCTACGCACACGCACTTGGAAGCTCGTGATTGGCAATTCACTCACTCGTCATCACATGGCAACTCACTCATGGGCTGACGGGCGACAGGCTCATGCCCTTGCCACGTGGCTAAGAAAACGCGCATCCTACATACCTTCGACACAATGGAGCGGCACCAATGGGTCCGGCAAACGTTCAAATGCATTTAGAATTAGAATTTCTTTGTAGCTGTCGATTTCGATATTTTCCATGGCGAGGGTATGTCCTGCATACCTGAGATTTACCACGTGGTACTACAGCATAACGAAAATTGAACTGACAACTGAACATTGGATGTTGTTGAAGGTCATTGTTTCAGATGTGGAGTCGTATGTTTCCATGAAATAATAGCTGATCAATTAACGTTTACTTCCATTCATCTACTAAAATCATAATGGCATTTTAGAGATATTTTCAACAGAGAAAGTTAAAAAGATTTACGTTGACGAGCGACAACAGCATATCATTGTCAAATTTATCATTATTAAAGAAAAAACTTCAATCCAGCTACACCATAGGCTTTCGTGAGTAAATCAAGCAAATGAACTAGCAGGACTCGTTACATTTGATAATATGAACATCCGGCCGGGGTGGCCGAGCGTTCTAGGCGCTTCAGTCTGGAACCGCGCGACCGCTACGGTCACAGGTTCGAATCCTGCCTCGGGCATCGATGTGTGTGCTGTCCTTAGGTTAGTTAGGTTTAAGTAGTTCTAAGTTCTAGGGGACTGATGACCTCAGATGTTATGTCCCACAGTGCTCAGAGTCATTTGAACGATTTTTGATGATACGAACAGAAAGAAAAAGGGAAGCATAAGGTGAAGTGGTGAACAGAGATGAATATTATTCGAATGTATTTCAATCAGGATAAATATTCGCTTAAGCAGATCATTCAAACAAATTGTTTCACCAATAAGTTAAATAATGAATAACTATAACGTCACTGCGTTTTCTTTCTTTACTTCTCGTACAGAATAAGTACTTGTTCCCTTGACTCAGTGATGTTTTTGTTTGGTAAATAACTTATGGTCTGTCCAGAAATGGGCCTTTGTGGCTAAGTGGCTTTAGCTCCAGAGTACAAAACGTAGGCTTATGGTTCGATCCTCAGTTGATCCTATAATTTTCTCCATTCTTATCGCTTCCTTCACCTATAACAATGGCAATAATGCCAAGTTAATCTGCAACATATTTCGGAGTACGCGTTGAAATGTTGATTCGCTTTTAATTGGATGTATAGGTCTCTTAAGAGGTTGATGGAAGTCATGGGCACACCACCCTGCCCAGTAAAGCCCTGAACTGCTGAAACCATACTTCAAGTTGGGCACAGCATTAATTGATTTACTGCGTAACGAGGGAAACATAAAAATGCTTATAGGTGGATGGTCTGAGCTGTTTGGGCTGTGCCGCGGTGGTCTCGTGGTTCTAGGCGCTCAGTCCGGAACCGCGCGACTGCTACGGTCGCAGGTTCGAATCCTGCCTCGGGCATGGATGTGTGTGATGTCCTTAGGTTAGTTAGGTTTAATTAGTTCTAAGTTCTAGGCGACTGATGACCACAGATGTTAAGTCGCATAGTACTCAGAGCCATTTGAACTTTTTTTTTTTTTTTGGGCTGTAACGCACTAGGCAGCCATAATATGAATGGTCAGCCGGATGAAATGGACGAGAAATATGTTTTGCCTTTTTCCCTGGCAACAAAGCCACTTTACTATAACTACAAAAATTATTTAGCCGTAGTTTTAATTGTTTTGTGCTCTGCAGGTTATAAGTGCACTTACGTAGATATTGGAGCATATGGAAACTATAGTGACTCATCTATTTTTATGCAATCAGTTTTGCATAAAAATCTCGTTAGTAAAAATTTACGAATATTTGAGAAAAGCCCCATACTAATAAAGGGAGTACCGATGTCGTGCATCATTTTCGGAGACGAGGCATTTGGCATATCTGAAAACTTAATGTGTCCTTATAGAGGAAGGAGCTTAACTAATAATAATAGCACCTTTAAAAATCTACTGTTTCGGACTGGGTGATTTATAACGTATGCATTTGATTCTCTTGCAGATAAATAGAGAATGGAGAATTTTTCATCGCCGAATGGATGTTCGAGAAGAAATTGCAATTACCATAATAAATGGATGCTATGTTTTGCAAAATAATGTGCTAGGAACAGACGTCTATGGAGAACTGGTAATTTCCCAAGGTCCTACAAGGTGTCCCAAGTCATCGAGACTTTTGTTTCAGGATGCAAGCAAGGTGCGCCTGCTTCGACAAGTGCACGGAGACTGAAGGTAGCCACATACAGTCTCCACGGGACAGCGTGCTCTGCTCACAACTGGCAGCGCGGAGGCAGTTGGCAGTCGGTGGCACTAGAACTCTACGTAAGCAGCCAACAACGAGAGAAAAACTCTCAACCTGCAACACCATTTTCGGATTGCCAACACGGTCGGATGTGCGTGTCTCCTTGATATAATTATGCAATTCTTGACTTTAGTGCTACAAAATAAGTGAACCTTGCAAGATCTCAGTGGTTCCTAACGATTAACACCACCATACCTCTAACCTAAAGTGTCCTAAAACCTTTATGGAATGCTGGTGGACGCCCAGAGTCATTCAGAGTCTTTTGGGTTTAACTCTGGTTGTGCTTGCCATTAGGATACGGAATAATTTATCGATCCAACATCTGCCTATGCAATCTTGTAGAGTTTTGAAAGTCAAAAAATTCGAATAGACACTGGACATATAAAAGAGTTTATAACACTGCAGCACACTTCTGCATCTTGAAAGTGTCAAGAAACGACTGTAAGACGTTTTTCGCCTTTCTATATCAACTCAAATTATTTCAGCAATCTCTTATCCACAATTTAAAAACAAGTAATGCACCTCCTCCTGCCTGTGACCAAGGGAGGCTTACAACAAACATCATACAGTAGCCAAAGAAATGTCAGAAATTGGGTCATAAGATTCGACACAGTATGACGCAAAAAGAAGATTTTAAATTTCAATAGGGAAGTTAAAGTGGAATCACAATGAATTATCTGCCAAAAACTATGGTGGAATTGATGTTTTCTTAATTTTTGAGGGGAAGATTATAATTCTACATCTAAGTCATGATTAAAGATGAATTCAGGAGCGCAATACATGTGTAGAACGTATTTCCTTTAGTTTCACAGTGGTAAACCTCCATAAATCAAATAAAGTTTCTGATGAGATGTTAAAAAAAAAGAGTTCTTCTCCTCTTAATTAGAATTGCACCTGGACCTGAAATATTTTATAATCATAAATCAAGAGAATTATAACCAATCTGAGAATTAAAACTGATGTAAAAGAAATAAAAGTACATTCATTTAACAAGTTACAAAGAATTGGAGCTATAAATGCAATTGTATTTCAAATTTATGTATTATTCTTAACACTTTTTATTCATAGATGACGAAAAAGTGTTTTCATTCTTGTAAATGAGTAATGTTTCAAACAATATTTGTTATTCATAAATAACAGATAGTACTTCCTATCTGTATTCGTTCTTCGTCATTCACATGAATTTCGCCAAAGTCTGGTGCTAGTTGATGTGCATCGTGCATGCACTAACTGGAAATTTGCAACCCATGGAGAAGTGAGTGTGAGCGCTTGAAATCCACATGGCTCTGGACAAGCCCTCACGCGGCTGTGCCAGGCGCATGGCCGGTTTACATACGCTCACCCGGCTTTCATTAGCATCGTTAAGATTCGGCAACTTCCGCCAACGTTCGTGAAGTGTATGCGCGCTCTCCCTCGTACACTCAGCACTGCAGGGGCGTGCCTGCCACGCAGATAGGCCACGTGGTTACAACTCTCTGGTCCGGGTAGCTGTATGTGTCAGAACGGGACAGGACAGCTGGGGTGGTCCAGGATCGAACCCACCCGGCTGATTAACGACGAGGGTCTTTGTGGATGTGGTTTTTAGGCGGTTTCCCACATCCCGCACTGTGAATAACAGCCTAGTACGCTGCTCCCACTTCAGTAATACGACCTGCAATGAAAGCTTTCTCTCACCTTGACACAAATAAGTCTACACGCCGACGGTTCGGTACACATCCTTCGTTGCGTGATGGGGGGGGGGGGGAGGGGGGGAGAATGGGGTAGCTACAGAGTCTGCGTGAGACTGTTATTACGCATCTGGGAACGATCTGTTATTTTAAGAAGGTACTATTCCGCTTTCATTGAGGATGGTATTTCCATAAGACTTACAAATAATCGTATACATCGAATATCTATTTTCTGCCGTTAGACATAGATTTTTTTTTTTTTCGTGGTACATGTTGGACATCAGTGTTTTGTAAGTGAAACCGTCGACTGGACAAACAGTCGAACACTTCAGCTTAACCATTCCAGCAAGGACAGCGGTATATGTCGTGTGGCTTTAAGCCAGACGTGACTTCGTTTTGTGATTGGAACTAGTATTCAATTACTTCTTTTGTTAGTATAAAATCACACTTATCTAACATATTCCATAACACAGAGCTATCCTAGAAAGTTCTGACAAACGTATCAATTTGAATAGGTGTCTTTCGAGTGCGTATCTCAATGTATATCGTGTACAAGTCTCACATAGTTTTTAGCAATGCCGATATAGTATTATTTAATGGTTGTGGTATATTTAGTTGTAGTTCGTGATAAGATTTATTGTTACTCTGAAGAAAAGAATCTCTAAGAAAACTATGAAAAGTACAAGCATAATTTTCTTCGGAGCAGTCTAAATACGGAATATCCTTAGAGTTTTCTGATAAGATCTTTCGAGTCACTGTCACAGACTATGTAACTCAAGCTAAGAAATAACTCAAGCTAAGAAACGCAACAACCAGCGTGTGTCAATTGCTTCATAAGACCGTCTCCTAGTGCGCCAAACCCGAACTCCAAACCAACTGCGCCATACAAGGGCGTCGGATCATTCAAAGTAATTTCTTCTTAATTGTGTTCTGATGCACGTTCATGTGTTTCCAGTACGCTGGTGCTCATTTTTATGCAGATTCACAGCGATTTAATAACCAGAAGTACAGCAAAGAGACATCTTTAATCGAATGGAGTGACCGAAATATTTCACGCTGAATCTGTTTAGTCTTTGTAAACGGCTATCGGCCGCCCGTAATCGCTTTCTTTCTCTCGCATTTCCTCCAGGGGAGCCTCCGTGCTGCAGCTCTCCACTCGTCGCACCTTCCAGGCTAATGGGATGCTAAAATATGGCCTCGATAGCGACCGTTGATAATGGACGTTTCTCGTCCTGTTAACAAATTCAGATGCGCTCTTGCGGTTATAAATGGTGCTCTAGAGGTAATATTTATCTCGATAGGACGTGGTTGGGGTTATTACTTCTCAGGCCTGCTGATGTTGGCACCTAAGTGAAAGAAAGCTGACAGAAAGGTGAAATAAAGATCAATTTTCTTCTGAGAGGATCACGACCTGATTGCTGATATGCAGGACGCCGTGATTTTGTGCTCCGCGCAGATGACTTGTAACAATTGCCGTATTCTGGTTTTAATAGAAATGTAAGTGGATGAGACGAGTCACTTAGGAAGTGCTTTTTCCGTAAGCTAATTTTTGAGCGTTTTCAGGTCTTTTTCTGGTGTGGCAAGCGGAAGTTACATATTTATGATTGGAAAATGAAGACTGGTGCCGGTTTTGAGCCAAGAAGTTCAAAAATACTCTAGCGTGTCGCCTTGAGCATTATTGACGCAGCACGATGTAAAGCAAAACGTTTCACTGTCTGAGTGCGTTTTTAAAGCTTCACCTGCACTATAGCAATTTTAATTGTGTAGCTAATTTTCTATTCGTGTAGGAGGCTGGTGAGCAGTACTTAAGGATCAAAGTAATTTTTGCATGTAGTGTCACCGTCAAGCAATACAGATCGACGAAACTGGGACCATACATAGAAAGTGCGGATTGCGGATACGTTGAAACAACCGGTTTTCGGTTACACCGGTTTTTTTCAGCCCTAGTTTAACATTATTTTTAAAAACATTCGATATTGGTCAGAGACTGCGGCAGAAATTGGTGCAAGCACAGCGAGATTGAAAGGGAGAGCTTGATGACTTCCCTCTGTGTCGTCCCTTTCGGATGCCGTCAGTATTTCACACTGAAACAACCACAAGATTAATTCATCTCCAATTTATAGCACATTAATAAAATTATAGGTGCAATTAGTAAAATACTTCTAAAATAGGAATAGTGCCATTCTGCGACACCACTCCTGTCCAAAAACGGCAGCTAGAAATTACCGTACAGACAAGGTGGGGGAAGCCTTACACACTGAATGTACGCGCTTACCGTGTAATAGGGCACGGTACGCTGCGACAGGTACATCACTGTTGCTGCAATGCTGTACCGATACTTATGTCATGTTCAAAAGTATGGGACATAATATATGAGGTCATCAGTCCCCTAAAACGTAGAACTACTTAAACCTAACTAACCTAAGGACATCACACACATCCATGCCCGAGGCAGGATTCGAACCTGCGACCGTAGCAGTCGTGTGGCTCCGGGCTGAAGAACCTAGAACCGCTCGGCCACAGCGGCCTGCTTATTTCAAGTGTTTGTTGCTAGTTTCAAACAGTAGGTGTTATAAAATAGTGTTGATCGCTTTCCCCAATTTCTGTAACAATCCAATATGTCAAAGCAATGCACATTTTACGAATACACATTACAAAACTTTACAAAAAATGAAAAAAGTGTTATAACAGAGGCCAAATGAATAACGGAAAATATCGGTTATTCAGAACTAAAATACCGGTATACTTCTTAACCGGTCGGTTTTCCCCATCTTTAGCAGAAAGCACTGCTGCAGTATAGAACAGTACAGTACAATACAGCACAGTACAGCACAGTAGGTAACTGAAAGAAATTCGTAATGAGATGAACAGAAGCGGCGCTTTCATTCAACGACAATAAGTTTAATGAAGTCTCCGCTATTAATGGTAGTCCCTGTCGGCCCCCGGTAGCTGAGTGGCCGGTGAAGACAGCGGTTTTGGATCCAAGCAATGGAGGAATGGGTCTCACCAACATCAAGTCTAAAGCGATGGCATTGTATGTCAAACGAACATGGAGCATAATATGTAATGATCCAGGGTGCATTACAGCAAAACTTTACGATATTATCAGGCCGGAAAGTGTAGAGCCGCCGATAAATATATATAAAAAGAATAAGTTTTAAGCTGAAACACATTAGGGAGTATTATCGTGAACTAAGTTATCCCAGCAAAAAACTTTTAAACTCCAAAAACGTTACAGCAAAGGCGATTGTAGCTGAAAGGCGGAAACGTGAAAGGTAAAATAACATAGAAACTAAAAATGCTGGAATAGCATGGAATGTGGTCTGGAAAAATATCAGTAGTGATGTTCTTTCGTCTGACGTGAGAACAGCGTGGTACAAGGTAGTCAATAACATCATCAGCACTAATGAGCTTCTCTTTGCCTTCGGTTTAAGTGACACTAACCTCTGCAGCAAGTGCAACCTCGTTGATAGTGTGCCTCATCGTTACACATGTGGAGATCTGATTGTCAACTGGAGGTGGACCAGGGAGAAAATTGCTCAAATAACAAGAACTTCAGCAAACAATGCACCGACTAACATTTTTTTTTTCAGACCAGAGGAAAGTTACTACCCTCAGGCAAAAAATAACGCAATGATTTGGTTAATGGGCAAATATACAAGTTTTGTTTTTAACAATATTGGGAGCGATGAACATATTGAATACAAGATGTATATGGAAAACGAATTAGAGAAAAAATTTAAATATCAGAATCACAATAAGAAATATGGTAACATGCTCCGAATTGTCTTCAACAGAATGGGTATAGGTTAGGAACTGGATCTCTAGTAGAGAGGGAATGGGTTGGGTCACGTTCCCGACCCTAACCTCACCTGCAAGTCACACATGAAAAATAAATCAGTAGTACAGCAGATATGAGAATATGGCGACAAACATCTGGTGTCTGATATAAAGGAAGATCTTGAACTCCCAATGGATGTGTTTAGAAGGTTAGAACTGACAAAAATAACAAGGCAGTGAAGTATTTTGTGATGTCGCTGTTCGGGACTTCTCTTGTGTCCACGTAATTTACCCTGGAAGGAACACACATCAAGGATTTACTGAATGATTAATTTGGGTCTGGGAAATGATGATGAGGAACCGGCTGCAGAAGAAGAAAATGTGCTGCTGGTGTGCCACCAGCTGAAGGTGACAGTGTAGGTGCTAAATTGTGCTTCTGCTAAAGACTCATTCTTTGAATGCTGTAATTTATGACTGTAATTATCTGCACCTTGTTTATGTCATTTCATTGTAGCCATTTTTGTTACTGTTTTTATGGTACAAAAAAACGCTTAGAAGGAAAAGAAAGTGGCAGCGCGGCAGAATGTCAGTCCTAAGTGCCCGGGTTCGATTCCCCGCTGGGTCGGAGATTTTCTCCGCTCAGGGACTGGGTGTTGTGTTGTCACAATCATCCTCATTTCAACCCCATCGACGCGCAAGTCGCCGAAGTGGTGTCAAATCGAAAGACTTGCACCCGGCGAACAGTCTACCCGACGGGAGGCCCTAGGCACATGACATTTCCATTTTACAATGACAGTCCCTGGACAAAAGGTGGGACACGTTCTGGACAAGTTGCACGATCACCATTGACGGCAACGTATGTTGTGCGATCTGCTCCCTTGCTGACCGAAAGGTTGGTTCAAATGACTCTTGAGCCCTGTGGACCTTAACATCTGAGGTCATCAGTCCCCTAGAACTTAGAACTACTTAAACCTAACTAACCTAACATACATCCGTGCCCGAGGTAGGATTCGAATCTGCGACCGTAGCAGCAGCGCGGTTCCTGACTGAAGCGCCCGGAACCGCTCGGCCACACCGGAAGGCCTGTAAGGTTGGCAAGGAGTTCTAATGGCAGAGAGTTCCACTACACCATCAGCGCGGTTGAAACTGGTGGATGTTCGTCAGTGAATGTGGACGCATTCCACGCGTACTCGTTGGGATCTAAGGCTGCAGAACGGACAGCATATTCCATGCACCGATTATTATGGATGCAGTCGCGCACTGTCGTCATAAAAATGAAGTCAGTGCCGAATGCACCCCTGAAAAGACGCGCTCGGATGAGTACTGTATCAGGAAAACGTTGATCGGTGAATGTGCCGTGTTCAAAGATTTAAGGGTTAGTACGCCCATGAGACACACTGACACCTGGACCACTAAAACGGTCGTTTTTGGCAATGTTCCTGGGTGCGTTATGCGTTCTCATCTCTCGCTGTATGAGGGCAGATTCAGCATTGCAGAACATGATCATTTTGGTTGTCCAGGTGTTATGGTGCGGGTAGACATTAAGTTGCATAGGATTACTAACGACAAGATCTTTGAATACGATACACTCACTGACCGACGTTATTGTGACAATGTATACCTTCGCATCATGCGTCTTCCCAGGCCTTCATTAGGTCCCGACTTCTGTTGCATTTATGACGATGGTCGAGCGTATTGTGTAGCGCAGGGGTTGGACCTCTTGCACGGGAGGATAATCGGCGGATGAAATTGCCTGCCCGTTGAGCTCGAGTTAAATTCTATCAGGCACCTAAAGGATGCATTTGGGGAACGTCCACATTCACAGACGGAAATCCAGCAGCTGTCAGATGCGTTGGTGGGGATATGGAGCGCCTTACGAGGATCTATACTAACGACATAGGAGACAATCTGACTAGCCATCTTAGACTGCTTGCAGATGATGCTGTCATTTACCGTCTTGTGAAGGCATCAGATGATCAAAACGACTTGAAAAATGATTTAGATATCTGTATGGTGCGAAAAGTGGCAATTAACCTTGAATAAAGAAAAGTGTGAAGTTATTCACATGATTATAAATGACCTGGGTGACAATCTGAGCAGTTCTCTTAGACTGTTCGCAGATGATGCCGTAATTTACCGTCTACTAAGGTCATCCGAAGACCAATATCAGTTGCAAAGCGATTTAGAAAAGATTGCTGTATGGTGTGTCAGGTGGCAGTTGACGCTAAATAATGAAAAGTGTGAGATGATCCACATGAGTTCCAAAAGAAATCCGTTGGAATTCGATTACTCGAGAAATAGTACAATTCTCAAAGCTGTCAATTCAACTAAGTACCTGGGTGTTAAAATTACGAACAACTTCAGTTGGAAAGACCACATAGATAATATTGCGGGGAAGGCGAGCCAAAGGTTGCGTTTCATTGGCAGGACACTTAGAAGATGCAACAAGTCCACTAAAGAGACAGCTTACACTAAACTCGTTCGTCCTCTGTTAGAATATTGCTGCGCGGTGTGGGATCCTTACCAGGTGGGATTGACGGAGGACATCGAAAGGGTGCAAAAAAGGGCAGCTCGTTTTGTATTATCACGTTATAGGGGAGAGAGTGTGGCAGATATGATACACGAGTTGGGATGGAAGTCATTACAGCATAGACGTTTTTCGTCGCGGCGAGACCTTTTTACGAAATTTCAGTCACCAACTTTCTCTTCCGAATGCGAAAATATTTTGTTGAGCCCAACCTACATAGGAAGGAATGATCATCAAAATAAAATAAGAGAAATCAGAGCTCGAACAGAAAGGTTTAGGTGTTCGTTTTTCCCGCTCCCTGTTCGGGAGTGGAATAGTAGAGAGATAGTATGATTGTGGTTCGATGAACCCTCAGCCAAGCACTTAAATGTGAATTGCAGAGTAGTCATGTAGATGTAGATTACTAAAAGAAATCAGCTAAATTTCGATTACGCGATAAGTCACACAAATCTGAAGGCTGTAAATTTAACTAAATGCTTAGGGATTACAATTGCAAATAACCTAAATTGGAACGATCACATAGATAAGATTGTGGGTAGAGCGAACCGAAGGTTGCGTTTCATTGGCAGAACACTTAGAAGGTGCAACAGGTCTACCAAAGAGACTGCTTACACTACGCTTGTCCGCCCTATTCTGGAGTATTGCTGTGCGGTGTGGGATCCGCATCAGGTTGGACTAACGGATGACATCGAAAAACTACAAAGAAGGGCAGCTCGTTATGCATTATCGCGAAATAGGGGAGATAGTGCCACAGACATGATATGTGAATTGGAGTGGCAATCATTAAAACAATGGCGTTTTTCGTTGCGACGGGATCTACTCATGAAATTTCAATCACCAGTTTTCTCGTCCGATTGCGAAAACATTCTGTTGGCACCCACCTACACAGGGAGAAATGATCATCACGATGGCTTTCACAGAAAAATGTAAGTGCTCGTTTTTCCCTCGTGCCTTTCGAGAGTGGAACGGTAGAGAGACAGCATGAAGGTGGTTCACTGAACCCACTACCAGGCACTTTATTGTGAATAGCATAGTAATCACTTAAATGTACATGTAGAACTTCGTTTGCTGCACCTACTCTTGCTGATCAACCCCGCGCAACTCTCCACTTCATTTCTGTGTAACTGCTGGTGCCTACTTCCATTTTAAACTGCCTGCTATAGTCAACCCTCGGCGTCCCTCTACAATTTTTAGCACCAATAGATCCCTCAATTCTTAAGTAACTATTCTTTGGTACCTCACAATCGATCGTAGTAAACTATAACTTCTTTCAGTCAAGCTGTGCCATTAAGATCTTTTGTCTCTGACTCGATTCAGTACCTCTTCATTGATTATCATACCTACACATCTCAACTTCAGCACTCTAAGATAACATCACATTCAGAAACCTCAATATTCTTTTTTTATGTTCTGTTTACACTTAGATATGAAGGTGAATTCCACACCAATGCGTGCAGAAAAGACTTGCTAACATTGAAATATATATTCGATGATCACATATTATTCCTTTTGATGTGCTACACACAAGAAATGAGACAGATTCGGTAAATTTATGTACTCATCATATACGTTCAATTAGTGCTTGTAATTGAACAAATATTATCCACTTATGTAAACGCTCCACCTAAACATTTTCAGCGTTCTGTTTCCATTGACACACCACAAGAATATTTATTTCACATTCCTACCGTGCACAAGAACGGGACTGTAATAGACTACTCATGTTCCGCCAATGAGTTGACTCACATTCACGAGTTTTGTCGCAACTTACGGAACTATTGCAAAATCAGACTATAACATCATGCACCGTTACTAATACCAATAACTTTTTTGAGTCATCAGAGTACCACCTGCACCCTACGTCCTCAATTATTTGCTGGACGAATTACAATCGCTGTCTTCCTCTACATTTTTTACGCCCTTCAGCTCCATCTGGTAATTTGGTGGTTATTCCTTGACGACTTAACACTGTCTCTTCTTTTCCAGAGTTTTCCAAATGTTCCGTTACTCGACGATTCTTGACAGAACCCCTCATTCCTTATCAGTCCACTCATTTTCAATACTCTTCTGCAGCACGTTTCAAGCGATTCGATTTTCTTCTGTTCTGATACTGATACGAACTCCGATCTACAGCGAGCAGATTGTTTTTTTTTTTTTCAGGGTATATGATCACGTTAAATTTAGTGAATGAATGACACTTACACTCTCTAGCACGTTTCATGGTTCCTTACTCGAAAAAGAGAAATATTCACATAAAAAGCAATGCAACTGCAATTAAAAAGATATCCGGAATTAAATAAATTAATTTCGAGATACACATAACACACAATTTCTTTTTCTGTGACCAGATTTACGATTACTATCGCCTTTTGCTTTTTCGTTTTTTTTAAACTGATCTTCATTAACCCTTTGTAGTTCTTCTCATATACAGTAGACGAAGACACATTTGTATTCAGTGTCTTCAGAAACTGTATCCAATGTATTTTGCGCCAAATACACTTCACTCACGCAAACAGATCAATAACTGAGAAGAAAACCGTGCAGAATTGAAGGAATACTAAAATGGACGGTTTGCTATGCCACAGATATACAGGAATGAGAAATCCATCTCAGAAACTGCACTTCTTTAGAAATGCACTGTACGTAACGAGTAGAATACGGCAAGTGCTATAACCCGATTTCCCGGAAATTTCGTCAAGTGGAAGAGTGGTCAAAATAAGCGAACACGTGTCTCAACATATACTACACACTTCAAAAAAAGTGTTACATCATCTCGGTTTCGAGAGTTCCGGAACCTGTACAGAAAATTGGAATAGAGACCAACATAAACATCATTTCCTCCCTTTTTATTGCTCTTGAAAACCACATAATGCATGTTGTACCACAATGCAGCGAAACCTTCAGATGTGGTGGTCCAGAATGCTGTATATACCGGTACCTCTAATACCCAGTACCACGTCCTTTTGCATAGATGCATGCCAGTATTCTTCGTGGCATAGTATTGCGACCTAACATCCTAAAGATGTTCGGGCTCACATGCGGTTCCCCTTCGTCGAAATATCTTCGCTCGAACTCATCTGTGGTTGAACCGCACTTGTCGCATTACACGCCCTAATTTAGACACTTGTGACCCTTTGGTTAAATTGTCTGGCTGATGGCAAGTTTGAGAAATACAAAGTTAACAAAACATATAACAATTTCGGGAACTAAATTAACGACCCATAAATGCTGTATGCCACACAGCTGCAATTTGCTGCCGGCCGGTGTGGCCGAGCGGTTCTAGGGGCTTCAGTCTGGAACCGCTCGACCACTACAGTCGCAGGTTCGAATCCTGCCTCGGGCATGGATGTGTGTGCTGTTCTTAGGTTAGTTAATTAGTTGTAAGTTCTATTTTAATAATGACCTCAGATGTTAAGTCCCAAAGTACTCAGAGCCATTTGCGCCGTTTTGCAATTTGCCGCGCGGAGTTGGCCGAGCGGTCATAGGGCGCTGCAGTCATGGACTGTGCGGCTGGTCCCGGCGGAAGTTCGAGTCCTCCGTCCGGCATGGGTGTGTGTCCTCACGGTAATTTAGGTTAAATAGTGTGTAAGCTTAGGGACTGATGACCTTAGCAGTTATGTCCCATAAGATTTCACAAACATTTGAACATTTTTGAACAGTTGCAATTTGGTTAGATTAGTGTTTATTCATAAAGCAAACTAATAGCGAAAATTGTCGTATTTAGAGTTACTGTTACACTCGAGGACATATCCATGTGACACAGATCGATCGTTCACAATCTCATCGCGAATTACAAGTCCAGTGCAATAGTTCGTTAACTACGTTAAAAGTTAGAGTTCGCACCAGGCGCGGCTCTGCTCACCGCTTAGAGACTAAGCCCCGCGATACCACACAACGCGAAATTTTCTGAGTCGTTTCACTTCCTAGCTGCCTAAAGACCAACAGTCCGTTTCCGCGTCTCCACCAGTACAGTACCCTTTGGTGTCTCCAGCTAACTGTCCCCTTTGGTGTCTCGACCAGAACTGCCGCTTTCGTGTCTGCAGCAACATTCTCTGGCCGTCCCCGGCCGCGTTTCTCGCGCGCCCAATATCCGCCGTCAACTGATTAGGGCGGTTCCCTTTCCTGAAGCCATCCATCTGAGTGGCTACAGCTTATTCTACATTGTATTACATTTTAACATATTTAAATAATCAAAGCTTGACCACTTTCACGTTCTAAATAAACTAACAATAATATCCATTACATAATAAACGTTAAATTCTTTTACATAAAACCAATACAATTTCCTTCTTAACTTTGAATGTCACGGCCAGTAGCCTTACACCAGTGTGCTTTCTCATAAATAAATCAAGAACAAAGTAAGTATTATGCAAGAATACTTTACAGCAAATATTCTATTACCTAATCATTCAATAAAATGTCATGCTGTTATCGTTCATTGTGTTTTGTGTGGAGGAAATGATGATCTGATGCTTAACTGCAAATATTGATAATTTAAATTTAGTGTATCTTTTAAACAAATAAAGTTACAGAGTTGATATTTACAACATTTGTCATTTTAATGATGCGCTTCTAAATGAAATGTCGATCGTTAAAATCGACCAAAGGGTTCAGATTTTAGCATTCTGGTCTTTGTTACAAATCTTGTGAATTTCACTTTAATAGTAGTTCCTAAATTATTATAGATATAATCAATATTCAGGTTTTATAGGGATCACCATGAAAATTTATGAAGGATGGTAAATTAAAATTACTGTGGCTTCATTTCCTGCATTACCAGAGAATTAAATAGTTTTCATAAATGTTTCCCTTTATGGCTAATCTTTGGTCCGCCACATTTAACACTGTTACGTCTCCTTGGCCACAAAGGCTTCTACTGGATTCCCTATGACGTAGGTTCTCGTCTGTCTCACTCGCACACTACAGCGCTTAGGCCTCGACAGACAATTGACGCCTATGAGTTTCCCTATCTCGTGGTGAAACTGCGCCCTTTGTGGCACACGGTCCTGGACGACAGGGTTCCTGTAGGCTGACTCTTTCAGCCATATATTTAAATGAGAGCGCAATGCTCGTTAACCCACACTATTCACAAGTTCATCAAGGCACTGTTGGTTCAGATTGTCCCACTCCTCAACGGCGATTCAGCATAGATCCCTCAGAGTATTTGGAGGGTCACGCCGTCCATAAACAGCCCTTTTCAGTCTATCACAGCGACGTTCGAAACGGTTCATGTCTGGAGATGCTGGCCACTCTAGTCCAGCGATGTCGTTATCATGAAAGACGTCATATCCAAGATGTGCACGATGGGGCGAAAATTGTCGTCCATGAAGACGTACGCTTCGCCAATATACTGCCGATATGGTTACACTATCCGTCGGAGGATGGCATTCACCTATCTCAAAGCCGTTACGGATCCCTTCACGACCACCAACGACATACGTCGGCCCCGCATAATTGGTCTCTCGGTGATTTTTTGTTGTGTTCGTTCTCTTCACGTCATGGAGTTGGCTTACAACCTGTTCCGTTTTCACTGAACGCATCACGTTATCGGTGAACCTAAATTATCTTTTCTATTGCTTTATAATTCATTACAAACAGCAGTGTACCTCCACCTAGCTGCACTCGCTGGACAGTGTGTCTAAGACGTTCAACCTCACCGGGTTGCCTCCAAACACGTCTCCGACGATTGTCTGGTTGAAGGCGTATGCGGCACTCACCGGTGAATAGAACGTGATGCCAATCCTGAGCGATCTATTCGGCATATTTTTGGGCCCATCTGTACCGCGATGCATGGTGTCGTGGTTGCAAAGATGGACCTCGCCACGGACGTCGGGGGTGAAGTTGAGCATCATGCAGCTTATTGTGAACAGTTTGAGTCGTAACACGACGTCGTGTGGCTGCACGACAAGCATGATTCAACATGGTGGAGTTCCTGTCAGGGTTCCTTCGAGCCATAATCCGTATGTGGCGGTCAACCACTGCAGTAGTAGCCCTTCGGCGGCCTGTCATCGACAGTTCCCCTCTGTATCTCCTCCATGTCCGAACAACATCCCTTTTGTTCACTACGAGTCGTCTTGACACTTTCCTTGTTGAGAGCCCTTACTGGCACAAAATAACAATGCGGGCGCGAACGAACCGTGGTATTGACTGTCTAGGCATGGTTCAACTACAGACAACATGAGCCGTGAACCTCCGTCCTCGTGGAATGACTGGAACTGATCGGTTGTCGGTTCCCCTCGGACTAATACGCGGTACTCATCCGTGGTTGTTTATATCTTTGGGCTGGTTTAGTGACATCTCTGAACAGTCAGAGGGACTGTGCCTGTGATATAATATCCACAGTCAACGTCTGTCTCCAGGGGTTCTGGGAACCGTGGTGATGCAAAACTTTTTTTGATTATTGTAGATATTCGACTGTGAGAAAACGACGCTCGAAGTTTTCGAGGTACTGTATGTGCATTTTAGAGAGTAGGTAATAAAGGCGAAGCGATAGCACAGAGGCTAACGTCGCTGCTTCTTTCAGTTTTGCTGCCTGTGTTCGAACCCGATTTTTATTTTTGCTGTCGACTTATCTACCCATGTTCATAGAAGATTACTACACGAATGTTTTCGATTGTACAGTGGAATATCGTTGTCCTCATTCATGTGTTAATCATATGTCTGGTGAATGAATTTAATATATATATCAGCCATTGGCAATAATTTCGCGGCAAACAAAGCTTAACGGATCACTTTTCCCACAACTGGCGCTCGTAGTTAATTATAAATCAAGATGCATTACAGTTATTTCACGGAAAACTATTTCAAATAATTTTTCTATTCTATGAATACAAAAATTATTTCGTTTATTATATTAATAAAAAAAAGAAAAATTATTTGAAACTGTTTTCCGTGAAATACCTGTAATGTATCTTGATTTATAATTAACTACGAGCGCCAGTTTTCTGAAAAGTGATCCCTTAAGCTTAGTTTGCTGCGAAATTATTGCCAATGGCTGAAATATTTAGCAATGTTAACATTTCTTTCCCGAGTGTGAATCATACGAAGAAATGTCAGTGTGGCGAATCTGCCTTCTCTCAGTGCTCTCGGTGTTCGGAATTTCTATGTTTAGAAATCCAAGGGCATGCACCAAAACTGAAATCATTTAAAATGCCATACAACATAAGTTATATAACAAACTATGACACTTCTTGTGAAACCCAGTTGTAATTTCAGAATTAATACAACGCCCTTGTATCCAGGTAACTAGGTAAGAAACATTCGTGTAGGTACCTTCTACGGACGTGGGTAGATAAATGGAAAATAAATAAATAAATAAAAACAATAATCGGTTTTAGAACACGGGACGCGAAAGTAAAAGGCTGCGACACTAACCACTATATGTCCTCAGTTGTATTCAGCTAATCGCCAGGTAAAAGGCATTTAAATTACTTCCAACAGTTTGATGGTCGTTTTCTCAGAAACGGTCGAGAATATGGATAAGCCGAGACACGTGTTCGCTTATTTTGGCACCTCTTCCACTGATTGAAGTTCCTATTAAATCGTTTTATGGCACTTGCCGTGTTCTCCTCGTAAGCGCAAGGTCGATTGCACTAATAGAAAAATGTAAAGTGATGCAAGGTCTGGATGTTACAGATTAAGTGCATGCAAATATCGAACTTGGAAGAAATCTGGTAATCCCAAATCTGAAGATCATACAGGTAGGAAGAAGCAGTGTTACGACTTTGAGGGTGAAAAGCTGTAAGGAGAGACAATAGGCCAACATCTAAAAGGGAGCCATAAAAGTTTTCCACATGAGAGTACCAATAAATTGTAGTCTTGGATCCAAATAGCCTTGCGGGAAATACCCCAAGAACTGATTTAACGGCTTCAGGTAAAGACGACATTTCATTCGAGGCAAGCTTTGGGCTGTATTGATGTTTTGGGAGTAACGAAGAAGTTCGTCTGGAGATTTCCTTGTTTATTAGTGCCATCATAAATTATTCGTTTGATGATGAGTTCGCCAACATGCGACCCAGTTCAGCATTACGCCATCATGTACAGTAATTGCAAATGAACTGATGCTTCTGTTACACACAATGATTCATTTGTCTGTGGTAAAGAAACCACACTACAGACGAAGGAAGACAACAATTATTAACATTTAGCTTTCTGTGGATAATGGAGTTGTGAGAGACAGAAAAATAGCAATGGACTGAAGGTGAACGCGTTCGAAAATCTCGATCAGTAAACCCGACGGTAATCTGAACCCTACGCACCGAATACTACTCTATTGTCTTCACCACAGCGCTATTGTCTTCGATTCCATAGATCAGCAATCAAAGATTTTAGTATAGGTGTAATGTTCCCAGATCCTGGAATACAGGAGGTCGACATTCCTGTGTCTCCCATCGTTTGTGCCGCTGTCGTCTAAATCTTTTGGTTTAGCTCAAACACGCGTGGCAAGCATTCTCGCCAATACATGTAACCCATTAACTGATTTCTCCGTGGGTGCTTGACGGAATTTGACAGGAAATAATAAAATGGAAACACTCTCCTGATGTTCTGCAAACATTATTTCTTTACTCAAAACTTGAGTTAGGATCCTTAATAAATCGTCTGGTGAAGAATGAAGAAGTACACTCCTGGAATAGAAAAAAGAACACATTGACACCGGTGTGTCAGACCCACCATACTTGCTCCGGACACTGCGAGAGGGCTGTACAAGCAATGATCACACGCACGGCAAAGCGGACACACCAGGAACCGCGGTGTTGGCCGTCGAATGGCGATAGCTGCGCAGCATTTGTGCACCGCCGCCGTCAGTGTCAGCCAGTTTGCCGTGGCATACGGAGCTCCATCGCAGTCTTTAACACTGGTAGCATGCCGCGACAGCGTGGACGCGAACCGTATGTGCAGTTGACGGACTTTGAGCGAGGGCGTATAGTGGGCATGCGGGAGGCCGGGTGGACGTACCGCCGAATTGCTCAACACGTGGGGCGTGAAGTCTCCACAGTACATCTATGTTGTCGCCAGTGGTCGGCGGAAGGTGCACGTGCCCGTCGACCTGGGACCGGACCGCAGCGACGCACGGATGCACGCCAAGACCGTAGGATCCTACGCAGTGCCGTAGGGGACCGCACCGCCACTTCCCAGCAAATTAGGGACACTGTTGCTCCTGGGGTATCGGCGAGGACTATTCGCAACCGTCTCCATGAAGCTGGGCTACGGTCCCGCACACCGTTAGGCCGTCTTCCGCTCACGCCCCAACATGGTGCAGCCCGCCTCCAGTGGTGTCGCGACAGGCGTGAATGGAGGGACGAATGGAGACGTGTCGTCTTCAGCGATGAGAGTCGCTTCTGCCTTGGTGCCAATGATGGTCGTATGCGTGTTTGGCGCCGTGCAGGTGAGCGCCACAATCAGCACTGTATACGACCGAGGCACACAGGGCCAACACCCGGCATCATGGTATGGGGAGCGATCTCCTACACTGGCCGTACACCTCTGGTGATCGTCGAGGGGACACTGAATAGTGCACGGTACATCCAAACCGTCATCGAACCCTTCGTTCTACCATTCCTAGACCGGCAAGGGAACTTGCTGTTCCAACAGGACAATGCACGTCCGCATGTATCCCGTGCCACCCAACGTGCTCTAGAAGGTGTAAGTCAACTACCCTGGCCAGCAAGATCACCGAATCTGTCCCCCATTGAGCATGTTTGGGACTGGATGAAGCGTCGTCTCACGCGGTCTGCACGTCCAGCACGAACGCTGGTCCAACTGAGGCGCCAGGTGGAAATGGCATGGCAAGCCGTTCCACAGGACTACATCCAGCATCTCTACGATCGTCTCCATGGGAGAATAGCAGCCTGCATTGCTGCGAAAGGTGGATATACACTGTACTAGTGCCGACATTGTGCATGCTCTGTTGCCTGTGTCTATGTGCCTGTGGTTCTGTCAGTGTGATGATGTGATGTATCTGACCCCAGGAATGTGTCAATAAAGTTTCCCCTTCCTGGGACAATGAATTCACGGTGTTCTTATTTCAATTTCCAGGAGTGTATTTACGCTTTAACGTAAATGCCATATTATTTCGACAGCGGCCTTTCACATGTGATACGGTTTGTATACGATATCCTCAGAGAGCAATGGCAACCACCATAAAGGGTGAATTCGGAAAGCGAAAGGAAATTTTAACGCCCGACCCAAATAAACCTACGAGAGAAACTATTCTTGGAAGGTGTCCCCACATCTTTTACAGCTGTCACAAGATCTATTGTTAACAGACCACAGTTTGCGTGTATAGTCCGTGAACGAAATGAAAAAAAAACCGTGGAGAAAACTTTCTTGGTCGTGTTATCTTTAGTGGTCAATCGACGTTTTATCTCGATAGATGGGTAAAGACTCAGATTCCGTGTACTTAGCAGACACACATTTGACGTTAGATACTGCAGTGCTAACGAAACCTACCAAAATAGATTTTCTTCCATAACCAAGCAAAAAGTCTACTGGCCATAATTTTTTGGCGAGATTAGTACAAAATAGCTTTTACTGATGGACTGATACCAGACTCTTTCCTCAAATGCAACACAACCAGAAAACGTTAATGAAGAAGGCGCTCTTTCATATTAGCATAATTCTGGAAAATAAACGAGTAACTGAGTTTGTCGTCAACCACTAGATTGATTGAAAGGTACTGAATGAGACGATTTGTTTGTCGTTGTCTCCATATTCAACCACCAGAGGCCATGCGATTTCTTCACTACCCGGTTTGTAAATCCTACATGCATTAACATTCCATCTCCTTCTCGTTCGCTGTCTGGATGAAGTCTGTGCACCTTCTCTAATAACGTCACCGTCGACTAGATTTTAATCACCAAGAGAAATAGGGGCTAGCATTTTTCTAATCGAATTCGTAGACTCTAAATCAGTAATTAAATAACTCGGCTTGAAAGAGGAGCCGTTCTTCACTTTCTTTAAGATCCGTCGAGAAGTTCTCGAAATGAATAGAGAGCAAGTCGATATCATCTTAAGATTATAATTACTCTAACCTTTTAGCCTTATTTGCATCAGTAAAGTTGGTACGACAATACTCGAAACCAGCAACTCTTAACAGAAGTATAATTCAGTAAGGGCTCAAAACGACACTCAGTTTCTTATTTATTTTGTCAACTCATGGAAAGCTCTTATTGCGAGAAAAATATTAAAATTAAATACACCGGCGGGAGCAGACTGAGAAGTTGGTTGTAGTAAGAAATGTAACTACCTGTTGCAGAAGCCTATTACTTAAAGTTCATCCTGATGGTTAGTGTTTCCTTTCGAAAATCACTTGCTTACTGCTTATATTTCGCAATTTTAGCGGCGAATATCGTAGTCATGCCAGGAACTCCCACGCTATGTATCGTGAATAGCCATTCAACAAGGTCTTATGCGAATTACGTCAGTTTCTACTACAGCGTGAAGCACATGGCATTTTTGATTTCACATTATCTTTGTTGTCAACTCAATCAAGACAACGTAGCCTGTGATTTAGTTCATGACTTTATTTCGTTCTCAGTACAACGAAGGCTAAAAGTCAACGCACCCATATTTATCTTTACAGCCTTCGGAAAGTCTGTTAATATAAAATAATGGGAAAAGAACGAGAATTTGACCAGCTCGTCATTTTATTACTGTGGATAATAACTCCACATATCGCGAGACTTTGCAGTTTAAGCTTACGCAAACATTTCATGCTGCAACTGGTTTACGTAGTTTTACGAACGGTAGTATTTTCCCCACACCTCTTAGCTACAAATTTAATAGAAATAAAATTCACAACTTCTCACCAGCTAAGTTATGCAAATAAAGGTCTGATCACGCAAGGAAATACTGTCTCTAAAACGTATATTACATTCTTAAACAAACAATCATACGAACAAACACCGACCAAACAGGCCTTGAAGGCTCAATGGCACCGACCGGTCGCCGTGACATCCTCAGCCCTTAGGTGTCACCGGATGCAGATAAGAAAGGACATTTGGTCAGCAACCGCTCTTTCAGCCGTTGTAAGTTTCCGTGACTGGTGCCGCTACTTCTCAATATAGTAGTTCCTTGATTGGCCTCACAAGGACTGAATACAAACTACTTGCCAACAGCACTCGGCAGATCCAGACGGTAACCCGTCCATGTGCTAGTCAAGACAGACAGTGCTAAACTTTGGTGATCTGACAGGAACTGGCGTTAGCACTGCAGCAAGGCCGTTGGCACACCCATATTCAAAGAATTTACATACGTAAGTAAAGCTAATAACGATCTTCTCTGATACCTTAGAAATCTAGGTGATATCACGTATGAAATTTCAGGACTGCTAACTTATATAAAAATTGTGTGGAAACCAGAATAGACATACGAGATGAAGGTTATGAAGAGAGGCGGTAGTTGGGTGTGATTTCTGGTTGTAGTGTATCGTCTATGTTAATCAATCTGTACATAGACTAAGCAGTAAAAGAAATGGAGAAATTTGGAAAGTGAACTAAAGTTTAAGGATAAGAAATAAAATTTTTATGGGCTACAGATGATTTTGTAGCTCTGTCAGAGACAGCATAGCATGTGATAGGTCATTTGAACAGAATGGGCAGTGTCTTGAAAATAGATTTTAACACGATCAATAATAGATAAACCTAGGTATTGTAGCTGAAAAGTCAGCTGATGCTGGGGCAATTAGATTATGAAAAGAAGTATAAAAAATTGCCATGTTGGCAGAAATTAACTGAATAATGCAAAAATAAATTGGACATAAAACGCTTGCTGATAGTAGGAAGAAAATGTTTTCTGAAAGAACGGAATTATGTTAACTTCTATTGCACACTATCTGAAAGTTTTTTCTGACAGTATTTTTGTGGAATTTTTCCTTATATGGATGTGAAACAACCACGGTAAATGGTCCAGACAATAAAAAAACAGAAGATTTTGAAATTATATATGTAAAGCCGATGTACAGGTATGTATGTTATATACGTATGTCCAGGATTTCCTTCCAAACCGTTGTACTTATTTATTTCAGCCAAAGTTTACACAGAAACAGCAAGCCTCATGAGTATCAACAGTGTGGGGTTTATAGCCTTGCTTGAAATCCTCTAAGGCTATCAATACAGCAATAAGGAGTAGATCAGTGGGCAGTACAGTTGAAGAGGTATGCACACCTCTAAAACCAGCAATCACAGACGCTTAAAAAAAACGTACGGTACACAGAAGGTAACTGCGAAGGAACCATGTGTATCAGAAAAAATTCTTCAGCTGATCGATAAAGAAGCAAGTACAAAAATGTTGGTGGAAATTCGGGAATGCAGAAATACAAGTCGCAGAGGAATGAAATAAACAGGAAGGTCAGGGAAGCTAAGACGAAATGGCTGCAAGAAAAATGTGAAGAAATCGAAAAAGAAATGATTGTCGGAAGGACTGTCTCAGGATACAGAAAAAACAATATTCGGTGAAATTAAAAGTAAGGGTGGTACCATTAAGAGTGCAACGGCAATTCCACTGTTAAATGCAGAGGGGGGAGTGTATAGGTGGAAAGAATACATTGGAGACGTCTCTGAAGGGGAAAATTTGTCTGATGTGATAGAAGAATAAACAGGAATCGACGTAGAAGAGGTAGCAAATCCAATATTAGAATCAGAATTTAAGAGATGTTTGGAGGAATTAAGATCAAATAAGGCAGAAGGCATAGGTAACGTTCTATCATAATTTCTAAAATCATTGGGGGAATGCTAACAAAACGACTAATCACTTTGGTATGAAGAGTGTATGAGTATCGATTTACCATCTGACTTTCGGAAAAATATCATCCACAAAATTCCGAAGAGCTAACAAGTGAGAGAATCATCGCACAATCAGCTTAAAAGCTCATGCGTCTAAGTTGCTGACTAGCATAATATACAGAAGAATGGAAAAGAAGATTGAGGATGTGTCAGATGACGGTCAGTGTGTCTTTAAGAAAGGTAAAGGCACCAGAGAGGCAATTCTGACGTTGCGATTGACAATGGAGGCAAAACTAAATAAAAATCAACACACGTTCATAGGATTTGTCGACCTAAAAAAAAGCGCTCAACGATGTAAAATGGTGCAAGATGTTCCAAATTGTGAGAAAAAAGGGTTAAGCTATAGGGAGGGACGGTTAATACACAATATATACAAGAGATGACAGGAAATAATAAGAGAAGACGACCAAGATCGAAGCTCTCTGATTAAAAAGGGTATAAAACAGGAATGTAGTTCCCCCCCCCCCCCCCCTACTGTTCAAGCTGTACATGAAAGAGGCAATGACGGAAATAAAATGAAGGTTTTAGGTTAGGCTTTACCATGACTGTTATTGGCATTAAATGAAACAACAAGTTTACTGTTACCAGTCACCGTGACTTGTAACAGTAAACTTGTTGTTTCATTAAAAGGAAGGTTCATGAGTGAATTAAAATTCAAGGTGAAATGAAATCAATTAACGATTCGCTGACGACGTTGCTATCCTGAGTGAATGTGGAGAGGGATATGTGCTCTGCTGAATGGAATGAACAATCTAATGAGCACAGAATATGGATTTAGAGTAAATCGAAGAAAGAAGAAAGTAATGAGAAGTAGCAGAAATGAGAACAGTGAAAAGCTTAAAAGCAGGATTGATGGTCTCAAAGTAGATGAAGTTAAGGAATTCTGCCACCAAAGCAGCAAAGTAACCTATAGTGGGTGGGATAAGGAGGATATCAAAAGCAGAATAGCACTGTCAAAAATGGCATTCCTGGTCACCAGAAGTCTACTAGTGTCAAATAGAGCCCTTAATTTGAGAAAGAAATTTCTGACAATGTACGTTTGAAGCCCAGCGTGGCATGTTTAGGTAAACATGGACTGTGGGAAAACCGGAACAGAAGACAATGGAAGTATTTGAGATGTGGTGCTACAGACAAATGTTTGAAACTAAGTGGACTGATAAGGTAAGGCTGAGGAGGTTCTGTGCAGAATCGGAGGGGAAATGAATATGTGGAAAACACTGACAAGGAGAAGGGAGAGGACATCTGTTAAGATATCAGGGAGTGACTTCCATAGTACTAGAGGGGGCTGTAGAGGGCAAAAACTGTAGAGGAAGACAGAGACTGGAATGCATCCAGCAAATAACTGAGAACGTAAGTTGCCAGTGGTACTCTAAGATAAAGAAGTTGGCATGGGAGAGCAATCTGTGGTGGGGTACATCAAATTAGTCAGAAGCCCAATGACTCTTTTTTTGAGCCCTAACGTGTAGGTTGGAAAAGTTTTAGTCTGTTTATCAATCTGTTTTGCATCGCAACCTGTGTTGGGCAAATAAATGGTTTTGAAGCCTCTAATGTGTAGGGTTCCCTGCATGACAGGTGTTTTTTTTTTTTTTTAGTAGTGTCAGCAAACTTTGTTGTTGTTGTGGTCTTCAGTGCTGAGACTGGTTTGATGCAGCTCTCCATGCTACTCTATCCTGTGCAAGCTTCTTCATCTCCCAGTACCTACTGCAACCAACATCCTTCTGAATCTGCTAAGTGTATTCATCTATTGGTCTCCCTCTACATTTTTACCCTCCACGCTGCCCTCCAATACTAAGTTGGTGATCCCTTGATGCCTCAGAACATGTCCTACTAACCGGTCCCTTCTTCTTGTCAAGTTGTGCCATAAATTTCTCTTCTCCACAATCCTATTCAATACTTCCTCATTAGTTATGTGATCTACCCATCTAATCTTCAACATTCTTCTGTAGCACCACATTTCGAAAGCTTCTATTCTCTTCTTGTGCAAACTATTTATCGTCCATGTTTCACTTCCATACATGGCTACACCCCATACAAATACTTTCAGAAATGACTTCCTGACACTTAAATCTATACTCGATGTTAGTAAACTTCTCTTTTTCAGAAACACTTTCCTTGCCATTGCCAGTCTACATTTTATATTCTCTCTACTTCGACCATCGTCAGTTATTTTGCTCCCCAAATAGCAAAACTCCTTTACTACTTTAAGTGTATCATTTCCTAATCTAATTCCCTCAACATCACCCGACTTAATTCGACTACATTCCATTATCCTCGTTTTGCTTTTGTTAATGTTCATCTTATATCCTCCTTTCAAGACACTGTCCATTCCATTCAACTGCTCTTCCAAATCCTTTTCTGTCTCTGACAGAATTACAATGTCACCGGCGAACCTCAAAGTTTTTATTTCTTCTCCATGGATTTTAATACCTACTCCGAATTTTTCTTTTGTTTCCTTTACTGCTTGGTCAATATACAGATTGAATAACATCGGGGAGAGTCTACAACCCTGTCTTATTCCCTTCCCAATCACTGCTTCCCTTTCATGTCCCTCGACTCTTATAACTCCCAGCTGGTTTCTGTACAAATTGTAAGCTTTATTGAACCTTATAGTAGGGCTACACGTGTTGATGAACATGGTTGGGATAGGCTGCAATGGATATACGAGGAAATGGCCAGAACGAGGGGGAGGAGGAAACGGACAGGGAGAGGGCAAGAAGGGGAAATGCATGAGCCCGTGAATGTGTGAGGGGTAGTAGATGGGTAGAAGAGGAATAGGGAGAGGCAGTGATACAAAGAGAAAGGGGCAGGAGGATGTCGTCAGAGTGACGGCTGAGGAATATTTGATCAGAAAGAGGGGAGGAGGAGATGAAGAGACAGAGAGAGTGGAGAGAAGGAGTGGGACGATAAGATGGACAGAAAGAGAGAGGAAAATGCAGAAAGGATGGAAGGAAGCATGTTAAATATATATCAAACGCATACACAGGTGACGTTGTGTGTCAAAGGCTTACATAATGCTAAAGAAGAATGTCAAAGGTAATATTAGGAATCAGACAACTAATAAGGAGGAGTGCTGATTCAAATCAAAAAGAAAAGGGAGTTTAGATGTTAGGTTGATTAGACACTTTCCCATGCATCAAGCAGTAGCTAATGCAGTAATGGAGGCAAGTATGTGTGTCATTGTCGACAGGAAGGAGTTCAGTTTTAGAGGGGGCTGAGCCTTTAATACTATGAATAGATTAGAAGCTCTAGCTTGTAGTAGTAGTTGTACAAACACACAAGGACTTGTGTTAGTCGCCTAGCGAGGGGAACTCATCAAACCATTCTTCAGACTGAAGACCACATAACAATGACTAAAGTAAATGGTTTTACAATATTCAGTCTGTAGTTCAGTTGGTAATACCCAATTACAGATATTTCCCTTCTTGACTCTCTGGACACAGGAAACTTTGGGGAAACATGTATAATATTCCACCATTCCGCCGATATGAAAGCTAACACAGACAGAGGTGGTGATAGTAGATGTGGAGTAGACAGTTGCGCCCACGGCAGCCCAGAGGATGGAACGGCTGTTCCACTATTGTGTTTGTGGCCTTCCCACGTCAACTGTCAATTGCAACAGTTTACCTCGTTTCGTGACCTGCACTTTGATTCTGCGATCTGATTTCGCGAGTTGGGGCATACGTATAATCTGATTTTGCTCTGGTTCATGATCAAGTTACTTGTAGTGGTAACATTCACTCTGTTCATTGTTTTCGGCCACCGACTTAGTGTCAATCATTCGCTGTTCGTTGCTACGAGGTGTCTAACTTGTGTCAGCCGGGGAGAATAAATCATATGATACATGATTGTGCAAATATCTCCTTTGAGTAGAGGCGATCAGTCGTACGTTTTGCTTATTGTCATCAATTACACTATCTGATCAAAATTATCTGAACAGCCCTGTGTAATGTGTAATTGATCACTAGATGTCACGAGAGGTGGACCCTGTTGTATTAAAGGAGGTGGGGAATATGGTGTTGTCAGTAGAGCAGAATGGGTTAGTGTAATATCTACAACGTCTCTCGATGTTAATAAACCAAAGTAGCTCCCAAATTAGCTCCCATGCCCTCGAAATATAAATGCAGAAAATGTCCCAAAACGGGAACAATCTCTTTATCGAAAGTGACAGATTGTTTAGTGTCTCTGATATTGACGGGATTCCAGATTAGATACTTATTCAAAGAAAACCTTTGAATGCGATCGTGTGAATGAACTGATTTATTAATAATTATGTTAAATAAAATAACGTGTTAATTTGAAACTGACTATTCGTCTTGAACTTTACTTCCAATTGGGTTCATAAATAATTAGGTTATGTGATTTTTAACAAGAATAAACTGCAGACTAGTAACTGAAACAAATGAACGAGAATATATTGAAAACACTAATATTAATTTACTTATGGTTCTTTCCTTGAAAACTGGGAGGACAATACGTGTAGTGACTCACTGGGGTTAATTTAAGAACTAGCCGGGATAAAACAAAACCCCTCAATACCAGTCAAGGTACAGATAACTTCATGAAAGATACGGAAGTCGGGATAGAAAAAAGGGTCGCTACATTAGTCAGGAGACCTGGACTAGTCGTTAGACGTCAACCGAGTAACAAATCCATCTAGGAAGCCTTCTAAAACTACCCTGCGGTAGTCCGATAGAAAAACGTTCTTGCCGTCAAGTGTACGGTCAACAGTCAAGTACAGAGGAGACGGTGTTGACGGTATTCGAGTGTCTTTCGTGGGTCTAGCCTCAATATAGTGCTTAAGAAAACGCTAAATGCCGTCGGACATTAACGCACTCGGCAGCATTGTGTATTTCTTCTTCTTCTTCTTCTTCTTCTTCTTCTTCTGCTTCGTTAGGACCCTTCAGGATCCGAAGGGGCTTGTTTTGCACGTCTTCTTACTTCCCAATACCTCTTCATTCTCTCGCTTCTTTCTCCTTCTGTTAAGACAACTTTGATTTTGGTGTCCGGCCACCTGTGACCATCCACCAACCCTTTATACTTCTCCCTGTCCTGTACTACAGCCTACAGATTCCTTTCTTTTATTCCTACAGCGTTCCAGTCATCTCTAACTTCCTTCACCCAGTTATTTTCGGTATGAGATGTTGTCCTAACCTCCTCTTCCGTATCTCGCTCGATATTGGTCCAATGTTTTCATTCAGTTCCTGCCGTGTTATGTGTATTCAGAGGTCCCCAGGGTTTTTTGATGCCCTAGATGTCTCTCAAAATTTTCGCTTCTCCTTCTCCAGCCGAATACAAGCTCTCTTGCCGAATGTGATCGTTTCTGATGCATACAGAGCATCATTTCTTACAATTTCTGTGTAATGTCGCAATTTGGCATTCCGTGACAGATTTTTCTTGGTATATATTGTTTTCAAGGCATACCGAAGCTTCTGCAAAAGCTGTGCCCTGTATACTACTGTTGCTCGGTATGCCACCAGTTATCTTCTCCCCCAAATAACGAAAACTGTTGACTTTCTCAACCAGTTGGCCGTCTATCTTCCAGTCAGACTCAGTGTTCAATGGCTTGGTCTTCTTATATAAAATCTTCAGCACGACCTTTTCTGCTGTTTCGGCTAGATTTTTTTAGTGCTGTCTTTGTTTCTTCTTCTGTCTCATTTAAGAGTTCCATGTCATCTGCGAGTGACAGTCAGTCCACTGTTGCATTATGTTTGACCTTTTACCCTATCTGCATACCTTTTATCTACATGTTACTATTTAGTTGTCTCCATTACCTCACTACTTCGTCTAAAACCAGGTTAAATAAAATTCATGAGAATCCATCCCCTTGCTGGACTCCTGTTTTCATTTCGAAACTGTCCTTCAGCGTACTGCGATGCCTGTCGCTTAACGTTTCCTTTATTATTTCATGTTTTGTAGCATCCAGTCCTCTATCTTCTAGGACATCACGCAGAGTACGTACATAAACTGAATCGTAGGAATTTTGTAAGTCCACAAAAGTGATTATTATCTTTATTACCTTCCTATGTCAGCGTTCTGTTATCCTTTTTTTTCCAAATATCTGTTCCGTACAGTTCTTCCCTTTTTAAAAGCCACACAGGTACTGTGTACAGTAAGCAAACAGATCGGAGACGACGAGTATATGAGTATGCAGATGTATCGTGTCATAAAATAGCGACTGTGGGGCTGCGAGTTATGGGTGCTATCATTCCTGCTGTGGACTGGTTTGCTCAGAGTCCAGACCTGTAAGATGGAAAACTTCTGGGATGAATCTGACCGGCGACTTCGCTGCAGACCAACATTAGTACGTTCTCTGATTTCAGCTCTTGAGGAAGAAAACGTCATAATGGGGAAGGGCGGACACCCTCATATAAAAGCGCACAAACATGTGACTGGATACTTTTCATCAGATAGTGTAAAAAGTGAGAGACAAGAACACAAGTATTCGCACTTGAAGCAATAGATTACGTAATCTGCTGTTGGAACTTGTCTTCAGATGCCCCATAGTGCGATGACCTCTGCAGATGTTATTCATCGCATTTCGGGACTTGCTACATTGTTTAAATGGTTGAACCATCTGCAATTACATTAATTAATTTTATTTTCTAATTTAGACAATGAAAATTAATGTTGCTCTTTATAACGTTTACAACTTTGCTTCCGTCGTTTGCCGATAGGTGGCGACAGCGGTAAGTAGCTGTAGAAAGAAACAGATCGCACACGTCAGGCAGTTAGCTTGGACGTCGGTCAATATAACCCCATTCAAACATTTGTCGATTTGTGTCTGCATCATAAAGTTGTTCTTGATTGGAAATGTCAGTTAACGAGCCTAATTTTCGTCATTTGCAGGAGGTGTTACTGTTTTGTTTGAGCATGAAGAAGGAACTTGGGTCCCATGTGAGCTGAAATCAAGAAACGTTGAATGGCGTTTGTGTGTCTGTGAACAGTTGCTTCAGAGGCGAAAACGGAAGGGATTTCTGTATCACATTGTGACCGGGGACGAAAAATGGGTTCATTACGATAACCCTAAACGCAAAAAATAATGGGGATATTCTGGCCATGCTTCCACGTCGACGGCCAAACCGAATATTCACGGCTCCAAGATCATGCTCTGCATTTGGTGGGACCAGCTGGGCGTCGTGTACTATGAGGTGTTAAAACAAAGTGAAACAATCACAGGTGCTCATTATCGAAGCAATTAATGCTTCTGAGCAGAGCATTAAAAGACAAACGGCCGCAATACAGCGAGAGGCACGATAAAGTTATTTTTCAGTACGACAACGCTCGACCCCACGTTGCAAAAGAGGTCAAAACGTACTTGGAAACGTTAAAATGGGAAGTCCTACCCCAGCCACTGTATTCTTCAGATATTGCTCCCTTTGTCTATCACCTTTTAGATCAATGGCGCAAGGCCTGGCTGACCAACGCTTCTGATCTCATGAAGAAGTCACAAATTGGATCGATTCGTGGATCGCTTCAAAAGATGAGCCATCTTTTCGACGCGGGATTCGTACAGTGCGCGAAAGATGGGAGAAAGCAGTGGCCAGTGATGGAAAATACTTTGAATTATACATGTGTAACCAATTTGTTTCATTAAAGCCTCAAATGTAGGGGAAAAAACGGTGGAAGCAAAGTTGTGCACCTTCTATAATCAGAAAGAGCACATTTTATAGTAAAACGAAATTCTGGAATTCGTAGTTTTCCATTATTGTGTATAAATTCCAGTATCCTCTATTCCATTTTACGAGTACCTTATGTGTGTTTAAGCATCAGATTGAAAATAGTAATGCGCATGAAAGAGGACGAGTAATGTTCACAGCCACTGTCGTACTGCTCGTGGATTTCGGGAGTACGGCCGTACAAGCTTCATTCGGCGCCTGTATCTTTAGGCCATCTTCGGGGCGAGCCGACTGAAGCTACAGTACTTTAATGGATAGGTTATTACTCCGCAAAATCGTCAAGCTGCACTGCCGTACTACTTTACAGAAGAAATGAAAAGCGTTATTAGTTCTAGAAGACTGTCCCAATTCTTTACGTACTTACCAACAGCACGAATGATAAGTAACGATGGATTCCTCACCTGAAATGAAAGGAAACATGTGTAAGTTTTCGAACTGAATTTCTTAGAGCAATTTTTGATGTTATAACTAACACTACAGATCACTTTGGCGAAATAGTGTACGCTCTCAAATCCTACAAGTCTGCGGGGTGTTCCTCAAAGCATTCTAAGATTATTGGGTGTGATAGGATGGTACTACGTTTTACATATGATATTAATAGTCTGTCGGGTATTGGAAGTGAAAAACGGATATCGACGTACAGGCACTAGATTCCTCCGTGGTTCGCACATTAGGGACTCAATATTATCTTAAATAAATATGCCCTAGACGTCAGTATGTACAAATCTGCCTGAACAGGGCTTTGTTTGCAAGCGGAGTGCCAGGGTGTTTGGTGACTCAACGTAGAAGCAAAATATTAAGAAAGCGCAGGTCGATATTCAAATTACGACAGAGAAACTGAGATGAGTGAAAATGAGGTACACTAGTTGATGAGAAGTGTGCGGACACCCATAAGTACCATCAGATAGCACGAGAGTAACCCGACGGTGTAAAAGTTGGTGCGGTGTTTTGTGTTAGTAGAGAAGCAGTGACAATACCATGAGTCTGTGAGGAGAGGACATGACTTCGAGCGTGGACTAGTCACTTGGTAACAAATCCATCAGGGTCGTTTCAAACCTTCTGCAGCGGCCTCGGTTGACTTTTAGTAATGTGACTGTGAAGTGGAAACACATGAGGGAGGCTAGGGGGAGGGGTAGTTACCATAAGTTGAATTTTGTTTCTCTTTTCTATTTCCCTGTTTCCTTTACTGTTGCTCTGCTTTCATTTCTGATGGTAGTTAATAATGGCCTTCATTTTACTGGTTAAAAATAGAGAGAAGGTTAAGAACCATTCATTTCATATTTAATGCGCATCATTTATTATTTTAAGATTTATAGCTTTTCAAAGATAGCTGCAGTCGTCATAGAAAAATTCGTAAAATATGTTATTCTCATACCATGAACAGTATTTATTATCAAGAAATATTAGGCAAACTATGGCATTAACATTTTATAATACTGGTTCTTCATTCGTTATTTTTCAGCCATAATACAGTGTCTAACATAAATTCCAAAATTCAGTAGCTCCTCAATAATGATCGGCAAATACAGCAACATCAACAAAAATAAACATCATTAGCGAACGACTAACATCGAACTCAAAACATTCCGCGTACAAATCTGATACTATATACGCTCTGTTACACCAATACTGTACCAACAGTTAATATTTTAATCGATGGTATTTGTGAAAATAATTATTCTCCCAACGAAACTGGTTTTCAAAATGTGCCGCAGTAAACGACTTATCGCATACAAACGAAACGATACAGTTACAGAAAATGTTTCCTACATACGATTACTGCGAAAATATGAGGCATTAGAATTAAAGCGAACAGTGGTTTATTTAGACAAATCGTGAATTCATACATATTATTCAAGAATAAATCCTGGCAGAATGAAAATTTCAGGTAAGTATTGTTAAACAAAAGAGCTGCAGTACTTGTAATTATTATGCTATGCAGGGAATTGGCGTATAGACGTGTAGCTTGTGAAGTGCTGTAGTTGTTGTTATGCCAGAGAGGAGGTAGCTCCTGAGGGCCGGCAACCCATATTACACCACAGAGGACGAGGTTGTCTATGTCCAAGGCATACCAAAAGCACCATGGTAAACACTGGCTATTTACATACAAAATAATGGAAACAGACAATCCAAGCACTACTTCCTGCAGGGTGAGATCGAGCCACGGCCTGCAGGAAGTATCACTACGCCAAAACCTGAGTGGCTGGAGACAGCTATTTAGGGACTAGAACCAGCCCTGAAGTTCAGTTCACTCTGGATGCTGACCTCTTGTACTTCGACCGCTGAAGATTACGTCTTCGTCTCTGAATTGGACTCTTACTAGTGTGTGTGTGTGTGTGTGTGTGTGTGTGTTACCACGAACGTTTGTGGAAAATTAGAAGTGAACTTTTGTTTGCCTCAATTAGGAGACTCTTTGTGGCATCGTTATTGCTACCTTTCCTTTGTTTTTCAGTCATCAACCTTGTGAACTTACATCAGTAATAGTTGTGTTTGTGAAAAATTGTGAATTGACAGTCACAAAAGTTGTAAATGTACTAGAGTATACGCTACCACTACTTCTCCCTCCCCATCGCCGCTTCACTCTGTGCCACCACGACGTCTGACGACATTCCGCCCACGTGACACTTTCAATTCTTCCATTCATCGCTACGGCAGGTGCCTCTCTACCCCACACAGCACCGGCCTGTCACGAGTTCACTTCCCTATGAGTGTAACTATATTACTAAGTTTTAGTTGAGGGCTGGCTATTTAACAGATTATATGGATAAAGAAAATTTGATTTTCAGTATTTCACGTAATTATTGACCGAACTAAAAATTTAAAATGCGTTCAAAATCTACCATTAAGACATATAACCTTATATTAAATGTTTAAAACAATGAGAAATGTAGTACACTCAGAAACTGTGTGTTTGGCTCTAGGCATCGTAGCTGAAGGAGCGCAAATACCCTGATTTTATTAACCCAGTATTTGAGAATGAGAGCACTTAGGGAATTTCAACTAACTTCACACATAATGTCAAGCCTTTACACAACTTTTTTTCGCTATCGTCGCCCACAAAAGCATGGAAAGGAAACAATTTATCGCTTACTACGTTTTCTCTATCCATGCAGTAAAGCTTCAGCTTCAGACACGACGTCTATATTTATTACTTCTTTACTATCGACTGTATTTCCAACGCAGTTGCAGACAGTATCCTTATATACCAATGAACGTATTTGCATAAAGATGAAATTGTTCAGGAGATACGACATTCAGATGTGTGAAGAACAAGCTTCAGCTTAAGAGGGCGCGCAGTAAAACTTCAACATCAGACTCGCCATTTTATTTTATGACTTCCTTACTAAATCTCTATTCGCCACATACTTTGCTGACAGTATCTAAATGTAGCACTGAATGCTACTATATCATTTCACGACAAATAGTTCTGCAGATACATTACAAACACTGAGATGCGTGAAAAAGTACATGTTGCTTAAAATGGAGAGCTAATTAGTCACGCTATATAAATCCAATGTTTCATAATGAGAGAACTTAGCGATTTCCAACAAACTTGAAGCATAATTCCAAACCTGTTACAAACTTTTTCTCGCTTACATGCTTAACGTCAGATATTTAACTCATACACTCAGTCGTAAAGTAATCATACGTTTGGAAGATTTACACATGCGACTTCTATTCTTTAAAGAATCCGGAGATTCACTACAAGTGATGTACTGCAAGTGTAGACATATATTGTAAGTGTTAAATGTTACTTATATTGTGTACGTTAAACTAACAATACAGAGAGAGAACAGAAAACCATTTTCTTCTTAATTATGCCACTCCTTCCAAGCACTTACATATTTTTTATACAAAGCTAGATCTCACGCTGGTCACTTTCATGTCGTACTTGTCCATTTACCACTATTATTTGCCACGAAAATTCGGAGAAACATCCATTGTGCAATTTTCCCTCAAACCACTAAACAATGTTTTTCTTAATCATGAAGCCAATTAATATTTCTACAAAACTGGATGTCATGCTGATTATCTTGATATAACATTAGTACATTTTCCACTCTTCGTTTACCTATGAAAATTCGGAGAAAAGTCCGTTGCGTTGTTTCTTTGAAACATTATTTTCCCCTCCATTCAAACGTTTGACCAAAAAGTTAAAAGGTACGAATTTAATTTCTGGTGTAGGTCTGTGCCAGGTCAACAATGCCATACGATCATTTCATTTCAGTGGCAGAATTCTGAAACTAATCTTGAAATGAAAAATTTAATACTGTTCTTTGGAAAGTCATAAAAGGAGCGAAGCAAGACTTCACGAAATGGAAACAGTTCACATATTTTAGAAAACGGTAAAGAGGAAGATGACACAAGTACTAACAAACTCGTCGAAGAAAATATTCAAGCGAACGCCCCAATGAGATTCAAGAAGAGAAATGCGTGAAAGAGGTTATGGGGTCTCCTCCGCGGTACGAAAGTAATAAAACGTCGAATATAGCTCAATTCAAGACGAGAAGCAAGCACGTCAAAACGATGTAGGAAACTGCTGACTGTCCCTCTCTTGTGATAAAGCAGTTCTTCGTAATGCTGCACTCCGTCAATAAATTTTCTCTGCTGCTTGCCGGAGCAGATTCTATCGGATCGGTGCAAGTGGGAAGAGCTGCGACAAGATGCTGCTCACGGAAATATAATGTTTCCCGGAATAGGAAGTAATTATCGTTTGGCGGAATGTCGTGACTGTGTATAATTTATAACGATATTTTCTTACAGTGTTTAACGACAATGATTCATTTCGCATATAGAGTTACAGTTTCAAATGTAATGAATAGTCAGACCCGAGTCACAACACAAGAAGTCTCGTAACACAGAGAAATATTAAAAAAGAATGCGGGGGGAGGGAGGAGTTTCTAAAATTATCATCACATTTCACAGTTCTATTTCTACGATAATGAAGGTAGAAACCGGGGTATGCATGAGACTATATAGTTTTTCTTTTCAAAAGAATCGTCCGGTATCATGAGGCTCTTTCTTCAATATGCACGTATGTCAATCTTGAGGTATCTTCTAGAACTATGTTTAGCATCAAAGTTTTCATTTATGTTTCTCAAACGTTCAATATGCGGTCCACTAGATGCAAAGTAAAATCCAGACGTTAGTTAAACTCGAGCATACTTTTACGACCGAACGATTCCGAAAGTCCAATGCCGTATAAGTACAAGAATATTACAGTTCTGCCTTGAGGAAATTTTTAAAAGTGTGGAAATTCTTTTAATTACTCAAGTAAACCTCTAATATGAATAATCTGAGTTTGACATGATTTCTGAACAAATGAAAAGAAAACCACCAATACTTCGGACTTTTTCTTTCTTTTAAAAAGAATTTCTCTGAAATTAAGCGTTTAATCGAAAGAGTCAGTATTACCCAACATGTGGAGCATTAAATTCTGCATCGACTGAGTTCCAAAACTTTGCTATTTGACTAAATTTTTCTATAGAAAAACGACGTGAGGAAACGGTTATTCTACACATTTTTACAAAAACCTTCGTTTCTTCGCTGTAAAAGGTAAGGAATCTGAGAACTACCCCATCTTACGCAACACTTCTTTAAGAGAAAAGTTGTAGAGCATTAGATTTTGTTTTCAAAAATTCAAAGAAAGTGACAAAGAACCTAGTTGGTAAGTCAGTATCGCCTTTAATCAATTATGTGTCAATGAAATGATTACCGATTTCACGGTATCCAGTTTTTCCTCCTTTTTTGTGTGACTAGTACAAAATCTCTAACTACACGTTATCGAGATAGCAGTTTTAAAAACTATGGAATTAGCGGTATAATGTTATATAAAGGACAAAAATTGGTTTAAAAGGGTGTTAATCTATTAAAAACTTTACGTTTCTTATTATTTTATTGACAGAAGAAACTTAATTTGCAGACTGGCAAATCTGGTATCAAATTTCCAGCTGATATCCCTATTATTGATAGTGATTAATGTGACGTAGATGACATTTTGGTAGGAGGAAGGAAAGGGATCACATGGAGGATACGAATTCGGAAGAAACAGAAGAATTAGATTTAATGTTATTTATATCGTCAACCTCCAAGCCTGTGAAGAATGCTGCAAAAGTAAGAGAAACAGATTGTACATATCTAAACAATTCTTTACTCTAAGTACAGACAATTTTTAATTGTGTTACTTTAAAGCAGTTTTACATAATTTGATGTAACCCCATTTATTGTTAACTCTCTTTAATCCTTATGAAGAAAATAATAAACCTAACGTATTTCATTTTACTAACATCCTCGTAAACAAATTCTTTTACCTTTTGTAACGTTATCCTACTAATTCCATTGTTTTCAAAACCGTTGTCTCGGTAATGTGTATGTTAGGGATTATGCACGTATGGTTAAAATAAAATAAAACTGAATACTGCAAAAATTCATTGAATGGAAAATAATAGCTGATGTTGGTCGTTAATCATCTGACTCACACATAACTGAAAATTTACTTACCACCCAGGTTTATCGTCACCTTTTTCAAAAAACATAATCTGGTGCTCAACAACTTCTCCCCAATAAAATTTTTGCGTCAAATGGGCCAGTTCTCAGATGCTGCATATTATATAGCGAAGAAACCAATGTTTCTCGAAAAGTGTGAAAAATTACCTTTTTCTCACGTAGCTTCTGAGCAGAAAATTTAAGAAAACAGCAAATTATTGGAACTCAGTCGATGCAGAATTTAATTCTGTACATTTTGGTAACCTTATTTCTTTCGATCAAGAGCATAGGTGCGGAAGATTTTTATAAACAAAAAACAGAAAAAGTCCAGGTGACGCAAAGTCATATTATTCACATAAGAGACCTACTTGCATGAGTATACAGTATTAATTATTCCAATAATATTACTTTTTGGCCTAGTACTGTAAACAGAAATCACGCTGCATCTTGCTAACTAAACTGCACTTGTCGATGTGTTTGGTCATCTCTGTTCGACACACAATGGCTAACGAAGGAGTCAGTAAGCTGCAACAGAACATGCCTAGAGGTAACAGCACGAACTGCCAACTCACAGATTGGCCCGAGACTAATTTCAAAGTCGCTGCGTAAGATCTGCCGCAAGCTTCTGTCTTAATTCATGTAAAAGATACACTGCTGTCAAATGGAGTAAAAGTCTTTAAAACATCCCGTACTTTACAGAAACAAAGGCAATCCGTAATGTCATGTGGATAAGAGCGTCTTCTGTAAAAAATAGAAGATAGAGTTCAAAGAGTTGTAAAAGTAGAAATCATTAGTTACCAAAAACTAGCTCATTTGCAATCAGTACACTGAAAGCCTCCGTGAGGGGAGAACGTGCCTAATGACGTGATAGAACAAGAAATTGTAGTCTGTGTGGAAGACGTAAGGGTTCATACATTAGAGTCAGAATTGAAATGAGCTCTGGAAGACTTGCAACCAAATACGACAGCAGGGATGTACAACATCCAATCGGAACTGTTAATATCATTGCGGGAAGTGCAATCAAACGATTATTCAAGTTCCTGTGTAGAATGTATGTATCCAGACAATCAGAACTTCAGAAAAGACATCCACAGAACTGCGAAGATTGCAAAAGCCGACAAGTGCGAGAATTATTGCACAATCAGCTCAACACCTCCCGCGTCCAGGCTGCTGCCAAGAACAACATACAAAAAATGAAGAAGAAAACTGAGGATTTCTTAGATGACGATCAGTTTGGCTTCAGAAAAGCCAAAGGCACGTGAGAGGCAGTTCTGACGTTGCGCTTCGTAGTGGAAACAAGGCTGAAGAAAAATCTACATCGACCTTAAAATTTTTCGACCTAGAAAAAGCGTTAGACAGTGTGAACTAGTGGAAGATGTTAGTTGGTACGAGAACCGTAAGTTAGCAATAAAAATGGAAGACCAAGAACGAAATGCACAGATTAAAGAGGGTGTAAGGCAGGGATGCGGAGTCTCACCACTATTGTTCAATCTGCACGTCGAAGAAGAAAGTCAGAAGTGAAAGAAAGGTACAAAAGTGGAATTACAATTCAGATTGAAAGGATATCATCGATAAGACTCACTAATGAAGTTGCTACCCTCGGTGAAAGTGAAGAAGAATTGCAGGATTATTTCGAATGGAATTTACAGTCTAATGAGAACAGAATGGATTAAAAAAAAAACCGAAGAAAGACAAAAGAAATGAGAAACAGCAGAAACGAGAATGGCGAGAAACTTGACATCGAAACAAAATAGACGAAGCTAATGAATCCTGTAACATCGGAGGAAAGGATAAACCATGACGGATGAACCAAAGAGGACATAAACAGCAGACTAGCACTCATAAGGAGGGCATTCCTGGTTAAGAGAAGTCTCATAGTATCAAAGAGTGGCCTTAATTTGAGCAAAAAAATTGTGAGAATGGACGTTTATAGCAAAGAATTATGTGGTATTGAATCTTGGCCTGTAGGAAAACAGAAACAGAATAGAATCCAAGCGTTTAACGTTAGGCAGTACAAAAGAAGGTCCAAAATTAGGTGGACTGATAAATTAAGGTATGAGGAGCTTCTCCTCAATATCAGCAACATGTGGAAAATACACACAAAAGGAAGGGACAGGATGAAAGATAAGGCATGTGTTAAGACACCAGGGTATAGCTTCGATGGTACTAAAGGGAACTCTAGACGGTAAAAACTGTAGAGAAATGCGGAGATTGGAATACATTCAGCAAATAATAGAGATGAAGAGGAGGGCGCAGGAGAGGAATTCGTGGCGGGTGGCATCGAACAAGATAGATAACGACTAAAGAAAAATTCTCAAGCAAGGATAGGGAAGGATATCGGACTAGTCATACAAAATAGTTTTGTAGAAACCTGGGAAAATCTACAATAGGGTTTTATTTTCCTATGGAACCTGAGTCAGACAGTGGTGCAGATTGTCTCGTAGTATCAGATACTTCAGCTCGCTGGCTCTGCGACTTCAGTGGTCACAGTAACGACCTCATCTGTAAAACTCTGTATAGGGAAATGTGGCCATCCCGACCAGAACAACTCGATTTTTGTGAGCCGAGGAACTGTTCGCACAGCACGTCCACATCGAAATTCGTACCCTGTGTATGGTTAGAATTGTATTTCATGGAAATTTGTATTCAGTAGCATACAGGAATTTAGCAAAATACAAAAAAAAATCACAAACAAGCAGCATCCTGCCCGCCCTGGTTAACTAGCGATGGCACGTTGTTTTCCTCGACTAGAGGTATTTCGCTACCCATAAGACACCTCCGTCTTGCGGGTTGCAGCAATTTAAGGAACCAAATAAACTTGTTACAGCCGGTGAGGTCACTTGTTGGATGTGAGCGCTGCTGCAAGTTGCAGGATTTTAACGCCTTGTCAAGTGATGAGATGTCTAAGCTCGCAAGGGGAGTGTCTTGACCCGAAAAATAAATTTTAGGCTGGTACACGCGACTCTAATGTCTCTCTCTCCCAGTTTGCGACTTATACAGGGTGGTCAGAAAATGTGTGAAATGCTTGTAGGGATGTTACAGGGCAGGTTGTACTGAAGCATAAACGTTAAGAAAGAAATTCGATACGTTGCGCCGTTTCCGAGTTATTTAGCGTAGAATTTAGCCAATCAGAGCGTCACCCGCTCACACACAAGCGGCCTGCCACAGACGGTGTTGCCCAACGAAAGCTCTGTGTCGTTAGCTGAAACTTGAATGTACGCGAGCGACGATCTGATTGGCTAACTTCAATGCTAAGTAACTCGGAAACGACCCAAAGTATCGAATTTTTTTCGTAACATTCATATCTCAATACAACCCGCTCTGCAACATCCTTACAAGCGTTTCAGACATTTTCTTACCCCACTGTATATTGATTCACCAGCGTAGGCTGTGCAGATAGAAATTCAAGCAGGGGTAGTAATTGTTGTAAATATTACGGGGATTATTCGCAAAGTACAGGTAAAAAAAGGATATTCAATACCGAGATTTTTGCAGTCAGATTCGCCGCAACTCCCGACAGAGCATCAGTACGTATTTTCTTGCAGTTTGAAACGTCTCCTTAGAAAAGATTATGAATTACTGTGCTGATAAACCTCTTACATTATTTAATTTTCAAACAGCTGAGCAAAACTGAACTTACTCAGACATTTGTCTCTGTACTTATTCTGATCAACTCTAAACTGACAAGCAATATTTTTAGCGCAACGCAATCTGACTTTCAAAAATCCTTACAAAAGAATGGCCCTGACTAACAACAACCTATACCCTCCATGAATCACTTAGCTCACAAAAATATTCGTTACTCGAAATCCTGCAATACAGCGAGCGCCATTACTGCCAGCTAAGTAATAGATTCTAAGTACTGAAAGCACTAACTACTGATAGGCATAGTTAGCAAATGAAAGATTTTGATACAGAACAAACAATGTATTTACCTTAATAATGTTCAAAAGTCATAATATATATATCAGTTCGTGATATCCAGTATTACAAATTTACTCTTTCTGGCGTACACACGTCCAGATCGTCCGCTCTTAAAATTCTGCCATCTCTCTCCCCACATCCACCACTGCTGGCGGCTCACCTCCAACTGCGCAACGCTACGCGCTGTTAACAGCCAACTGCCCAACACTACAATAGCAAATTCCAACAATGCAAACCAGCCACAGACTGCACACACCACAGTCAGTGATTTTCATACAGAGCGCTACGTGGCGTTACCAATAAGAAAACCTAAACAGCGTACTTACAAAGTCACAGTAAAGATCTCGTCTGTAAAGCTCTGTATAGGAAAATGTGGCCATCCCGATTAGAACAACGCGATTTTTGTGAGCCGAGGAACTGTTCGCACAGCACGTCCACACCGAAATACGTACGCTGTACATGGTTAGAACTGTATTTCATGGAAATTTGTATTCACTAGTATACAGGAATTTAGCAAAGGACAAAAAAAAATCACAAACAAGCAGCATCCTAGCCGCCCTGGTGATGGCACATTTTTTTCCCCGTTTAGGGATATTTCGCTACCCGCAGAACACCTCGGTCTTGTGGGTTGCAGCAATTTAAGGAACCTAATAAACTTGTTACAGCCGGTGAGGTCACTTGTTAGATCTGAGCGCTGCTACAAGTTACTGGTACACGCGACTCTAACGCATTTCTCCCAGTTTGCCACTTACTTATTAGTTCACCAGCGTACGATGTGCAGATTGAAATTCCAGCAGGTGTAGTAAACGGGGTGATTCGCAAAGTATAGGTAAAAAAAGAATATTCAATGCCGAGGTTGTTGCAGTCAGATACACCGCAATTGCCGACAGAGCATCAGTACGCGTTTTCTTGAAGCTAATCTGGGCACATGACAACTATCTACGAAGTACTGCACCGCACAATATCAGACCGACACATCTGTCGTGCATACTAAAAATATTGGATAGTATCCTCGAAGGGTCTCCATGTATGAAACAGAAATAACACGTCTGTCGACATGCCCTGTATAACTTCTGCGTGCACGTCTGTGTGTGTGTGTGTGTGTGTGTGTGTGTGTGTGTGAAGCTGCGCCCTGGACTGACCTAGCTGCACCGGCAGTCGTTCTGTCAGCAGCCGCAGCCAGCCCGCAAACTAATTTGAGCGCCTAATTAAGACGCTCCGCCCACACCCGCGACTCGTTAATGCGCCGATAAATATATTAGGGGTTTGGCGCTGCGTCCTGGAGGCAGCCGCTCGCGCCTCCCGGGGGCGGAGACGGGGATGGCAGGGGGCGGCAGGAGGCGGCGGAGGCGGCAAGTGGCGCGGCCCCGGCCGGTACTCCAGCGCGCTGATCGACCGGCGCGGCAGCCGCGCTGCTCCGGCCGTGCTCTGCGCTCGCTCACTGCCCGGACGTCTGTCGGGGCCGCTGTCCTCTACTGAGACCTCCCACTAGGCCGCTGCCGGCTTCTGGCTTCATAACTAGAAAAGTATTAAAGAGCTACACCGTTTCCGCAGTGATCGACACTGAATTTGGCGAATACTCCGATTTTTACGGCACTGGAATAGCACTGACAGTAAAACAACTGAATTAACTCGAAATGTATTCCATCGCCTTGCGAGCGTGCATCTGTAGCATCCGTTATATTACACTACTGGCCATTAAAATTATCGCACAATCAGCTTAACAGCTCCATCGAAGCTGCTTGCAAGAATAATATACAGAAGAATGGAAAAGAAAATTGAGAATGCGTTAGGTGACGAACAGTTTGGCTTTAGGAAAACTAAGGGCACGAGAGAGGCAATTCTGACGTTACGGCTAATAATGGAAGAAAGGCTAAAGAAAAATCAAGACACGTTCATAGGATTTGTCGACCTGGAAAAAGCGTTCGACAATATAAAATGGTGCAAACTTTTCAAGATTCTGAAAAAAGTAGGGGTAAGCTATAGGGAGAGACGGATCATATACAATATGTACAACAACCAAGAGGGAATAATAAGAGTGGACGATCAAGAACGAAGTGCTCGTATTAAGAAGGGAGTAAGACAAGGCTGTAGCTTTTCGCCCCTACTCTTCAATCTGTACATCGAGGAAGCAATGATGGAAATAAAAGAAAGGTTCAGGAGTGGAATGAAAATACAAGGTGGAAGGATATCAATGATACGATTCAGTGATGACATTGCTATTCTGAGTGAAATTGAAGAAGAATTAAATGATCTGCTGAACGGAATGAACAGTCTAATGAGTACACAGTATGGTTTGAGAGTAAATCGGAGAAAGACGAAGGTAATGAGAAGTAGTAGAAATGAGAACAGCGAGAAACTTAACATCAGGATTGATGGTCACGAAGTCAAAGAAGTTAAGGAATTCTGCTACCTAGGCAGTAAAATAACCAATGACGGACGGAGCAAGGCAGACATCAAAAGCAGACTCGCTATGGCAAAAAAGGCATTTCTGGCCAAGAGAAGTCTACTAATATCAAATACCGGCCTTAATTTGAGGAAGAAATTTCTGAGGATGTACGTCTGGAGTACAGCATTGTATGGTAGTGAAACATGGACTGTGGGAAAACCGGAACAGAAGAGAATCGAAGCATTTGAGATGTGGTGCTGTAGACGAATGTTGAAAATTAGGTGGACTGATAAGGTAAGGAATGAGGATGTTCTACGCAGAATCGGAGAGGAAAGGAATATGTGGAAAACACTGATAAGGAGAAGGGACAGGATGATAGGACATCTGCTAAGCCATGAGGGAATGACTTCCATGGTACTAGGGGGAGCTGTAGAGGGCAAAAACTGTAGAGGAAGACAGAGATTGGAATACGTCAACCAAATAATTGAGGACGTAGGTTGCAAGTGCTACTTGCTACGAAGAGGTTGGCAAGGAAAGGAATTCATGGCGGGCCGTAAGGAATTCGTGGCGGGCCGTATCAAACCAGTTAGTGGACTGATGACAAAAAAAAAAAAAAAAAAAAAAAAAAAACGACTGCATGTTTCAGGTCCTGTACGGGCCTTTCTGAATACAGAAAATGTTCGACTGCGGCCCTGGTGAGCACATTCTCCTGATCTCTTACCAATTGAAAACGTCTGGTCAATGGTGGCCGAGCAACGTGCACTGTTGATGAACTATGATTTCGTGTTGAAGCTGTACCTGTACACGCCATCCAAGCTCTGTTTGACTCAATGCCCGGGAGTATCAAGGCCGTTATTACGGCCAGAGGTGGTTGTTCTGGGGTACTGATTTCTCTGGATCTTTGCTCTCGAATTGCGTGAAAATGTAAAATGTCAGTTCTAGTATAATATTTTTGTCCACTGAATACCCGTTTATCATCTGCATTTCTTCTTGGTGTAACAATTTTAGGGGCCAGTAGTGTATTTATTCTTCGGATATCTCGGCTCAGAACCTTACAGCCATCTTTAAGGTGAATTGCTGAGACAGTCGGAGATGGTGCTGGGCAAGTTCTGGTTTTGTTGCCTCATAGTTGAAATAATTTTTGAAGTGATAACATGCACCTGTGTGAATAATGCGTGCTCACTATTCGTAGCCCGCATCTCGTGGTCTTGCGGTAGCGTTCTCGCTTCCCCCGCACGGGTTCCCGGGTTCGATTCCCGGCGGGGTCAGGGATTTTCTCTGCCTCTGCTGATGGCTGGGTGTTGTGTGTTGTCCTTAGGTTAGTTAGGTTTAAGTAGTTCTAAGTTCTAGGGAACTGATGACCATAGATATTAAGTCCCATAGTGCTCAGAGCCATTTGAACCACTATTCGTACGATTTGCTCTGTTACAGGGTTTTGGCCGTCTCACAAGCACGTTCCTTGTACACCGGAGTTTCGGACTGTCGTCAGTTTTTTTTTTCTCCACAGAGCTCATTCACACTGAGATGTCACAAACACTAGAAGCGAGATGTGTTTCCTACAGCACTGTGAAAGCTAGGATATTTCGTTTCAAGACTGGCCATGTCACTGTTGATGACGAGGCACGCACCACGAACCGCAACAGACACTTCAATATCCGATTCCGCATATGAGTTGATTCTTCAGGACCAACGAATACCCTTCAAAAAAGAGAGCCGAGATACTGGAAACCTCCTGGGAGTGTGTTGGTTTCATTATCACCACAACCCTAGACATTTTCACCGAAGTGGGTGCTGAAGTGTTTGAACTGTGAGCAGCTGAAGGAAGGCGTTGAGACATTGAAAGGCATTTTGCGTCATTTCGAAGCTTCACACATATTATTGGCGAGGTGAATGGCTGAGGATGAGAAATGGCTTCACAATTATGAAGCTGAAACTAGGTATTAAGCAAAAGAATGGGTCCACAGCGAGTCTTCACCGCTGAAGAACTTCCGCACCCAGAAATCGTCCAAAAAAGACATGGGGGCCTTTTTCGCTGACAAAGACGGAATTCTGTTGGTGGAGTGTTTACCTCAGGGATCTTCTATAAGTGAACAATATTATGTTAACCGGACGGATTTGTCGAAGGAAGCAGTTAAGAATGAACGCTGAGAAATTTTGACCAAACGGATTCTTTTGTCACATGACAAAGCACCTGCGCACACGTCCAATCATGTGGCTGCCAAATTAACGACCCTGCGTTTCCAGGTAGTCAGCCACCCTCCCTACTCGCCACTCCTAGACCCCTCAAATTATTGTTTCTGAACTTAAACAAACACTTGAAAGGTAACCATTTTGAGGAAATTTATGACGTCGAAGAGGCCGCGGAGAGCCGGTTTCGCGACCGACAACATGAATATTATTGCAATGGACAGAAAAGCTTCAAAAACAACGTACCAAGTGCATCACTCTCAGGAACCAATATATTGAATAAATGGGTAATTCCAAACATCTAGTTTCATTATTTGTAAGCGAAGCCAAGAAGTTTTCAGCCCTCCGAGAACTCTGGAGTGAATGCGGGCTGCAGTTACCATTCCGCGCTTCATGAGACACACAAGTACCAGTAAAGTAATTCAAAGTTATGAGCTCTCTGACCTCTACATTTCTGTCTAGTCCTAGCATCTAAGTTCTGAATCTTGGAGAAGAATATATGAACCATGGGATGGATATACAGAGGGAGGCAGCTAAAACAGATCACTCAAAATGCACCGACCGGCCGAAACATTATGACCTTCTGTCTAATAGCGTGGTCCATTTTTCAAACAAAGTACACCAACTGTTCTGCTTCGCATGGATTCTACAGAAATTTGATAGGCACCAGATGTCTACTCACAGGTTATTGGTCGCAAACTACGGGCCAGTGGTTTGTGGGCACCTAGCCGGCGCCGATATGAGTTCCAATGGGTATAGATCAGGGGCATCTACTGGCTAAGGCTTCAATGTGAATACACTATCGTGCTCCCCAAACCAGTGCAGTGCGATTCAGGCCTTGTGCCGCAGAGAGTTATCGTTCTGGAAGACGTCATCTCTATCAGAGAAGCATTCAACAATGAAGCGTTGCGGGTGGTCCGCAGCAGTGTTCACGTAGCCCTCTATTGTCATGGTGTCTTCGACTACCACCTTAGCTCCCATAGAAGCCCGACTCATTGTACCTCATAACGTAAGACTGCTCTCACCGGCCACCATCAATGGCGTGGTGCACGTTTCAAGTAGCCATTCGTCAGAATGACGGCGTGTAAGGACCCACCCATCGACCAGGTGTAACATGAAGTGCGATTCATTCCACAGGCGACACGTTTCTATTGATCCACGGTGAAAACTCAGTGATGCTGTTCCCACTGAAATCGTAACTGACGGAGTTTTTAGGTCAACAGAGGAAACGTATGGGTCGCGTGATGTGGCCCTCCATAATCAACAATGGCCTTTGAAAGGTGTGCTCCGAAACACTTGTTCCCGCACCAGAATTGTATTCTGTCGTCAGATCTGCCACAGATCGTTGCCTATCTTGGATCACACAGCGGAAGATCCTCCGACCTGTATGTTTTGTGATGAGACACGGACGTCCAGTGCCATACGGTCTACACGTTATTCTACCGACCATCAATCACTCTCCATAGGTGTTCACGATAGTAATATGCAAACATCCGACCAACATCACCGTTGCAGAGATTCTCGTTTCCGCCCCTGTTGTTGTTGTTGTGGTGTTCAGTACTGAGACTGGTTTGATGCAGCTCTCCACGCCACTCTATCCCTTGCAAGCTTCTTCATCTCCCAGTACTTGCTGCAACCTCCATCCTTCTGAATTTGCTTAGTGTATTCATCTCTTCGTCTCCCTCTACAATGTTTATCCTCCACGGTGCCCTCCAATGCTAAATTTGTGATTCCTTGATACCCCAAAACATGTCCTACCAACCGGTCCCTTCTTTTTGTCAAATCGTGCCACAAACTCCTCTTCTCTCCAATTCTATTCAATACATCCTCATTAGTTATGTGATCTACCCATATAATCTTCAGCATTCTTCTGTAGCACCACATTTCGAAAGCTTCTATTCTCTTCTTGTCCAAACTATTTATTGTCCACGTTTAATTTCCATACATGGCTACACTCCATACAAATACTTTCTGAAACGTCTTCCTGACACTTAAATCTATACTCGATCGTAACAAATTTCTCTTCTTCAGAAACGCTTTCCTTGCCATTGCCCGTCTACATTTTATATCCTCTCTACTTCGACCCTCATCACTCCTTTACTACTTTAACCCTCTAATTTCGTAATGTAATTCCCTAAGCATCACCCGATTTAATTTGACTACATTCCATTATCCTCTTTTTGCTTTTGTTGATGTTCATCCTATATCCTCCTTTCAAGACACTATCCATTCAGTTCAACTGCTCTTCCAAGTCCATGGCTGTCTCTAACAGAATTACGTCATCGGCAAACCTCAAAGTTTTTATTTCTTCTCCATCAATTTTAATACCTACTCCGAATTTTTCTTTTGTTTCCTTTACTGCTTGCTCAATATACAGATTGAATAACATCGGGGAGAGACTACAACCCTGTCTCACTCCCTTCCCAACCACTGCTTCCCTTTCATGCCCCTCGACTCTTGTAACTGTCATCTGGTTTCTGTACAAACTGTAAATAGCTTTCGCTCCCTGTATTTTATTCCTACCACCTTCATAATTTGAAAGAGAGTATTCCAGTTAACACTGTCAAAAGCTTTCTCTAAGTCTACACATGTTAGAAACGTAGGTTTGCCTTTTCTTGATCTTTCTTCTAAGATCAGTCATAAGTTTAGTAATGCTCACTTGTTCCCACATTTCTACGGAATCCAAACTGATCTTCCCCGAGGTCGGCTTCTACCAGTTTTTCCATTCGTTTCTAAAGAATTCGTCTTAGTATTTTGCAGCTGTGACTTATTAAACTGATAGTTCGGTAATTTTCACATCTGTCAACCCCTGCTTCCTTTGGGATTGGCATTATTATGTTCTTCTTGAAGTCTGAGGGTATTTCGCCTGTCTCATACATCTTGCTCACCAGATGGTAGAGGTTTGTCATGACTGGCTCTCCCAAGGCCGTCAGTAATTCTACTGGAATGTTGTCTACTCCCGGGGCCTTGTTTCGACTAAGGTCTTTCAGTGCCCTGTCAATCTCTTCACGCTATATCTTACCTCCCATATCGTCTTCATCTACATTCTCTTCCATTTCCATAATATTGTCCTCAAGTACATCGCCCTTGTATAAACCTTCATTATACTCCTTCCACATTTCTGCATTCCCTTCATTGCTTAGAACTGGGTTTCCATCTGAGCTCTTGACATTCATACAAGTGGTTCTCTTCTCTCCAAAGGTCTTCTTAATTTTCCTGTAGGCAGTATCTATCTTACCCTTAGTGAGATAAGCCACTACATCCTTACATTTGTCCTCTAGCCATCCCTGCTTAGCCATTTTGCACTTCCTGTAGATCTCATTTTTGAGACGTTTGTATTCCTTTTTGCCTACTTCACTTACTGCATTTTTATATTTTCTCCTTTCATCAATTAAATTCAATATTTCTTCTGTTACCCAAGGATTTCTAGCAGCCCTCGTCTTTTTACCTACTTGATCGTCTGCTGCCTTCACTACTTCATCCCTCAGAGCTACCCATTCTTCTTCTACTGTATTTCTTTCCTCCATTCCTGTCAATTGTTCCCTTGTGCTCTCCCTGAAACTCTGTACAACCTCTGGTTCTTTCAGTTTATCCAGGTCCCATATACTTAAATTCCCACCTTTTTGCAGTTTCTTCAGTTTTAATCTACAGGTCATGACCAATAGATTGTGGTCAGAGTCCACATCTGCCCCTGGACATGTCTTACAATTAAAAAACTGGTTCCTAAATCTCTGTTTTACCATTATATAATCTATCTGATACCTTCTAGTATCTCCAGGCTTCTTCCATGTACACAACCTCCTTTTATGATTCTTGAACCAAGTGTTAGCTTTGATTAAGTTATGCTCGGAGCAAAATTCTAACAGACGGCTTCCTCTTTCATTTCTTAGCCCCAATCCATATTCACCTACTATGTTTCATTCTCTCCCTTTTCCTACTGTCGAATTCCAGTCACCCATGACTATTAAATTTTCGTCTCCTTTCACTACCTGAATAATTTATTTTATCTCATCATACATTTCTTTAATTTCTTCGTCAACTGCAGAGCTAGTTGGCATATAAACTTGTGCTACTGTAGTAGGCATGGGCTTCGTGTCTATCTTGGCCACTATAATACGTTCATTATGCTGTTTGTAGTAGCTTACCCGCACTCCTATTTTTTTATTCCTTAGGAAACCTACTCCTACATTACCCCTATTTGATTTTGTATTTATAACCATGTATTCACCTGATCAGTAGTCTTGTTCCTCCTGCCACCGAACTTCACTAATTCCCACTATATCTAACTTTAACCTATCCATTTTCCTTTTTAAATTTTCTAACCTACCCGCCGGATTAAGTGATATGACATTCCACGCTCCGGTCCGTAGAACGCCAGTTTTCTTTCTCTTGATAACGACGTCCTCTTGAGTAGTCCCCGCCCGGAGATCAGAATGGGGGACTATGTTACCTCCGGATTATTTTACCCAAGAGGACGCCATCATCATTTAATCATACAGTAAAGCAGCATGCCCTCGGGAAAAATTACTGCCGTAGTTTCCCCTTGCTTTCAGCCGTTCGCAGTACCAGCACAGCAAGGCCGTTTTGGTTAATGTTACAAGGCCAGATCAGTCAATTATCCAGACTGTTACCCCTGCAACTACTGGAAAAGGCTGCTGCCCCTCATCAGAAACCACACGTTTGTCTGGCCTCTCAACAGACACCCCTCCGTTGTGGTTGCACTACGGTACGGCCATCTGTATCGCTCAGGCACGCAAGCCACCAACACAAAAATGTGCCTTTGCCAGAAATGCTTGTATCAGTCGATTGCCGCAATTGAGGCCCAAGTCTTCGTTATAATGACTGCCGATACGTCTCTCTTCCGCTTACATTCTTTCCCTACTGCGCCACGTGCCCGCATCACCAGCAGGAGCCATTTGGTCTCGCGGTCGTCAGTGGTCACAATATTTTGGTTCATCCGTGTATATCCACACTGAATAAATATATCGAGATGGTCTGTTCTCCAAGCTACAGCGGACAACATGGTGAAATTCTTGACGTTAACAAGCAATTATTATCGTTTATAGTCGTAGAATTACACTGACTTCGTTTTTTCTAATGGAACAACATACTTTGTTCTGTGGCATTGAAATGGAGTTTCTAATAGAACTTAAGCTCCATAATAAGTATGGAACTTTATCAAATACTATCAAGATAACAGCGCTCGAAACCACCGTCCCACCATCAGGAGAAGAGGTTCAGGAAGACCCGTCGTGTACAGTGTGAGTCACTAACTATTGCCACCTAAAATAACTCCGAAAGTATGATGGTAGCTGAAAGGTTTATGGAACAAATGTTGCATGCGACAACGGGGCAATAATATTAAGTTGGTTTTTTGTTACCAGTTGGGATCGCGTCAGAGATATGAAGGTCGACTTTGTTTTTTTTTTTGTTTTTTTTAATGGGATACTATAGTTTGGTACTTATTTTCTGATAGCGGTTATCGAGACGAATCCAATGATGTTTAACAGTTAGGTCTTTGAAAGTGCATGAACCACATGCTGTGTCGTACTTCTAGCAGCACAGGTAGAGTATCCCGTATGAAATCATGATAACGTGCTCCACTGAGCGTAGGTGGAAGAACGAAACTAAAATGAGCTCTAACAAGGAAATTAAGCGTTTCCGGACAGATGTCCACATAACATCTTTTCTTTATTTGTGTGTGAGGAATGTTTCCTGGCAATTTGGCCGTACATTTGTGTAACACCTTATATATCATCCTTACCATATCAGTCTCCACCAAGAACAAACTGGTACGGACTGTATGCATCGTATTGAATTCTGCCGATGGGCTCAACTTCAGATTCAGAGGGATGACACATGTGTTAATTTGATTTTATTTACTGACGAGTTATATTCACAAGCCATGGGAATGTTAATTTGCATAACATGCATTGTTAGGCAACTGAAAATCCATGTTGGCCGCGGCAAGTTGCACACCAAAAACCGTGATCGGTGAATGTGTGGTGTGGGATTCTGGAGGACAGAATTATAGGCCATTATTTCGTCGAATGAAATCTTAATGGTAAGGAGTACACCACATTCCTGGAACAAACATTAGGTCTGTTTTTGGCAGAAATACCTTTAGGAACTAGGAACAGAATGTGGTACATACACTATGGGTGTCCGGCAAATTTTTCGCTGATGGCTAGAAATGAGTTGCAGAGTCAATTCCCAAATCGTTCGATTGGACGCGGAGGAGATGTGTCGTGGCCGACTCGTTCGAAAGACTTGATGCCTTTGGATTTTTTCTTGCAGGTATTTGTGAAAGACTGTTGATAAAGACATTCAAACTGCACCTGAAGATATGCGAGAGAGAATTGTCAGATCATGTGCTACGATAAGTGCAGAGGTGATAAGGAATACCACTCAGTCCTTGGTAAGAAGATTGCAGCACTGAATTGATACCAACAATAGTCATCATTTCGAACACCTTCCCTAAATGGACTTTCATGCCACCTTTGTGACCTTCGATGACCTTCAAAGACCTTACTGTTACACATCATTGGATTCGTCTCGATAGCCGCTATCAGTACAGTATCCCATTTAAAAAAAGTTGACCTTCATATCTCTGATGCGACCCCACCTTGCAACAAAAACCATCATATTATGGCCCTCTTTGTCCCATGCAACTTTTGTCCCATGAACTTTTCAGCTCCTATCATACTTAGTTACTCACCCTGTATATCACGCGTAGTCTACCACATAAGTCAACTCGGCTCGTGCGTTAACGATCAACGCTGTCATACTAAGTACACAAAATACTGCTCCTGAGAGTTAGTATACGTCATAAAGTGGTTCAGTAGACACAATACTGCAGGCTAAATATCGTCTGAGGTTAACGGCAACACAGGTCCGTCTTATAAGGCAACTTGTGCCCCAAAAGTCTTTGGTGTTTGTTAACAGATATTTTTTGTTTTAATTTTCGCCACAGATAAAAACATAGATGTGTTATGTTTGATAAATGTGCAGAGTATTTTCCATTACTCTCCAAATGTTCTATTAAGAGGGTCTGTCATGGGAGGAACATCCGTCATGTTGGTACCACATTGACTGTCTTAATGTCCAGTGTGATGTCTTTCGATTATTGACTGAGCAGCATATCATAAGAAATATCAAAGAAATACTTGAGTGTATTTAGATTCCCATCGATAAAATAGGGGCCAATGATGCGGTCTTGGAAAACACTCACCAAATATTTATAGACAAAGAGCTTGTTATTATCTATTACTTTGAAGCAGCGTATATTCCGAAGATTGACTTGTCCATGACATGTAAACGATGCTTCCTCTTTAAACAAAATTTTGAATGGGTATGCCTCATCGCTTTGCAGTTTTCGTAAATAACATTCGGAGAACTGTAATCAAATTTTAAATTCACTTCCATGAAGCTGTAGCCACAGCGAAATGTGAAGAGGATGAAATGAGGTGGAATGTACTGGTAGCAGAACATTCGTTAGATTGATCCCTGTCGTATTTCCGTCCAAGTGACATATGTGTTGTTTGTTACTGCTGCTAAAATGTTAGTTTTATTCCTTTCATCAGTGACTCTTATTTTTCCTTGGCGTCCATGTCCAGTTTCTCGGGCATTTTTTGCAATGACGAACGGTGAGTGCTTGGCACGATCTGGATACTCTTCAGATAAAAAAGCATCTCTGCTCTAATAGTTTGGCAACATTTGCTGTAAACGATATTGACTTTTTCGACTGTAGTATATATTGAGAATATGTCAGTAGCTTTACTAGCAAGTTATCTGGTTGCTACAACAGCAGAATACAGGCTGATTGGCTTCAAGTGTACAGGTAAACAAAAGAACCATATCCGAGTTAAGTAATTGGTTACATTTGGAATAATGGGGCGGACGTTTGTAGAACCTATTCTCCTGACGGTGGGAAAGTAATTTACAGCGCTGTTGTCTTGATACTGTTTGATCAAGACCCATACATGTTATGTCGCTGAAGTTCTCTTAGTAGCTTCTTGCAAATGTCACAGAAAGAAGTATAGAATTCCATTATAAGAAAAGTGGATATTTTAATTCGGCGGCTATAGAAGCTAAAAATTGCTTCTGAATGTCAGGAAAATCGCCACATTTTCACCTATAACTTTGCACAAATCACACCTGTGTATCTGTTCATTGTGGATACGAGTATACTCGTATTTTGGGAGACCTGTCTTAGCTGCCTCGCCTTTTTTAGAACACTTTGAGCGATTAAAATGGGTCTTACATTCACCCTCCCTCTTCCAAGAATGGTACAATGCTTCCTGCGGATCATGGATATTCTTTTCAATCATTACTGCACTGCTCAGTAATTCTGCTGGTTCGTATGTAATTTTTTATTTAGTGCACAAAAAGGGGCTTGACAGAAATACACTCCTGGAAATGGAAAAAAGAACACATTGACACCGGTGTGTCAGACCCACCATACTTGCTCCGGACACTGCGAGAGGGCTGTACAAGCAATGATCACACGCACGGCACAGCGGACACACCAGGAACCGCGGTGTTGGCCGTCGAATGGCGCTAGCTGCGCAGCATTTGTGCACCGCCGCCGTCAGTGTCAGCCAGTTTGCCGTGGCATACGGAGCTCCATCGCAGTCTTTAACACTGGTAGCATGCCGCGACAGCGTGGACGTGAACCGTATGTGCAGTTTACGGACTTTGAGCGTATAGTGGGCATGCGGGAGGCCGGGTGGACGTACCGCCGAATTGCTCAACACGTGGGGCGTGAGGTCTCCACAGTACATCGATGTTGTCGCCAGTGGTCGGCGGAAGGTGCACGTGCCCGTCGACCTGGGACCGGACCGCAGCGACGCACGGATGCACGCCAAGACCGTAGGATCCTACGCAGTGCCGTAGGGGACCGCACCGCCACTTCCCAGCAAATTAGGGACACTGTTGCTCCTGGAGTATCGGCGAGCACCATTCGCTACCGTCACCATGAAGCTGGGCTACGGTCCCGCACACCGTTAGGCCGTCTTCCGCTCACGCCCCAACATGGTGCAGCCCGCCTCCAGTGGTGTCGCGACAGGCGTGAATGGAGGGACGAATGGAGACGTGTCGTCTTCAGCGATGAGAGTCGCTTCTGCCTTGGTGCCAATGATGGTCGTATGCGTGTTTGGCGCCGTGCAGGTGAGCACCACAAGCAGGACTGGATACGACCGAGGCACACAGGGCCAACACCCGGCATCATGGTGTGGGGAGCGATCTCCTACACTGGCCGTACACCTCTGGTGATCGTCGAGCGGACACTGAATAGTGCACGGTACATCCAAACCGTCATCGAACCCATCGTTCTACCATTCCTACACCGGCAAGGGAACTTGCTGTTCCAACAGGACAATGCACGTCCGCATGTATCCCGTGCCACCCAACGTGCTCTAGAAGGTGTAAGTCAACTACCCTGGCCAGCAAGATCTCCGGATCTGTCCCCCATTGAGCATGTTTGGGACTGGATGAAGCGTCGTCTGACGCGGTCTGCACGTCCAGCACGAACGCTGGTCCAACTGAGGCGCCAGGTGGAAATGGCATGGCAAGCCGTTCCACAGGACTACATCCAGCATCTCTACGATCGTCTCCATGGGAGAATAGCAGCCTGCATTGCTGCGAAAGGTGGATATACACTGTACTAGTGCCGACATTGTGCATGCTCTGTTGCCTGTGTCTATGTGCCTGTGGTTCTGTCAGTGTGATCATGTGATGTATCTGACCCCAGGAATGTGTCAATAAAGTTTCCCCTTCCTGGGACAATGAATTCACGGTGTTCTTATTTCAATTTCCAGGAGTGTCCTTATATGAGTAGAAAAAGCCTTTGTTTTAATGATGCCACCTTAACACGCATATCGAAGGCGTGACACTCTCCCTCCTATTTGGCGGTAATACAAAATTAGCTGATCTCCTCCGAAAGAATATCATCTACGCAACTTCGAAGTGTGCGAGAGTCGACAAGTGCGAGAATTATTCCACAGTCATCTTAACAGCTCATGCATCCAAGCTGCTGTCAAGAATAATACACAGTAAAATGGAAAAGAGAACTGAGAGTGTGTCAGATGACGATCAGTTTTGCTTTAGGAAAGGTAAAGGCACCAGAAAGGCAATTCTGACGTTTCGGATGATAATGGAAGTAAGAGTAAAGAATAATACGTTCATGGGATTTATCCGCACGAAAAAAAAAGTTCGACACTATCAAATGCTGCAAGATGTTCGAAATTCTGAGGAACAGAGGAGTAAGTTGTAGAGAAAGACGAGTAATACACAGTATGTACAAGAATCAAAAAGGAATAATAAGAGCGCAAGACCAAGTACGAAGTGGTGGGATTAAAAGACACGGATGTACTTTTTCGCCCTTATTGTTCAAACGATGCACCGAAGAAGCAGTGATGGAAACAACAGAAAGATTCAATAGTGGAATGAAAATTGAAGATGAAAAGATATCAATGATAAGATGCACCGATGACGTTGCTATCTTCAGCTAAAGTGAAAAAGTGTTACAGGATCCGTAAATGGAATGAACAGTCTAATGAGTTCAAAATGTGGATTGAGAGTACATTGAACGAAGAGGAAAGTAACGAGAAGTAGCAGAAATGAGAACAATGATAAAATAAACAATATGATTGGTGATCACGAAGTAGGTGAAGTTAAGGAATTCTGCTACATAGGCAGCAAAATAACCCATGATGCATAGAGCAAGGAGGACATGAAAAGAAAACCAGCACGGGCAGGGCATTCCTGGCAAAGAGAAGTCTGCTAGTATCAAACATAGACCTTAATCTGAGGAAGAAATTTCTAAGAATGTACATTTGGAGCACAGCATTGTAAGATAGTCAATCATGGACTGTGACAACACTAGAACAAAAGATAAACGAGGCATTTTACAAGCGGTGCAACAGCAGAATGTTGAAAATTAGATGAACAGATAAGGTAAGAAAAGTGGAGGTTCTTTGCAGACTCGGAGAGGAAAGGAATATAAGGAAATCACTGACAAGAAATAGGGATCAGATGACAGGACATGGTACTCGAGGGAGCTGTACAGGGTAAAACTGTAGAAGAAGACAGAGATCGGAATATATCCAGCAAATAATTGAGAACGTAGGTTGGAAATGTTACTCCGAGTTGAATAGGTTGGCACACGAGAGGAATTAGTGGTGATCCTCATCAAACCAGACAGAAGACAGAGACTCAAAAAAAAAGTTATGATCAGAAGAGAACTTCGAACACTTCATTGTGGAACGCCAGATATCACCTCTGTTTTAACCTATGACTTTCCATCAATTACTACGAAGTGAGACTTCATGACAGGAAATAAGGATTCCAGTCATACAGCTGAGACGATACCCCACAGGCACACTGTAAGTACTATGCACTACTACTATAAACAGTTAAAAGGAATCTCTTTTGCGACTACAACGATTAATACTTTTGCGAATAATAGTGTAGATCGTTCAAAGTATTTTTATTTATTTCATTATTAAGATGTCTCATTGATTTTCATGACCGTATTCCACAATTAAGATTAAAATAAATATAAAAATGAGAAAATCTTAAAAAAAAAACGCAAGCCGAGACGTGGAGCTGGTGAGGCGTTGCCTTCCATATTCTCCGGTCATGTAGCCTACATATAAAATAACACAATCTCTAATTTCTATAGGCTGATTTGCAGAAGGTGCAAAAGATGCAAACTCAGTTATCAACCACATGTTGTGCGGAGTTTCAGCAATTTATTTTCTTCAGTAATACACTGAGTCTTCGCTTTCAAATCTAAAAGCAGGAAAGACATTAAAACTCTAAACATTTTCTTTTATGACAGATAATATCAAGAACCAATTTGCAGTTCTATTTACATTGTCAGTACTAACCACCGCCGCGACATATCCCTTTATTAGAATTTCACAGTGACTATAATTCAGAATTACAAAGGTGAAGAAGGTGAACCTGTTCGCACACCTCACCATTACGTAGTAGAACAGTTCACCCCTGCCTCTAACTCAACCCCTGTAGATTATGCGTCGTTTACGCTGTTTCCACATTTAAGTCTAAAGCAACCTTTTCATTTAGTCGTCACAGCGAGGCTATAGTGCTGTTACCCGTTGTGTTCTGTAGCGAATTTGTCGTCACCAGCCGCAACAAGTACTCTCTATGTCCCGTCGAGGACACCATTCCTTGGCAAGTAGAAATAGCGAGGTGGTCGTACATCGAAATAACCTCCGAATTCCGCCAACGACCTCTCGAAATTCTCGCAGATTTGTGCTGCCTACTGAAATTAGACAGTGACGTAATGTGAGGAAGACAACAGGCTAGTGACAGCGTTTGAGGCTGGTGATGATGGTGATGATGATGATGAGCTACGAGGGTTAACATTTTTGTATTTATAGATTCAGTGGATTAGAAATAAAAGCCAACCAGTTGCAAAATGCAGTTTGTTAAACCTTAACAATGATTTTTACGGTTTTAAAACCGACTTCTTCAGATGACATTGCACGTAAGATAACATTATTTGTAGTCAGCGTGGGAGTGGTTGATTCTGTCTAGTACAAGTGATCCACTTAATTACCACTTAAAATCGTTATATATAAAGTTGTAGCCGTCTACTGTAGGGATTTCTCTTAAAACTTTTAAAATTTATTTTAAAAAATATCACATATTTGACGCTGGATTCAACTACATAAAGTATTCCACTTGAATGATTTGTATACAATCGATATTAAAATATAAAACCTCGCAGCAGATCCTACAGAGGGTAAATACATTGATGAGCCAAAATATTACGACGACTGCCCACCGTGACTAGAGGCGGTGAGGGCACATGAAGTGGTAAGGGGAGTATATGAGAAGAGAAGAGACGAATGGTGAGCCATTCTAGCGACGATAAGTGGGGCAAGTGCGGAAATCCGCCAACTTTGACAAAATCCAGATCCTTGTGGCCCGGTGCCTTGTGTTACTGTCGTGAGCATGTATGGAAAGCGATTGAAGAATGGTGAAACTAGGAATGGGAGACAAGAAGTTCGACGTCCATACCTCATCACAGAACACAGGGGTCGGAGGCTTGCCCGCTCTCTAAAGCAGGATAGGGGGCGATCAGTGGCAGATGTGACGACAGAGTACAGTGTTGGCGCAGGCACAGGCGTTTTGGAGCTCACAGTTCAGTACAGTGTCGAACATGACGTTCCTCAGCAGACGATCCCTACGTGTTCCCACGTTGACCCAACAACATCGTCAGTAATGATTACAGTGGGCACGGGATCATGGAATCATGGTTTGACCGAGGATCAATGGAATCTATCACCTGATCGGATGAATTCAGTTTTTTGTTAAATCAAGCCGATGATAGTGTCCAGAAACACCATCATCCAGACGAACGGCTGCTAGAAACATGCAGCGCGCCACAGATGCAGCCCGGTGGGAGCAGTACTACACTACTGGCCATTAAAATTGCTACACCAAGAAGAAATACAGATGATAAACGGGTATTCATTGCACAAATTTATTACACTAGAACCGACATGTGATTACATTTTCACGCAGTTGGGGTGCATAGATCCTGAGAAATCAGCACCCAGAACAACCACCTCTGGAAGTAATAACGGCCTTGATACGCCCGGGCATTGAGTCAAACAGATGTGTACAGGTACAGCTGCCCATGAAGCTTCAACACTATAAAACAGTTCATAAAGAGTAGTGACTGGCGTATTGTGACGAGTCAGTTGCTCGGCCACCATAGAACAGACGTTTTCATTTGGTGAGAGATCTGGAGAATATGCTGGCCAGGGCAGCACTCGAACATTTTCTGCATCCAGAAATGCCCGTACAGGACCTGCAACATGAGGACGTGTATTATCCTGATGAAATGTAGGGTTTCACAGGGATCGAATGAAGGGTAGAGCCACAGGTCGTAACACATCTGAAATGTAACGTCCACTGTTCAAAGTGCCGTCAATGCGAACAAGAGGTGACCGAGACGTGTAACCAATGGCAACCCATACCATCACGCCAGGTGATATGCCAGTATAGCGATGACGAATACACTCTTCCAATGTGCGTTCACCACGATGTCGCCAAACACGGATGCGACCATCATGATGCTGTAAACAGAACCTGGATTCATCCGAAAAAATGAAGTTTCGTCATTCAGGCACACAGGTTCCTGTCTATGACGCAGCGTCAATATTTTTAACCGCAGCCATGGTCTCCGAGCTGATAGTCCATGCTGCTGCAAACGTCGTCGAACTGTTCGTGCAGATGGTTGTTGTATTGAAAACGTCCCCATCTGTTGACTCAGGGATCGAGACGTGGTTGCACGATCCGTTACAGCCATGCGGATAAGATGCCTGTCATTTCGACTGCTAGTGATACGAGGCCGTTGGGATCCAGCACGGCGTTCCGTATTACCCTCCTGAACCCACCGATACCATATTGTGCTAACAGTTATTGGATCTCGACCAACGCGAGCAGCAATATCGCGATACGATAAACCGCAATCGCGATCTGTATGAGAAATCGGTTGGAAACTTTCCTCATGTTATCACGTTGTAGGTGTCGCCACCGGCGCCAACGTTGTATGAATGCTCTGAAAAGGTAATCATTTGCATATCACAACATCTTCTTCTCGTCATCTTCGTGATGTAGCAACTTTAATGTCCAATAGTGTATGTTATGACGAACATTCACTTGGGCATCCATGCGACCTGTGGTATAATCGAAGACACCATGACGCCTGTGGACTATGTGATGATTATTAGGGATCACCTGTAACCCTTTATGCTTGATGTCTTCCTCAGCGGCGACGTCATCTTCCAGCAGGATAACTGATCGTGTCACAAGGTTAGAATACTGTTGCAATGGTTTGAGGACGTTGATGTCTCGTCTGTTGACTGACGGAAACCGCCGATAGTTGAAGAGACTCGTAATGTGTAATAGGTAGACATCTACCCAGGCCATCACACAGGAATTCCAAGCTGCATCAGGATCCACTGGAAGTACTGCGACTTAGGCGGGAGGTGAGAAAAACTTGGATTTCATGGTCGAGCGGCTGCTCATCACGCCTGTAACTGCCAAACGACGCCTCGCTTGGTGCAAGGAGCGTAAACATTGGACGTTTGAACAGTGGAAAAACGTTGTGTGGAGTGACGAATCATGGTATACAATGTGGCATTCCGGTGGCATGGTGTGGGTATGGCGACTGCCCAGTGAACGTCATCTGCCAGCCGGCGGTGTTACGGTGCGGTAGTGTTTTTTTTATGGAAGGGGCTTTCAACCCTTGTTTTGCGTGGCACTATCACAGAGCAGGCGTAGATTGATGTTTTAAGCACCTTATTGCTCCCCACTGTAATTCAGGGATAGTGATTGCGCCTTTCAACACGATCGAGCATCTGTCCATAAAGCACGGCCTGTGACGGAGTGGTTACACGATAATAACTTGCCTGTAATGGACTGGCCTGCACAGAGTTCTGACCTCAACCCTACAGAACACCTTTAGGATGTTTTGGAACGCCAACTTCATGCCAGGCCTCATCGACCGACATCTTTACCTCTCCTCAACGCAGCACTCCATGAAGAATGGGTTGCCATTCACCAAAAAATCTTCCAGCACCTGACTGAACGAATGCATGCGACAGTGGAAGTTGTCATCAAGTCTAAGGGTGGGCCAACACCATATTGGATTCCAGCATTACCGATGGAGGGCTCAACGAACTTCTTAGTCATTTTCAGCCAGGTCTTCAGATACTTTTGATCACATAGTATATAATGTAAGGTTTGTATTTGAAACCGATACGCTTCTCTACCCCAGAAATGCTTTTTTTCCCAAGTTTTATGTCCTCATTATTCCAGAATTTCTTAAATTCATGTACTTTGTGATAATAAACCCTGTTGTTAAGTTCCTCGCTGTTTTCATTTCTACTACTTCTAAATAGTTTGGTCTGTCTTCGATTTACTCTCGACCCACATTCTGTACTCATTCGACTGTTCATTCCATTCAACAGATCCGGTATTTCTTTTTCACATTCACAGAGGTTAGCGATGTCTTAAGAGAATCGTATCATTGGTATCCTTTCACCTTGAATTTTAAACCGACTCTCGAATCTTTCTTTTATTATCGTCATCGCTTCTTTGATGTACAGATTAAACAGTAAGAGCCAAAGATTAAAAAATGTTCGAATGTGTGTGAAATCTTATAGGACTTAAGGGGGTAGGATGTCAAACGGGCCGACTTGGAACAGGAGAGGCACCACAGGACACTTTAATTTCCACTGTCTATACTTTTACAAATAAATTCATAAAACTTTGAAAGCATGATCAGGAAGGATTCATACTCATAGCAGTGGAAGCTCAAAAACGTAACAAAGTATATATTTTAACATGTGAAATTTCATAATTTTTTCACTTACTACTGGCTGCATTTGTTGCTATAGCTACACTTTTCTTCCTAAGTAAGAGAGATTCTTCGACGAATTTTGCACAGCATACAAACTGTAGTCACATGTGTGTGAAACTCTAGAGTTTACTTAATTTGTGAAAAAATGAATGAAGTGATACATTTTAAACTTCTTGTTTAGAAAAAACGCAAATTTTATAGTTAATTATCTCAATTTTTACCACAGTTTTTAATAGATTTGGAATATTCTAGATTTTCATACACCTCTAAGTACTGCTTGTATGCTGTGCAAAATTCATCGAAGAATCTCTCTTACTTAGGAAGAAAAGTGTACCTACAGAAACAAATGCAGCCAGTAGTAAGTGAAAAAATGATGAAATTTAACATGTAAAAAAAAGGTATTTTCCTACGTTTTTGAACTTCTACTGCAATGGGTGTGAGTCCTCAGTTCTTCCTGGTCGTGCTGACAAAGTTGTATGAATTTATTTGGAAAAGTATAAACAGTAGAAATTAAAATGTCCTGTGGTGCCTCTCCTGCTCCAAGTCGGCCCGTTTGACGTCCTACCCCCCTTAACTGCTAAGGCCATCAGTCCCTAAGCTTACACACTGTTTAACCTAAATTATCGTAAGGACAAACACACACACCCATGCCCGAGGGAGGACTCGAACGTCCGTGATCAGCGGCACAGTCCATGACTGCAGCGCCCGAGACCGCTCGGCTAATCCCGCGCGGCGGCCAAAGACTCAATCCCCGTCTTGCAACTTAGAAAATCGCAGCCTACGTGCAAGTGAGTGCTAGTACGCGACGTCTTCGTCGCCGTGGTCAGCGCTCACTGAAGAGGGAACCTCCCCATCGCACTCCCCTCGGATTTAGTTATAAGTTGGCACAGTGGGTAGGCCTTGAAAAACTCAACACAGATCACTCGAGAAAACAGGAAGACGTTGTGTGGAACTATGAAAAAATATGCAAAATATACAAACTGAGTAGTCCATGCGCAAGATAGGCAACATAAAGGATAGTGTGAGCTGCGGAGCGCCGTGGACCCGTGGTTACCGTGAACAGCTGCGGAACGAGAGGTCCTTGGTTCAAGCGCTCCCTCGAGTGAAAAGTTTAATTTATTTATTTTCGCAAAGTTATGATCTGTCCGTTCGTTCATTGACGTCTCTGTTCACTGTAATAAGTTTAGTGTCTGTGTTTTGCGACATCACCGCAAAACCGTGCAATTAGTAGACGAAAGGACGTGTCTCTCGAATGGGAACCGAAAACATTTGATCGCGAGGTCATATGTCAACCGATTCGTGCACAGGAAAACACGTCTGATAGCTTCTATACGACACTAGTGACGGCATGTGCGTCACATGACAGGAGTATGTTGTCGACCCATCTAATTTGTACACTTGGCGAATGGGTAAAAAGATTCTTCTTCCTTGCCCGATTTAGGTTTTCTTGTGGACGTGATAATCAGTCCCAAAAAAGTGATGAAAACATAAGAGTTTGTCACAAAACTGCAACAAACGAATGCAACAGTTTCACAGTCGCACAGGTTTCCCTGTGCTCTGTCAAAACATATATTTTTAACGTTTACAAATTTTTCCGTGTGTAGAGCGTCAAATCCTGCATATGTCCAAGCAAATCTGAACACGTCCTGGAATTTTGGAGAACGAAATTGATTACGTGTGAATGCCTGAACTCTGATAATTGACACACGATCACGTAAACAATACTGCTCTGTGTACCTGTGCAGCTTCGCAAAAAAAATGTCTGAAAATAAAAAATTGAACTTTTAACCGACGTAAGATTTGAATCAAGGACCTCTGGTTCCACAGCTGTTCACGTTAACCACGGTACCACGGCGGTCCGGAGCTCAGACTATCCTTTATGTTGCCTATCTTGCGTATGGGCTACTCAGTTTGTATATTTTGCTTTTTTTTTTCATAGTTCGACACAACTTCTTCCTGTTTTCTCGAGTGATCTGTGTTCAGTTTTTCAAGGCCTATCCGCTGTGCCAACTTATAAATAAATCTGAGGGGGGTACGATGGGAAGGTTCCCTTCTGGGTTGTGTGACGAGATGAGGCTGCATCGGTCATCTTCGCCAACTTCTGCCGAGCTATACCGTTTGTATTCAGGCTACGTCTGTGGCACAGCGGAGCCATGGTCTCCGAGGTGATAGTCCATGCTGCTGCAAACGTCGTCGAACTGTTCGCGCATATGGTTGTGTTGCACAAGTTGACTCAGGGTTCTAAACGTGGCTGCACGATCCTTTACAGCCATGCGGATAAGATGCCTGTCATCTCGACTGCTAGTGATGCAAGGCCGTTGGGCTCCAGCACAGGGTTCCGTATTACCCTCCTGAACCCACCGATTCCATATTCTGCTAACAGTCATTGGATCTCGACCAACGCGAGCAGCTATGTCGCGATACGATAAACCGCAATCGCGATAGGCTTTAATCCGACCTTTATCAAAGTCGGAAACGTGATGGTACGTATTTCTCCTCCTTACACGAGGCACTACAAAAACGTTCCACCAAGCAACGCCGGTCAACTGCTGTTTGTGTATGAGAAATCGGTTGGAAACTTTCCTCATGTCAGCACGTTGTAGGTGCCGCCACCGGCTCCAACGTTGTGTGAATGCTCTGAAAAGCTAATCATTTTCATATCACAGCGTCTTCTTCCTGTCGGTTAAATTTCGCGTCTGTAGGACGCAATTTTACTGGCCAGTAGTGTATCTTGCTGAAACGTAAGCCCAAGATGGCTTGCCACGAAGGGCAACAAAACGCGACATAAAATATTCTCGACGGTCTGCTGTAGAGGTCGCAGACGACAACCAAAGGGGTCGGGCTATGAAATGAAATGGCACGCTGTATTATCTGTCCTGGTTGTCAGGCCCATAGCGATCGACAGTAAGGTCGGTATCCAACCACTGCTTCGGGTGTCTACAGACACTTCTCCGCTGGTTATGGGAGCTCGATTCGTAGAAGGAGGCATCACTGAAACAGCGATCGTGTGAGACCCAGCTCGCTTTATTTGTCCATGAGACCCAGAAAATATTAGATGCAGGCTCCCAGGGAGATGCCATTTTCCTTGACTTGCGGAAGGCGTTCGATACAGTTCCACACTGTCGTCTGATAAAGTAAGAGCCAACGGAATGTCAGACCAGCTGTGTGGCTGGATTTTAGAGTTTTTAGCAAACAGAACACATTCTCAGTGGAGAGACGTCTACAGACGTCAAATTAACCTCTGGTATGTTACAGGGGAGTGTTATAGGACCATTGCTTTACACAGTATATATAAATGTCCTAGTAGATAGTGCCGTGCAGACCGCTCGGACGGACGACGCACTTGCAGTGCTCTAGTGGAGATCCCGCCCGGTGAGGATCCGACGTGATTCCGTGCCGGGGGCCCGCAGGTGGCGCGGACAAAGCCTCCGGGCGCCCCGTCTCCCTGCGCCTGCTGCGGCTCCTCCCCTGAAACCAGACGACGACGACGACGGCGGCCTGCGCAGCGCAGCGCAGGGCCGGGCAGGGCAGCGGCGCTGCCTGGCGCCGGAGCGGAGCTGGCGGCCAATATTGGGCCGCAATTACCGGCGGCCGTCGCCGGTAATGAGGGAGGCCCGCGAGCCGAGCCGCGCTCGGCGGAGCAGGCCAGGGCGGAGCGGAGCCGAGCACAGCCCGCACTGCGGTCCGCGCCGCGGTCGATAGTCGCCGCCGGCGTCGCCCCAAAAACTACTCCCCTCACCTCCTCCCCTCCTCACACTGTCCGGCCCCCTAAACCCGCACCACGCACACCGTAATCGGCGCTGCAGGCCATTAAAATTGCGCCACCGGGAAGGTTTAACAAACGAGGAAACTTCTGGTATCGTATGTACGAGGGATGTCCAGAAAGTAAGTTACGATTGATCGCGAAGTGAAAATCAGAAAATGTTTTGAAGAACAATTTCCTTCCTGCAGTGCAACAAAAACATCCGGGATGGGCTGCGCGTGCTGCTGTTTCACCAAGACAACGCACCCGCACATCGAGCTAACGTTACGCAACAGTTTCTTCGTGATAACAACTTTGAAGTGTTTCCTCATGTTCCCAACTCAGCTGACCTGGCTCCTAGTGACTTTAGGCTTTTTTCCAACAATGAAAGACACTCTCCGTGGCCGCACATTCACCAGCCGTGCTGCTATTGCCTCATTTGTAACAGTTAGCTACACCTTTCAGCTACTTCTCTATGTAGTCGCCGTTCTGACTCAGACATTCGTCATAGCGTTGTACCACCTTTGCAATACCCTCACCATACGAGGTGCATTCAAGTTCTAAGGCTTCCGATTTTTTTGCTCCGGACTGGAAAGAGATAGAAACATGCGCATTGTTTTAAAATGAGGCCGCGTTCATTGACAATACGGCCCAGAGATGGCAGCACCGTACGGCAGATGGAATCTTACCGCCAGCGGCGAGAATGAGAACTGTTCTAAATACTTAAAATGGCGACATTTTCCTTACTCGAACAGCGTGCAGTCACTCGTTTTCTGAATTTGCGTGGTGTGAAACCAATTGAAATTCATCGACAGTTGAAGGAGACATGTGGTGATGGAGTTATGGATGTGTCGAAAGTGCGTTCGTGGGTGCGACAGTTTAATAAAGGCAGAACATCGTGTGACAACAAACCGAAACAACCTCGGGCTCGCACAAGCCGGTCTGACGACATGATCGAGAAGGTGGAGAGAATTGTTTTGGGGGATCGCCGAATGGCTGTTGAACAGATCGCCTCCAGAGTTAGCATTTCTGTGGGTTTCTGTGCACACAATCCTGCATGACGACCTGAAAATGCGAAAAGTGTCATCCAGGTGGGTGCCACGAATGCTGACGGACGACCAAATGTCTTCCCCTGTGGCATGTTGCCAAGCATTGTTGACGCGCAACGACAGCATGAATGGGACTTTCTTTTCGTCGGTTGTGACAATGGATGAGACGTGGGTGCCATTTTTCAATCCAGAAACAAAACATCCAGCCGTGCTGCTATTGCCTCAGCGATTTTCCAGTGGTCAAAACAGACTCCTAAAGAAGCTTTCGCCGCTGTCATGGAATCATGGCGTCAGTGTTGTGAAAAATGTGTACGTCTGCAAGGCGATTACGTCGAGAAGCAACGGCAGTTTCATCGATTTCGGGTGAGTAGTTAATTAGAAAAAAAATCGGATGCCTTAGAACTTGAATGCACCTTGTAGAAGGCAGCCGCCAGTGCTTTCTGCCAATTCTCTACGCTGGCCTAAAGCTCGTTGTCTGTGCCAAAATGTTGTCTTCGTAGCCAGCGGTTCGTTTGAGCAGAGAAGACATTCAGTGGGAGACAATTGCGGGCTGCATTGTGGGTAACCAAACATTTACAATTGAAACGATGCAAGAACATCTTCATTGCCCCTGCAGAATGAGGCTGAGGATTATCTTGAAGAAGAAACCGCACGACAGTTATGTAATGTTGGTTGCATAGCTTCAGGGGAAAATTCTCACCAGGCCCTCGTACATGGCGGGAGACACTATTTCCTATAACATCTTTAGGCACTCACTAAGAGCTCAGGAATGCAAAGAGTGACATAATTCTACCTAGAGTCATAGTAGAGACATTACCCAACACATCTTTTGCAAAGCTTTATCGGATTTTCATAGTCGTTTCCATTTCGCGACCAATCGTAACTTACTTTCTGGACAGCCCTCGTATAAAGAGTAGTAGGGAGAATACGTAGGTGATTTGAGGGTGTGCAGACCGCAAATGTAAGTACAAAAGCTGCATCCTCTGGAAGCGAAAACGAGTCGAGCTGAGTTTGTGTGGCAGACCAGGGTACTTCATACCGTGCTGATACTATGCAAGAACTCACCAAGCATAGAGCGCTGGCGAGATGTGGTGAGGCAATCTACATCTACATCTACATCCATACTCCGCAAGCCACCCAACGGTGTGTGGCGGAGGGCACTTTACGTGCCACGGTCATTACCTCCCTTTCCTGTACCAGGTTCGCGGGAAGAACGACTGCCGGAAACCCTCCGTGCGCGCTCGAATCTCTCTAATTTTGCATTCGTGATCTCCTCGGGAGGTATAAGTAGGGGGGAAGGAATATATTCGATACCTCATCCAGAAACGCACCCTCTCGAAACCTGGACAGCAAGCTACACCTTGATGCAGAGCGCCTCTCTTGCAGAGTCTGCCACTTGAGTTTGCTAAACATCTCCATAACGCTATCACGCTTACGAAGAACCCTGTGACGGAAAGCGCAGCCATTCTTTGGATCTTCTCTTTCTCCTCTGTCAACCCGACCTGGTACGGATCCCACACTGATCAGCAATACTCAAGTATAGGTCGAACGAGTGTCTTGTAAGCCACCTCCTTTGTCGATGGACTACATTTTCTAAGGACTCTCCCAATGAATCTCAACCTGGCACCCGCCTTACCAACAATTAATTTTATATGATCATTCCACTTCAAATCGTTCCGTACGCATACTCCCATATATTTTCCAGAAGTAACTGCTACCAGTGTTTGTTCGGCTATCATATAATCTGTAAGTAGGCTGTTTAGGTTTTTATGTTGGTAACGCCATGTAGCGCTCTATATGAAAATCACTGACTGTGCTGTGTACAGTCTTTGGCAGGTTTGCATTGTTGGGATTTGCCATTGTAGTGTTGGGAAGTTGTCTGTTAACAGCGCGTAGCGTTGTGCAGTTGGAGGTGAGCCGCCAGCAGTGGTGGATGTGGGGAGAGAGATGGCGGAGTTTTGAGAGCGGATGATCGGGACCTGTGTCCATCAGAGAGTAAATTTGTAAGATTGGATGTTTTGAATATATATATATATATATATATATATATATATATATATATATATATATATACACACTCCTGGAAATTGAAATAAGAACACCGTGAATTCATTGTCCCAGGAAAGGGAAACTTTGTTGACACATTCCTAGGGTCAGATACATCACATGATCACACTGACAGAACCACAGGCACATTGACACAGGCAACACAGCATGCACAATGTCGGCACTAGTACAGTGTATATCCACCTTTCGCAGCAATGCAGGCTGCTATTCTCCCATGGAGACGATCGTAGAGATGCTGGCTGTAGTCCTGCGGAACGGCTTGCCATGCCATTTCCACCTGGCGCCTCAGTTGGACCAGCGTTCGTGCTGGACGTGAAGACCGCGTGAGACGACGCTTCATCCGGTCCCAAACATGCTCAATGGGGGACTGATCCGGAGATCTTGCTGGCCAGGGTAGTTGACTTACACCTTCTAGAGCACGTTGGGTGGCACGGGATACATGCGGATGTGCATTGTCCTGTTGGAACAGCAAGTTTCCTTGCCGGTCTAGGAATGGTAGAACGATGGGTTCGATGATGATTTGGATGTACCGTGCACTATTCAGTGTCTCCTTGACGATCACCAGAGGTGTACGGCCAGTGTAGGAGATCGCTCCCCACACCATGATGCCGGGTGTTGGCCCTGTGTGCCTCGGTCGTATGCACTCCTGATTGTGGCGCTCACCTGCACGGCGCCAAACACGCATACGACCATCATTGGCACCAAGGCAGAAGCGACTCTCATCGCTGAAGACGACACGTCTCCATTCGTCCCTCCATTCACGCCTGTCGCGACGCCACTGGAGGCTGGCTGCACGATGTTGGGGCGTGAGCGGAAGACGGCCTAACGGTGTGCGGGACCGTAGCCCAGCTTCATGGAGACGGTTGCGAATGGTCCTCGCCGATACCCCAGGAGCAACAGTGTCCCTAATTTGCTGGGAAGTGGCGGTGCGGTCCCCTACGGCACTGCGTAGGATCCTACGGTCTTGGCGTGCATCCGTGCGTCGCTGCGTTCCGGTCCCAGGTCGACGGGCACGTGCACCTTCCGCCGACCACTGGCGACAACATCGATGTACTGTGGAGACCTCACGCCCCACGTGTTGAGCAATTCGGCGGTACGTCCACCCGGCCTCCCGCATGCCCACTATACGCCCTCGCTCAAAGTCCGTCAACTGCACATACGGTTCACGTCCACGCTGTCACGGCATGCTACCAGTGTTAAAGACTGCGATGGAGCTTCGTATGCCACGACAAACTGGCTGACACTGACGGCGGCGGTGCACAAATGCTGCGCAGCTAGCGCCATTCGACGGCCAACACCGCGGTTCCTGGTGTGTCCGCTGTGCCGTGCATGTGATCATTGCTTGTACAGCCCTCTCACAGTGTCCGGAGCAAGTATGGTGGGTCTGACACACCGGTGTCAATGTGTTCTTTTTTCCATTTCCAGGAGTGTATATATATATAATGACGTTTGAACTTTATTAAGGTCAATACATTGTTCGTTCTCTACCAAAATCTTTCATTCGCTAACTATGCCTATCAGAAGTTAGTGCCTTCAGTAGCTAGAATCTTTTATTTAGCTGGCAGTATTGGCGCACGCTGTATTGCAGTAGTTCGAGTAACGAAGAGTTTTGTGAGGTAAGTGATTCATAAAAGGTATAGGTTATTGTTAGTCAGGGCCATTCTTTTGTAGGGATTTTTGGCTCTGAGCACTATAGGACTTAACATCTTAGGTCATCAGTCCTCTAGAACTTAGAACTACTTAAACCTAACTAACCTAAGGACATCACACACATCCATGCCCGAGGCAGGATTCAAACCTGCGACCGTAGCAGTCCCGCGGTTCCGGACTGCAGCGCTAGAACCGCACGACCACAGCGGCCGGCCAGGGATTTTTGAAAGTCAGATTGTGTTGCGCTAAAAATGTGTGTCAGTTTAGTGATGATCAGAATAAGTCAAGAGAGAAATGTCTGAGTACGTTCAGTTTTCCTCAGCTGTTTGAAAATCAAATAACGTAAGGGGTTTACCAGCACATTCATTCATAAATTTTTCTAAGGGGACGTTTCAAATCATACAATAAAGCACCCTTCTTTCTATGTATTCACAATACGTTATATTTGTCTATGTTAAGGGTCAGTTGCCACTCCCTGCACTAAGTGCCTATCCGCTGCAGATATTCCTGCATTTCGCTGCAGTTTTCTAATGCTGCAACTTCTCTGGATACTAGAGCATCATCCGCGAAAAGCCGCATGGAGCTTCCGCCACTATCTACTATGTCATTTACATATATTGTGAAAAGAAATTGTCCCACAACACTCCCCTGTGGCACGCCAGAGGTTACTTTAACGTCTGTGGACGTCTCTCCATTGAGAAAACATGCTGTGTTCTGTTTGCTAAAAACTCTTCAATGCAGCCACACAGCTTGTCTAATATTCCTATGCTCGTACTTTGTTTATCAGACGACAGTGCGGAACTGTATGGAACGCCTTCCGGAAGTCAAGGAAAATGGCATCTACCTGGGAGCCTCTATCTAATATTTCCTGGGTCTCATGAACAAATAAAGCGAGTTGGCTCTCACACAATCGCTGTTTCCGGAAGCCATGTTGATTCCTAGAGTAGATTCTGAGTTTGCAGAAATATCATGATACGCGAGCAAAAAACATGTTCTAAATTTTAAAACAGATCGATGTCAGAGATATAGGCCTATAGTTTTGCGTATCTGCTCGACGACCTTTCTTGAAAATTGGGACTACCTGTGCTCTTTTCCAATCATTTGGAAACTTACGTTCCTCTAGAGACTTGCGGTATACGGCTGTTAGAAGATGGGCAAGCTCTTTCGCGTATTCTGTGTAGAATCGAATTGGTATCCCATCAGGTTCAGTGGACGTTCCTCTGTTGAGTGATTTCAGTTGCTTTTCTATTCCTTGGACTCTTATTTCGATGTCAGCCATTTTTTTGTTCGTGCGGTGATTTAGAGAAGGAACTACAGTGCGGTCTTCCTCTGTGAAACAGCTTTGGAAAAAGGTGTTTAGTATTTCAGCTTTACGCGTGTCATCCTCTGTTTCAATGCCATCATCATCATCCCAGAGTGTCTGGATATGTTGTTTCGATCCAGTTACTGATTTAACGTAAGACCAGAACTCCCTAGGATTTTCTGTCAGGTCGGTACATAGAATTTTACTTTCGAATTCACTGAACGCTCCACGAGTAGCCCTCCTTACGCTAACTATGACATCGTTTAGGCTCTGTTTGTCTGAGAGGTTTTTGTTGCGTTTAAACTTGCAGTGAAGCTCTCTTTGTTTTAGCACTAGTTTCCTAACTGTTATTGAACCACAGTTGTCTTCAGTGATGCCTCGTTCTTCGAATCGAGCTCCCATAACCAGCGGACAAGTGTCTGTAGACACCCGAAACAGTGGTTGGATATCGACCTTACTGTCGCTCGCCATATGACCCGACAAGCAGAACACATAGTACAGCGTGTCATCTCATTCCATAGCCCGATCCCTTTGGTTGTCGTCCGCTACCCCTACAGTGGTCCGTCGACGATATTTTATGTCGCGTTTCGTTGCCCTTCATGACAAGCCATCTTGGGCTTACGTTTCAGCAAGATAATCCCCTCCTGCACGTGGCGGGAGTTCCTATTGCTTGTCATAGTGTTTGTCAAACCCTACCCCCTTGGCGACCAAGGTCGCCAGATCTCTCCTCAATTGAGAACGGTTCGGACATTATCGCAGGACCCTCCAACGAACTAGCAATTTTTATGATCTAAAGCACCAATTGGACAGAATTGGGCACGATATCTCTCAGGGGGACATCAAAAACTCTATCATTCAGTGAAAATCCGAACACTGCTTACTTAATGGCCTGAGGTGGACAAAAGCGTTATTCAATTGCCCAATCTGTGAAGCTCTTTCTCTTCAATAATTAATCGAATGTTTCTGAAATTGTAATTACTTGTTTTTCTATACATGTATATCACACCTGACGATTTCCGTCCCACTCGGATAATTCCTTCTTGATATATCTTCTTTTTTTTTGTCTTAAGGTGTGTTATCTGTTGACGTAAGAAACTGACTTCAAACGAAAACAAAACAAGCACTGTAATAGTCACATGTGTTCCAGCAGATTTTGATGAAGATTAGTGGCAGTATTGAAGAAGTGTTGGAAGAACACTGTGTAGCTAGTACGTTGCAGTTTACTGTTCTGGATCGTTACAGACCTATCGAGGAGTTTAAACTAAATTACTTTTCCACACCTTCTTGCCACTGAGTTCAGCGAATCAATTCAAACAGCCTTCCTACTTATGTTGTAATTGTTAACTGCTAATTCCTTGGTTATAAAATTTGCGATAGAGTGGAAGTTAGCAACAGTAGTGGAGAGCTCCATTCGCACCATGAGCAGAACAGACTCTACTAACGGTATACTACGCCTTCCACATCTCTGGAAACGGGTTCTACACAAAGCTGGTGACTATTTTGAAGGGCAGTAACAGGTGCAAACATGTAACTCTTTTGTATCGGTTGTGAATAAATAGTGACTATTTTGAAGGGCAGTAACAGGTGCAAACATGTAACTCTTTTGTATCGGTTGTGAATAAATAGTTGCCACTATTTAATTTCCAACCCTCGTATCTTCAGCACTATGAAAAATTCGTCCTTTACCACACCAGGTACAAAAACATCTGTGAAGTGTTTACAAACATGTGTTTTCAATGTGCGTCTTGAATGAAGTGATATGTTTGGAACGATGTAGAGAAAAACGTATGCTGTTGCCAAAACTTTAAAAACGCTTTTCTTGGTTTATTTGGTAAGTTTACATTGTGCATCTTTTCTACTATTTTGCACATACTTTCCGCATTTGGCTTACGAAATTCGTAATCTAACATCAAAGCTTTTCGTGACAGCAATATGCATTTCATCTCATTCAAGAGAAAAAAATAAAGCATTTATAAAGACGAATTATACTTGACTGAAGCCGTTTTCTAATTCATACCTCGTGTGTATTGAGTACAGTCACGTGTGAAGCTTCAAAATATGGATGAAATCAATGTGTTACTGCTCAGAAATAGCATATATTCATAGGGTGTAAGTCATAACAAAAAAATACACTAAATATGAGCTTCAGCTGAACACGATAAATACAATATGGCGTCTCACAAGTTCTGCATGTGACGTAAAGAGTGTTCTAGCTACTTATTCATTCTGCTTTATGTGGCACGTTGCCATAATATCGTGGAACTCACTGTGTGTCTCACGTGACGAAATGGTTCCTTATCGTGAAATAGCAGGAACTGAAGTCACAAAACTCCTAGAGCGGCACGTCAGCATTACCTAACTGTAACAATTAGCTCATTTTCTCGATCCACTATCGAGACCCTCCTGTGTAGCTAAAAGTCCATGTAAATTTACAGTTCCACAACTAAATCAGTGAGTTTAAATATCATTCAGCACTCAATTATCACTTCAAGATTTCGTTGTACATAAGCATACTTAGTTGCTGTGTTGCACAGCATACACCTTATTGACAGGAAGTTGACGTCTAGAGAGACATTGTTATTCTAAATGCGTTTCAACGCTAGTTAGGGGGAACAGTGGCACTACAGTGTTACTAAGCTCTACAGAGTCAAGGTTTCCTTAGCTGCGTGGCTGTTACCCGACACTCAGCCTACTTCCACACGGCGTGCAAGGTGAGTGATGGTCACGTGGGTTCGACACATCGATGAAGTGCTCCAGTCCCGACGCAGGAGTGAGGGCTGTATGTTATAACTGGACATTTTTGCGGCACTAAAATCGCCACACACTTACGAGACAATCCATCGTGCCGTAACACCATGTGCTTGATCCTTCTGATGCTTGTCATCTTATTCACATGAGAATACAGTATAAATGTTACCCCGGAACATTACGCTAATACTATGTAACAACTTCTCTAGACATGATCATGGCCTCAGTTCGACTGTGTAATAGCGTTCACTTTTCCAGATAGAGGTATGTGAGGGACGAGATGAACGATGCATCGGCAAGCCAGGGTTAAAATCACGACATGCAGAGCAATTCACCAAATGCTAGAGTCCCATTCCACAGACAACTGCGTACTTTATTGCAGCCACGAAAGCTGATCTAGCGGTGACCTGGCGACAATAAAGCATCCAGTTGTCTGTGACAAGGCACAGTAGCATTTGGTGAATTACTCTGCATGTCGTGATTTTAACCCTTGAGTTCCGATGCATCATTCATCTCGTTGCTCACATACCTCGCAATAATTTAGGAAGAGTACTTGTACGGCTAGTATAGGAGTCGTGTAATAACCTTGTATCGAAATCTGAAGATGATATACATGCTTACCGAAATTGCTAATCGACAATACAGTTCGTTTAAGGGCGATCTTTGGATAAGAAGTTCACCTTCTCTCAAGAAATTATTACAGATCGCCCCTTATTGGGTAGGGTGAGTAAACTGATTCTTTACGCTGATTTTCAAGTTGGAAGTTTACAGCCTGCCGAGCGCGGCCACCAGCAAGACTCTTATGGGAACGTAGGACACTGTCTCTGAGAGTGACTGCCCACACAGTGCGCGCCTGTACCGGACTCAGACTTTGATGCAGGAACCGTTCTGCGACTCCCTTGCTATCATAAGTCTGAAGGTTGCACTCTCGCACAGCCAGCCAGTGGACCTAGCTTACAGAATAGCATTACAAGTATCTTTCACCGAAAGGCAATGAAACTGAGAAGTACTTATTAGATTCGCAATCACCGGTGTCTGTTTCGGTTAGTTCCGCATTGTCATGCACCGCCGATAATCTGGAGCAATATTGTAATCTAATGTGGAACAGTGGGTTATTAATTATATACCGAAGAGTTTTGGAAAAAACTGCCCTTAACGTAATCCAGACACACCCACGTATAGAGATTCAGAATGGCGTATGTTCTGCTATAATTACATTATCAGTTGAATATTGGAAATAAGAAACGCTGCGAGAGCGCAAATTGAGTTATCCACGGCTAATAATTTGTTATATGAAGTTTCAGAGAAGCTTCTTTATACTTCAAAGTATATTCACTAGATATACTCTCTCTCACTCCGTCTTCAGGCCACGAGTGGTCTACCGGGACCATCCGACCATCGTGCCATCCTCAGAGGAGGATACAGATAGGAGAGGCGTGTGGTCAGCACACCGCTCTCCTGGTCGTTATGATGGTATTCTTGACCTAAGCCGCTACTATTCCGTCGAGTAGCTCCTCAAAAAATGGTTCAAATGGCTCTGCGCACTATGGGACTTAACATCTATGCTCATGAGTCCCCTAGAACTTAGAACTAATTAAACCTAACTAACCTAAGGATATCACACAACACCCAGTCATCACGAGGCAGAGAAAATCCCTGACCCCGCCTGGAATCGAACCCGAGAACCCGGGCGCGGGAACGCTACCGCGAGCTGCGGACGTAGGACCTCAATTGGCATCACGAGGCTGAGTGCACCTCGAAAAATGGCAACAACGCATGGCGGCTGGATGGTCACCCATCCAAGTGCAAGCCACGCCCAACAGCGCTTAACTTCGGTGATCTCACGGGAACTGGTGTATCCACTGCGGCAAGGCCGTTGCCTTAGTGCAAGGTAGAGAAAATTTTTTTATAGCTGTTAACTTGCTGGGATCCGGAGAGATTCCTTACGAAGAACTTAGACGTGCTATAAACTTTTTCTTCTCTCTTAGCGAATTTGTATTTTTGCAAATTGGCGGTAACTCCGAAATCAGAGAATCTTTGAAAGATCTGTTGTATAAGAGTTAAATATTCTTCCCATTTCACTAGATATAACACTGGATAAATGGCTCTGAGCATCATGGGACTTAACTTCTGAGCTCATCAGTCAGCTAGAATTTAGAACTACTTAAACCTAATCAACCTAAGGACATCACACACGTCCATAGCCGTAGCGGTCGCGCTGTTCCAGACTGTAGCACCTAGAACCGCTCGGTCACCCCGGCCGGCTATAACTTTGGATAAGTTCCTTTGTTCGTGACTTGAAGCACGACAAATCTGACAGCGTTTCTGACTGAAGTGGTAAATATGTTATAACCCGTTTCTCGTCCACTTTCCAACAAAACACAAGCAGTCTACCCTACAACGATAGACCCGTGGCCATGATCGGAAACATACTGTGACGTTACAGTAAACAATTGCACTAGTTACTGAGGAAAACACATCGCACTGTGAATGATTTCAAGACAGATATGTGAATACTGTCAAGCGGTTTAGCATTTCGTAGTGGAATATCACGAAAAAAGCTCACCCTAAGCCGACTGCTAGGTGCAGTAATATTGTGGTGACTAACAGTTTATTCTACTTCATTTCAGTTATTTTTGACGTGAACCTTTTGCGTCTAGTGCTTTAACGGAAAGAAAAGATTAGACTAGAATCATAAAGAATTCAGAGATATGAATTAAAGTTAAGCCGCATATAACGAACAAGGGACAGTCGATGCTCAGAAAGAAGCCGTCAGGCTAATTTAAGCTGAAATAGTATTTAACTGCGTATTATACACCATAATGAAATGAAACAAAATATTTTATGGTTCAAACTGCGCGATATTCCCGTCCTTCGAAATATTCCTTGCCTTCTATTGACCAGCATCTTATGTACTGAAAAAGGAGAACCTATTAGCCAAGGTCGGTTTTCTTGAGGTGAAATTCACACTGGTTTACTTCTCGCTGTGTTAGTGATATCGGTACAGTATTCGTTGTTGCTGCTCAGAAGTAAATGATGCTGTGCAGATTCAGTGAGTCTGTCAGACGTTTCAAATAATATGAAACTGTTATAATATGCTTTTCTTCTAATAAAATGATTTGTAATGTGAATATGTCATGGTTTCTCCCTATTCTTTACATTCTGACATTTGCCACTTTCAGCGTTTCCAATTTTTTTCTCTACAATTTTCAGATGGCGTATTTTTACCTCCGCTCATAAAATAAATTAATAATAAAGGAATCGCACTCTGTAGCAAAGAGAAAACCACGTTATCTGATGAACAAAATTCTAAGTAATGATTTACAGTTGTATTGACTACCAAGTGAATCTGAAAACGCACGTCAGTCAGGCACTCTCTTCATATTACGAAAAGGTAGAGTTGATCTTTATTTCGATTTACGTACGGGCAGTGACACGCTGCAAGTTTTGCATTCAGCTGGACGTTTACTCCCCACTTTAGCGCCACGACTGTCAACGATTGTACGCAGAGCTAACGCATGGAAGCAATCGCTTGCCGCGGAAAGTGAGTTGCAAATCCATAGATCGTTTATCGATATCCAAATTAATAGGAGCTGTGGATAGTTAATGTCTCCATCCATTTCCCGGATTACACACCACCGCAGTAACGGCGCTGCGCCCGTGCTGAGTCTCTGGAAAAGTGAATACGGTTCCAGGCGCTTTTATTTATTCACTGCAGATTAAAAAGAGTGGTTCTTCTAACAAGAATATAATCTGTTCTTTCACTGGTCCATATTACAGTAGTGGGAAGGTACGCTTGTTAATCGATAGGCTCTTACAATGAAAAGATAAACAGAAAACTAATTTTAGCTCCCACGATTTATGAAGTTTGCTTGATATATTTTGAGTGACCGTACGTTTTCAGACAAAGATAGTGAAAACTTATTAATGTTGATGTGGTCACACATCATGCGTCTCCCTACTGCTCTTTTTCTTTACGTTTTGGGCATCTGAGGACCACGTTAATTTGGGTCAACTTCGTTTCCTCCAGTCGTTTTCGTTATCTAATACTCTTTGCAACCTTCTTCGGTCTTCTGTGCATGACAATTTCGTTCTGTATCTAATTCTGTCCCCGAAACCTGAATTATTTTATATATCTCACATTTCTGTAAACCAACTTCCTCCTGATCACTTTTTACCTCTTAGAGCTAGCGCACTTTGCTTCTCTTGTTCATCAGAAACTGTGTTATTTGCTCTGTTAGCCTCCCGTGGTCCATTCTATGGATGTGTCCAAGTAGCACACTCCTTCTTTTCCTGAAGATGTCCGAGAATCTCTCTATCTTGCTACGTAGTTCTAAGTTCGCTTGTCTTCTAAACGGACTATCTGTTTTTCGCGGGCCCAAAATTCTCCAGAGAATCTATCGTTCCTGCAGTTCTAGCCTCTTAGACACTTTTCTTCTAACTAGATTAAGAGTTTCCGCTGCGTATAAGGTTTCAGGGTAATATTTCAACATTGCCATGAGGGAAATATTATTCTTATTATAAATCTTCTTTGTTCGTATATTAAATTCATTTTGTTTATTTTCCATTGTTTCCATTTCTGTCAGCCGAATTGCTATGCATTCACCAAGGAATTTAAAGCTCTCTGCCTTTTGAATTTTCCCCCTTCTATTGTCGCCCGTCTGGGAGCTTCTTTGATGTATGTCATATATTGCATCTTCTCGATAGAAACCTGGAGGTCTGCTTTAGTAGCTTGCTTCTGTGGTTGCCTCTTCTAACGATTTTGACACTGTCTAAGTACCGTCTGTGAATGCTAGACAAACTACCTTTACTCCTCTCTTCATGCACGCCAGTCGTATTTCACCCACATCTTTCATTTCTCGCAGCCACTCCCCGATCACCATATCAAGTACGAAGTTAAAGGGCAAAAGGGGAGAATCAGTCTCCGTGCCCCATCCCGGTTTTAATGGGGAAAGCCTCTATAAACTTTCCTCTGAACTTGACCTTAGATGTCTGTATTGCTTAAGGTCTGTTTAATCGGTTCTAAAATGTGGAACAGCGTTCGTCTATCAATTGAATCATAAGCTTTCTCGAAGTCTACGAATTATTGATTTGTATATTAAAATATAAGGTGTTTCAAAAAGGTTCTTCTGATTCAACAAGACTGGACCGTTGCGCGATCGATAGCTAGCTCCACGTCTTCTGGAACACGATGTTTGGCCTGAAGGAGGCGTGGACATTTGCCGTGAGTGACAATGAGACCGTTTCGAAGAGCGGCAGTCAGTGAAACAGCAGGGACAGCGCATTTCTGCGGGGTGACGGGCTGGCTGTTTGATCTACCGCCCGTGTGACATCCAAGTTGATCTGGCCGAGCATCTTCCAGACACGAGGGACCCGCATCAGAAACGGGAGTGGACACATTATTCCTTTGACTGACGAGGTATGGAGAATATCGGTGGGTTGTCGGCATCCACACATCTCCTGGTGGCTCCAAGCTTTTGCACTGTTTGTCACGGCAGAGCGGTTTTTTATGCTTGGTGAGCTACTTACAGTACGTCGCTTCGGTGCTAAAACTACGCGGCATTCGTAAATACTGATCTTGTTCCCCGCTCTGAGCGTGAGTATTGTGACTAGTTCGCTTCCTGCGAGAGTCTGTGTCCTGCTTCACCAGTATCTGACTCGGCTCATCCTCCTGTTGTTGTTGTTCCCTGTTCCACTGTCTTGCCAGGCGATTTGAGGAACGTGGCGCTCGTATCGAAACGGAACAACTTCCATTTGGTAACTGTCGTAGAATTGTGATTCGGCTGTGTGTTTCAAATTATTGGAGTTTTGTAAATTCCTTTTATGTTCAGTTTGTCATTATTCATGACGTTCAAAATATTTTTTTTCCCTTGGTATGTTCTGCACTAAATCACCAAGGCACTTTCTTTTGTTATTTGGAGACTCAAATTTTATACGTCTTACGCGGCCAAATCTTGATGCATGTATTTTGGTGGGCTATACTTCCAAGCCAAGCTTGGGTTTACGTAGGTGAGGTTTATCAGCCGACCGTTCGTGTCTTCCTACCCCCTATGTTTTCCGTCTCTCGCGACTGTTTAACGTATATACCGTCTCCGCCTCGTGGCGTGATTTGAAGCTTAACCTCGGTTGGCCGCTGAACATCTTTACTATCAGGTGTAGGTGCGAGTGGTTGTCGTGGTCAGTTACGTTATTATCTCTTAGCGACATTTCACATCTATTTTGTCTGTAATAGGTTTGTTTATAAATACACCTGCTGCCAGTCACGATTTTTGTTTATTTACTTTTCGCACGATGCGTTTCGGGAAATTATTCCAGTTTTCAAGTACGTTTTTTTATGTGCATTATGCCATTTCTGTTGATGTCAATGTGTGTGAGTCTGCTTCATTTCGTTGACTTTTACTGCAATACGTAAGAAACACGCGATTTTTTTAGTTGGTTATCGATTCTTTTGGTGAAGTTAGTGGCGAAATTTAGAAGAATTTGTATTTACAGTTTTCTAATGGCCCATTTGTGCAGAGTCCCACACACACTAAACATCACAACAACTTGTTGTACACTTTACACACCGAAAATATCTTACATAAACAAAACAGTTACAAAGATTTTCCTACGAGTCGTTCACAGAGACAACATTATAGGTCTTCCACAGATTATGATATGCTTTTGTAGAGAGGATATTTATCTTAACAATTTGGCTCAACAGTTACTTATACCGACTTTACAATTGTGCTTATTTCTAAGTTTTACTATTTTTATTTATGTATACTATCAAAATGTCTGAAGAAATTCACTGATTCACTTTCAAGTTTTTCGTTTAATATTTTATCTTCACGTGATCCGTAATGTGAGTATATCTCCTGTTCTTTCAGCAAATACATTTTATGTCGTTTATTTAGTTGGAGTACTTTGACATTTTGCTCTGTTTTTCCAAATGGGTGTCCTGTATTATGTATGAATGTTGCTATTCCTGACGTAGTGTGTTTGTTGTGTGAGTAGGCTTTAATGTGCTCTGTGTACCTGGTGTTGAAATTTCGGCCTGTTTGTCCTAGGTAGAAAATGGAGCATTCCTGTCTTGTTACCTTGTATATTTCAGAGTCTGAATATGGATCATGATTACACTTTATATTATGTATTAGTTTTTGTTGTAGTTTATTAGATGTAGAGAACGAAATTTTTACTTTCTGATTTTTGAAAAAATTTGCAGTCTTCTGTGATGCACAACCTATGTATGGGATACTAGATATACGTTTGTTTTTCTCTTTTTCTTCTGTGGTCTTTCTTCACTTTGTCTAAGATTGTGTCAACCATGGATACATTGTAACCATTGGCAACTGCAATCTTTTTCACTGTGTTTATTTCTTGTTGCATGTTTTCTCGGTTCAATGGTATTTTTGTTGCCCTGTTAGCATTGACCTGTATGCTGCCTGTTTTGTCATAATTGGGTGACATGAGGTTGCAGGGATCAGTCATTGTTTTTCCTGTAAATTTTGAATGTGCATGTATTGTCGTGTCTTGTAATATTTAGGTCCACGCTGTCAGCATGTAATCTGATGACTTACGCTTTAACTCATTTTACATAAAAGTCACTTCTGTGTTCATCAGGCTGTCATTCTATGTTTGTGTCTTGCCTACGATCGATGAGTGTGATGGGCAGCGTATCAGGCCCGCTCCAAGTTATTTCAGGGCCGTTCGTCAGGGCCCCATCGCCCGATGCTTCGTGGTTTCATGCCAAGCAACTTTGAATCTTTTTATTTCCTTTTAATGAACTCCTTTTCAGATAAACCTGAATTACTTGTTCGTATTTTAGTCTGACTTATTCTAAAGGTGTTTATTGCGAATGTGAGTGAAATCTTATGGGACTTGCTAAGATCATCAGTCCCTAAGATTACGCACTACTTAACCCATATTATCCTAAGGACAAACACACACACCCAGGCCCGAGGGAGGCAACGAACCTCCGCTGGGACCAGCCGCACATGATGTTTATTGCCTACCTGTTATCAAGACAGTTTTCTTAGAATCTTTGAAGAGATTGTTATGTAAATTCAATTGGAGAAATATTATCTGGCTTCTCTTTTGTACATTTTTGGATAGAGAATAACATTTGTTGTAAATTTAAGCTTTCGTACTTCATGTTCCCATGAATGACTTTTGGACAGTTGAGAACAAGCATCTGAATTAACACTATAATTTTCTTGTTATTTGTTCTTACTGAAATATTTGATAACATTGTTGGTAGATTATTAGTTATTGTTCTTAAATTATTTTCCATAGTTTCGTCCTAATATGTCAAGGTACTGTCGTCCTAATTGCTGAGTCGTTTTCCTGTGGAGTATTAATAAAAAATCTTGGCACGAATGATTTTCAGAACTTAGTTTTCCCGGTCCTTCCACTCGGAGGCAACCTTACGTCAGCATTGTATACCATTCTGTCTTTTGCGGGAAGAATGTGAGAAACATGGGAATTATTAATAACTTTTTAACTTGATTTCTTGTCTTTCAAAATAATCATCCACTCTAAAAACAATGTATTTTTACACGCATGGCAAGCTAGCCACGAGGTACTTTTCAGACTTACGTTTCCGCTCAAAGTGTTCATTTAACTTTCATAAATGTTCAATGTACTCTGTTTTGGGCACGACAAATATCCATGAAATTGTTGAACTCGTCCCAAACTTTTGCGGGCAGTCCCAGAATTACTGCGAACACTGCTCTTGCTATGTGGTGTCGCAGTTCTCCCAAAGGTGTTGAAAGGGGAGGCACGTGGGGCAGAGTCTTTCAGAAAACCGTGTAAAACAGCCGCATACCCCAAGGTCAGGCGACCTTCGACGGCAGTCAAGCAATTCGACGCGTAGCACTGTGCTCTCGACGAAAAACGCGTCACGCAGTTGCAACTTCGTGAACCGGTAATTTAAATCTGACTCCAAGGTAGGCATTTAGTTTCGATGCCTACGTTAAATACCACGTCAGACTTCCAACTCCACTCATGTAGAAGATCTGTAACACTGAAAGAGTTTACATCGCATATTATCAACAACAGCTTCAAGTTACGTAAGTAGAACAGAGCGGATGAACTGAACAGGATGAATAGAAAGTTATATTCAAGATAACATGTATTGGTAAAATATTTCACTTACGCTGAAAAGTATCTGGAATATGAAAAGCTTCTTCGAGATACGTTAGCACCGCTGGAACGTTCGGAGATGTTTCTTTCGGAGCCACCAGGAAAGTAAATTCCTCACAATTATGGAGGTCCTTGGGAGAGCCAGTACTGACAAAATTCCTCAACCTGATGTCAAAGATAGCTGAGAAAGGCGAAATACCTTCAGACATCAAAAAATGGTAATACATCCAACTCCAAAGACGGACATGTGTTCAATGAAACCCAAGTATCTAATGAGTCTTGGCTCCAAAAGTATAGTCACGGAATACCAATTTGTGTTTCTGAGAAATGCAAGACCACTCGACGTAATACTAATCCTCCGACTTATCTTGGAAGACACATTAAATAAAGACAAATCAATGTTTATAGTTAACAGCGCTAAAACAAATGGAGTGAAAGGTTTTCCACAAGTTGTAAAACAATGCAGGTGCGTCAAAGAAAATGAAAGAAAAACATATAGTTGAGAACTTGTTCAAAGACTAGACAGAGTAAGCAGAAAAAGTAACAAAGTTCAAGAAAAAAAATTAGTATTTCTGTCGTAGACGGCAAAGGACTTAGAAAATTAGTTGAACGGAGTGGATCAATTCTTACAAATTGACAGCTAGATGAACATTAAGAAAAATAGAACAAAAACAGTGGAATGCAGTCAATTAAATTAGACGATGTCTATCGAATTAAATGAGGAAATGAGTCACTAAAGGTAGTATAGGAATTTCACAGTTTTGGTCGCAAAATAACTGACGATGAACGATCTAGAGATGATATAAACTGCAAGTTGACAATATAAAAAAATAGCACTTGTTAGTATCGAATATATAGCAAAATGTAAGGAAATCATTTCTGAAAGCGTTTGTCTGGTGTGTAGCCTTGTATGGAAGTGAAGCAGTACACAGAAGAAGATAATAGAAGGTTTGCAATGCGATTCTGCAGAATAGTGCGGTAGTAGATGTCTGGTTTGTGGGGCGCTCAACTGCGCGGTCAGCAGCGCACGTATAAAGTCCTAATCTTTACACAATCTAATCTTTTACACAATCCACTCTTGCCACTGTCACGAATGATGATGATTGTGATAATGATGATGATAAAATGTTGAGGACAACACAACCAACCAGCCCCGGGCAGTAAATATCCCTAACCCGGCCGGGAATAGAGCCAGGGACTCCGTGATCCAGACACAGCAACGCTAGTCACTAGACGACGACCTGCCTTCTAGGGCAGTAGTGCAGATATTGAATAACTAATAACCAGCTACTGAATCGAATTATGGCAAAAAGATATGTATGGCACAGTCTGACCAATTGAATGAAATTGTTGACATCCTCAGGTATCAAGGAATCGTCAGTTTGCTAATGGGGGAAATTACGGACGGTACAATTTGAAAATGTAAACCGAGGCTGGAATATAGTAAGGAATATAGTAAGGAGGTCTCTAGAAGAGCGTAGCGTTCCAAAGCATTGGAAAAGGGCACAGGTCATCCCCGTTTTCAAGAAGGGACGTCGAACAGATGTGCAGAACTGTAGTTGAATTTTGGAACACGTATTATGTTCGAGTATAATGACTTTTCTGAAGACTAAAAATCTAATCTGTAGGAATCAGCATGGGTTTCGAAAAAGACGCTCGTGTGAAACCCAGCTCGCGCTATTCGTCCACGAGACTCAGAGCGCCATAGACACGGGTTCACAGGTAGATGCCGTGTTTCTTGACTTCCGCAAGGCATTCGATACAGGTTCCCCGCAGTGGTTTAATGAACAAAGTAAGAGCGTATGGACTATCAGACCAATTGTCTGATTGGATTGAGGAGTTCCTAAATAACAGAACGCAGCATGTCATTCTCAATGGAGAGAAGTCTTCCGAAGTAAGAGTCATTTCAGGTGTGTCGCAGGGAGTGTTATAGGACCGTTACTATTCACAATATACATAAATGACCTGGTGGATGACATCGGAAGTTCACTGAGGCTTTTTGCAGATGATGCTGTGGTGTATCGATAGGTTGTAACAACAGAAAATTGTACTGAAATGCAGGAGGATCTTCAGCGAATTGACGCATGGTGCAGGGAATGGCAATTGAATCTCAATGTGCTGTGAATACACAGAAAGATAGATCCCCTATCATTTAGCTACAAAATAGCAGGTCAGCAACTGGAAGCAGTTAATTCCATAAATAATCTGGGAGTACGCATTAGGAGTGATTTAAAATGGAATGATCATATAAAGTTGATCGTCGGTAAAGCAGATGCCAGACTGAGAATCATTGGAAGAATCCTAAGTAAATGCAGTCCGAAAACAAAGGAAGTAGGTTACAGTACGCTTGTTCGCCCACTGCCTAAATACTGCTCAGCAGTGTGGCATCCGTACCAGAGTGGGTTGATAGAAGAGATAGAGAAGATCTAACGGAGAGCAGCGCACTTCGTTACAGGATCATTTAGTAATCGCGAAAGCGTTAAGGAGATGATAGATAAACTCCAGTGGATGACTCTGCAGGAGAGACGCTCAGTAGCTCGATACGGGCTTTTGTTAAAGTTTCGAGAACATACCTTCACCGAAGAGTCAAGCAGCATATTGCCCCTCCTACGTATATCTCGCGAAAAGACCATGAGGATAAAATCAGAGAGATTAGAGCCCACACAGAAGCATACCGACAATACTTCTTTCCACGAACAATACGAGACTGGAATAGAAGGGAGAACCGATAGAGGTACTCAGGGTACCCTCCACTACACACCGTCAGGTGGCTTCCGGAGTATGGATGTAGATGTAGAGATTCAAGGGGTATAAGTTGAGGCAGTTATTCGGAGATGAAGAGCTTTGCCCATAACAGACTTGCAGAGAGAGCTGCATCCAAGCAGTCTTCTCAGTGAAAACCACGAAAATATATGTCCCAAATGCAAAGATACAAGGGTGGACAAAAGTAAGGAAACACTACGAAAAATGGGTGCAAGAACATGATTGCAGATTCTAGCCAAGAATGGAGGTTGTGCTGTGGTATTTGATCATGAACGGTACCTATGCAATGTCTTCAATTTGTCGTAAGACTCAATCATGGTTAGAACAGTCCAAAAATGGCTCTGAGCACTATGGGACTTATCTTCTGAGGTCATCAGTCCCCTAGAACTTAGAACTACTTGAACCGAGCCAAGCTAAGGACATCACACACATCCATGATCGAGGCAGGATTCGAACCTGCGATCGTAGTGGTTGTGTGGTTCCAGACTGTAGCACCTAGAACCGCTCGACCACTCCAGCAGGCGTCAGAACAGTGTTCTGGCTGTTGCGAGTGCATAATGTCGGAGCTAAGTGAATTCGTACTTGGACAAGTTGTTAGTAACTGTATAGTAGGTACCTTCGTCCAAGATAGCCGAAGTGTTTAGTGTTTCAGGTACCACCGTATCGAAGATTTATATCACATACAGGAAAAGCAAAAAAGCGGAATGTGCTAAATCAAAATGCAAACGAAAATCAGTGTGTTGAGTGATGGTGACTAACCGTCTATCATCATAAGAAGTCGACAGCTGCAAAAGTCATCGCGGAACAGAATGTAGCACTCCAAAACAGTTTCAACACCAAAATCATTTCTGAAAGCGTTTGTCTGGTGTGTGGTGGCCTTGAATGGAAGTGAATCAGTACACAGAAGAAGATAGCAGATGATTTGAAGTGCGATTCTGCAGAATAGTGCGGTAGTAGAGGATGTTTGGTTTGTGGAGCGCTCAAGTGCGCGGTCAGCAGCGCCCGTACAAAGTCCCATCTTTACACGGTCCAAGAAGCAGGGCACTGCAGGACGACCTGGAATTCCAAAACAACTTACTAGTGATGCAAAACCCCGTTAACAGGAAAACGTGGCGCCGAAGAGATAAAACCTGGACTTTGAACCAAAGAGACAAATTCATTTGGTCGGTGGCGTCTCTTTTCACGCTGTTTTCAACTTCTGGCCGTGTTTAAGTCAGAAGAGTGAACCATGGCCACGGTTGGGTGTTGATCGGGCAGCCATATCGCGGTTTTCCTCGGCCCCACCAATTACTCTGCGACGTCGCATTACTGCCAGGGATTATGTAACCATTATGGCTGATCAGGACCGTCCGGTCAGCCCCCTTGTCTAAGAGGTCAGTGTGTTTGATTGCCATCAAGCCGGACCGGCTCCTAATCCCGGCGGCGTTGGAGATTTTCTACACTCGAGAAATTGGGTGTAGTGTTGTCCTACTCATCATTTCACTGTTATCAACACGCAGGTCGCCTAGTGTGTGGTGTCAACTGCAAGGACTTGCAGCTCTTCGGCCGAACTCCCCGAGCTGGAGACTCCCGGCCGTCAGTGCCATATGATCATCCATTCGGGTCGATCCGATGGTACAGTGCTTGTTCCTCAATGATGATGCTGTGTTACAACACGAACGGCCCTTGTTCTCACAGCTCACATCGTCCATGACTGGTCTTGTTAGCATGAGAATGAATTGCTCCATCTCTCCTGACCACCACAGTCACCAGATCATAGACTACTGGCCATTAAAATTGCTACACCAAGAAGAAATGCAGACGATAAACGGGTATTCATTGGACAAAGATATTATACTACAACTCACATGTGATTACATTTTCACGCAATTTGGGAGCATAGATCCTGAGAAATCAGTACCCACAACAACAACCTCTGGCCGTAATAACATCCTTGATACGCCTGGGCATTGAGTCAAACAGAGCTTGGATAGCGTGTACAGGTACAGCTGCCCATTCAGCTTCAACACGATACCACAGTTCATCAAGGGTAGTGACTGGCGTATTGTGACGAGCCAGTTGCTCGGCCACCATTGACCAGACGTTTTCATTTGGTGAAAGATCTGGAGAATGTGCTGGCCACGACAGCAGCCGAACATTTTGTGTATCGAGAAAGGCCCATATAGGACCTGGAGCACGCGGTCGTGCATTATCCTGATGAAATGTAGGGTTTCGCAGGGATCGAATGGAGGGTAGAGCCACGGGTCGTAGCACATCTGAAATATAACGTCCATTGTTCAAAGTGCCGTAAGTGCGAACAAGAGGTGACCGAGACGTGTAACCAATGGCATCCCATACCATCACGCCGTGTGATACGCAAGTAGGCGATGACGAATACAAGCTTCCAATGTGCGTTCACCGCGATGTCGCCAAACACGGATGCGACCATCATGATGCTGTAAACAGAACCTGGATTCATCCGAAAAAATGACGTTTTGCCATTCGTGCACCCACGTTCGTCGTTGAGTACACCATCGCAGGCGCTCCTGTCTGTGATCCAGCGTCAAGGCCTCCGAGCTCATAGTCCATGCTACTGCAAACGTCGTCGAACTGTTCGTGCAGATGGTAGTTGTCTTGTCCCGAGCTGTTGACTCAGGGATTGAGACGTAGCTGCACGATCCGTTACAGCCAAGCGGATAAGGTGCCTGCCAACTCGACTGCTAGTGATACGAGGCTGTTGGGCTCCAGCACGGCATTCCGTATTACCCTCCTGAACCCACCGATTCCATATTATGATACAGTCATTGGGTCTCGACCAACGCGAGCAGGAATGGTGCGATACGATAAACCGCAATCGTGATAGCCTACAATCCGATATTTATCAAAGACGGAAACGTGATGGTGCGCATTTCGCCTCCTTCCACCAGGCATCACGACAACGTTTCACCAGGCAACGCCGATCAACTGCGGTTTGTGTATGAGAAATCGGCTGCAAACTTTCCTCATGTCGGCACGTTGTAGGTGTCGACACCGTGTCAACCCTGTGTGAATGCTCTGCAAAGACGTCATGTTTGTGGTGTAGCAATTTTAATGGCCAGTAGTGTATTAATGAGCCTTTATCGTCTACTTCGGAGAGAAGAATGCGTGATCGCTATCGACATCCATCATCGTTTCCTGAAACTGAAGCTGTTTTACACGAAGAGCAGCGTAAAATTCTCTTGAATTCTCTACAGGTACTTATCCATTCCGAGTCAACTGAAGTTGTTTTGATTGACAAAGGTTTTTCTGCGCTGTGATAATGAGTTTGTGAAGTTTCCATAGTTTTGCACACCCTCTCTGTATCCAAACACTTCGGTGTACGAAGACAATGTAACCACGCTGGCGGAGCGGACGGATTCCCGCGTGGCACGGCGGATCCGTGCAGACGCTGGTGCGCTGACACAGGACATGCATACTGCAGCCGCGGGCCGCGTCTGTCTGCAGGAGATAAGAGGGAGCGGCCCCTGGCGTCAGCAGATGCGGTGGCGATACGCGGCGTGTCTTATCAGCGCGGCGAGTCCGGGCCGCCACTAGAGACGTGCTGACGCGCCACGCCTCGCACCCCTCGAGCACCCGATCCCGCCCAGCCGCGCTGACCGCCAGCCGGCCTCTCTCTGCTGCCGCAGCGCACGCCTCCCTCCGACACGCACGCCGCTGCCACGCTCGCTAGCGCCCACAAGAAATGGCAATAAAAGGACGTAGCACGAGATACGTCCACTGTAATTTCGACAGCTGGGCAGATCAGTCCATATTATAAAAATGTATGTGTAGTCTGCTCAGAATGTCGTGGCCGGTAACTGCGCAGATGGGAATGCGGTAGTGGCGGGGGTTACGGACATGCGTCGCAGCGGAAATATCGAGCACTGGAGAGGATGATCGTTCTAAAGTGAAGCCTACACTCACATTTTTTGTAGATATTAAGTGAAGCCACTCCACGTCCACACTCGCAAGGTGACCATCCAAAAAGATCTGCTGTCACCTCTGCTTTAGATCCGACAAAAATGCATCGATTTATTTTCGCCTGGCTTCTTAACCATTTGTAACTTTCAGAGAAGCTTTTTGGACAACCTGGTTGTGGAGAGAAGCAGCGATTAGTATGATTAACCAATAATTCAAGAAAAGCTTCTGTAAAGTTTGGAAGGTAGGAGACGAGATACTGGCAGAAGTAAAGCTGTGAGTACCGGGCGTGAGTCGTGCTTCGGTAGCTCAGATGGTAGAGCACTTGCCCGCGAAAGGCAAAGGTCCCGAGTTCGAGTCTCGGTCGGGCACACAGTTTTAATCTGCCAGGAAGTTTCAATTCAAGAACAGTCTTAATCGCATTTGTTATTGTTATAATAACGCCAACCGGTTTCAACCCGACGTAGGCGTCATCTTCTGGGTGTTTATACCATTGGTCGACTACTGGTGGTGTCGCTCCTATAGTTTCCTGCAGTTATGTAGACAGGAGTGACACCAGAGCAGTCGACCAATGGTGTAAACTCCCAGAAGATGACGCCTACGTCGGGGTGAAACCGGTTGGCGGTATTATAATAATAATAAATGCGATTAAGAATGTTCTTGAATTATTGGTTGCAGAGAAGCGTTATGAGTGGCGAATTTTGAGTAAAACTCATCAATCTTTCTGGTTGCCATGTTAAAATTTGCTTATTTTGTCGAACCACAGCGGTGTTTAAACAGCTTCACTCTGCTAACATGTTGTAAAGATACAATGGTGAGAGAATTCTGAAACAGTCGTTTATTACACTAAAGAGCCAGAGAAACTGGTACACCTGCCTAATATCGTGTAGGGACCCCATCAGCTCGCAGAAGTACCGCAACACAACGTGGCATGGACTCGACTAATGTCTGAAGTAGTGCTGGAGGGAATTAACACCATGAATCCTGGAGAGCTACCCATGAATCCGTAAGAGTACGAGCGGCGGAGATCTCGTCTGAACAGCACGTTACAGTGCTCAATAATGTTCATGTCTGGGGAGTTTGGCGGGCAGCGGAAGTGTTTAGACTCAGAAGAGTTTTCCTGGAGTCACTCTGTAGCAATTCCGGACGTGTGGGGGGTCGAATTGTCTCCTTGGAATTGCCGAAGACCGTCAGAATGCAAAATGGACATGAATCGATGCAGGTAATCAGACAGGTTGCTTACGTACGTGTCACCTGTCACAGTCGTATCTATACGCATCAGGGGTCCCATATCACTCCAACTGCACACGCCCCACGCCATTACAGAACCTCCACCAGCTTCAACAGTCCCTTGCTGACATGCAGGGTGCATGGATTCTTGAGGTTGCCTCCACAACCGTACACGTCCATCTACTCGATACAATTTCAAACGAAACTCGTTCAACCAGACAACATGTTTCCATTCATCAACGGTCCAATATCAGTGTTGATGGACCCAGGTCAGGCGTAAAGCTTTGTGTCGTGCACTCATCAAGGGTAGATGAATGGGCGTTTGGCTCCAAAAGCCGATATCGATGATTTTTCTTTGAATGATTCGCACGCTGACACTTGTTGATGGCCAAGCCTTGAAATCTGCAGCAATTTGTGTAGCGTTGCATTTCTATCACGTTGAATGACTATCTTCTGTCGTCGTTGGTCCCGTTCTTGCAGCTTCTTTTTCCGGCCATAGCGAGGTTGGAGATTTAATGTTTTTCCAGATTCCTGATATCCACGGTACACTTGTGAAATGGTCGTATGGGAAAATCCCCACTTGATCTGTACCTCAGAGATGCTATGTCCCATCGATCATGCGTTGACTATAGCAAAACGTTCAATTCACTTAATTCCTGATAACCTGCCATTGTAGCAGCAGCAACCGATCCAACGACTTGTCATATGTAGACGTTGTCGATAGCAACGCCGTGTTCTGCCTGTTTACATCCTTTGTATTTGAATATGTATATCTATACCAGTTTCTTTGGCGTTTTAGCGTAAGTTTATTAAGTGAGGAACAGAAGAAAAGCAAGGTCAGTAACTTATAGGGAAGCACATCCTTGGTACAAAAGAATGCGTAATGTCTTCAGCTCTGTTGATCCAAAATTCATAGCATTTCTTGTTTCACCAACTATCGATGGATCTAAAAAATCATATCCTTTCATCGAGAATATATGTAGTTAGTGGAATAGCATGGTAGATAGCGTGCTATCATTTTCCAAAATCTCATTTCGATATCTGAAACCGTTTATGAAACTCTGGCTTAATTGCTGGCGCACCGCGATCGCAAGTGAGTGTACTACGTCGGAAAAATTTTCTCGAGGTTGGTGACGGATGGATACCTCTACCCAAGTCTAACTGACGCAAAATCATAACGATCTCTGTTTCTCGTTGCAAACTTTTCCTAATTTCACGCAGTGTTTTACTTTCACGTAAATATCACAATAAGTATGACCCCTAACGAAATGATGGGCACATCATCATGAGTTTAATATGTAAAGCTATAAGTAAAGCAAAAATGAAAACTTTTTTACTGAATAATTTCTCTAAAATCGTTTGAGAATGATTTCAGACTGTACGCCTCGATTCTGTCATGGCAGACCGACCGAACGATAGAAAACACTTGTCGGCCTCCCCTTCCGAAGAAAATAATGAGCTCGCCCAGCACTCTGGACAACTGGTCACTGAACATTGATGATCGTATCCTGCGGACTATGTGAGAGGCGTTCAGTAAGAAACGCAACACATTTCTTTGTCGACCAATTTTGGTTGAAAAAACGTATGGCAGGTCCCCCTGACTCGACGCACTACGCTACTTCAACCACCGAGCCACTGTTGGTTGCCAAAAAGAAACTGCACTGAGTCGAGCTAACAGACACTAGTCATAGAATTCGGTACAAAAAGGAACCAAAGAAAAGACAGTGTCATTCTACGTTATTCATTATTTAACTCAAAAATAATTTAGTTGCGAATAAATTTGCTTTATTGATTTGCTTATTGGAATAACTACCCAGACAGAAATTTATTCGAATAACATTCATCTCTGCTTACCACTCTACCTTGCACTTCCTTCCTCTTTCCATTGAGCGCACTTAATACTATCAATTGTACAGAGGCCTGTTAGTTAATTTGCTCGATTTACTCAGGAGAGTCCCAGTGTAGCTGGATTAAAGTTCTTTGTTAATTATACATGAAACTGACAGTTGTAATCTGGTGACTGGCCCCTCAATATAAATCTTTTTCATTTGTTCTTCTAAAACATGTCTCAATATCAGTGACGTTTTATCATCCGACTGAATGGGAGCATTGTTGCATCAGCTATTCTTTCACACAAATTTACAGATCGACAGTTAGATCGATGATTTCAATAACATTCGGTTTTCGGCTATCACTTTAATTTTCACTATGGTAATTCTTAGTGAATCTCAGGCGTACACCCGCAATGCGTGCGAGATGAGTGATGGGTAGCGAGCGCGGATCATTCATTTTCACCATGTGGATGCAGTGCTCTATTGCTTACTGCAGTACAGATATCACCGGCAAGCCGGATCGCAGCGATATGAGAAGGAAAACATACGGCCAGTAGCCTGAATATCAAATGTTTTATCTGCAACTCACCAGGTAAGTCATAGTTCATTGTTAGCAGTTAACCTGTTACATTGTAGAACTGAACTGCTTCTTCAGAGTCATTCGCTTTTCTGTAGTCTAACTGACAGTTCCTCAGTTTCTCCTCACCTTTTGCTGCTAGCATCACAGTGGAGTACAAGCACAGTGTATGTGTATATGTTTGGGACCTCATCCTAAACTTATGGATTGATTTCAACCAAATTTAGCACAAAGACAGCAATCTTCACAAGGATACATGCAAAAACGTATTTTTTTCCAGCCCCTGATGCGTAGGCTGCCTTGCATGACAGGCATGTTGCATGGCATCAGTTGCTGAAAAAAGCATGTATCGCAGAGCAGCCTATATTCAGGGGCAAGAATGGTTGTCCAGTTCCTGACATGTATACTCTCTTGCATTTCTGGTGTGTAATTTTAGAGTAGTATCACCCTTCTTTAACTACCTGATTTGCATGGTGGCCTGTACACCAGAGGCAAATAAATGATTTTCAAGACCCTGACGTGTAGTCTGCCCTGTGTGAGACATGTGTTGCGGGAGTAGTGTGGGCCAGCTTTATTGAACTTTAGTGCAGAGGCTACTAGATATGCTGATGAGTGTGTGTGTGTGAGGGGGGGGGGGGGCAGGTTGAGATGGAAAAGGTAGAGCGGGAGGCAGCAATGGAAAAAAGAGAGGGGTGGAGGATACTGTCAGAGGAAAGGAGAGGGAGATATGGTGATAGGAAGAGAGGGTGGACAAAATGGACAAAGAGAGGAGGAGAAGAAGATGGAGAGACAGAAAAGAGAGGATGTGATATATGTGGGAGTATGAGGTGGATAACCAGAGGGGGTAAGAAACTGACACAGAGAGGAGGAGGAGGAAGTGTATTCCATGTGTCAAACCCATAGTCAGGGGATGCCGTGGGGGAAAAGTCTAGTAGGGGATAACTCAGAACGGCACAGGGAACGGCCGCGGCTGCAGCATGAGAAGATTGACTAGAAGCGTTATGAGAGCGGCTGTCGTTACAGCCGGGCAGGATGACGAAGCGCGCTGTAGAGATGCGGCCAGCAGAGCAAACAATGGCGGGCCAAATGAGCTCTCAGCACGGGACGGGACAAGTGCGCCGCGATGAAACGCGGCCTGCCGCATTACGGGACATTGTGACGCGCGCGGTCTGCCCCCACGTGAGGGCGCCGCCCCACCACACCTGCGGTTAGCGACGGCTGCCTCGTTCTTTTCTAAATAATATATCAACCGGTGCAACAGCGCAAACAGGCCAGTCCTGGTCGTAATGCTTAGCTGTGCAGGAAGCCGAAGTTCACACATCACTGAAGAACCACACTTACGAGCTGCCTGTCAAGACGCTCCAAGGACATCAAAGGGAAACAGTGGTTAGAAGGGAGTGAGGTATCATTGTAGCCTACACTCGGTGCTATTCAAACTTTTCACTGAACCAGCAGTAAATGAAACCAAGGGGAGGTTTCTAAAGGGAATTAAAGGGGGTAGGACGTCAAACGGGACGACTTGGAGCAGGAGAGACACCACAGGACATTTTAATCTCCACTGTCTATACCTGTTCAAATAAATTCATAAAAATTTGTCAGAATGACCAGAAAAGATTCAGGATTTACACTTATAGTGGTGGAAGTTCAAAAATATAAGAAAATAATTTATTTTTTTACATTTGTATTTCACCTTTTTTTCACTTACCTCTGCCTGCATTTGTTGCTATAGGTACACTTTTCTTCATATGTAAGGGAGATTCTTCGATGAATTTTGCACAGCATACAAATCATGCTTACAAGTCTATGACACTTCAGAATTTTCCAAATCTATTAAAAACTGTGGTAAAATTGAGATAATTAACTATAAAATTTGAGTTTTTCTAAACATGAAGTTATATAACAGCACATTCATTTGTTCATAAATTAAATAATTTCTAGAGTTTCATACACCTGTAAGTATGGTTTGTATGCTGTGCAGAATTCATCGAAGAATCTCTCTTACTTATGAAGAAACGTGTACCTATAGCAACAAACGCAGCCAATAGAAGTGAAAAAATGATGAACTTTCACATGTAAAAAAAATATTTTGTTATGTTTTTGAACTTCCACAGCTGTTAGTGTGAAACATGAATCCTTCCTCGTCATGCTGACATGAATTTATTCGTAAAAGTATAGACAGTGGGAATTAAAATGTTCTGCAGTGTCTCTCCTGCTCCAAGACGGCGCGTTTGACATCCCCCCCCCCCCCCCTTAAGAAGTAGAAATGAAAACTTTGAGGTTTACCGATGCTATTGTAATCCTATTAATCGTCCTGGAAGAGCAGGCGAATGGAATTGATAGTGTCCTGAAAAATTGTGAGATGAACACCAATAAAAGTAAAAAGAGCCTCATGGAATGCAGTCAAATTATATCAGGCGGTTTTGCAGGAATTATACTGCGAAGGAGCACTTGCTAAGAACAACCGACACTTGATAGGAACAACCGACCAATGACAGTAAAAGAAAATGTACGAGAGGGAGGAACGTGTTAACTGAAGCCAAGCTTGTCACGGACGCCTGTATGCATTCAGCAGTTCATGTAGTATGGTGTTTGACAGAGGCTGTTGTAGAATCGAGCAGTGCGATATTCCGTGTGTATGGAAGACATGATTTGAGTACTTACAAACGCTCACGAGCAACTGAACGACCCAGATCTGGTCTGTTACTACTGTGAACACGGTACTAGCTGCATGCAAAAGTGTCATCTCATAACTAAAAAAAGGCCAGTGAAGACGGAAATGCGAAATCATGTCGGTGACCGTGTACAGACTACCACACGATAAGAGGACCGACACGTGACCCTAGTGGCGAAAAGGAAGGGATCTGTAACTCCTAGGGAGACCGCTGCAGACGTTGCCGTAGCTACCGTTGCCAGAACAACTTTGCGGCGACTAAATAACGCTGATTTGTACCCTCTGAAGCCTGTCCAATTTTATTACTTCATCATCAAGATGAGATCCCGTTGGTGTAGAGAGAATTTTGGTTGTGGTCAGCAACATTGGTCCAGAGTGATATTCTCTGACGAAACCCGCTTCACTGTGCCAAGTGATTCTGGCCACCAAGTAGTCTGGGGAGAGACGGGAACATTTACATACTACAGAAGGTTCATGAGCTTTATTGGTATAGCTTAAGTGCTATGGTGTTGGCAAGCATTATACACACCGGTCGTACACTCTTGCACATCAGCGAGGTACTGTTGCATTACAGCGGTATTGCAGGGAGATTATTCTAGTCATGTCCATCTATTAACGGGTGCCTTAGGTCCCGACTTCCTGCTTATGTACGACAATGCCCGTGTGCACTGGAAAGTGAAGATATGGAACGTATGGAATGACCTATGTAGAATGACGGCATTCACGACCGGGTGACATGGCTGTTGATATACTTTCCGGGATGTGAGGTCGTGGTCCAAGAACTTTTCTGCTCCTTACGTTTCGTCCAGGACTGCGCTGGACTTCCTCAGAGGCGCTGCTCCGCTGAGTCTTGCCGATTGACTGGTCGGGTGTTTGAGAGCGACTTATATATTGTGAGAAAGGGGGGCGTGGTTCAGGTGACACGTGATGAGCACTGATAATCCATATCAAAGATAAGGTTGACTATCGATTACTACCTTGTCAAAGATAAAAATTGTTAGCAATTTTGTAGAGCCACTGTCCATATATCGCTAAGTTTCATAGCCTCCTCTTTCCTATTAAATTTATCGTGATCTTTAAAAATTTGAATAGCTTCTCTATATAGCCGTGGATAGTAATTTAACGTTGTAGATAAAACTTCGGTATCCGAAAACTTCATTTGGTGGTTGCCTGGTTGAAGAGCATGTTCCACTACACCTGATTTTTCTATTTTTCCAAGTCGACAAAGACTTTCATGCTCCTTCAGTCGCGTATTTACGCTTCTTTTGGTAGTACCAATATAAACTTTACTGCAGGTACACGGAATTTTATACACACAATATGTCGACAGGGGAGGGCGTTTATCCTTCACAGATCGTAGTACTTGACTTATTTTCTCTGTTGGTTTAAAGACCGGTTTTATGTCATGTTTTCGTAAAATCTTACCGATCCGATCTGTTACTTTTTTAATAAAAGGGTCTTTAAACCAGCAGAAAAGTTCTTGGACCACGACCTCACATCCCGGAAAGTATATCAACAGCCAATGATCTATGTACGCTTCGGGCCCAAACCCTATAGTGCATGCCTGGGATGCTCTTGTCGGACTTGTTTCTCAACGAACACCCCCTCCCCGAACTGTGCAATAACTGAAAATCGCCTTGAGAGAGAAGTGGTACAATATCGCCCAAGGGCTCCTCAAACGTTTGGTAGCTAGCATGAATAACAGGCGAAGAAACAGCATTAGTGCCCCAGGAGAGCATACTCCTTATTGATAGTCCGATCTGGACCTTTATGTTGAGAGCCTGACCTGTGTCAAACACGAACGTTATTCATGTTAACCTGATTTTCCATGTGGTGAAATCTGTACCAATTGTCGTCATAAGTATATCACTCCAGCTCTATTACGTATGCACTATGTTTCACGTCGTCCATCATTGCCTGTGGTTATTCCTGTCCAATAACGTCTGTGTTGTTCACCAGTTGTCTAACATTGTCGATTAGGGATCAAGACACGAAAACTAGAAGATGAGTTTTGCTATTTGGGCAGCAAAATAACTGATGGTCGCCCGAAATAGAAAGGAAGTAAAATGCAGAATGGCGACAGCACAAAAAGCATTTTGGAAAAACAGAAATTTGTTAAGATCTACTACGAATTTAAACGTTATCTGAAGGTGTTTGTCTGCTGTGTAACTTTGTGCAGAAGAGAAACGTCGACGACAGGTTGATCACACAAGAAGAGAATAGACGCTATTTACATTGGATGCTACAGATGAATGCTGAATGATAGATTGATAGATAGAGTAAGTGAAGAGGAGGTATTGAATCGAGAGGAGGACAAAACAAATTCCTGGCACATCTTGGCTAAAAGAAGGGATGAAAGGATTGATGAATCACCAATTGGTAATGAAGGTGAGTCTGGGTGGTAAAAACCGTAGACGGGAACCAAGGAATGAATACAGAAGCATGTTCAAATAGATGTAGGTCGCAGCAGTTCACCGGAGATGAAGAGGCTTGCACCAGTAAACCCTCCAGTCCCCGGTTCTTTAAACAACTGAATTACCATGTATAAAATAGCTTCAAGCGTCTGATTACTTTACAAATGAGTTAATATTTAAATATTTGACGTTAAACACATAAAACCGTTAAAGCGAGAAAAAGTTTAGGAGAGATTTGAAATTACATTTAAAATTAGTGGGAATTTGCTAAGTGCTCTCATTTTCAAATGATGGATGGATAATGTCTACGGATGCTGCGCACTATGAGTTATAGTGACTCAACACATGAACACCATTTCTAATTTTTACACTTGCCCTATTGTCTTAACATTAGATTACACGTTAGATTATACGTTTTAATAAATAAGTTGTAAAAGCATTTCAAATTTCTAACTTTTACGAAATACTAAAAATTAAATTTTTGTAGACGCTGGAAGCAGTTAGGCAGGCAACCTGTGACCCAATCCACGTGACAAATATCGTTTAGTATTATCGATATAGCTGCATCAAACCAGTCTTCGAAGTTAAGACCACAACACGAAGTGATAAACGTATTAGAAATAGTTGATAGTAACCAACCAGTTAGCCAATAAGGTAATTTTCATTTTTAAAGTGGTTGTTTGAGAACGTAACGTTTTTGAATTCAGCGTAGGTAAAAGTTGCTAACTTCACACATTCGTTTTGTCATACACTATTCGCCTAACAAACATTTTGGCCCATAGTTTTAAAACTAAAAGACTGAATTTTACATGGACATATATCTAAATTTTTTGTTCTTTCTAAACTCATGTAGTTTTTCATAACGAAGTTAATAAATCGTGTTAATTACGTTAATGATTTAAGTTACTTGCATTTTTAAATCACATTAATTCATTAAATCATTAATTCTGTAGTAGAACTTCACAGAATTTACTAAGAAACCTGAACAAGGACATTATTCCAACGGGTTGTGTTGGCCACATCTGGAAGGTCACTTCAGTCATCGCCTAGGCAAAGCTCACCCTCGTCCATACTCTGATCTTCCCTGTCGTAACGTATGCAGTAGAAACTTGGATGATGAATACGGCGAACAGTCACAGGATTGATGCTTTGTAAATAAGCTGCTATAGAAGATTACTCTGAATACCACGGACAGCACATATAATTAATGAATCGATTCTGAGGCACCTCGGCTTTAGAACAAGACTGTTGACGCAAAGGAATTATGCTGCTAGAGTGGGCATTGATATAAATCGTTGTGGAAAGTGGAAAATCTGCGCCGGACCTCCTGCTTGCTACACAAATGCACTGATCCCTGCGCCGTGCAGACACAGTCATCACCGCAACTGCACGGACTATCGTAGTAGGCCTCCCGTCAGGCGCTCATTCTCACCTTACCTGCACACTATCCTCATTTCTGACAGCATTTAACCGATTTCCGTAAAATTTGGAGAACGGTGTGCATCTACATTGAAGTCATCAATTTATCGTCCTCACTTTAATTATATAGGTGATGTCCGTTCGTTCTGAATGTCCGAAAGAACAAACACCATGTTTAAACCGTACATTGTCAACTGTGAACCAAAAATTAGATGAAATATTTTGGTCATTTTACCGAAATCAAGAGGCAATGGAAAGAGAAATCACAGACTGAAAACGGCCGAAGACCAAGAGGACGCGCACCAATTTGGTGAACAGACCATATTACGAGCATGACAGGGATGGGCGTGCTGCAAGCAAGTCACCATGCCCAAGACAGAGCTTTGGGGTGGCAGGTGGTCAAGAGACTTGTTAAGTGATGTCATTACACCCTTGCGTTGGGTTAGACCAAATAGAAGGGGGAGAGAGAGATTGTTGCAATTATGGTAATGCTTTTCCTGTTAATCCACGAATGTCTTTCAAGTCCGTATCCGTGAGCTACTGACCCAAGCAGATTGCTTATCAGGATGACTTCATTCATCGTGTCAAGCACTTAATTCATATTCCGTACGCGCGTTCATCATCATACCATTTAGTATCATGAAACCAGTATCATCATTATTAAGATTCTACTTGAGAAGTCAATGTAAGACTTCATTTCTTGATTTACGTCAGTCAGTAAGAACGAATATAATGCTTTTGGTCATGATGGTGGTCCAAATACCTGTCCGGTTATCCAAATTTATGTTTTCCGTGATTTCCCTAAATCGGTTCAGGTGAGTGACGGATTGGTTCCTTTGAAAGAGGACCCGCAGTTTTCTTCGTCATCTCAACCCAATAAGAGTTTATGTTGCGTCGTTAGAGACCGCGACGTTGACGGGGCGTTCAACCCTAAGGCTCGATGCACACGGGCGACGTATTATCGCGAGCTCCCAGCGTCATTTTCTCGCGCGTTTCTGCAGTGCATCTGGAACAATGGAGCCGCGCACACTACCACAGTGACGCTACGAACCAGTCGCTTTCTCTCTGTGAGAGAATTGTGCTCGCCGGCCGCCAGTGCATCGCAGCGGTCTCGCACGCTGCCGCGAAGCAGCAGCGGAGGTCTGTGAACGGGGCAGTGCACACGCGTCCGCAACCCCAGCTACAGCTGCCGTCTGCTTGCCCTGTGTGCAGCCAGTTTGGCCGTGCAACTGTTCACTGAAGATGTGAAAAAAAGTACCTTCAACTATGAGGCACAACTCGCAACGATTACGAAGGGAGACACACTGTTTCAAGTGTGTCTAAAGTTTTGTGACGGTTTCGCTGCCAAACCGAATCGGGAGAAGAACGATTTAGGCAAAAATCAGCGTTGAACTATTTTGCGTTCGGGGTCTAGATGTGGCGTTTGCGTGAATGTAGCAACTTAAATCATGAATAGCGCTAAGCAGCTAACGGTTTGCTCCGTGCGAGATCCCTATCATTTAAATGAAAAAATATATAATTAACAACAAGAGTTTAAAATAAATTCAGCAACCTCAGGCGGTCCAATTAAACAATGTCATATTGTACTGATGCTACAAAATACATAATTTATCACATTTCAATATTGTTACAAACCGAATAGTCTTTCACATTTAGGAATGAACTGATTCAGTGTTCACTAAGAGTGGTACTGATCAGATTTAGATACATTTGTTGCTGTGGTACTTTGCCAGCATTGTGCATTGCCAGCGAAAATATTTCTTCATTTTTCTTTGCGTTCATGGGATTTCATTGTCCAGATGACAATAGCATGCTTCTCAAAACACTCGGAATTTCTCAGCCACCTTTGTTCTGCGAATTTCTGTAGGCACTCTTTGTGCAAGACTCACCACAAAACCATGCGGAATAGCCGCGCGTTCTAGGGCGCCTTTCCACGGTTCGCGCAGCTGCCCCCGACGGAGGTTCGAGTGCTCCCTCGGGCATAGGTGTGTGTGTGTTGTCCTTAGCGTAACTTAGTTTAAGTTAATTTAAGTAGTGTGTAAGCCTATGGACCGATGACCTCAGCAGTTTGGTCCCACAGGAACTCACCACTTACCACAAAGCTTCACAATCTTTCCTTACTCTTTTACGCTGTGTAATGTGGCCAATTCTGTATTAATAAAATAGATCAATTAGAGTGTAACCACTACCTAGATGTCTCGAAAAGATGAACTGTTGACTTTACACTCCTGTTTTACTATTAATTGAAAAAACGACTGTACAATCATTTCAAAATAAAGATTGCAATTTCATCTTCTCTTACACATATAAACAATGTCAAGACTGCTCCTTCCAAAGGCCGTGAACTAAATGCTTGGTGAGTCCAAAACCTTCAGCTGTGTCCGTATTGTATTCATAAACGAAATAAGCTAACATTGCCTGCTTTGTTCTGCCGAAGTGAATACTGGTTGGCTCCCAATCTAGTACTGCTGCACGATTATCGCTGCGAAGCCGCTGTGTGTGCACTGAAACGATCTCACTGCGAGCACGTGCGGCTGTTACTCGCTCTTTTCCTTCGAGTCTAAATTTATTAGTTTGGTGAGCTGGCGAGACGTACCAGGACAGGGTCCCCTCGCCGTTTATCGGGCCGCTCAGAGAGCTCCGTTCATCTCTGACAGCACCCAGAAGCAGTGTAGGCATCACGACATGCACTGCCGTGGCTCGCCCGTTTCGCAGGGGCGTGTCGGCAGCACCGCAGTTATCTCGTGCTTTCATCACTCAAGCCGCCATTTCTCTCTGACGCAACTCCTCGATCCACTTCGCGAGGCCGTCCGCACGCTGTTCCATTGCTCTCATCTAGTAAACGTCCTCACTAGCGGCAGAGACTGAACACGGATTCTCTATGTGGCAGACGCATCAGCAACAGAGACTGCAGCAATATTAACGCCACTAATGGTGCATTTCCCATAAAATGCCTTTCACACTATTTTAATTGTTATTGTTCGCTGTAGATGAGAAAGACATGGTAGAAACACTACTGTGTGTGGTGGTCTTCAGTCCTGAGACTGGTTTCATGCAGCTCTCCATGCTACTCTGTCCTGTGCGAGCTTCTTCATCTCCCAGTACCTATTGAACCTACATCCTTCTGAATCTGCTTTGTGTATTCATCTCCTGGCCTCGCTCTACGATTTTTACCCTCCACGCTATCCACCAATACTAAGTTGGTGATCCCTTGATGCCTCAGAACATGTCCCACCAACCGATCCTTTCTTCTGGTCAAGTTGTGCCACAAACTTCTCTTCTCCCCAATCTTATTCAATACTTCCTCATTAGTTATGTGATCTACCCATCTTGGAAGAGCAGTTGAATGGAATGGACAGTGTCTTGAAAGGAGGATATAAGATGAACATCAACAAAAGCAAAACGAGGATAATGGAATGTAGTCGAATTAAGTCGGGTGATGCTGAGGGAATTAGATTAGGAAATGAGACACTTAAGGTAGTAAAGGAGTTTTGGTATTTGGGGAGCAAAATAACTGATGATGGTCGAAGTAGAGAGGATATAGAATGTAGACTGGCAATGGCAAGGAGAGCGTTTCTGAAGAAGAGAAGTTTGTTAAAATCGAGTATAGATTTAAGTGTCAGGAAGTCATTTTGGACAAGAAGAGAATAGAAGCTTTCAAGATGTGGTGCTACAGAAGAATGCTGAGGAACATTACTGCACACATCAAAAAAGGTTTTGCATCACCCCAGTTCCCAGAACTCCTGAAGATAGACGTTGACTGTGTATATTCTATCACAGACACAGTCCCTTTAACTGTTCAGAGGTGTCACTAAACCCGCCCAGAGATGTAAACAACCATACATGAGGAGCGCCTATTAGTCGGAGGGGAACCGACAACCGATCAGTTCCAGGCATTCCACGAGGAAGGAGGTACACAGCTCATGTTGTCTGTAGTTCAACCATGCCTAGACGGTCAATACCGCGGTTCGATCGCGTCGACATTGTTACTTTGTACCAGAAAAACTCTCAACACGAGAAGTGTCCAGGCGTCTCCGAGTGAACCAAAGCGATGTTGTTCGCACATGTAGGAGATACAGAGGGACAGGAACTGTCGATGGCATGCCTCGCTCAGGCCGCCCAAAAGCTACTATTGCAGTGGATAACAGATATCTACGGATTATTGCTCCGAGGAACCCTGACAACAACGTCACCTTGTTGAAAAATGGTTTTCGTACAGCTGCAGGACGTTGTGTTACGGCTCAAACTGTGCGCAATAGCCTGCATGATGTGCAACTTCACTCCACACGTCCGTGGCGAGGTCTATCTTTGCAACCACGACACCGTGCAGCGCGGTACCTACCACTCTGAAGAATCTATCCGAATCGCCTTTGAGGGTTGGGACAATCTGGACCAACAGTGCCTTGATGAACTTGTGGTTAGTGTGGAACGACGAATACAGGCATGCATCAGTGTAAGAGAACGTACTACTGGGTATAAGATGTACCGGAGTGGATAGCAATCTGGACCACCACCTTTGAATGTCTCGCTGTATGATGGCACAACATGCAATGTGTGGTTTTCATGAGCAATAAAAAGGGCGGAAATGATGTTTATGTTGATTTCTATTCCAATTTTCTGTACAGGTTCCGGGACTCTCAGAACCGAGGTAATGAAAAACTTTTTTTGATGTGGTATATCATACTTTATGGAAAACTAGCTCTTTCACAAAGATTTATCTGAATCCATGCGACAATATTTTCTGGATGAATGAAGACAGAAACTTGGTGTAAATTTTAACTTAGGCATTAAAACTTGACATTTGTCTTCGGTTTTTGTGACTGCCACTAAAAGATTCGTTCCTTCTTTCATCACCAACTGTGTCAAATCGAGTTCATGACAACATATACAGGACGAATCAGAATGAAAGGAACCTGCTTTGAGGGTTGATACTCCAGATTCTGAACAGCAAAGTTCATGTGGACATATTACAATTTCCGAATTTTTTCCGAGATAAAACATATTTAATGTACGACGTTATTTATTTTTTGTATTACTCAGACATTGACATTTCTTACAACGTATTGCAGTACTGTAGTGGAATTGTCATGAACAGTATGATACAGGACACTTGTGGTGTATCAAGACGGGTAACTATGTCATATTGGCCTAAAAGAATTAGCTGAGCTACAGCGTATGGGCGCCGTGCAAGATTTTCAATATTATAGCGCACTCAGCCACGTACAGGTTATTAGCCCCAGAGAAAAAACGAATAGGACCTTTCTTGTAGGAAATTTAATGGAGTTGATATTCAGAAGGATGTAAGTTGCAGTAGGTACTGGGAGATGAAGAAGCTTGCACAGGATAGAGTAGCATGGACAGCTGCATCAAACCAGTCTCAGGACTGAAGACCACAACAACAACAACATATATTCTGTCTTTTCTTTCCGACACGTCTGAAAAGGAGACGCCATTTTGATCCTGTAACCATTATGAATCAAAATACAAAGGAATTAAAGACATTGGCTGTCAGTAAGTATTGATTTACATCAGTAGGGCGAGCTGAAAATTTGTGCCAGACCGAGATTCGAAACTCGACCTAATAAGCAGGGGCATTACATCAATAGAGTGTTGTGCAAGCTGAGAATTTGGGTCTGACTCGAGGCATGCTAGGATAGCCTGTGAGGCTGTGATGAACACTCTGTCCGGATGGCGTAGTGGCCAGCGGATCTGCGTAGTCAGCAGGAGACCCGGTTTCGAATCAGTGGGTGACACACGTTTTCAACTTGCCTCCTTGTTATAAATCACTGGCAGCTAATGCCCTTAATTCCTTCATGTCTTTATGTAGATTAATTTTGTAGTGCGAGACGTTTTCGCTGGAGGGTGCTATTTTCGAGTTATTCAGTAAAAACGTACAAATTTCATATTAAATATGTTTTATCTCTGGAGCCAGAGCCAGTAATACTATCACCTCTCAAAGCATGTATTTTTCTTGCTGACTCACGCTACATATACAGGGTATGACAAAAATATACGGCACAAATTGCAGGACACACTCCTCAGAGGTTGACAAAGAAATTATGTTAGATCATCATGGATCTGGAAACGATTTGTTTTCATGTTATAACTAATTTTCTCCAACTCATTAATAATGGGAAACACATAAAGACAGAAAATTAAAATAATGGGGAACATGCACTGTAGGTGAAGTCTGGTTACGTTGCGCACTGCCAGTGTTTTGTTTTACATGTCGTTGTTGCCATGCGCATGCGATGTACTACATTGCTTGTTTACGGTAACTTCAACTGTCAGATGGATAGGATGTTTCCAAAACCAGGTCTCCATGCTCTCCAAAACTAAACCCAATGAATTTTTATTTATGGGGGAATTTGAAAGCTCTCGCGTATCGAACCCCACTACAAGAAGTTCAGGGTCTCAGTGCTCGTGTTATGGAAGGCTGCGCAACAATAAGCAATGAGGGATATATGAGCGCATCAGAGGCTAGCTACGTGTCGACGGCGGGTTGATGCGTGTATCAATACTACTGGAGGACATACTGAACATATCCTGTGAGAAAGTGTTGCAGGTGGGGTGCTACTGCGTTCTGTTCGTGCGTGTTCTCCATGCTTAATGAGTTGGAGAAAATGAGCTGCAACGTGGAAACAAAGCGTTTCTAGACATATGTTCATGTAACATACTTTCTTCGTCTACGTGTGAGGAATGCATCCTGCAATTTGTGCCGTTCGTTTTGTTACACCATGTATAGGGTGTCTCTCCTATGCGCAGCAGGCGCATTTTCTGTGATATTTCAATAGATATTTGCAATTTCGTTTTTGCATTATCTAAATAGAGTCAGCCCAAATAAAAAGTGTTCATCACTCTTTCATGCGGCTCCCACCGTCGATGAAAGCATCGGTTTGTTTCCTGTTACAAACAAAATAATTTATAAGGCGTAATTTTACGCGTCCATTCGATGGAGCGATTCTAGGTTAATCTAGTTGGATTAGTGGAATATGTGGTGTCACCGCCAGACACCACACTTGCTAGGTGGTAGCCTTTAAATCGGCCGCGTGTCGTCACTATCAGTGATTGCAGACCGAGAGCCCTAGCACTCGCCCAGTTGTACAGCCGACTTTGCTAGCGATGGTTCACCGTCTCCATACGGTCTCATTTGCACAGACGACACTTTAGCATAGCCTTCAGCTACGTTATTTGCTACGACCTAGCAAGGCGCCATATTCTGTTACTATGTCTTCTGAACAGATAATATTATGGCTCATGTACCGTCAAGAGCGACGTTCATCATTAATGGATTAAAGTTAAGTATCAAACTAATTACGGCCGCTTTCTGAATTCTAATTCCTTGTCATGTTCCAGACCTCACGTCAGTATAGTTCTTCCCTCCTCACGCCAGCCTGCGTGAGCTAATACGCGTGCATTTCGGCCTCCACTCGTAACACGGTGTTGGCTCTTCAGTCAACCCAACAGAATATGTATTATCGGTATGTATTAACAGGGACAGTAAAACATGAAGAATGAACAACAGTCCAGCAGCGACACAGTAGCACTGCATGTTGGGGAAGGCTGGGGGGAGGGGGGTGGGGGGAGGTGTAGCGGTCAGTGGGAGTCAGGTCAGTGATGTCGCTGCTACAGTTCTGGTTATTCTTCTTATTCTACTGCTTCTTTTCATACCTGTGGATAAAACAAACATCGCACTAGGCAAAACTGCGACCGCTCTATCAGACTGGTACTAAAATTCCGCTTTATAATTCATTCTCTTTCCAACGGGGATCAAACCAACGCTTCCTGTCGACACTAAGCGTAGCATGAAAGGCGTAATGAGAACTATTTGTTTGGAATGACTTCAGCTACACAATGCAAAAACGAAATTAGGCCGAGTACTGGATGGTTATAATTCTGTTTCTAACGGGGACCAAACCAACGCTTCTTGTCGACACTAAGCGTAGCATGAAAGGCGTAATGAGAACTATTTGTTTGGAATGACTTCAGCTACACAATGCAAAAACGAAATTAGGCAGCGTACTGGATGGTTATAATTAAAGTGCAACTACCCAGAGAAGTCCAGTGTGCACTGTAACTATCGTATGAGAAGATAGATAGATAGATATTCTGATGTGTTAATATAGAATCATTTACTTTGTATAAAAATGAGTTCCAATTTTCCAGGAGCGAATCTGTCCCTTTGAATGCAAGGAAGACCTATAAAATTTTCTTTATGCACTGGATTTGGAACAGGGCATGCACAGAGAAGGTCAAACAAGTGAGATAGTCATTGCTACGTCGTAATTACTGGAATTAAGGAAAACTTGGAAGGGAGGACTCACCAAAAGAACATTCTTTTCATATAACCTGTTTATTTGACAATACACAACCATAAAATTTCCTTTAACAAAATAAACAAATTTGCAAAATTCTTTCGACCTTAAACCTTAAGATTAATAAGCTTTTGCAAAAGAGACCAAAACAGAAAACAATATGACAATGATTACAAGACGACCGGACCTGCAGCCCGCCCGTTATCGGGTGAAACAGCGGTGTTTACTACCGCGCCGGACACTGTCTTACTAAATGTCCTTCTGCAACACATGAAAACTATATGAGTGCCACTAACGACAAGAGTGATTCAATTACTCAAAACAGATGACGTAACTTTTAATTTGAAAGCTTTATGTCGAAAGGTTCGGGTTTAAGATGCGCACATGTGCTTGGTTGTTAAACAGATTAGGTAACATTATGACTATGATAAGGCTTACTTCACAGCAACCAACCTCTTAATTTCAATCGGCAACCGAGGTGCGACAGGATCCCAACACGTTCATTCTGACAATCTTATTTTGACTAGAGCGCTGGTGACAGTTGGCTGTTAATATTTTCAACGTTAAATTGACTGTCAGTTATTAAGACCGCTCTGAAAAAACATCTTAAAACATAACTTGTGAATACTTATTACAAGAAAACTCACTCAGCGGAAGCACAAGATCCAGCTAAAATACACCAATAATGGCTCTGTTCTTCAAACACGGCAATGAACAGCTTAGTACAACAGGTTGTTCAGATTATAATTAATGACTGAGAAATTCAATTACAATCAAAGAATTGAACCGGTTAACATCTAATTCTGACCACATTGGTCCCTCTTTGTTTAACGGTAACCTATGCCTTGGTACAATTGTTCTGGCTGTATTTGAGAACAGGAGCTGATTCATTAGAATATTAAGGATTGGGTACAAACCAGAAAGGAAAGTTAATATAATAGCGGGACAAATTTTCAAACGACAACTGGTGTCTTAGTGCAATACTACGGCCTATATTTACAACCAAAAAGCCGACCAAGTAAAACTCTGAGGGTCGGGTACAAACCAGAAAATAACAAGGAAAAGTAATATAACAGGGGAACAATTTACGAACGACAACTAGTGTCTTAGTACAATGCTACGGCCTGTATTTACGACCAAACAGTCGACCGAGTAAAACTCTGAGGGTCGGGTATAAACTAGAAAACAATATGGAGGGCAGGTAGACAATGATACAAATCACCACGAGGATTATAGAATGTTACTCCCCTTTATCAACAGTTGCTCGCAACAGTTCCGGTGGAATCTGACCAACGTGTTCTTGTATACTTGTCTTCGGATCAGATAATGACCGAACGTGTCCCTGTAAAATGTGTTCTTTTAGATATTTCCGCATCCAAATATCACATGGGTTCAGATCAGGTGGTCTTGTAGGAATGTATCTGCATACCTTTGCAGATAACACGTTCGTGTAAGGTGGCGTTAAGGGATCTTTTACCGGGCGATCGAAATGAGCTCTTGTCCCATCTTGCACGAAAACAGTGGTTTCCAGACAGTTGCGCTCTTCCAAAGCAGGCATTAGAGCGAAATGAGCTCTTGCCCCATCTTGCACGAAAACAGTGGTTTGCAGACAGTTGCGCTCTTCCAAAGCAGGAATCACAAGCTGTACAATACTTCAAATTCAGCAGTTCTGTGTATCTGATGCTCCCTGTAGAGTCAAATGTGCCTCTTCGCTTCATGCAATCTTGCCCCGCCAAAGAATAATAACTTCGATTCGTGCCAGAAACTGGAGAGCAAGTTCAAAATGGTTCAAATGACTCTTAACACTACGGGACTTAACTTCTGAGGTCATCAGTCCCCTAGAAATTAGAACTACTTAAACCTAAGTAACCTAAGGACATCACACGCATCCATGCCCGAGGCAGGATTCGAACCTGCGACCGTAGCGGGCGCGCGGTTCCAGACTGAAGCGCCTAGAACCGCTCGGCCACAAGGGCCGGCCAGAGCAAATTCATAACGTTGTTGTGGATCACGATGTTTCAGTTTCTGGGTACGGGTGCCAGCGTAAAATAGACAGCAAAACCTCCGGTAGTGTTGATCATGGAACGGACAATCCTTGTGACATTGTTCGAGTACTAGCTCTGCTCGGGATACGTGCTGTATCATCAGTTACTGCAACAGCAACCTCGTCACTAATTTCCGCCGGAATAGGATGCCTTTCTTTTCCAGGTGCCATATCAAATGCAGCTCTATTTTCGAATTTCATCATTATCTTCTCTAAACCATTTAATGACATCCGGCCGCTCGTTAGACCGCTCAGTCGCTGATACGCTGTCAATGAAGCACTGTAATAGGTGCCGTTCATATAATTTCACTAACAGCGCACGGTCTCTCTCTTATCGATACTCATACTGTTCATTCATGTTATGTCTTATCACATGACAGATATATGGTGTTTCAAAATGACACCGACAAACTTCGATCTGATGTTGAAAGTGTCTTCAGGTACAAAATGTGGACAGGAACACGTGTCTGGAAAAGTCCCCTAACGACGCTACAGAGCATCGAAGTTATAAGCGTCGGCGTCTGTATATGTACGTACATAAGGGTGAGTCTGTTATGATGTTACAAAATTTCCGGGATGATGAAGGAGGACAAATGTATCAATTTGAGGTAAGAGCCACGGATCCGGAAAATAACGAGTCTCAAATTATAAGCGAAAATAGTTATGATACGTCTGACAGTAGAATACATGGACCGGTACTGTCGTTGCTAAGATTGTAGGGTGGACAACTTTCAGAAAAGCTAGTATGGACCAAAACAAGAAAACGATGTCCACTAAACATGGGCTCCAAAATGCGCACCGAAAGATCTAGGAGCGCTTTTCAATAGAGGAGATGCTTCACAGTAACAAAATTCTACCTCTTCCTTCATGTTATTTTCATCCTGTTTATGATGTGGCTTTTTCATCATTGACTATTTATGGTTCATATTATTTATTTTGCCCGGTAAATCCCGAAATCTTTTGTCCGATACAACCAGAACGAATTGTTTCGACACACACCCTTGCCCGAGGCAGGATTCGAACCTGCGACCGTAGCGGTAGCGCGGTTCCAGACTGACGCGCCTAGAACCGCTCGGCGACACTGGCCTGCGACTGCCAAAGATTATGTCATCATTTTATCTAGTAAGGTCCATCCCAGGGTACAATGTTTCTCTCGCAGTGTTGGTCGTTTGTGCCCAGACGACACGATCTTTTCTTTACACAGTTCGCACCATCCAGTACTGGTTCGTGTGCATGAGAATGAATTGTCGCATCTCCCCTGGCCACCACAGTCACCAAATCTGGATATTACTGATCCCTTGTAGTCTACTTTGAAGGGAATGGGCCGGCCTCTATGACCGAGCGGTTAGAGGCCCTTCAGTCTGAAACAACTACTGCTACGGTCGCAGGTACTAATCCTGCCTCGGGGATGGATATGTGTGACGTCCTTAGGGTAGTTAGGTTTAAATAGTTCTAAGTCTTGGGGACTAATGACCTCAGATGTTAAGTCCCATAGGGCTTAGAGCCATTTGAACCATTTTGAAGAGAGTGGTCCGTCATTGCTTTCCACGTCCTTCATCGTTACCTGCACTTAACACAGTTATGCATAAGCAATTGTACTAGGTTACCTTGAAACCACACTCGACCTGTATTTATCCATTCCCAGATAACGGGAAGTTGTTTCGAATGCTAACTGTTTTCCTACATCATGCTAGGCATGGTAATGTTTTTTTGTTGTGTGTTTCTATATTTTTGTCCACCCCCTCTATTTTGCGTTTGCTGAAGACGGCAGCATCGTAATCATAAATATAACACTAGAACATTTAGTAGGGACAGAAATGAAACTTTGTAGATAATTTTCAGCTACTCAATATGCAATAAAGTAATGGTAAGAAGCAGGAAGTTTGGCATGTGATGCAAGCACCGCGTCCATTTGAAACTGAAACCTCACAAACTAACAGCTGAAAGTCGACTGCCCAATTCAGATATCGTTCCATAATATCAGTATTACATCTGGCCAGAAAAGTCTACATTTACATCTACTTCCATACTCCGCAAGCCACCTGACGGTGTGTGGCGGAGCATACTTTGAGTACCTGTATCGGTTCTCCCTTCTGTTCCAGTCTCGTATTTTTCGTGGAAAGAAGGATTTTCAGTATTCCTCTGTGTGCGCTCTGATCTCTCTGATTTAATCCTCATGATCTCTTCGCGAGATATACGTACGAGAGAACAATATACTGCTTGACTCCTCGGTGAAGGTATTCTCGAAACTTCAACAAGAGCCCGTACCGAGCTACTGAGCGTCTCTCCTGCAGAGTCTTCTACTGGAGTTTATCTATCATCTCCGTAACGCTTTTGCGATTACTAAATGATCCTGTAACGAAGCGCGCTGCTCTCCGTTGGGTCTTCTCTATCTCTTCTATCAACCCTAACTGGTAGAGATCCTACACCGGTGAGCAGTATTCAAACAGTGGGCGAACAAGTGTACTGTAACCTACCTCCTTTGTTTTCGGACTGAATTTTCTTAAGATCCTTCCAAAGAATCTCAGTCTGGCATCTGCTTTACCGACGATTAATTTTATATGCTCATTCCATTTTAAATCACTCCTCATGCGTACTCCCAGATAATTTATGGAATTAACTGTTTCCAGTTGCTGACCTACTATATTGTAGCTAAAGTAAAGGATCTTTCTTTCTATGTATTCGCAGCACATTACACTTGTCTACATTGAGATTCAGTTGCCATTCCCTGCACCACGTGTTAATTCGTTGCCGATCCTCCTGCATTGCAGTACAATTTTCCATTGTTACAACGTCTCGCTATACTACAGCATCAGCCGTAAAAAGCCTCAGTGAACTTCCGATGTTATTCACAAGGTTATTTATATATATTGTGAACAGCAACGGTTCTACGACACTCCCCTGCGGCACATCAGAAATGACTCTTCTCTCCATTGAGAATTACATGCTGCGTTCCGTTATCAAGGAACTTTTCAATCCAATCACACAGTTGATCTCATAGTCCATATGCTCTTATTTTGTTCATTAAACGACTGTAGGAAACTGTATCAAACGGCTTGCGGAAGTCAATAAAAACGGCATCTACCTGGGATCCCGTGTCTATTGTCCTCTGAGTCTCGTGGACGAATAGCGCGAGCTGGGTTTCACACGATCGTCTTTTTCGAAACCCATGCTGATTCCTACAGAGTAGATTTCTAGTCTCCAGAAGACATTATACACGAACATAATACGTGTTCCAAAATTCAAGTCCCGGCATAATTGGGAGGTGTGAAATACTGTGCTTTTTATGATGAAGATTTGCTGCATTTATCCGGGTACACCAACTCTCAGAGTAGTCGACACTGGAATTCTGTGAAACCCTGATCACATACATCAAGACCGCATGCTTGATGTAAAAACAGGAACGTGGTGAACAATTAATCCAACACGAATTATTTGACGTATGTTTTCCATATCATACCGTAACTTCTGTTAGCTACGTGCAAAACATACTGTAGTCATTTCCAGAGAACTTACAACTAACGAAAAATCCTCTTGTTATCTTGTGGAGGCAAGTACAAGAGCACACACCAGCAGTACTCTTCTTACAATATCACGAGGTGTTTCTAATGACGCACATGCTACTGATTCCCCAGAGTAAAGTCGTAATTGCTAAAACCATTTTCTTTGGATTATTTTAAAAGACCGCTTCTCAAACTCCTGGATTTTTCTCGGGTAAATCTGGTAAGGTGTCTGCCATAGCGCCCGAGCAGCAAGTTGGGGAGTATTGGCGATAGGAGTCCTACTAGGCATGTTTTGGCGCCCGAGCAGTGCTGGACATAGCATTAGCACCCAACTTGAAACATCCTATGATACTGTCACATTAAGGACACAAAGTAACTCCATAAATTAATTATGTAACACCAAAGTGCAATTCATTCGTGCAGGGTTCGGTCTTGATGTTAGTATCATACTTCGTTCATACGCATCAACTGCTCCGAATTTGGAAAGTACAGTTCGTTGGTAAACTGTAACATTCGACGCAGCTATAAACTCTCTGACGACCGCCCTATTGTTGGGCGCACATGGCGTAATTCCGTGCAGTGATTCCGTTGATTTCACACTAACATACTGAAAACATTTCAGGTATCTTTGAACGTCTTGAACTGACTGTTTCATCCTCGAGGCTGAGGATTAGGTGACATGTCGGTAGTTGAGTTGGCCAATAAGAGATTCTGAAACAGCTGCAAAAAGGTAACACATTACTACGTTTATTCGTAATACGTACACTTAATAACTGAGTTATTAATAAATTTGTTTCGGTGTTCGTTCCTCTGTGATGCTGATCTATGGAGGGGGACCAAAAAGTTTCCGTTTGACGGCGTTGGAGGGTATATAAACAGTAACAAGTGCGGCGTTCATGTATTTCTGACCTGTATGCGGTAAATGCGGAAACGTAACTATGGCAAAACTATTACCAAATGCGTCCAAAGACCAACATGCTGTTGTTCTGGCCACCGAATATCAGACACCGGTAGTGATCCCATTGAAAATGAAGAATATGTATGGGGTAGTACGTCTGTCGAAAACCACGTTGTCCGTTGTGCAAGGGTGTACCAAGTTCCGTGCTTAAACGTCCGTCCGCATATCGCAAACGTTGTAACGTAGAAGTTACGCCAACTCAAGCACAAAACAACAGAGCGGTTCTAGGCGCGTCAGTCTGGAACCGCGCTACCGCTACGGTCGCAGGTTCGAATCCTGCCTCGGGCATGGCTGTGTGTGATGTCCTTAGGTTAGTTAGGTTTAAGTAGTTGTAAGTTCTAGGGGACTGATGACCTCAGATGTTAAGTCCCACAGTGCTCAGAGCCATTTGAACCAATTTTTCTTTGGCAGTAATGCGACCTTGCAGAGGATTTGTGGGGCACATGGCTGCCTGGTCATCACCGAACTTTCCACCATTTTTCAGTCTTGAGATGTAAACTTCGCTGGAATTAGGAAACAGTGAGAAACAAGACTCATCAGACCAACTGACATTCTTGAATTGCTCCACAGTCCTGTACTGGCTATACTGACTTCACTTTGTGTATGTGTGTGTATGAATTTCAAAGGGACCAAACTGCTGAGGTCATCGGTCCTTAACTTCGCTTTGCCACCACATTTACTTGTTACGGGCATGTGCGTCACTGGTGATTGGTATTGGAATTTCAGCTCGCCTTGAAATGCCCTTCTTCTGGAGAGCTCTTCATGTTATTTTGGTGTTGGCAGGTTTCGCGAGCGTGACATTCAATTCTGCTGTGGTCTTTGCAGATGTCGTCCTCTTATTTGTTGTTCCAATCCTCTTTAATGATAGTCCGTCACGATCACTCAACACACACTTTCATCGTTGTTGTGATTTAGCGGACGATATTTTTCCCTTTCCCTGCATGCTGTACAAATGTTGTATGTGGAGACTCTTGAAACATTAAAAACTTCGAGTCCCTTGGTTACGAAACCACCCACCACAAGAGCACTAACAATTCGCCCACGTTGTACCTCGCTTAGCTACGAAATAACGCACTCAAAACTACACAAAACTATGTTCTGACCACGACTGAACTTGCAAAGTACTGAGTACGCTGCACAGCTGTCGCTCGTGCTCAGATACTCGCAGGCTTGGCTCACATCTGCATTTATGTTCAAGCATGCATTTCTCGTGCCAACGGCCTTGCCGCAGTGGTAACAGTGGTTCCTGTTAGATCACTGTGTTTAAGAGCTGTGGGGCTGGGCTGGCACTTGGATGGGTTACCATCCGGTCTGCAGAGCGCTGTTGGCAAGCGGGGTGCACTCAGCCCTTGTGAGGAAAACTGAGGAGCTACTTGATTGAGAAGTAGCGGCTCCACTCTCGAACACTGACATACGGCAAGGAAGGCGGTGAGCTGACTACATGCCCCTCCATATCCGCATCCAACGACGCCTATGGGCTGAGGATGACACTGCAGCCGGTCGGTACCGTTGGGCTTTCATGGCCTGTTCGGGAGGAGTATTCATTTCTCGCGATGTTTCCATATTTTTGTCCACCGCCTGTATTTCCACTGTGAATGTGCTGGATGTGTAGACGAGGTAATGGCACCATTGTGTCGACCAGGTTAGTGTCTGAGCGATGGAATTCGTCCATGAAGTGATTGCAACATAGGTCCCTCAACTACCACATAGTTGGAAGTATACTAGAAATTTACAACTACTAACTCCATGAAAACTGCAAAAATGAGACGTTCCCCTTGACAATTGCGTACCCAAGAGCAGCTGTCATTTCACGTAACAGCCGGCAGCGGTGGCCGTGCGGTTGTGGCGCTGCAATCCGGAATCTCGGGACTGCTACGGTCGCAGGTTCGAATCCTGCCTCGGGCATGGGTGTGTGCGTTGTCCTTAGGTTAGTTAGGTTTAAGTAGTTCTAAGTTCTAGGGGACTTATGACCTAAGACCCATAGTGCTCAGAGCCATTTGAACCATTTCACGTAACACCGCGCCCCTCCCTCCTCCGATTAAATTGTGTTGTTATTAGCGGTCGAATAATGTAACAGCCTTGACTTTTCTTTCATTTTTAAATTTGCGTGACCTAATGATGAGTACTAATTGGTTTTGACTGATATGGGAGTCGGTTCATTCGGATTTTGGCTGCTCACTAATGCCAGCTTAAAAAATTGATATTTAACATTGAACAAAGTCGCGACTACATGAGTCTATCGTTTTTATTCTCTAGTAATGTGATTGATCCTTTTTACACGTATAAAGCTGTTAAATTCTTTGGAAGCAGCTGGTTTCTTGAACAGCTACCACGTTCCATCAGCGTGCTATCGTTTACGCATTTGTATTCCTACGAGTCGAGCCTGGAGTCTAATGTTCTTTACGAAGACCGATTATCAATGTTATTACCATGCAAATCATTTCGTTGAATTGAAACTAAATATTAATACGGTCTCGTGTCATCGAATTTCTCCACTCTCCAGCAACGGCTTCTGGGCGTGACGGGGAATATACCTGAATATAACAGGTATTTCATCAATTCGAGGAATTTGGCGAAGGAGGAAAATTTGATTCTAGGTCATTATTTCTAAAACTTAGGTTTTCATGACTTTAGTATTATCCAACAGAGGGTGGCCCCGTGGCTTTCTTCCATAACTGAATGAGTCACCGTGTCTGCAGGTGGCAACGATTTTTAGAAATTCTGCGCTCAGAAACATGACGGTGATGACCAGGATGGAGACAATTAAGAAAATCAGTAATTCCATTGCGGAAAAGATGGAGAGTGATGCTCAAGGAATGAGGCAAAATACTAATAAGCGAAATTAGCACGAGATATGGAATTCTATGGGCCTCTCTTTTATGTTATTTTGATATTTTTACAGAATACCAGAGTTAAGAATTCAACAGCTCCTAACCACTTTATTTAATTGCTTATTTATTGAACCCGTTCAGATTGGGGTCTTCGGCTCTCTCTTACATCAGACAGGACCTTACAGATACAGTAATGAAGGTAAAAGAATGGAACCGTATAATTACAAACCAATATCCTTAGCTTCGGTTTGCTGCAGAATTCTTGAACGCCTATTGAGTTCCGATGTAATAATTTTGTTTGAAACAGTAAATGTTCTCTCCACAAATCAGCACGAGTTAAATGAAATGTCGTATGACGAGGACCTCCTGTCGGGTAGACCGTTCGCCTGGTGCAAGTCTTTCGATTTGACGCCACTTCGGCGACTTGCGCGTCGATGGGGATGAAATGATGATGATGACAACACAACATCCAGTCCCTGAGCGGAGAAAATCTCCGACCCAGCCGGGAATCGAACCCGGGCCGTTTGGTTTGACAGTCTGTCGCGCTGACCACTCAGCTACCGGGGGCGGACAGCACCAGTTTAGAAAGCATCACTCGTGCGAAACTGAGCTTTTCCCTTATCTTACACAAAACTGAACTCCTTCGGAACAGGCCTTGGAAGGCCCACCGGTACCGACCGGCCGCCGTGTCATCCTAAGACCACGGACGTCAATGGAGGGGCATGTGGTCAGTACACCGCTCTCCTTACCGTATGTCAGTTCACAAGCCCTGAGGCGCTACTTCTCAATCAAGTAGCTCCTCAGTTTGCCTCACAAGGGCTAAGTGCACACCGCTTGCCAACAGCGCTCTGCAGACCGGATGGTAACCCATCCAAGTGCTAGCCCAGCCCGACAGCGCTTAACTTCGCTGATCTGACGGCAACCGGTGTTACCACTGCGCCAAGGTCGTTGGCCCCCTTATCTTACATGATATCCTACAAATAATGTACGGAGGCAGATCCCATGTTCCTAGATATCCGGAAAGCGGTTGACCGGTGCCCCACGAGGCCTGTTGATGATGATCCGAGCATTGGTATTCATCTTCTCTTTCTTCATTCAAGACGGTGCACAAAAGTCTTCTTTGCCATCTGTACCTCTCATTCGCATTATACAGGTTGTAACGGGTATAAGTAAAAACATTTTAATATGTGCTACGTAAATAAGTACACAAATAAATGTATTGGTCTTCGCAAAAACACGCCAGAAACCTTACGACCTGATCTTTTCTGTACGGTAGCCTTTAATTAGACTTCTCCCATCCATATAGACTAGTCCATGTATGCACACCTCAACACTTGACCTGCTGTCCAGGAGAAAATAAGCATGGTCTTGTCACATGTACTGGGAGGTACAGGGTGACACAGAATAACGGGAATGTTTGAAATGGGTAGTGGCAGCCATGGCCAGGTGGCAGCACTGCGGGGTCGGGGCAGTTAGCGAGTAAACAGTCCGCCATTTCAGTAATTATGGATCAGTGGAACGGACAACAGCCTGCGTTAGCCATAAAAATGTTTTATAAAAACAGTGATAGTTTCGTGGCAGCGCAGAGGGAATGTCGCCGTTTTTATAATTTAGGACGTCACGATGCCGTTCCGTCGAAACACGGAATAAAATGTTGGGTTAATAACTTTGAAGAGACTAGACCTGTTCTCTAGAAGAAACCGATAGGACGACTAAGAAGTGTGCATACTCCAGCGAACATTGATGCGGTACGCGAGCCTGCCTTACGGAGCCCACATCTTTCAACTCGTAAGCAACAGCAGTGTTTGGAATGCCCCGGGAGAGTGTTCTCAGAGTTCTTCATCTTGATTTAAAATTTCGTCCGTATAAACTACAGATGGTGCAACGACTGAAGGACGATTACCGGCTACGATTAGGATTCTGTCAACAAATTATAACAAAAATAAACAATGACGAAGAATTTCTAAGCATTCGGTTACTGGGCAAACACAAATACCAATGACGTTCATGAGCACCCTTTACATGCTAGTGAAGTGACAGTGTGGTGCGGTGTTTCATCACATGGGATTATCGGACCGTATTTTTTCGCAAATAAACAGGGAAACACGATAACTGTCAATGCCGATCGTTACGTGGAAATGTTAAGAACTTTCGTTACACCTACACTGAACAACTTTCCAAACGTTCAGGAAGCCTGGTTTCAGCAGGACGGAGCGACATCACTCACTGCACGGGAATCAGTGGCATATGTGCGAGTATTGTTTGGCCACCATGAGATCTCACGATTCGGTAACATTCCCTGGCCCCCTAGACCGCCAGATTTATCCGTTTGTGATTTTTACTTTTGGGACTTCCTCAAGAGCAAAGTCTACACGACTCGACCAAGAACCCTGGATGAGTTAAAACAGAGAATTCGAGACGCAATTCACAGCGTCCCAGCAGAGATGTTGCAGCGGTCAATGAGGAATCTCAATAGCAGATTTCACGAATGTATTCGTACAGGACGCCATTCAAGGAACGTAATTAAAAAAAATGATAAATGCCATCAACGTTTCTCAAATAGCAAAGTTGTAAGGTTTCCATTACTATGAATGCAACTACTTGTCACCATCACGATCCCGTTTTTTTGCGTCACCTTGTACTACCAAAATTGAAAATATACGACTTTAAGAAGTTATAATTATTAATCTGCAAATGACCCCTCAATCAAAATAACTGCACATATACCAGTTACACCATTTTTGGCCATACCATTATTCCAATGTGCTATGCATTCTTAAATCTGGAGAATTTCCATGATCACTGTATTCTTACGTGTTCTCGCTGAGACATTCTACACAATCTTCCGATATAATCCTCTTCTGCATTTTATTTCTTCCAGTTAGTTGCCAGTGGATGCATCCCTAAGCCATTGTAGGCTGAACCATATTTCTATAGAACATCTTTTTATTTTTCCGACTTCTCTTAAAAGATCATATGATTGTTTTCAGCTTCTGGGATACTTTTTCCCGAAGGGTTACTCGTTACTGTATTTTTCAGTCACTGGAATCAGAGCTGCAACATTTATGATGTTGTGTTGGTGCAGACTTACTCTTCATGGAAGATAATGAATGTCTGCAAGGAACTGTTCTAGTTGGTGACAACATCCACTTTATTAACTGGTCAGTGAGATCGATAGCATTGTCTGCGACCTGCAACACAAAAGGCACTTACACTGCATATGTCGAGCACTTCATCGACTTCACTCTGTAGATACATGAACAAATACACCAGAATTTCACTATCTGGATTCAGTATAATGAAATGAAAATTTGGGTATACCTCGCAGCTGCAAAGCTGCCGCCTTCTTAGCTCAGTGGTAGAGCACTGGTCTCGTAAACCAGCGGTCGTGAGTTCGAACCTCACAGAAGGCATCCATTTTTTTTAATCTTCCTGCAACGAGCGGAGCTACCTCGAGCAGCATCTAACACATGGCAGTACACTGAATGAAAGGTATGTTCTACAATCCATGACAAGTATTCTACTGGCCTCAGAGGTTTTCTGAATGCATAGGCAGAACAGTGGTTTGTATGCATTTTGTAGTATAATGTCATGCTTGGCGATGTCATTCGTTTATGAGCCTCGCTACAGTGTGCATGCACGTTATCCATGTGAAGAGACATAAGCAGATGCTACCATTCTGCGAGATTCCTGCAGAAGGTGTACGAATTGCATTGATATACAGAGCACAAGTAAGCCGAAGGCAAGGCCTCCGTGGCACAATCAACTAGCGCGTTCGGCTGTTAACCGAAAGGTTGGTGGTTCGAGCCCACCCGGGGGCGAAATCGTTTTAACCGTCACCGAGGTAAGGACATAGGTCAACTTTGTTAGAGATACACAGCTAGTGTGCCAATTTGGCTGCGTTTGAGTGATGCCACAGAGCCTTATACACATTCAGCCAAGTGACACTGTAGGTAAAAACATGGCCCTACACAGACGTTCTACTGTTTTCCCATTTATTCGCCATGTGTGACACTGCAGTAGAGCGACGTCCACTACAAAAGACATATTATTTACATTCAATTTCAGTGTATACGTCGCGAGTGCCATATGACAGGGCCTGTCTCTTGATGTCGATTTGTATTTGGTGTCTCTTTAAGTGTCGGTCTGCAGTAGGCCGATGGCTTGCGTCCCCCAATTCTTAACAAAGCTGATTATAAAGCAAAAGGTCGAAATGGAAACCCCTTCCAAATTTTTCGCTAATGGACAGGGAAACACAATAATTGTCAGTGCCCATCATTAAGTGAAGATGTTACGAACTTTCGTTACACCTGCATTGAACAACTTATTCAAATTCGTTGAAAAGACCATGGCTATACGGCGGGTCAGAGCTGGAATAGCCCGCCCTGCTTTCTAGATAGAGAAGTGTCAAAAGACGTATCTGAATTCTGAAGACTCCTCCCAAACAGGCGATGAAGACCCAACGGTGCCAACCAGCCGACGTGTCATCGTCAGCCCATAGGCGTCACCAGATGCGGATATGTAGGGGCATGTGGTCAGCACACAGACCGGAGGCGCTACTTCTCAATTAAGTAGCTCCTCAGTTTGCCTCACAAGGGCTGGGTGCACCCTGCTCGCCAACAGCGCTCGGCAGTGCAAGCCCAGCCTGACATCGCTTAAGTTCGGAGATCTGACGGGAACCGGTTTTGCCACAGCCGTTGGCTGAATCCTGATGGGCGTGCCTAGAATATTCTAGAAATCATCAGCTGTCAACAAGAACTAACACACCAACGCAGAGCTCATTCTCAGGTAATGAATCGAATTAAAACGTAGGTCTTGAAGCCCTGTTGCTGGCAAAGTGACAGATACTGGCACCCTCGTCATCTTAACTGTTAGGCTCTCATTGAGAAACGACTAGAGTATTTTACCTTAGGATACGAACGATTACTCCCTTTTTCAAAACTTTTTGTAGTTAAATGCTTTTATTATTCTTGTGCGTATGCTTTAACTAGGTGTAACAGTCACAATAACTTGTCCAGGAAACATGCTTTCATATCTTGTGTATACTGAACGTGTGGACATTAATGATGAAGTGGTAGCATAGCATAAGAAAAAAAGTTCCTTTAAAAAATTTGCGATTAATAAAGACATTTGTCGAAACAGTCTTATTGAGTTACTGTTCATAATAATTCGTTCAGCAACAAGAACTGAGACCATGGAGAAGCTGGACGGAGATTATTCAGATCGCGCAACTTGAGGCTCAGGGCCTGTGTAATGCGACGTTAACAAGCAGCAGGGGGTGCACAGCGACCGTCTCCATTTGTGTTCCGAGGCGGGGCGGGGCCAGGGCAGTGGAGGGCGTCACCGGGAGGTCAGGAAACAGTCGACTGGCGTATTGTCAGAGCCGGGTGCTGCTGATTCTGCCGCTGACAGCGCTTACCACTGAAGCGCCACTGTCGCTAGAGAGGGCTCCGCGGACATTCTCACTTCGCATGCAGGACAACCAGAGGTGATGCAACCATGTGTCGAAAGCTCGTCAGTTCACACATGGGCCAGTCTCTTGTACACATTTTCCATATTGAAGAGCATGCGACAGCCTGAGCTACCTAATGCATTCCAAAATCCTGATGTGGCGTTCGCTGTGTTATTCAGTGGTTTGGTATTTAACTAATTTGTAAATGAAAATGATAATCTTATGTCATTATGTCATTTTTGAGGGATGAAGTAGTGAAGGCAGAAGAGGATCAAGTAGGTAAGAAGACGAGGGCTAGTAGAAATCCTTGGGTAACAGAAGAAATATTGAATTTAATTGATGAAAGGAGAAAATATAAAAATGCAATAAATGAAGCAGGCAAAAAGGAATATAAACGTCTCAAAAATAAGATCGATGGCAAGTGCAAAATGGCTAAGCAGGGATGGCTAGAGGACAAATGTAAGGATGTAGAGGCTTATCTCACTAGGGGTAAGATAGATACTGCCTACAGGAAAATTAAAGAGACCTTTGGAGACAAGAGAACCACTTGTACGAACATCAAGAGCTCAGATGGAAACCCAGCTCTAAGCAAAGAAGGGATTTAGTGACATACAGGGAGAGAAAGCCTATTTACAATTTGTACAGAAACCATATGGCAGTTATAAGAGTCGAGGGACATGAAAGGGAAGCAGTGGTTGGGAAGGGAGTGAGACAGGGTTGTAGCCTCTCACCGATGTTATTCAATCTGTATATTGAGCGAGCAGTAAAGGAAACAAAAGAAAAATTCGGAGTAGGTATTAAAATCCATGGAGAAGAAATAAAAACTTTGAGGTTCGCTGATGACATTGTAATTCTGTCAGAGACAGCAAAGGACTTGGAAGAATAGCTGAATGGAATGGACAGTGTCTTGAGAGGAGTATATGAGACGAACATCAACAAAAGCAAAACGAGGATAATGGAATGTAGTCGAATTAAGTCGGGTGATGCTGAGGAAATTAGGTTAGGAAATGAGATACTTAAGGTAGTAAAGGAGTTTTGGTAATTGGGGAGCAAAATAACTGATGATGGTCGAAGTACAGAGGATATAAAATGTAGACTGGCAATGGCAAGGAAAGCATTTCTGAAGAAGAGAAATTTGTTAACATCCAGTATAGATTTAAGTGGGAGGAAGTCATTTCTGAAAGTATTTGTATGGAGTGTAGCCATGTATGGAAGTGAAACATGAACGCTAAATAGTTTGGACAAGAAGAGAATAGAAGCGTTAGAAATTTGGTGCTACAGAAGAATGTTGAAGATTAGATGGGTAGATCGCATAACTAATGAGGAAGTACTGAATAGGATTGGGGAGAAGAGAAGTTTGTGGCACAACTTGACCAGAAGAAGGGATCGGTTGGTAGGACATGTTCTGAGGCGTCAAGGGATCACCAATTTAGTATTGAAGGGCAGCGTGGAGGGTAAAAATTGTAGAGGGAGACCAATAGATGAATACACCAAACAGATTCAGAAGGATGTAGGTTGCAGTAGGTACTGGAAGATGAAGAATCTTGCACAGGATAGAGTAGCATGGAGAGCTGCATCAAACCAGTCTCAGGACTGAAGACCACAACAACAACAACATGTCATTACAGTGAGTAATTACTACATAATTTTTTCTCTCGGCTAAAGATTTGGTCAAGTTGCTAAATAACTCCAACTTAACTGTCTGAAAGTTGTGTGTCACTAAATCACAGTTCATACAACAGATTCTATACAACTATTGATTATGATGGAAACAGTTATCTTCAGCAAAATGATGATTAAAACCACCGAATATCAGCCGCGCACAACACTGACATATGTTACCTGAAACAATATTCTTCGCAACTCGTGCGTAATTAATTTCGGCTCCATACATCAGCAAGAAAAGTTTGTTATATGGATCGTGCTATGAGCACTGTTTTTAAAGAGCCAATCTAATTCGAATTATTTTCATTAAAATGAGTTCGGGACCACCAGTGCACATTTATTTTTACACATTTTTATTACCTTCGGCATTTATGTTTGAAGAGTTGCGTAATTTGAATTTGCCACTGATACAATAGTTAAGTTGGCGGCAGACAATTGATATAGACTTTCTGTTATTAGAGCAAATTTCCTTTTAACACGGTAAGTATTTGGAATGCTTATTAAACTTTACTTTCATATTGTGCACTATTTTGACTAATTGTCAACAAGCAAACCTTTGATACTTTCGTAAGAAACAGAGATAAATGCGCGATACATATCGCTATCATCAATGGCTGCGCCCCTTGCAGCGGAAAGAAACAATTAACACAGATAATGCTTATTGAGAGAGGAATTAAAGTTACAAATAATTATTCACTCATATTTATTATAATCATGAACTCTGTTGTCAAGTAATAATTAAAAAATAATTGTAATTTCTCAACAGACCTCAGATTGATATGCGTCTTGGGTCCGCAACCTACAAAAGCCAGCCAACAAAAGGTCAAAACAAAGGAAGACAAACTCACATCTTAAAAGGAATTTACAATTATCATTCTCTTTGTATGATACACATCGATATGTCCAATTACACCATAAAATATTATATGAATAATTAATATTTATCATCGATTTATTTCACTGTTTTTTCATATGTCGGATAGATAATGTTTATAACTGTTAGAAGCATAATTTACTCTCCTCACACTGTAGCTAAAATTTACCTCGTGGATGTTACATTGAACATAAAACAGGGATCCTTTCGGGGCTCAAACCTCGGTGATAGAAAGGTAGGATCAAATGTTCTGGATAGCCCTTGGGCTCGGGACTATTTGCATGTCCAACAGAAGTGGGAGTGAGACATCAGCTGCACATTAAAAAAGAACAAATGCAGGATCTTTATGGAGGCTCTCCTCCAAATAGCTTACAGTGGACGTTTGGAGCTTGAAAGGCAGGTACATCTGTTAGGGAAAGGAACATCTCGAAGTACTTGCTGGAGACAGAAAGCTGGGCCCTAGTATTTCTCGCAGATAATGCGTTCGGTCGAAGAGGCGAACAATACGGCCTATTTGGACCTACCAGTTAGGCGCCTCTTTCCACTGCAGGGGCAGAGAGCCTAAGAGAAATCTACACCGCCCAGCCAAGGCGTCATGACGGTGTCATAAAAGCCCTTTGTGAACAGTGACGGCGACGACAAAAATTCGCGAGTTTCCATATTCACCGTGGACCAGATGCCGTCGACGCAGCCGTCAGGTAGTGTCGTTCCTCGGCCTGCAGAGATTTTGGGAAGACGTAGGCCTCCAAAATAATTTTAGAAGGAACGCAGCATTAATAGCTGCTCTGAAATGACACAAAAGCACTTCCATTAGTTTAGCCAGGGCCCCTGGTCAGACACAGCTCACGTTCGAGCCATCCAGATAATGATCTCCATGATAAATGTGTTGTTCACTTTAGACCTAAGTGATACTCAAAATAACATGCTGACAGAAGTGGCCATGGGAAAAATGACAAGTCGGGACCACAACGTCTCCTCCTCTCTGCACGGAATTTGCGAGTCAGGAGTTGGCTGCTTCTCATAAAAAGAGAAGAAAACCGTAAACTTTGATTAGGATTGGCCGATGAATGTAGCAGATGAGTCAGAGGGGAGATGTGGAGTCCGTCAAGTCTTGTGTTTGGCATGAAACTCTTGTGCGGGAGGTTACAGGAGTGCTTTTGTAGAACTTTCCAAGGTCTGGTGGAAAGTGAGGAGTCTTCTGATTCAGACTACAGTCTGGAGAGGATTCTGACCCTGACTTTTTTTTTATGAGTTAGATGCACTTGGGACACTTGTCCTGAGTGTTGTAACACCGTAACTCTAATGCTGTACTGATTTATTTTGCCTTATGTTTTATTTAATATTATATCCTTGAGTTTCTGTAAATGTTGTTGGATTGAATCGCTACCATAAGAGTGTTTATAATTTTCTCTGTTAAAAACTTTTTTAGAGTGTAGGAAGTTGTAGGGGGTCGGTAGTAGACGGGGTCGATTGTCAAGCACTGCAGGAGGCAGTGAGACCTATTGTCCAGTGCGTAGTGGTACTGGAGAGTGTCGAGTGAGCTGTAGTGCGGGAAAGACGGGCAAGAATGGTGGTCGAATAAAATTATTCCCCGGAGTATGACGAGTGAGCACGTCCCCCTGATCGTCGTGGGGTTGACCCTCACTAATACCGATTCGCGAGTGATATGAAACAGAAAGTGACAAGTGCCCTATTACGTGTTTCGCGTCAAACGCGTCGGCCAACAACAACCATGGATTGCAGTGAGAATTGTTGTGGATGTTAACCATCATCATTGCGTGTGACGAAGTTCCTAAAATCAACAACTAATGCAAGGCATAACCGTAATTAAATGTGTAAGGCGAAGGTAGCAACTGCCTCACAATTTGTGTATATATATATATATATATATATATATATATATATATATATATATATATATATGTTTGTACATCGCAACCTTTGTGGTCCTTAATAATAGACAAACTTTAAATAATTCCACTATTCAGTTGCAAAACAGCCGCACTCGGTTGAAATATCCCCTAAACCACAGCAGAAATACCGATAGCCTTTCATCCATTAAGCACACGGTCATATAATCATAATAATTAATTGTTTGGCGGATTCGATAAATTACACAAAACCCAGAAAGGAAATTTAATCGGGGGTGTTTCATCTTGGCTCCCGTGAGAAGGACAGTTGCAGTCTTCGGATCCGTACAATGATTTATTAAGCACCATTTTTGATTTCAGTGGAATGACCGTAGCAATTATCGGACAATTTTAGTGCTAGAGCAATCCGGTGTTGTTGTTACCGTGACTTAAATTACAGTATTCCAACTAGAAACAGTGTAATGTAACGTATTTATGGTGAAATTAGAAATCGCGGGAACGAAGCACATTATTTAGACAGTACAGTGCAAAAGTGACTCAGAAACAGTAAACAGGTTGTTTTTACGAGTTGAAATGATACGAGCAGTGTTAATAAACAATATATTGAAGTATGGACACGAGAACCTGCGTTAATTGCTGTAAAATTCATATTCTAAGAAAAGACGCGTTTGTGCATAACCGCGTGTGAACCAGTTAAAATTCCGTTACAAGAGTATCAGGAGAATATTTTCAAATGACTTTGTATAGGAAAATATCTTTAGAACAGTGTTGTTGTTGAAGCTTCCTGGCAGATTAAAACTGTGTGCCCGACCGAGACTCGAACTCAGGACCTTTGCCTTTCGTGGGCAAGTGCTCTACCATCTGAGCTACCGAAGCACTTGATGGTAGAGATCTTGCCCGCAAAAGGCTGAGGTCCCGAGTTCGAGTCTCAGTCGGGCGCACAGTTTTAATCTGCCAGAAAGTTTCATATCAGCGCACACTCCGCTGCACAGTGAAAATCTCTTTTTGGAGTGTTGTTGTTGTTGCGGTCTTCAGTCCTGAGACTGGTTTGATGCAGCTCTCCATGCTACTCTATCCTGTGCAAGCTTCTTCATCTCCCAGTACCTACTGCAACCTACATCCTTCTGAATCTGCTTAGTGTATTCATCTCTTGGTCTCCCTCTACGATTTTTACCTTCCACGCTGTCCTTTAATACCAAATGGTGATCCCTTGATGCCTCAGAACATGTCCTACCAACCGATCCCTTCTTCTGGTCAAGTTGTGCCACAAACTTCTCTTCTCTCCAATCCTATTCAACACTTCCTCATTAGTTATGTGATCAACCCATCTAATCTTCAACATTCATCTGTAGCACCACATTTCGAAAGCTTCTATTCTCTTCTTGTCCAAACTAGTTATCGTCCATGTTTCACTTCCATACATGGCTACACTCCATACAAATACTTTCAGAAATGACTTCCTGACACTTAAATCTATACTCGATGTTAACAAATTTCTTTTCTTCAGAAACGCTTTCCTTGCCATTGCCAGTCTACATTTTATATCCTCTCTACTTCGACCATCATCAGTTATTTTGCTCCCCAAATAGCAAAACTACTTTACTACTTTAAGTGTCTCATTTCCTAACCTAATTCCCTCAGCATCGCCCGACTTAATTCGACTACATTCAATTATCCTCGTTTTGCTTTTGTTGATGTTCATCTTATATCCTCATTTCAAGACACTGTCCATTCCGTTCAACTGCTCTTCCAAATCCTTTGCTGCCTCTGACAGAATTAAAATATCATCGGCGAACCTCAAAGTTTTTGTTTCTTCTCCGTGGATTTTAATACCTACTCTGAATTTTTCTTTTGTTTCCTTTATAGCTTGATCAATATACAGATTGAATAACATCAGAGAGAGACTACAACCCTGTCTTACTCCCTTCCTGACCACTGCTTCCCTTTCATGTCCCTCGACTCTTATAACTGCCATCTGGTTTCTGTACAAATTGTAAATAGCCTTTCGCTCCCTGTATTTTACCCCTGCCACCTTCAGGATTTGAAAGAGAGTATTCCAGTCAACATTGCCAAAAGCTTTCTCTAAGTCTACAAATGCTAGAATCGTAGGTTGGCCTTTCCTTAATCTTTCTTCTAAGATACGTCGTAGGGTCAGTATTGCCTCACGTGTTCCAGTGTTTCTACTGAATCCAAACTAATCTTCCCCGAGGTCGGCTTCTACTGGTTTTTCCTTTCGTCTGTAAAGAATTCGTGTTAGTATTTTGCAGCTGTGGCTTATTAAACTGATTGTTCGGTAATTTTCACATCTGTCAACACCTGCTTTCTTTGGGACTAGAATTATTATATTCTTCTTGAAGTCTAAGGATATTTCGCCTGTTTCAAACATCTTGCTCACCAGATCGTAGAGTTTTGTCAGGACTGGCTCTCCCAAGACCGTCGGTAGTTCCAATGGAATGTTGTCTACTCCGGGGGCCTTCTTTCGACTCAGGTCTTTCAGTGCTCTGTCGAACTCTTCACGCAATATCATATCTCCCATTTCATCTTCATCTACATCCTCTTCCATTTCCATAATATTGTCCTCAAGTGCATCGCCCTTGTATAGACCCTCTATATTCTCCTTCCACCTTTCTGCTTTCCCTTCTTTGCTTAGAACTGGGTTTCCACCTGAGCTCTTGATGTTCATTCAAGTGGTTCCTTATCTCCAAAGGTCTCTTTAATTTCCTGTAGGCAGTATCTATCTTACCTCTAGTGAGGTAAGCTTCTACATCCTTACATTTGTCATCTAGCCATCCCTGCTTAGCCATTTTGCACTTCTTGTCGATCTCATTTTTGAGATGTCTGTATTCCTTTTTGCCTGCTTCATTTACTGCATTTTTATATTTTCTCCTTTCATCAATTAAATTCAATATTTCTTCTGTTACCCAAGGATTTCTACTAGTCCTCGCCTTTTTACCTACTTGATTCTCTGCTGCCTTCACTACTTCATCCCTCAAAGCTACCCATTCTTCTTCTACTGTAATTCTTTCCCCCATTCCTGTCAATTGTTCCCTTATGCTCTCCCTGAAACTCTGTACAACCTCTCGTTCTTTCAGTTTATCCAGGTCCCATCTCCTTAATTTCCCACATTTTTGCAGTTTCTTCAGTTTTAATCTACAGGTCATAACCAATAGATTGTGGTCAGAGTCCACATCTGCCCCTGGAAATGTCTTACAATTTAAAACCTGTTTCCTAAATCTCTGTCTTACCATTATATAATCTATCTGATACCTTTTAGTATCTCCAGGGTTCTTCCATGTATACAACCTTCTTTCATGATTATTAAACCAAGTGTTAGCTATGATTAAGTTGTGCTCTGTGCAAAATTCTACCAGGCGGCATCCTCTTTCATTTCTTAGCCCAAATCCATATTCACCTACTATGTTTCCTTCTCTCCCTTTTCCTACACTCGGATTCCAGTCACCCATGACTAATAAATTTTCGTCTCCCTTCACTATCTGAATAATTTCTTTTATTTCATCATACATTTCATCAATTTCTTCCTCATCTGCAGAGCTAGTTGGCATATAAACTTGTACTACTGTAGTAGGTGTGGGCTTCGTATCTATCTTGGCCACAATAATGCGTTCACTATGCTGTTTGTAGTAGCTCACCCGCATTCCTCTTTTTCTATTCATTATTAAACCTACTACTGCATTACCCCTATTTGATTTTGTATTTATAACCCTGTATTCACCTGATCAGTAGTCTTGTTCCTCCTGCCACCGAACTTCACTAATTCCCTCTATATCTAACTTTAACCTATCCATTTCCCTTTTTAAATTTTCTAACCTACCTGCCGGATTAAGGGATCTGACATTCCACTCTCCTATCCATAGAACGCCAGTTTTTTTTCTTCTGATAACGACGTCCTCTTGAGTAGTCCCCGCCCGGAGATCAGAATGGGGGACTATTTTACCTCCGGAATATTTTACCTAAGAGGTCGCCATCATCATTTAATCATACAGTAAAGCTGTATGCCCTCGGGAAAAATTACGGCCATAGTTTGCCCTTGCTTTCAGCCGTTCACAGTACCAGCACAGCAAAGCTGTTTTCGTTATTGCTACAAGGCCAGATCAGTCAATCATCCAGACTGTTGCCCCTGCAACTACTGAAAAGGCTGCTGCCCCTCTTCAGGAACCACATGTTTGTCTGGCCTCTCAACAGATACCCCCCCCCCCCATTGTGGTTGCACCTACGGTACGGCTATGTGTATCGCTGAGGCACGCAAGCCTCCCCACCAACGGCATGGGGCGATTGAACAGTGTAAATAGCTCAATTTGATGTGGACCCATAAACTGTTACTGCGATTGCGAGTGTTGACTTTGGCGTAATTGTTGGATGACGTCACACAGACTGTGAGCGGCTAGCCAAAGAATCTGAAGCAGTAAAGAAGTTCTACACGCCGCAACACCAAGGATTTGGGTAGCGGAGATGTACCACACTGACCAGTGACTACAGCGGAGTCAAGTGGTGGAAGTACAAACAACGGCGACGCGGCGTTCGACATCTAGTGGCTAACCCTCGATGTATACAACGTCTGCGCCACCTACCCGCCGATCAGCGAAATGCGTGACAGCAGCTCCATCGCGTCGCCAACCAACGAACTACGAGACTGCTTCAGCGCGATTCGCCGCTGACGTAAACAGTGCACACGGCACCACACCAGCTACAACGACGTTTCGCCTGACAGCCGCCGCGCCGGAGGAGGAAACGCCAACACGACTAGTAGCGCAGCTTCAAACGTCAAAACATCGCGACTTCGACGAGAGTGGAGGGGTGAGTGAGGCCGATTTGCTGGCGCGAGGCTAATTAATGTTGCACTATCTTAACAGTGCGCAAGGAACTTCAAATTAAATTTGACAATTGCAGAAATTATAAGAACAATATTTTTTAACATTTTTTTGCAAATTTGCTCTGAAGCATGGTGTACTATTATGCATGTGTTTTCATGCTGTACAGCACAGAATAGTGTCTCATTTGCATTATTTATTGTAAACTACATGTTTATATGTCTTTTAAGTTGTGTTTGTGTTACTTTGGGATTTTGTATATAAATACAGTCATTGCTGTTTGATCTGGGTAGGCTTCTGTAATTTATGCTGTTCAATGGAGAGGTCTGTTTTGCCAGTTTGGGTTAACCTAATACAGTGAAGGATTATTTCGTTATTAACTAATTAGTGAGTGTTTGGGTTACTAGGAGATTATTTTATCTTTCTTTTCTGAGCATAGTGAATAGCTGAGATTGGATCCTGAATTGAAAGAACAGGTTGTGGAGGAGGTGGTTAGAAAAATGGATATAGTTCAGGAGGACAAGAATGAGTCAGGAATTGGTAGTAGTGGAATGTCAATGGACAGCCCATTGGGTCATTCAACCGGTTACCCTGAGACACTAGTAAAACCTATTGGAAAAGAATTAAGCCTAGAGGATGGAGAACCGCAGCTATCAATAATATTCAAAATGTTCCAAGAAATCAAGAAATGAAATGAAGAAATCAACAAGCGAGTAGAAGAAGGAAATGAAGAAATCAAGAAAGAACAGAAAGAAATTATCAAGTGTATAAAAGAGATGTTCAAAGGAAATAAAGAAATCAACTAGCGTTCAGAAGAGATGTCCGAAGGATATGAAGAAATAAACAAGTGTATAGAAGAGATGTCGAAAGGAAATGAAGAAATCAAAGAAAAAAACAAACAAATGCTAGATAGGCATCAGATAAAACCAATTGCAATCTCAAGATATAGACTGGCCTCCAATCTGGCCAAACGATTGATGAAGAAATTAAATCGTTTATATAGGACATACTGTCACAGGAATCATGGGTCATGGAAGGAGTACCTGGGAGAATTTGAAAGTATCAGGAATCATCTCCCACATGACTCGATGGGATTTGCACCGTGTGGCATCTTACTTAACCAAGAACGTGATAGTGTGTTTCATGAGCTATTGGATTACCCACCTGGAAATGATGTAACATGGGAGAAAAAATTAGAATTAGTGGAACTGCATATGAAAGAGAAAGCAAAGAAGAGACAGGAGAGAGATGATAAATTGGTAAAGACAATAACTTATCGGGTGGGGATCTGGTGCTAGTAAAAGTGCACGCCAAACAGAAGAAAATAAATTCTGAGATACATAAATTTAACCATGTTTATAAAGGACCATATAGGATCACAAGAATGGATCACCCAAACACAGTTGAATTGGAATATGTGCAAACAAAAGCTCATGGTAAAGAACACATTGAGAATATAAAAAGATACTGTCCACATAAGGTAAGGGCAACCCAGATAATGGAATAAAAACAGTTTAAGGTGTAGGGAGCCAGCAACTCTTTAGCTGGTATACCAAGTGGCGACTGGTACACTCCCAGCTGGGTGAGACTTTATTTCTCATTTCAAGTTTCATCCTCTACCATCTTTCTCTATCCTTAGGTTAAGAAAGTTAGTGTGTAGTAGTTAGGATTGGTAGTGGTCATCCAAGTAATTCAGTCAGGAACCATCTAGCAGATTTATAGTTGACTTGAAATAAGGGTAAGTAGTTGCTGTTGATGTAGAGTGTGAAATGTCAGAGAATCAATAAGTTAAAAATCAGTTTAGTGTCAGTACATTGCAAAATTATTAGTGACAGAAGAAATAAAATGAGAGTGAGATCAGAAATCTAATGTTTATAAAATGTGGTGGGAAGCTAATGGGTCAAACAAGAGTTTGTGTAATCTTACAGAGTTGTTTTATGAGACATGAAAAGGTCAAGCAATTGTAAGAAAACTGAAGTAATGTATCAGCTTGTAAGTAGATGAACATATAAAGAAACAAATACATGAGGAGATAGTTGTGTGAATAAATGATGTGAAATATGATTAATGGAGAGGCCAAGGAGCTGGGAGTAGTATTTATATGTAGTCGTTGCAGCGAATATGGAGGGTTGATGTAGTTTGAATATGTATATTTATTTGCAGTTGAAGTTGTTGTTAAGTTGAGGCAGTTATGTGTAATGAAGTGTATTGAGTATGAGATGTTTGAAGTATTGAAGTAAATGGAGGACTGATGTAGGTTGGAGAAGATATATATTTATTTGCAGTTCTAGTTTGCTGTTAAGTTGAGGCAGTTATGTGTAATGAAGTGTATTGAGTATGAGATGTTTGAAGTATTGAAGTATGTCATTTAGCACATGGGCAACATCTGTTTGCAAGTTATTTGTAGGTATATATGTTTATCTGAAGTGTGCTGAATAAAACAGGAAGTGTAACTCATGAGTAATTCATGTACTCAATTAGCTATCAATGTCAAGTATGGTTGTACTTACATGAAGCTTTAGAAGCAGAATTCTGGCACTGTGTAATGAATAATAAACATCCATATAGCAGATTTGGATTAATGCCAGTATAATAGGAAATACTATATTTTTCATCTGAGCATTAATGATGCCAGTAAATGTTTGGCAAAATGAAATGATGTGTAATTTGAAATTTTCGTTTGATGACCACATTAGTTATAGTGATGCAAATACTTATGTAAGACATATTTAGTGCAATAATGGAGCATTTAATATAATGAAATCAATTTGTAGAGGTATGAGGAATTGTAAAATGATTGCGTAAGTCAAGATATAATGGTTTATATTGTTCTCGTTTTCAATTTTGCTTGTGTTAAAGACTCGAACGAATAAGTTGTGAATTTCTTCCTTAACTGTCATAGGTGTTAAGCGAGTGAGTTATATATTAGAGTGATAGTAGTATGGACGGCACGAACCCCGCTGAAAGGACGGCATACCAAAGGGGTAGCTGGCATTCAACTAGTTTGTTTTCTTGTCTTTGCTGTAGCAAGTTATAAAAGATTGACCATTAAGAAATATGTAGTTAACGGCCCATACAAACCATTGAGAGTGAAGATAAGTTTGTAAAAAATATTTACCATGCTATCTTAATTAAGATAGATTGATTTTGTTGATTTTTGTATTATGTTTCTGTAGGGCAGTTTGCTACCACAGTCAATAGGGTATTATTTGTGATACGATGTAATTATTCAGTATTTGAACCAGAGCTTATGATCCTCATTTACATACTATGTGATACTTTTTTCCTGTGATCCCACGAACATATAGATGCTAGTATCTGGTGCCCAGGTAGACAGTAGACAGAGTCGATTGTCAAGCACTGCAGGAGGCAGTGAGACCTATTGTCGAGTGCGTAGTGGTACTGGAGAGTGTCGAGTGAGCTGTAGTGCGGGAAAGACGGGCAAGAATGGTGGACGAGTAAATTTCACCGGAATATGACGAGTGAGCACGTCCCCCTGATCGTCGTGGGGTTGACCCTCACTAATACCGATTCGCGAGTGATATGAAACAGAAAGTGACAAGTGCCCTATTACGTGTTTCGCGTCAACCGCGTCGGCCAGCAACAACCATGGATTGCAGTGAGAATTGTTGTGGATGTTGCAAAACAGCCGCACTCGGTTGAAATATCCCCTAAACCAAAGCAGAAATACCGATAGCCTTTCATCCATTAAGCACACGGTCATATAATCATAATAATTAATTGTTTGGCGGATTCGATAAATTACACAAAACCCAGAAAGGAAATTTAATCGGGGGTGTTTCATCTTGGCTCCCGTGAAGGACAGTTGCAGTCTTCGGATCCGTACAATGATTTATTAAGCACCATTTTTGATTTCAGTGGAATGACCGTAGCAATTATCGGACAATTGTAGTGCAAGAACAATCCGGTATTGTTGTTACCGTGACTAAAATTACAGTATTCCAACTAGAAACAGTGTAATGTAACGTATTTATGGTGAAATTAGAAATCGCGGGAACGAAAACATTATTTAGACAGTACAGTGCAAAAGTGACTCAGAAACAGTAAACAGGTTGTTTTTACGAGTTGAAATGATACGAGCAGTGTTAATAAACAATATATTGAATAATGGACACGAAAACCTGCGTTACTTGCTGTAATATTCATATTCTAAGAAAAGACGCGTTGGTGAATAATCACGAGTGAACCAGTTAAAATTCCGTTACAAGAGTATCAGGAGAATGTTTTCAAGTGACTTTGTATACGAAAATATCTTTTGAACAGTGTTGTTGTTGTTGCGGTCTTCAGTCCTGAGACTGGTTTGATGCAGCTCTCCATGCTAGTCTATCCTGTGCAAGCTACCTCATCTCCCAGTACCTACTGCAACCTACATCCTTCTGAATCTGATTGGTGTATTCATCTCTTGGTCTCCATCTACGATTTTTCCCCTCCACGTTGCCCTCCAATACCAAATTGGTGATCCTTTGATGCCTCAGAACATGTCCTACCAACCGATCCCTTCTTCTGGTCAAGTTGTGACACAAACTTCTCTTCTCCCCAATCCTATTCAATACTTCAAATGGTTCAAATGGCTCTGAGCACTATGGGACTAAACTTCTGTGGTCCTCAGTCCCCTAGAACTTAGAACTACTTAAACCTAACTAACCTAAGGACTTCACACACATCCATGCCCGAGGCAGGATTCGAACTTGCGACCGTAGGAGTCCCGCGGTTCCGGACTGCGCGCCTAGAACCACTAGACCACCGCGGCCGGCTTCAATACTTCGTCATTAGTTATGTGATCTACCCATCTAATCTTCAGCATTATTCTGTAGCAACACATTTCGAAAGCTTCTATTCTCTTCTTGTCCAAACTATTTATCATCCATGTTTCACTTCCATACATGGCTACACTCCATACAAATACTTTCAGAAATGACTTCCTGACACTTAAATCTATACTCGATGTTAACAAATTTCTCTTCTTCAGAAACGCTTTCCTTGCCATTGCCAGTCTACCTTTTATATCCTCTCTACTTCGACCATCATCAGTTATTTTGCTCCCCAAATAGCAAAACTACTTTACTACTTTAAGTGTCTCATTTCCTAATCTAATTCCCTCAGCGTCACCCGACTTAATTCGACTACATTCCATTATCCTCGTTTTGCTTTTGTTGATGTTCATCTCATATACTCCTCTCAAGAATCTGTCCATTCCATTCAGCTGCTCTTCCAAGTCCTCTGCTGTCTCTGACAGAATTACAATGTCATCGGCGAACCTCAAAGTTTTTATTTCTTCTCAATGAATTTTAATACCTACTCCAAGTTTTTCTTTTGTTTCCTTTACTGCTTGCTCAATATACAGATTGAAAAACATCGGGGAGAGGCTGCAGCCCTGTCTCACTCCCTTCCCAACCACTGCTTCCCTTTCGTGTCCCTGGACTCTTCTAACTGCCATCTGGTTTCTGTACAAATTGTAAATAGGCTTTCGCTCCCTGTATGTCACTAAATCACAGTTCAGACACTGTTTTTAAAGAGCCAATCTAATTCGAATTATTTTCATTAAAATGAGTTCGGGACCACCAGTGCACATTCATTTTTACACATTTTTATTACCTTCGGCATTTATGTCTGAAGAGTTGCGTAATTTGAAATTGCCGCTGATACAATAGTTAAGTTGGCGGTAGACAATTGATAGAGACTTTCTGTTATTAGAGCAAATTTCCTTTTAACACGGTAAGTATTTGGAATGCTTATTAAACATTACTTTCATATTGTGCACTATTTAGACTAATTGTCATCAAGCAAACCTTTGATACTTTCGTAAGAAACAGAGATAAATGCGCGTTACAAATCGTTGTCATCAATAGCTGCGCTCCTTGCATCGGAAAGAAACAATTAACAAAGCTTCTTGAACATAATAAAAGGAAAGTTAAAGTTAATGTAGCAAAAGGGTGAGCTAAAGTAAATAATGTTTGTTGAAAGTAATCTTTCAGTCAGAACTGCTTCCCAATGACTAAAATAAATAATTGAATATAAGGCAGTAAAGTAGTTCAAACAGGCATTAAAACAATTTGCTGTTACTTTTAAAAATTAAAAGTTCTTAAAACTGAGGCTCATAAAGTTTTGCTTGGTTAATGATCATAGTGCTGCCTGTTGTAAATTGAAAAAGGTGAGTCAGTATTTTACAAATAAGTCAATTTTGTGTGTCTCACTGCAGTAAAAGTTGAGAACTTCAATTGTGGAAAGTTATATACTCACACTCGCTAAGTTATTGTATTAAAAATGCATATTAATAGTGTAACAGGATCCACAGTTTGTCCATTGTGCTCACGGTAGATAACAATTAACAGGAAGACCACTATCTATGAAAACAGTAACTTCATTTATTCAGAGGACAGTGAGAAATAGTTTGCTAGTGTATTTTTTTGTTATTTCCATGTCAGATAGAAAAGTAATTGGTAAAAGAGACACTAAACCTATGCAAAGTTCATAATTTTGCAGTGAACTATATTTACAATTTTTTTGTCAGATGTCCAATTTATGATTCTACAGTGAATATTAATAGTAATATTATTGAGACCATTCGGTTTGACTAAGCCCTGAAGGTAATAGTGTGTATCGTTACCTGTTATATTTATGCAAATAGTTTTTTCTGCTCCAACTCTCAGCTCCAACCTTAACGTTAACATATGCAGGTGCCAGAGTTCATTGCACTCTCGTGTGACAAAGTATAGACAGTGTTTGCCCATTGAAGTTACTTCATTTTAGTTTCTTGAATAAGAATATTACTCATTCTTGTGCCTAATTAGGATGGTGACCGCTTTTATTATCATTTCGACAGTGTGGATAGGTAAATTATTGTTTGTTACTGTTCAAATCTTTACGTAATTCTGACATTCACTTCCGATAAGCCACCTCCGTTAGAGACATAATGGTCAACACAACAAAATTCCTTTCAGAGGGTAACACTGCACTGCTTCTTTATACTGTAATTGCTTTAATAAAAATAGTTTCATTACATGAACAGCCTCCAGCTTTGAGGTTATAGTATAAGAGTAGCGGACGATAGCGTTATAGTGTGACTTTGCACTATCACTGGTCTTGACTGGGGAGCCTATAGTGAGGACTTAGCTACACGGACATTTTAGACCTCAGTTAATTTCGTCAAATTCGCTGTGTCGAGAGTAATCTCATTCGTGACAGGTCTATCGCTTTGACATTTGACCTCCTTGTGTTCACTGCAATAAAATTGATTCAGTTTGGTCCTAGGTGTGTACAGGGAGCGAAAGTCTCACACGCTGCACTCTGCCGAGATTTCTGGGCTGCATTAAAGAGTAATTGCGATAGTTGCAATCTGTCTAACGGATCGCCAACTGTGACTTCAGTATTTAGTGCCTGCGATAGGGAGATACAGGCGCTGCACATCGCTGCTCCGCAGATACTGGTACCAACATCGCCACCTGAGACAGAGCCAGCTTGTTAGGGCGAACAGGTTCACAATCTCGCCACTTGTTCTCAGCTGCACCAACGTAGTAACTTCTGTCTGGAATAAATTCATCAAAGTCTTTGTTAGATAATTTTAGATTGCATGATCCATGTTTTGAGCGCCAGTAAACAGTTCAGTCAGACGAACCACAGTCTTTGCCAACCAAAAACAGCTGTTCAGCCAAAGAAGTAAATACTGCTCTGCAATCAAATAACAGTAGGACAACAGTAGAACAACAATAGGACAAAAGTAGGACAACAGCAGGACAACGATATAACACAGCGGTGGAAGAAAAAGGTTTCTCTCCCTTTTATCAAAAAAAGTAACTGATTATATTGGGAAAATTTTACAGAAACATGATGTCAGGCATGTTTTTAGAACAACCGAGAAAATATGTGAAACACTCCTGTCTGTAACGGATAAACACCCTCCTTTGTCGGCATGTGGGGTATATAAGATTCCGTGCACTTATGGAAATGTCTATACTGGAACCAAGGGCGTACCCAGGATCTGATCTGAACTGGGCTGGGGGGGGAGGGGGGGGGAGGTCATACTAGTCTAAGGAAACAAGGACTCGAGACAACATACAACACTTCTTATTAAATAAAACACTAAACCAGTGAAAAACTGCTTTTAATAAACATTTTAAATACAAGAATGTACTTGTACAATCCGAGAAAACATGCGGCATTTCTTATTAAATTAAACAGTAAACCAGTAAAAAACTGCGAATATCTTCTAGGGGCGGTGAAGCTGCCCCTCCCCCCTGCCTCTCGCTGGGTACGTCCATGACTGGAACCACCAAGAAAAGCGTGAACAAAAGACTAAAAGAACATAAAAGTCTTTGTTTACTGGGGAAAAGAGAACAATCAGCTGTAGCGGAGCAAGTTCTTCAGCGAGGAAATCATGAAGTGAAGTTTTCTGAAACCAGGGGGTTTAGCTGCCTCTGCCTACGCGTTTTATGCTACCTGCAACGCCTTCAAGTACCACGTGCCAGATTTTCACATTCACAGACTGTTTGTCCTACAGAATTAACAACAAGTTTTTGTAGTCAATTTACTGCAGTTAAATTTTGTACTGGAACCCATTTTGGCTAGAGGCCATAGGTTTCGAATCATTCAAGAAAACCTACAAAAGAGACCTTCAGACGCATTTTTCTTGAATAACTCGAAAATCGTCGCTTCTATCGGAAACTTGTTCCAGTAAAAAATTTAACTACATTACATTTTCATTTTTTCTTAGGACTAATACTTCGCATGTACTGAGCGAGACAATATGAAAACGCTGCATGTCATTTCTGAAAGCTCTGCGGGTCTCGTAAAACCTGTAGATAGAGGCAGCTGCATCCTCCTGTAAAGAGAAACCATCGGAATACATAATCACAGGTATAATTCTGCACTGAAAAGATGAAGCCCTGGAACAGATAAGGTATTATCGTTGACAGGCGACAGTCGATAGTTGAGTTTTATCTCTGACAAGAATTATTTGTGTTGATCAGGTGTAAACCAGGCATTTTACAGTTGATTTAAGTCGCCCTCCGATGTCCCACTCGTCGGTCGGCAAGTCCCAGCATCGCCAGGAAAACCAACGTCAGGAACCTACACATTTCTTGGACCAGGGTCATACAACCCAGAAGATTCACCAGAATGTAAGATATCCGGCCGTGAAACCATTCACTGTATGAAGTAGATAGCATTTTCTCTTGGAGTGTTGGGTGACAACTTTCTTTAAAGGTAAATAAACACAGGGTAATGCTCATGACATACAGTATTCGATAGCGTCCTATTATAATGTTAGTCCTAAACTCTTGAAAAGCGTCACATGCTTTAAATAGCTTACTAGAAATCGATACCAAGTGCGATGAATGCAAGAAATGAGTGGTTGTAAAGTGGCATGGAAGTTATTTCTGTTACTCCGTGAACGTGTAGCAAATCTTTAAAGAAAATCGAAATCAAAGGAGTCTAACAAGCAAGCAGGACAACATTCATCGAATGAAAGCAGAGGCGAGCAGCTACAGTTCTACTAAGCCGATTTAGTCACTACGAAATTCTAAGAGAGATGCTTAGGAAGCTTAAACTGGAGGATAGGCGACTTGTTATAAATAACACTTTAGATCTCTTGCTGTAATTCTGAATAAAAAGGTAAATTTTATTGAAAAAGCTTTTACTCAGTTACATATACACACTTCGTATTTTACACAAACACAAAATACGTCACGCTTTCCTTTAGAGACTACGAAAACTATAAACTATGCAAGTACACTCCTGGAAATGGAAAAAAGAACACATTGACACCAATGTGTCAGGCCCACCATACTTGCTCCGGACACTGCGAGAGGGCTGTACAAGCAATGATCACACGCACGGCACAGCGGACACACCAGGAACCGCGGTGTTGGCCGTCGAATGGCGCTAGCTGCGCAGCATTTGTGCACCGCCGCCGTCAGTGTCAGCCAGTTTGCCGTGGCATACGGAGCTCCATCGCAGTCTTTAACACTGGTAGCATGCCGCGACAGCGTGGACGTGAACCGTATGTGCAGTTGACGGACTTTGAGCGAGGGCGTATAGTGGGCATGCGGGACGCCGGGTGGACGTACCGCCGAATTGCTCAACACGTGGGGCGTGAGGTCTCCACAGTACATCGATATTGTCGCCAGTGGTCGGCGGAAGGTGCACGTGCCCGTCGACCTGGGACCGGACCGCAGCGACACACGGATGCACGCCAAGACCGTAGGATCCTACGCAGTGCCGTAGGGGACCGCACCGCCACTTCCCAGCAAATTAGGGACACTGTTGCTCCTGGGGTATCGGCGAGGACCATTCGCAACCGTCTCCATGAAGGTGGGCTACGGTCCCGCACACCGTTAGGCCGTCTTCCGCTCACGCCCCAACATCGTGCAGCCCGCCTCCAGTGGTGTATCGACAGGCGTGAATGGAGGGACGAATGGAGACGTGTCGTCTTCAGCGATGAGAGTCGCTTCTGCCTTGGTGCCAATGATGGTCGTATGCGTGTTTGGCGTCGTGCAGGTGAGCGCCACAATCAGGACTGTATACGATCGAGGCACACAGGGCCAACACCCGGCATCATGGTGTGGGGAGCGATCTCCTACACTGGCCGTACACCTCTGGTGATCGTCGAGGTGACACTGAATAGTGCACGGTACATCCAAACCGTCATCGAACCCATCGTTCTACCATTCCTAGACCGGCAAGGGAACTTGCTGTTCCAACAGGACAATGCACGTCCGCATGTATTCCGTGCCACCCAACGTGCTCTAGAAGGTGTAAGTCAACTACCCTGGCCAGCAAGATCTCCGGATCTGTCCCCCATTTAGCATGTTTGGGACTGGATGAAGCGTCGTCTGACGCGGTCTGCACGTCCAGCACGAACGCTGGTCCAACTGAGGCGCCAGGTGGAAATGGCATGGCAAGCCGTTCCACAGGACTACATCCAGCATCTCTACGATCGTCTCCATGGAAGAATAGCAGCCTGCATTGCTGCGAAAGGTGGATATACACTGTACTAGTGCCGACATTGTGCATGCTCTGTTACCTGTGTCTATGTGCCTGTGGTTCTGTCAGTGTGATCATGTGATGTATCTGACCCCAGGAATGTGTCAATAATGTTTCCTCTTCCTGGGACAATGAATTCACGGTGTTCTTATTTCAATTTACAAGAGTGAATTAGCAACCTTTGATTAATGTGATGGCCTGTAGCTAGGTCCTAACTAAGCAACAACCATCTCCCTGACTTCCGCCTGAATTCCCCTTGAGAACGTAGCTGACATAGCTGTTTACTACAGAGGAATAACTCGGTTGTTACCTAGCATATTGAACAGGGTGGCAGCACCGACGGCTATACGATGGAGAAACAATGGATGGAGGCAGAAACACTGATCTCTCCGCTATTCTTAGAATTGAAGCTCTCGCACGATGCACGTTAATGTGCCAACGTCTTGCACAGTACAATAGTAGAACTCTGATTTGCACTTTTGTTTGAAAGTCCTCCTCACAAAACCGCTGTGACAACAATTATTCTCGGTATTACATGCGTGAATCTACATCTCGTCAAAATAAAGCACAAAACATTTTATCTGTGATGCTTCTTCTCTTCGTGAGAATCTAATGTAGTCGGCATTTTTTGAAACAGTTTCATTGCTTTCGTGCAAGATAAATTCTTTATTCTGGCACTTTTCGGAAACGCATTCCCTAGACACATGAACTTTTCTTATTTCTTTGCTACCCCTGAAGTCCAGTTCCTTCCGGCAAAAGCTACGAATTTTTCCTGTATTTTTCATAATGTCGCAGAGACTGCTGTATACTAGGCCGGTAACGCATATCACCAATGTGATGTCTATTTGTGCACGGTGCTGCAGGAAACAGCTACACGCTGTTTCACGATCATACTGACCAGTCACATTCACCACCTGCATTATTTCTTTCTCTTCCTTTTTGTCAATAAATTCAAAATCGTTGGCAAAAAATAGCTGCGGCTGCCCGTGAAGGCACTTTCGCGATCACTTCCCATACTTCTCTACAATGTAATAACGTGCAATAGACTAAATTGATATGAGGCTGTACTTGTTTACGTGAACAAGTTACTTCTCTCTATCGCGAGGTCCACGGTTCACTTTATTGAGTTATCCGTGGAACCCGAAGGCTCGCTTGCATCGTACTATTTTTGTTCCTACGTCTACCTAATAATCTCATCCCTAAATATATTGTCCAAGGGGAAAAGAAGCAAGCAGAAAAAATGATCGAATGCCAATGTAACTTCGTACATGAATACACCTCGGCGGGTATGTGAATGATTAGAGTAGTAGTTCTTTGTGGCAGCTAAATCGGCCACCAGCATCAGATCGCGTAAGTTTGTTCGCGTTCAGTGTTGTTACCTGCCCTCCTTGGGTATGTAAGGGGAGTGAATAGCCTCAGATGAGACAGATTTCTCGTATTCGGGAGAGACAATACAGTTATCAGCAATTGACAGAGTCTGTGGCTCTCCATTTGGCCTGCTAGTAGAATCGTTCAATATACAGATTTTTTGGGCATTCGGATGTGACAGTGGCTTGATGTTGGATTGCATGGTAACGAGAGAAGAGTACTCGTTGCCAAGGTTTCTGTGGACCACATCTGAGCATCACAAGTAGGATCGTAGCCCCTCAACTTCTTCGCCTCCCATCCAAGTTTAAGCAATGGACTTTCTGCAACACTGTGTCATCCCACACCTTATTTTACTGGTCCGTCTTCATCACACAAACGTTTACACTTCACTGTTACCGGTTTCGGCTAGTGCCACCTTCGGGTCTGTTAAAAACAAAAACAGTGTCTAACCAACTAAGTTCAGTCTGGTGCTACATAAGAAAGATAAAAAATGTTTATATGATTAACAGTCATATACAAAAACAGTGTCTAACCAACTAAGTTCAGTCTGGTGCTACATAAGAAAGATAAAAAATGTTTATATGATTAACAGTCATGTACACCAGTCATAAAAACCATAAAATATTCTGTTATAGTATCATCGTAGGTGCATAGTAAGTGCTGCTGATGATCAAAATGTTTCTGGTATTTATACAAAGAAACTGAGGCCAGCAGAGGGCACTATAGATGCGGTACATGATTAAACAGTGCCGCAATGTAATGGCTAAAATGTGGTATGCGTAGTCATTAATTAAAATTACGTCACATGGCAAAACGAGCGTTTGAAAATTAAACATGTTCTGATATATTATACGTGGAATTAGATCCATAATTAAAGTCCACATAAAAAGAGCAAATACTAATAATGTGAAGCTCCTAGCATGGCACGGAAAAACATATAATTCTATAAAAGCCAGTTTAAAAAGTATAAGATTAAAAACACATCTATACAGGGTGGTCCATTGATATTGACCGGGCCAAATATCTCACGAAACAATCATCAAACGAAAAAACTACAAAGAACGAAACTCGTCTAGCTTGAAGGGGGAAACCAGATGGCGCTATGGTTGGCCCTTAGGTTAGTAGCTACATAATGCTCCCGCAGATGAGATCAACGTCTGCGCTGGTGGTGCCACCATTCCAACTGTGGTATCATGTTGAAGCTGCATGAGCAGCTGTACCTGTACACGCTATCCAAGCTCTGTTTGACTCAATGCCCAGGCGTATAAAGGCCAGAGGTGGTTGTTCTGGGTACTGATTTCGCATGATCTGTGCACCCAAATTGCGTGAAAATGTAATCACATGTCAGATCTAGTATAATATATTTGTCCTATGAATACTCGTTTATGATCTGCATTTCTTCTTGGTGTAGCAACTTTAATGGCCAGTAGTGTATTTGTTCCACGACTTTAATCTCGGGTTGCTCTGAATTTTTGTTTTCGTTTCTCCCGATGGAATCGGCTTCATTTTTAATGCGATTATTTACGTTGCTCTCGTTTTATTTACGGTGCTCTTGTTTACTCTTCGCTAAACCATAGCAGCGCTTCGGACAGATGAGAGATTCCACGCCTTCTCCAAGCACTTTACACCTTTTTTTGAGAGATTTTATGTAAACGAGTGGTTGCCCTAGCTGTAACTAGGCTCTCACATGTAGGGGGCCCTCGAATGCGGAGCGTGTGGATGTTTACGAAAGGCTCGTCCGTCTGTTGCAAGATGCAGCGAGCGGGCAGCGATGAGGGGCTCACATTAATTATGGCCTGTTGCGTCAATATTTACGCGGCCATCAGCGGCGACCCAGTGGCTCATAATCTAGTGGCGTATTTCAGCGCGAGTCGCTGTTGAACATTACACTGGTCGCGATTAATGTCTGCGATTCTCGCCGTCGCGGTCTGTATATAGCACGAACTGGGACAGTCGGAAAATCACGATGGGCAACATGCCTGCAGCCTACTCTCCACCGTGACATTTACTGTGCGCTAATCACTGTGAGGTACACGAATGATGCTCAAAAACTGAACAGAAAAATCAAGAAGACAACGACAACGCAACGATATGGATGGCTGGAGCCTGCTGTCTGAGAGAATAATCTAACTATACCGAGCTTACGTCTTCTACAGAAGACTATGGAAAGGTTACTAGATAAAATAAGGGAAATACACTACCAGCCAGCCGCTGTGGCCCAGCGGTTCTAGGCGCTTCAGTCCGGAACCGCGCTGCTGCTCCGGTCGCAGGTTCGAATCCTGCCTTGGGCATGGATGTGTGTGATGTAGTTCTAAGTGTAGAGGACTGATGACCTCAGATGTTAAGTCCCGCAGTGCTTAGAGCCATTTGAACCTTTTTTGAACAGGAATCAATCCCGTGTCCACCACATGAACCCATCTACGCTAACCACTCACCTGTGGAGGTGAGCTGAATATTTATAAGGGGCAGTCAAATGATAACGAGACAGACGAAAAAAAGTTGTAAACTGTTTATTATTCGAAAAGTAATGGCCATAAGATGTTCATTTATCAACTGTGAGACAAGACGGTCAGTACCTACACGGAAATTGTTTATTTAATTTTTATCCTTGTGTGTCAATTTCATTTGGCTGCCCATTATACGCTAAAGAGCCTATGAAACTGCTACACTAGCTTAATATCCTTTATGGTCATCGCGAGCACGCAGAAATGCCGCAGCACGACGTGGCATGGACTCGGCTAATTTCTGAAGTAGTGCTGGAGGGAACTGACACATTGATTCCTGGAGGGCTGTCCATAAATCCGTAAGAGTACGAGGAGGTGGTGATCTCTTCTGAACAGCACGTTCTAAGGCATTCCAGACATGCTCAAAAACGTTCATATCTGAGGAGCGTAATGGCCAGCGGAAGTATTTAAACTTACAAGAGTGTACCTGGAGCCACTCTGTAATAATTTTAGACGTGTGGGGTGTTGCATCGTCCTGCTGGAACTGCCCAAGTCCGTCGAAATGCACAATGGACATAAAGGGATGCAGGTGATCAGACAGGATGCTTACGTACGTGTCACCTGTCAGAGTCGTATCTAGACATATCAGGGGTCCCATATCACTCCAACTGCACACACCTCACACCATTACAGATCTCCACCAGCTTGAAAAGTTCCTACTGACATTCAGGGTCCGTACACGTCCATCCGCTCGATACAATTTGAAACAAGACTAGTCCCATCAGGCTGTGACGCTACAACGCAGTCCTTGCCATGAATCTTTTCGCTTACTTAACACATGAAACTGTTTGTATACGAAGTAATGTCTAGCGTAAATATTTATTGTAAATACTATGTTTAAATTATGTAATATTTAACACTGGAAAGTCAGGGCATATTTAGTTAACGTTGAAGTCAGAGAGATTGTTTTGTCGTGCCGTTGGACGCGGGAGCGCGCCAGCGGGCAGTAGCAGCAGTGACGCCGTGCTCGGAGTAAGACGTACAGTCGAGTGCTGCTAGTGCTAGCTGTGTTACATGTAACGGCTAGTGTGTGGATCCAAGTACGACGGGAAAGTAATGGTCGGCATATATGGAAGCTTAGCCGGGCAAGTTGATATGGATTAATGGGCATAGTGCTGAAGAACGAGGGCTTAAATGTGAAGCGCACTGTGGGCCCAAGTCGCAATAGTAAAAGCCCGCTGCCACATTGTGTCACCGCCGTGGACTTCCGTCGATCCACCGACAACGAAGGAATGTAATTTTCGTAGGATAAAATTGTAGAAGGCTTGCCAGTGACTGTGCCTTTTTCTGAAGTTGAACAATTAATAACAAGCACTTTATAATCGGAGTCTTGCAGTTACATTCCACCCGACAATAACACCAAATAGGTTCCTTCCGATTCTTACCTTATTGAACCGAGTGCGCCACGCCATTATCAAGAGAAAAATATGTTAACTATCAAATTATGTGCATAGGCGGTGAAGAGTAAATTTCAGACTGTTTTGAACGGTTGGTTACCGTAGTTAATTGTTCCACTTAATAAGCTTAAGCCAACCGTAGTAACTTAATAATAGACTGAAGAAATAAATTAGGTTATTAAGATTTATTTCAATGCATATTCACTTGAAGTTAGTTCACGGATATTTCATGAAACTATAAATCTTATTCCACCTGAAAATCGCTCAATTAATGAATTATTATTCAAAACATAGTTAATCAATTATTGGCTATATATTTCATTATAAGTAGATTAGACTGTGCAAAGTACGTAATTTTAAAGACAGAATGACAGTTCACTATTCAAAATATCGATAGATAATTATCCGTGTTGTCAGCATTGCACTTACATGACAAATTATGAACAAAATAATTATCAAAATACTTATTGAAAGTTAACCATTAATGTTTTTGTGTAGTTAGATTGTTATGACATTATTTTATATGATTACTGAGCCTGACACAGCACTTACGTAAAAGTTCTCGTTCCACCTGCTGCGCTACAAACAGTAAACTGTATTTTTGACACAATTATTCACGTACTTAACAGTACTGTCGCTCATCAGTTGAGCTGATGACCGATTTTTTAATTGCTTTTACAACTTAATCATTTCTTTCGGCAAAATTTCCACCGGCAAAATTTATTTCCAAATTATTTCCATTATTTCATTTACCGATCGTTATTGAATGAAATTACTCATTAAATAACAATCAAGTTATAACGTGTCCTGTTTCCCGCAGAATAATCATTATTTACTTCGGATTCGGATGCCTGAACCCGACACGGGTCAAAATTCATAATTCACTGTCATTGTTAACTTGTAATTTCGCAAATCGTGGGAAGCAGGGGAGTGTTATAAGGCAACATGTTTCCAGTCACCAACAGTTCAATGTCGGTGTGGACGGGCCCAGGTGAGGAGTGAAGCTTTGTGTCGTGCAGTCATCGAGAGTACACGAGTGGGCCTTCGGCTCCGAAAGCCCATATCGATGATGTTTCGCTGAATGGTCCGCACGCTGACACTGACAGCATTGAAATATGCAGTAATTTGTGGAACGGTTGCACTTATGTCAAGTTGAACTATTCTGTTCAGTCGTCGTTGTCCGATTCTTGCAGGATCTTTTTCCGACCGCAGTGACGTCAGAGATTTTATGTTTTACCGAATTCTTGATGCTCACGGTACACTCATGAAGTAGTCGTACGGGAAACTCCCCACTTCATCGCAACCTCGGATATGCTGTGTCCCATCGCTCATGCGCCGTCTATAACACCACGTTCAAACTCACATAAGTCTTGTTAACCTGCCACTGTAGCAGCAGTAAACGATCTAACAACTGCGCCAGCACTTGTTTTCTTATATAGGCGTTGCCAACCGCAACGCCGTATTCTGCCTTTTTACGTATCTCTATATTTGAATACGCATGCCTATGCCAGGGTCTTGAACGCTTCAGTGAATGTGCAATTCATTGAGGTCGCCGCTGCTTGGGGACGTACAGCCCGCTTTCGAGGTATGTTCATTGGGGTGCCTAACTGCTGGCAGGAAATAATTCGATGCGTCGATACACGATCCAGTCAGAAGGATGTGACTACCGCCTACGTTCGACGTTAACGAGTAATAACCAACAGAATGCATGTGACAACGCTAGCAGTGGTATCACAGTGCGGAAACGGAATTATTTATCTGACATTCAAAAGGGCTTGATCATTGTCTTTCGTGAAAGCATTTCCGAAAAGGTTGTAAACTGTAAGCGTGCCGCCGTGCTTAAAGTATACTGTACAGAGCGAAATGGTGCTATGCAAAACTGGCACCAAGACAACTGTTATGCACCATGGGCCCCGCGAAATCACTACGGTTGCAGGTTCGAATCCTGCCTCGGGCATGGATGTGTGTGATGTCCTTAGGTTGGTTAGGTGTAAGTAGTTCTAAGTCTAGGGCACTGATGACCTCAGACGTTAAGTCCCATAGTGCTCAGAGCCATATGAACCAGTTTTTTCACCACGGGCTACAGACGACAGTGGTGAAAGACGGCAGCGGAGATGTGCATCTGTTGAGCCCACATGAGTCAAGAGGCTACCAACAGTGCCTCCTCAGCGACCGTTCAGCGAACGTTGCTGTGTGTGGATCTGCGCTGTAGGTGTCTGGTGCATGCATCCATGATGGCGACACCTGTTCATCGGCGACTAAGTGTGGAATGCACGCCAGTACCGTAAGCGGACGTCCACCAGCGCCGATATGTTGGTTCTTGCGATTAATCACGTTTTATGCCCCATCGGACAGTGGCCTCCAAGGCGTGGTATGTCCGGAAGCAAACGAGGCGGAATATTCATGGATGGGGAACATTTTCGTGGCATTACGTGGGAGATCTCTTAGTACAGGAATCCACAATGTATCAACAGATGTATGCATCTACCCATGGGGACCATGTCCACCCCTACAGGCAGTTTGTTTTTCTTCAGTACGATGGTCTCTACCAGCAGAACAACGCAACATGTCACTCAGCGCACAGGGAGCAGTATGTCGTCCTGAACGGGGTGATTTCAATAGAAACAAGGGTAACTCCAGGTGTGCCCCAGGGCAGCTTAATAGGTCCTCTGCTTTTTACGATTTAACGATCGAGTTGATGGTATTGACAGCCGATTATGTTGTACTCTACAGGAAAGTAGTATCACACGAAAGTTGTCAATAAGTCAATGAGGATTTGCAGAAAATAAATGCATGGTGTAATGACTGGTAGTTATCTCTCAATATTAGTAAGTGTAACCTACTGCGTATAACAAGGCGAAAATCCCCATTAATGTACGAGTACAAAATAAAAGACCAGTCTTTGGATACGGTAACGTCCGTCAAGTATCTGGGTGTGACTATTCGAAATGATCTCAAATGGAATGATCACATTACACAAGTAAAGGGGAAGGCGAACTCTAGATTGCGGTTTATTGATATAATACTGAAGCGATGCAGTGCTTAAACAAAGGAAATAGCTTACAATACGTTAGTTCGTCCAGTCTTGAAGTATTGTTCGTCTGTATGAGTCCCTTACCAGTTGGGTCTGATTCAAGAGATTGAGAAGGTCCAAAGAAGAGCGGTAAGATTCGTGACTGGTGCATTCAGCCATCGCGAGAGCGTTACAGATGTCATCGAAAGTTTGAAGTGGGACACATTTGCAGATAGACGACGCGCTAAACAAAAGGGGCTGCCCACTAAATTCCCAAATCCGATCTATACCGAGGATGTAGAGCATATATTATTACCGCCAACTTTCAAATCGCACAATGATCACCATTCAAAGATAAGGGAAATTAGAGATCGTACTGAGGCGTTCAGACAGTCCTTTTTCCCGCATGTCGAAGAGAGGGGGGAAATATGATTTTGACGCGAATTGTGCCCTCCGCCACAAACCGCTTGATGGCTAGTGGAGTATATATGTAGCTGTAGGTGTATGTTTATTGTTCTAAGAGCACCAGGATGTGTTTACCATACTTTCCTGGCCGGCAGTCTCGCCGGATTTAAGCACAGTCGAGAATCTATCGAATCTCCTCAGTAGCTCTGTTCGTGATATCTGATCGAGAAACCTATAGCAGTTGGCCGCGGCTCTCCCTGTACATCTCGCAGCGGTCCGCGCTGTAGAAGGTGGTCATCCAGGCTTTTGACAGGTGGTCACATTATTGTAACTGGTCAATGTATCAAACTCATGTTTTGTCTAGAAGTTCTGGTACGCCTGCACCCTTGTGGCGTGCGCTCTGCAACTGCACCACGGCGCGTAGGACGTATTCATACTGATCTATCCACTAACGCGCTATTTTTAGTTTTCGCACATTGTCTTCTGGTACTCCAGTGACACTTGGCAAAAGCCCGATATAAACCATGCAACAGGAACACGGAGAAGAAGTGACTATTGTTAAATGACGAGCGGACTGGTGTAGCGGCGACGGCGAGCGGCGTGGAGGGTGTCCGGCCGGCCGGCTGGCTGGCTGTAGCGGGCCGCAGTTGCGACGGTGTCCGGGCCTGCAGGCAGCTATCGATCGCGCAGCCGCCGCCGGGAGCGCCCGCGGCCGCTGCACCACGTGCGTGCCGGAGCCTCACGTGGCGCGCACGCGGCGTGCCCACGTGGCCACGTGACAACGCCACAGCCGCGCTGCCGCACGGCCACAGCTCCGCCGCGCTGCCCGACCGGTCCACAGCTACCACAGATCCAAGGCGCACTGTGGCCTCGTTATTTTCGGTAACACCGGACGTGGCTGTGCTGTGATCTGTCCGTCCGTCTTTCGACGAAGTTAAAACATAATACGTAAACTGAAAGTGGTGGAGGAGGGAAGAAAAGGGAAGGAAAAGAATTATTGATATGAGCTGCATTGGGAGTTTTTGTGCAATTAGCGGCGGCATAACAGGTGAAATTGTCACAATAATTTCCACTGTGAAGATTGAGCCGTGGTAAAAATTGCTGTTTTGAGGAGCGCGCCGCAGCGCGTAGTGCGAAGCAGTCGCCCTCCGTTTCTGTCGGTGGCGCCGCTGTGGCAGTCGCAGGTTTGGTCTCTCCTTCTGGTGGGAAAGGGGAAAGTTTGCCTGTTCACGTGCATTTAAGGGGCGCTATGAGCTCGCCACTGGCGGTTAGTCGGTGAGTCTGTCACTCTGAGTCTAATCAGTTGGTCAGCCGGCTCAGTGTCGGGCAGTCAGTGTCTGTCTGTCGGTTTGCCGTACGTAGTCGGTGAGTCTGTCAGTCTGAGTCTAATCAGTTGGTCAGCCGGCTCAGTGTCGGGCAGTCAGTGTCTGCCTGTCGGTTTGCCGTACGTTAAGAGGGAGCAGTCTGTCAGTCTGAGTTGGGCAGTCGGTCAGTCTCGGTGAGTCTAGTCAGTTGGTCAGCCGGGTCAGTGTCTGTCTGTCGTCCGGAGTGCTAGTATGTGTTAGACCGCCAGTCTGCTCGAGTTTGTTCAGGCAATGGTCATTGGCGGTTGGATCGGTCGGTTGGTCCGTAGCGCACTGGGACACAAGATGACTTGTTCGTCTTGAGCGTCTGTGCATGTGAGGTCGCCACGTGAGACCAGTGGGCCGCGCCGTATAGCGAGGGTTAGTGGCTTCGCGGCCGACTCGAGAGCAATAGGAGTCACCCCACGACATCGGTCTGGCCGGTGCGAGCTGCGACCCCGTGAGACGGGAGATCGGAGCGCCTTCCTGCGTCCGTTGAAACGGCTGGCAGCGCACGGTTCGCAAAGCGTTTTGGGGGTGATGCGCCAGTTCTTCGCCAGGCATTGCAGTTTGTTAGAAGTTAAGTGATTCGTGAGATGTTGTTTCATCTACTTGTTTCCTTGGTCAGTCTCTCGTCCCCAGGTAGCTCGTCTGTCTCCTGTCCGCATTTGATGGGCAGTCAGTGTCTGTCTATCTGTCGGTCGGTCTGCCGTACGTTAATAGCTGCCTCTGTCATGTTTGTCGGACTCGGTGTTAACGAATTTATTGCTTAAGGTGTAAAGGCCGAATTCCTGAAATATGTTTTTATATTGCCTACCATCTTGAGAGGCGGTATATGTGTAATGTAGAGCATGTCTGTACATTTTATGTAAGACCGCATTTGGTTTTTATTTAAATGGTCATTTTAGTATATAAAGTTGCCACCCTTCCACCGTAAGAGTTTTCTTTTAAAAACAAGTTGCACTTTCGGTGGCAAGTTTTTTTTTTTTTTTAATGTGAGTGTTTTGTACCATTTCCATCCCTCCTACGGGGTGCATAGTTTATGTGTTTGTGTGAGTTGTTAAAATTTTAGTTTAAAGTTATCAGGTGTGTTGCTGATATGCACCAGTCCAGTCTTTCAGAGGTTGTTGTGAGCGGTCGTGACTACGGCCGTGTTAAAAGGTAGCGGCAAGGTTCTCAGCCCGAAATCTCATACTTCCAAATAAATAAATAAATGTTATTTATGGCTCTGAAGAAATTGTAACTTGATATTTAACGGGTGCTTTCTGATTATAATTTTTAATTTTTTTTAAAGAAAGGGTTTTTAGAAATAAAATTTCCATTTGTTGAAAGAAATTTGTTTTCTTCAGTTACCCACTGGCAACTACTTCCACGCTCAAATAGTGTGATTATATGTGTTAATGTTCTTGAAGAATCGCTAGTACATAAAGTAAATTCATAAAGAAAAGATTTTGAAAGTACATCCACTGTTCAAAGATGATCTATACCGGTTGTAAATAAAACTATTGTAAGGCAGCACAGTATGCATCGTGCATTTCTCCAAGTTCAGATGGTTCAAATGGCTCTAGCACTATGGGACTTAACATCTGAGTTCATCAGTCCCCTAGACTTAGAACTACTTAAACCTAACTAAGGACACCACACACATCCATGCCCGAGGCAGGATTTGAACCTGCTACCGTAGCAGCTGCGCGGTTCCAGACTGAAGCGTCTAGAACTGCTCGGCCACAGCGGCCGGCCTTTCTCCAAGTTATAGCAGTGAATTACTACAAACTACTTCTCATGTGCTATCAAATCAATATCGTCACGTCTTACAATCCTCGTAGTTGTGCATCCATTCAGTACGAAGAAATTATGGTTTATTACAAATCATAAAACACAGGAATAAATAATTCGCATAATTATAACCTATTGACCAGTACCGCCTAATAGCTGTAATTATGCAAATTCCCAAGTACATGCACTTACGTCTGCCACAGACGGCCCCTGCCAAGCAGACTACACTCCAGACTCGCCTGTGTACCATATAACATACACAAGCACTTGCAGGCGCAACCAAGAGGGAATCAATTCTTCGAAACAAACAGAACTTGCTAGAGACTAATGCGAACCTTTTTCTGCAGAGTTCGCCTCACAGATACAGGGAAGATGGAGTACTCCGCCGACCTACGCCGGTTTTATAAGGCCAGAACAGCACCAGTGCAGCCAGTTTCTCGCCGAGCAAGGACCAGCTCCGACGGACCTCACCGACGCTGGTTGACGAATGGATGTCTACAAGTTATTTGTTTTGTGTGATTTTTCGAGAAATGTAGTTCAGTTTCAATAAACGACATTATACTGAGTGTTCTACAATACTGACTATTCTTCACATGTATTCTTGTGTTTTATCCGTTCTAAGAAACCATAATTTGTTCTTACTGAATGGATGCACAACTATTAGGATTATAAGACGATCTTAGATTCATCACACTTGGCAAAAAGTTTGTAATAATTCAGTGCTGTAAGGCGCTGTTTTCATTACTACTTGAATACGAGGCGTGGTGCACATTTTCTGCTACAACTTTTGACAATATTTGCCTTCAGTGTGATTCTGACTTGCATAGTGAGCTTATATATATTGTGACATTTATCTACCATCACTGTGTGATCCATGTATTGCGAATTTTACATGACTGTTATTAAGATCAGACACTTTTAGTGCACTTATGTCTCAATCAAATAGTTAACTACTAGTCATATTTGTAAATCCATGTTTGTAATTTACTGTTCACTTAAAACTATTTTTGTATTTTAGCCTCAGTGGCTCTCGCTTTATAATGAACCATTCGATTCGAAATTAGTAGCACAAAATATATGTACTGCAACTGTGACAGATTTGTAATAGTCTCTTCTTAGGCCAGATGTATTCTGCAGTGTATCCAGAGGCTTATAGCCAAGTCAAATGCAGGGTGTTACAGACAAACTTCGGGGGTTTCAGAGGGTTTCTTGAGGAACAAACAGAGGACAGCAAGCCATGTCGAGAAACGTCATTCAACGACACTGAAATATTGTTAAAACCTTGCTCCCCATTCCTCACATGTCTTGTAAATAAAAATGAATTCCCCTTCTGTTGCTCCGTGTTCCTATATTCGATGGAGCAATATCCGTCTGGTTAGGTTTATCACGATGATGAGAACTTGTTTCCATTTGTGCCTTCTTTTCTTTATCCAGGATCAGAGGAAGAACCAAGATTCAGCTTTCTAAAAGATCACCACTTGACCACTACTACTACAGTGCCCTGTCAGACGGCGGAAGTATAAGGCCAACATCAATGTCGCCACAGAGCTCGCTGTCTACAAATGCAAATCCATCAAAACTAGTTTCCGACTGAGCATTGTGAAAAGACCTGCATGAAGTGTAAATTTGGGTTCGGGTACTTCGCCAAAGGCTATTGCTTATAAAGTCATGCCAAATTTCCATGTCTGCTGCTGTCAAATAAAACTTTGTTATTTCATGTACTAAATACAGGTCATCTTAACATTCAGCTGGCTACATTGTAAATGTTAAGTAGCCTACTCATATTTACGGTTCCTAGACGGCACTCTTGGTGTAATGTTCACCTGCCCGCAGTTACTAACGCGAGCGCCTCAGTCTGTTACTACCTGTGGCTTTATATGTATGAGCAGCCCATAGTGGCTCGCCTTCCATGAATTTTTCTCGGTTGGTATTTATCTTATATGTGACATGTAAGTACTGTTTCTTTCCTGTACTGTTAGTCAGTAAATTCCCTTTTACATAAAAAAATCCCATAAATTTGTATTTATGTTATAGGCCAATTTGAATATTTAATTTCTGATGAAGGTACTCATAGAAGTGTTGAAACCAGGTCAAAAGACTTAAATTTTGTGACCGAGGGCTGTGGTTGCTTTAACTCTAACAAAAAAATTATAAGCCTAAGGAAAAACAATATTTTCGTACACAGAATGATGGCTAGTGGTTAAACTCAATGTGGAATTCAACCCATTATTTACAAGTTTGTAATCGATCTCCATTGCAATAGCAATGTCCTACTGAATCCTTCATTCTTCCGCACTTGCTGAAGACACCAAAAACGTCTGTTGATCTAAATACTGCTGAATATGCCGATGACATTTAAGCGTATTAATGGGATACATCGCGTGGAACTACCTACACTGAAAGTGATTACATGGAAGTGACGTTTCAGTTATCAACAAATTTACAACATGAATGGGATTAAAATACACGATGAAATTCACTGATGACTGAGTGAATGTGAGATAATTACAAGATCCACTGAATAGAATGGACTGTCTAATAACCACGATACACCAGAAAGAGTAAATAGCTACAGAAAGAGTAAAGTAACTGGAGGTAGCAGAAAGGTGGTCAGCGCAAATTTTAACCTCAAAATTGATCACTTAGTAGCAGACCAAGTGAAGGAATTACCCATGGCGGGCGTAGCAGGGAGGATTTAAGAGGCAGACTAGCACGGGCTACGACACTATTCCACGATAAACCAATTATAGTATGGAGTATATATCTTCATAAAAGGAAGAAGTTTCCGAGAATTTCTGGTGCACAGTACTGTACAGAAGTGAGCTATGGACTGTGGAAGAAGCGGGCGAAGATCGAAACTTTTGACACATGGTGTTGCCGAAGAATATAAAAAATGAAATGAACTGACATGGTGAAAATTCTACGAAAAATCGGCGAGGAAAGAAATGCACGGAATACACTGACTTTGAAAAGGTAACGGATGATAAGATTTACAGTAAGACTTTGGTAGGACGTAAGAAAATAACTTAGATGATACTAGATGAAGCGGTGGCGGGACAAATCAGTGATGGACGGCAGAGATTTGCATAAATCAGGACGTTTGTAGATGCCAAGTTGAGACGAAGAGGTTTGAACAGAAGAGAAAACTTTGGCGGGCCGCGTCAAACCAGTCAGAAAACCGATGACAGAAGTCACTTCCAATGGAAACTGACGTCCATTATCTGTCATGATGTAACATTGTAGATTTTGATGGAAATGCGTATATTTTCTGCCGCCTCTTATGTGGGTAAAGAAATTTAGCTCTTGATTGATGAAGACATATTTTATTACTCTAATTTTTTATTCTTCTGTTTGTAGACAAACAATGATAGTGTTTTCTTAAAGGCATTTTGGCTGCAAATTCAAAACATTTGTAGTTAAACGCGGAGCAGTTAAATTATGCAAGAAGGCGTCGGATTCTGCTGGCTGTTATGGATAAAAAGGCTACCTAGAATTACATTGGCCCTCAGGTTCACATAATTTGGTTAGAGCACAGGTCGCACGAGGTTAGTATTACTAAATTAGTACTACAAACATTTATGCAAGAAGGCGTCGTATTCTGCTGGCTGTTATGGATAAAAGAGGCTACCTAGAATTACATTGGCCCTCAGGTTCACATAATTTGGTTACAGCACAGGTCGCACGAGGTTAGTATTACTAAATTAGTACTACAGACATCATGACGATATAATCGGAGACAAAAGTGTTGTCTGCTCTGGCCTCATAAAATGTCTGACGCATCGTTGCAGCTATCGGACGAAACTGTCCATATGATATGAAATGGTGCCGAAATTTCAGGCTGAAAATTATTAATACTATTCGGTCTACTGCTGACCGCACACAAACTTCTCGTCAAACTTTCATCACGTATTCTAATTCTCAACAGCAGCTTGTCAGACCTTATCGTCGGACAGTATCCACATTTTTTATTGTCCATTAACGTTAGGAAATCGAATTGGACCTAGGACGCGTAATACTTTCATGGAGTCATTACCTGGAGCCGGCCGGAGTGGCCGTGCGGTTCTAGGCGCTACAGTCTGGAACCGGGCGACCGCTACGCTCTCAGGTTCGAATCCTGCCTCGGGCATCGATGTGTGTGATGTCCTTAGGTTAGTTAGGTTTAATTAGTTCTAAGTTCGAGGCGACTGATGACCTCAGAAGTTAAGTCGCATAGTGCTCAGAGCCATTTGAACCATCATTACCTGGAAGCAAGTGACCAGATGAGTTGAACGGGAGGAACGTTTCAAAGAATTAGGTGGACTGCTGTAGAGAGAAATTCGATTCTTTCTCGATGAACGAGGATCACGCCAGATATGTTTCAGCAATTGATTCCCATGTTGGATAATTGTTTGTGCTTAAAGTAAATGTAATGGTTTAAAAAGAAGGAATTATCTAATGCCTTTAATGGAAATCTCCTGTGCTAAAGAAATGTTATAGCTAGCAGTTGGAAGAAAATAAATACACGGTCGAGTCACGTTAATGTGACCAAAGTCTATATAACCACTGATGGCGGGTGGCAGTATTAGCTTCTGCACTATCGACGTCGTTTACTACTACTCTAATGGCCTCGAAACGTTAATTGTAAAACAACACAGCTTCGACCCATGTACCCCAATGGTTCGGGAGGTAAGGCTTCTTTGTAGGTCTTAATGCTAGCAGAAGTTTTAGAAACACTTACTTTGTGGATGAAATCAGTTTATTTACATTTACAAACGTGGAACGTACGTCTTCAGCAAGGTGATGTGCTCCATGAGTAAATCACGTCAGATGAATCAAATTGGAATAAAATATTCGGAGGGATTTTTCTACTTTGATCATATAGGGAACAGTATCTCAAATAAACACAAACACCCTTTCATCTGCAGAAGATTGTGGAAATATTTTTCTAATACCCTCATTCACAAATCGATCGTAGAATGATTTACTTTTTCAAGTCCTATGCAGGCCGCTAATAGGAGGAAGAAGGCTCTTCTTTTAAAGCAGCAACAATTAAATTTGCAATGTAACGGCCACAAGTGTCTGTAGTTTCGTCGACTGAAATCCAGATAATTCTGTCCTTGAATTCATCGCGTATTTCTTCTAGAACATTTACGTAAATTGTCGGTATGTAATTCATCTGGTACATATTGATTTAACCAATATTTGCGCAGGAAGCCTATGAGGATAGGGTTTGAAAGTTTGTAAAGAGGAATATTGCTTGCAATACTCTTTTTTGGTTACCTTTGAACAAATGCTTGCTACTGCAATTGCTGTTGTCAGAAGTTGTTATTTCTTCTGCATTCCTGCAATATGAAGACTTGTTTTGTCATGCTGGTCTATATGAAACTTTTTTTTTGCACGAAACGTTTTTCTCACAAACTCGACAATATAAAACAATTCCGTCATATGTAAACGTTGCGGGATGGTCAGCTATTCACGAACCGACGTATCCATTTTCGGGAGGCATGGCGCACAGCACGTTAAACACCACACGTCGTCAACACGTTCAGCTGCGTGCATGAAAATAGAAAGCTAAACTGAAACAATGGACGTGCGACTAAAAGCTTGCGTAGTTTAATTTATTTTTTTCCGAAGCGTACTGTATGATCGTGGAAGGAATTAACCGGGGGCGCGGACGCAGAAGCATTGACTCTGTCGGCCTGTTCCTCTTCCTTTTCTGCAATGATTTTACTAGGCAGTAGCCTCTCGGTTAGTGATTGCACGCAGTCCTAGGAAGCGGTCAATCCGCGACACATCAAAACTAGATCGAGCTAAGGACCGCACGGCTAAATTTTTAAAATGTTGTAAACATAGAGCGAAAATATGCATCGTCACTAGTTTTTAGTTAAAATACGAAACAACCGGTGAAAAGGAGCCAGATATGCGAATGCATATGCAACATGCAAATGCGTATAGCCCGGTCTCTAGTGATAACAAATAGAAATAAACTACTTGTGATTTATCAGTTCGCACCATTACTGAAATGACTCCACAAGTAAAAATGAATAACGTACACCATTAAAATCTACACATTTTTCTCAACATTAAGAAAATTCACAACCACTATATACAGGCACTGTACCTACGACACTTTGTGCTTTGCGCCAAGCGACTGAGCTTGTAGGGCATACTGTGAATAGTGGGTAATGGCGCATGTAGCGCTTGCGATGCGCCGGAATCTCCAACACTAATTTCTCAGACAGTAGCTGAAGGCTACACAGAAAAATGAGACACAGCGTTCAGAGGTGGGTGCCGCTTATGAAGCGAGCACAGTACTCTATCAATGGTAGCAACCGCAAACTAAACGCTAGCGGCTCATGCTCTGTCGACTTCTAGCAGTTCTTAACTGAGAAGTCCAAACCTGGCCCAACAATGTGTGCGCTGTATTGGAACCTCATTACAAAATGTATCCCTTTTTGTTGCTTTTCCTGCGTTTCTATACAGTTACTACAGTCATAAGTGAACATATGGTAATCCTAGATCACCTCATGTCTCAGTTTTTTTGGCCGAAGCTTGGCAGTTTACTACTTTTGGTCTATTAGTCAATACAGTTCATTGTCATCGGAAGCTGTCGGTGAGATATGAAGTACAGACAAACAAAAGTCATCAACACATCAATTTTTTTTACCTATATTTAGAAACGGAACCGACTAGTACACTCGCTCCTCATTACTGCTGCAGTCAAACGTCTTACAACAAACACAGCTAAGAAGTTTTACCATATTACAACAAAAGTATCCTCTTGTAATTTATCCCTATCGCAGCCGTCGAGTTAATTTGACATACAAAGGACGCATTTTTTGTCGCGCTTAGCGGCGAATACATACTCGCTGCTAGCCTATGATCACGCCGGCTCATTATGTATTGATAATTTCAGCCCATCACGTAAACACTCTGTTCGGTAATTTCTCATTAAATATTTAAGGTAGTGCAAGAGCAGCGGTTTTGGAGGCGATTAAGTCGCCGAGGCGTCAAAATGTATGATCCTAGTGAAAACCGACACCGAGATCGATTACATTCGGTCAGTACCCTACGAAAGTGTACGCTAATATCTGTATGAAATTAAGGACATCATTATAAACACATGTTTAAGTAAAAATACCTGTTATTGCTAATTTCACAACTACCTAATAGTTAATCCACTCGCCGCCATTATGGATTATAGCTCGGTACCTTTTTGGCTTGCTTTTCATGAGATTTTCTGCATATTCTCTCGATAACGATCTCCATTTTATATGACAGCTGCTTCAAATTATATACTGGCTTTCCTTTAAGCTTCATCTTAATATACAACCAAACACTGCTATCGGATTTGTCGGGAGACATTGCAGACCAGTCCACCGCGGACACACTGTCTTGTTTGCGCGCTGTACAGAGGCGGCTACGATTTTATGGATCATTATCCTTTCGAACCACACAGTTTGCCTCGTTCGAACAAAATAACTTCTCAACAGACCTCAGAAGGCATTTTTGTTTGATATTGCACATTTTTTCAGCGTTTAAATTGTCTGTGAATAAGTGCAAATAGCTAAAACTGCAAACGACAAAACATAACATTCACCTCTGACACTGTTTAAACACTGTGCAAAAGCGCATTGAGTACAGATTCTAGATCACTACCAGAGATGTCGCTGCGGACATCACATTTAAAATTATGGCGTATACTTTTTTGCGGGACTGACTGTATGAGCAAGAGGTTCATACCGTACTCCATTTTCCATGACGCTCTTTTATGTGATAATCACACAAATCTGAAGGCTGTAAATTCGACTAAATACTTAGGGATTACAATTACAAATAAGCTAAATTGTAACGATGACATAGATAATGGTGAGGGTAGAGCAAACCAAAGACTGCGATTCATTGGCAGAACACTTAGAAGGTGCAACGTGTCTACTAAAGAGACTGCTTACACCACGCTTGTCCGCCCTATTCTGGAGTATTGCTATGCGGTGTTGGATCCGCATCAGGTGGGACTGACAGATGACATCGAAAGAGTACAAAGAAAGGCAGCTCATTTCGTATTATCGCGAAATAGGGGAAATAGTGTCGCAGACATGAAACGTGAATTGGAGTGGCAATCATTAAAACACAGGCGTGTTTCGTTGCGACGGGACCTTCTCATGAAATTTCAATCACCAGTTTTCTCCTCCGATTGCGAAATCATTCTGTTGGCATCTACCTACGTAGATAGAAATGATCATCGCGATAAAATAAGAGAAATCAGGGCTCGCACAGAAAAATTTAAGTGCTCGTTTTGCCCGCGCGACGTTCGAGAGTGGAACGGTAGAGAGACAGCATGAAAGTGGTTCATTGAACTCTCTGCCAGGCACTTTACTGTGAATAGCAGATTAATCTCAGTGATGTAGATGTAGATCCTGTTGGCGGTATAGTGAACACCATTTCTGAGTGGCTGTTCGTACAGAGTGTTCGTTTTAACTTAGGACAATTGTATATCTCCAGAACGACGAATCGCACAAAAAAAATTCTAGGGAAAGGGGTGGTTTCGTTTATGCCCATTATGCCAATCCGTGAGCCCTTTACTTATCGATTCTGAACGGCGGTGAATCTGAAATATTTTCCTCGGCCACCTGTAAGAAAAATGCGTTATTTCGTCGTTGGGTTTCGAGCTTCTGTCCTCAAAGGAAGGGGTGAAATCTGGGTAAGGAGTAATCTGGGTGAAGTTTGTTTCTGTAATAAAATAAAACTTATTTGTGACTCTTTTTCTTTGCTATCAGTGTAATGTAATAGAATGAATATGAGCCGTGACTTATATAAAAAAGAAACACACATTAATGCAATGGATCAGAATAAAAGAGAAATAACTACTGTAGAAATATTATTAACAGTGTAATATGTTGTTTAATTTAGCTCGACGTGTATAAGCACTCAGTAAACTAGCTTAGTTCTCAGGTTAGTTACGTAATCGTCGATAATTAATTGTCCTTTTTCTTATTTACCCAACACTACAGATATTATTTCATTCTCGTGAGAAGTCGTGTTCTTATTGTACCAGAGAATATTTGCCAAGTCTGCGATGTACACTACTGCAATGCGTAACTTAACCTCGTGGTTTCGTCTCGATTCCGCAACATAAGATAACAAGAGTAGCATCTACAAATGAAATCCTCTAATGGAACTGGAATCCTGTGAACAGACCTTTTCTGCCTGGAATGATATCTCGTTATATTAAAAAAATCTGCAAGTAAAATTGTTAAATTATTAGTAGCTACCTCCGATCTCGTGGGATCTGAAATAAGGTTAATTGTCCTAACTGACGGCACGTCTCGTAGATAAGCTAAAAGAAAAATGTTAAAGATTTTTCTAAGATGGCCCCTAACAATGAAAATTCTTTGTTAAGGTCCATATCTACTTAAGACAATCCAGGTATCAGACTACCAATTGATTGACCACATACGCAAATTCTTTTGACAAAATAAGCATTAAATTTGTCGGGTTTTAAATACAACTTACATTATCAGCTGGTACAGCAAAATGAGCTATACACAAGAACGTCCTCTTAGGTCCGAAACCAAGCAGATAAGATATGTGAAAGAAAAAGGAAAGATAGTTCATGCATATAAGCGCAGGAGTCCATGGAATAACATGTCCTTTGTAGTTCTATCTCTTCTTCTTTGGCGTACTTGTCGATTGCTTATAAAATTTATCGTAATATTTAGGTTACATTTTTTTAACCCAAGTCCACACAGGAGAAACAGTACAAGTTGAACAGGATTTTGATGAAATTTGGTTCCAAAGTGACATCTGTGACCCCCTTCATAGCTTAGATGAATTTACGAGCAGTGACCTTCTTTTCACATGTGTCGACGCCTCGCTGTTTGAGGCGCCGTCGACCCTAGGGGTGATGTCACGAGGCGCCGTGCTTTCGCACCATTTCAGAGCAAGGTTTGAGGCACGTTTCAGCTAAATTTCAAACTTATGTGTCGCAATGGGAAACACAGGGTATGGAAGAAGTGACCGCTTAACTGTATTGCGCAGCATAGTCTCAAAACAACCAGCCAACTGTACCAGGCTATGTCTTTTACATGCTTCCAGATAAGACCTTGGAGTCCTACTTAAAATTACTTTTAGGCGTAAAGTTTTCATTACCGTTTGACAAATGTTCAATGTGCCGTCTACCGGATGCACAAGAAACATTCAGACGATAGTCAGACTCGTACCATACGGTTGCGAGCATCTCCGCGGGTACTGCATTCACAGCTGTTTCTAAGCGGCGTATAATTCCACCCAGAATTGGTAGAACCGGGAGAATAAAGTTGTAGTCTTTTACAAGCCTGCCCAAAAAAGCAATACATGCCATAGGATCGGGCGGCCTTGGAAACCGAAGGTGCATTGTGTGATCGGTACAACTCTTTTAAGTTATAGGACCTGCAGCACTTTACCGTCGACTAAAATCATGCCGTACAGTTACTATCGAATTATATCTACTGAACTGGAAAACGCAAATCGGCTATATTGTCGCCATCTAGACTAGACTCATATTTGGTAATTTACGAGCGAGCAAGCTACTTGTAGGGGCCCCGTTTCGGCAGCCACAGGGACCAGTACATTACAGACGGCGCCAAGCTAAGCCTTTGATTTGTTGTGTAAGCTAAAATCTTCACCAAGTGCGTGTGTGTCTTCATTCATGTAGAACGTATAGTATCGTGACATCGGATGAATCTTTTTGAAATAACCTACATTCCACAGATTGAAAATGGTCAAGTGCTGCGATCATTAACGACCATAACCAACGGAAAACAGCATCCCGAAAAGTAATCGGTCAACGCCTTTGTGGTAGCGTCGAGATTTTCGAAGAATTGTTCCGACCAGCTTTCATTAGGGTGGAGAAAAGTAATTCTGTCTTTATACATAGTATTAAACGCGAGGACTCTTAATGGTACTGATAGCTTTCAGTATCAACCTTAATGTTATGAAACAAAACTAATTATTTAATTCAAGTACTGTCCTCTGTAAAATGGACGACCGGACATGAAGCCAGGAAGAAGCCTTTATTCGTGCTAGATATTATTTAAGGGTTCTGTTAAATGCTCGATGCATTTACATGAATAGCGGAAGGTCTAGTACCGGGCAGATAACTGTATCGGACACAAGCCGTTTCTGAACACTAGCGTTAGTGACAGCACCTGTCGCGCAATTCCAGTGTGACATACGGAAGAACAAGATGGCCGATTTTTAATCAAAATTCAACCTTGTGTTTCAAAGTGGCAAAAAGTTTCGTGTTCCTACAGAGCCTATCCATGCTCAAGCTCAACTTTGAAGTGTTTTGTTTCATCTACTAGTAAGTAATATTACATTTTTATTGGATCTATGGATACGACTGATATTGTCTATATTGTAGGTTGTGAAAATGTATAGCCATAGTAATAACGATAAAAATATTTAACTGCCACAGCAGTACTTTCGGGTTGTGTCGGACACAGCAGTTCCTGTTTGTACTGGACAAAACACATAATACAAAAATTCAATTTTTTTACGATTTTTTCTTTAACAAGTGCGTGTGGAGAGGACGCGACACAAATGGGGTGAGGTCATCCACATGAGTGCTAACAGGAGTCCGTCAAACTTCGGTTATACGATGAATCAGTCAAATCTAAAGGCCGTAAATTCAACTAAGTACCTGCGAATTACAATTACCAACAAGTTAAATTGGAAAGAACACCTAGAAAACGTTGTAGGGAAGGCGAACCAAAGACTGTGATTTACTGGCAGAACACTTTGAACATACAACAGATCTACTAAAAAGACTGCCTATAAGTTGGCCGTTGTGGCCGAGCGGTTCTAGTCGCTTCAGTCCGGAACCGCGCTGCTGCTACGGTCGCAGGTTCGAACCCTGCCTCGGGCATGGATGTGCATGATGTCCTTAGGTTAGTTAAGTTTAAGTATTTCTAAGTTCTAGGGGACTGATGACCTCTGAAGTTAAGTCCCATAGTGCTCAGAGCCATTTGAACCATTTTGTTAACGAAGTACATCGAGAAGGTTCAAAGAAGATCAGCACGTTTTTTACTAACGAGAAATACAGAAGAGAGTGTCACTGACATGATACCGGATTTGTGATGGACATCACTTGTTGCTCCGGAATATTCTTAGAAATTTCAATCACCAACTTTCTCCTTCGAATGCGAAAATAATTTGTTGACGCCGACCTACATAGTGAGGAAAGATCATCATAATAAAGTAAGGGAAATGAGAGCTCGAACAGAAAGATACAGGCGTTCGATTTTCTCCGTGCTTTGTTCGAGATTGGAATAGAAGAGAATTATTGTGAAAGTGGATCGATGAACCCTCTGCCAGGCATTTAAGTATCATTTGCGGAGTATCCATGGAGATGTAGATGTAGACGTGGAAAATAGTACTAAGGAAGACGTAGACGAAATCAGACTTCTTGAAGTGACAGTCAGGAAAGAGAGTGAGAAATGTTCTGTCCCGAGAAGAACATTTGCCCATAGATATAAACTTCATGCGGAAACAAAACAGTAGCTCTGTAACCTATTTTCCTAGAACACCAGGTGATGAACAGGAGCCGCGCGGGATTAGCCGAGCGTCTAAGACGCTGCAGTCATGTACTGTGCGGCTGGTCCCGGCGGAGGTTCGAGTCTTCCCTCGGGCATGGGTGTGTGTGTTTGTCCTTAGGATGATTTAGGTAAAGTAGTGTGTAAGCTTAGGGACTGATGACCTCAGCAGTTAAGATAAGATTGCACACACATTTGAACATTTTTTTGATGCACAGGAACCAGTATTGTACGATCAATGAAACCTTTGCGGAAGATTGGAGTTGGTGCGACACTTGTGAGGGTTGAGACCAGGAGAACTGTGCCCACGTAGAATGGAATAGTCTTTACTGTACGTGTGATAAATGTTTCACTAAAGGTTAAAGTAATATTTTGATTTAGGTCTATGCTGCTGTGGTACAACCCCCTGTGCAGACACCAAAACTCATGGCGATGTGGATAAGCTAGCTGCCTACGAAATTCTTCTTCCTCGGCTGGAAGCACGGTGCAAGACCCTTGTCCGCCTTGGAGTGGAGCTAAATTTCCTTCTGCGCTGCATTGGTCCCCTGCGTGACTGAAGGCAGAGCCCTGTCACAACAAAGTTCGGCTGAACCACTGTAAATGTTCGCCACTCAGAACTTAGCAGGGCCTTGGTTCCCAGTACTACCGTCGTCGAGACGTACTCGAAGCCACTTGACGTTCCCGTATGGGATACTCAGCCTCGTCTACCTCCAGCTGCTTCATTCGCTAGCTGCTGATCCACGAGTGGAGCCATGGTGATTCCGGGCCACATGGCCAGCCACCATGATGGGGCCACCTGCAGTGTGACTTTACTCGGTGCCTGGGCGTATCCAAGAGGTGGAGGTTCGGGGCCAGAGGCCAGCGCGCCACGCGCTAACAAATCGCCGAAGCAGTAGACGGTCCAGCACACGCGCGCCTGCTGACTGCCCACGTCATGCTCACGTCTGAGTGGCCTCCAGCAGCCGCTGCCACTTTGCTGACCTCGTGCTTCTGTCCGGCGTCTACGTGCTGCCGGGCCCAACCACGCCATCGTCAGTTATGTTTACGTAGCCGGTGCTGCCTGGTGACAACAAACGCCATCGAGTCGGCGCCATCAACTACTGTTCAAGTGTCTTACTAAGTAAAGACTGTGTTCCGATGTTGAGCTCTTCCGAGTACACAACCGCCGTATTACTGGCACCGAGAAACACATCGTCCTGCACACGCCATCCTGAGTTAGGGACGACTGTTATTGTTCTGGTCTTCAGTCCGAAGACTTGTTTGATGCAGCTTTCCAAATTACTGTATCCTGTGTAAGCCTCTTCATCTGCGGATAATCTCCGAATAACTAATGCCACCTACATTCTTCTGAATCTGCTTACTGTATTCATATCTTAATCTGCCTCTACAGTTTTTCCCAGGGCACCTCCATCCAGTACTTAATTGGTGATCCCTTGATATCTCAGAATCTGTCCTGTCAGCCGAATCCTTCTTCTAGTTAAGTTGTGCATACATTTCTCTTCTCCTCAGTTTTGTTCAGTGCCTCCTCATTAGTTACGTGATCTACCCATCTAATCTCCAGCATTCCTCTACAGCGCCACATTTCAAAAGCTTCTGTCCTCTTTTTATCTAAACTGTTTATCGTTCATATTTCACTTCGTATATGGCTACACTCCAGACAGATACCTTCGGAAAAGACTTCCGAACACTTAAGTATATATCCGATGTTAGCAAATTAATTTCTTTAGAAACGCTTTTCTGGCGATTGTCAGTCTAATTTTATATCCTCTCTACTTCTATATTTATCAGTTTTTTGCTGTCTATATGGCAAAACTAATCTACTAATTTCAGTGACTCCTTTCCTAGGCGGCCGATGTGGGCGAGCACTTCTAGGCACTTCAGTCTGGTACCGCGGGACCGCTACGGTCGGAGGTTCGAATCCTGCCTCAGGCATGGATGTGTGTGATGTCTTTAGGTTAGTTAGGTTTAAGTAGCTCTAAGTTCTAGGGGACTGATGACCTGAGATGTTAAGTTCCATAGTAACAGAGCGATTTGAACCATTGGAATCTTTCCTGATCTAATTCCTCAGCATCAGCTGTTTTAATTCGACTATGTTCAATTACCCTTGTTTTGATTTTGTTGATGTTCATCTTATACCCTCCTTTCAAGACGCTCCATTCCGTTCAGCTGCTCCACATGTCCTTTGCTGTCTCTGACAGAAAACTATGGCATCGGTCAACGACAAAGATTTAACTTTTTCTCCCTGAACTTTTATTTCTACTCCAAATTTTTCTTTGGTTTCCTTTTCTGCTTGCTACAGATTAAATAACATCGTAGATAGGCTACAACCCTGTCTCTCTCCCTTGTAGACCACTGCTCCTCATTCATACCCTTAGTTCTTGTAACTACGATCTGGTTTCTGTACAAGTTGTGAATAGCCTTTCACTCACTGTATTACGCCTGCTACCTTGAGAATTTCTAATAATTCTAGTCATCATTGTCAAAAGCTTCCTCTAAGTCTGCAAGTTCATCTGATAAAGCTACCTATTCGTTTTCTACTGTACTCGTTTCCCCTGTTCTTGTCAAATATTGCCTAACACTCTCACTGAAACTTGCGAGTTAACGAGTCATTTAAAGAGTCAGCCTACAGAAATTGTGAAACGAACCTTGTCTTCCAGGACTGCGTGCCACAAAGGTCGCAGATTCACCATGACATGTGGAAACTCACGGGCATCTATTGCCTGTTGAGGTCCAAGCGCTGTAGTGTGCGAGTGAGACAGACGAGAACCTACGTCATGGGGAAACCCAGCAGAAGACTTTTGTGGCGAATGAGACGTAGCAGTGTTAAATCTGGCGGATCTATGATAGGCCATAAAGGGAAACATTTATGAAAACTATTTAAGGGGGATAGGACGTCAAACTGGCCGACTTGGAGCAGGAGAGGCACCACAGGACATTTTAATTTCCACTGTGTACACTTTTACAAATAAATTCATAAAACTTTGTCAGCATGACCAGGAACGATTCAGAATTCACACTCATAGCAGTGGAAGTTCGAAAACATAACGAAGTTGCTGTATTTTTTTTTTTTTTTACTTGTGAAATTTCATCATTCTTTTCACTTACTAATGGCAGCATTTGTTGCTATTGGTACACTTTTCTTCATAAGTAAGAGAGATCGTTCGATGAATTTTGCGCAGCATACAAACCATACTTAAAGGTTTATGAAACTCTAGAATTTCCCAAATCTATTACAAACTGTGGTAAAACTTAAGGTAATTAACTACAAAATTTGTGTTTTTTCTAAACATGAAGTTCAAAATAACAAGATCATTCGTTTTTTCATAAATTAAATAAATTCTAGAGTTTCATACACCTGTACGTATGGTATGTATGCTGTGCAAAATTCATCGAAGAATCTCTCTAACTTATGAAGAAAAGTGTACCTATAGCAACAAATGCAGCCATTACGAAGTGAAAAATTTATGAAATTTCACACGTAAAAAAAATTATTTTGTTATGTTTTCGAACTTGCACTGCAATGAGTGTGAATCCTGAATCATTCCTGGGGTTGCCGACAAAGGTTTATGAATTTGTTTGTAGAAGTATAGACACTGGATAATACAATGTCCTGTGATGCCTCTCCTGCTCCAAGTCGGCCCGTTTGACGTCCTACCCGTCTTAATTCTGTAGTAATGCAGGGAATCAAGCCACAGTAATTTTAATCTGCCATCCTCCTTAAATTTTCATGGTGATGGTTCAAATGGCTCTGAACACAATGGGACTTAACATCTGAGGTCATCAGTCCCTTAGAACTTAGAACTACTTAAACCTAACTAACCTAAGGACATCACACACATCCATGCCCGAGGCAGGATTCGAACCTGCGACCGTAGCAGTCGCACGGTTCCGGACTGCGCGCCTAGAACCGCGATACCACCGCGGCCGGCTTTCATGGTGATCCGAATAAAACTTGAATATTGATCGTATCTATAATAGTTTAGGATTTTCTGTTAAAGTGAAATTAAGAAGTTTTGTAACAAAGACCTGAATGCTAAAATCTGAACGCTTTGGTCGATCTTAACGATAGACATTTCATATAGAAGCGCATCATTAAAATGTTGTAAGTATCATTTCTGTAACTTTATTTATGTAAAAGATACAGTAAATTAAATTATCAGTATTTACTGTTAAGTATCAGACTATCATTTCTTCCACACAAAACACATTGAACGATTATAGCATGACACCTTATTGAATCATTACGTAAAAGAATATTTGTTGTAAAGTTTGGGGCATAATAGTTACTTTTGTTCTTTATTTATTTATCAGAAAGCACATTGGTGCAAGGCTACTGGCAGTGGCATTCAAAACTAAGAAGGAAATTGTATTGGTTTTACGTAAAAGAAAGTAACATTTATTATGTAATGGATATTACTATTACTTTATTTAGAACGTGAAAGTGGTCAAGCTTTGATTATTCAAATACGTTAAAACGTAAAATAATGTAGAATAAGCTGTAGCCAATCAGATGCACGGCTTCAGGAAAGGGAAGTGCCCTAGTCAGTTGAGTAACGATGTGCGGCGCGCGGGTAAACGCTGCCGGAGAGGGGCAGAGAGGGACAGTTATGGTCGAGACACCAAAGGGTACAGTTCGGACTGACAAGCGAAAGCGGTCGGTTGATCTTTAGGCAGCTAGGAACTGAAACAACTTAGAAAATTTCGCGTTGTGTGGTATCGCGGGACTTAGTCTCTGAGCGGAGAGCAGCCGCACGCCTGGTGTGAACTCTAACAAGAATTGGTTCAAATGGCTCTGAGCACTATGGGACTTAACACGTGAGGTCATCAGTCCCCTAGAACTTAGAACTACTTAAACCTAACTAACCTAAGGACATCACACACATCCATGCCCGATGCAGAATTCGAACCTGCGACCGTAGCAGTCGTGCAGTTCCAGACTGAAACGCCTAGAACCGCTCGGCCACCTCGGCCGGCTGAACTCTAACATTTAGCGTAGTTAACGAGATGGACTTGTAATTCACGATGAGATTGTGTCAAATGGATATGCGCTCGAGTGTGACAGTAATTCTAAACACGACCACTTTCGCTATTAATTTGTTTTCTGAATAACAATTATTCTAGTCAAATAGCAACTGTGTGGCCTGCATCATTTATGAGTCGTTAATTTAGTTCCAGATATTATTATTACAGTTATTATATGTTATATTAACTTTGTATTTTAGCAAACGTGCCATCAGCTAGACAATTTAACCAAAGGGCCACAAGTGTCTAATTGAAGGCGTGTAATGCGAGACGTGCGTTTCAACCCGTAGACGAGTTTGAGCCAAGAGATTTCGAAGAAGAGGAACCGCATGAGAGCTCGAACATCTTTGGGATGTTAGATCACAAACTCTCAACAACCTCTGGTTCTTTCAATTTATTAGGACCGATTATCGTGGCAATTAATGGTGCCTGCACCCCTGAAACTATTACAATTCGGTTCAAACTTTAACTTAATAACTTTATTAAGAATTTCTGCTCATTTGAGTCAACTTTCTCTCGCCGTGGAAGCTTGGTGCCAAGATGTACAACACAACTAGTTTAATGTTTGTGGCCGTTTACTCTCATATTAAAACTTTTCTGCGGCAAAAATGAGTATATGACGTGTTACAGTTTCATACCCGATAAAACCTTCCCAAAATGTAAATGAGCAAAGTAGAAAGGTTTAAAAAAATAAAGGAAAAGTCAACAACGTGTATTCTTATGAAACTGAGTTTCATAATTATATAAACTATCATGTCATAGAATTGTTTAGTCTGAAGAATATTCCCATACAACCTTCTGGAAAAATACAGTGTCGAGAAAGCTAACATCTCCGACAGTATCCAACCTTCTCTTGCTGTAAGAATTAATATTAAGTGTTATTTTTTCATCTTCAGTTCATGCGTAGTATGGGGCTGCATGTACAACTCTGAACGAGCTCTATTTCCCTTTGGCACAAAATGTGTTCTCATCAATTCTGAAAAGCAACTACTACATCACAGAAGTTTCAGAGCTTCAGGTTCTGCTGTTCAACATATGGTGAGGACATGCGATCTTTCATCGAAGAACCACTGCAGCACTGTATTCCTTGCGTGTCGTTGGCAACTGTTTCCATACCATTCACCAATAACAACAGGGCTCACCGAAAAACCACAGGGAGTGGGATTTTCCACGAATATCCCCAGGTCACGTTTCACACACTGGATCAGCTGTAGCTCTGCCTCCACAACGTGCAGGTTGCATAGAACACAGAACTTTCCAAGTCAGAGATCATATAAAGTTTTGAACTCAGTGTCCATAGTGTATTCGTAATCGCTGTCATTAAGTCAATTTCGATCGCAAGTATCCATCTTAGTACCGCCTTTTTGATAAATAAAACAGTTTGTATTAGCTGGCGTTCAAGGACATAAAACTTTTTGAAAAACAGCATCATCGCCTGCGACCGTTAAAACTAATTACTTATAAAATCTGCTACAGCAATTTCGTCCCTCTAGCCACTTCGCAGTGAAGGAAAGCTACAAAAACATATTGTATATATTCTTCCACCCTACCATACATAGGAAGAACACAATTTAACACAATTTATGTTAACTCCCACTGGTGGTAGAATAGAGACCGGCAAAACGGAACAAGCTGTTTCGGAAACAAATGACAGCGGAGGTCACGAAGTGGACAAGTAACCAAAACAATTCCAGAGAGCAGCAAAATCGTCTTCAGCGTATACGACAATACAGAGATCAATTCAGTCCACAAAAGTATATCAGGCAAAGTCAAAACTCTGCTATTCAATGGCGCAGAAGTGACTTGCCAGAGACTGGCCAGCAACAGCTGGGCTGCGGTGTTTAGCAGTAAACACTCGTCAGAGGGCAGCGCCATCTCACGTGCTTGCCGCGGCTGCTGCCGTGTGGACCCCAAACAACTCTACCTCATTCTTTTTGTCCATACTCGGACTAGGTAGAGAATCTGAAACACCGTCGGATACCGAACATACATTATTGAACATTTGGTAATTATATTGTAAAATGACACATTATTTATATTTTGTACTTCATCAAATGTCCGAATTTTTAGACGTATATGGCTTGTATCTAACTCATCAACACAGTTCCCGCAGCTCCTCCTTTTCCTAGAACGGATACGGATCCTTTACACCTCCTGTAAACTTCATCTCCCTCACCCACTTGTCTCTCCCATCCTCTCCCACCCCTGTCCGCTGCTGCGCCTGTATTCCCACGTCCCACCTGCTCTCCATCTCTCCACTCTACATACCCTCGCCCAAGGTGGCTTCCACCAATTCTCCCTCCCTGATGATGCCCTCGTCCCCTCCATCTTCCCGTCCTATCAACTTTGATCCTCCACTTCCACACCCTGTGTTTCCTTAGGGCACCCTCTCTCCAATCTCTCCCTCCACCCTTCCTTTCTCCCTCCTCCCACCGGGCTTTCCCTACCCCTGTACCTCCTTTCCTCCCCCTCCCATCTCCTCTGCCACTGGCATCTACACCCTCCCCTCTCCTTCCTCTCCCACCTTTTCCGCTTTTTGCAGGTCCCCGGACTCGCACACGACAAGTGAACATTCGTGTGCTGGAGATCATCGCCGTCGGTTCTTTGTGAGAGCCGTCATGTTAGTGCTTTAGTGTTTTCACCGCCCATGCTCCATCGTTTACGTGTGTCGTTTCAGTCATCAGTGCCTGTGTACAAGTGCTGAATGTTATTTTTTTTAATAATGCTCCACATGTGAACGGCTCCATGTTTTTTACTCAAGTGTCTACTGTATTTTGTACATCATTGTGTTTTGCTTTTCTGTGTCTTTTTTGTGTCTATTTGCTCTATCTGTGGCCGAAAGTCGGCGTGATATTGCCGCTTCTGGACCACCTTTTGTGTACGGTATTGAAGTAACAATAAAGAAAAAAAACATCAACACTGCTTTATTTTTTTCCTATTTAACAGTAATTTACATACACCGCCCCCTCGCATCCTCTCCCCCATAGGAGCGAACTGCAGTGTCCAAACTGCGACTATTCAGTCAATTATAAAGCTTACAATTTTAATATAAAAACTTAAGAGTGTAAAATAAAGAGGGTGATGTTTATTAAAAGATGGTTATGTGATGTGTATTCTATTTATTATGAGGGGAAAAGGAACTCTCGGGTAATGTGAGTAAGGCTTGGTCTCTGGGAAGTATTTCAGAGGATTTTATGCGGAAAAGAATTTCGGGTTCCTTGTGGGAAGGAGCTGAAAGGTAGGATGTATGAGTTAGAAGCTGAGTGGGATGCCAGATGGGTAAGGAAATGCTCGACTGGAGCTTTCCCTTGTGATGAGAGTGATGTGATAGGCTGTGGTTCGAGGTGATTGAAATTAACTTTAGAAAGGACCTGATGGATTTGGAGATGAAGGGAGGGTGGAATATGTTGTTACAGGTACAGCAGAAGTCTGAAGGTTTTAGGATACCACAGTGTGTTGAAACTCAACCTTACTGGAGATGTAGGAGAGGCGAAGATATAGTAGGTCTTGAAGAAGTGTGGAAACTTTATGAGCTGCTACAGACAGGAGGACTGCAAGCAAAGTGGTGTCGTCAGGAGACTGAAGCACTCACACCGGAGGCGATGAATGTGGACCCTCGGCTATGTGTAGCACATAAATAAGCGGTGATAGTACAGGTAGTACGTGCTTCGGTTGGACAGAAATCATCACAGCCATAGGCTGAGCATTTAATGGAAAGAATGCATCGACATCATGGGAATGAGGCAATGTACGTAGCAAAGATGACGTTAATTATGGACATCTTCGGCTCTTTTTCTTTTTCAGTCATCAGTCTTTTATCTGATCTGATGCATCCAGTCACGAGTCCCTCTCCTGTGCTAAACTTCTCATCTCTGAGTAGCACTTAAAAATTGCTTCCTCAGTTATTTGTTGGATGTATTCCAACCTCTGTCTTCCTCTACAGTTTTTACTCTCTACCTCTTCTGCGTAACATTAAACAGCTCCTCATGTTCATACTTTTTTCTCGAAATTCTAATCTGTTCTGAAGCGCAGACGTTGTGCTCTACTCAACGTGAAAGTAGGTAAACGACAGAATCTGCAATAGTGTGTTTCATGCAAAAATAATTTTAACAGTGAAGTCACAATGATGTCTTCCAGAACATCTTCCACAAACATTAATACTTGTATATAGTGTGAAAGCCAAGCCCACAAATAAAATTTCTAAGGTTGTGCAAGGATAATCCTTAATATTCTGTTATGAGACACCAATGGCCATCATTGAGGTAAAGTAATTAAGATTTATTCTGTTCGTTGCCACATTTGTCTTTTTTTACGTAAAAAATACCTTCGTACCGAGCGAGGTGATGCAGTGCCTAGCACACTGGACTCGCATTCGGGAGGACGACGGTTCAATCCCGCGTCCAGCCATCCTGATTTAGGTTTTCCGTGATTTCCCTAAATCGCTCCAGGCGAATGCCGGAATGGTTCCTTTGAAAGGGCACGGCCCAGTGAACTGTAGGTTACTGTTGTAAGCAGCGAGTGACAGAAACAAGTTTGTTCCCAAACAAGACAAGCAGTCCATAACGACGATATTTTCGATGTTGTGCAGAAAATAAATGGAGGTAAGAGACTTAACGAAATGTAATTTCTCCTAAACGAGACACCAGAAACCACGGGTCCCTTATCCCAAAATATTCAGAAAATATTCCATCCGAAACTTTGTCGTTGGAATAAGGTTTCACCTCGTACATTCAACAAAGCTGGAAGGCTGCAAGGACAGAAGGTGAGTAAAACGAAAAGCGCACAGCTGCAAACAGTGGGTAGCTGGAGAGCGGAGTGCGGAAGACGACCGGGCGTTGTTTGTGAAGGCAATCAGCTCGCATTGAGACCGGCGCGGCGGATCCCATTAGGCCGGCCTCCCGGCTCTGTGTGCGACGCCGTCTGGCATTCAGCTGCACCTGCGCTGTGGGCAACCCGCACAACGATCCGCGCTGTGCGGACGGCGCATTGCGCACAGCCCGCGAATCACTCGCCTCCCGCTACCCATAGCCTCCCTTCCCCACACGCTTATCTACACACGCGCCACCTGACAAACCTTTCGCAAATGGCTCACAGCAGTTTGTGACTTTTTGCAGCAACTCTGACTTTGATACGAGGGATGGATTGGATACTGCCATACTGCAGAACTAGTTACATGATAGGTATCTCGACACCATTTCCATCCCTCCAGTGGTTATTCATGTGCTTCCGCAGGAATATTTTATACACTGCAAGCGAAATAGTCTATCACACAATTAGCTTAACAGCTCAGCATCCAAGTTACTGATATTCTTATACAGGGTGATTTTTATTTACATTTAGAAACACCCGAAGCGACGTAGAAGCCTCTGTGACAAGCAGCTTAATATAAGAGGCGTGCTGCCGCAATTGTCGATAAATATCCAAAAAGTGAATCACAGATGTTGAAAATGTGACGTTCCCAAATAACATAACTCGCCACATGTGCAGCGGTTGGGTTTGTCGTTGTCTCAGGATCACCTACTTCGCTTCCGGGTTTTTTAACATTACTAATAATCGCCCTGTATACAGAAGAAAAGAAAAGAAAATCTGGGATCTGTCAAAAATGTTCAAATGTGTGTGAAATCTTATGGGATGTAACTGCTTAGGTTATCAGTCCCTAAGCTTACACAGTACTTTCCCTAAATTATCCTAAGGACAAACACACACACCCTTTCCCGAGGGAGCACTCGAACCTCCGCCGGGACCAGCCGCACAGTCCATGACTGCAGCGCCACAGACCACTCGGCTAATTCCGCGTGGCTGGGATCTGCCAGATGACGATCACTTTTGCTTGAGGAAAGGGTAAAGGCATCACATATGTGGGTCTCGCATTGCACTTGGTAATAGTAGCAAGACTTAAGGAAAATCAAGGCTCTCCCATGTGATTTGTCGATCTAGATGAAGCTACCACCAATGTAAAATTGAGATAGATGTTTGAAATTCGCGGAAAAATAGGTACAATGTATAGCGAAAGAACAGATATCGACATTATGTGCAAGAAAAAATGGGAACATTTATAATGGAAGACCAAGACAGAAGCGCTGAACATAAAAATAAGATTAGGCAGAGCTGTAGTCTTTTCCCCCTACTGTTCTGTGCATCAAAGAACAGTGATGAAAATTAAGGTTGGTTTCAGAACTGTAATTAAAGTTCTTCTGAATGGATATCAGTCAAAAAATTCGCTGTTGACACCGGTACGTGAAAGTTTGTAAGACTCCCAGGATCTGTTGAATAGAACCAACGGTTAATGAAATTAATAATAAGTTATTAAAAGAAGAAAGTAATGAGGAATAGAATAAATGAGATTAGCAATGAACATAATGAACGGAGTGAAGGAATTTTGCTACCCTGGAAGTAAAACAGCGCATGACGAACGAAGCAAGGAGAATAGAAGAAGCAGACTGGCGCAGGATTCCTCGCTGGAAAAGATCCATTAGCAGGAAACGTAGGCATTAAATTGAGAAACAGATTTCTGAGAATGTACTTTTGGAAAACAATGCTGTATGAAAATGAATCACGAATGTGAGAAAACTGGAAAATAAGATTTATTTTTTTACTAGCTGATAAACCCGGCATTGCACGGGTATTCATTTTGACAGTTTTCTATTAGAAACGAAAACAAAAAATGAACTGTATTTTTAGCGAAGTATGGAAAAAATTTCATTTCCATTTGTTCGTGAAAAATAACCATGAAATTATGAAACAGACCTTCAATGAAGCGTGTTTTGTGTACAAACGTTTTATTACACTATTCAAATTAAGAAACATGACTCCACAAAGTTTCTGTATGCTAAGCGCAGCTGTTTAGCGTATGTAGAACGCGATTTTGTGCATTGCTATATGGCAACGCTTCTTCTTATCTCTGTAGACGGCTTCTGTTTCCGCCTACTGCCGCTTGCGCTTCGCAGTTGAAAGCTGTCCAGAATGCTACACTGTGCCAGGGATTTCCTTAATTTGACTCGAATATACGAGTGTCTTCCTACTACTGTACATTGAAGTTTCGCGGATGATGCGGCAAGTTTTCATGTATCTCAGTGTTTATGAGGTCATATCTCTTGAACTACGTGTCGTTCAATTTTATATTTGTGTAGGTACGTTCAACGGCATATGTGGATACTGTCTGCCAACTATGTTGCAAACAAAGGTAGTAGCAAAGCAGTAATAAACGTTAGCCTCAAGCATAACGCGTAAGAGCATAATGCGGATGTTTTTCACGCATCTCAGTGATTATGACGTCGTATCTCCTGATCTATGTATCGTAAAATGTTATAATTTTGTAAGCACATTCAGCGGCATGTGTGGATACTGGCTGGAAGATGTGTTGGGAATAGAGTTAGTAGAAAATAATAAATAAATTCAAACGTCATGCACAATACAGCAGTTTTTCGCGCTTCTCACACACACACACAAACGTACATCCATTTTATAGCATGTATGAATTTATCGTGCAGCATACATTAAGAGCTTTTGAATCACATGAATATCTATGCACATACAAAGACAACTAAACTACTACACCCCAGAATTTCAACACAGTTCTCCTGCATAATGCAACACAAACGATAATACGTACAGGCGAATATCAAGTTATTTTATGTAGTTTACCACACCCGTCACTGTCAGGTAATCTCCGAAAGGATTCTTACAGGCACGCACCGGACAAGTTGATACATTATGAATAGCCGTCTGTCATTCCCCACAACTGTCACAAGATGGTTATGAAGATTAGCTCCACTTATGGAAGGTGTCTGCAAATCTTCCATCGCCCGCTTTAATTCAATTCAAGATGGTCTGAATTGCCTGAGACTGGTCATATCCAGACGATCTCTCTTGGATGCATGGCTTTTCAGACATTGTGCAGGGCAATTATGTTGCCAACAGTGTTTCCATTCACCGATGGTTTTGAATTCAGTTTTAGTAAGAACCCTTTTCGCTCCACAAGGAATACATCTTTCAGTATGGGAAGGTCAGGTTACTCACAATCTTCTAGTAGTCACCGAGTAGCTCACTCTTACCTCTAATATAAGGTTGTGGAATGTAACTAAATGTAGATTACAGATATGTGTGAGTAGATAGTATTGGTTCAGTAACAATGCGCATAGCTTCGTTAAGTTGTACAACTACCTTCTCCATGTATAGATTATTGGGCGAGACACACGAACAGCAATTTGTTGTTGAGTATGCTCCTTAAAAATCTCTACGTATTTTGGACGCAGTTTATGACGAAGTGGAGATAAAAAAACTGTCGCCTCGAAACAAATATTTAAAACAGAGAAGCAGAAGAAGAGATCTCCTAGGTAAAATGAATTTGTCTCAAGACATGGAAAAGAAGATAACTAAAGCGTTTGAGATGTATTATTACAAAAGAGTGTCAAAAATTAAAGGGACTGAGAGGATAAGAAATGAGAAAGTTCTCGCAGAATCGACGAAGAAAAGAATACGTCGAAAAGACTGAGTAAAATAGGGCAAAGGATGATACCAGATGTTTTTAGACCGCACGGAATAACTTCCACAGAACTATACCAAATTCTGTAGTGTAAGACAGAGATTCTAAAATATCTAAAAAATCAATTGAGCATAGTGCTACTCTGACATGAAGAGATTTGTACAAAAGAGAAAATCGCTGCGCATCGCAAAGACTCGGCGGATAACTGATATCTGTCGCCATTCCCTCACCCCGCGCCCGTCCGGACCCTCTCGAACAAAAAAGAAAAAAAAAGTTCAAATGTGTGTGAAATCTTATGGGAATTGACTGCGAAGGTCATCAGTCCGTAAGCTTTTTTTTTCAGTCTACTGACTGGTTTGATGAGGCCCGCCACGAATTCCTTTCCTGTGCTAACCTGTCATCTCAGAGTAGCACTTGCAACCTACGTCCTCAATTATTTGCTTGACGTATTCCAATCTCTGTCTTCCTCTACAGCTCCCTCTAGTACCATGGAAGTCATTCCCTCATGTCTTAGCAGATGTCCTATCATCCTGTCCCTTCTCCTTATCACTGTTTTCCACATATTCCTTTCCTCTCCGATTCTGCATAGAATCTCCTAAAAATCCATCAAACATGAATTATAACAAATATATAGAGCAAATAGTAAATGTTCCATTAGAATGCGTAGTCTTTTACTTATTCAAACCCAATGAATGGCAGTGAAATACTGAGCCGGCCGGTGTGGCCGTGCGGTTCTAGGCGCTGCAGTCTGGAACCGAGCGGCCGCTACGGTCGCAGGTTCGAATCCTGCCTCGGGCATGGATGTGTGTGATGTCCTTAGGTTAGTTAGGTTTAATTAGTTTTAAGTTCTAGGCGACTAATGACCTCAGAAGTTAAGTCGCATAGTGCTCAGAGCCATTTTTTTTTAAATACTGATTATAAGTTGCTGTATTACTGAAGTTCAATCAAATAAATAAACGTCTTTTTATTTAAGCACGACTTTCTGTTCACAGCGATATCACTGCATAAGTACCTGCATTTTGCTTAACTCCTGACTACTGGTTGGTGCAGTTACAAGGCTAATGCCGGACATCTGTGGTTCTTGCCTCAAGCAGCCGACGTCGACAAGTCCATTCCATGTGTTATTCTGAACTGATCCCACCGATAAGTCTCATGCTTGTGTCATATTCTCGGACAATTTGTAAACCATGCCGTGCTAACAAAACCTCATTTTCGGCCAAAAGTGGACAAGTTTGGTTACTGAACCAATTATTTGAATTTATCTTTAATGCATGTTACGGGCATACAGGGTGTTTCAAAAATGACCGGTATATTTGAAACGGCAATACAAACTAAACGAGCAGCTATAGAAATACACCGTTTGTTGCAATATGCTTGGGACAACAGTACATTTTCAGGCAGACAAACTTTCGAAATTACAGTAGTTACAATTGTCAACAACAGATGGCGCTGCGATCTGGGAAACTCTATAGTACATTTTCCACAAATCCACCATGCGTAGCATTAATATGGCGTAGTCTCTGAATGAAATTACACGAAACCTTCGACAACGTGTCTGGCGGAATGGCTTCACATGCAGATGAGATGTACTGCTTCAGCTGTTCACTTGTTTCTGGATTCTGGCGGTACACCTGGTCTTTCAAGTGTCCCCACAGAAAGACGTCACAGGGGTTCATGTCTGGCGAATAGGGAGGCCACTTCACGCCGCCTCCTGTATGTTTCGGATAGCCCAAAGCAATCACACGATCATCGAAATATTCATTCAGGAAATTAAAGACGTCGGCCGTGCGATGTGGCCGGGCACCATCTTGCATAAACCACGAGGTGTTCGCAGTGTCGTCTAAGGCAGTTTGTACCGCCACAAATTCACGAAGAATGTGCAGATAGCGTGATGCAGTAATCGTTTCGGATCTGAAAAATGGGCCAATGATTCCTTTGGAAGAAATGGCGGCCCAGACCAGTACTTTTTGAGGATGCAGGAACGATGGGACTGCAACATGGGGCTTTTCGGTTCCCCATATGCGCCTGTTCTGTTTATTGACGAAGCCGTCCAGGTAAAAGTAAGCTTCGTCAGTAAACCAAATGCTGCCCACATGCATATCGCCATCATCAATCCTGTGCACTATATCGTTAGCGAATGTCTCCCGTGCAGCAATGGTAGCGGCGCTGAGGGGTTGCCGTGTTTGAATTTTGTATGGATAGAGATGTAAACTCTGGCGCATGAGACGATACGTGGACGTTGGCGTCATTTGGACCGCATCTGCAACACGGCGGACGGAAACCCGAAGCCGCTGTTGGATCACCTGCTGCACTAGCTGTGCGTTGCCCTCTGTGGTTGCCGTACGCGGTCGCCCTACCTTTCCAGCACGTTCATCCATCACGTTTCCAGTCCGTTGAAATTTTTCAAACAGATCCTTTATTGTATCGCTTTTCGGTCCTTTGGTTACATTAAATCTCCTTTGAATACTTCGTCTTGTTGCAACAACACTGTGTTCTAGGCGGTGGAATTCCAACACCAGAAAAATCCTCTGTTCTAAGGAATAAACCATGTTGTCCACAGCACACTTGCACATTGTAAACAGCACACGCTTACAGCAGAAAGACGACGTACAGAATGGCGCACCCACAGACTGCGTTGTCTTCTATATCTTTCACATCACTTGCAGCGCCATCTGTTGTTGAAAATTGTAACTACTCTAATTTCGAAAGTTTGTCCGCCTGAAAATGTGCTGTTGTCCCAAGCATATTGCAACAAACGAGGTATTTCTATCGCTGCTCGTTTAGTTTTTATTGCCGTTTCAAATATACCGGTCATTTTTTAAACACCCTGTATATTTCGAAATAGTGACCAGATCAATTATAAAAAATTATTTCCTTCAGTTTATAATCACAGTTTTAATTTTGTCCAACGCTGACAAAATACACCGACGGAAAAAAAATCCCAACAAAGAACGAGTAGTGCGAGATAAAGTTGACAGACGTGTTTCTGCACTACGAGGATGGAAATCAGATTTGCTTCACATACACACTGTAACGGACGTGAGCATTAGATACCCTTGTGACTGAAGGGGAGAGTTGATGTTAGTCGAAAATTCCTTTAAGGCGACAAAGACAACCTCACCAACATCTCACTGAGTTTGATCGAGGTCGTGTAATAGGGGTACGAGAATGTGGCTGCTCCTTCCGCGATATTGCAGGAAGACTTGGCAGAATGTAGTCACTGTGCATTATTGCTGGCAGCGGCGGTCAAGGGACTACCGAGAGGGAAGACCATCGTGTTCGGCGTATGGCTGTGGTGCATCGTTTTGCGTCTGCAGCAGCAAGAAATCGAGCAGCAGTTGATATCACGGAGACACAACGGAATTTTGAAAATCGGTTACTTCAAGAGTATCTCTGGGTCAGTCGCCCTATAGCGTGCATTCCACTGACCCCAAACCACCGCCGTTTGCTACTTCAGTGCTGCGAAGTAAAAGCGGTTTTGAGGGCTGGGTGGACGTCTGTTGTGTTTCCTGATGAACGCCGGTTTTGCCTCGGTGTCATTGATGGCCTTTAGAAGGCGGCCAGATGAGCGCCTCAAGTAGTCCGTCTGCGGCCTAGAAACATTAGATACATATCTGGAGTGACGGTCGTGGGTGCAATTTCATAAGTCAGTAGGTTATCAAAAGCACTGAAAATCTGTACGCCATTCTGGTGATTCGATCTGTTGTGTTGCCATTCATGAACAGCACTGTAGGGGGTGTTTTCCAACAGGATAACTCTCGACCACATACCCTTGTTGTAATGCATCGCGCTGTACGGAGTGTCAACGTGTAGCCTTGGCCTGCTCTATCACCATATCTGTCTCCTGTAGAGCTCGTATGGGACATTATCGGACGACAATCGCAGCGTCATCTATAATTAGTGCATCGACAAAGTGCAACATGCATGGCACTCCACCCGAAAACTGTCATCCGGCTCCTGTACTAGACGCTTGCATGCTTGCATTCAACATTCTGTCGGTACACCAGTTATAAATACACCAGCATTTCACATTTCTCGAACATACATTAACCTGTGACTTCGCAGCATTAATCACTTACGTACTAGGGTCACACCAAAAGAAATGCACACTATTTTTGTAAAAATACAGTTTTCATTCTGCATGTGTGAAAGTTTTCAAGTGTGTAGATACGTCCTTCCCTCTTGTTTTCAAACTTAGTTCAACCTGTTCCCGTGAGTGGCGCCGTCATAGCATGTCTTCAAGATGAGTGCTACACTTGATGTTCATGAGAAGCAACGTGCTGTCATAGAATTCCTGTGCTGTGAAAACGAGACAGTTGGAAACATCCACAAGAGGTTGAAAATGGTGTATGGAGATGCTGCTGTCGATCGCAGTACAGTTAATCGGTGGGCAAGCAGCTCACTTGATGAAAGCGTTCACGGCAATATTGTGGATTGTCCTCGCAGCGGCAGGCCTCTTACTACACAGACTCCAGACAATGTGCAGAGAATTAGTGACTGCTGACAGACGCATCACAGTGAACGAATTGTCACGCTGCGTTGGGATAGAGGAAGGAAGTGTTCGCAGAATACCGAAAGTGTTGGCGTTAAAAAAGGTTTGTGCCAGGTGGACTCCCAGGATGTTGACAGTGGCTCACAAAGAAACAAGAAAAACGGCATGCAGCGAACTTTTGGAACAGTACGAGAATGGTGGAGATGAATTTCTTGGAAGAATTGTGACCGGTGATGAAAGATGGCTCCATCATTTTTCACCAGAGACGAAGAGGCAGCCAGAGTAGTGGCATCATGCAAATTCACCCAAGAAAAAAAGAATTCAAAACCACGACCTCTGCTGGAAAAGTTATGGTTACGGTCTTTTTCGATTCCGCAGGACCTTTGCAAGTGGAACCACCATAAATTCTGATACATATGTGACGACACTGAAGAAACTTCAGTCTCGACTGAGTCCTGTTCGACCACATCGGCAAAAGCAGGATGTTTTGCTCTTGCACGACAATGCACGGCCACGTGTCAGTCAAAAAACCATGGAAGCGACCACAAAACTCGGATGGCCAACACTGAAACACCCGCCTTACAGTCCTGACCTGGCTCCATGTGACTATCATCTCTTTGAGAAACTGAAAGACTCTCTTCGTGGAAGAAGATTTGAAGATGATGACTCCGTTTTTCACTCTGCCAAACAGTGGCTCCAACAGGTTGGTCCAGGATTTTACCGTACGGGTATACAGGCGCTGGTTCCAAGATGGCGTAAGGCAGTTGAGAGGGATGGAAATTATGTGGAGAAATGAAAATATTGTTCCTAAAGGATGTATCTACACAAACTTTCAAACATGTAGAATAAAAGATGGATTTTTTAAAAAAAATAGTGTGTATTTCTTTTGGAGTGACCCTCGTATGTTATCTAGACTAATTTCATTGCTCTACAATAACTAGTCCTCGATGGTGCTATTTTTTTACGCCAGTGTAAGTGTGTCATATGTGTAACTCATACAGCTGCTCGGGAAGTGGGGTTGGGTTGTTTCGAGGGAGGAGACCAGACAGCCGGTCATCGGTCTCATCGAATTAGGGAAGGTAGTCGGCCGTGTCCTTTCAAAGGCACCATCCCGGCCTTTACCTGGAGCGATTTAGGGAAATCAGGATGGCCGAACGCGGGAAACCACTGCGCTACCTCGCTCGGTCGGGAAGTGGTCATAATGGAAAGCCTTTGTGATGGCAGTTGGTACGGAAACCGATAGCCAGGATGCAAAATAAAAAGTGCGTCTGTAGGCTAAAGCAAGTGATTTTTTTTTCCTCCTTACTGCTTGTTCAGTGCAGATACGTGCGAGTCACAAGACTCATAAACTAAAACAAATCATTTCGTAACACTACAGGCAGACGATACAACAGTATTACGATCTCGTCTGTCGTCTTTTCATTGCCGGATGTTCACGCATTCAGAAGTAGACCCGCAATTACTATTCGGACTGCCGCTATTCAACAGTTCGTCAGAGATCCGACGGCAAAGAGAATTTCCGGTAAAGGAGGATTTAAAGATTCATACGGCGGACTTTTCTCGCCTCGCCGGCGGCGGAGGGTGGAGCCATTAAAACGGAATGGAGCCGAGACGGGACAGGCGGTATTTGGCAGAGGGCCGCCCCCGGCCGCGTAGGAGAACGTCCGGCTGACGAGCTGCGGGAGCCGAGATCATCGTCGGCCGGCTGCTGTATTATTCAGGCCGGCTGGCGGCGTGCCGGAGACGATTAGCTGCCGACTCAGCTCGCGCGGCGCTCCATAATGCACGCGGCAAGGCGCGGCCGGCCGCAGTTTGGCGTAAATAACGCAACAGCCCGCTGCGGGCGGGCGGCCCGCCAAGCGGTCGACCACAGCCCGCGGGCCGGCACAGCGCCGCCTCCGGGGCCGCTCTGTCTGCTGTCCGACAGGGCGACCGCCTCAGCCACTGCTGCCGGCGACGCTAACGAGGGGAAGCGTACTCCCAGGAGGTTGCTCATGATTCTACCAAGGTGTAGGGAGCTCCGCCGTTCTGGCCACATACGTGCAATCCACCGCCGTGTCATCCTCAGCCACTGGTCTGAAAACAGTGTGTGATACCCCTTGGCCGTCACGTTGCCTTCTACGAGCTCTGCTGGGTCCATGGCGCCAGCTTGTCTCCATTCTGCAGTATAGGTTGTAAGTTGACGTGGTCTCCTGAACCTTCATTTCTTACATATTCCGTCCTCACAATCGTATTCTGCACATCAAGACGCTTCATTCGAACCCAAACTCGATAAGTAGAGTCAATTTTGTATGAATTCGTGTAAGCGATATGCAAATCTAATAAGAAATTCGCAAGTGCGCACCAAGATGGAGTGGCCGAGCGCTTCTAGGCCCTACAGTCTGGAACCGCACGACCGCTACGGTCGCAGGTTCGAATCCTGCCTCGGGCATGGATGTGTGTAATGTCCTTAAGTTAGTTAGGTTTAAGTAGTTCTAAGTTCTCGGGGACTGATGACCTCAGATGTTAAGTCCCATAGTGCTCAGAGCCATTTGAACCATTTTGAACCAAGGTTGAAAAAGTCGAGGCTCGTGTACACAACTTGACAGCCACAGGAATTTTCGTTCTAAAGAGGAAACCAGCCCATTGCGAAGACCGTCCCTTCAGAGGGCTGGGTCTACAACATACCTACTTCGGCCGAAGCGACCGCCCAGAGAGAACACAGCTTTTGCTGGAGGAAGGAGATAACGACTCCCATGTTCGACTTAATAGCAAATTCCGCTACATTGTATGGGAGTGCCCAGAATATGCATTTTTTCACGGACAGACTGCGTAGTTACGGAGTTCTCACAGAAGGACAGTATATGCCTAACGGAGATGCTACAGATTTCCGCATTGGTCGACTTAAACGAAACGACATTGTGCCATTTAAAAGAGCAACGCTGATTGGCGGAATATTTCTGCGCGAACAGTCAGAGGCGTGGGGGAAGGCAGCGAATGATATACCCTTGCAAGTTTTCCTGAAAAAGGGGCCGTTCCGTTGTCGCTCTTGGAGCAGGAACACGTAAGGAGAGCGAATGCGCTCGTACGTTTACTCAAAGAGCGAGGAACAAAGTCTCTCCTCAGTACTTCACTGGGAGAGCACCTCTGTCGTTAGCGAATCGGAGTGGCACTCTATACTGAGTAGCTCGCGATTAAGCGTTGTTCACTCTGTTGGCCGCTACACTGATTGTGTGGTGTGGACACGGACAGAGTACTAGTTAAAGGCCTGCGAGCGAGTATTGAGTGGCATCACGGTGGACTGGTTATCTGACCGGTGTGCCACACCAGTAGTTAGACTAGGGGAGGATAGGAGTCCTTGACTTCATCAACATGTAGGGGAGTTTGATTTGATAAGGTCAATGCAGATAGTAAGAGATAGTTGTGTTATTTGTCAGCAGCGAGCAATGCAGACAGCAGTGGTCGCAGCTCACGGTACTGTGCGCTACAGCGTATGCGAGCCACATCTGTCCTCCCTAACATTACACTCCACTACATTTCTCATGCGACAGCCTTGACCATACCTACAAAAGTTATTCATGTTGTGTAGGCGCGGCTCCCAGCCATTCTGCCAAGTAAATAACATTTTTAAAGAAAAGGAGAAAAGAACCTTTCAATACTTTGTAAAATATTAGCATTCCTATCCATAAGAGGCACTCTACTGTTCCGAAAAGAACCCGGAAATTTATAAATTTGTACAAGAAAAAGTTTCACTTGATTTCTCAGAATTTTTTTGCTGTTGCAATAAATAATATTTTTTCGTTGGTTTAATCCTTTTCTTAAACTAACTAGCAATACTCCTGTACCGAAGTATACCACTAGTTATGTAAGAATATAGAATATTTTTGTGTCTTTTCCTTGCAGCGGGCGACTCCAGAAGATATTTGTAGCAGATTTTTTTTTTTTTTCATTTCTTGTTGGTACATTAGGAGCGTCTGTCTGATTTCTGTAGTAGTGTCAGGCGGAAACTGTTTCATGCAGGAGCCAAAGGGTACTTGTTGGATCAATCCATTGCGCAACTTGACAAAATAAAGCCCACACACTCACAAGGTACCAAGGAACTTGTGGTGTCACCGCCAGACACCACACTTGCTAGGTGGTAGCCTTTAAATCGGTCGCGGTCCGTTAGTATACGTCGGACCTGCGTGTCGCCACTATCAGTGATTGCAGACCGAGCGCTGCCACACGGCAGGTGTAGAGAGACTTCCTAGCACTCGCCCCAGTTGTACAACCGACTTTGCTAGCGATGGTTCACTGACAAAATACGTTCTCACTTGCCGACAAGGTAGTTTAGCATAGCCTTCAGCTACGTCATTTGCTACGACCTAGCGAGGCGCCATATCCAGTTACTATTGATCTTGTGAATCATGTACCGTCAAGAGCGACGTTCTTCATTAATGGATTAAAGTTAAGTATTTCACCAGCTACGTCCGTTTTTCTAAATTCTAATTTCCTTGTCCTGTTCCAGACCTCACGCCAGCCTGCGTGAGTTAAATCGCGTGCCTTTCGGCCTCATCTAGTAACACGGTGTTGGCACCCCTGCCAACCACAACAGAACTAATCCCCTAGTATTCTACAGATTCGCGCCGCCCTCCCATCGGCATGATGAAGAAGGTCTCCACATTCACCACATTCATCAGACTATGCAACGCTCTGCAACTGCACCAGCATCCAGTGCCGATGGTCATATGCTCATTTCAGTCGCAGTTGCCAATGTCGTGACACGCGATAGAGGCACCATGGCTCATTTTTTTCTGCAAGGGACTTATAAACGATTTGTTGAGTCCGTGCCACGCCGGACTGCTGTACTACGCCGGGGAAAAGGCGACCCTACACGATATTAGGAGGTATTCCATGACTATTTATTCATGCAACCATCGCTAAGCGCTAGCAGGCGTCAAAGAAAACGTTTCATCTTTGTCTGAGAACAGCAGAGGTATGGGTTAATCAAATAGGTTATTCTCTGGGATTAACCAGGCAGTAGTAGTGTTTGAGGCGGAGAATCGGTTAGCAGGGTTGTGGACAAAGGTGACACTCTTCGCTTTCGCCTGCTGCCGTAAAGAGATCCTACTTTCCTGCTTGGTCGTGCCTGAAAAAAAAAATGGTTCAAATGGCTCTGAGCACTTATGCGACTTAACTTCTGTGGTCATCAGTCGCCTAGAACTTAGAACTATTGAAACCTAACTAACCTAAGGACATCACACACATCCATGCCCGAGGCACGTTTCGAACTGCGACCGTAGCGGTCGCGCGGTTACAGACTGTAGCGCCTAGAACCGCACGGCCACTCCGCCGGCGTTCGTGCCGAAACCATTAGCGCAGACGCTTGTGATAGTGAATGGTTATGCTGAAAGCCACGTCCTCCGACGTTATGGAGAGATGGGTTGCCCTATTTGGTTTTTCAAATTTATTCATGCGACATACTTTGCAGCTCACTTCACGTTAGTTCCTTTGAACGGTTTCGCAACTTTGTTGATACACGTGGGAATCAATATTTATTTTCTACTCATTCATCCTGGTCTACAAATAGTCAATCCCATTGGTTTTTCACCCACCAAATACTATTATGGGCATGAATATAGGATTATTTTTTTGCCTTTTTGTAAATGTGTGGTGATTTAGTCATGTGGTCCATTGAATGGCACTTGTGTCCAAAACATGAGACTTTATTTTCTGCACATTATATCCCGACAGTGCAAAAAGGCCGCGCGGAGTAGCCGTCCGCTAAAAGGCGTCTTGACATAGTTCTCGTGTCTCCCCTAGTCGGAGGTTCGAGTCCTCCCTCGGGCATGTGCGTGTGTGTGTTGTCCTTAGCGTAAGTTAGTTTAAGTTAGACCGAGTAGTACGTAAGCCTAGAGACCGTTTACATCAGCAGTTTAGTCCCATAGTGATTACCACAAATTTCCAGAATTTCCAAAAAGCTTTAAGACTGCATTAAGAAAACAGTGAGAGGTTAAGATGGGTTTTTAATACTTCAGTTCTGCCCCCCAATTGAGTACAATACAGAAAACGGCCATACAACTATGCGAAACAGCCTAAAAAGTAAAAGTCGTCCTTAGGAGTATTGTTCAACTCGTGCGTCACATTGGCTTGCATGTAGGCTGTGTCGTCAAAGCGTAGACACACCATGTGAATTTCTGCACTTTGTCGTTTCATAACATGTGCTGTTGTATCCGTCAGGTAGTCGTTTCCTCCTCACACTAGGCAGGTTGTGTGGACAGCCGCTCCGGCAAGAAGACGTGCAAAGACGGCTTTCATAAACAGCGAGATATTTCCTTGAAGGATCCAGGCTGTTAACCTCCGAGTTACGCGTCGCCTCCACAGCCTCTGGGGGCGAAAACCTCGCCGACAGACAGCGTGCCTGTCGCAGCAGAGAGCGCCTTGGGAAGAGCACTATTTTGGTGCGTCCGGTCCTGTGCCCTCTTAGCGCCACACGGACGTCCACCTGTGCCGACTATTTCGGCCACCGTCGGACCGTGCGCAGTGAGTTTCGCCGTACACCTCAACTCGGCAGTACCAGCAGCTCCGTCCGGCCGAGTCAGCAGTTCAGTCCCAGCGCCACAATTGGCAGTGCCAGGAGTTTCGTCTCAGCGCGGCGGCCCAGTTCGTTCTGGTGTGCACCAACAGCACGTCAGTCGCCATACACCGGCAGCACCGGCTTAGTAACATCCTCCTCTCCACACTTCCGCCGACCACTCTACGGTTCGTCGTGTAGGCCCCAGCAGACAACGTCATAGGGACAAACATTACTGCAGTTCATTATAACTGAGATTCGTTTTGTCAATGAAATTATTCTTTTAAAAGAGTCTTCGATCACTCCTCAGTACGAGGATACTTTAGGTTCGTATTGATACCACCAAGTGTAGAGACGTGCGATATTTTTTTTTCCAGGAAACAGTAGAAGGCGTTCACACATCCTTGTTCCTGTGTGGGAGTCGGGGCGTGTGTGACAAACTTTCAACACACTTTTATCTTCTTCAAAACATTCTGGAAATTGAAACTTCCTGGCAGATTAAAACTGTGTGCCCGACCGAGACTCGAACTCGGGACCTTTGCCTTTCGCGGGCAAGTGCTCTGCCATCTGAGCTACCGAAGCACGACTCACGGCCGGTACTCACAGCCTTACTTCTGCCAGTATCCGTCTCCTACCTTCCAAACTTTACAGAAGCTCTCCTAGGAGACGGATACTGGCAGAAGTACGGCTGTGAGTACCGGCCGTGAGTCGTGCTTCGGTAGCTCAGATGGCAGAGCACTTGCCCGCGAAAGGCAAAGGTCCCGAGTTCGAGTCTCGGTCGGGCACACAGTTTTAATCTGCCAGGAAGTTTCATATCAGCGCACACTCCGCTGCAGAGTGAAAATCTCATTCTGGAAATTGTCTCAAGCACTTGACTTAACGATGTTGCTCCATTGCGATTTGTGACTTAACAACTTTGACACTACGAGTATGCCCGCGCGTTCACCAGTTAACACCGCCTGCTCACTAACTGGCCGAATGCGCATCTGTTATTTGCAGCTGTTATTTCAAGCTGTCGCCGCAGTTACTGCGCTGATGTCGCTTATACGCTACGAATAAAACGAGTCTCGCAACCTTTTGGTTCAAATGTTCAAATGTGTGCGAGTTCTTAAGGGGGGCCGCGTAGGCCCGAATCTCGTGGTCGTGCGGTAGCGTTCTCGCTTCGCAAGCCCGGGTTCCCGGGTTCAATTCCCGGCGGGTCAGGGATTTTCTCTGCCTCGTGATGGCTGGGTGTTGTGTGATGTCCTTAGGTTAGTTAGGTTTAAATAGTTCTACGTTCTAGGGGACTGATGACCATAGATGTTAAGTCCCATAGTGCTCAGAGCCATTTGAACCATTTTTTGGGCCGCGTAGTCAGTGATATGGCGCCTCTAACCGCGCGGTCACTTCGCGCGGCGAACTTTTAGGATGGACGGTGTATCCATGCTCAGGCAGTATTCACAGAAAGTCATTTTACACTCCTCTGATCTTCGACTAAATCCTCACACTCGTACTTTCACTAGAGATTTACATTTAGTTTCAGGACGAAGGGATACTACCTGCCTTCAGCAGAGGTATTTTACTTTCAAATGCAGTTTCCAGCTAGTAAGGTAAGTGCGTGTCACAGTGGAACTTCAAGTCACTTGTTTGCAATATCGAATATATCGATATTTAGCTACGATATGTGCTGAAGGATACGCAATCCATTTCCATTACATGAATTACCCCTGCAAGGGGTGATTCATCAAGGCCTACCGTGAGTACACACATGTGATTTATAGCAGTTATGGTATTAGATTATTTTCGTTTAGCTATTGTTAAATCCCTCTTCCATGATTCCGGTGCGATATGAAGAATTTGAAGGTCACTACAATACATAAAGTAAAAGTCAGCTCACGTTGTTTTTCACTTATGAGCACATCTCATTTAAAGGGGAACGTTTCGTGATATCACAACCAAGCTCAAAATATCTTACGAACTGTCAAGTTAACAGCCTTGCCTCGTCGAAAACAACGGTTTTCGTCAGACAGATCACCGAACGTACGGCGAGGCCAGTACTTAGATGGGCAACCGCCTGGATACACCACGTGCTGTTGGCTACTTAGCCTTAGAGTTTACGGCAAAGGGAACCACAATTTTCGCAGTGTCGTCGGTTAGATTCCAGATCATTCCACAGTGTCTCATGCAGCGAAGTCATATGACACTCCGTCATTTTGATTTGCAGCTCCTTGTACTGGGCGTGTTTGCAGTAAAAATTGTTGGATGTGAGATCCGCCAGTTATGCAAAACACTGTTTTTCTCAGTACCCAAACGTGTTTCGGCACCACTGTACCATCATCAGTGGGTTTTCGTTTTTATATGTTCTACAATGTGAACATTTTTTTTAAATGATTAAAAAATTATGTCCATTTTTAGTTCAAACAACAGATCGTTTCTTTTTGTAAGTACTTTTACATTTGGTGTAAATGAATTTTCTGGCTCACTTCTGTGTTAATTCTACAGGTAGCTTGTCATCTGCAACCAAAAGATGTGGATAAGAATTTTTTTTCAGGGAGTTAACCTATCTTCTAGAATGTAATTAAGTTTTTCGCGGTGTTTTCGTGCCTATATTCGTTTTTACGGCGCAAAAACATCGCGAAAAACTGAATTACATTCTAGAAGATAGGTTAACTCCCAGCAAAAGAAAAAAAAACTCTCACCAACTTCTTTTGGTTGCAGATGACAAGCTACCTGTAGTAATTAACACACAAGTGATCCAGAAAACGCATGCACACCAAATGTAAAGGTAGTTACAATAAGAAGCGATCTGTTGTTTGAACTAAAAATGCACATAATTCTATAATCATTTAACAAAAATGTTCACGTTGCAGAATAAATAAAAACGAAAACCCACTGATGATGACACAGTGGTGAAACATGTTTGGGTACTGAGAAAAACGGTATTTTGCGTAACTGGCGGACCTCACGTCCAACAATTTCATACGACACTGTTCATTGTGATCCGTCCGTTGGATGGGGCGTTACGCTCAGCGCCCCTCTGGGTGCTATTCGATAGAAGTAGGCTATGTGCTGCCTCTGGGGTTCCCCCTCTCCCTTCTGTCATCAGTGTCTGATCAAAAGTATCCGGATGGTTATTAGTGGGCGTTAATCTGGGGTGTGTCCACCCTTCGCCTTTATGACATCTTGAAGTCTGCTACGAACACTTTCAGTGAGGTGTAAGTCTCTATGAAGAAATGACAGCCCGTTCTTCCTCAAGAGCTAAAGCCAGAGAAGGTAGTGAGATTGAACGCTCTGGAGTGAAGTCAACTTCATAACTCTTTCCAACGGTTTTCCGTTGGGATCAGATCGGAACTCTGTGCAGGCCAGTACATTTCAGTAATCTTTTCCCCATAAACCTTTACATCGCAGAAGCATATTCATGGCGAGGTGCATTGTCATACTGACACAAACAGTCACATTCTCCTAACTGTTATTCTGCTGTACACAGAACACAGTGTCGTAAAACGTGTGCATTTCCCCCCACAGGTTGCGTTTTCGTAAATGCAATAGCTACGGAAAATAATGCCAGACCGTAACACCACCTTCTCCGTACTTCACTGTGGGTGCTACACTTGAAGGCAAGCATAGCTCTTTGCACCAACTCAAGCGTTGCTTACCATCGACTACAGAAGTGTGGGCTTTTCCCCGTAACTCCCCACGCACAAGTCATTGTGCTACCTGGACTGCTGAAAGCACCGCGGAACTCGCGATTAATTCCTTCCGCTGAATTCATGCGATTCGTTTCCAACTTCCGCAATACTGGACGATCCCCGTCCGTCAGTATGTGAGACCCGTCTCGTTTTGGTTTAGCTGTGGTTATTTCTTTGCGTTTCCACTTCACACTCGCATCACCAACAGTCGATTTCGTCAGCTTCTGAAGGTTTGCAATATCTGATGGATCTGTTGCTCAGGTGACATCCAGTGACTGGTAGACGTGTTCAAAGGCACTGAGTGCTCCTGTTTGCTGTTACTGCTTCTCTGCTCACGACTCAGTACTCACCGTTTCCTCTTATATGGTGTGAACCGAACGTTCGTCAACATTTGGAAATTCAATACTTCACGGAATAATCTAGGCCAAGAGGTAAAAACTGACACGCATGCTTGGAACGACGTGAAGTTAAACTGAAACATAACAAAACTGCACAACAGATGGTGCTTCATATAATACAAAAAGAAATAATTTGCATAAAAATTGATTTTTTTTAGCAGAGACGATTTACTTTATAACAAATGCCCAAAACTTCGACCGTCATTCGGGAACAATACATGTAGCCGAGCGACAATGTTGTGAACAGTACTGTATAGCATATTAGAGGGCTTGGCGACAAATTGCCATCTGATGTTATCTTTTAGTATCCCCATGAGGTCAGACTATAGCCATAGATTTGTGACTCCCGGTAAACACAAGGCTAATAATCGCACTAACAGAGGTGTCCACCTTAGATGCCAAGGATGACAGAGGTGAAGGCCCAGCACGCGATCCTCACCAAACGATGCGTGCAAGAGATCTTTCACGTGTGTTGCAATATGGTTTGGAGCGCTATCTTGCATAAGAGTTGTACCTTCCAGCAGATGTGTATCAACAAGGCTAGGGATGGTGCGATTCTGTGACATATCGAAGTACCTCGCATACATCACGATAACAGTCTGAAAACTACACCTCGCATTTCTCCAAGAAAAAAGAATGTGATCGCGAGTGATGTGGTAAATCCACACCGCACAGTGACTTTCTCGTCATGCAGTGCGGTTTCCATGACAGTTCTAGGGTTTTCGATACTCCAAGTTCTGCAGCCGTGGGTGTTTACAAAACCTCGGAGTGTGAAATGGGCTTCGTCGACCCACAACGCGTTAGACAACTAATCATCATCTTCCCCAATTTTTTTAAGTTCCTACACCGCAGATGCTCTCTGCATCACAAAATGGCTAGCAGTACATGATGACGCTGAATTCCCATGCGGCGTCACTGACATTTTGGTGTCCAGCACCATGTGTTGGGACTTTTGGGTCACCCTGTACTGGCAGGTCTACTGATCATTTCCGCTTTACACAGGGGAAGCCCGGATATTTTTGACCAAATAATGTGTGACACCTCGCTACACACACCCATTGCAGTCACAGTTATCAGATACGCTTACACACTTTATGAAGGAAATGTTCCATTGTGAGATAACGCCAGAAAAATAGTTAGAATTAGACGAGTAAACATGACTTCTGGTTCTCCCAGCTACCAATACTACACGACTTTAGTTTTTAACTCACTGGTAATGACTGGCTTTCAAGGCACCGACAGAAGGAAACCTGGGAGGGAGGGTTATTGTGCGTGGAAGGATTGGAGTTTAATAGCATCAACCGCGAAAGGCAACATTCCGGGCACCAGTCACGGTCCGTCACACAGTTTTAATATGGCATGAAGTTTCGAGTACACAATTAATAAAATGTCCCGGGATATTATGCCATGGTCGAATGGATTTCACATGTAAACGCAAAATTTGATTCCAATCTGTCGAGGACATTTTCAAGGGGGATACTATCATCTTTGAGTGTCCGATTCACACCGTGGCTTGCTACTGATTGCTGCAAAACTACATTTACGAGCGCTTCCTCGCAGTGGCGTGATATCGCAAATTTTGAATACAAGAATGTTATTGGGCGTTGTCGATTGCTGTCGTCCGTTGTTGCTATCACCCCATGGTCGAAGACTGATAGACATCAGCTCACACACATCTCCTCCAGTATCGGAATCCACATGTCATTGAATTTCACGCCATCCTTCTCCCTATCGTTATTCCTGAGGTGTTCTACAATCTCGTGATGTTTTACAATCTCATGGTATCCGCTTGTGGCTGCCACTATTTGCGTCCTATAAAAATGAATGTGGTGCTCTCCTGGCTGCAAAGCATGTTCCGCATCAGCTGAACTGTCAATCTCTCCTCTTCTGCCATTGTCCTTGTGATCTTCTAGTCGTTTTATGACCTTTTTTTTTGTAGTATCCGCGTGCACCAACTAGACGGAATCCTAGAAATTCCTGCTTTTTCCAGCTATTTACGAGCATCCTTGGTCAATTTTATAACTTAGAACTACTTAAACCTAACTAACCTAAGGACACTCCGGCCGGCGGTATTCAAAATGTTTGATGTCACCCAATTGCGCGGAAGCACACACAAACGGAATTTTGCTGCAGTCAGTAGCGAGCCAGGGTGTGAATCAGACACTCAATGAAGTTACGATCCCCTTTGAAAATGTCTTCCGCATATGAGGATTAAACACTGGGTTTAAATGTAAAATCCATTCGATCGATAAGAGCCCCTAATACTTTATTAACTGTGACATTGCCGACCATGAAAGTTTACACTTTACAATTTCCAGGACATTCTCGCAGCCGACGCTTCCATATCATAGGCTCTCGAAGGTTTTGACTTTCCAGTAAGTGTCCAGGACAAGTGAGACGCAGCCCGCTGGCGCGAGACGCGCTAACGAGACGCCAGCTGCAGCACAAAAGAGCAGCCCTGCGCTGCAGCGCGGCGTCGCGTCGCCTCCAGCCGGGTGGCGGTGGCGGCGGCGGCAGTAGGAGCGCTGCGGCGCGGCGGGGGCGGAGGGGGCGGCGCCATCGATCCGGCGGCTGCGGGGGCGACGTCTCCGTCCCTGGCGACGCCCTTAGCGCTTGTCGTGTTCGTTTTCCTCCCCCCCCCCCCCCCCCCACCCTCTCCTCTCACTCTCTTGCTCGCTCTCGCTCTTCTAGCTCCCGGGGATGCGATAGGCTGAGATCTCGGTACCAGAAGCCGAGGAACGAGCCCTTCAGCAGTGCTGGCAAAAACATATTCCTGTTGTAACTGAAGACTAGATACACTAAGGTGTGTGTACAGTAAGTTGCAATCGCAATAGTGCTGTTAAAAACCGCCACGCCTTGGTGATAAAAAGTGTCTTGAAGGCCCTTAACCCAGGGACCATTTGTATACACAACAGAAGGATCGTCTTTGTGTCACTATCCTGCAGTACAGTGTCAAATATGAATATTACCATACTTCCTCCTGCTTAGGCAAATAGAGCAAATAAAGTGGTTCCTCTATCATTGGTTCTACTGCTGGCTTGATGGAACATATGGTGACACCATTAATTCATGGAAGATTGTGTAGAAAACCCGACAAAATGGGTTTTTTCACTATATTTTCGTTGTTACCAGCGGACCAAAAACAGCCGACAGTTTTATGACAGCTAGGCACAGCAGATTCCTGAAAGTTTTGCGGTATATTTCTTAGACCTTTTCCAAGATACAGAGGTTCAGTGTTACACTACTTCTACATGTAACATCCTGTATGAGGTGAAATCCAAACAATAAATAACTACAACAGATTGCTCCAATTTTAACGGTATATCCTCTAGTTATTTATCTAGAAATACATCTCCCTGTTTCCAAACATCTTTACCCGTTATCGAGAAACGCCCCAAAAACATGTTCTTTTTGGGTACTAGAACCCATCGTCGATTGCGAGATAGCTATGCAGAGAAAATAGCTGTAATTTTTACGATGTGTTCCTAAGATCCCGATCTCGAAAAACTTGAAAATTTCATTCATATATTAATCCGTACCGAGACACAGAGTTTCAAAGGTACCCTACTTCCACACGTAAAATACACATTCAAAATTCGGTGCGAGGCGAAAACATAATTAATAAAATGACGTAGCACTGAGTAATATGCTGTAAAATGGTTCAAATGGCCCTGAGCACTATGGGACTTAACTTCTGGGGTCATCAGTCACCTAGAACTTAGAACTACTTAAACCTAACTAACCTAAGGACATCACACACATCCATGCCAGAGGCAGGATTCGAACCTGCGGCCGTAGCAGCAGCGAGGTTCCGGACTGAACAGCCTAGAACCGCTCAGTCACTACGGCCGGCGAGCTTCAGTTCTGCTATTCAACATGTGGTGAGTATATGCAATCTCTCTTCGAAGAGTTCATTCCCTGTTGCATAAGGAAAACGAAGGGAGTCAACGGAAAAATGCTCCTATTGGAGCACAAAAAACACTAATATGTTCCCGTTTATTTAAAAGGCTCTGACTGGAAAGTTGGGTACCAGCTGCCTCATTCTGCCTTCCTCATAACCTTTAAACATTTTCCGAAAAATTCCAACTTTCGAGAATAAACTTTCGTTTTTTTGGGAGTTGCCTGCTGAAGTGCTACCACATTGGTGGTCTGACTTCCTGGGTGACAGGTAGAAGGATAATTCATTCTTTTATTTAAGTATAGGCCGGCCTATGGGCTTGGACAGGGCATTGAGTCCTTCTGGGGTAGGGGTTGAGGCAATGTGAGGCGTGGGTTGATTTTGTTTGACTTTATTTAATGTTTTATTATGGCGCCTCGACGATGGTTCGAAATAATTGGATGCAGTGGCACAGTCCTCATGTAGTCCTGCTGTCCTGACGAAGGTCTCAGTGTTTCCACTTTGTTCAGACGTTTGCATGAGTGGGAGGTGATAAATTCCTGGACAGTCGGCATGTCGAGATTCTGGTGCAATTCACGAACCCTGGTCTAGCTTGGTGTCCCACGAGTGTGCCGATGGCATGGATTTTGTGAAACCTTCAGTAGTCTAACATTGAATACAGGCGTTATCCCCCAGGTGGAGCAACCACACATGACCGGTAGGACTAAGACCTGATGGAGGCAGAGATAATATACATGCTGGTCAAGAAATGATGGATCGATCCAAGGATTTTCGGTCTCTCCTCAGTCAGGTGGAGTTTGAAGAGGAGCTTGCTCTCAAAATGCGCACTGAGGTACTTGACGCGGTTTGTCCAGGTGATTTCCATTCCGCTCAACACTAGCTTGTCCCAAAGGTCGGTTCTGCGATGTGTGAACACTATGGCCCTCGTTTTTTCAGTGTGAGTTGAATGTGGTGGTCGGCCAGCCATTTGGCCGTGAGGTTGAGTTGCACTGTATTCTGTTGATGACGGCGATTACTCGTCGACTAGTGGTGAGCATGACTGTATCGTCGGCGATTTGTTCAAGCAGCAACTGTGTGAGCACCGGTACATCGTCGACACTGATAATAAGCAATGTGTGGAACCGCTCTGAGAGTTGTGAAATTCCTTGCTGCAAAGCCTCGGCGGTAGATCGTTGCCCCTCAATGTTGAGAAAAAAGATGGTCCATTAGGAAGGTGGAGATAGCTTTGATTAAGTATTCTGGGAAAATGTGGAGGATCAGTAATTGAAGGAAGAGTTTTTCCTTCTGGATCCTATGGAACGCGTTCTCTGCGTCCAGGAACACCGCTACTGTAAATCAGGCACGTTTAATGTTGTAGACGATGTTTCCTGAGACCTGCAGTACTTGGAGCTTAGCAGAAAGAGATAGCTGGAAGATAAACTCCCGTTCAGATACCTTGGCCATGGCAGGTAAGAAGGTGATGAGTAGTTGCTTTAATAATTGACTTATGTCTTTATCTGGTTTGGGGACTGACAAGACCCTTGCTGTCTTCGAGGACATATTACACATCAAAATACATTACATCACTTCCCTCTACATATTGCAACTTATTTTCACCACAATTATTGTATTACATTTTTTTAACATTATATCACATAAGTTATATTCTTCTCAACGAGGCAGGAACAAATTGCATAGAACCGCTTTAACAACTGTTAAGAACTCAATTTTCTCTAACATTAGAGAAATTTTATACATTATGTTCTTTATGTTTTTTTAAAATAGCAATAACACCTGCATACCAATAAGATTACAATAAAAAAAGCCCCTGCTGTTAAATTTAGAAGCATCCAACCCACCTTACCACCTTACATTTCAAGGCAGTGGGTTACTTTGTGCTGTTAATGAAATAAATAAATGTCTTGCAGGAGGATGGAAAGTAGCCCAGACAGAGGCAACTGTAAATCCTGGCGATGAGGACCAATGGCTTGCATGGGACCGAATCCAGATAGGAATTTATAATGCCATCCAGTCCTGGCATCAAGGAAGCGCCCAGGTGTCACAGGATATTACTGATTTAGTAGATAGTGATTGGTATATCAGCCTGGGAGTCTGTCAGTTGAAGTTCCCTCAGCCGCCGGTGTCCCTCGACCACTTCAGACTTGTCTAGGATTGCAGAGCGTTTTGGAGTTGGTAATCCCCGGAGAAGATTTCTGCCTTTACCCAGTGGGTAGACAAGGCCAGTGGGGTTCTGGAATGTGTGCTTTGGCTTACAAAAGATTTTCAACACTTAACAAGCGACCGTTCATCACGAGACTTATGTATGAAGTTGGCCATCCTGTCTTCCGAAACTTGTTCGATAGCGCGTTAGTGTAATTCGCGGAAGAGGCGCTCCATCTCATGTCTGTATGCTGGGTTTCACTAGCTCTGCTGACCTGATGGAACTTTTTTGGAATGCCCCATGGAATTTACTGGTAAGATAACTTCAATGTTGGCAGTACTGGAGATGTCTTCAGTTGGTTGGATATTGTTATTGAGTCATGAGCTGTACTACTGGTTGTCCGTGACGGCCAGACTTGGTCCACAGCTTCCACAATGGTACCGAACACTGGACTGAGGCCTGAAGTTAAATATGTTTCTGTGGTAAATGAAGGTCCAGACGCAAGTTTTTCGCCACGACGATGTTCAGGTCAAATGGCTCTGAGCACTATGGGACTCAACATCTGCGGTCATCAGACCCCTAGAACTTAGAACTACTTAAACCTAACTAACCTAAGGACATCACACACATCCATGCCCGAGACAGGATTCGAACCTGCGACCGTAGCAGTCGCGCGGTTCCGGACTGCGCGCCTAGAACCGCTAGACAACCGCGGCCGGCTGTTCAGGTCATCCAGTCTATGGTTCTAGTTGGCAGAGATGAGTTGGTTCATCGGAACCGAAGGTAATCACTGCAAGGCGTCCTTACAATGTGTTCAGTATATTGCCATTGGGGGGGGGGGGGGGGGGGGGGGGGTTCTGCCTAGAGTACATGCAGAGTCCTGCACGTTGAGTATTTTCTCCAAGCCATCAAACAGCACTGTAAAATCGTCTTCTTCAAATGTCCTATTATGGTTAAGGTATGCTGGGATGAGTATTAGGATGCCGTAAGCAGTGGAAATGGTGATCACCATGGACTCGAGTGTTGTTAGTTGGGGCAAGGCGAGTGGAATGTGGGTGATGTTTCTTCATATGGGTATGGTCATGCCCCCACCACAGCCATCATCTCTATTGGTGCAATCACCCACCATATTCCAAAACTTGACTTCTCTCTGTTGGTCGGAGATGTGTTTCTGTGAGAAGGAGGATGTCAACATGTTAATAGAATAAGAAGAGTTCAAGTTCATGCTTCTTGGTTTGTAGACTATTGGCGTTTTATATAAAAAGTGTGAGATTTTCGGTAGGTTAAGGTCCAAGGACCATAACTTGAGGTAAAGGCCATCACAGCTCCCTCAAAGAGAGCTAATATTTTTGTAAATGTGACTGGTGTTGTACATAATTTCTGAAATGTCTCCTTTAGTATGGTAAGGATGTTCCTCTGGTGTAAGATATTCAGGAAGACAGCGAAACTGGACATAATGGACGCTAGATCGTCGTTAGTGGATAACATCTGATCTGGCTGTTGGGTGCTTGCAGGTCGTCTTCCACTGGCTTTTGTGTTGGTCTGAGTGATGGATGTCCAAACTGGCAGCTTTGGTGGATGAGAAGGGAAGTCTGACGTGTTGTCCATTGCTGCTGCCGCTGGTACTGCTCCTTATAGGGCCCCTCCGTTCCCTGCTTGACCCTGTGCAATATATGTCTGTAGCGCCTGTCGAAATGCACTGCACCCTCTCACTGTGGCTACGTGCTCCCCATTGGATTTGGTGCAGTTTGTTTTTGGTTTGCCGGCTTGGAGCAGTTTTGTTCTTGATGGTGGCCTCCACATTTTACACATCTCGCTGGGATTGTGCAGTAATTAGCGGTGTGAAATTATGATTGACACCACTTTCATTGCGAAGGCCCCTCCTTTGGGCCGGCCGTGGTGGTCTCGCGGTTCTAGGCGCGCAGTCCGGAACCGTGCGACTGCTACGATCGCAGGTTCGAATCCTGCCTCGGGCATGGATGTGTGTGATGTCCTTAGGTTAGTTAGGTTTAAGTAGTTCTAAGTTCTATGGGACTAATGACCACAGCAGTTGAGTCCCATAGTGCTCAGAGCCATATGAACCATTTTACAGCATATTACTCAGTGCTACGTCATTTTATAAATTATGTTTTCGCCTCGCACCGAATTTTGCATGTGTATTTTACGTGTGGAAGTAGGGTACCTTTGAAACTCTGTGTCTCGGTACGGATTAATATATGAATGAAATTTTCAAGTTTTTCGAGATCAGGATCTTAGGAGTACATCGTAACCATTTGAACCCTCCTTTGGATGCTAAGTTACAACTCGAACTCTGGTGTCCAAGACGTGCCATAAGTCATAGATCTAGTATCTGGTAGGTCTGGCCAGCAAGCTGACACACTACACTATCTGATCAACTAGCTGATATTTCTTCTCGTTCTGGTTGTATAATTGATGTCCTGATGCATGTGAGAAGCCAAATTTGTGTAGTTAAACTTCCACCTCCAGAGCTGTGATTTTGGCATGTAGATATTTGAGGACAACTTTCAACATTTCCTCTGCAGCCGGTTGATAGATATAGAAAGTTCAGCGCCTCCCTTTGGTCTGTATCAAGGTGATATTTTATGGAGCTCCTTTATGCATGGCCTTGAAAGGTCTTGTAACGCGTTTCTTCAGTTCCACCTTAAATGGTAGGTATTTTCCCATGTAGTAAATCGAGATTGACAGGATCCTCACCAGTGGGGCAGGTGGTGCTTGGGTGGGGCTGGATTGGTCTGCTTGGCTAGTATCATCTGTCGTTGGCTGAGTGGTGACTTTCATGTGTTCGCCTCTGGCTGCAGAGCGTCGAAATGGCAGTGGCCATTGTCCCTTGGTTGCATCGTTGACACCTTGCTAACGACGAGACTTCTTTCGGCGGACGAGCTGGTATTGAACGTCGTCATCGTCAACATGGAGATGAGTTGGAGTGGGATACTGCAACTGATCCCCTCTTGCTGTAATCGTCTGATGTCATGTAGTATTCCTGGTCAGGACTTTTGAGTCTGCCCTCCTAGTCAAGTATCTAACATCACATCGTTGCCGATTGGTGTCAGTGATCTGATTGTCCTCGGAAGCCATCTGTTGTTGTGGTCTTTAGTCCAAAGACTGGTTTGATGCAGCTCCCCATGCTACTCTATCGTGTGCAAGGTTCTTCCTCTCCCAGTACCTACTGCAACTTACATCCTTCTGAATCTGTTTAGTGTATTCATCTCTTGGTCTCCCTCTACAATTTTTACCATCCACGCTTCCCTCCAATACTAAACTGGCGATCCCTTGATGCCTCAGAATATGCCCTACCAACCCATCCCTTCTTCTAGTAGAGTTGTGCCACAAATTTCTCTTTTCCCCAATCCTATTCAATACTTCCTCATTCGTTATGTGATCTACCATCTAATCTTCAGCATTCTTCTGTGTCACCACATTTTGAAAGCTTCTATTCTCTTCTTGTCTAAACTATTCATCGTCAATGTTTCACTTCCATACATGGTTACGCTCCATACAAATACTTTCAGAAACGACTTCCTGACAAATTTATACTTGAGTTTTATAAATTTCTCTTCTTCATAAACGCTTTCCTTGCCATTGTCAGTCTACATTTTATATCCTCTCTACTTCGACCATCATTAGTTATTTTGCTCCCCAAATAGCAAAACTCCTTTACTACTTTAAGCGTCTCATTTCCTAATCTAATTCCCGCAGCATCACCAGCCTTAATTCGACTACATTCCATTATCCTCGTTTTGCTTTTGTTGGTGATCATCTTTTATCCTCCTTTCAAGACACTGGCCATTCCGTTCAACTGCTCTTCCAAGTCCTTTCCTGTCTATGGCAGAATTACATTGTCATCGGCGAGTCCCAAAGTTTTTATTTCTTCTCCATGGATTTTAATTCCAAGTCCACATTTTTCTTTCGTTTCCTTGATAATAACGTCGGGGATAGGCTACAACCCTGTCTCACTCCCTTCCCAACTACTGCTTCCCTTTCGTGTCCCTCGACTCTTATAACTGCCATCTGGTTTCTGTACAAATTGTAAATAGCCTTTCGCTCCCTGTATTTGACCCCTGCCACCTTTAGAATTTGGAAGAGAGTTTTCCAGTCAACATTGTCAAATCTTTCTCTAAGTCTACAAATGCTAGAAACGTAGGTTTGCCTTTCCTTAGTCTATTTTATACGATAAGTCGTAGGGTCTGTATTGCCTCACGTGTTCCAACATTTCTACGGAATCCAAATTGATCTTCCCCGAGGTAGGCTTCTACCAGTTTTTCCATTCGTCTCTAAAGAATTCGTGTTAGTATTTTTCAGGCATGGCTTATTAAACTGATAGTTCGGTAATTTTCACATCTGTCAACACCTGCTTTCTTTGGGACTAGAATTATTATATTCTTCTTGAAGTCTGAGGGTATTTCTCCTTTCTCATACATCTTGCTCACCAGATGGTAGAGTTTTGTTAGGTCTGACTGTCGTAAGGCTGTCAGTAGTTCTAATGGAATGTTGTCTACGCCCGGGGCTTTGTTTCGACTTAGATCTTTCAGTGCTCTGTCAAACTCTTCACGCAGTATCATATCTCCTACCTCATTTCCATCTACATTCTCTTGCATTTCTGTAATAAAGTGCTCAAGGACATTGCCCTTGTATAGACCCTCTTTATTCCTTCCACCTTTCTGCTTTCCCTTCTTTACTTAGAACTCTTGAGATTCATACAAGTGGATCTCTTTTCTCCAAAGTTCTCTTCAATTTTCCTGTAGGTAGTATCTATCTTAATCCTAGTGATATGTGCCTCTCTATCCTTACATTTGTGCTCTAGCCATCGCTGACTAGCCATTTTGCATTTCCTGTCGATCTCATTTTTGAGACGTTTGTATTCCTTTTTGCCTACTTCATTTACTGCATTTTTATATTTTCTCCTTGGAAGCCATTGATTAATGGGTAATTTTAGAAAGTGGTGAATAGTCCGCCTAAAAGATAGACCTACCCGCAAGTTTCGCCTGGCGAATGATCTCGATTGTTGCCTGGGCGTACGAGATGGGGGCCCCAGCGTTTCCTGTTCTTGTTGTCTCTGCCAGCCGCGGTGGTCTCGCGGTTCTAGGCGCGCAGTCCGGAACCGTGCGACTGCTACGGTCGCAGGTTCGAATCCTGCCTCGGGCATTGATGTGTGTGATGTCCTTAGGTTAGTTAGGTTTAAGTAGTTCTAAGTTCTAGGGGACTAATGACCAGAGCAGTTGAGTCCCATAGCGCACAGAGCCATTTGAACCATTTTTTTGTTGTCTCTCTATGTGCCGTGAGTGTAGCCGAAGTTGTCGCAATCGGGTGCTCGCATGCCATAGCCTGATGTCCACTTGCCGTAGCCTCAGTCGTCGCAGCCGCACGGCCTTCAGCTGGCCCCTGCTTGGTCGAGGCAGCCGCCTCAGCTGCCGCGCACCGCTATCTGCGCGCTGTGGCATAACGCATTCCACTGTGCATCTGTGCATATTAATGTCTACTGATAACTGTCCGGATACTTCTGATCAGACAATGTACTGTGGTGAGCCTCTTGTTCAGACAGCGAACTTCAACCGTGAATTTACTTTCAAAACTTTTTCGTAAGAATTTACTTTATTTACTATCGGTTCATCGAGAACATTAACAGAATTAGTCACACTATGTAAGGATAGAAGTAGTTGCCAGGGAGGAACTGATGAAATCATAACCAAATTCCTTATAACAAATGGGAATTTTATTCAGTTTAACAGTGCCTAAAAGCATTTTTAAAAATTAATTTTTTAAAATTATAATCAGAAAGCACCCTCTAAATATCGAAATTACAATTTATTCAGTGGCAGAAAGAAAAAAGTTTTGACTGTATGAGCTTTAGGGCAGAGAAGCTTGCCGCTCCCTTTTAACACGGCCGTAGTCACGACCGCTGTCAACAACCTCTGAAAGACTACACTGGTGCAAATCTGCAACACACCAGATAACTTCAAACTAAAAATTTTAACAACTCACACAAACACATAAACTATGCACCCAGTAGGGGGAATGGAAGTGGTACAAAACACTCATATTAGAAATACTTGCCACCGAAAGTGAACTTGTTTTTAAAAGAAAACTCTTGCGGTGGAAGGATGGCAACTTTACATACTGAAATGACCATTTAAATAAAAACCCATGAAATGTATGAAACTTCCTGGCAGATTAAAACTGTGTGCCCGACCGAGACTCGAACTCGGGACCTTTGCCTTTCGCGGGCAAGTGCTCTACCAACTGAGCTACCGAAGCACGACTCACGCCCGGTACTCACAGCTTTACTTCTGCCAGTATCCGTCTCCTACCTTCCAAACTACAGAAGCTCTCCTGCGAACCTTGCAGAACTAGCACTCCTGAAAGAAAGGATATTGCGGAGACATGGCTTAGCCACAGCCTGGGGGATGTTTCCAGAATGAGATTTTCACTCTGCAGCGGAGTGTGCGCTGATATGAAACTTCCTGGCAGATTAAAACTGTGTGCCCGACCGAGACTCGAACTCGGGACCTTTGCCTTTCGCGGGCAAGTGCTCTACCAACTGAGCTACCGAAGCACGACTCACGCCCGGTACTCACAGCTTTACTTCTGCCAGCAGGAGAGCTTCTGTAAAGTTTGGAAGGTAGGAGACGGATACTGGCAGAAGTAAAGGTGTGAGTACCGGGCGTGAGTCGTGCTTCGGTAGCTCAGTTGGTAGAGCACTTGCCCGCGAAAGGCAAAGGTCCCGAGTTCGAGTCTCGGTCGGGCACACAGTTTCAATCTGCCAGGAAGTTTCATATCAGCGCACACTCCGCTGCACAGTGAAAATCTCATTCCATGAAATGTAGTCTTACATAAAATATACAAACATGCTCCACATTACACATATACCACCACTCAAGATGATAGGCAAGGAATTCGGTCTTTGCAACTTAAGCAATAAATTCGTTAACACCGCATCCGACAAACATGACAGAGGGAGCTATTACGGCAGATTGACGAGGGGATTACTGAACAACCCGAACCGCAGATTGATCTAACCCGCCCCAACTCCACCCAATTCATAAATAACCACCTTCCCGCGGGTGGGCAAACGGAGAAGAATGGTGGGACGACCCCAAAACATAGCGGCTGGTGACCTCACCAAGAAAACAAGTAGAATTTAACAAGTAAAAATCTCCACTCACGTAACAAATGGTTCAAATGGCTCTGAGAACTATGTGATTTAACTTCTGAGGTCATCAGTTGCCTAGAACTTGGAACTAATTAAACGTAACTAACCAAAGGACGTCACACACAGGATTAGAACCTAGACCGAAGCGGTCGCTCAGCTCCAGACTGTAGCGCCTAGAACCGCACGGCCACTCCAGCCGGCAATCACTTAACTTCTAATAAACTGCGATTTCTGGCGAAGACCTGGTGCAGCACCCCCCAACGCTCTCCCGAACCGTCCGCTGGCAGCCGCTTCAAAGGACGCAGGAAGGCGCGCCGATCTCCCGTCTCACGGCGTCGCAGCTCACCCCGCCAGCCCGATGTCGTGGTTTCACTCCTGTTGCTCTCGTGTCGACCGCGAAGCCACTACCCCTTTCTATACGGCGCTGCCCACTGGACTCATGTGGGGACCTCACATGCGCCGACGCTTAAGGCGTGCCAGTCATCTCGTGTCGCAATGCGCGACCGACCAACCGACCGATCCAACCGCCAATGACCGTTGCCCGAGCAACTCGAGCAGACTGGCAGTCTAACGTGCAGACTCCGATGCAGGAGCACAGCCCCGACCGGGCGACAACTAGCTGAGTTCTGTTACTGGCGGAGTGGCAAGACTCTGATTTCCTTTCTTTATGTTTGATCCAAACGACAGCCGTACTAGAACTCCGGCGACAGGTAGATACTCACTGTCGCACAAATGCGAACGAGAGGCAGACCAGCAACGCGAGACTGACCCAGCCTCCCTCGGACTGATCAACTGCCGAGCTGATAGCCCCCCTTAAATGCACGTCAACAGGCAACACCAAAGTTGCGACTGCCACAGCGGCAGCATCGCCAGAAACGGAGAGCGACTGGTTCACAGCAATTTTTACCGCGGCTCAGAACTCATGCATTCGGATGTGCAGAGATTTCCTGGAGGCTGCGCCGCCGGATTTTTATCAAAGCAGAGTGAGGTGGCCGGGCGCCACACGGTGGTTGAGGACTGCGGGCAGCGGGCCGCACCTGGCGGCCGGCCTTGGCGCCGCGCCTGTGTGCGGCCGTGTCTGCGGCTGGCGCGGACATCTGCTGGGTGGTCACCTTGCCGGCCGGCGGCGGATCGATGGCCGGCGTTGTCGCATGCAGCCGTCATTACTCAACTGCGCCCCGCGCTGACGCACGCCGCCTGTGCCCGCTGCGCCCCTCTCGCCGGCATCGATAACCGGCTGCAACGCGCCCGACGCGACCCGGCCCGGCCCGGCCCGCTGTCAAAGCGGCGTGTCGCCACTCGCAGCACCGCACCGCACCGCACCGCACCGCACCAGTTAGCCGAGTTCCGGAGGCAGGGCTGCGGCGAAACTTGTCAGCTAACGCAATAGCGGAAGGAAACTCACTCGGTGCGGGGGGGATCTGCTGAAGTGAACCTTCCTGTCACAGGAGGAATGTCTGACTTCGAACGTTCACAACCGCACGAGGATCCCAAGAACAGTGCTATGAATGACTAGCATGCAAAACGCAGCTGTTGTCTGCATGTGCCATCCGACGGTGGTGTGTTGTACCAGCACTAAACAGTACATACTCTTGTTGTGTGACTGTGAAATTACTTGACGGTTGAAAATTCTCGCCTTGTAGCTGGTTTCATCCAATAAGGCCGGCCGAGGTGGCCGAGCGGTTCTAGACGCTACAGTCTGGATCCGCGCGACCGCTACGGTCGTAGGTTTGAATCCTGCCTCTGGCATGCATGTGTGTGATGTCCTTGGGGTAGTTAGGTTTAAGTAGTTCTAAGTTCTAGGGGACTGATGACCTTAGAAGTTAAGTCCCATAGTGATCAGAGCCATTTGATTTGAACCTCCAATCAGAGTGTTCGATGTCATTCCTGAATCATTCCCCATTCCCAAACTGCCGCAACAATTAGCCAGCTTACTTGCAAAATGTGTCCGACTTTTTTCTCCTAATTCCGTACCTGGTCCTTTCATTTCGTATTTCATCATGAAAACCACACCAAAAACAACACAGACACACACACACACACACACACACACACACACACACACACACACACACACACACACAACGATGCCAACAAAACATTTTTGGTGGTAAGTTCTATGGGATCAAACTGCTGAGGTCATCGGTCCCTAAGCTTACACACACTACTTAATCTACTTAAATTAACTTACACTAAGGACCAAACGAACAGCCATGCCCGAGGCAGGACTCGAACCTCCGACGGAGAGAGCCGCTCGATCTGTGACAAGGCGCCCTAGACGGCGTGTCCACCCCGCGCGGCCTCCCAACGAAATAAACACGTTTCATACACAGCATTAATCAAACATTAATGGACACGCCTGTACAAAACTCTATTCAGCTTCACATACACAGTTATTATAGACGCAGAGGTCAGCCTGCATTGTATCACTAGGTAAGCTTTGCAAGACACTGCGAAGTCGACTTTTTCAAGGCTGTAATTAATCGTTACGAATGGGTCCCACAACCATAAATACAAATCCTTCCTCGTTTCAATGTCGCAGCGTAGTGGAATGTCATAGGTTCGAAGTTCGTCAAATGTAACGATTTTGTTTATTTCTAAAGCTAATCAAAAGAGTTTAATATTACTTTTATTCAGTTGGTTTAAATGTTATTTTTTATTTCTAATGCTTTCCTGCATCATTTTCATCATGGTACTGACTTTTTTCTTACTCCAATTTTTCTTCCTGTCATTCTTTTCTCATTTGGAACCTGCTCGTATTGCCTACAATCTGCAGCAAAGTGCCAAACAGGACTTCCCATCGGTTGGTAACATGGCAGTCTGCGTAGCAGCTATGACGATTGTCTCAGGTAACCAATCACAGCTATAAATTACAATTTGCTCTTACCACAGAAACTGAAATTCTTGTCTTGATTTTTCTCGTAGAGATTAGCCTTAAATGCCATGAGAAAGCGGTCGTGATTTTAGTTCTGCTGCAGATTGCTGATTGCCGTTTTCTCGGATACAATGCACGTCCCGAGGTTGTGGTTGAGTTAGAACATGCGTTTAAATTCAGGGCTACAAAACGTGTCATTTGCTGCACTTCAGTCGTAGCTCACTTAAAATCACATGTCGACAGAGCATCTCCCATTTCTGTCATACCACGCGGCTGCCCCTTCCAACACCGTTCCGCGTTACAGATAAACAGCATTTGCGAAGTGACCCTCCGTGTTACTATGTCGCCCATAACCGAGCGGTAGCCAGCAGCGGATGTAGCAACACTGTAGTGGCAAGTGATAGAAAACTATCAAGTAATTTTAATCGGACTACACTATAGCTGTAACAATACGAGAGAAGGGAGGTTGCTACTCACCATATAGCGGTGATGCTGAGTCGAGATAGGCACAATAAAAAGATTCACACAATCATAGCTTTCGGCCATTAAGGCCTTTGTCAGCAGAAGACACACATACACACACGCACACGCACACACACGCAAGCGCAACTTGCACGCATGTCTGCAGTCTCAGAGAGCTGAGTGGAGTTTCAGCTCTCTGAGACTGCAGACGTGTGTGCAAGTTGTGCTTGTGTGTGTGTGTGTGTGTGTGTGTGTGTGTGTGTGTGTGTGTGTATGTGTGTCTACTGCTGACAAGACTTGCAACGTACGAAAGATCCCTAACAATTTGCAAGGTTCGCAAGAGAGCTTCTGTAAAGTTTGGAAGCTAGGAGACGAAGTACTGGCAGAAGTAAAGCTCTGAGGACGGTGCGTGAGTCGTGCTTGGGTAGCTCAGATGGTAGAGCACTTGCCCGCGAAAGGCAAAGGTCTCTGGTTCGAGTCCCGGTCCGGCACAAAGTTTTAATCTGACAGGAAGTTTCATATAAGCGCACACTTCGCTGCAGAGAGAAAATCTCATTCTAGAATATAGTAATTCCAATCCCAAATAAATTAGGTGTTGACAGGTGTGAAAATTGACGAAATATCTGTTTAATAAGTCACGGCTGCAAAATACTGACATGAATTCTTTACAAACGGATGGAAAGACTGGTAGAAGCCAACCTTAGGGAAGATCAGTTGCATCTCGTGGTCGTGCGGTAGCGTTCTCGCTTCCCACGCCCGGGTTCCCGGGTTCGATTCCCAGCGGGATCAGGGATTTTCTCTGCCTTGTGATAGCCGGGTGTTGTGTGATGTCCTTAGGTTAGTTAGGTTTAAGTAGTTCTAAGTTCTAGGGGACTGATGACCATAGATGTTAAGTCCCATAGTGCTCAGAGCCATTTGAACCATTTTGAAGATCAGTTCGGATTCCATAGAAATGTTGGAAAACGTCAGGCAATACTGACTCTACGACTTATCTTAGAAGATAGATTAAGGAAAGGCCAGCCTACGTTTCTAGCATTTGTAGACTTGGGGAGAGGTTTTGACAATGTGGAAGGCTCTCTTTAAAATTCTAAAGGTGGCAGGGGTCAAATATATGGAACGAAAGGCTATTTACAATTTGTACAGAAAGCAGATGGCAGTTACAAGAGTCGAGGGGCGTGAACGGGAAGCAGTGGCTGGGAAGGGAGTGACACAGAGTTGGTTGTAGTAGTTACTTAGAGATGAAGAAGCTTGCTCAGGATACGGTAGCATGGAGAGCTGCCCGATGTTATTCAATCTGTGTATTGAGCAGGCAGCAAAGGAAACAAAAGAAAAATTCGGAGTAGGAATTAAAATCCATCCAGAAGAAATAAAAACGTAGATGTTTGCCGATGACATTGGATTCCGTTGCAGACAGCGAAGGAAGAGCAGGTGAACGGAATGGACAGTATCTTGAAAGGCGGATATAAGATGAACATCAACAAAAGTAAAACGAGGTTAATGGAATGTAGTCTAATTAAATCAGATGATGCTGAGGGAGTTAGATTATGAAATGAGACGCTTAAAGTAGTAAATAAGTTTTGTTATTTGTGGAGCGAAATAACTGATGATGGTCGAAGTAAAGAGGATATAAAATGTAGAGTGGCAATGGCAAGAAAATCGTTTCTGAAGAAGTGTAGATTTAAGTGTTAGGAAGTATTTTCTAAAAGTATTTGTATGCATTGTATCCGTGTGTGGATGTGAAACATGGACGATAAATAGTTTAGACAAGAAGAGAATAGAAGCTTTCGAATTGTGGTGCTACTGAAGAATGCTGATGGGAAGACCACATTACTAATGAGGAGGTACTGAATAGAATTGCAGAGAAGAGAAATTTGTTGCACAACTTGACTAGAGGAAGGGATCGAATGGTAGAAGATGTTCTGAGGCATCAAGGGATTACCAATTTAGTATTGGAGTGCAGCGCGGAGGGCAAAAATCATAGAGGGGGAGCAAGAGATGAACACACTAAAGAGGTTCAGAAGAATGTAGATTGTAGTAGTTATTTAGAGATGAAGAAGCTTTCTCAGGATAGTGTAGCATGGAGAACTGCATCAAACCAGTCTTTGGACTTAAGACACAACGACAACAAAGTTACTTATATTGCATATAACCCGAAAAAATTTTGAGTATATTTTACTTATTATTTTAATAAAAGGCACGAAAGGAAACGCAAAGGATAATTTGGGATTTCAAATGAGTTTCCAGGGAGGAATTGTAGTTACGTGTCCACGAGAACTCTGCGAATAACTTTCCAAGAAGAGATTGTAATTCAAACGCACAGGACTTCGTTACGCCTCGTTTGTTGCCAAACTGTCTAACGAGAGAGAACCTTTTGTGAATGGAAAGCAAGTTTGCTTTTTTATAGAAATTTTAATACAGTTGTATAATTGTATAAATGCGGCGTATATAAAGCCTGCAAAATAATAAGAAAATTACTACTTCCCACGTTTTTGCAATGAATATCACCGCAGTGCGGGTGAATCGTCAACTGATAAATAATAAAAATGTCTAATTTTCTATGCGAAGTTCACGTGTACGCCTTGCAATCCCGTCTTGAAAATGTATTTACAATGTCAAATTTTCATTTGCCTTTTCTTTTCATGCCTGTTATGAAAATATTAATAAATACAATACACTGTTATTTTGGTTTCTTTGGAGTGTAAGTCAAGTAAAATCTGTAGGGTTTGTTTCTCATTTTGATTTTTGTATCTTATAGATTCGCACGTCAAAGAGAGAAAGACTTACGTTACTGAAACTTCCTGGCAGATTAAAACTGAGTGCCGGACCGAGACTCGAACTGGGGGCCATTGCCTTTCGCGGGCAAGTGCTCTACCAGCTGAGCTACCCAAGCACGTTAACTCAGTGGGTAGAGCACTTGCCCGCGAAAAGCAAAGGTCCCGAGTTCGAGTCCGGCACACAGTTTTAATCTGCCAAGAAGTTTCATATCAGCGCACACTCCGCTGCAGAGTGAAAATCTCATTCTGGAAACTTACGTTGCTGTTAAACAATCTTTGGTCTTATCGTGGCACAGTCTTTGCTTCTGCACAGTCTGATACATTCTTAGTTGAAGTGTGGTAGGTGATGGACGTATTCAGTCGCGGTGTGTTGGCTTGTGACAGTATCTGTTAGATGCAGAAAGATTTATTATTAAGGACACCAAATATGAAACGATGTATATATTGAATGGCGGAAAGAACATACATTTTTAATAATACTTTATTTTTTATTTTTGAAGAGGAGAGTTTGAGGTAAGATTGCAGCACTGCTCAGCTAGGAATGGTTCTTATCAGCTAGTTAAGTTGCTCAAAGCTGAGTGAAAGACCACCCTTCTTCTCTGAGTCATGCATTAACATATTAATTGATTAAGTTTTTTTGTTATTACAGAAATTCTTTGTTCAGTGTATTAGTTTTAGATCATTTTCTCATCGGAGGTTCGAGAACTCCCCCGGGCATGGTGTGGGTAGTGTTGTCCTTAGCGTTAGTTTATATGTAAGCCTAGGGACCGATGGCCTCAGCAGTTTGGTCCATTAGGAACTTAAACAAATTTCCATTTTTAAATCATTGTTCACTTTGTTAAGCATACTATACTATTGTTCAGACCAATGCTATGTGTGAACCGCACATGAAGTTTCACTCCATCTTTTTTGAATACATACTTCATTCCACAATCGTTGTCTTGAAACATCATTTCATAGGAATGGTTACTCTTCCCACACCACTGTTTATCATTACACATAACGATATGCAGCATTTTGAATATGTAATCAGAAACAAATGTCTAGCTTAGCCGCTGCCTTCTTGTTGTTGAGCTTTCGACGATGTTGTCAAGACGCGAGATTAGTGGAAATTTTGATTAGGGGCAGATAACTGTTTTACTTAGAAGTTGCATCCAGATCAGTTACAGCACTGTTCAAATTAGGTGCTGTTTAGTCAAAGGTTAGCATACGAGTTTAAATTGGATAACAGTTTTTGGGGACTTAGTTTTGGTAATACGTAGATTTTTATGAAGTGGGAGGTAAAGTTGAACTAAATTTCAGACAGAAACAAATATAGAGGGGAGGTTACAAATCATAAAATGAAAAAATAAGTGTTTTCGACAACTGTTTCCCTAAACTATTCAGATGCCTCTCCAGATCCGTATCAAAAATGCTACTTTTTCTAAACTCTCAGCCAACTGATGCTCACACTTTTTTCCCTTTCATTTGTGGCCAAGCCCTGCATATACTATAAATATGGACTAAATTTGTGATCGAGATTAGGCGCGGTCCTTTTGCCAGTGACCAAAGGTCTTGATAACGCAATGTGACACTAGTCGGTCGTAGAACGCTGAGGCCTAGGTCCACGCGGTGCGTTTGTCTCCGTAAAACATTTGTATAGATGTTATATGGACTTCTGACACCTCCCCCCCCCCCCCTCCCAACTACAACTGACGACGATCAGCCAACAGCAAAGTGGGTATTGTCCCCTATGGCTATACGGGTGCGACGTGACGTATGTCCGTTGGCATCTGTGGCCGGCCTCTGTGGGGGTTTAAAGGTGAGGGAACATATCCTCTACGATATAGAAGACCCACCACTAGACATTGCTGACCTCTGAAACCAGAATTCCTTTGCAATCTCCGATAGACTACGGGCTTCGCGTCCTGCATTCATTGATTCGCAACATGTCGTCAAGTCCACTACACACCTGTCTGTAACAGGATCCGGAAATACGAAAGCGTCCGATCCCGCCCGTCTGCTTTGACCCATGACGTCACAAATATGTCGGAAACGACCATAAACCACTATTCCAACATGGAGCATATAAAGTCGGTACGTACACATTTTGAGGACGAAAAGACATCGAAAAACAAACACACACACATTCCACAAAAAGCCTAATGACACTAACGGGACAAGCACGGGAAATGGGGTGTTTTTGGGTGGGGGCAAACTAAGTATAAACAAATTTAGACACCCACCTCCATACAAAACCACAAAAAACGACGAAAAAAACCGACATCACAAAACTCCCCAAATACCACTAAACACAAAATCATCTGGAATCGGACCTATATAGCTCAAAAACATCTCCCGATACCAATATCAACATTCACAGCCACACATTGGGATCGAACACTTCCCTTGACCTGCGCATTGTTAATTTTAACCGTCGTATCCATTCCTGAACGAAAAACAACACCCGATTAATTTTACTAAAATTACCACACGATGTACAGCGAACAACACTAAATTAACCTTCTTACAAAATAGTTAACTCACTGAAACGAATTCCATTACAAACACAGCCGACACTCGAACGTTTCTGGATAATGAGCAAAAGCAAACTGAACCCATTACACCACAAAAACGAAAACTCTGAACAAACCACGAGAGAGCACAACAAACCACAACACCACGACAGCTACAAACACGCCACATTCACAAACCAAACTCCGCGCCGTCATGACGTCACACACAACATCCTTACGTCATGGGTCAAAGCTGACGCGTGGGATCGGACGCTTCTGTCTTCACTCGCGCCATATGCTGCATAAAGATGCGATATTCTGGCTTACGCACGGCACATCTTCAAGGAACTGTGATGAGCTAGACTCGAATCTCTGTCCAGAAAATCTGACTTTGGTATTCCATGATTTCCGTAGATCACGACAGGTGAATTTCACAGTCACCATCATTCATAGTAGCTCCACTAAACTAGGGGCCTGAGTAATGAGTTCCGTGCAGAGGGAGACAGTAGTAAGCAAAGATTTTCGTGGCGAAATCTTTAGCATGGTTGCGAATCAGCGACTGTATAAATTTGAAGAGGTTCGAAAAACCATCCAATCAGTTGCAAACTATGATGTATTTCGCCTGACGTAGGTTTTGATATTTCTAAAAATATCTTCTTCAGAAGGAGTGGTAAAGTTCATTAGCTGAAGCCGAACGGTTATATATGACAAGAGCTGCTCGGCTTCAGCTAATCTAATTTACCACCTTGTGATATAAAAAGGCCCACTCATTCTGAAAAAGATATTTTTAGAAATATTGAAGCCTAAGGCTAAATACACCTTTGGTTTGCAACTGGTTGGATGATTTTTTTCAAGATCTTCATGTTCGTGTCATATTAATACAATGAGTTTCCTCGGGTTTCCTTCCCCCGCAGATTCGTAGTGCATCTGCGTCTTTTCAGAGTGCATACTCACTCTTCGCCAGAAGATGGGAGGTGAACGTGACTGTGAGTTAATAATAAATGAAACCGTACTTGTTGTGTAGACCAGCTTCAAAACAGCATACCAGTCCTCATGCAATCCTGATGCTACATCGTATTATACGAATGAGACGCTGTCTTGGGATTGACAATGGGCTATCAGAGGTGGAAAACGTGTGCTGTCTTCTTTCTCCATAACTAGCATGTATCATTTTTTGTTTCTATCGTTTCAAGTATATTGTTTCTTGCTTCTTTTATTGGAACGTCTCTAGAGAGAGATTTACGTTTTCTTTATTAATGTAGGCTACCTGATATCGATTGTAACTGTTGAAATAGGTATTGGCGGCATGAATATAAAAACGCGATTTTGACTGGAAAACATGTATTTAAAAGATACCTGGCTGTCTTTCCTGCTCTCCTGATCACACACCGCGTAGTTCCTCGTGGGAATCATATAGATTCAAACTGCGCTTTTGATACTCTCTCGCAAAATAGTTAAAGAAACAGGGTTACCCATGATGCAAATTAAGATAAAAGAAGTATGTCTTCAAACGCTCACAAACATATCATCACAAGTAAAAATTGAGACCGTTCCCCGTAAAGAACACGACAGATGGCAGTATTGGCTCTCATATCTCGTGGCACACGACCGTTCGCTACTGGGCATTTGAAAACTCCCAGTGTGCTTAGGTTCACACTACTCCATTTCCGACGGAATTTGAGGCACCGACTGCAGTAGAAATTGATCATACAAATTGCTCCACATGATCACCCTGTCACTACTACGTCACAAGTTTGTATGCCAAAAATGGTTAGTCACTTTCATTACACAAGTAGACTCATTGTTTTTGTCTCAATTTCTTCTCTGCGTCACACTGCGGTAACAGTTACCTCGTAGGTTTGAATGTCACTAGTTTTCCTTTGTGTATCTTCAATAGTGAAATAATGTAAAGGACTCTGGCGTGAACAACACACACAGTCTTCCTGTTCCTGTCATCCACATATGTTCCGGTAGTGTTCTGTCTTCATCATACCATCAATATTATCTATTATGTAGCTCAGGACGCTGTTCGGAAATTACTTTATCAACAAACAACATATGTATGAAATGGGTACTGTCACTATTGTAGTATGTGAGCTACAAAATACAGGAAAACAGCTTGCATGTATAGCGTTACGTGCTGATTTCCTGGTTGTCACTGTTGTAGTAACAGGATAAACAATGAATACTACTCTGCTACTTTATTTGCGCTTTATGTGCCTTACTTATAATACCGTAAGTTCAGAAAGCTGTCAAAATTGCTTTACTTTCTGCGTTGTGACTCCCTTCTTGTTACCTCCAGCGAGACTCCCAGGATTTAACGATGTTACATGCCGTTATTTGTACAGAAATAGCTTTTAATCGGGAGACGAAATTAGGTTTGCCACGGCTCACTCGGAATAATCACGTTGCGCTCGATTCAAATGCCAGCCATGTACTGGATTAGATGTTAAATCCTGTGCACTGTTCGTAACTGTGGCTACAGTTCACATTTCCTTGCATTATTCTTTCGTTATTCTTACCATTTACTGGGATTTGGTCAAAAGTGAAATTCCATTGGATTCAAGTTTATCTCTGTGACGCTGATTACTAGGCATCGCACCAAGCGCTGAAAAACGACTTCGTAACATTTATCAAGTGTTCCAGGAGGGACAAATGGAGTCTAAGAGTACATGTTCTCAAAACTTCTCGAATTAGATAAAAACTTATTTTCGTTTTGTTTTTTTAGGAATCTACATAAATACTCGTAATGACAGAACTTTATGGGTAAGGCACACATCAGTAATTCCATTCAAGTGACTGCTGCTGCCACGTCAACGTTACCGAACCTTCTGGGACATTTTGATTAACATTAGTCATGTCTGTATGAACTAAAAGTGTAGGACATTGTTTTGATAAAGTGTTGTTTACATTTCGAAAGAAAATATTTGTAAAGTTCCTCAAAAGCTGATTGTCCTAATGCCATCACCACTGATTCATCTTGCTTCTTATATTTCTTCTGAACAAGTAAACGAATATATTTTATGTCCAGGTACCCGAAGTTTGTCATACAAGCAGTAGAGATAACTTCTTTGACCTTATGAACTGTTTCTACATAGTATCGCTAATTTGATAAAAATTGTTCATTACAGAGCAATTATATCATGATGCACGAAATGATTCGATGGAATTGCTTTGACTAGCTATTCTACGAAGTAAGAACCGATTATTTGAAACAGATGCAATGGTAAAATTAATGTTTCATGGTGCTGAAACTTAAAAGTTGAACGTTGTGATACAGGTACGTTATAATATCAATATATTGATTTGTTCGTAATGTAATTCTAGTGAAAACAGTCCATGTTTCTACCGTCAGGGTGCAGTATGTGTAGTCTACGTCAAGCGTATCACGTGTAAACATTTCAGTACTTGTGCTGTGTATCATCACAAGAGTTGTGTGGCTTAAGGATAGTTCGGACAACAATACCGTACAATCAGAGGCACCGTGTAGTCACTCCTAAGGGGCAACGAATGAGATAGGCAGACGTTGCGGTGAATTTTGCTGTGAGTCGAAGTAATGTTTCTAGAACCTGAAACTGGTTCCAGAAAAAGGATCAGTTTAGGATAGTCACAGTAGAGGCCGCGGAAGCAAAACAACCAGTGGGCGGGACCGTTATTTGCGTCTAACAGCAAGTACGTGCCCCAACACAACGCGACGTGTCTACGTCAACTGTTCCAAACAGTTACAGGAGTGCAGGTATCAACACAAATGATAGGAAATTGACTCAAGAGGCTTCTGCTCGAAATCGAGTTCGGAGAGGAGATAGTGTCGCATGTGCACGAAACCACTCTTTGTAGCCGGCCGTTGTGGCGGAGCGGTTCTAGGCGCTTCAGTCTGGAACCGCGAAACCGCTCGGTCGCAGGTTCGAATCCTGCCTCGGGCATGGATGTGTGTGATGCCCTTAGGTTAGTTAGGTTTAAGTAGTTCTACGTTCTAGGGGACTGATGACCTCAAATGTTAAGTCCCATAGTTCTCAGAGCCATTTGAACCATCTGAACCACTCTTTGTGGTCTAGCCAACAGTGGGACACAACGCTCTTCTCTGTTGAGACCCGTATCAGACCCCGTCGTGACAGTACTGATGTTCGTGTGTGGAGGCAACGAGGGAAATACACTCCTGGAAATTGAAATAAGAACACCGTGAATTCATTGTCCCAGGAAGGAGAAACTTTATTGACACATTCCTGGGGTCAGATACATCACATGATCGCACTGACAGAACCACAGGCACACAGCCACAGGCAACAGAGCATGCACAATGTCGGCACTAGTACAGTGTATATCCACCTTTCACAGCAATGCAGGCTGCTATTCTCCCATGGAGACGATCGTAGAGATGCTGGATGTAGTCCTGTGGAACGGCTTGCCATGCCATTTCCACCTGGCGCCTCAGTTGGACCAGCGTTCGTGCTGGACGTGCAGACCGCGTGAGACGACGCTTCATCCAGTCCCAAACATGCTCAATGGGGGACAGATCGGGAGATCTTGCTGGCTAGGGTAGTTGACTTACACCTTCTAGAGCACGTTGGGTGGCACAGGATACATGCGGACGTGCATTGTCCTGTTGGAACAGCAAGTTACCTTGCCGGTCTAGGAATGGTAGAACGATGGGTTCGATGACGGTTTGGATGTACCGTGCACTATTCAGTGTCCCCTCGACGATCACCAGAGGTGTACGGCCAGTGTAGGAGATCGCTCCCCACCCCATGATGCCGGGTGTTGGCCCTGTGTGCCTCGGTCGTATGCAGTACTGATTGTGGCGCTCACCTGCACGGCGCCAAACACGCATACGACCACCATTGTCACCAAGGCAGAAGCGACTCTCATCGCTGAAGACGACACGTCTCCATTCGTCCCTCCATTCACGCCTGTCGCGACACCACTGGAGGCAGGCTGCACGATGTTGGGGCGTGAGCGGAAGACGGCCTAACGGTGTGCAGGACCGTAGCCCAGCTTCATGGAGACGGTTGCGAATGGTCCTCGCCGATACCCAGGAGCAACAGTGTCCCTAATTTGCTGGGAAGTGGCGGTGCGGTTCCCTACGGCACTGCGTAGGATCCTACGGTCTTGGCGTGCATCCGTGCGTCGCTGCGGTTCGGTCCGAGGTCGACGGGCACGTGCACCTCCCGCCGACCACTGTGGAGACCTCACGCCCCACGTGTTGAGCAATTCGGCGGTACGTCCACCCGGCCTCCCGCATGCCCACTATACGCCCTCGCTCAAAGTCCGTCAACTGCACATACCGTTCACGTCCAGGCTGTCGCGGCATGCTACCAGTGTTAAAGACTTCGATGGAGCTCCGTATGCCACGGCAAACTGGCTGACACTGACGGCGGCGGTGCACAAATGCTGCGCAGCTAGCGCCATTCGACGACCAACACCGCGGTTCCTGGTGTGTCCGCTGTGCCGTGCGTGTGATCATTACTTGTACAGCCCTCTCGCAGTGTCCGGAGCAAGTATGGTGGGTCTGACACACCGGTGTCAATGTGTTCTTTTTTCCATTTCCAGGAGTGTATTTGCCCCCCAACTGTATCGTAGATCGCCACCATTATCAAGACGGGCCTGTCATATTTTGGGGTGGAATAATGTGCAGCCACAGGACACCCCTTGTGTCTAGCACGGCAAGCTCACTAGTCTGAAGTATCGGGGACGAGTTCCTTGCACGCATTGTGACTCCGTTTGGTGAACATACTGGAGGAGGATTCACGCTGATGGACAACAATACACGCCCCCTGGTCACAATCCTGTGGGCATCTTCCTTATGGAGCATACGAACAGTCGGATGGATTGGCATCCATATTCTCCGTATCTAAGCTGCATTGATAATGCGTTGTCCGTGCTAAAACGAGCTGTTGGTGGTCGTCCTGTCCTACATTAGACAACATAAAGGCCGCTGTGGACGAATGATGCAATATCCAACACGCTTATTTAAACGGTTTGGTAAGGACGGTGTCCAACCGCATTTAAAAGCTTATCTAGATTATTTGGTAAGGAGTATGTCTAACTGCATTCAGAACTGTTTCCACGTATGAGAAGGACCAACTGGTTCATAAACAATGTGTTATGCAAAATCATAGTGAGAAGAAACTGTGGTGGCTGCAGTGGAATCTTTATAAGGCTTTATTTTTCTTTTTTTTCTTTTTTGCTTGTGTTTATCAAATGGAAATAAAGAAGATAAAATTTTGTGTTTCCATGTGACTATATCTGACAAACAAGACCAGTTTTGTTTCTCATAATGGACAATATTGACAATAAAGCAATGTGAAACATTCATTTTGATCACTGTATTATACTCAGGAACGGAACAACAACTAGAAATTATGCGTTAATGTTGGATAATATATAATGGATCTAGCCTCCCAGACATTATGCGCCTGGTGAAATACTCTGCAGCCTGGCAGCTTCCGAATAAACACAGTGATTGATGGCTCGTAAACGTCCTCATCGTTCAAACTGCCGACAGTCTTTTGATTTTATGACTTAAATTTTTCGACGTCATCGCTGTACAGCCGACAGTAAATAAGATGAATGTTTGCGGCAATTAGTCTTGTTTCAGCTCTTGTGAACTGCCTGAATGAACCCCTGACACATTCATCTTTAACGGCGAGACTCTCAAATGTAGCACGCATCAAAAACATAAAACGCAGAGATGGAGTATTTTAGAGATAACACTTTTACTGAACTTCTTTAGCAGCAAGTATAATATTCTGAAACGTCTTTTTGTAATCTCCTACAATTTAAGACAAACGAAATACGACATTTGTGGGTCTTGAAGAACCAGTACGCCCTTATTGTAAGCGAGCAGTACTGCAGGCACACATATTGAAGAGTGGCCAAGGTAGCTGAATGACGTTTCCAGATAAAAGTGTTTGTTTTCTCTTTTCAAGTTCAGTTGGTAAGTAAATATTGAATGATACAGGCATTCTTCGAAACACAGGAAGTGGAGCACAGCAACGTTTGTAAATACTGTAATAAGCAGTTCCTTGCCATGATGATATGTTGACAATGTCATGTAGTTTCCCAGAACAGTCCTGCCTCTACGATACAGTTACTGATAAGGATTTTTTTGAAAGTTTAGGTCTGTTTAATGGCAACTGTCTGCTGGAACTACATTTGCTTTCATTAATGTTTCACCTCTCGTGGCTTCCTTTACATGAGGCTCACTATCCAGCACAAGCCATTTGACGGGAATCCATTTCAGGAACTTACATGCCCAGTATGTCGAATGTGTAACTGTATAGTGACTGTGACAGTAGTTAGTGCATTTACAGCAACTACGTGTTTGTGTTCTTGAATATGGCAATGAGAGATAGGAAATTAGTGAAACCCAATGCTTTTGAATGGACTATTCTTCTCGCGTAACACCAAGATGTGGTCAACGTTATCGTCCTCTATGGACCAAAGCTATGTTTGTAACTGAGAACATTGTAATGCCACATCACCCAGTGATGGTGACGCTGAGTATAAAACCAAGGACTATGTAGAATTAACTACAATGATAATTACAGCCAAGAATTAAGTGGGAAACCATATTATTATTATGAAGAACTGAATATTATTTTTTGTGTATTCTGGAGATGAGGATAATACGCATATGATCCTCAAGTATAGAGGTACTTTTCCTGATTTTTGCTACAAAATAATTAATACCATTAAAAAGTCGAAATTATCAACAAGATGGCGATTTACCTTAAAACACAGTCTTTAAGGGCAGAGATATAGCTGCAAGTGAATCGCCGGGAAAAAAGTCGCCACAACCTGGCAAACTAACAGCCCAGAATGGTTCCTTCACAACAGCTGCGGAAGATCCCAATAGATCGATACTACCGCTTTAGTCAGTCGACTACTTTTCTCTAGAAAGGAATTTTAAATAGCCTCAAAGGCGAACAGCTTGCCTCTTACCCTTTACCTTATCTTCAAAGGACCCGCTGTTAGTATAGTCACCAGGCCACGTGGGCAAACAGCCAAGGAGTCATATTGACGGAAGTTTACCTGATATCTGAACTCCAGGAGCTTAGGGAAGGTTACCGTTTCAACGACCAATCATTCGAATCCATTTGCCTGGAAGGGAATTGCGATAGTTAGAAATTAGTCGCCCTGAGTCACACGTAACTTTTTCTTTATTTTATATGTTTCATTTAACCAACGCGACCTATTTCAGAAACTATGTTGACGATGGCCACACGTTACAAATAATGCTATTTGTGAGTCGCGATGTGTCGTGACAAATAGAAATATCGCAAATTCAGCTGTGTTGCAACGCCAAATAGTCTACTGCAGGTTTATTATTATTTGGCGACACATATCTCTGTCGCTCACCTCATTTTCTAAGATATCTGGCATTTTTACATGTGATGTTTCTCATCTAGTTATCGAAGCCATATCTGCTGGATTTATTCTTGTACGTATGTGCAGCAGGCTCCAGTTGATACCGGTCTCAGTCAAGTCTCGCTGTTTATTCGATGTGCTTTGTACATAACAATGTATATTTATTTGTAACAGTGTCTGAAAAAACAGACGTTAGTGACGATTTTGTAGCTGTACTAAACTTGTGAAATTTATTCGCAACTTCGGAATCTTTCGGACATTATCTGCATTAAGTATGAAGATATTGCCTGTTGGTGACACATGAAAATTTGTGCCCGACCGGACTCGAACGCGGATTGCCCGATTGTCGCGAGCGTTCGCCTTAATCACTTTGGCTATCCGAGCACTGGAAATCCGGGTCAGAGCCCCTGTCGTACAAAAAATGTCTTGTGTCACCAGTAGGTATAATCTTCATATTTGATGCACCTAATATCAGAAATAATCCGCAGCTGCAAATAAATTTCGCGATATGCTTTTTTTATTTAAATTCGAGTAACGTTGTGAGCTCCCTTCCCGCCCTGTGATTGTAAGTGTAGCATCAATCTAATCAGATGCGATTAAGCAGAACGATTAGGCTTACCTTCGCACTGTTAGAACGAAATATCTGTTGCTTCAGTCACGGTCAGGATAAAATCGCTGCGCGATCGGCAATTCGTGTCACATCTCCTGGTACGCCATCTCTGGCATGATGGGGGAGTGCCACCTTGCAGCGAGTGGCGTTGGGTCGTTTCCCAGGGGTGGCAGTGAGTAAAGCTGCACGGTCTGTGAGGCCTACAGGCTCCCTGTTTGTTCCACCAAGCGTGTGATTTCCAAGTTTGTCTGCCCGAGCATCATCCGGATACGAGGGACATGCACCTTGTAAAGAAAGACATTGCTTTCCCCGAAAGTCGACAATATTTTTTTTTCTTTTGTGCGTTACCTTGTCATAGTACGTATGTATCATTTATTTGAACTATTCTTTATTCGTTAATGCTTCACATTGTTTCTTCATTCATTTTGCTACTGTTTCCTACACTCCTGGAAATTGAAATAAGAACACCGTGAATTCATTGTCCCAGGAAGGAGAAACTTTATTGACACATTCCTGGGGTCAGATACATCACATGATCACACTGACAGAACCACAGGCACATAGACACAGGCAACAGAGCATGCACAATGTCAGCACTAGTACAGTGTATATCCACCTTTCGCAGCAATGCAGGCTGCTATTCTCCCATGGAGACGATCGTAGAGATGCTGGATGTAGTCCTGTGGAACTGCTTGCCATGCCATTTCCACCTGGCGCCTCAGCTGGACCAGCGTTCGTACTGGACGTGCAGACCGCGTGAGACAACGCTTCATCCAGTCCCAAACATGCTCAATGGGGGACAGATCCGGAGATCTTGCTGGCCAGGGTAGTTGACTTACACCTTCTAGAGCACGTTGGGTGGCACGGGATACATGCGGACGTGCATTGTCCTGTTGGAGCAGCAAGTTCCCTTGCCGGTCTAGGAATGGTAGAACGATGGGTTCGATGACGGTTTGGATGTACCGTGCACTATTCAGTGTCCCCTCGACGATCACCAGAGGTGTACGGCCAGTGTAGGAGATCGCTCCCCACACCATGATGCCGGGTGTTGGCCCTGTGTGCCTCGGTCGTATGCAGTCCTGACGAGGCCTCGCATTCCTGATTGTGGCGCTCACCTGCACGGCGCCAAACACGCACACGACCATCATTGGCACCAAGGCAGAAGCGAATCTCATCGCTGAAGACGACACGTCTCCATTCGTCCCTCCATTCACGCCTGTCGCGACACCACTGGAGGCAGGCTGCACGATGTTGGGGCGTGAGCGGAAGACGGCCTAACGGTGTGCGGGACCGTAGCCCAGCTTCATGGAGACGGTTGCGAATGGTCCTCGCCGATACCCCAGGAGCAACAGTGTCCCTAATTTGCTGGGAAGTGGCGGTGCGGTCCCCTACGGCACTGCGTAGGATCCTACGGTCTTGGCGTGCATCCGTGCGTCGCTGCGGTCCGGTCCGAGGTCGACGGGCACGTGCACCTTCCGCCGACCACTGGCGACAACATCGATGTACTGTGGAGACCTCACGTCCCACGTGTTGAGCAATTCGGCGGTACGTCCACCCGGCCTCCCGCATGCCCACTATACGCCCTCGCTCAAAGTCCGTCAACTGCACATACGGTTCACGTCCACGCTGTCGCGGCATGCTACCAGTGTTAAAGACTGCGATGGAGCTCCGTATGCCACGGCAAACTGTCTGACACTGACGGCGGCGGTGCACAAATGCTGCGCAGCTAGTGCCATTCGACGGCCAACACCGCGGTTCCTGGTGTGTCCGCTGTGCCGTGCGTGTGATCATTGCTTGTACAGCCCTCTCGCAGTGTCCGCAGCAAGTGTGGTGGGTCTGACACACCGGTGTCAATGTGTTCTTTTTTCCATTTCCAGGAGTGTATTTTATATTGTAAGAATATGAATGTTCTGCTTTGTAAATCGTTGGTTAGGCTCGGAGAAGTATTGTGTCAGAGAAAGAGCGAACGACTATCGATAGAGAGCGTGCGAGTTGTTGTGGTATCGTGGTCGGTTCGCAGGTGTAAAACGTTACAAATTTCGGCGTGAAAGACGGTGATACGCGGAGGAACAATGAATTACAGTGCGTCCGTTGTGTTAATAGGAGATTGTGCGTTATTAAGTGAACAGTAAAACCTGAAAAGTATATCGAGTGTTTGCGGTGTCGATTTTACAAACTGTGTGAACTTGTAACAATTGGCCATGAACCAGACACCATTCTCGTGTGCAGACACTGTTACTGTTGTGTGAAAGTGGACCAAACCAAAATGTTAAGTACAAGAACTGTGCTGCGATTTGATCAAGAAACATTTATTATATCGTCCAAACTGTCTTAAAGACGACGACGTAATTGAACTGATGTTTAATGGACTGTTATAGTGAAAAACACATGTGACTCTTTTCCTGTGGCAACACGGTGAAAGAACTGTACGAAGTATTGGCAGTAACCGGATATATATCTTAAATGCTAAAGACGTTGCGTAATTCCGACTTACCCGCACCGTGTGATTAATAAACTTTTAATAATAAAACGTCGCGCGTAACGACAACGCACACACTGGAACTAATATTATCGCGCCAGTGCTGCCAGCTGATTCGACTACAACGGAGACCTGGACCACCGCCGTAACTGTAATATTAATGAAGCAGGAGGATCCATCATTATCTTCACGCCACGAACCGGGATTTACTTCACACATCGTCCGCGCGGACCACCGCTGACGTCATCGCACTACCTGCAGCAACAGTTAAGACGTTAAAAGAAAATTATTACGCTCTCTCTCATTTCAAAATGAAAGACAATTTCCGGTAAAATCGACTATTTTGAAAATTTTGTTTAGCCCCAATAAATATTCTTCCCATTATTTCGTCTTGTTGATAGTGTTGAAAACCCGCCGAATTAAAGTTCAATTAATAATTTCATTTCAAAATTCTTCTCAGACATTTTGCTGCTCATTATACTTTTGGTTTAATGTTTGTTTGTAACTTCTTTTGGAGGGAGTACAGATTTTAATTTTGTGTAGTAAAATTAGCTACCATAAAATTACGTATATTACCAGCTGATGCTGTCCACCATTACTGCTTGAAAACTGCATCTATTTTCTCATTGGGTGTCAGCTTCAAAACAAAATTACGTTTTTCATGAGCATCTAGCAGATGCGCGATGCTGCGCGGTCTTAGCCGAGCGGTCTCAGGCGCTGCAGTCATGGACTGTACGGCTGGTCCTGGCGGAGGTTCGAGTCCTCCCTCGGGCATGTGTGTGTGTGTTTGTCCTTAGGACAAATTAGGTTAAGTAGTGTGTAAGTTTAGGGACTGATGACCTTAGCAGTTAAGTCCCATAAGATTTAAAATATATACATATTTTTCTTTTTCGTGCATGACTAACAGGGGTAATCAGATTCCTTGTACAGGTCCTGTTTTATTATTTAAAAGGGTTTTTTTAAAGTAGAGAACCAGTTTTTTTATAACCTAAACACCTTGTTTCTTCGCCCGACCAGATTTGTATGCGGACGATGGGTCGTCGTCATCCAGGCTTCTCCTAGCGGCTCCAAGTTTTTCCACAGTTTCTCATCGCACAGCGGCTTTGGATACTCGGCGAAATACTTTAGTTCGTTGCTTCGATGCCGAAAAACGCGCGGCATTCGTAAAGACTGATTTTTCTCTCCGCTGTCACATTGATAAATGTGACTGGTTCGGTTCCTGCGAATGTTTGTGTTTCGCTGTCCCTGTATCCGACTCCTGTTGTTGTTGTTCCCTGTTCCTGTCTCTGGCAACGTAATTTGAGGAGTGTGTCGCTCGTAGGAAAACATAATTGATTCAGTTTGATAGCTGTCACAGAGCTGTGATTTGATTGTGTGTTCTAAATTTTTGTGGTTTTGAATTGCTTAGGGCTGTGTAAATTTTTTTATGTTCAGTGTGCCATTGTTTGCGACATTCAATTTTTTTTCTTGGTAAGATGTGCGCGAAATCGAAAAGTCGCTTTCGTTAGTTATTTGAGCCTGCAAGCTTATGCGGCTTACGGGGGCACATCTTGTCGCATGTATTTTGATGGGCGATGCTTCCTAGCCAAGCTTGTATGTAACATAGGTGAGGTTCACCAGCCAACCAGTCGCGTCTCCCTTCCACCTATGGTTTCCGCCCCGCGTGATGGTCAAGTATTTACCATTTTCGCTTCTTGGCGTGATTTGCAGTCGAATCCGGTTTGGTCGCTGAACACTTTGACAGTCAGGTGTAAGTGGGGTTGGTTGCCTTGGCCACTTACCTGATTCTTTTAGCGACTTCTCACAACTGTTTTATCTACGCTGGAAGCTTGTAGTCTAATGTCGTAAGTTTTTATTCGTTTTACTGAAGTCACATCTCTCTTCTGGTTGCTTAGAAAAGTAGTAGTGTGTCAGCAGAGCAGCGTATTGTACGAAGAGTGGTGATTTCGTATCAAGTAGCTTTGACTGATTTGGTTTCTTTTCAACGAATTTCTTTTAAGTATATCTTAATTATTTATTTCCTTCAAAGACGTTCTAAAGATTTTTTCCTGCCTCTTATCGTGTTATACTTGTACAACACTGTTATTTGGGGTGTTCTCGAATTTTGTATTTAATCCTTGGAGGAGATTTTTATCGATTATGAATAGTTGTTCTTAAATTATTTTATCTAATTGGATGGTTTTTCTCAGTATGTCTAGGTCATGTAGACCTAATTGGTAAAGCCACTTTTCCTGAGTAGTGTTAATAAAAATACGAATGACATTCAGTTCTTATTTTGCGTGGTCCTTCCAGTCTCAGGCAACTTTATGCCAATAGCGCGTACCATTCTGTTAGCTAGAGCGTGCTTATTTCTGGAGTTTGAAGAATTGAATTAAAATGCACATCATCCTTAAATGCAGCATATATTTAATTATACTTTAATGGTTGTATTGAGTCTGCCTAGGAACAAACTGTTCTTTTTGGTTTTGGGTTTCAGGTGTAACAGTATGTTATGGAGCCTTGAGTTGTGGTGGGAATGGGCTGCCTTCACAAGAACCAGTTGAGATATGAGAATAAAATCCGAGGATTGACAGAAGATGGGGCTTCGCAGAGCTATCGGCACGTCTTCGCGCAGCTACGGCGGCTCTGCTGTAGGTGACGGCGGAGTGTATTGGTCAGGTGAGCTTGGCCATCAAGTACTGTGTCGCTTCCCTGTCAGACAGAGCAGACCTTAAAGTTTCTTCGCTTTAGTGCCCCATCACGGGCTCAGCTGTACCGCATGCAGGCGAAGATTACACATTGGTTGCAGAGAGTTGAAGACCTGGTTCTGGTAATCGCCGATTCCCAGTTGAAACCTAAGGTTGGTTAACTCCATAATAGGGTGGTAAATTTGATAATTAGTTTGAGCGCCTTTGGGTGGGAGAGTGATCAGGGGCTTATTGAATTGCAAAATCCGGAGGTTACCGAAAACGGAACCTTTTCCCTGATGTCAGAAGTAGAAATATTGAGTGTCTGCAGTCCAGTTTTGCTAAATTACACGGAATAGAATGCCTTGCTATCGATACTCAACAGGTGTTGGTTAAATGTTTGTGGTTTCTGTTACCTTAGAGGAACAAGTTAACGTTTTTGAAATGTCCTGGGGAACAGTTTTTCATATTATGTATCCTTTGTGTCTAGGGTCCTAGGCCGAAATGGTCGGAATGGTCTTAGCGAGTGTGAGGTGACGGGCGAGTCGTCGCGCCCTGAAAATATTCATAGTTGGCATGGCAGCACCGGCTGCTCGGTCAGTCAGGGCCAGGCAGTGAACACGTGGTACCGGACAGCCCCAGCGCATGGTCCAGCCACGTGGCTCGGAATTCCATTGTGACGCTGTGTCAATGAAGGAGACACGCCAGGAGTTCCAAAGATGGCGGACTTCGTAAAAGCTTAATGAAAGACATTTCACAGTTCGTATAGAAATTAATAGTGGTCAGATGAATCATGATATCTCAAAAAAGAGCATGTACATTACCATTATTTGCACGGTGATTCTAATGGTGTAATCAGATTTTCAATATCTTTATTAGTTTAATGTTTATTATCTGACTAAATTATACAAGTAACACGCAGCAACGAATTTACAAAATATAAAAGCTTCATCCGATTTTGTCGATCGTCGTGTCTTTAGAAATCTGTTAGTGTAAACCTAAATTGGTAGAAATTACAGACACGTAACTTGAATAGTACATGAGTTATTGGAGGTCAAAGTGGCCGATTACTATCGATCGCGTCAGGCCATGAATACTCCACAATTACACGAAAAAACGATAGCAGCATGCTTGTAAATATATTTATTCATCTATGTCTTTGTTTATATCCAATATATGCTATTCATGAAGAAATTGGTTAAATATTTCTGTGAGACATTAGGCTCCTGGCCTACCTTTTGCTTGTTTTCTTTTGATACATGTTTATTTAATCGTTGATGTATTTAATAATGTGTGTTAGAGCGTGTTTATGGTCCAGCCGTAGAAATATTTATTTAATTTCAACTATTTAAATGTAGATCCAGTAATTCGTATGTGCTTAAATGTATTTGTGGGTGCGTTAGCTTGAAGACATGGCGCGACCGCTCTAGCCAATCACAGCGTTCGTTACTAAGGGAGGCGACTACCGAAGTGAATGGAGCGGCAGTTTGGAAGAGTGCAGTTCGGGGGAGTACGGCACAGAACACGGAAGTGCTGGACGCGACGGCGCGACGGACGCACACTGGAGGGAAATAGAGTTGGAGAGTGTGGAGCGGTTTGCGCGCGGTCGCGACAGATAGAAATACTTCACAGTGCCGACTTGTGCACTTGTGAGATGTCCGTGCCTTCTACAGTGAAGATGTAGTGTGCGTTTAGAAGTGAATATCTCGCGAGCTGTGTTGTTGTTAATAACTAATTTCGTGAAGAAGGAATCTATTGTTTCCCTGTTATTCAAAAAATGGTTCAAATGGCTCTGAGCATTATGGGACTTAAATTCTGAGGTCACGTCCCCTAGAACTTAGAACTACTGAAACCTACCTAACCTAAGGACATAACACTCATCCTTGCCCGAGGCAGGATTCAAACCTGCGACCGTAGCGGTCTCGCGGTTCCACACTGTAGCGCCTTGAACCGCTCAGCCACTCCGGCCGGCCCCTGTTATTCAACTTATATTTTATTTAATTGCTGGACCATCGACACCAATAAGTGTTTTGCAGAAATATACCGCATCCTCAAAAGTACTTCTACTATCGTACTCATTTAAAGTCGTTAAGATAGTACCTGCAGATTCTATTTAATTGCAGTGTTTCGTTTATAAATTTATATGTTACTTTCATAATTCGCAACTGCCGAGTGACAGAAACCTTCGACCATTCGAGTCATGAGTGTATTCTTATCGTATACTGTAGACTGAGCAGTCTTTGGCCTGTAATGCTGCAACTACGTATCCCAGCCCCTGGACAACGAAACCGGCCACAAATTTTAATGTTGCAACTCTGAGTCGGAGGGTGTGTAGTTTTTGGAAAGCCCGCACGAGGAAGGACTATTTAAGCGAACTGTGCGTTCGCGTGCTAAGGGAGTGCTTGCCTGCCATGGTCAAGAACGACCTCATTCATTAGTTTTTTTTTCCAAACATGATTACGAGAACCTAATTGAGTATATTCATGAAGTACGCTCGACAGCCATGGCCTTTGATCTAGGGTTAGCTGAGCCTGAGATTGTTGCCACCGTTTTTCAAGGATCCTTGTAGTACCTTGTTTATCGAGAGGCCGACTACCTGCCTTGACTTGGCTAACAGTCTCTCTTGGGTTAAACAAGCCGATCGAGGGAGAAGCTGTGAGAAGGCGTCGTCTGAGTCTTACGCGTAACCCACCTCGGGCGCTGTTTCCGCTAGTAAGATGAGGTTTTCTTAAGAGCAGAAGCAGTTTGCTCACCAGTACGAGGTCAACGGAAAAAGGCGTTTCGACAGCCGACGCTATAGGAATGGACGGCGTGGCGTCTTTTCCACGTATCCCAGTGCATTGAATGAAGTAAAAGGGATGATCCATAATCATCTTCCATTTGTTGTGCGTATATCAATCATGAGTCGCTCTGTACACTATTAGATTCCGGCAGTAGTCTTTTCTTAATGAGTCGTAGGCGGTACTCCAGATACCGGATGATTTGTAAGTTTCCTAGTTTAAAGTTCGTGGGTAGAAATTGTAGAACTGTTAATCGTCAAGCTGCCCGTTCCATAGGAACAATACGTGTTTCTTGTTGTGTCAGTGAATTTTCTTGTCCCATGGAGGTGCTGGCGGAGGATTTAAGCAACAATTTCGTCTTGAGGTGTCATTTTGAAAGTAAAATTGGATTAGTTTTCGATTATGCCCTTAGGAAATTTTAGTTTGAATTTCGGACTGAGGTGAAGTTTTGCTTTTGCCTCCGTTCTTGGCTGTGAGCACTATGGGACTTAACATCGGTGGTCATCAGTCCCCTAGAACTTAGAACTACTTAAACCTAACTAACCTAAGGACATCACACAACACCCAGCCATCAGGAGGCAGAGAAAATCCCTGACCCCGCCGGGAATCGAACCCGGGAACCCGGGCGTGGGAAGCGAGAACGCTACCGCACGACCACGAGATGAGGGCGAGAGGAGGTTCCCAGGCCCGCTGTGGACTATCGTGTCCTTAATAACAAGCAATCTTTTTGTCCCTCTTCCTGATTTACATGGGTCTTTTTCATAGTTTACCGGGCCCACAATTATTCCGTTTTCACTCTTAACCGGGAGTATTAGCAGATTCCCCTTGCCGAAGAATCAAAAGCGGCCACTGCTTTTTTGCACTGACTGGGACTTATATGAAATCAACCGGATGCCTTTCGGCCTTGCTACTGGTGTGGTATTTCTTTCTAGGCTACTCGACTCTGTGGTTAGATATCTGAAGTTAAAGTGTGTGTATAACTACTTGGACGATGTTGTCACTTAGGGCCAGCTTCTCCGAACATTTGGAGCTCTTACGATTTGTTTTGGTGCGTCTGAGGCAAGCGGAATAATTGTCAAACCGTCTAAAGTTACCTTTACTCGTTGTGAGATATTTTTTCTCGGGAATCTAATCTCGGCCGAGGGGTCAGGATTGATCAGTCCTCGAACCGAGCATTTTTCAGTTGCTGCCCGACTAAGACAGGAGTTGCCAGTTTCGTTGGAATGTCTAAGTTCCTCCAAAATTTTGTTCCGAAGTTTCCCGAGTTAGCCACTCCTTAAAAATGTTGCGAAATAAGGACGAGCCGTTTCTCTGGCCCGACAGCCAGCATACTGCATTTGATGTGCTTAAGATCACTTTGAGTAATGCTCCTGTTCTAGCCGTGGTCCAAACCGATGTCGCTAACTCTGAGGTTGCCGGCGTGTTGTTTCAGTAGCCCTTAGCCTACTCCTCTACCCGCCTGTCTCCAGCTGAGAAAAAGTACACTACTTATGAGTTGGAAGCACTGGCTGTCCGCAGTAGAAAAATTTAAATACTGCGTTGAACACTGAGAATTCACATTGAAGACGGACAACCGGGCCGTTAGTTGGGTTCTGGCTCACCCACGTAAAACTGGGCCTATCGAGAGGTGAGGTGCCAGAATTTCCGCCTTTCACTTCAACGTGCGCCACATAGATATAGTTGTAGCAATACCATGAGCACAGTTTCGGAGAGGTGGATGAGGGTTCTTCTCCTCACGAATCCGAGGTGATAGGTCTTGCTAATGCAGTTCTTACCGAGATTCCAGCATTGTTTGCTGACATCGAGCGATAGGAGCAGGACCCCAAGTTGGGCTGCATTAGGTAGCAGTTGAGAGCCACTCATCAGGTTCACAGGTACGAGGTGCGGAAGAACTTTCTCTGCCGCCGTGATGCCGAGATGAAGAGCTTAAAATCTGTCTACTTGCCGTGATTGTCCTGGCTATTTCCAAATATTAACAGAATTTTGTCGTGGGGAGTCATCTGGGGGTATGGAAAACCATTCCCAAGATCCGTCAGTTTCCCACATGAACTATTGCTGTGTCCGCTGTCAGATACGGCACACAGCTATATAAGCAGAGGGTGCCACGTGCTAGTATCATTCTCCAGTTGTCGTTAGGAGCCACTTAGATGGCGAGCGTATTGTGCTTCCGTCATAAGTCATAGCCATCAACCATTATCATACCCTGAATGCAGGGACTACATCCTGCTTCTGCCTGAGTCGGACAAATTGTTCCAGAAAATCCCGTGGATTTAAGCAGATGATACAGCTTCATTCGGCCCGTTAGTAGTTGCCACTAGCTGCGGCAGTCGTCGCACAGTCTCACAATAACAGCTCAGTGACTCAGCGTGCTTGCATTAACAGAGACAGAAACGGCGATTGTCACCGACAGCAGAGGCAGGCTGGAGCCACTATTAGATTAGTGATCAAACACTAAGGTTCAGACCAGAGTTAGAACTTAACTTCAGTGCCGTGCCATGACATCATCATCACACTAAAACTAAGTATTTTTTGTACAGAGTGTTAGGTATATAATTCCAGATATTTTCATTGGTGACTTAGGACAGTGCACTGGACAACATTACATCGGTACTTACATCGTTTGAAGAATTATAAATATAGCTATTAGTGGTAGTATGTTTTTAGGTCGGTTAGTAACGCTAAGTGCATGTGCCAAGTGCAAGCCATTAATGCTTATTTTCCCTTGGGCAGCAGATCAGATGCTGAAATGTGGATGCAAGACGGTTGATCTATAGCGACAGGCATAGTCCTCTCACAAAGGAATTGTACGGACTTGCCCTCACCTATTTGATTCATATTGACAAAGTGTGTAGGGCATGACTAGGATTTCAACATATGTAAACAGGAAATTTTCAAACGTTTGAAAATTTTGGGCCTGCTTATTACTTTGTATGGTTACTAGTATTCAAGCAAGCAGAAACTGAGCGAGTAACCGGTTAGTTAGTTACTTAACCTGTAGGTGCGTGGATCGAATATGGCTACCAAAACTTTTTTTCCATCTCACCTTATTCCGCCAATGTGCAGTGTAAATTAATTTCTCCCAAATGTACTCCGCTGGTGCTGCCTTGAGACGCTTATTTTTGCGCCCAGGTGAAGAATCGTATAAAATGACTATGAAGTTTCGCGTGCATCATCGAAGAGAATAGATAGCTAGCTTCTAGAGAGGACAGCACAAAAAATAAATCAGTCGTACACCATCAGTCGTCTGTACTAATATTGAGTGATACTGATACGAATCGTACATTGCTGAATTGTGTGACGACCGAAACACGTTTATGAATGTACACCAATGCTGTTTTGCAACAAATAGCCTGAAAAATCATGCACATGCAAAATTGCGTTCATCATAAGTACTGTGTGTCCCAGCAGTTATTGTTTTCTACGTTTCTACAATCAGTATCATTCTGTTTCGCATTGTTCTCCATACGTTATATATTATATCTGTCACAGTTGTAGGTACAACAATATAAATAAAATTGCTATATTGATTTGGTTGAAAGTTCTCATTTAGCCTATTTGTAATTTCCAGTCCACTCAAGAAAAAAGTTTTCTCCTTTTTCTCAGAATAAACATTATGTAAGTAATAAACAAATAATCACATATTGATAATTTTCACAGTCATAATAGCCGCGCGGTCTAAGGCGCTGCAGTCATGGACTGTGCGGCTGGTCCCGGCGGAGGTTCGAGTCCTCTGTCGGGGATGGATGTGTGTGTGTTTGTCCTTAGCATAATTTAGGTTAAGTAGTGTGTAAGCTTAGGGACTGATGACCTTAGCAGTTAAGTCCCAGAAGATTTCACACACACACACACACACACACATACACAGTCATAATAAATCTGTTGTTAGAAATACGTGGGAATGAAAATGAGAACGAGCAGCGAGATTCGATCCAAAGACCTTGAGCTTATATAAATACGTGCTTACTCGCTCAGCTGCGGACTGCTTGAGTATTTGCTGTCATGTAAAGTAAATAAGTATGCTTAAGATTTTCAGGCTCGAGTTTCTCTAAAACGGTTGAGAGTTGTGTTTTCCTGTTTACGTACGTTCAGGTACTCACGGTGCCCTGCACACCCTGTCAATACGTATAAGTTCGGCGAAGGCAAGTTCGTATTGTCCCCTTCTTAGTGGTGGAGCTACGACCTTGCAAAACACATCAGGTACTAAGTATTACTCGACGTGCTCACTGGAACACCGTTCGGCGCAGAGAAAAGAACAATTAATACACTGCGGCGGGCACATATTAAGGTACCAATGACCACACATCTGAACTTATACCCCTAACTCTCTGTATACTATATGTTATTTTAATAGATGGTTGTTAGTTGTTACTCACTGTGTTGCCAACGGTACTTTTGGTTTTAGTACAATTTTGTTCTGTCCTCAGACAGTTGTTGAGTGGAAGCACGCCACCTACATATAGAAACTATTCCTGTGGTAGGGGGTTCGCCTGCTGATTGATACCTTCCGACGAGTCGAAGTTTTTTAATGAATTCAACACTTTGCATAAAATAAGAGTGGTAAACGAGTTCTGCAGCCCTCGCTGAGGTGCTATAGAAACAGAGTTATGTCGTCAGGATACGGAGCAACGTTTCTAGGTATTCTCTTGGCAGTGACGGTAAGTGTTCCGAAGAAAGACGTGAGGCTTTTGAATAGCGAGTTGTGCGCAATGGCTTTTGAGCGGCAGTGGTCAAAGCGCTCTAGCAGCAGGAAGCGGGCTGTTTGCTGGCGGTGGCGGCGGCAGCGGTGGCGCTCGTTTCGCGGCCTGCGGTGCTCCTCCGTTTATTTTGGCCCGCCGGCTGCACACGCGCTGTTGACGGCTACCGCCTGTTCCGTAAATCGCGTGCACTGCAGCAGCTCTCACCAGCAAACACGTCTGCGGAGTTTTCTGTTCCAGAAGCGGGCGTGGAGAAATAGCTGCAGCATTTGACACAAATGAAGAGTTTAGAGTGAAAGTCAGCCAACTGCAATTTTGGCTATTTCTCAATTTAATCTACGAGCGCATCGTAAAAAGTCCATACTTAAGTTTTCATCCATGAGATTGCATTAGATCCCTTTCTACCACATGTACAGTCAATGTTTTCAGAGTTACTGAGCAGTGTCCAGGTATCGACCTTTCTAGATCGCGGTCGAGTCGTAGTTTTTCGGCTGTTTTTCAGACACAAAAGCTAAGCAGATGGTCTATGTAACCTATATCTGAGTGTTGTAGAAGAGCTGGGTTGAGCAGCAGAGTTGCGGACAGAGCGGCGATGGCTCCAAAGGAACGGTTTATCAAGATGAACGGAATGAACGAGGAACGAATTGTAAGGAACGGTCGTGCATATTTCACTTCGGTCGCGGCTTTCTACTTCAAGTTCCCGGGAACGGGCAACGGTCGGTCTCGTTCCCGCAACGGCACGTCGGCCGGTCTCGTTCCAGCCTCGGTCTCGTTCCCGTCTGTCTCGGTCTCTCTCGAGCGGACTCGTCTTTCTTAGAGTGGCCACTCGTCGCAGTTCCACTGCCGACTGCTCATACACTACTGGCCACTAAAATTGCTACACCACAAAGATGACGCGCTATAGACTCGAAATTTAACCTACAGGAAGAAGATGCTGCGATATGCAAATGATTAGCTTTTCAGAGTATTCACACAAGGTTGGCGCCGGTGGTGACACTTACCACGTGCTGACATCAGAAAAGCTTCCAACCGATTCCTCATACACAAACAGCAGTTGACGGGCGTTGCCTGGTGAAACTTTAATGTGATGCCTCGTGTAAGGAGAAGAAAAGCGTTCCATCAAGTTTCGGACTTTGATAAAGGTCGGATGGTAGCCTATCGCAATTGCGGTTTATCGTATCGCGACATTGCTGCTCGCGTTGTTCGTGCTCCAATGACTGGTAGCAGAATATGGAATCGGTGGGTTCAGGAGGGTAACACGGAACGCCGTGCTGGATCCCAACGGCCTCGTATCACTAGCAGTCGAGATGACAGGCATCTTACCCGCATGGCTGTAACGGAACGTTGAGCCCCGATTCGATCCCTGAGTCAACAGATGGGGACGTTTGCAAGACAACAACCATTTGTACGAACAGTTCGACGACATATGCAGCAGCATGGACTATCAGCTCGGAGACGATGACTGCGGTTTTGCCTGGACGCAGCATCACATACAGGAGCGCCTGCGATGGTGTCCTCAACGACGAACCTGGGTGCACGAAGGGCAAAACGTAATTTTTTCGGATGAATCCAGGTTCTATTTACAGGATCATGATGGTCGCAACCGTGTTTGGCAGTGAACGCACATTGTAAGCGTGTATTCGTCATCGCCATACTGGCGTATCACCCGGCGTGATGGTACGGGGTGCCATTGGTTACACGTCTCGATCACCTCTTGTTCGTACTGACCGCACTTTGAACGGTGGACGTTACATTTCAGATGTGTTACGACCCGTGGCTTTACTCTTTATTCGATCCCTGCGAAGCCCTATATTTCAGCAGGATAATGCAATGAAATGTATGATAAGATAAAAGAAATTATTCAGATAGTGAAGGGATCCGAAAATTTTAGTCATGGGTGACTGGAATTCGAGTGTAGGAAAAGGGAGAGAAGGAAAAGTAGTAGGTGAATATGGATTGGGGGTAAGAAATGAGACAGGAAGCCGTCTGTTAGAATTTTGCACAGAGCATAACTTAATCATAGCTAACACTTGGTTCAAGACTCATAAAAGAAGGTTGTATACATGGAAGAATCCTGGAGATACTAAAAGGCATCAGATAGATTATATAATGGTAAGACAGAGATTCAGGAACCAGGTTTTAAATTGTAAGACATTACCAAGGGCAGATGTGGACTCTGACCACAATCTATTGGTTATAAACTGCAGATCAAAATTGCAGAAACTGCAAAAAGGTGGGAATTTAAGGAGATGGGACCTGGATAAACTGACTAAACCAGAGGTTGTGCAGAATTTCATGGAGATCAAGGGAACAATTGACAGCAGTGGGGGAAAGAAGTACAGTAGAAGAAGAGTGGGTAGCTCTGAGAGATGAAGTAGTGAAGGCAGCAGAGGATCAAGTAGGTAAAAAGACGAGGGCTAGTAGCAATCCTTGGGTAACAGAAGAAATATTGAATTTAATTGATGAAAGGAGGAAACATAAAAACCCAGTAAATGAAGCAGGCAAAAAGGAATACAAACGTCTCAAAAATGAGATCGACAGGAAGTGCAAAATGGCTAAGCAGGGATGGCTAGAGGACAAATGTAAGGATGTAGAGGCTTATCTCACTAGGGGTAAGATAGATACTGCCTACAGGAAAATTAAGGAGATCTTTGGAGAAAAGAGAACGACTTGTATGAATATCAAGAGCTCAGATGGAAACCCAATCCTGGAAGGTGGAAGGAGTATATAGAGGGTCTATACAAGAGCGATGTACTTTAGGACAATATTATAGAAATGGAAGAGAATGTAGATGAAGATGAAATGGGAGATACAATACTGCGTGAAGAGATTGACAGAGCACTGATAGACCTGAGCCGAAATAAGGCCCCGGGAGTAGACAACATTCCATTAGAACTACTGACGGCCTTGGGAGAGTAGTCCAGACAAAACTGTACCATCTGGTAAGCAAGATGTATGAGACAGGCAAAGTACCCTCAGACTTCATGAAGAATATAATAATTCCAATTCCAAAGAAAGCAGGTGTTGACAGATGTGAAAATTACCGAACTATCAGTTTAATAAGTCACAGCTGCAAAATACTAACGCGAATTCTTTACAGACGAATGGTAAAACTGGTAGAAGCCGACTTGTAAAAAGGCAAGATTGGTTTGTTATTAGACATGCAAAGGAAGTCGGTACGGCACACGCGAGTGGCCATTTTCCGTCTTTTTTTTATATAAGGTAAAAAAGGCATGTTCATTGTTATGGAAGACAGACCGACTTACAACCGAATGAAGCCCGCACTCCATAATCGAGTGTCTGGTGTCACACTTTGTAAAGATAATGATAAGTCCCACAATATTATTTCAGTGGTACAAGGTGGCCTCGAGTACTAGACTGCTCATTGTCGCCTACCAATAGTCGTCAATTGTTTCGAAGTTGTTTTTTGCATTAGCTTATTTGTTATTTCTTTACTGTCTAATTTCATATGTTTATCTATTCTGCTCGTTGTGGTCAACAAATAGTGCGTAATTGGTGAGCAGTCTGCACTCGGGGCCGGTTTTTCGTGCGCCATCTTATATTATTTCACTGCGATCAGCCACACACCGCTACAGTTGGCTAAACGAGAACTTTTGCAGAATCACGAAGATTACAAGTGTGTGAAAATTCTGTTGTGCATAAAAACTCTGTACTGCAAGGGGGGGAGGCAAGTGTCCCCTCTTGGCGCCTTCCATCTTCAGTCCCAATGCTACTAATTTTCATTTATTCATAACAACTATGTACCAAGCACAAATGAACGGTGAACGAGTAAAAATAAACGGTTCCCAAAAATCTCTAGTGAGCACGAGATTGACGTGTCTGTCTGCAAGTAACTGGTCACCAAGAGAGAGTTCACCGAGCCGACGGTACCGTTAGGCACTGACTAGCGGAGCAAGCCTACTGAGATAACAAAATTCACGGGATAGCGATATCCACAAATGCAGATGTAAACGAGCAGGGCATTGGCGGAGCTATGAGTTTTATGCAGGGGATAAGTGTGAAAAGGTTTCCGTCCTGATTGTGGGCTCACGACGGGAATTGAGACTTTTAACGCTGAGTGATAGTTGGAACTAGCCGCATGGGACACTCACTGTCAAGATTATGCTGAGTATACCAAATTCCAGGCGTTACCTCTCATCACAGACAACGCAGTGACCTCTCATCACTTACCGACCGAGAACAGCGGCGACTGCGTAGAGTTGTCAGTGTTAACAGACAAGCAACACTGCGTGAAATAACCGCAGAAAACAATGCCGAACTTACTCGTTAGGGCCGTGCGGCGGAATTTGGCGTTTTGCAGACGACCGACGCGTCCCTTTGCTCGACATCATATGCAGCACCTCTCCTGCAGTCATCACCATATCGGTTGGACCCTGGCGACTGTAAAACCGTGGCCTGGGCAGATGGGTCCAGATTTCAGTTGCTACATGCTAGTGGTAGGGTTCGAGTGTGGCGCAAGCCTCGCGAACCTATTAACCCGTCAACAAGGCACTGTCCCACGTGGTATTGGTAGCACAAATGTGTGTGCTGTGTTTTCTTGGAATGGACTGGATCCTATGGTCCAACTGAACGACTCAATCACTGGAAACAGTTATGTTCGGTTAATTGGATTTCCGGCCAGTCATGGACTTCATGTTCCCAAACATGTCACTGAGCCATAGTTGTTATTCTGAGAACTTCTGGACTGTTCGAGAGAATGTTTTGGGCACCCACTTCGCCCGACATGAATCATATCAAACATTTATGGGACGCAATGCGAGGTCACTTCGTGCACAAAATCCTGCATCAGAACAACTTACGGACTGTTATGGGGGCAGGACAGCTCAGCATCTGTACAGGAGGCCTCCAGCGACTTTTTGAGACCATGCCACGGTGAGCTGCTGCACTGCGCTGGACAAAAGGAGGTTCGACACGGTATTAGTGGGCATCCGGTGACTTTTGTAGAGCGGTGGACTCGTCAGCTGGTGGCGAGGTGGAAGGCGCGGGGACGGAAGTTGCTGTTCGACCATTACACATCACCGCGGATTTGCAAGGCTTCAGTGAGAACAAAGGAAAGTTCAGCTGATGTTCGACTACGCGCTAAGACAGATGGACGTGAATCTGTGCGATCGGCAGATTTAATAACAAGAGAGGGGACGTATTTGCCAAGTGACCGCGCTCGTGAACATAATTAAAGTATTTTACAATTTATTAAATAAAAATAGGTTCTCACTATCAAGGAAGTGGGACTCTTGCCCTACTGTAGGCAGCACAGTATGCACCGTTCATTTCTCCAAGTTCAGATGGTTCAAATGTCTCTAAGCACTATGGGACTTAACATCTGATGTTATCAGTCCCCTAGACATAGAACTCCGTAAATCTAAGTAACCTAAGCACATCACACACATCCATGCTCGAGGCAGGATTCGAACCTGCGACCACAGAAGACGCGTGGTTCCGGACTGAAGGCCTAGAACCACTCGGCCACAGCGGCCGGCTAGCGATTGGTAGTTTGATAAACCTTGCTCAGTTTTGTTACCTTGTTCTAATAAAGTCAGAGATAAAGAGTAACGTTGTCTGAAGTTTTGGGAAACAGATCAGTCAAAGGATTCGGCAGTGCTAAAGAGGCGAATTACTTTTATCAGAATGAGATTTTCACTCTGCAGCGGAGTGTGCGCTGATATGAAACTTCCTGGCAGATTAAAACTGTGTGCCCGACCGAGACTCGAACTCGGGACCTTTGCATTTCGCGGGCAAGTGCTCTACCATCTGAGCTACCGAAGCACGACTCACGCTCGGTACTCACAGCTTTACTTCTGCCAGTATCCGTCTCCTACCTCCCAATCTTTACAGAAGCTCTCCTGAGAACCTTGCAGAACTAGCACTCCTGAAAGAAAGGATATTGCGGAGACATGGCTTAGCCACAGCCTGGGGGATGTTTCCAGAATGAGATTTTCACTCTTTCACTCTGCAGCAGAGTGTGTGCTGATGAAACTTCCTGGCAGATTAAAACTGTGTGCCCGCGAAAGGCAAAGGTACCGAGTTTGAGTCTCGGTCGGGCACACAGTTTTAATCTGCCAGGAAGTTACTTTTATCAGGTTTAACTTAAATGTTTAGTACATATTTTATAAAGTTTTTCAGTGGATATACACGCCATCAGATTATTTGACTTGTCGCTCTAACGAAGTAGGCGAGTGTCAGCAATATGTCTCGTGGTCTTATCATGGAGTGTTTATCTTCTGCCGTTAGGTCACATGATAGTAAACCTCCATTTCACTAAATCCGTGTCCTGTCATTGTTTAGGTATCGCATAGTGATCCAAATCTGCGATAGACCTATGAAACTTACATCTTTGTGGTCTATCTTTTTGTTTCAAATGTTTCTCAATTAAATAAATAAAATTATATCTAAGCTATAATATCTTCGTTAAATGGTTAAAGTATATGAAATATGAACTTCATTTTGTATCAGTAAGCAATTTAAAGAGAATCTGTAGAACTTTAAGCATGTAGTTTTGATTTCAGACACGTGCAAGGAACAAAATAGAAAATAAAAATGGCACTAACTCTATTAAAACTACATCATGCTCCCGAACTGAAAATATAGACTGAAGATTTGAAGTTCTTAGTTCAGTAATTTATTAGTTCCTCACAATGATGACACGTATAACTGAGAAAGCTAGTATTAAAGAAAGATACATACGAGTATACTAAGCGAAGGATTGAATCAAAATGATAAAATCAGTGAAGGTAAATAAACGTAAATTCATGTTCGTTATACTGTCCAGAAAAGATTTTCTAACACCAAAACATTGAAAAATAAATGTAAGGAAAATGGACGTACAAGGACAGCCTCTCAGTTGGTTGAATATAAAGAAACTGAAATTTTAAAATAGTCGCCCTTCATTATTAAATTCAGTGACATTCCCAACTTGGATCTTGCTTTCGAGAGATTACTCTTTACGGAAACGACAATGACAGCTCTGCAGATTCAAGAAAATCTGCATCAAAATTTATTTCATCAGTCCAGACGACAAGTGAGTGCATAGGCGAAAAACAGTTTGAAATCACTCTTTCCCTACTAACAAATTCCAGCGTAGCTGAATTCACTATAAAACGATATAACTTTGCTGAATGAGAGCGATTACCACATTGTTTACGAATAGAATGTTAATAAATACTTTTATATGAAGTAGTGTCAACTGAAACAATATTACACGCTTTTGAGCACAACTTCTATAAAAACCGAGGCTATGAAATGTCTGTAAATTAGTACAACAGAAGAAAGATTCGTATATCTTGTGACGTGGAATCAATATTGGTAATAAATCTTATGTCAAACACCTTCCTTGAAGTTTCACAACCTAAACTTGTAACCTTCCAAACAGTAACTGTAATGAGGTAGTTGTTATACGGAGCACAGAAGACCGTTAAAAAACTTACCGAACATACCGATGCCTTGAATACGATTGAAATAGTACGGTTCATTAATTCAAGTGGTTTTCGTCACTTACCTCAAAACTTATTTTAATAGATTTTGTCCACTTACTGAGGCTTACAATTGTGAATCAGCGGTGGCTCATATTCCTAAAATATTTTGCTATATCCCTGTTTTGTAGTCAACCACCAAAATTTCTGTCAACCTAGAAACGTTCGTTTTCCAAGTTTTGTCGTCTCAAATAACAAGCCGTCGCGACATTAAAAGAAGTTGAAATAATGTTTTCGATAGGCGGTATTCCGTATGGCGTGGATCTTCAGATTCTATAATTACGTTGACTGTTATTGTACAAATTATGAGCAAATGTGTACTTTTATGTAAATTAATGTGTGTTCTGTATTATTAAACTGAGAATGTAAGGCGAACATTTAGCACTGGACCCTTTTCATACAGTAGCTTCAGTTATGTCTTTTTGAAGTGGGGAAGTTTTATGCACGCTCCTAACAAGTAAGTTATATTGCAGTCTGTCTTTTAAACAACTTTTCCAGGTTGAGCTACATACGTTGCTTCAGGGCACGCCGTAGTTCTAAGAAAACTCACTGGGATAAGTGAGCAAATTCCAGGAGTCTGATAAAAACCCGGGCTGCTGGAAGTTGTCCACAAGAATTCAAAGCAGCAAAGAAGAGCGATTTCACTCGAATTCTTTTCGTGACACCCTTACTGACAGTTTCGTGGGGCCCACCTTCTTCCGCACTCAAGTATTACTACTTTTCAGGAGCACAGGTGCCCATTCAAGTTGCATCTCTCGGTAAATTTCGTCGTACAAGTCGTATCACACAGTCAGTATGTGCCGGACGCTTCGCATTCCACGATCCCAACGACTCAGTCCCGACCCGTCAGCAGCCACATCCGCTGATTACATCCGGCTGGGCTATTTTCGGGAGCGATCTGACTGCTGTGAGAAACGATCTCTGCCAGTCTTTTGAGTATATTGTTCTACATATCCGGAATATTCCAGAATTTGAAAGATGGCCTCACCAATCTTCGTTGTAGCGCTGCGCCGTTTATATCACTGTTGCTGGCTCAAATTTTGATCTCCGAGAGCAACATTTTCTTTCTTGTAGGACACGCTAGATCAAATATTTACATATGTTGGACGTATTCTGATCAGTTTTTTTTTTATTTTTGCTGTTTGTGTTTTTGTTATTGTTGTTTTAGTCCGAAGAACGGTTTGGTCAACTCTCCAAATTAGTCTTTCATGTGCAAGTCTCTTAATCTCCAAATAACTACTACAACCTATATTTATTTCAATCTGATTTCTGTAATTTATGCCAAGGTCTCCTTCTACAATTGTACACCCCATACTTTCCTCCATTTCGAAACTAACTAGCTTGATGCCCTAGGATGTCTCCTATACCCCAGTTCCTTCATTTAGTGAAGTTGTGCCATAAATTTCCTTCCTCCACAGTCCATTTCAGTATCTCCTCACTATTTATTCGGTCCACCTACGTTTCTTTTGTAGCACCAAAATGGAAAAGCTTCTACCCGCCCGGAAAGCCATGTGTGTTAAAACTCCGCCATTGTAATTATAGTACCTAACGTATTGTGCCTTTGATATAATAATTATCATGGTGACTAATATACAGTTAACGTATAAAAAACGAAACATTTTTGTAAAAAAAATGTGATGAATGTAATTTGGAAATGATACGGATACTCCAGCTATATTGAAAAACGGTACTATAATTTTTTACAACACACGTCGCTTAGCTACATATCCAGTTGTTTGAATTTCGTGTAATTACTCATCATCGCATTACTTGTCTTTTACTTCAACATTGATCTCAGCATTAGGTAAGGAAATATGTAAATAATGAAACCACCTGAAGTTGAGCACACATCCGAAACCAGTCGTGTGCTAAATAAAATCACCTTATATTGTGACAGCGGTTATAATTCTACCCTCTATAAAAGCACAGTCACTGAGTTCCACTGTATCTATTATGGATAAAGGACAGTTCAGGTTATTTACCTTGCTGAAAAGCATCTCTCCAGTAGAAAACAAGCATCATGCACTAGATCTCCCAGTACAGATTCGTAAGTACATAGATGGAAAACACACACACACACACACCATCAAGAAGGAGCTGTGCAACAGAACCGAAAGTTGGCAGGCATGTTCTCACATTTGAAAGATGAGCCGCATAGGAATAGCGCTAATAACGGCACTATGAGTATGGAAATCATGTTTAATTTAAACACACTCTGTAAAGGTCGTGAGCGTTATTTCCTTTTGAGACTGGACGTACTGAGGTGATGTTAGTCAAGAATACGTATAACGCGACAAAGACGCCATTATGAACGCCTCACTCAGTTTGAACGAGGTCGTGTAATAGGACTACAAGACGCTGTATGTTCTTTCTGCGATATTTCAGAAAGACTTTTTACTGGCAGCGGTGGTCACAGGAACGTACGGTCGCAAGAAGACTGGACTCAGTACGAACACGTGGCGCTACCGAGAGGGAAGACTATCGTGTTCGGCGTATGGCTCTGGCTGTTCTGCATCATCATCATCATCATCATTACCATCATCAGAAGCTGCTGCAACTGCAGCAGCAGCAATTTGAGCAGCAGCTGGTACCACAGTGACACAGCAAAAACTTAGAAATGGCAAAGATAGCTTCGAACCAGACGCCCTGTAACATGCACTTCACTGACCCCAAACCACAGCCTTTTGCGGCTTCAGTGGTATCAAGCGAGAGCTCATTGGGGAGTAGGATGGAGGCCTGTTGTGTTTTCTGATGAAAGCTGGTTCTGCCTCGGTGCCAGTGATGGTTGTGTGTTGATTGGGAGGAGGGGAATTGAGGGCCTGCAATCTACGTGTCTGTGTACTAGATCCACTACCTGGGGGTATGGCCTGGCGTGCTATTTCGCATGACAGCAGAAGCACTTTCGGGGTTATCTCATGCACCCTGAAAGCAAATTTGTACGTCAATTCAGTTATTCGACCTGTCCTGCGACGATTCATGAACAACCTCCCATGAGTTTTTTCCAACAGGATAATGCTCCTTCACATGTCGCTGTTGTAATCTAATATGCTCTACAGAGTTCCGATATGTTGCTTTGGCCTGCTCGATCACCAGATGTCTCAATCGAGCACATCTGGGACATTATCGGACTCCAAATGTAGCGTCATCCACAGCCAAACCATACCTGTATTGCCCGACCAAGTGCAAGAGGCACGGAATTCCAACCTGACATCCGTCACCTCTACAACGCCATGCAGGCACGTTTGCACTGTTGCACTCATCATTCTGCACCGGTTATTAATGTACCACTTCACAGTTTCAATGACTAATTTCGCGTTTACATTAACCTGTCATATTTCAATGTTAATCACTTAAATTTGTTACCGAGAGCCGGCCGCTGTGGCCGAGCTGTTCTAGGCGCTTCGGTCCGGAACCACGCTGCTGATCCGGTCGCAGGTTCGAATCCTGCCTCGGGCATCGATGTGTGTGATGTCCTTAGGTTAGTTAGGTTTAAGTAGTTCTAAGTCTAGGGGACTGATGACCTCAAATGTTAAGTCACATAGTGCTCAGAGCCATTTGAACCAGCTAAATTTGCAGGCGTGCAGCACATAATGAAACTGGTAGAACGAATAGTTAAATTTCTGAACTCGCACGCATTAATCCACTCTCAGCTACAACACTGATCGAAGAGTATGAAGACTTTATACGTTATTGTAAATCATGTTGGTTGGTCTAGGAGCAAGCCTGGAATGATTTTTCGATTTAAAACTCGCTGTTGTTGTATTTATGAAGGACAAAGGAGAGCAAGAACTAAAATTAGAGCATCCGAAACGGATTGCAGACTTCACATTTTAAGTGGACGTAGCTCCATACTGTTCCGCAGTAAGACAATGAAAGGTGAGAAGCAACTTCTCTATGATCTGATGGGGATAAATTTAAAAATGCACTAAACTCAATGGCGTTACAGAAAATGCCACGTTTGAAGAATTCGTCGTGACCTTGAAACAATTACAGGTATAATTTCCTAAACTTCTGATGACACTTCCAGTCTTACTTCTGTTTTCGACACGGTTTGCCGTTTCGGTTGTAAGTGCCTCTGTGCACATGCAGGTGCAACTGATTGGCCGAAAAGTTAGTTTCCATTTTAAACACAAATCCTTTTACACTAAAACTGTCGATGATGTGTACATTGCTTTCCTGGGGTAGAGAGTCCACGTCTCGATTAAGTGGCTCGAAACTGCAACAATGTTACGTACGGTCAACATATGTACGTGAAAGACCTTTTTCGAATTACGAAACTAAATATGTCACAATTGAATGGCAACTTGAGAGCAAAAATCTGTGACATGGTCCGCAGTTGTCTTTATGCCTACAGTTTGTACCAGATACAAATTATATTACGTCCTTAGCGAAGCAAAAACATTTAAATAATACCAAACATAATTAAATAATAATATGTTTTTCTGACCTATGCCAGTGGTTCTCAAAGTGTGCGCCAGGGTGTACTGGTGCGGCCTACGAAATTTACGGGTGCGACCTGTAATTTCTTACGAAAACATATGGCCAAATATAAAAGAACAAATAGCTACTCAATTTTATCCATTTCACGACAGGTATAATACGGAACGAGTCCTTATGTTTTGTCGAAGAGATTAGTTTGGTTAAAGAAATAGCCGGTCGTTGTGACCGAGCGGTTCTAGGCACTTCAGTCCGGAACCGGGCTGCTGCTACGGTCGCAGGTTCGGATCCTGCCTCGGGCACGGATATGTGTGATGTCCTTAGGTTAGTTAGGTTTAAGTAGTTCTAAGTCTAGAGGATTGATGATCTCAGATATTAAGGCCCATAATACTTAGAGCCATTTCAACCAGTTGTTAAGGAAATAAGATGGTTTATTCTCCTTGCAGTGTCGACAGTATTCGGAACGTTTCATGCCGATTGTCGTCTCTCTTCCATTACTTCTAATCTTAGCTGTCTAATAGTAGCGGCTGTTTGGGAACTGGGCAAAGGTATTTCAAAACAATGAGTGATGATAAAGCCATTGATGGCCCATCGATGTCATCCCTTACGCCGGCCGAGGTGGCCGAGCGGTTCTAGGCGCTACAGTCTGGAACCGAGCGACCTGCCTCGGGCATGGGTGTGCGTGATGTCCTTAGGTTAGTTAGGTTTAAGTAGTTCTAAGTTCTAGGGGACTGATGACCTCAGAAATTAAGTCCCATAGTGCTAAGAGCCATCCCTTACACCATCGAAAAGTGTAAGGAATTCGAGGAAAAGTGTAATTCGCAGTGGGGTGAGAAAAATAATTATTCGGATAGCAGAATGCTGCGGTCTGGAGAAACAGAATGGTTAGATAATTGTCACATTGCTACAATCATATCAATATGCAGTGGTAGGAGTGACTAATTCATTTAATAATGAATGTAACTGTATTTATGAATGTAATACTTTATCCATGGTAAAATTTGGTGTGTCCAAATCAGCAACTTATTCGATATGTTGTAAAAAACTTGCAGTCCAAGACTGCGACCATGGACAGTAGGTTTCTTGCAACATAATGCTTCCTGTTCATTCATAATTAAGAAATGCCTCAAATCAAACGCGATTGCAAACTCCTTGCACTAGAACTGCGTCACAACAGCCTTACCTTAATTTCACAATTTTTGGTAGAACCCTGTTTACTTATGTGTGTCAAATATAACTATCTTAGTCGCTGGTCGGTACTAGCCGCTTAGGCATCCGTGTATGACTGGTTCTGGTCGCGACATTTTCCCAGCCGTGCCCCCTCTCACCACCCTTCGCCCTGTAGGCGCCGTGCAAATTACTTCCGCACGTCTCGTTCCGTGCCTTCTTTCCGTAACCAAACAGTACACTTGTGTCGCTTTTGAAGTTTATAAATAAACATTGAGTTAATCTATAGTGTTGTCAAGCTTTAATGGATTTCTGGTCCGATCCAAACCTTCAGAATCAGGAAAAAACGGTGAAAATGTATTTGGCGACTGACGGAGTTTTTCGACGAAAACTCTTAAGGATATTATCTGATCGTGTCGTACTTTTATTTCGCATATGATTTGCCTATGGCTGTTTTTCTTTTATAGTGGTAGCCATGCAGAAACTGAGCCTTGTGCGCTGTGCATGTGATCACAACTTGCCCATAGAATTCGGAAGGTATCGTGTCGTTCCTAATGATTGCGAACTTGCTCCACCTAACTCCGAGTGGCACTGCAACAGCACGTAGGAAGTGAGTTGAATATTATCATTATTATTATCCATTATGACTTATTTGTTTATCAAAAAATTATAAATAACATCCACTACCAGTCACCTTTTGATAATATTTTATTGAAAATGCATACCTTTCTGTTGTCAATATAATGTTATTGAAAAGAGAATCTGCGAGAGGAAATTATCTATGAGAGCTGCTTATTGTTTGACCTCGAGCTGGATAAAAGAATTTCATTTTATGTTCTTTGCTACAGATGAGTAACACCTGTCAACATGATCGTCATTGTTCATGAAGCTTTGCTACTTTTGAGCGTCATTTCCACTGCAGTTTAGTGATCCAGCAACGTTAACGGAACCTGAAAATTACCTTTGGCAGCACTGTTAACCCATGGAGGCACAACAATCCAGGCCCAGAAGAAAGACGCGTTTCCATTGTTGTGCGCTAGACATATCGCAGACAGTGTTGCCAATTTAGCGACTTTGTCGCTAGAAATGGCGACTTTTGACTTTGTCTTAGTGATTTATCTGGCGACTTTTGGAGTACTGACGACTTTTGAAGTACAAATCAAAACTGTTTTGGGCGGTATTTTCATTAACAAAACTAAGATTTTAACTATAGAATGGGTACTACACTGATTTTGTTCTAGATTTACTAAGTTAAATTAAGTTCTTAGTAGATCATGTAGCATTGTTCAGCATTTAGTAAACCTAAAAGTGGGAATTGCCTACAGAGTATGAAAACCTTGACTATAGAACAATTCATTATTTACTACCCACTAGCCTGCTATCGTCGGTAGCGTGTCGATCTTTAATTCTTCAACTTTTGAACTCCCTAATTTTTTGAATTAACAACAAACGTATGTAATATTAATTATAATGAAATACATTTCTGTCCAGCAACCTCAGACATTATTACGTTTTAAACAATGAACAGTAGAACTGATATCGAGTTACCGATTGAGTAGATTGTTTCATGACCTCTAGTTCGCCTGAGTTTTACTGTATTTTCTGTGATTATAAATTGGTGAAACTTATGTTGTGGTGGCTTACATAATGGATTTACGGCAGAAGAAGAAGCAGTACGCTCAAAAATATCGGGATGCGTGGGAAGCAGAAGCTGAATTCACTGGGTAGCTGAAACCAGTCGTTACAGACTTCTCCAAGGCAAGATGTCAAGTGTGTGCAACAGAGTTTTATGCTAAATTGTGTGCTATCAGAAAGCATTCGAAAACTATTAAGCATAAACAAAAAATTGACTTAAAAAAACACAAACCACCTTACATGTGAAAATTGTTCCGGGAACTACAGTCAGAATAGCTAGCAGAGCTTTATTTATTGCTGAACATTGTTCTATTTTAGCTGTAGATTATTTAGGAATACTGTGCAAGAAGGTGTTTTCCGGTGATGAGGGTGAAGTTTTGGCTTCATATTTTACACAGTCATTGGTTGAAGATATAGGTAACCAAAAATACAGTGTACTAATAGATGAATCCACAGATGTATCAATATCTAAAATGCTAGGTATCGTTAAACGGTAGTGTAGTGTAAACAACCAAACCATTAGATCAGCATTTCTCAAACTAGCTGTAGTAGAAACTGCAGATGCAAGAAATCTGGCTGCTGTTCTTGGGAATTCTTTGAAAGATCTCAAACTTCCAGTCGCTAATATGGTAGGAATTGGCACAGATAATGCTTCTGCAATGGTTGGAATAAACAATGATCTTTTCGAACAACTCAAGAGAGAATATGGTTTGAAGCATTTCGTTTTGATCCGTTGCATTTGTCACTCTCTTCAGCTTCCAGTTTCTCGCGCCTCAGTGAATACCATACCGAGAAACACAGTTTCTTGTACGAGAAATCTACAATTGGTTCTCCATTTCACCCAAAAGACAAGAGGAATATAAAAAGGCTTATGAGACAACAAATTATGGAAAATAGACACTAAAAATTTTGAAGGTCTGTGCAACACGTTGGCTTTCAATTGAACCAGAAATACAAAGAATTCTGAAGCAGTGAGAAGAACTAAAGCTACATTTTTCACTTGCCGTGGTTCAAGACAATTGTTACACTGCCGATCTTTTCTACAAGATGTATTGTGACGACTCATATCATCTTTACATGTTTTACCTTAAACACGCTTTAAAAGACGAACAAATAGCAATAAAAGCTTTTGAAGGAGAAGACAATGACCCCACTAAATTACTAGAAACACTTCTATTTCTCATGCAGTCACTCGGCCAAAACGTAGTTTTTCTAACTGTTGATTTGTTGACAACACCAGTTCCAAGCAAATGTATGTCGCAAATCCGAACCTTGGCTTTATGTTTGAACAGAAATTGTCTGAGTCAAGTTTGTCTGAAGAAAACAAAGTTAATTTGAAGAACAGATGCATTCAGTTTAGTCTGAAACTCATAAAATAAATTCAACTAAGACTGCCAAGTAACGTTGCGATCCTGAAAAAACTGTCAATGCTGAACGTTGAAGAAACACTAAAAGTGAATAAAAATAATGCTGTAGCGGGTATAGCCAAAGAATTTGGCATCGGTGGCGATTTCATAGACGTTATGCTGTAAGAATGTCATAATATCAACTTCATTAGGTGGAATAACACTACTAACACTGTTCGACTTTAGAGTGAGGTTTTGCAGTATAAAAAGACCGTAGGGGAGAATGCATTTTATTTGATTTCACAGCTAGCAATGACTGTTCTATGCCTACCGCATTCAAATGCAGAAGTGGAAAGAATATTCAGTTCTATGAACATTATAAAAACTAAACAACGTAACAGATTATCGTTAAAGGCAATTAATGCTTTGATCATATTACGAGACCAGCTGAAGAAACAAAATAAAGATTTTGCATCTTTTGACATACCGTCAGACCTATTGGAGCTTATTGTAACGAACAAAAGTGACTCTTTTGCGACAAAACCAGTCGAACTGCAGCATTATCTTTTGAGCGACGTTCAACCCTCTACATCAACTACAGTTCTGTCAGAGTACGAAACAGAAGAGTTATTCGATCTTCTGAGTGACGACGATGAATAGCTCACATACCGGTATGTATATATTTTGTAACCTAATTTGAGTTCTTGCTTTCTTTTGTTACAAATATAGTTGTATATTTCTAGTATATTTGACTACTGTGATTGAAACAACAATTTATGTGTTGCGTCAATTATGATAACATGTTTAATTAAACGTTAGCGTATTTTATATGTATTTTGTTGCAAGAGATGCGTCATTTAATTAAGACAATATAGCAATTACGTATGAGACAATTTTTATTAATATTTTATTACCCCCCCCCCCCCCCCCCCCCCCCCATTGGCTTATTGCACGATGCACAGCACGGTATTTTCAGTACACCGCTAGTAAAATCAGTTTTAGCGACTTTTGATACTGAATCCAGCGACTCGGGTTTTTTTTAGAGTTGGGAACACTGATCTCAGAGCTTTAAAGTAATATGTCAATGCTAGAAATGAATCTTATGTGCAAAATCCAATCGAATAAAATGAACAGATTTCTGAAAAACAAGCATGCCTTCGAAGCATCCGATTCTGGAAGTGAACAAATGCTAAGTGCAAGAAAGAAGCAAAACAGCGGCCTACTCGTATGTACAATGAAAGCTGCTTAAGCTGTGGTTTCACTTGGACTGAGAGTGAAGATTATCATTTCCCACTATTCTTAGTATGGAGGTATAAAATAGCAAATGAATCTCTGCTTCCTAGTAAACTAAGCAAAAATTTTAAAACAATGCATTCACATTTGTGACATAAACCTGTAAGCTATTTCAAGAGCTTGTCTGAACAGCAAAGAAGGGCAGCAAATTATTTTAAAAGTGTAACGTCTGTTTCTGATAAAGCTCTGGTCGCTTCCTACCAAGTCTCTGAACCAATAGCAAAGAGTATGAAAACTCATACTATAGACGAGTCACTGATTTGCCTGCTGCAAAAAAAAAAACCGCCATGACGATGCTAGGAAATGAAGTAGCTATGAAAATAAGCAAGACTCCTTTGTCGAATGATACAGTTCAAAGACGTATTATAGAAATGTCTGCTAATATTGAGAAAAATTTATGAAGTAATAAGCGCAAGCACTCAAACTTTGCATTGTAAGTTGATGAATCAACAGACATTACCAACAAATCGCAACTCTTAGCATTTGACCGTTTCATTAACCAAGGTCAAATAGTAAATCAGTTTCTTCCTTGCAAAGAATTACGTGTGTCTGCTAAAGGTGACGACGTTTTCAACGTTTTAAATAATTGTCTTAATAAGTGGCAGTTGACATGGAAGTCGTGTGTAGGCATTCGTACAGATGGCACCCCTTCGCTGGTATCAGGATAGTGGCGCCGAACCTGTGGCTATAGATTCCAGACTGGGGTTATATAGGATTCCGGCTTCAAAAGGCTCTAAGCACTATGGGACTTAACATCTGAGGTCATCAGTCCCCCAGACTTAGAACTAATTAAACCTAACTAACCTAAGTACATCACACACAACCATGCCCGAGGCAGTATTCGAACCTGCGACCGTAGCAGCAGCGCGGTTCCGGACTGAAGCGCCTAGAACCTCTCGGCCGCCACGGCCGACTTATAGGATTCTGCCTTTTGCCTCAGGCGTCACCTCAGCGCTCGCACCACTACACGTTCATAGGATCGCATTAAATATATTTTTTATGCAAGACAACAGGTTTCAACAGACTATGCTGTTATCTTCAAGTGTTAAAAACTTTTGTTGTAAAACATGTTCATTTTATGCTGACATCACTCACAGGATGACAAGTGGATAGAGTAGCACATCTTGTGCTTGAGTTCAGCGTAAAATGAACATGTTTTACAACAAAAGATTTTAATACCTGAAGATGACAGCATAGTCTTTTGAAACCGGTTGTATTATATAAAAAATATTTTTTTTTTTTGCGATCGTGGCTGTAGATTGATTTTTAACAATTAAACAGACCGCCCTTCATTTCTCTCAAAATGAAAAAATTCAAAGATCGATAGGGATTTGTGTGCTCCTCTTCACCATTGCGTGCATTCTGCATACCTGTCAGAGTTGGTTTCTTAGGATTCACTTCCTAAAATTTGCTCGAGTAACTGAATCCAACAAAGCTTTCCCCAGTATGGGACAAATTGCACCACTACTTTCAGCGTCAACCTACAGCAGGCGAGAGTTGACCACAAAAAGATAACGCACAGCCCTTTTGGGCAAACACGGACGTGGTGTCTGTTCTTTCGGACATGTCTGAAAGAACAAATGCCATCTTGAATGAGATTTTCACTCTGCAGCGGAGTGTGCGCTGATATGAAACTTCCTGGCAGATTAAAACTGTCTGCCGGACCGAGACTCGAACTCGGGACCTTTACCTCTCGCGGGTAAGTGCTCTACCAACTGAGCTACCCAAGCAGGACTCATACCCCCTCCTCACAGCAGGTACTGGCAGAAGTAAAGCTGTGAGGACGGGGCTTGAGTCGTGCTTGGGTAGCTCAGTTGGTAGAGCACTTGCCCGCGAAAGGCAAAGGTCGCGAGTTCGAGTCTTGGTCCGGCACACAGTTTTAATCTGCCAGGAAGTTTCAGATGCATTCTTCTTTGCGAAGCCACTAGGAATCAAGATACAGAGGAATGAGAGACACCAGCTGCCAATGGGCACTGATTTGTATCAATGGGGCAAGTTAAAAAATTTGTTCCAGCCGGGGAACTGAATGCAGGTCTATTGCTTACTAAGCAGATGCACTGACCAGGCGCACGGACTATCCTGGCGTACCTGCCGTCACTCAAATTCACAACTTATACCACACTCTACTGACGTAGTACCCCTCCTCACATTACTCGTGGCGTCTCGCAGATTCCCGTAAGAGTTCAAGCTTGGTGTGCCTTGCCTCTTCATTGGACGGATCATTGGCCATCTTCTTCCTAAAGAACACACACACACACACACACACACACACACACACACACATACATACACAATCTGCACTGAACGTATAATTGGCGGTATCAGAAAAAATGGTTCAAATGGCTCTGAGCACTATGGGACTTCTGTGGTCATCAGTCCCCTAGAACTTAGAACGACTTAAACCTAACTAACCTAAGGTGATCACACACATCCATGCCCGAGGCAGGATTCGAACCTGCGACCGTAGCAGTGGCGCGGCTCCGGACTGAGCGCCTAGACCCGCGAGACCACCGCGGCCAAAAGGTACCCTGCTAATTAGCCTCCTTACTTGCGGTATCTCGCTCATTCCCTTACTTTGTGTACATAAGCACTGAAGATATAATTGGCGGTCATCGCCTTTAATATATATAAAGGCGATGACCGCCAATTATACATTCAGTGCAGATGTACACCAAGTAAGGGAATCAGCGAGATGCCGCAAGTAATGAGTCTAATTAGCAGGGTGCCACAACAGTAGTGTGAGGTATAAGTTGTAAATTTGGGTCTGTTGGGAGGCGTGCTGGTGACCGCTGTGTCCGGATGTTGTAGTAGTCGGCGCATTTGCCAAATTTTCAACTTGCCCCATTGACATACACTTCTCGCTGGAAGTTAATGTCTGTAATTCCTTTGCATGTTTATTGTGTTGCGTTAGATGGGGTGCTACTGCATAGGACGCATACGGAGAGAGTCTGTCAGTGCGTTAGAGTGCCGATGTGCAGCACGTGACACACGCCACGTCTAGCAGGTGACAATAACGCGGCCCGGCTGTGTAGACGCGCTGACAATGAGCATGCCGCTGGCTGGCGGCAGAGAATAAAAGACGGCCTACGCGGGCGGCGGCGCGGGTGCGCAGCGCGTAACGCGGTTAGCGCCGCCCCCACCCCCGCCGCCAGCCCCTCTCCCACCCCCAGGCCCACCCCTGCTGGGATTTAATTGAGCCAGTGAAAACTGCCCCTAACGCCGTTATCCGGACCGTCGCCGCCGCCGCCGCCGCCGCTCGGCGCAAATTGTGGAAAAACGCCGCGCCGCGCCGCGCCGTGCTGTGCTGTGCTGTGCCGCGGCGCGCCGATGTGAAGCCGCTGTCGGCGGCCCAGCAAGCCCGAGTGTCGCCGGGGAAAACACTCGACTGCGGTCCCGCCGCCTCTGATTTAACGAGATTGCAGGTTTCACCTGAGGCCGCAGCCTGTTAACAGTCGGCCTGTCCGCGGCGCTAATTCCCCTCACGTATCAGCCGCAGCGTATGGCGCTGGGCCGGCTAAACAGAGCGCGAAGATTGCCTGGTGTCGCGTTGTCTAATGGTTGCCGATAAAACACAAACTTGTAAGGTCCAATGTTAAAGAAAACAACACTTTATGTTAAAACGTAATTCAGAATCATTGGTAATTAATAAGTGTGCAAATCTGATCATCATTGTTACGTCTGATGCGAGAGCGGTCGAGATGGTATAAACAGAAAATCATGGTGACTACCTGACGTTGACACCCGTATTGTAGGCCATCTCACAATGTTCTTCTTACTGCAAAAATTTATTCCACCAGATTTCACAAAAACACACAATGATTACTAGTTTGAGCGAAACTAAATCGCTATATTCAGACCACAGGAAAAAAAACTAATATTTACAGTGACAATTCATTTCGACGACTGCAAAAAGTTTCCAAGCAAATGAACTGAAGATGGCGATGTAATTTCGCTGAAACTAGTAATAATTGTGTATTTTTGTTCGATCTGGGCCAATAAACTTTTTTAACAAGAACATCAACCGTATTTAGAATAATGAAACATAATTATAGAGATTTTTGCGAATTCATACCCTGTTCACAAAAATCAAGTATATAATTAAAACAATCTTTCTGTGAACCTGAGCGCCTTCATGCACAGTAATATACCTTAAATATGAAGTTTAGTATTATTATTGTTATTATTATTATTATTATTTGCTTTCGGAACATGCCGATACAACATCTCAACACTGGAATTTTTTTTACAAAATCCGTGTACACATTACTTTCAGTTATATTGTGGTAGGAAATTATGTAGGCTTAAAAGAAGGATTCCATATAAAAAACGTTTCACCAACCCTAGTATACTGAAACTAATAAACAAGACAAAAATGTTAACAGAGGATACACAGAGGTAGAATGCTGTGAAAATCCTACTGGGAACACAGTAATAAGTTACAAATTACCGTTGATAGGCATCTGGGATATTCTCAGTTCTATCCATATTAATGGCTACGTATCTAAACGGATACATACTTGTTCTGTATTGGTGCAACGAGCCACAACGGTGCAGCAGTGATCGGACGCTCGATGCAAGTGCAGAATTTTTTCTGCCCGCCCGTGCACACAATGCACGACCAACTGGCCGGGCGGGGGAGACGGGCCGTGACGGCCAAGAAGTGCGCCCGCATCTGTAACTGTGTTTCCCAATGTAGTCTCTAAATACAGTTCACTTTTACCAGTCATGTGCTTTCATTACAACCGCCTTTCCTTTGCAACGAGTGTATGCATTCGTTTGGTCTGGAAAGGGAGAGACAGCGCAGAATTCAGCGAGCGTTTTGCTGCTGCCTACAATACTATAAGAATGTATGTAACTGTGTGTGTGTGTGTGTGTGTGTGTGTGTGTGTGTGTGTGTGTATTCCACATGTCCTCCTAAACCAACTGACCGATTTCAGCCAAAGGTGCTACATATATACTTTACTGTCAGCCGACAATCGCTGTTGGGGTAAGAACCACCTACCTATCAAAGTGGTGGAGGTGGAAGTGAAAAGCGTAGCCAGCGAAGCGTGAATTCGTAAATTTAATTGATCCAGTATTTGAGAATGAGGGTACTTAGCGACTTGCAACGAACTTTACACATAATTTCAAACCTTTACAAATTATTTTGTTGACGACAAAACCTACAAAAAGATGAAACGAAAAATGTTTATCGCTTATTACCCTCCCACTGCTCATGCAGCAAATGTGCCACAGGAGGCACGACGTTATGATTTATTATTTCTTTACTAATAACTATATTCACGACACATTTTACAGACAGTATGCACATATTCCGCTAACTGTACCTAAAAAATTGTATCACTGTACGACACATATTTCAGGAGTAATGTCGTCATAAACATAAGCACAAGGAAAGATTCTGCATAGTACTGTCGTGGACGCACAGGTATAAATAAAAACCTGTGTAATGCCGGTTTCACAGGTAGTTAACAATAAAATGTTCTTTTTATGTCTTGTAAGAATTGTAGCAAAGGTTGCGGATAGAAAACTGAATAACTGTGCAGGTGTATAAGTACCATCTATACAGGACATGAGAATGATATACAAGCGCCGAATGCGGGTTTTACATTCATATGTATCGATCCACTAGTATTCAGACGCATATATATTTATAGGCCCAGCGTTCCATATCCTGCAGTGTACCACGTGGTAATATAGTCACTTAATTCTGCTATGGTTTCACTTGTATTCTGATTACCAAGATAGTTAGATTAACAGGGTAGGCAGTTATATCTGGAAATCGGCACTGTTGACAATCGCTGACAGGATTTTATACGTTGCTGTATCGTTTTGATGCTGACAGGGTTTGGAGTATGCTTGGGAGCTGATGGCCAGGAGCCCGAAGGTTACATGCAAGGTTGCTTAAGTTGAGCCGATAGAGGTGATTAAATTTCAGCCTTGCTGTGACTGCCATGAAGCTCCTATGTTTTTGTCTTATTGTACCATGGTACTCTTGGGATAATGTGATGAATTAGTGCACAGTGACTGTCTTTGGTTTCAATTCTCCTCGGTCATTCTTCTCTCCAGTCCCATGATAAACTCTTTTTAAGCTTGGGTTTCATATCTGTAAAAGGGAGTTTATCATGATTAATTGCACTATGTAGAGATGCTTGGTTTGCTGGGACATCTACTTGTTCATATGCAAGTATCCTTGGGTGGCCTTTCATACATATAATCACGATATTGCAATAGATCCTCAGAATCCGAAACACAACGTCGATAATTGCTGCAACAATGAGGTTGCTACAACTATTGTGATAGTTTCTTGTCGTTTCTAGGGCTGACATACTATAGTAGATTTTGACTATTGTGTCCGCTGCGGTCGTCTGTGCTAATATCATGGGAAGCAATCAGCTCACGTGACATAATCGTGGAGTGTGGATCAAAGGTGAAGTAGGTCATTAGAATCTTACAGTTCTGGCAAATGAGCGTTCCAGATTAGTGTCCCCAAAGAGCAGTAAAAGGCGCGGGTTGGCCACAAAAAACAGTGCCATCTTAGTCTGACAATTGTTTTCCTTGGGAGCCAAAATTTTAAAAAGCACCTAGACAACACCTGACTATTCCTTTTTGGACTGGCTCTAAGAGGTCAACACGCACTGCCGCGATAGGTACAGTCAGCATCCGAGCCGTATAAACCAACAATTTAGGCGCCATGTTGTGGTAGTGTTCCAGAGTGTTGAAACTTTATAAGTTTAAGGAAGCCTGACGGATTCCGATGAGGTAACCATTCCAGCGCTTTAGCAATCGAAAAGCGACTAATAAGTATTGCAAAAGTACAACTGCGACTGCAGCTGCATCTGAACCACGAACTCATTAACGCAGGTGCTGAAGAAACGCAAAATGTTCTACTGCCGTCTTGTTATCATTTGACAGACTGTCATTGTCCCCTTTTTCTTGTGTATCTCATTCTAGTGCATGATTTTCCCCTGTTGACAGAGCAGTGACTGCTCGTCAAATTACCTGTTTGGAATAGTCTGAGCACTCTTTGACTCTCATTTCAATCATGTCACAATAATTATTATGCGAGGTCTGTTTGTCGGTAATTGTGAGCTTCATTCAATATATCCGTTTATTTGTTGTTAATTTGAGTCTGTGTGCTCTTGATATTTATGTGCCGTTGTAATCTTCCCACCAGTTTAATTTTGTATGAGTAGTGTGATCACAATCACAGTGATTAAGCAAGAGGCGATGGTTGGTTATGCCCTAAGTACGAGAGGAATCAGATGTCTAGGCCACGACCAGGGCAGGAAGATGCTGGTCAGTTGGCCATTTAAGTAAAACTATGCATAGCGAGGAAGGAATAGACAGTGAGATCGTTACAGACTGCCAGAGTTGGCAGCACAGAGTACTAAACTTAGATTAGATTTACTTTCATTCCAACTGATCCGTAGTGTGGAGGTCCTCGAGGATGTGGAACATGTCAGAAAAACAACAATACTTGACAAATATTTAAAACCAAAACAAATGAGCTAATGTACCATTCCACAGGTCCCAAGTGGAATGAGCGTCGTCTTTTAATGAGCACTATATGAAAGAGTCATTTTACAAATAGCAAAGCACTGAATTTAAAATCAATTTTTTTTAAATTTATTTAAAAGGAAATAAACATTTAATACAACTACTATAATACTTGTATGGAAGTGAAACATGGACAATAAATAGTTTGGACAAGAAGAGAATATAAGCTTTCGAAATGTGGTGCTACAGAAGAATGCTGAAGATTACATGGGTAGATCACATAACTAACGAGGAGGTATTGAATAGGATTGGGGAGAAGAGAAGTTTGTGGCACAACTTGACAAGAAGAAGGGATCGATTGGTAGGACATGTTCTGAGGCATCAAGGGATCACCAATTTAGTACTGGAGGGCAGCGTGGAGGATAAAAATCGTAGAGGAAGACCAAGAGATTAATACACTAAGCAGATTAAGAAGGATGTAGGTTGCAGTAGGTACTGGGAGATGAAGAGGCTTGCACAGGATAGAGTGACATGGAGAGCTGCATCAAACCAGTCTCAGGTCTGAAGACCACAACAACAACAACTATAATACTTATTTACAATGAACACATTACTGCACTGAAATTGTCTTTTTGTACGAGACTAAGTTACTTTAAATCCTTGTGAAGCAGTCTGTATAACCACCCCGTCTCCCCCCAAATATATATATATATATATATATATATATATATATATATATATATATATATATATATATATATATATATATATATATATACTGCTTCACAAGGATTTAATATTTGGGGGGAGACGGGGTGGTTATACAGACTGCTTCACAAGGATTTAATATATCAGTTGGTTTTACTGAGAAATTCATCAATGGAGTAGAAGGAGTTGGCCATGGCTGCTGGCAAGTTATTGAAAATGTGTGTTCCTGAATAATGAAAACCTTTTTTTACAAGGCTAAGTGACTTTAAATCCTTGTGAATCAGCGTGTATAACCACCCCATCCCTCCTAAAAAATAAAAGGCCCTACAAACTTAATCATCTATTTTTCCTAATGTACTGCTAATCCTCTTGAAAGTTCGGCGCACGCATTTTTCAGCTGTTAAAAGTTTTATTCTACGTGGGGCCAGGCAGCAGAGGCCAGCCCGTCTGACGTGCTAATCGAGTAAACTACTCAACGATTGTGACATCAGTCAGTGGTCAAATGAATGAAACAGCTAACACAGTGTGAGCAAGAGTGAAGTAATATTTTGTAACTTGGACACTTGTGCGCTGCCGACAAATCAAACGTTGCGAATTTAACCGTGTCTAGCAACCCCTGCTGGGGACAGAGCAAGTAAGAAAGAGTTGACATGGCAACTACGATGAAGCAAACTTACTGGTTCCTCCCAGTAAGGAAACGTCAGCAATAACGGTATAAATAATCGAGCTTAAGGGATCAAAGGATCCAGTTGTACCGCCATTCTGACTGCTTTTAGAACAAGAGAGAATCACTGCTTTTGAGTTGCAGAGAAACCACGACCCACCCTTTGTGATGGAAATCTGTTGGCAACCTGCCACTGATTAACTCAGAGTTCCAGGATGTGGCGCGCCATACCTGTGGTGTGGCTCTGCGGAATTTGTGGGAAGTTTCGCCGACGAGGGAAGCTGGGGCCCAGCCAGCCTCTGCCCTCTGAGAGACTTTGGCTGACGGACACAAACTGTCTGCGCTGTGGCTGGGGCAGAGGCAACTTCGGGCCCTCCTAGCCACGTAGACGTCTTTGGCCACCGTCTTGGCCCATCCCTGGGGGTGGAAAGGGGAGGGGGCATTGCTGCTCGGCAACAGGACATCTAGCATCCTATAACGCACAGAAGTTCACGACTTGGTCCGGAGCACCTGGGGTGGCCAGCACTATTCTTTGTGGCCCCATGAACCATGGACCTTGCCGTTCGAGGGGAGTCTTGTGAGCCTGAGCGATGTAGAAAGCCGTGCTGTAGGTGCAACCACAACGGAGGGGCATCTGTTGAGAAGCCAGACACACGTGTGGTTCCTGAAAAGGGGCAGCAGCCTTTACAGTTGTTGCAGGGGCAACAGTCTGGATGATTGACAGATCTGGCCTTCTAACATCAACAACAACGGCCTTGCTGTGCTGGTACTGTGAACCGCTGAAAGCAAGTGGAGACTACAGCCATATTTTTTCCCGAGGGCATGAAGCTTTGAGAGGTGGCATGAGTCCCCTCTCATATTTCTATCTTACTCTGAGTAATTCGATTTTCCTCTCTAATTGCATGCGGTGAAAAGTTGCTATTCCTTCACACGTGGACTTCCCACGCAGCGTCTCTCGTCACCCGGGTGCTCCAGTGACAGGCGAGTTCTGCTGAGGTTGAAAGGGTTAAGCCGATGGGTGTGAGGGAGTCGAGTGGATGCTATCCAGACGCCGACATTGTCATAAGAGCGGGAGCTACACGCCCAGATGGGCCGGAAGGGGCGGCTGGGCTAGAGATTCCGTTACTTCGCAGAAACTTAGTGAAAACCGTTTCTGGCGGGCTACCAGCGAGGCGTGGGAATGACTTGTGTTCCCAGGCAGTCTTGGCGGGCAAATTCCCGCGTTTCCTGCAAAATCGTAACTGTGATTGGCTTGCTCAGGGCATAGCTCCGTGACGTAGCGCAGAAACTGGCGCCAAGAATCTCCATTGGTGGAATGGTAGTGCTTCGGCAATAGACTGGAATTTTCCGCCGGTTTTCGAGTTGCTGGCTGGAATGTTTAACCACGGCCACTGTTGTGGGCGGGAATGTTTTATGTTTGGTTTGTAGGGTGCTCTTGAGAGGGTCGGCTCTCGCCTTTCGGTCGGAGTAGGCTGCAAGATTGAGCTCTCGCTGTTCTGGACAACGTGCCTTCCGTTGGCTGTCTAATATACTTTTATTTGATTGTAACTGTTTGACGAAGGTGCTGAAGTTTCGACTTAAACGTAACTTTCCGAGTATAGTTGGTAATTGAGCGTTGTGCATACAAGCGGCCTATGTTTTCTGTCTTGGGCAGTTTTGGCTAAAGTTGACTGTATCGGAGTTACTGTGTGACTTCGCTTGCTAAAATCAATCACTTTACCGTCAGTGATTGTATGGCGGGCCTTCTTCGTCTCCCTCAGAGGCGTATTTGTGTTGCTAGGAAGTCTTTAGTCTGGAACAACCAGACCAGGAGAATTTGTTTCGGGCTATACTCACGACATTATCATCACCACGACGGGACGTCGAAGCAACCGGCCATCGTCTCCGGTATGCCAGATCGTGCTCTTGCAGTTAAGAAGACAGCTTGGTAATGTACGTCTTCAGCACTGGCAAAGCAGGCAAATTTTGCTAGGTGAAAATCAGAGCTCAGCAGGGCGCGCCTGTTTGTCTTTTCTAACTTCGTTCTGTCTTGGGTGTTCATTGTCTGAGTTATCACTACTGTAGCAGCAATTAATGTTGGGTTGGCTGGGTGTTTCTCTTTGAGTTGGAAGGAATTGGCTCCACATACCACTTGGTCATAAATGTCACAATCTAGTTTATGGACAACTTCACCGTCACAGCCTTTATTTGAGTATCCAATTTGATGTATTGTAAACGTTTCGTGTGTTTTGCTTATTATTTTGAGTTTAGTCATAATAAATAATATTGTTATTTTGGACGAAACTTTCATTCTGTTAATCGGTAGAGCAACCCTTTCATTTCTCACTACGTTAATGAAACTTTCCTTTATTTCTATCCAATTAAATTATTGCAGGTGCCAAACTCTTTTCCACTCCATTTGCAGGTTCGATTACAGTCAGTTCGCGTTTCTTCTTAATCCTTGTGCAACATCAAAAGTAGGAGTTAGAAAAGGGGGGGGGGGCTTAGAGCATAATTTCCATATGAAGATTCGAGAAGAATTTAGTGCTAAATACACTGCTAGCCCCGGCACCTCGCAGCTTTACTGTATGATTAAATGGTGATGGCGTCCTCTTGGATAAAATATTCCAGAGGTCAAAATAGTCCCCCATTAGATCTCCGGCTGGGGACTCCTCAGGATGACATCGTTATCAGGAGAAACAAAACTGGCGTTCTACGCATGTCAGATCCCTTAATCGGGCAGGTAGTTAAGAATATTTAAAAAGGGAAATAGATAGGTTAAAGTCAGATGTAGTGGGACTTGGTGAAGTTTGGTGGCAGGAGGAACAAGACTACTGCTCACGTGGATACAGGGTTACAAATGCGAACTCAAATAGGGGTACTGCAGGAGTAGGTTTAATAATAAATTAAAAGCAAAATAGGTGCACTGGTAATATACTACGAACAGCATAGTGAACGCATTACTGTAGCCAAGATAGAAACAAAGCCCACGTCTACCACTGTAGTACAAGTTTATATGCCAACTACCTCCGCAGATGATGAAGAGACTGAAGAAATGTATGATGCGATAAATGAAATTATTCAGATAGTGAAGGGAGACGAAAATTTAATAGTCATGGGAGACTGAAATTCGACTTTAGGAAAGGGGGAAAGAAGGAGAAGAAGTAGGTGAATTCAAATAGATTATACAATAATAAGACAAACATTTCGGAACCAGGTTTTAAATTGTAAGACATTTCCAGGTGCATATATGGAATCTGTCCATAATTTATTGGTTATGAACTGTAGAGTAAAACCGAAGAAAGTGCAAAAAGGAAGGTAGGAATTTAAGAAGACCGGATCTGGATAAACGGAAAGATCCAGAGGCTGTAGAGAGTTTCAGAAGAGCATTAGCGAACGGTTGACAAGAACAGGGGAAAGAAATACAGTAGAAGAAGAATGGGTAGCTTTGAGAGATGAAATAGTGAAGGCAGCAGAGGATCAATTAGGTAAAAAGACGAGGGCTAGTAGAAATTCGGTTAACAAGAGATATTGAATTTAATTGAGGAAAGGAGAAAATATAAATGAAGCAGGCGAAAAGGAATACAGACGTCTTAAAAATGAGATCAACAGGAAGTGCAAAATGGCTATGCGGGATGGTTAGAGGACAAATTTAAGGATGTAGAAGCGTATATCACTAGGGGTAAGATAGATACTGCCTACAGGAAAATTAAAGAGACCTTTGGAGAAAAGAGAACCATCTGTACGAATCTCAAGAAAGCCAGTTCTAAGCAAAGAAGGGAAAGCAGAAAGGTGGAAGGAGTATATAGAGGGCCTATACAAGGGCGATGTACTTGATAGCAATATTATGTAAATGCAAGAGGACGTAGATGAAAATGAAATGTGAGATATGATACTGTGTGAAGAATTTGACAGAGCAGTGAAAGACCTAAGTCGAAACATTCAATTAGATCACTGATAGTCTTGGGACAGCCAGCCATGACAAAACTCTTCCATCGGGTGAGCAAGATGTATGAGACAGGCGAAATGCCTTCAGACTTCAAGAAGAATATAATAGTTCGAACCTCAAAGAAAGAAGGTGTTGACAGGTGTGAAAATTACCAAACTATCAGTTTATAAGTCATGGTTGCAAAATATAACACGAATTCTTTACAGAAGAATGGAAGAACTGGTAGAAGCCGACTTCGGGGAGCATCAGTTTGGATTCTGTAGAAATGTTGGAACACACGAGACAATACTGACCCTACGACTTATCTTAGAAAATAGGTTAAAGAAAGTTTATATTAGTTGTAGACTTAGAGTAAGCTTTTGACAAAGTTGACTCTACTCTCAAATTCAGAAGCTGGCAGAGGTAAAATATAGGGAGCGAAAGACAACTTAGTATTTGTACATAAACCAGATGTCAGCTATGAGACGAGGGCCACGAAAGGGAAGCAATGGTTGAGAAGGGAGTGAGACAGGGTTGAAGCCTCGATGTTATTGAATCTGCATATTGAGCAAGCAGTAAAGAAAACAAAAGAAAATTAACACTGCGAATTAAAATCCATGGAGAAGAAATAAAAACTTTGAGATTTGCCGACGACATTGTAATTCTGTCAGAGATAGCAAAGAAAGTGAATGAGCAGCTGAACGGAATGGACTGTGTCTTGAAAGGAGGATATAAGATGAACATCAACAAAATCAAAGCTAGGATAATAAAATGAATTCGTATTAAATCAGGTGTTGCTGAGGGAATTAGTTTAGGAATGAGACACTTAAAGTAGTAAATCGGTTTATCTATTTGGGGAGCCAAATAACATGATTGTCGAAGGAGAGGGGATATAAAATATAGACAGGCCATTGCGAGGAAAGCGTTCCTGAAGAAGAGAAATTTGCTAACATCAAGTATAGAATTAAGTGCCAGGAAGTCTTTCCTGAAAGTATTTGGAGTGTAGCCATATATGGAAGAGGAACATGGTGGATAATCAGTGTAGACAGGAAGAGGACAGAAGCTTTCGAAATGTGGTGCTAGAGAAGAACGCTGAAGATTAGTTGGGTAGATCACGTAACTAATGAAGAGGTACTGAATAGAATTGGGGAGGAGGGGAATTTGTGGCATCAAGGGATCACCAGTTTAGTATTGGAAGGAAGCGTGGGAGGTGAAAATCATAGAGGGGACAAAGAGTTCAATACACTAAGCAGATTTAGAAAGATATATGTTGCAGCAGTTACTCGGAGTTGAAGAGGATTGCACAGGACAGTGTAGCAAGGAGAGCTGAATCAGATCAGTCTGCGGACTGAAGACCACAACATCAACAGGGCTGTCGATAAACCATCGTTTTATCGATACAACCGTCTTATCTACGAAGATATTTCGATATAATGGCGATATTTAACCCATATATCGATGTGGAAATGGCAGTATCGAGTGCCGATATTTTAATTTATTACTACATTTTTTTCGGAATTATCGCTAAATATTTGAAGTTGTTCTTTTGAAATAGTCGAATATTGTATTACTTCCATTTTGTGAAGAAATCTTACTACGTTTTGAGCTTTCATCACGTCCAGTCTTTCTCTTCGACTGTGTGGAGCGAGTATAAGTGGCGCAAAGGAAGAAGTCCGATTGCACTGGGCTGGGGGTGGGGGGGGGGGGGGGGGGGTGGAGTGGGGGGCGGGGGTGCCGAGTGGACGGTGCTGAAAATAATGAACAAAGAATCTATATGACAAGACTGGTCTTTGCAGTGGATGGAGACGTGTGAGGAGAAATACTGACGGTGCTACCAGCAAAAACTGCAACGTTTAGCACCATGACGCACGATAACTAAGGCCTCCAGTACATTAATCTACATCATACAGACCAGATAGTCTATGGAAAAACTTGTGTGATCTGGGGAAGTATATGCAAAGTAGAAGCTGCAGCTGTTCCCATTGTCCAAAACGAAGGACTAAACTAGCACTTGACTTTAGTGACAACCGCACTGATCCGTAAGTAAAGCATAGACTTGTTGTTATTTCACGGAGGTGAATGACGGCGGTCGCGAAAAATTCTATCTTGAGCTGACAACACCATCGAAAAATCCTCCAGATCAGTGTTTACTGTAGAGTAAGGCGTTGCAGTCCAAATGATCAAGCTTATTGTTGATTCAACACTGCTCATAATAACTACTGCTCGTCACACCTTGAAGCTCTTGCCTAGATAACACAGCGGTAACACTCGTTCCTATCAGAGCAAAACACTACGTGTCATGCACCACTACTCAAATGTCTTCTAGAAGTTTATTTTCAGTATCTGGAAAGATCTCCCTCAGTATCTCAGAAAACTAAATAACATAGGCAGCTTGAAAACGTAGATAGCGGCATATTTATGAAACAAAAAAAAAGCGTCTACCTCTGTTCTATACGTACCCCTTATCCCATTAGAATTAAGTACCCTACCAGACGTTGCTCATTTCCCAAATAATTTTTACAATCATCTACTGTCGTTGTTGTCATAACTACTTTCAGCAGCAGTATAGCTAAAATCACTGCTATCAGTCCTTAGCCAGTTATATTATTCTAAATAATATTCGATAAATGCAAATGTCCTCTCAAATCATTTTCAGTTATATTTTATTTCATATCTTCAAGGCATGCAAATAAAACAAACTAATTAAAACCCTGGACAAAAATGATTTGTGCGAAGATGAGGAAGAAACGCCTTTAGATTGAACACCTGGAAATGAGTCGTGGCCTGTAACAAAAAGAAATTAACAAAGAATATAACCATTGGAGATCCGATTGCTAAGAAGAGTAGCTGGGTACATTCAGTCTGTTGGGAGAATTAATGCAGACATAAGAAAAGAACCGAGAGTGATAAGCTTAAATGAGCAGATTAAAGACTACATAAACAACTGGAACGACTACCACAAAAAAGGAAGATTACATATTATCAAAATTAGTGATTATTATTACCCAGTAGGCACATGATATTTAGGAAGACCAAAGAAAATCAACAATTTTAGCCAAGAGGGCTGAGCCGTGGTGCGCCTTTTTTGGCACACCAGCTCCTTGGCGTGACACTATCGATTACCCGGCTGTACTAGGATGTTTGCCCCTGTTGCGATCTCGCTGGGTTTTGGCCTTAGGAGCAGTTGGTGTCGTAGTCGCCAAGAGGCGCAAGGACGGACTTGCCTGGAAGAAAGAGGAAAACACGCGGACTCGGCCAGCAGCGGCGTGGCGGGTATACCTCGTAAGGCTGTGTCGAATTCGTGGTGGACCTGCCTGATGTCAACTCCGGGCCCTGTTCGTGGCATTACTTTGGTGCCTTTTTTTCTCGGAGAGACCCATCCCTGGAGACCATCTCGAGCAACGCTCTCCATCGAACGTGTAAGTGCTTTTGGTGCCTTCGTTTCGTTGAACGAGTTTGCGTTCCAGCCAGTGTACTTGTTGCTTGGTTGCCCTAATGTACGTGTTGTTGAAGTAAGAGCAGCCGGCAGAGTGTGTAACCACATGGAGACCAGAAGGTACTATTTCTTTTTAAAAATCCGATGGACGGATTAATATTAGGAAGCCGACTAGCTCGAAAGCGTGTGTGTTATATTTTGGTTTCTCTGGGACTGTATCCAGACGTTTATGTAGTGTCTGTATGAGAATTTCAGCGCATTTTGATTGCCATCAAATCAACATCTGTTGTATATTTATGTAAAATTTGGGTCACTCTTATTGAAAGCACTTACTCAGTTAATTATTAAAGACTCGTATTCTGTAAAGCTACTCATTTGTACGTAGTTCCTTTATATAAGTGCATTTATTTGAAAGTATTCACTGAATTATTAGTAAAGCCTCGTATTGTGTAAAAGGCAATTATTTCTACGTAGAATTTTATACGCGTGCATTTATTTGAATGCTTTCAGTCAGTATTAGTACTGTTTATTAGTATTTATTGTTGTTTATTGATCTCTTAACTTACAGTAATTGATGTTTGGTTGGTGTTTGCCGCGTCTTTTGCTGTCTGTTTGTGTTCCAGTTTTGTGCAAGATGGGGTGTGTGGGAGCGGCACCACGTTCTGCTTCGGTGCACAGTAGTTGTGACGTGTCGTCTAATGGGAAGTGACTCCTGGTTGGGTCCCGGGGTTTAGGTGTTGTTCTGGACGGCTGGTCTCCTGCTTCCGGCATTTTAAGTTAAGTCACTTTTTGCCCAGGGCAGCCTGACGTCACTGTCCGTTTGGCAAACATTTAACTTGTTTCATGATAATTTAAAAAAGTATAGGTTTATTATTTGCTTGGGAATGAATTGTATTAAACTGTAGTTTGTTGTACAGTTTGTGCTATTTGGGTTCTTAACGAACTGGTGTGCGTTTCATAAATCACTTTCATATTGCAAATTATTGCTCCTTTAAATAAATTAACTGTGACACATTTCTTTAAATTGCTTTCTGATTGTAAATTATTGTCCCCTTAAGCATTGAAATCTCTGTGGCTCATCTCTTTAAGTGAGAGTTCGTAACTATAATTTGCTGTCTTGCTTGAGAATCAGGTTATCTGTGGATTTTGGTATTGTCTTAAGATGGCCACTTATTGATTGTCTCTTAGCTGTTTTATAGATATTGTCTTTGAATAAATTGTTAGTTTATTGATTTGGTAGTTGTTGTGTTTAAGGAGCGACATTATAGGGGCCTTGACCTTCCATGCTAAGTGTACCCCTCATCCCTACTTCCTCAGTCACACCTAATACATGCAGAGCGAAGAAGAACAGATATCATTTTAAAAGTATTATGATTTCTTAGGTAACTGCGATTTTAATAAGTCTTATAATTCCATAAAACACTCTGGTCTGATGTAAGTGGGGTCCTGAAGGCAGTAATTTGTTCAGGTGAAATGAATGAACAAAAAATTAAACATAATACACGGAGTATACCAGGATGAATGGTCAATATTCATGGATATGACACGAACGATCAAGTTGGCTTGCGAAAGCTACCCACACCTCAGCTCATGTGCGCGCGTACAAGATTTTCAGTACTCTAAAATGGCTCTGAGCACTATGGGACTTAACTTCTGAGGTCATCAGTCCCCTAGAACTTAGAACTACTTAAACCTAACTAAACTAAGGAATCACACACATCCATGCCAGAGGCAGGATTCGAACATGCGACCGCAGCGGTCGCGCGGTTCAGTACTCTCTCAGTCTCTTTAAGCAGACTATAAGTTTCAGAGAAAAAAATGAATAGGACCTTTTTATAGCAAATGTAATGTAGTTTAATTTGATACTATGATGCGTTGTTTCTACAGGCCATATATTTCGTGTTATTCAAGAAATACCTGCACAAGTCTCAGAACCCATTCTGAATTGGGCATTCTCCATATGTAGCTTTTTGCTTCAAATGATTGCTCGTGTCGTATTCCTGAAAATTTACCATTACTCCTGAGACAACCTGTATTCATGCACTGGCGTGTATGTTAAAAGAGTTGTGTAATATACATTACATTACTTTCAGAAAGAGCTGAATTCAGACAAAGACGTGCTTAGTCAAGAAAGCGAGTTCCATCTGTATCACTGTGCCAAGAGCCCACAGAACAGAGTGACACCTCAAGTCACCACGAGATCTCTTTCGTGTGATCATCTGCAAGAGTGGTGAGGAGTTGTGAGCCATCTTGCAATCTGATCTGCAAGAGTGATGGCGTACTGTCTGATCAGTGATAGTGGGGGGGGGGGGGCTGAGCCTTTGGGAGCAGAGTGGTGCCTGGGTCACTTCTTTGCGATACGATCCAACCATGTGGTGACTCAAAACTGCATCTTACACATTCCGAGTGTGATGCTAAGTCAAAGGGTAAGAATTAACAGCTCACTCAGAAGCGTGTAAATGTTCACTGTGCTCCTGAAATTTCAGATGGTGTTTTCAAATCAAGAGCAGAACCTTGCTACTACAACTGTTTTCTGCATTAACGTAACGTTATGAAAAACTGATCTATCTGTCCGACAAGCTCCACGCTCAGCGAGGCAGATGGCAAAGTGAAGGGGCCTGGGTACGATTCCTGGCTGGGTCGACTATTTTCTCCACTGAGGAATCTGGAGCTGTGTTGTCCTTACTTTTGTATCGTCTAATTGAAATTACTATGGAGATGGATGTTCAAATGTGTGTGAAATCTTATGGGACTTCACTGCTAAGGTCATTAGTCCCTAAGCTTACACACTACTTAACCTAAATTAACCTAAGGACAAACACACACACCCATGGCCGAGGGAGGACTCGAACATCCGCCGGGATCAGCCACACAGTCCATGACTGCAGAGCCTTAGACCGCTAGGCTAATCCCGCGTGGCGGAGATGGATGAATGGGCATAGTGCGAAGGAATAAATTGAAAAAAATACTTAAGTTTCTCCATTTTCTGTTTTTATGGATGAGGAAAGCTTCGTGTATTAATAAGGTATGCAAATACATGTGTGCACATCGTCTGTAATACATTTTTGTATCTTTTCTTAAGGAAGTGGCGTGGGGCGCCGTTGCAGCAGCTTGTCGCAGGATTTTCATTCCGTCAGTACCGCCACCAGAAAGGCATGTCGAAATCAGACGAACTACCACTCACGTTTTACAAATCACGCATTGCTCACTCCTTAGGATGATCTGGCTCTTTGAATTAAGGGGCAGACTGCTCGTCTCTACCACAAACTCATTGGTCTGTATTTTATCGTCGGTGCGTTGAATGCACGCAGATATCGAACGGTTTTGGAGCAGAAACTACCGGTACTACTGCAGGATGTTGACCTGTGTGGTTTCAGTATAAGGGCTGACTAGCGCATTATGCAACTGAAGCACGGGAGATATTAGAACGCGTTCACATTGGTCACTGGATCGGTAGAGGTGTCCCTATTAATTGACCCGCTAGGTCGCCAGATTTCTTTCTGTGGAGATAAAAAATAATGGGTACCAGCAGGTGCCAGCAGGCTGTGAGGACACGGTCACCCACATCATAAACGCCTGTACTGACATTCCTGTGGATATGCTTCTGTCCTATTAACGGTCATTTGAAAAGCAGATTAGTACGTGTATTGAAATTGGCGGCACTGCATTTGAAGACATACTTTAATTGGAAAGGTAGAGTAGCGTTTGCCTCGATCCACAGCCACAGTGGAGCGTTGGGTAATCCCCTGTTATTTATGTCTGAGGAATACAACGTTCCAAATGGTGATCTTAATCAGCAGTTATGAAATGGTAGCCTGCCCTGCCATCGCAGCATGAAGGTTGGATCCCGTGTGCCATTCGATTTTCAAGGGATATTGAGTAGTATGTCATAAATTACGATTATGTACCCATTTCTATTCCTCTGATTACAGCGCCGTTTGTGGCAAAACGAAGAAAATGCTCCAGACAAAACGTATGCAGATTTTGCCATAGAATCATAATCAGCAGTAAAAAATGGGGGTTTCCACTGAAGATTTCAAAGTTACTCCCCCACCACGCACGCATGGTGTGAGGTGTGGTGTCGAGTGCGGTACCATTGAATGTCTTCATGTTCCACTCCAAGACAAACAAGTTGGAATCATAACGTTTTCATGATCAAATGTGTGGTTCTCATTTCAATGTCTTCAGTTAAAATGAACACCCTAGGGATGTAAGTGCGGTGCAGATATTTCTGTTGGTGACTGAGGACGGTTTGTGAACACAATTACATCAGGTTTTACGTCATTCTCACACTAAGAATTATGGCTCTTAGGAGTACCATGTTTCTAGTTTGGTTAGTACCTCCAATTGCATGTGCCTGGAGCAAGCCATTAATGCCTATTTTCCCCTGGGCGGTAGATCAGATGTTGAAGTGTGGATGTGTGGATGCCAAATTATTAGTCTATACTGACAGGCGTAGTCCACTAAATGGTGCAGCCATGACCAAGTAGTAAACATCAGGTTGTAAAGTTTGTGATGTGTGTGTGGGAAGACTGTTGAATGCAGGGAAAACACAACAAACACACTGATACGTGTGTGTCTTAAAGTATAACATACAAAAATATCTGCACTTATAAGTGTTATACCCTGCATATATACACCAAGGACGTCTTCCGTCTGTTTCACATCAGTTACATTTTAAGGGAAAGTTCATGATTCACCTAAGTTGTTGAGCTTTTACGAGTACATTTGAATGTTAACAAATGTTTTCGAACTTCTAAAATATACCCGAATGTTAGAGATTGTAGTATGTTCTAGAAAATTTCTGAATTTCTTTTCAACGTTCTTGCTCCGTTTTCCGTCCGCTGCAGTTCTAGGTGTTCCCTCTGCGGTCCGCGCCCACCAGTACCAGTTCTGGGTGTTCCATCTTCGGTCTGGTGCGCCTGGCGGTCCGTCAGGGGCTCGTTTTCCATCTCCATGTCTCTGGTTCTACTCGAGGAGCAGTCTCAGGTCGCACCTGATGAAGGTTACGAGCTACGTGACCGAAATATCGTGCATGTACGACGCTGATATCCGGCAGAACATCCGACAACCCAAGATGTCAGATCTACTCCAGTTTATTGGCTTCCACTATTAACCTTTATAATGCCTCCTGATCTACGCAGATGTACTGCCCTTATGAGAGAATTCCACAAGATCTCCAGGAGTTCTAACCTACCCGTGCACAGCGACCTGCCGCTTTTAAATCGTAAGAGACTGAAATCACGACATCCAACTCTGTGCGATGCTGCTGACATGGTAGCTAAGGATTTCCAACCTCTTGAGGAATGGAAAGGTCGGTGAGAAACAGTGACAGATGTGCAGTTGCATAACATCTTCTCAGGTGCTAAACTTCCAAGTGGATTCGACTTACCACGCATGACCTGGACTACTCTAAACAGAATCCGTACTGGCCATGGCCGATGCAGGGATGCTCTCTTTAAGTGGAAGAAGCTGCCTGATGCAGCCTGTGACTGCGGGGCTCCGTACCAGACTGTTCACCACATTGTCAGTGAATGCAGGATTCGAGCCTATCACGGCGCCAAAGAGGACTTTCTGCTAGCAACTCCATATGCAGTGCGCTGGATATTCAGTTGTAAAGACAAACTTAAGTTTCTTGTGTGTTAATATGTACATATGTATATGTAATTTAATTTCATGATATGTCTGTATTAGCCATACGCTAAATAATAAAAACCAAAGGTTTGTGACCTGACACGCCTCACTATTAAACTGTGGCAAATTCGTGTTAAAATGAAGCAGTCGCAAATTTGTGATGGGTAGCAGCTAACTGCTCTCCCTGCAGTGAGCTGGTATTGCTGCTACAGAGCCGCGCACTGCAGCCACGTGACACTGAGGTCGTGCAGGACGGAGTGTGCGTGTCCGGTGGCGTATAATTAACGAGACAAGCTGGACTAATGGAGGAAATCGCGACGGAAGGCGCTCCGCTGGGCCGCGGTAACGACCAGTATTGAAGCAAGGCGCAGGGCTAACGCTCCGAACCGCTCGCCCCTTATCCCGGCGCAGCACAGCAGAGCTCGCAGCTTTCACCGACGGCGGCCGCTTTATCGCGAGGACGCGCCTCTTTTCATGCTCCAACACGGCACATGCCGGGGGCATCTCCAGCCTGGCCCCGGTGACGTAACGCTTCTTCACAATCTTTCCCGGTTAGACTCGAAGGCAGGAGAACGAGTGGTGGTTAGTTGGAAACATGGGAATAACCCCTCTCAGTGAAAGCGAGGAAGAATTACAGTATTTCTCGAATGTAACGAAGAGTCTTATGATCACAGAATATGGATTCACAGCAAAACCAAAGAAATATTCTCTGAGACAAAGATAATTCCGTACCCCTGTTTATTTGTCCAAAGGAATCTGCTGACGGCAGGATACCACATTATATGTTCAAATGTTTGTGAAATCCTATGGGACTTAACTGCTATGGTCATCAGTCCCTAAGCTTACACACTACGTAACCTAAATTATCCTACGGGCAAACACACACACCCATGTCCGAGGAAAGACTCGAACCTCTGCAAGGACCAGACGCACAGTCCACGACTGCAGCGCCTGACAACGCTCGACTATTCCCGCTCGGCCACATTATAACGAAATACACTACTGGCCATTAAAATTGCTACACCAAGAAGAAATGCAGATGATAAACGGGTATCATTGGACAGATAAATTAAACTAGAAATGACATGTGATTACATTTTCACGTAATTTGGGTGCATAGATCCTGAGATATCTGTACCCAGAATAACCACCTCTGGCCTGGGCATTGAGTCAAACAGAGCTTGAATGGTGTGTACAGGTACAGCTGCCCACGCAGCTTCAACACGATACCACAGTTCATCATGAGTAGTGACTGGCGTATTGTGACGAGCCAGTTGCTCGGCCACCATTAACCAGACGTTTTCAGTTGGTGAGAGATGTGGAGAATGTGCTGGGCAGGGCAGCAGTCGAACATTTTCTGTATTCAGAAAGGCCCGTACAGGACCTGCAACATGCGGACGTGCATTATCCGGGTGAAATGTAGGGTTTCGCAGGTATCGAATAAAGAGTAGAGCCACGGGTCGTAACACATCTGAAATGTAACGTCCACTGTTCAAAGCACCGTCAATGCGAACAAGAGGTAATAATGGCACCCTATACCATCACGCCTGGTGATACGTCAGTATGGCGCTGGCGAATACACAGCTTCCAATGTGCGTTCACCGCGATGTCGCCAAACACGGAAGCGACCGTCATAATGCTGTAAACAGAACCAGGTTCCATCCGAAAAACTGACATTGACGTTTTGCCATTCGTGCACCCAGGTTCGTCGTTGAGTACAGCATCGCAGGCGCTCCTGTCTGTGACGTAGCTATGGTCTCCGAGCGGATAGTCCATGCTGCTGCTCGTGCAGATGGTTGTTGTCTTGTGACCGTCCCCATCTGTTGACTCATGGATCGAGACGTGGCTGCACGATCCGTTACAGCCATGCAGATAAGATGCCTGTCATCTCGACTGCTAGTGATACGAGGTCGTTGGCATCCAGCACGGCGTTCCGTATACCCTCCTGAACCACCGATTCCATATTCTGCTAACAGTCATTAGATCTCAACCAACGCGAGCAGCAATGTCACGATACGATAAACCGCAATCGCTATAGTCTACAATCCGACCTTTATCAAAGTCGGAACTTACACGAGTCATCATAACAACGTTTCACCAGGCAACGTCGGTCAACTGCTGTTTATGTATGAGAAATCGGTCAGCCCGTTGTAGATGTCGCCACTGGCGCCAACTTTGTGTGAATGCAGTGAAAATTAATCATTTGCATACCAGATCATCTTCCTCCTGTAGATTAAATTTCCCGTCTGTAGCACGTCATCTGCGTGGTGTAGCAATTTTAATGGCCAGTAGTGCATTTTGTACACGTCATGATAACTTTGTGAAACCATTATATCTGCATTATTACGGGGAGACCAACGATGTTATATGTTATTAACGTGACATCTGACTCGCACGTAACTGCACTCTACGAAAAAGAGAGAGAGAGAGAGAGAGAGAGAGAAGAAAAACAAAAAAAAAACACACCACAAAATAAAAAAAAATGGCTCTGAGCACTATGGGACTTAACAGCTATGGTCATCAGTCCCCTAGAACTTAAAACTACTTAAACCTAACTAACCTAAGGACACCACACAACATCCAGTCATCACGAGGTAGTGAAAATCCCTGACGCCGCCGGGAATCGACCTGGGCTCGGGAAGCGAGAAAGCTACCGCACGACCATGGGCTGCGGACGACACATCACAAAGGAACTATTCGAATGAGACGGAAATCGGTATTTGTGACGTACATGTACAGACAAACAAAACAGTAAAATTTCGGAAACTTGAATGATTTCTTCAAAAGCACAAATGAATCACCATGTCACCCTGGCACAGTGGCTTCGCACAACTTTACGGACTACGCTAGCATGCCTCCCATATCAATCCAAATTCCTATTCGCGCCTCAGTCCACTCGAATAGGAATTCGGGCTGAGGGCGTGTAGTTCGTGAAGTTAGGCAAAGTCACTGTGACAGGATGCCGTGCTGCTTAGCGCATTTGCATAGTGAGCAGGAGACCCGGGTTCGAATCCTAGTTTTGGTACACATTTTCATTTATCGCGTCTCCATATATACCTATACGATCGTCTGCATGCGAGAATAACCGCCTGAGTTGCCGCCAGAGGGGGTACACACTGTACTGATTCGACTCTTTGGGTACTCTTTAGTGGGACTGTGTGTTCCATTTCGTCTGATTTTGTTATATATAGTAATAAATTATTATAACGTAAAGAAGGAAAACGAAAATAACCACTTTAGGCTTACTTTGATAGTTTAATTTATACCCAAATGGAAAATACACTTCGGCTGTACCAATTATATTAGATGACCATCGACTGAAACATCGGCACAATACCTCTGTAAACATGGAACACTGAACCAAATATTTTACAGGGCGCTAAGGGTAGAGATCAGGTGGATGGTGGTAATTTCCTATGGGAAAAAACCCCTGAGGTCATCGGGCCCCTCGGCTTACACACTACTTAATCTAACTTTAACTTACGCGAAGGACAACACACACACACACACACACACACACACACAAGCCCGAGGGAGGACTCGAACCTCTGACGGGAACAATTATCTAAAAACGGTACACTGTTAACAGAGACTTTCTATAATAACCGAAAAGTTTAATCAATTAATATGTTTATGCATGACTCAGAGAAGTAGGGTCGTCTTTCTCTCGGCTCTGAGCAAGTTAACTAACTGACAATATATATTCCTAGCTGGGCGAACCATGGCAAAACGTGTGTAAGCCTTAACCATCACCGATTATTAATTATGTAATAATCGCTGGTTTTGGCTGAGATGACATGACATGAAAATACGTGAATTCACATTTAAGAGACGCAGTGTAAACGCGAGCAGTTAAGTCCGTATGCGTGATACGTCTACGTCCAATAAAATACGTCGTGAACATCTTACCGTATCTTTCTGTCATATCTACTTTATCACTTACACTACGTCGTACTGTCACGCTATTCTCTGGCGTGTTAGCAATAATAACAATAAACGTTGTATCATTCCAAAGGTAATGTTGTAGACAAACATCAGGCTCTGTAAGAAAAGACCGTAACAAGAGATTTAACACAATATGTAATAAATCTCTTATTCAGCTCACGTTACTTTTGAAAACATGCATACATTGTGTTCTAGGTCTGCTATGTGAATTCAGTTGAGGCATAGTGCAAAGGCCATTATAAAGTTTAGCGAAGAAGGGAAAAAAACTGTCATTCAGCTGTTGATAGAAAGTTGTGTTTCGGGGAGAAACTAAGGAAGGTCTTTGCTTTTGTCTGAAACTGGCGTAATTTTAACCATTCCTAAGTGCCTTATGGTACTCTTCGTAGCTCCAGTGTACCTCGACGTCTCTCCTGCAGTAAAAGTGGAAGATCTAGATTCGAATTCCATGTCCGCACACAGTTTTCATTTTTTATAAGTCCCATGTTGCGGAATAGTCAAGCAAAGTGGTGACATTTATTTCCATAAACAAGCTAGTGAATACTGAGGATCACGGAAAACATCATATTGTTTATTACTTACCAACTGTATGACCTCTCAATCAGAATTGAATGTACAGGATCTCACCTGAAACAAAAAATATTTTTTTGTGGTTAATTTGTCACAAGAATGTGTAAAGAACATTTATACTTAAATTTATAATAGGCTACTTTTTTATTAGAGTGTTTCAAATCAACTGCTTGACTTTTATCATCGTCTGGACAAAGCAGACTATATTTTATACAATAATGTGTAAGAATAGTCATTAAATTTTATGTACTCAGAACCTATCTAATGTGTCATACGACATACCTTTTACGAGTAAGAAGTGAATCTATGATAAATATACAGTTTCGTGACATCCTACTAAATTCTTATTTTAGTGCAAATCATAGAAAATACACAATACTCCCGCACAGATTTTAAATGATTATACTCTTGTTGATGCGTAAATGCTTAATTAAAAAAGTAAGGCTTCATCAGATATAGTTATACTTCTTTATGAATATACGCTATCCGCGTCTTTCATTAACGCAATCATTTGAGTGGCAGAAGGCGTGGTTTTACAGCTGCGTTCTTTACGCTCTTTTCGCAGCGGTAATCCTGTGGTGTTGTCCCAAATTTTTCGGAGTATATTTAAAATTTATTTCTTTAGCATCGTGCCGTTCCTGAAGCCATTCATCGTACGTAAATTAGAAGTCGAATGAGCAACCTGTAAGTGAATAGTGTAATCTATGTTCTCGATGAATAGATCTTTATTTCGTAGTGTGCATCCGAACGAGCGTTTTCCTAAGCGGGAAGAGAGACGCCAAAAGAACCAATCCTATGCTAATCAAGATGTACTCATGTGTATTATATCTTCAGCGCTCTACATTGTACGAAGAGATGCTCTGCTTGCTAAAAAACAGGAGTTGTAAATAATAATTTCGCTGCAAATAGTAATTTTGCCCATTACTTGTGAAACTGAACTTACATATTAACGTAATTGCACGTATCTACGGTAACTGCAAATGTTCTGGGTTATTAACTACGCTGGCTAAAGCCCTGCAATTGTCCTGCCATAAGTTACAAAGAAACAGTAGCGTACCATATACTATGGGTATTTACTTTTGTTGAGCGTCCTATGTTGGCCGAGGATGATTGTCTGCCGATTGCACATAGACCAGCATTCCACATCATTCAGCACGATTGGGAACCAAGCCTGTTTCGGATTCTTCCTAAGAACGACACTTAAGTGATTAAAAATGAAATAGATATTTGGAGATTTAAAGTGAGACATCAGCACATTAAAATTCTGTTGGCTTCTGAGAGCGCAATACCTGTCATGTCCAGTGTCCACGAAACATGTAACGGATATAATCATTATCATACTATTACTTGTTTCCGATTTTCTTCTTGTCTTCTTATTATTGGCACGGATTTCATTGTTTGTAAGTAATTCCTTCTGCAACATCATCAAAACAAACTGCCTTACATAAATGTCGACGTCTTCATGTATTTTTTTCTATTACCTTCAACCAGGAAAAATGGCTTTAGTTTTGAATCAAACACATTTCTCACTATAATTAGAGAAGGAGACGAGATTTAGCATACTACACAGAGATAAGCTTTCAGTTCAAGCAATTATATAAATGTAAATGTGACAGTTACCTATGAATGTACCGTAAAGAATTGGCTATTACTCCCCTCTATACACATTTCCTTTATGAAGTGTGTGTATAGTTATAAGTGCTGCTGTAAGTGTAGATGACTGTGATGACTCTAATACCATGTTTGTGGTTTTGAGGAGGAGAACTGAGGAGAAAAGTGAAACACGGAACAGTCGCACAAGTTTCTCGCCTCCAATAGTACCGATCTAAAAATCTGTGTTCAAATGACGCGTCACCTTCGACAGCGTCAGATGCCGTCACTCCACGAGACACTATGGAGAAGTAGGGGATATATCCCAATCCTTTACCATTCAGCATTGATCAGGAGATTTTTACCGTCAACAGCACATATATACGTTAAGATCTCGATAGTATTTTAAAGAGGTGCAAGGATTGGCAACTTGCTTAAACCTCCTAGTACCACTGGGTACAATATGACCCCACACGTACGTCGGAAATATGTATCTCTCTTGTTTTCAAAACATTTATTTTCAAAATATATGGATTTCTCCTTCTTTCTCAGTTGTATCCAACGATGCTTAGTTCTTTTTTATGTTTACAACACATTAAAAATTCTTCACGGTTTTTGCACTGAGTACGACTAGCGTCAACATGCCCCAACTTAAATTGTTTGTTTCTTTCTTGAATGCAACATATATGAAAACAGGATGATGAATGTTGTGTTGAACAGCTGTTATACGATATAATAACTGTAAGAATGAAAATTTTATTTTCTGACTAATTTTGTACTCATTGTTAGGGTTCCTTGCATCATCTGTTTTTACCTTTTTTACTATCACTACAGTCAACATGATCCGGTAAGTACATTAGAAAATCATATTTCCCTTATTTTCAAAGTTATTTTTTTTTTCAAATCATATGACTTTCGCTCTCTGAGTCGATTGTATTCGATGATACCTTGTTCAGTTTTATGTGTACAACACATTAAAATTTCTTCATGACTTTTTGCACTGAGTACCAGTGGGGCTTTACTGTTGCGCTGAAAATCTGTAATGTATTTTTTATTTTAGGTCATTAAAATACTGCCGGTTATTTCGGTATAAATTACTCGGTGTCTATATGATTCGAGTGGTGAGACAAAAAATCTATTTCGTATGAGGATTCAAATGTACAGAAATGTAAAACAGTGTGCTTCACAAAACGCAGTAACTATTCAGTAAGTTAAAACACGGGTCACTCAACTCATATAAGTACCTGGGTATAAAAGTATGTAGGCACGTGAAATGTAATTATGATAGGCTCAATCGTAAGTAATGTAAATGCCAGACTTCAGTTCAGTCACAGGATAATGGAAACCGCAGTCCCTCTTTAAAAGAAATTGCTTCTGTCAAAAAAAAAAAAAAAAAAAAAAAAAAAAAAAAAAAAAAAAAAAAGTAATTTTCGTCTTAGAAAGGTACACTTATCAAACAGCTCTAACGGCGAATGTTGGTTGTATACAAACAATGGCAACACGAATGGTCACATGTTTGTTTGGCGCACGGGAGAGCTCTACAGAATTGTTGAAAAACATTTATTGGTTGTCGCTTGCAGATAAACGCTTATTATCCCATGAAAGCCTACTTAGAAAGTTTAAGAGCCAGTATTAAGTAAAGACTGAAGGAATATACCTAGCATCCTAAAAATCGCTGCTATTGGACTGCGAAGACAGCGGTGTTTAATCAGCCAATCTTTCCACGTTCCATACTCAAACGGAAGGGACAGCAATCCTTGAAATGGAAGGAACATGTGGTATAAAGCTCCCTGCCATACACTTCATAGTAGTTTGCCGAGTACGTAGACGTAGCTGCATTTGCCAGTAACTATTCCACTGAAAACTTTCCTCACCACCGTGATTCTAACCGCTATCTCCAAACGGCGTACATACACTATGTGATCAAAAGTATCCGGACACTCCCAAAAACGTTTTTCATATTAGATACGTTGCGCTACCCCCAACTGCCAGGTACTCTATATCAGCGACCTCAGTAGTCATTAGACATCGCGAGAGAGCAGAATGTGGCGCTCCGCGGAACTCACGGACTTCAAACGTGGTCGGATGATTGGGTGTCACTTGTGTCATATGTCTGTACGCGAGATTTCCAAGCTCCTAAACATCCCTATGTCCACTGTTTCCTATGTGAGACTGAAGTGGAAACGTGAAGGGACACGTACAGCACAAAAACGTAAAGGCCGACCTCGTCTGTTGACTGACAGAAACCGTCGACAGTTGAAGAGGGTCGTAATGTGTAATAGGCAGACATTAATCCAGACCATCACACAGAAATTCTAAACTGCATCAGGATCCACTGAAAGCACTATGGCAGTTAGGCGGGAGATGACAAAACTTGAATTTCATGATCGAGCGGCTGCTAATATGCCACACATCACTCCGGTAAATGCCAAACGACGCCTCGCTTGGTGTAAGGAGCGAATACATTGCCCGACTGAAAGACAGATCCTGGTTGAACGTATGCCTGCTAGAGTGGAAGCTGTAATCAAGGCTAAGGGTGGGCCAACACCATACTGAATTTCATCATTACCGCTGGAGGGCGCCACGAACTTGTAAGTCATTTTCAGCCAGGTGTCCAGATACTTTTGATGACAGAGCGTAATCTTTCCCGCGTACGTAGGAGAGTATTCTCACACCGTATATAGCGTGTTCGGAAATTCCCATTAAAAACTTCAAGGGTTCTAGAGCTGAGTGAGTATATAATACCTTGAATAGGAATCCATGTTCAGAAACGTACCATTTCCGTCCTACAACGGTTTGAATTCGGATGTGTAACGCATCCACGTCTGCTGAGGGAAAGGGAAAAGCCTAAGAGTTGCAGTTGCTGTTATGCAATAAAGTAGACAGAATGACATGTGATGCCACTGAATGTCCGTCAGGAAATGTGGTTGCAGTGTGGTTCGCCATCTTACTTCTCTCGTTCAGTTTCGAGACATCTCCATATACGGTATGGTGAACGATGGATAGACCGAGGTGGTCCAACCGCACGGCTGCTGCGTGGTAAATTAATGTTGCATTATGTTTCCTTCCGAATTTTAACTAATAATCGTAGTGCGCTACACGTAACGTAATTCCTGAGGCAGAAGTAGATGATATAAACATCTAAACTGGATCCATCGTGAAACGGAAGCGGTACAAAAAATGTTTCAAATTGTTCTGAGCACTATGGGACTTAACTTCTAAGGTCATCAGTCCCCTATAACTTAGAACTAATTAAACCTAACTAACCTAAGGACATCACACACATCCATGCCCGAGGCAAGATTCGAACCTGCGACCGTAGTGGTCGCGCGGTTCCAGACTGTAGCGCCTAGAACCGCTCGGCCACCTCGGACGGCGAAAGCGGTACATTTCTCTACATGAGCTCCGACTGATAATAATATGCACTCGCTCCCCTGTATAAGTCTTAGAAGTTTGTAACGGGAATTTTCGAACACATTGTATGGGAAGGTAAACTAGAAGATATGGTGCAACACACTAGAATATCCTGGTGCAAGTTCTTTGTCTGTTTCCTCTGTAAAGTTCAAAGACGTGTGATCAAAAGCGAGGTGTCGAAGTCATTAAAGACTGGATTCACGTGCAACTGTAGGGTCATTCAGGTTTAGGGTTTGGGTTGAGCGTGGTTTTCGTAGAAACTATAACGTTAGGATCGGAATGTACCTTCTGATTGAAAGCGGCTTTTTACTTCCTTGTTTTTGCTCAGTCCGAGCTTGACCTCCGGCTAGAGTTATTTACTTTAATGTTAACTGATTTTTCCGTTGCCTTTTGGCTGGTAAACGTCATAAGTACACATGAAAAGAACAAGATTGTCGATCTTCTTCTTCTGCCATTCCAGGATTAGGCGTCCTCCTGCCTCACCATCTTTTCCTCTGTCTTCTCACATTACCTCTTCCAATAGGATTGTATTCGACGGCACTCGTACAGGGATTCTCTGGGCTGACATACGCAATACATGCTCTTTCCAGTCGAGCTTTCGTTCAATTACTTTTTCAGCTAATTTCTGTAGCCCAGATGTCCACTCTTTCACTGCCTAAGGAACTTCATTTCTGATGTCTCAAGTTTTCGCAAGATTTTTGATTTTAAGGTCCAACTTTCTACTGCATATAATACTGCCTTTATAAAATTTCATTTGGGTTTCTACATTTTACCATTCAATGTTCTTATCGCACTACATGTATCTTGACACATAGTAATTTTCTCATTTGTGGTTGAATTCTACAGGATTCTGTTTTATAATACACTCCTGGAAATTGAAATAAGAACACCGTGAATTCATTGTCCCAGGAAGGGGAAACTTTATTGACACATTCCTGGGGTCAGATACATCACATGATCACACTGACAGAACCACAGGCACATAGACACAGGCAACAGAGCATGCACAATGTCGGCACTAGTACAGTGTATATCCATCTTTCGCAGCAATGCAGGCTGCTATTCTCCCATGGAGACGATCGTAGAGATGCTGGATGTAGTCCTGTGGAACGGCTTGCCATGCCATTTCCACCTGGCGCCTCAGTTGGACCAGCGTTCGTGCTGGACGTGCAGACCGCGTGAGACGACGCTTCATCCAGTCCCAAACATGCTCAATGGGGGACAGATCCGGAGATCTTGCTGGCCAGGGTAGTTGACTTACACCTTCTACAGCACGTTGGGTGGCACGGGATACATGCGGACGTGCATTGTCCTGTTGGAACAGCAAGTTCCCTTGCCGGTCTAGGAATGGTAGAACGATGGGTTCGACGACGGTTTGGATGTACCGTGCACTATTCAGTGTCCCCTCGACGATCACCAGAGGTGTACGGCCAGTGTAGGAGAGCGCTCCCCACACCATGATGCCGGGTGTTGGCCCTGTGTGCCTCGGTCGTATGCAGTCCTGATTGTGGCGCTCACCTGCACGGCGCCAAACACGCATACGACCATCATTGGCACCAAGGCAGAAGCGACGTGAGCGGAAGACGGCCTAACGGTGTGCGGGACCGTAGCCCAGCTTCATGGAGACGGTTGCGAATGGTCCTCGCCGATACCCCAGGAGCAACAGTGTGCCTAATTTGCTGGGAAGTGGCGGTGCGGTCCCCTACGGCACTGCGTAGGATCCACGGGTCTTGGCGTGCATCCGTGCGTCGCTGCGGTCCGGTCCCAGGTCGACGGGCACGTGCACCTTCCGCCGACCACTGGCGACAACATCGATGTACTGTGGAGACCTCACGCCCCACGTGTTGAGCAATTCGGCGGTACGTCCACCCGGCCTCCCGCATGCCCACTACACGCCCTCGCTCAAAGTCCGTCAACTGCACATACGGTTCACGTCCACGCTGTCGCGGCATGCTACCAGTGTTAAAGACTGCGATGGAGCTCCGTATGCCACGGCAAACTGGCTGACACTGACGGCGGCGGTGCACAAATGCTGCGCAGCTAGCGCCATTCGACGGCCAACACCGCGGTTCCTGGTGTGTCCGCTGTGCCGTGCGTGTGATCATTATTTGTACAGCCCCCTCGCAGTGTCCGGAGCAAGTATGGTGGGTCTGACACACTGGTGTCAATGTGTTCTTTTTTCCATTTCCAGGAGTGTATGTACATCTCCCTACAGTAAGAAAAGCTTCTTGTACATAATTTAACTTGTGTGTTTTCTGTTACACTTATTTTCATCTTTTAATTTGTTTCTACATTATCTTCCTCATGCGATACCTCTTCAAGATACTCTTCACAACTCTTGTTTTGTACTTATTTTATTTTATTGTGATTGTTTATGTAATTCAAATTGTTACATGACTATTAGTATTTTTTACTGTTTCCACATCCTTTCTTCTGTTGAGTGTAATTCTTTGCTAACGTTGTCTTGCTCCCTCCCACCTGACCTTCACGTGCGCGCACATGCATACAGCCACCCACCCACCCACGCACCCACCCACCCACCCACACACACACACACACACACACGCACGCACCAGATAACGAAATAAATTCATATTACATAACATTTATAATTATTTGCATTAAGTTTATAGTTAAATGTAGCCTCTGTGCGACGTCAATATCATTATATAAAAGGAGACTCCAGCTACATCTTTTTCTCCATATATTCAGGATGTACTGAGACCTTCGCATCTAACGGCTGTAGATGCTAGTTCACTTCGTGGGAAACAACTTTTATTACAGACTAAACATTCGCGTGACGCTCCTCGCCGACGCTAGGCGATCTTTATTTAGAATTCATGGAACGACAAGATTTCACCGAACTAGCACGGTCTCTTAACCAAGTATGCTCGTGCTACCTGTCCCAGCAAACAACAAGAAAAGCTTGAGGAGGAGTATCGTTAAGCGTAGAAAGATATTTCAGAATCGAATCGGGAATTTTAATTTTGCTGAGCGTACTCCTTTTCTTACGAAGAAGATGACTGGATTATAATAGGCAACAACAAGGCAAATTCACGCTACAGAGTGGTCCACCCTAACACCTCTCAGGGGCAGAACAAGTACAAAAAGACGTCTAGCGCCGCTGGAAGCGCCAGCAAATGTTTTGTCTCTAACATATGTTACTTTCCCATGACGTGATCACTCGTCTCTAGGCATTTGCTGCAAAGACTTTGACATATCCTTTAAATACATTGCAAGCCCGCCAGAGTGCGGGTGACATGAGAACTTTGTACCACTATCAGTGGCTCCCCGTCCTTTCATTCACGTGCTGAATGAGGAGTAAACTATACAATGATCTATTCGGTTTAGTGCGTGCCCTTATCTCTATTATTAACATAGTCACAACACGCAATACACACATCAAAAAAAGTTTTGCATCACCTCTATTCCAACAGTTTCGGAACCTGCCCCGAAAAAGTGGAATAGAGAACAACATAAACATCATTTCCACACTTTTTATTGCTCATGAAAACCACACATTGCATGTTGTACGAGCATACAGCGAGACCTTCAGAAGTGGTGGTCCAGATTTCTGTACACACGGGTACTTCTAATACCCGCTAGCAGGTTCTCTTGCATTGATACATGCCTGTATTCGTCGAGGCATACTGTCCACAAGTTCATCAAGGCATTGTTTGTCCAGATTGTCCCACTCCTCAACGCGATTCGGCATAGATCCCTCACGTCGTCCACCAACAGGCCTTTTCAGTCTATCCCAGGCATGTTCGATAAGGTTCACATCTAAAGAACATGGTGGCCATTCCAGTCGAACGATGTCGTTATCCTGAAGGAAGTCATTCACAAGATGTGCACGATGGGGGCGCGCGAATTGTCGTCCATGAAGACGAATGCCTCGCCAATATACAGCAGATATGGTGGCACTATCGGTCCATGGGTGGCATTCACTTATCGTACAACCGATACGGCGCCTTCCATGACTACCAGCGGCGTACGTCGGGCCCGCATAATGCCACCCCAAAACAGCAGGGAACATCCACCTTGCTGCACTCGCTGGGCAGTGTATATAAGGCGTTCAGCCTGAGCGGGTTGGCTGGTTGGCTGGTTGAAGGCATATGAGACACTCATCGATGAAGAGAACGTGATGCCAATCCTGAGCGGTTCATTCAGCATGTTGTTGGGTTCATCTGTACCGCGCTGCATGGTGTCGTGGTTGCAAAGATGGACCTTGCCATGGACGTCGGGAGTGAAGTTGCGCATCATGCAGCCTGTTGCGTACAGTTTGAGTCGTTACACGACGTCCTATGGCTGCACGAAAATCGTTATTCAACATGGTGGCGTTGCTGTCAGGGTTCCTCCGAGTCATAATCCATAGGTAGCGGTCATCCACTGCACTAGTAGCCCTTGGGCGGCCTGAGCGAGGCGTGTCATCGACAGTTCCTGTCTCTCTGTATCTCCTCCATGTGCGAACAACATCGCTTTGGTTCACACAGAGACGCCTGGACACGTCACTTGTTGAGAGCCCTTCCTGGCAGATAGTAACAATGTGGAAGCGATCGAACCGCGGTATTGACCGTCTAAGCATGATTTAACTACAGACTACACCAGTCGTGTACTTCCTTTCTGGAGGAATGACTGGAACTGATCGGCTGTCGGACTCCCTCCGTCTACTCATGCATGGTTGTTTAGATCTTTGGGCGGGTTAACGGCATCTCTGAACAGTGAAAGGGACAATACCCACAGTCAACGTCTGTCTTCAGGAGTTCTGGGAACCGGGGTGATGCAAAACTTTTTTGATGTGTGTATGTAACAGAAATGTCAGAAATTTTTCATCGCAAATTGGCTCACTAAAAAGATTTTGCGAAAACTGCAAAGTATCTCTCCAAAGATTTTTATTTTGGGTTTCATAGCCATATTTTGTGTTACTGAAGAATGTTGAGGATTAGAAGTATTGATCGCGTAACTAATGATAAAATATTGAACAGAAATGGGGAGACAAGAAATTTGTGGCACAGCTTGACCAAAAGAAGGGGTCGGTTGATAGGACACATTCTGAGTCATCAAGGGATCACCACTTTACTATTGGAGGGAAGTGTGGGTTCTAAGAACAGTAGAGTGAGACCAAGAGAAGAGTACAGTAAGCTGATTCAGAAAGATGTAGATTGCCGCAGATATTCGGAGATGCAGAGTCTCGCACAGGGTAGAGTAACACGGAGAGCTGCATCAAACCAGCGTTCAGACTGATGATCACAACAACAACAACAACAACAACAACACTGATCCCTAACGATCCTAGTACCTAAAATTTTAGAAAGCGATCTTTCGATGGAAAATGAACAGCAATCGTTGTAAGATGCTAAAACTCTGTAAAACAGTGTTTATCACAACTGACTTTTATTATGGTTAGCAACCTGTCTCTGTCTATAATTTAGACTATCTTCAGGCCCCAGGCATCATGACGCCGGCTGGTGGCGTTGGACGGAGCCAGATCCTTAAGAACACTGACGTCAACTGTATCTGTAGTCTTTCGGAGCTGCCCCGGCCGCCGCCACCTATCGGCATCATGATGCCTGTGGCCTGAAGATAGTATAAATTATAGAACGAAACAGGTTGCCAATCACAATAAACGTCAGTTGTGATAAAGACTGTTTTACAGAATTCAAATCATACCAGCGTTTCACTGAATGCCTTTAGTGACCGGGAATCATGCATACTAGGAAAGAACTCTACATACAGCACCACCGCATTAAAGTGAGACGTACTATCGTCTTGTACGCAGTTTCTTTGACAGATACCTCCCGCTTTCCCAGAATCCTCCCCATAAACCTGTGTCTTGCATTTTGTCTTCTCGACAACTGTTTTCACTTTTCGCTCCGTTTCAAAATACACCCTAGTATTACTCCAAATCATTAAACGGCGCGAAAACAGCCGACTGAATTGAAATGCAGTGGAACTGAAAAGCAGCTTAACTGTTCTGAGGAATACTTTGTTGGTATTAATTGAACTATAAGGCCACGATTGTATCAAACGTTTACATATTTTATAGTCCATTGTTGCTTCGGATGTCGTGATATTTAAAAGAAATTTCTAACAGTAAGTCATTAATTTTTTATAATTTTTATTTTTTTATACTGGTATTTAGTTTCAACGTTGAAGTCATCATCGGAAAGAACTTTTGCAATTTTTCATGGGAAATAACGCACATCTACAATTTTAAATTTAATTCATATTAAGTGATAAGTAATTATAGAACACATTTAAAAAATTAGACATGGCGTATTCATCCGAAAATATTTACAAATTCTACGAGATGATAGCATCACGGTTGAAACTAGTTGCAGAACAACAAAAATGAGGATATTTGTAGCCTTGGTGGTTACTTACAACGAAATAAGTAATATCTGTACTATCAGTAAAACAAATAAACACAATTCCTAGCGAATTATTTGTCACATCAAGGGATGACTATGGTAGTCATATTTTTTTCTTCTCTTTCCATTTGTCGTATCTTTTGAGTGATACTTTAGTCGCAATAGCGGAAATATCAACTGCTAGAACACGTACGTCTGTCAGGGAAATCTTATACACGCAGCTTCTTTTAAGGAATTTCTGTCATTTGATTGTAAATTACTATTACTGAATTTTAAACAACGATTATTTCGGCTTCATAGCCATTTTCAAATGAAAGTTGAAATGTCACAATATTTCCGACATGGATAAATGACATTTCCTCGTCGAAGTAACGTGTTTCCGGTCTTATAAACACGCAGGAAGGTGTTGAACGAGTCTGTCCTGTGGCGCACGTTCAGAGCCCAGAGCTGAAAGGTCAAGTACTCTTTCGTTATAACTCACCAACAGCTGCCGGTTCTCGATTTGTCCTTTTTCTATAGGCTCAGTGACCTCGAGTAATGAAGTCGTAACATTTCTGTACTTAACATTCTGAATGCTAACAGTGGATGGAATATTATGATAACATTAGCACTACCTCGAAAATTGTCGGAGCACGATACGGTGTATCTTCCAGGTTCAGCAGACATCTGATGCAAAAATTTCAGCTGTTGCGGCAGTTTACCTGCACTTTTTTAAACACATTATTAAACATATGTCCTCGGAGTCTTTCGCGACGCCGGTCGGAGTGGCCGTGCGGTTCTAGGCGCTACAGTCTGGAACCGGGCGACCGCTACGGTCGCAGGTTCGAATCCTGCCTCGGGCATGGATGTGTGTGATGTCCTTAGGTTAGTTAGGTTTAATTAGTTCTAAGTTCTAGGAGACTGATGACCTCAGAAGTTAAGTATCATAGTGCTCAGAGCTATTTGAACCATTTGAACCTTTCGCGACAGCATACATGAATAAAACGTTCTCGGTTTTCCAGCCGCGTCAATTCGGACAAAATTTTATTCGAATTGATGCGGCTGAAAAACCGAGAACTTTTTATTCAAGCAATACACATTAATATTATATCGCTGATATTAACGTTATTACATCTCCATTTTTCGGCAAAAGAAAGCAAACCTCTCGCTCATCCCTTCTAACATATTCGTAGTGACATTTTGTTCCCCGGTTTGTCACGTACCGAGTTCAGTTCTCAGATTTTTCATTCATCTGCCTGCCACCGGCAACTCGTGCGTCCCCCCTCCCCTTCTTACCTTTGCGTTTTGCCCCTCCTCCTCGCCCTTTTTTTTCGTGTAGCCCCATAATTGTCATCCTGTGTCAGTGGAGCAATTAACAGAACTTTAAAGCTAAAACACCGAAAGAAACAAGACTGAGATTTTATAAGTCGCATTGCCAAACTTATTATATAGAAGTAAATAGGCGGTATTAAAATACAAGGAGTACAAGCGATGTAAATGAATAGATAAAATTCGAAATGTAGATATTCGAAAAGAGCTGAAAAACTGGTCTGCGAAAGAAAAACTGGATGCAAGTAAAAAGAATGAACTGAATATCTACAAAGAATGGATCGAAAGATTATCACGTCAGAAAAAGAATTTTAAACTAAAGGGGAAAACTCTCGGCAGAGAAAGACATAGGAGACAGGCCACAATTGGCCTAAAACGCATAATGTAGAAGAAGATTTTTTTGTCTTAAGCTTGGTGCAGTTTAAGAGTATTCGTCAACGAATCAAAGAGCTCAAAAACCTGCCTAATCAATGACATCAGGTCACTGTGACAAAATGCAAGCCCTTCATATGGATCTACACAAAGCACATCTTAATCTTACAAATAACGCTGCAGTTTCCTCCCAACTTCTTATCGAGCTAGAAAGGAACACATTTACAACGACATAAAAAATTTAAAAACCTACATCTAGATGATTTGGCTTCTAAAAGACCAACAAATACGTAATACAACTAAAAATAGCATTCGGTGTAACTTTTCAGTTCTGTCCAAGACTCAAATCGTACTGACACTCTCTTACATGCTAAACAAATAAAACTGTTTGAGAAATGTGTGAAGCACACTGTCAGTACACAAATTAATGAAAAAATATTGGAAACATCAGAGCTGTATCACAAAGGTCGTAATAATGGACAGTCACCTGTGCTTCCCGCCAGTTCTCTACGCTGGCCCGCAGCTCCATGCCTGTGCAAAAACGCCGGTGTCATAGTCAGAGGTTCATGTGAGGAAAGAGATGAAAAACAGAGGGTGCCAAGCCTGGCCTGTATGGTGGGTGATCAAACACGTCTCATCGAAAATACTGCGGGAACGTCGTTGTTGCAGCTGCAATATGAGGCCGAGTATTGTCAGGAAGAAGGACAATTCCTAATGGCAATATTACTCTTCGTTTGTTCTGAACTGTCCTTCGCAGACGATTTATTCGAATGGCTTGATCCGCTCAAAGAACAAGATTATCGACTGAGACTCGTCGATCGCTTTCATCTCTATTTACACACGTACTCCGCTAGCCACCATGCGGTGTGTGGCGGAGGGCACAATACGCGCCAAAGTCATATTTCCCCCCGCCTTTTCCACTCGTGGATTGCGCGAAGGAAAAACGACTGTCTGAACGCCTCGGTACGAGCTCTAATTTCCCTTAGCTTTGAATGGTGATCATTGCGTGATTTGAAAGTTGCTGGTAATAATATATGCTCTACATTCTCGGCGAAGATCGGATTTCGGAATTTAGTGAGCAGCCCCTTCCGCTTAGCGCGCCGTCTATCTGCAAGTGTGCCCCACTTCAAACTTTCTATGAGATTTGTAACGCTCTCGCAATGGCTAAATGTACCACCCACGAGTCTTGCTGGTCTTCTTCTGACCTTCTCAATCTCTTGAATCAGATCCAACTGGTAAGGATCCCATACAGACGAACAATACGCTAAGACTGGACGAACTAATGTATTGTAAGCAATTTCCTTTGTTGAAGGACTGCATCGCTTCAGGATTCTACTAATAAACGGCAATCTAGAGTTCACCTTGCCCGTTACTTGTGTAATCTGATTATTCCAGTTAAGATCATTTCGAATAGTCACACCCAGATAACTAACGGATGTTACCGCTTCCAAAGACTTGGCATTTATTTTGTACTCGTACATTAATGGGGATATTCGCCTTGTTATGCCCAGTAGATTACACTTACTAATATTGAGACATAACTGCCACTCATTACGCCACGCATTTATTTTATGCAAATCCTCATTGATTTGTTCACAACTTTCATACGATACTATTTTCCTGTAGACTGCAGCATCATCGGCAGTGTAATGCCGCTGTCAATAGCACCAACCATATCGTTTATGTAAATCGTAAAAAGCAGCGGACCTATTACACTGCCCTGGGGCACACCTGAAGATACGCTTGTTTCTGCTGAAGTCACCCCGTTCAGGACGACATACTGCTCCATGTCTGATAGAAAACTGTCTACCCAACCGCATATGTCATCGGATAGGCCGTAAGCGCGCACTTTTTCGAGCAAGCGACAGTGCGGAATTGAGTCGAACGCCTTTCGAAAGTCGAGAAATATTGCATCAACCTGGGACCGGTATCTAGAGACTATTGTATATCATGCACAAAGAGGGCCAACTGTCTCTCGCATGACCGCTGTGTCCTAAAACCGTGCTGGTTTCTGCAGATGACATTCTCAGATTCTAGAAAGGTCATGTCTGAACACAAAATATGTTGCATGATTCCACAACAGATCGATGTCAGTGAAATTGGCCGGTAATTATATGCATCTGATTTTCTACCCTTTTTATAGATTGCTATAACCTGGGCCTTCTTCCAGTCCCGTGGAACTTTCCGCTGTCCCAATGATCTCTGTAGATGATGGATAAGAATGGTGCTATATTTGTAGCATAGTCAACATAAAATCTTTCGGGGATACCGTCTGGGCCAGATGCATTTTTGGCGTGTAAGGATCTTAACTGTTTTACAATCCCAGATACACTAAACACTATGTCAGCCAGTTACTTTACAGGTACTGTCAGCAAGAGAAGGTTTTGAATAATCCGTAGCGGTCATAGATTTTACGTACGACCAAAATTTTTGGGGTTGTTTTTAGAATCTACAGATAAAATATTGCTTTCAAATTCGTCAAAAGAATCTCTGACTGACCTTTTGACAACTGCTTTCAATTCGCTTAATTTCTGTTGTCAGCGGGGCAGTGACAACGTTTAAAACGACTGTGTAAAATGCTCTGCTTTTTCAGCAACTTCCTAATATGTTTGTTGTACCAAGGTGAATCCTTTCCCTCCCCTATATTTTTGGTAGGCACATACTTCTCTAGGACATGGTGGACAATACCTTTAAATTCCGAACAAAAATGCTCAATATCTTTGTGTCCCACAGTGAATGCTTGGAGCTGAGTATGAAGATATTCATTAATGACACTTTTATTTGTCCTGTACGTCCTGCTCCGTAGTTCCTGCACCATTGCTGTCACCTGTGACAGGTACGACATGTGGGCTGCATGGAAACAGAGGAACCCATCGGCATGAAAAACTCGAATGACATCACGTGCTTTGCATCTGGTGAGAGACTCACTGTGAGCTCAGAACTGAAAAGTGCGACGTGACACGATCGACAAACATAGTAGAGACATCGCGCAACACATCTGCGCAAAATTTCACTGTGATTTCAATTTCGCGAACTATCGGAGATTAAGATAAAAGCCCTCTTAGGTTGTGATACTAATGCAGACGTTAAGAAACTTGCACTGGACACGTCAGCGTGGAGAGGTGCGTCGGGCCAGTCTTCGAACTGAAGAGGACAGCAACGACAACAGTATACGTTTCGTAGATGTAGGCGGTGAAACCTCAGAAACGCGGACTTTTGGGCTGTTCAGCAAAACTGCGTGCAGAGAGGTCCGCTGCGGTACTACAGAGGAACGCGGGCGCCGCCTGGCGGCCAACTGCCCTCTGCGAAGCCCCGTAAGCTCTCCTTCCGGTGCCTTATCTCTTAAACGACGAGGCGAGGTCGTCGGTCGTATTACACGGCGCTCGTAAAAGAGCAGGGCACGCCGAGGTAAATGGCCCGGCCGCGATGGCAGGGGACGCGCCGCACGCCACACATGCACGCGCCACTGGCCGCCCGAGAGAGCCTCCACTCGCCGGGCGCACGCCACCGTCTCCGCCGGGGGCGCTTCGCGGCTGGCACTGGGCAGAGGCTGCACTGCGCTTCCGAGGTTCTTGGAATGACTGTTGTTGCACCGTCCTTACGTTCGTATCGTCATAACTGGGAATGCACTACTGAGGTGGCCGTATGGGCACGTCCCGAAAAGTGCGTTTGGGTAGCTCTCATTTGTACTCAAATGATTCGTGTGAAAAGCTTTTTGTCGAGATTAAGGCCTCACGACTGGAATTAGCAGACTCTGAATGTGTAATGATAGTTGGAGCTAGACCCATAGAGCATTCTATTTCGGGTGTCGTTAGGGCATTAAATATTGAGACCCAAACTGTCATGAGTGTACCGAGAGCACCAACGAAAATTACGCGGTTGAAATGTGTCTACATCTACATCTACATCCATACTCCGCCAGCCACCTGACGGTGTGTGTTACCATCAAACGTTTAGAATAGTACTATCCTTAGGTTTCGCGATAATGCAGTGCTCTCTCTCAGTTATCGTCGCTCACTAAAGAAAAAAAAAAATGGTTCAAATGGCTCTAAACACTATGGGACTTAACATCTGAGGTCATCAGTCCCCCTAGACTTATAACTACTTAAACCTAACTAACATAAGTACACTACCCTCAGACTTCAATAAGAATATAATAATTCCAATCCCAAAGAGAGCTGGTGTTGACAGGTGTGAAAATTACCGAACTATCAGCTTAATAAGTCACAGCTGCAAAATACTAACGCGAATTCTTTACAGGCAAATGGAAAAACTAGTAGAACCCGACCTAGGGGAAGATCAGTTTGGATTCCGTAGAAATATTGGAACACGTGAGGCAATACTGACTCTACGACTTATCTTGGAAACTAGATTAAGGAAAGGCAAACCTACGTTTCTAGCATTTGTAGACTTAGAGAAAGCTTTTGACAATGTTGACTGGAATACTCTCTTTCAAATTCTGAAGGTGGCAGGGCTAAAATACAGCGAGCGGAAGGCTATTTACAATTTGTACAGAAACCAGATGGCACTTATAAGGGTCGAGGGGCACGAAAGGGAGGGAGTGAGACAGGGTTGTAGCCTCTCCCCGATGTTATTCAGTCTGTATATTGAGCAAGCACTGAAGGAAACAAAAGAAAAATTCGGAGTAGGTATTAAAATCCTTGGAGAAGAAATAAAACCTTCAGGTTCACCGATGACATCGTAATTCTGTCAGAGACAGCAAAGGACTTGTAAGAGAAGTTGAACGAAATGGATAGTGTCTTGAAAGGAGGATATAAGATGAACATCAACAAAAGCAAAACGAGGATAATGGAATGTAGTCGAATTGGGTGATGCTGAGCGTATTAGATTAGGAAATGAGACACTTAAATTAGTAAAGGAGTTTTGCTATTTGGGGAGCAAAATAACTGACGATGGTCGAAGTATAGAGGATATAAAATGTAGACTGGCAATGGCAAGGAAAGCATTTCTGAAGAAGGGAAATTTGTTAACATTGAGTATAGATTTAAGTGTCAGGAAGTCGTTTCTGAAAGTATTTGTATGGAGTGTAGCCAAGTATGGAAGTGAAACATGGACGATAAATAGTTTAGACAAGAAGAGAATAGAAGTTTACGAAATGTGGTGCTACAGAAGAATGGATGGGTAGATCACATAACTAATGAGGATGCGTGAATAGGATTGGGGAGAAAAGAAGTTTGTGGCACAACTTGACTAGAAGAAGGGATCGGTTGGTAGGACATGTTCTGAGGCATCAAGGTATCACCAATTTAGTATTGGTGGGCAACGTGGAGGGCACAAATCGTAGAGGGAGACCAAGAGATGAATACACCAAGCAGATTCAGAAGGATGTATGTTGCAGTAGGTACTGGGAGATGAAGAAGCTTGCACAGGATAGAGTAGCATGGAGAGTTGCATCAAACCAGTCTCAGGACTGAAGACCACAACAACAACAACAACAACAAGGACATCACACATATCCATGCCCGAGGCAGGATTCCAACTTGCGGCCGTAGCAGCAGCGCGGTTCCGGACTGAAGCCCCTGGAGCCGCTCTGTCACGGCGGCCGGCGCTCACTATAGAGGTAGTGTAAATGTGACATTTAAAACTTCAACGGCCGCAGGTATTTTCCACTTCAAGAACGCTTGCGCACGCACAAACATGAATGTCATCTGCGCACTTCATCAGACTTCGGTTTTAAACCGGATTTTGTCAATATCATCAAACAATACATTCATTGAACTACATCCAAGATCACAATTAATGAAACGCTCACGAAACCAACTTCGATATTAATCGATCGCTCAAACAAGGCATCTCTCTTTCGGTGACTTTATACGGTCTGGCCACTGAGCACAGTTTGTATCCAGAAGAGCTGCAAGTCTAGAATGCCATTTATGCATTCACTCATCGAATGATAAAAGCCTTAAACGACAATACACCGAAGAGCCAAAGAAGCTGGTACACCTGCTTAATATTGTAAAGGGCCCCCGCGAGCACGCAGAAGTGTCACAACACGATGTGGCATGGACTCGATTAATGTCTGAAGTAGTGCTGCAGGAAACTGACAACATGAATCCTGCACGACTATCCATAAATTCGTAACAGTACGAGAGGGTGGTGATCTCTTCTGAACAGCACGTTGCAAGGCATCCCGCATATCCTCAATAATGTTCGTGTCTGCGGAGATTGGTGATGAGTGAAAGTATTTACTCTCAGAAGAGTGTTCCAGAGCCGTTCGAAAGCAATTCTGGATGTGTGGGTTGTCGCACTGTCCTTCTGGAATTACCCAAGTCCGTCGGAATGCACAATGGACAGGAATGGATGCAGATGATCAGTGATCAGACAGGATGCTTACGTAGTGGGTGTCATCTGTCAAATTCGTATCTAGACGTACCAGGTGTCCCATATGACTCGAACTGCACACGCTCCACACCATTACAGAGATTCCACCACCTTGAACAGTCCCCTGTAGAGTCCATGGATTCACGAGGTTGACTCCGTTCTTGCAGGATCTTTTTCCGGCCGCAGTGATGTCGGCGATTTGATGTTTTACGGTCGTACGAGAAAATCTCAACTCCATCGCTACCTCGGAGGTGCCGTGTCCCATCGATCGTGCGCCGACTCATTTAAATCTCGATAACCTACCATTTTAGCCTGAGCAACCGATCTAACAACTGTGCCAGACACTTGTCTTATATAGGCATTGCCGAGCGCAACGCCGTATTCTGACAGTATTTGAATTTGCTGCCTATACTAGTTTCTTTGGCGCTTCAGTGTATTTTTGTGATCTTACCAAAACGTTTGACTGTGTAGATCATGTTAGTACCTTAGAAAAACTCAAGTTTAGTAGGACTGATTGTTTTACAGACATTAGATTTTAATTATACTTAAAAAACAGAATGCAAAATGTTGTACTGGATAATTCCGACAATGTGAGAAAAGTATAAAATTTTACTGAGTGGAAAAAAAAATTAAATCGAGTCCCACGGTGTTGAATTTTGGGGCCACCTATATTCCTTATCTATGAGAATGACCTTCCATTTAACACTCAACCAGCAAAATTGGTACCTTTTGCACACGATACTAGTGTTATAGTAAAACACACTAAAGGGAAATGTATTTGATATTTTCCAAAGATTTATCAAGTGGTTCTCTGAAAGATGACTCTCCCCACATTTTGGGAAAAACGCACTACTTTCATAAAATTACCAAAAATGCAGCAACTAGTCGCAAAATCATATTTTTATTTATTCTCGTTTGCACTCTGCTTAAGACAGTATTACTAGTCAGGGCACATATTCGTTGAAAGCACCGATGATGGCTGTTAATCAGTTGAAATCGATTTGCAAAAGTGAATAAATAAGAAGTATGATTTTGCGACTGGTTGCTGCATATTTGGTAATTTTATGGTTTACGGTCGCTGCGCAACTTAGGAACTACATGGAGCCCACCATTCACACTACTTTCAGTTCTGTACGACAAATGATGTAGCATATGAGAAGCGGTAAATGAGTAGCATACAATGCTCCAAATTTTCGGGTGTGGATATTGATGAAATCTTGAATTCCGAGGTGCCATATTACTGAGATTCTCAAACAATTAAGTTGAGCTACTTAAGCTCTTCGTATAATTGCTAATCTTTGAAAAAAAAAAAACATATCAAGCACCGACATATTTTGCATATTTCCCCTCAATAATGTCTTAAAATAGTTTTGATGCAACTCACCACTTAGAAAGAAAGTACTTATTGCACAAAAGCGAGTAGTAAGAAAAGCAGCAGACTAGTAGCTTATTTGGAAACTGATTACAGGTCCGAAGGTTAATCAGAGACAAGTCATGAAATCTAACGACTAGTGCATAGGCTGTCATAAATGATTATCAAAGCAGCTTTATTTAAAATTTAAATTATTGTATGTGTCCCTCATTAATAAACGTAAGATTAATGGATAGATATAGTAAACCCATATGGGTACCCCACGAACAAACTCAAACGGTGCCGGAGCGTACATAAAGTACAAGAATAATTTCTCCTGCATCCAGTATCATTCGAGAATAGTACGCGGAAAAAAGGTTGTCGCCATCCTGTACTCTTTCGCTACTTTCTCTGCTTCACCACAATGAGCTAAGATATTAGAATCATCTGCTTAAAAGTATGTCGGTCCACATTTGGAACGTAAGACAGCAGTATTTTCTTTGAGGTGTGGGCTCGACTACTGCTTGGTAGGCTTCTGGAGACATATCTCACCATATGTCGACGCATATCCCGTAAACTACATAACGATGGTTTGTGGGCACCGAACTGGCGTCCGATAGTGTCCTGAATGTGTTCCATCGGGATCAGATCAGGCGAATTAGACGGCCGAGACATCGGCTGTAAAATGCAGTCGCCTTCAGGAAATATGTCGAGCATAAATGGAAAGGGTGGTTCTCAATAATGATCGCAGTTTTCATGATGCTTTCTTTTACTAACATGGCCCCATGAAAGTCCTGTTGAATGTTGTTCCAGGTGAATTACTTAACCCACCGGAATTCGTCCGTGGTGTGGTATATGTTACCAGTAGATGTATTCCTGGTTTAAGACGTACTTCAGCACGACTTCCTACCTGGTATAAGAAGAAAGCTGATCCACTGTCCAATCTCGATGATCCTGTTCCCAGTGCAACCGTAATTGATGTCGTCGTTGAGTCAAAATAGGAAGACGTAGGAGTCTTCCACTAGAAACGTCCAAGTTCAACATTGTATAATTGAACAGCGTGCTCCGAAACCCTTGTGCTGCACCAGAACTTTACTCGGTGCTCCTCCTATCCAACCATACAGAGAGTCAAGTCTTCAATAACGTCCTGTGAATAGGCGAAGATGTAATCCACCTTGACAGGTACTAATGGTTTCACCATCTTTCAGCCATTTTCGATGCTAAAGCGAGCAGTCGACTAGCTTCACCGTTTCGTTCCCAGGCGCCGGGAAATAATAGCTTCACCTTTTGTTAAAGTCACTGAATTTCCATAGCGAAACCAGTGGCATTCAGTCTCGTGGTGCGCAATGGTCGCATTGGTTTCATTCGTGAGTGCACGGTGGAGAAAGTATTACGCGACCACGACATTATTGCACTTCGCCTCCTGCGGCAGTCGTCGGAAATAAATGGGGACATTACAGTTAATAAATACGGTCGTGACTAAGGAAAACGCATCGCACTGTGAATGATTTCCAGACAGATATTAAATGTTTGAGCCTGTCTTCGTGAAATATCCCATAAAAACACACAATAAGCTCACCGAAACGCCCTCAATCCCAGGGGCGATAATATTGTGGTCGACAAATAACATGTTTCGTGAATGTTTTTATGGCGTGGACTCTCGGAGTCAGAACGGCAAGGCGCTGCAGAACGAACAGCTCCTCCCCTGTAGCGACTCACGTTTCTCAACTCTGCTGAAAGCCTGTTGAAAATGAAGGCTGTTCATCAGTGCACACATTTCTGTAGAATGCTTAACGAAGTATTATCCAAACACATATCGTTTTTCCGTCTAGTGTTCACTGAATCAATGTGGCAGTTTCTTCTGAATGGGTCATTAGAAGAAACATCAAATACCATAATTGATTAGATATCAGGGGTGGCAAATTGGGAATCCCGAGACCTGAACCACGACCTACACGAGTCCTGTGAACTGACACAGCAGGCAGCCTGACTGCCTTATTCCTGGACTAAGTATATCCTGAGTGAAATCAGGGAATTGCCAAAGAATTTACACGAGAGGCGAAACAGGTCATGCCTGGGATTTAGGCAGCCCATATTGCCGATGTGTGTGTCGTGAGCACTGATAATCCGGCGAATGTCCCAATCCTGAAACAATACACCGAAGCTCCAAAGAAACTGGCATGGGCATGCGTATTGAAAAACAGAGATATGTAAACAATAAGAATAGGGCGCTGCGATCAGCAAACACCTATATAAGACAAGATGTGTCTGGCGCCATTGTTAGATCGGTTACGGCTGCGGCAATAGCAGATTATGGTTCAAATGGCTCAGAGCGCTATGGGATTTAACATCTGAGGTCATCAGTCCCCTAGACTTCGAACTACTTAAACCTAACTAACCTAAGGACATCACGCACATCCATGCTCGAGGCAGGATTCGAACCTCCGACCGTAGCAGCTGCGCTGTTCCGGACTGAAGCGCCTAGAACCGCTCCGCCACCGCGGCCGGCAATAGCAGATTATCAAGATTTAAGTCAGTTTGAACGTGGTGTTATAGTCTGCGCACGAGCGATGGGACACAGCATCTCTGAGGTAGCAATGAAGTGGGTATTTTCCCGTACGACCGTTTCGCAAGTGTACCGTGAATATCTCCGACAGCGTTGCCTCCGGAAAAAAATCCTGCAAGCACGGGACCAACGACGACTGAAGAGAATCGTTCAACGTGACAGAAGTGCAACCCTTCCGAAAATTGCTCCAGATTTCAGTGCTGGGTCATTAACAAGTGTCAGTGTGCGAACCATTCAACGAAACATCGTCGTTCGGAGCCGAAGGCCCACTTGTGTACCCTTGATGACTCTACAACCCAAAGCTTTACGTCTCGCCTGGGCCCGCCAACACCGACATTCGACACTTAATGAATGGAAACACGTTGCCTGGTCGAACGAGTCTCGTTTCAAATTGTATCAAGCGGATGGACGTGTATGGGTACGGAGACAGCCTTATGAATCCATGGACCATGCATGTCAACAGAGGGACTGTTCAAGCTGGTGGAGGCTCTTTGATGGTGTGGGCGGTGTGCAGTTGGAGTGATATGGGAACCCTGATATGTCTGGATACGACACTGACAGGTCACACGTACATAAGGATCCTGTCTGATCGCCTGCATCCATTCATGTCCATTGTGCATTCTGACGGACTTGGGAAATTCCAGCAGGACAACGCGACATCTTACACGTCCATAGTTCCTACAGAGCGGCTCCAGGAACACTCTTCTAAGTTTAAACACTTCCGATTGCCACCAAACTCCCCAGATCTGAACATTTTTGAGCATATCTGAGATGCCTTGCAACGTGCTGTTTAGAAGGGATCTTCACTCCGTCTTACTCTTACGGATTTATGGACAGCCCTGCAGGACATGGCGTCAGTCCCCTCCAGCACACCGTGTTCCCTCCACCACATCATGTTGCGGCACTTCTGCGTGCTCGTGCGTACACTAAACGATATTAGGCAGGTGTACCTCTTTCTTTGGCTCTTGAGTATGGGTATGCATGGATAAAACTCCATTGCTTTTTTACCTATGATAGTAAGGGTATCATGGAACGGTGCAGCAGATAAATGAACGACATACATTTCATATACGTCAATGGAATGTGAAATGTATAAGTTGTTGCCATTGATGGGTGGCACATATTTTTAGCACATCGTACGACTCTTTTAAACTGATCGTATTCAAAACAACGTAATTAAAATTCTAATATTTGGCACCATTTTAGTTTTTCGCACTAACACCGTCTAAAAGGATATTAATTAACTATGTGTGTTCAGAACATGAATGCAACTAAAAGTTGGTTGCATGTGCAGCTCAGTGAGTCAACATACACCGAGGTGACTAAAGTCATGGGATACCTACTAACATCGTGTGGGACCTCATTGTCGTGTCGTATTGCAGCAGCCCGACGTGGCATGGACCCAGAAAATCGTTGGAAGTCCGCTGCACAAATATTGAGCCATACAGACACTATAGCCGTGAATATCAGCGAAAATGCTTTGGGTGCGTGATCTTCTGCACGAACTGACCCCACTATTATGCCCCATAAATGTTCTATTGGATTCGTGTCGGGTTATCAGGGTGGCTGAATCATTCGCTCGAATTGTCCAGAATGTTCTTCCATCCAACCGTGAACAATTTTGGCCCAGTGACATGGCGCATTGTTATCCATAAAAATTCCATCGTTGTTTGGGAACATGACGTTTATGAATGACTTCAAGTAGCCCAACATAATCATTTCCAGTTAATGATTGGTTCAGAAAGACCAAAGTACCTAGTTTATTTCATGTCAACACAGCCCACACCATTGCGGTGACACCACCAGCTCGCACAATTGCTTGTTGATAACTTGAGTTCATGGTTTAGTGGGGTCTGCGTCACACTCGAACCATACCAGTAGCTCTTACCATCTGAAATGGGGATAGTCTGACCAGGCAACGGTTTTCCAGTCACCTGGCGTCCTACCGATGTGGTCCGAGCCCAGGAGAGGCGCTGAAGACAACGTCGTGCTGTTAGCAAAGGCATTCGCGTCGATCGTCTGCTGCCACAGCCCATCAACCCAAATTTCGGTGCAGTGTACGTCCCACGTTGAATTCTGTGGTTATGATACGCAGTGTTGCTTGTCTGTTACCACTGACAGCACTACGCAAACTCCGCTGGCCTCCATCGTCAAGCGAAGGCCGTCGACCAATGCATTGTCCGTCGTGAGATGTGAAGCCCAAAATGTGGTATTCTCGCCACACCCTTGACACTGTGGATCTCGAAATATTGAATTTTCTAATGACTCCAGAAATGGAATGTCCCCTGAGTCTAGGTCCAACTAGCATTACTTGTACAAAATCTGTTAATTCGCGTCGTGCGGCCACAATAACGTCGTAAATCTTTTCACATGAATCGCCTGAGTACTTTTATATCTTGTGTATGCGATACTGTTGACATCTGTATATGTGCATACCGTCATCTCACCTCAATGTAAGCTGCCGGAATACTATCTCACACGGTACGAATGGCAGTTGGATTGATTCCCTAAGTCCCAAGATACAACATATTTTCTTTCGAACTACACTGCCTTTTAAGTATTGCAACGCGAGAAGTTTCGCAAATAAAGAAATTTTGCTCATTGTGGATACAAAACATTGCAGGAAGATTACAGTATTAAATTTCTTTATCCTCCGCGGGTATAAACGGTGGCTCTGTTAGAACACAGAGCTGCTCCTCTTGGCAGCAACAATGTCTCTTACCTGGCTTGGCTTGCAGTCCAACGGATCTTGGATGACATTCCATGCTACTGCCCATGTACGCCAGAATGTATTAATTAGCATTAACGCTTGTCGAGCACTGGTCCGTCAATCTCCAGCCAGCTCATGACACGAAGATTTAAATCGGTTTGAGATCTGGCGACCACAATCACCAGGGCAGCATAAGAACAACTTCTTTTCTGAGTAGGTGAGGGCAGCACAGGAAATCTGCGATTAAGTATCTTTTTGAAAGATGTCAGTGAGATCATGAAGCTAGCATAGGTCACAGACTCTTAACAGATCAGAAATGTAACACCTGCTGTTTAAATTACCGGCTAAGGAACCGCAGGTGACCGTGTTTTGTAACTAACATCGCTCCATACCACACGTCAGGTGCTGGACGTAACGATCACTAGGGCAATCTGTTAACATTCGTTCCCTCCAAGATCTCCACATACGGATACGGCCTTCTTGATGCTGTATGCAGAACTGGGACTCATTTGAAGAGGGGATGTGGTACCACTACATTGCAAAGTGTTGACGCTCGGCACACCACTGTCGATGTAACTCTCTCTGCTGCCGCGTCAAGGAATGCCACAACAATGGTCTTCACGCTGACGACCTGTGATGTTCCAGAAGTAGTCGCACTTTCCTTGTGGATACGTGTCTTTCATACTGTTTCCTGATTCAATGCCCGCGACTTGGCTGTTGATCCTTCTCGGCGAGTCGAGTACTGTGACTGTCCCCTCCGGCACTAGTCGCGTGGGACCGCTGGCATCATGCTTGGCTATAAATATGAGCTCCTGCATAGATTCCATATTCATATGCTGTTTGTACGATCCCGACCAACGCCTGTAGAAATACAGTGGAATGATAAATTACTATCTCGGAAGGACCATTGGTCCTGTCGTGTTCAGACAGATGCTGGTAGATTTCTCCTTCGTATATGTTGCAAAATAGGATCTACTCGCACACATACATCGTTGAAATGCGATTTCTAAATGAGAAATGAGCTGCCTAATATTCTCTTACGTTCGAGGTTACTCCCACAGCGTCTGTGCGCTTGTGCTGAAGCGTAGTAGACTTCATGAACATCTGTAGCCTTTTGCATACCAACTTCAGAACGCTTTATTTTAGTGGCCAGCAGCGTACATAAATACATGAAGTCTACGCGTTAACTCTACTGTGTCCTAAGCAAATGTGCCTTCTAAAAGCCGGCCGCTGTGGCCCAGCTGTTCTAGGCGCTTCACTCCAGAACGGCGCTGCTGCTACGGTCGCAGGTTCGAATCCAGCCTCGGGCGTGGATGTGTGTGATGTCCTTAGGCTAGTTAGATTTAAGTAGTTGTAAGTCCCATAGTACTTAGAGCCATTTGAACCATTTTTTTTTTTTTTTTTTTTTTGCTTTCTGAAAGTCTGGCTGTATTTCAGTTTTCCTAGATTTGTCATATGTGGTTTCCAGTTAATTCTGGAGAAAGAGGTTCACAAATTAAATAAATCAAGCGTTAGTGCACCTCAGACCCTTATGCAAGCAGTTATTCGGCTTGTCACTGATTGGTAGAGGTGTTGCGTGTCCCCCAAATTAATATCGCGGCAAATTATGTGCAATTGGCGTGTTAGATCATCAACATCGCGAATGCTCCTAACTTTCTCAACTGGAGAGAGATTCAGCCATCTTGATGACCAAAATAGGGTTTGACAAACAAGTGCGGGCGGGCTTTTTCTTTCTGAAATATAAGCCCAGCATGGTTTGTCATGAAAGACAACAAGACGGGGCTAGAATACGGTCTACGTGAACCTGCGCTGCGAGAATGCTGTGCGTGACAGCCAAAGGAGTCCTGCTATGAAATGAGCTGCCACCCCAGGCCATCGCGCCGTAAGGCAAGCAACAGTCAGGCTGATATCCCACCGCCGTCAGATGTGTCTCCAGACACCTCTTCACTGGTTCAAAAAATGCTTCAAATGGCTCTGAGCACTGTAGGACTTCACTTCTGAGGTCATCAGTCCCCTAGAACTTAGAACTGCTTAAACCTAACTAACCTAATGACATCACACACATCCATGCCCGAGGCAGGATTCGAACCTGCGACCGTAGCGGACGCGCGATTCCAGACTGTAGCGCCTAGAACCGCTCGGCCACCCTGGTCATCGGGTCTCATTTCGAGGCGAGACTCATCACTGAAGACAATATCGTTCGAGTCATTGAGATTCCATGCTGAATATTCTCGACAATATTGCAAACGGATTTGTTGGTGTACAGAGGTCAATGGTAGTTGGCGTAAGGGGCGCCGTGAGTTCGGTCCCATTTCTGTGAGCTTCCTATTAATGTTATCGACGTACCAATTGCATTTCAGGTCCATGATATTATAGATTCCGGGGTTGTGAGTGCCACTCCGACGATTCAATGCTGACTTTCAGTCTACTCCAGATCGATTACTTCCTTCTTCACGCTGTGTTCCTGCCAGAATCCTCTAACAGTTCCGATTCACCGATAGCTCCAACCGGCTACTTTCATTGCAACTACACATCCTCTATGAAATGCTGACATCCGCGTATACTGTTCATGCGACTGTCTGTGAGGCATAATTACTGACGTACTGACTACACAGAATGAAATTCCCGAAGACTTCATGCTCTGGTATTGGCATATGTCCTGTTTACTATCTTGTCAGTTGCGCAGTTAAATTGCACCGCAACGTCACTCATCAATTGGCCGCCAAATTTCACCTTTTTTTTCATTTTCAGTCAATATCCGTATGCCTATCAGTTTGTGACCAATTTCCATAACTTGGTAGTGGGGCGTCACTTTTTTTTTTCTTAGAGTGTATTTCGATTTCTCGTGATGGCAGAGATAGTCTGACTGTGGAAGAAATGCTGATGGCATAAGGATCTGGCTTTGTAAATAGTACAGCATTAAATCCCAAACCTCTCCGTCGAATCTGATGGACAGAGGGCATATGACGCAACTGAAAGTGGTCTATGTATTGAATAGATATGCTGAGCCCTGAACATAACAAGTCTGTACTGTCATCACCAGAAATGTTACAGTGTGCCGAAAGTTGTCTGAGAATGTGAAGCAAACTGCCTATCGGCTTCTGTCTCGTGTTCTTCAGCCTATGTTCTTCTGATGATTTTACTGACGTTTCGCCAGCACAAGTGGCTGGCATTGTCATTGCCTCACTCTCTATTGCCGGTGGTGAACAAGTGGCCACGAAAGCCTTAACAACTTTGTAACGTGAAGCAAATCACGGACAACGAAATCTTGAACAAAATTTGAACGATACAGGCGCTTGCTGTCGTACTTCTGAACTGTTCCTAAACATTCGTGAAAGAATGAATCTCAAATGTATTGACCCATTGAAATTCATGACCAATTTCATACTGGTCATCTATACGTGACCGTTATCTCCACAATATTGGCAAAAGACGATTAAAAAGATGCGGATGGGAAGAGGTCGTTACACTAAGGCATCCTTTATCACTATTTTCTCAAAACAGTGGTGCTAGGGAAAAATGAACTCAGTAGATGTTGGCTTTCTTCATACTTTAGCAAGTTCTTATCCTACAAATAACATCACCACCCAAACTGCGCATTGACAATTGCTAAGGTTCGGAGAACAAAAGGAATCACGTAACAAGCGACAATTACTTCCCTGTTTACTTGGGTTGTACAGCGTACATCGTCATAAACAGCAATATTGTCCTCTCCTAGACCTTTCCATCACAGGCAAGCATATTCATCTATGCTGTTTCTACGTGTTTTACCATGTCAACTATCCAAGTTCCTCGGGTATCGTCCTGGTCAGTTATTACCTCTAGTCCAAATGTCCCAGGTGTGCTGCTACACAAGGATGTTGAAAAGTAGCTGACCTAATATAAGAAATGAGACATATCTCTACAGACCTGCTAGGAGAGGAATATATGGAAACCCTTGACAAGAAGAAGGAACAGGATGATAGAACATTTGTTAGGACATCAAGGAATAACTTCCATGATTATTGAGGGAGCTGTACAGGGCAAAAAACTTTAGGGGAAGACAGTGATTGTATCATAAACAACAAATAATTGAGAACATTGGGTGCAAGTGCTACTCTGAGATGAAGAGGTTGGCAACATAGAGGAATTCATGGTGGTCCACATCGAATGAGTCAGAAGACTGAAGGTGAAAAAGTGGAAGACCTTCCTTTGTCGGACCTCCTGGCTACAGGCCCCTCCCACTTCTGTTTGTTTCATTACGGTCGTAATAATGTCTTCCACTTTAGGGTGTTCCCTAATTCATTTGTTTGTTTCCCTGGTCTGCTAGTAAATCTCAATATGGGTTATTACCTGTTGACCTAAATATATAAAACATCTCCAACTGTAGCGACTTGAGTGTTTCTGTGACGCTCCCTAACTGGTTGAACAAAGCTGTGACGGACGAAACACTTACTTCGATTTTCTCTCCAGCAATTATGTTAATCCGATTTGCTTCGGCTCCTATTCCGCCGATCAAGTTTCAAATATAATTGTAACAAGAGTTTTGTAGAAACCTCGGTCGTGCTTCACTTAAGACGCCATTAGAATCCTTCCAATGAGCCTTAGTCCTTCGACTTCTCCCACACTAATTTATGAGCTAGCCAAAGATAATTACCATTTGAGATGGTAGTTTGTCAAACATCGAGTCTGTTATCAAGAACTTTCCACCGGAATGAAACAGCTCATGAAAGGATCAGAAGCTCAATAAATGTTCCTTCTCATCTTACGCATATTAAGAGGACAAGCATAAGATGCGCATGGGGATCAAACTCTGAAGCTGAAGATTGGCTAGTATCAAACAACAAACATCCATGGTTCAGAAGTTTAATGAGTTCGTATGTATACTCACATATTACTGAATATATTTAAAACATTCGGGCCAGTGTGAATCATAACAGAATTTCTTAACACCGTAACATTATTTAGTTAATATGTCAAAAATAAATGACAATGTTCCTGTAGTAGACTATCCTCTACACATCTTTCGTAGTTATCGCCTCAGACATCTACCACGTGACTCAAAATAACAACAGCAACAGGAGAGAGAGATACAATATCTTCAAACAATTAGATCTTTCAATATAGCTATTGACCAACCCTAGTATTTAACACTTAGGAAGTACTTTCATTGTCTCACCTACATTTCCCGAAAATCTGATGGAAATTTCGAAACAGAATGGTTGTCATATGTATAAACCAGAAAAATACCAGGCGTCCAATGACCAGCAAGTCAGTACGCAGCGTATCGATGCATTGCTGTGTCTCCCGTCACTGGTATTGATAATGAAGTATTAGCATTGGATTATTTTGCCGATGTCATCTAGGAAGCGATTCTTCCGAACAATTTACATTCTGTTGACGGAAACACCCTTTTGCAGCATTCATAAATGTAGGGAAAGCAGCACACTGTTTACTGATATTATTCTGCAGGAATGTTTAGCTTTAATAACAGATGAATTTTCCACGACTGAGGTTGCAAATATTTATCAATGCAGTTAGTAAACAGGTAACTGGATAATGTTTAAGTAAAAATTCGAAACACAAAGCAGATAACGGCTAATGGCATAGCAGCAATTTTCCGTCGCAGCTGAGGATAATCGGATCGCACGGAAATGGTAGGGGAACTGCAACAGTGATATGGCACGACTTCTCATCTCAACCCACAGTCTGGTTGTTTCTGCTACGTAACGTTCCTTATAACTGGTACTGGATAACATCCGATGAAAGTTGATTTAATAGAGCCTGATATGAGGCAACAATTTATTAGTTAATACCAGAAGTACTTAACACTCATTTACAACACATCACAAGGTGTCCCTAAACCTAAGAGGTAAGTACTGATGAAAAAGAAGCAAACAACGTAAAGATTTTGCAAACAGATTCACATATCGTTATGTAAGCTTTGATAATTTTTTTTAAATCCGAAAATGAGGGCAGTGCTCACCATATATCGTATGCCACTCTTCAAGGAATGAGTGTGGAAAAATATCGTATTTCTCGGCTTCGGGTCACGCATATATTATCATGACAGGTATTATTAGTAAGTCTTCATCGGATTTTAGAACAGATTACACATTTTGGGAAGCAACCGCGAATAAAAGCTGTTACATGGCAGCCCGAATGATACAAGATTGATTTTCCGCTCAAACTGAAATGAAATACACTGCTTGGAAAAAGTGAAACATCCAGAAGACATGGTCGGACGTACATGTAAGGTGCACACCATCTGCGTGTATGTAAATGACTTAGAGTTGCGATAATTCTGTATGATATGTAGAACAGCCACCAGAATAGTAATTAAATGCAGGAATAAAATGTTATTAGAACCAGTTGGGACGACTCTAAGTGGAACACGTCCGTTGATTATGCAACGGTCGCGTAGCCAGTGTGAACACTCGGAAGAACTTAAGCACAAACAGAAGGCTTATTGCCTCACAGCGTGCGAGAGAGGACAGGAAGAACCCCTGATTCAGCCCTTAGACAAGAGTACAGAGTAGACACTACGTTCCACTGCAACGAGACTACAAGTAGTAATTCGGCCTAGGGATGACACATGAACGTCTTTCCGGATGCAAACCTTGTGTAAAGTAACACTCTAAATCCCAGCCAAGAGCACTGAGGGGCTCAGAAAACGGTAGCACATTCAGTCACCCGTATGAGAGGAATCGCGTCATTGATTCTCACCTTGTTTTCTCTTACTCTCGGATGTAGGGCGCTGCTTCTGCATCACTGATACCAATGGAAAGTCGGCTCTAGTAGCCCTGGTGAATACAACTGTCTCCAGCTGCCTAGTGCTAGGAGTCCACTGCTACGAATCTGCAGTCGCCTGGTTCTGGAGGGAACTTCGACTGTGGGAGCTGCACTTCTGCCGGTCACAATGGAAACTGAAGATGACGCCAAGGCCGTGAATCAAGAACCGACCTGCCGGTCTATGAGCTGACCAGCGTAGGAGCAGAGCGCCTGTGCCCCCACTCCTGGACAGTACAAGTACCGCCTTACTGGCTGTGTGCTGTTCGCTCTTCCACCTTCAAGCCATTTCGCAACTGAAACCAGGGGCATACCGATTTCTGGGGACGACACCAATCGCAGCATCAGGCAAAGAGAATGCAGAGGCTCCAAGAGACGTCCATAGCTAGGCCATGGTGCAGAGATGCACCCTCTGACAATCGCGCCCCTCCTATAATCGCGTCGGCAAATTCATCACCGGACTTTGATGCGCTACTCCGTGCAACGAAGGCTCAGCACAGCCTCCGCTAGACAGCGCCGGGAAGAAGATAGAGTCAATGTAAAACTCTTTTTAGTAAATCTTTATGAACTGAACGATCTCTCCCTAGTATCACTGCGCCCCACAGGATTCCATCACCACACCACCGCCCATCTATCCTACACTGTTGTAGGTGACCGCATCTGGTAGGCTCCCGCAAATTTGGTGTCATAAAGTAGTCTTCTGCTACCCTGAGATGCCGACCGCTGTGGCCGAGCGGTTCTAGCTGCTTCAGTACTGAACCGCGCTACTGCTACGGTCGCAGGTTCGAAACCTGCCTCGGGCATGGATGTGTATGATGTACTTAGGTTAGTTAGGTTTAAGTAGTTCTAAGTCTAGGGGACTGACGACCTCAGATATTAAGTCCCATAGTGCTTACAACCATTTGAACGATTTTTTGCTGCCCTGTCTCCTCCAATGTATACAATGACTAAAGAACGCAACACCAAGAAGTTATTAATGAAGAGTAACGAAATTACGGGAATATATTTGTCAAGGTAACATATGCAAGCGATTAACATTATAAGATGTAAGCACGAGGTATGTCACTGCAAATGTAAAATTCTGGTACATTAATAAATGGTGTAACCGCAAGAGTGTCGAATGCAAGCATGCATTGTCCTGTTCAGGTGCCGGATGTCAGTTTGTGGGATGGGGTTCCATGCCTGCTGCACTTGGTCGGTCAAAACGGGGATGGTTAATGCTGGTTGCCGATGATGCTGGGGTTACGCGTTCGATGATGTCCAAAGTGTAGGCGATAGCAGACAGAACTGGTGACAGAATAGCCCAAGCCAACACATAGACACTCTGTAGAGCATGTTAGGTTACAACAGCGACATGTGGGCTTGCGTTATCTTGTTGGAAAACATCCCTGGAACGCTGTTCATTAATGACAGCACAACTGTTTGAGCAATCACATTGTGACAGAACACATCAAGCCAACATGTAGACACTCTGTAGAGCATGTTAGGTTACAATAGCGACATGTGGGCGTGCGTTATCTTGTTAGAAAACAACGCTGGAATGCTGTACATTAATGACAGCACAACAGGTTGCATTATCAGGTTGATGTACGAATTTGCAGTCACATTGTGTGGGATAATAACGAGAGTGCTCCTGCTATCATACGAAATCACAATCCAGGTCATAGCTCCAGGTGCACGTCCAGTGTGTCTATCACGCAGTCAGGTCGGTTGCAGGCCCTCAACTAACCTACTTTTTAAGCAACAAGTAGCTATCACTGGCACCGAGGCAGAACCAGCTGTCACCAGAAAACGCAACAGACCTTCACTTTGCCGTCCGATGAACTGTCGCTTGGCTCCATTGATGGCGCAAACGATGTTGATTTCCGATGAGTGGAATGTAGGGTACAGGGCTTCTGGTTCCGGAGCTGTCCTTGAAGAAACCAGTTTCTAACAGTTCGGTTTGTCAGGGTGGTTCAAATTGCTGCTCAAATTGCAGCTGGAGATGCAGTACGATGCGCCAGAGCCATACACCGAACCCGAAAGTCTTTCTTCTCGGTGGCTGACGGTCTTATTGCGACCGCCCGTTCTCGTGACCACCTCATCCAGCAGTCATACATAGGGGCTACATTTCTGCCACGATTTTTTGCAATATCGCAGAAGGAACATCCAGCTTCTTGTAGTCCAATTACACGACCTAGTTAAAACTGAGTGAGGTGTTGATGATGGCGTCTTCATCGTCTTAAAGGCATTCTTGACCAACTTCAACTCTCCACGTTCAACCTCTAAGGAAAAACTAATGCTCACGAACGTTACAGCAAACCCGATTTGTATTCTCATCACGGCGTCACTCTCGTGCAAGTGGCGCGAAATTTTAATAGACACCACCCTTCAGAAGTAGAAATACGCTAACCAACTTTCGTTTATGTCACACAAACTCCTTTTTGCTGGTGCTATTTTCAATTTTCGTCAGTATATTTACATGTATATTAGAAGTAAATCATCCAATTCCTTTTCAATGAAAATATGCAGTTAGTCACCTCAAACGTTTTACAAGAATCACAGCAAAACTAAATCTGTATAACCGGACAGGGACATGAACTGCCTTTCTTCAGATTGCAAGTCCGGTGTCTTACCACTGCGCCATCTCGTTCGACGTAACGACTACAGGCAGTGGCTAAGTGGTGCACACGTTTAAGTTTGTAGCTCTTAAACAGAGCTCACAGCAATCAGATGCGTTAATGATGATTAGATCACAAGCTTTTCGAATGCGCGCAAAAGAACTGTGATAACTTATGACGTAGAGATTTCTTCAGCAAAAGTAAAAATAACTTAAAAATTATGTAAAACTTTTCACTTTATTCGATCAACAACGGAATGTAGCAATAGCGGCCATCATGGTCATTAATCCTCATGAAACCTTACCCAGCTTTCCAACTACATGCCAAGGATGAGTCTGAAAAGGGGCTGTGTGTGCATACCCCAGTGAGCGGGGTTCAAGCTTAGTACCCAAGTTCCTCTGGTTTGATATCTCTAGATCAATTTAGGAAAAAAGATTGTTGTGTAAGTAGGCTGTTTAGGTTGTTATGTTGGTTACGCCACGTAGTGCTCTGTATGAAAATCGCTGACTATGCTGTGTGCGTTATGTGGCTGGTTGGACTCATTCTTGGAATATTCGCTTGTGTAGTGTTGGACAGTTGGATGTGAACAGCGCGTAGCGTTGTGCAGTTGAAGGTGAGCCACCAGCAGTGGTGGATGTGAAGAGAGATATGCCAGAGTTGTGAGAGGTTGCTATAAACGGACGATCTGGACGTGTGTCTGCCAGGAAAAGGAAAATTGTAAAGATGGATATAATGAATTGATAGATATATATATATGATGACTTTTGAACACTATTAAGGTAAATAAGTTGTTGGTTCTCATCAAAATCTTTCATTCGCTAACTATGCCTGTCCGTAGTTGGTGCCTTCAGTAGTTTGAATCTTTTATTTAGCTGGCAGTATTGGCGCTCGCTGTATTGCAGTAGTTTGAGTAACGAAGAGTTTTGTGAGGTAAGTGATTCATGAAAGGTATAGGTTATGGTCAGTCAGGGCCATTCTTTTGTAGGGATTTCTGCGTTGCGCTAAAAATATTGTGGGTCAGTTTAGTGATGATGAGAATAGGTAAAGAGAAAACTGATTGAGCACCTTGAGTTTTGCTCAGCTGTTTGAAAATCAAATAACGTAGAAGTTTACCAGCACAGTCATTCATAATTTTTCTAATGGGAGGTTTCAGATGTCACTTGTCAAATGGTGAATGGTTACTATTTGGCTGAAGCGAAGACTACCTAAAATAAATTTTTTATCCAAAGTATTTTGGTCAGTTCCTATTCACCATTACATTTGACTGTCGCGGTCATACTTTCACTATTGTAATTGGATTAAACGTAGAAATGAAACGTAGCTCTTTATTCAGGGGAGAATAATTCATAACAAATGTAGCACGCAAACTGACAAAAGTTTAGCAACAGCACTAACATTTTAGGCGAGAAAGTTAACCATGCAATTACTTCTCATCAACTGTTTATCAGATAAACTGCTTGCAATGAGTTTCGACCTTTATACTTTTATTTTTCAGAAAATTTTCAACATGATTAGTTAATTTATATATTAATAACACTGATTTACGCATCAAAATTTGCAAATTAATAACTTAGTCTCCAACATGCATGTGTAATTGTCATTTCGAGGAGTAGCGTCTTTGATTACAAATCAAAACGTTCTCGGTCCCAGGATAGAACTCTGCAACAGCTTAAATTTTGAATAAAAATCATCAGCAATGACTGATGAAGTCCTCTGGCTTAAGAAAGCACCCTCATTCAGCCAACGGTCTGGTCATAGAGCGAAAAGATGCTCAGTACACTGTCGTGCTCTTGGGGTGGGAAACTGCCCTAAAAGGAGGAAGAATCATCAATAATCAATGTCATGAGGATGCCGGAGGCAACGGAAAACACAGCTTTAAAGACACATAATCTGTATCCACAGGACATGTGACCTGTAACTGAAAAAGTGACGAAATCCCATGATGATCTGTCCATTGGGAATAAATCCCGGAATAGTCCCCCATTCGGATCTCCGCGAGAGGACTGCCAAAGTGGTGGTGACCATGACAGAAAATATGGAATAACCGACAAAGGGGTAACATTCTACAAGCCGCAGCATGGAATGTCAGAAGTTTGAAAGTAGTGGGAAAGCTGGAAAAGTTGACAAAAGGAAATGCAAAGTGCTGTGCTCAGTTTAGATATAGTGGTGGTTAGGCTAGTAAAATGGAAAGGAGGTAAGGATTTCTGGTCAAACGAATATGGGGTATAATCAACACCACCAGTAAATGGTACAACGGCAGTGGGATTCGTATGAACAGGAAACTAGGGCAGAGAATGAACTGCTGTGAACAGTTCGCTGATAGGTTTGTCATCAGATTGGACGGCAAGCCAACGCCGACAACGATAGATAAGGTATGCCTGCCAACTTCACATCTGAAGATGAAGAGATACAGAAATTATATGAGGATACAGAACGGCTAATTCAGTACGTAAAGGGACATGAAACTCTAATAGTCATCGGTGATTGGAATGCGGTTGGAGGGGAAGAAATAGAAGAAGGGGTTACAGGAGAGAGAGGGAAAAGACTAATTCAGTTCTGTAATAAATTTCAGCTAGTAATAGCGAATAGTCTGTTCAAGAATCACGAAAGGAGAAGGTATACCTAGAAAAGGCCGGAAGATTCGAGAAGATTTCAGTTAGATTACATCATGGTCAGGCAGAGATTCCGAAATCATATACTGGATTGTAAGATGGTGGTGCTGGGTAGTGTTTAACGTCCCGTCACAACGAGGTCATTAGAGACGGAGCGCAAGCTCGGGTTAGAGAAGGATTGGGAAGGAAATCGGCCGTGCCCTTTCAAAGGAACCATCCCGGCATTTGCCTGAAACGATTTAGGGAAATCACGGAAAACCTAAATTAAGGATGGCCGGAGAAGGGATTGAACCGTCGTCCTCCCGAATGCGAGTCCAGTGTGCTAACCACTGCGCCACCTCGCTCGGTGGATTGTAAGACTTATCCAGCAACAGATACAGGCTCAGATCACAATTCAGTAATGATGAAGAGTAGGCAGAAATTTGAGAGACTAACCAGGAAGAATCAGTGCGCTAAGAAGTGGAATACTGAAGTACTTAATGAAGAGAGACGCTGGAAGATCTCTAAGGTTATAGATAATGCGATAAGGAGAATGGACATCTCTAAAAAAGGCAATCACAGAAGTTGGAAAGGAAGCCGGAGGTACAAAAAAGGTGGGGAAACAATAGAGAAATACTTCAGTTGATCGATGAAGGAAGGAAGTAGAAAAACGTAAAGGGAAATTCAGGAATACAGAAATACAAGTCACTTAGGAATGAAATAAATCGGTTTGCAGGGAAGCTAAGGAAAAATGGCTGCATGAAAAAGTTGAAGAATTCGTAAAAGAAATTACTGTCGGAAGGACTTACTCACCATATAGAAAAGTGAAAACAACCTTCGTTGATATTAAAATCATGAGTGGTAACACTGAGAAGATCTCTATGAAGGATAAGACGTGTTATAGAAGAAGAAACAGGAGTCAAAAGGGAAGAGATAGGGGATACAGTATTAGAAACAGAATTTAAAGGAGGTTTGAAAGGCTTAAGAACAAATAAGCCAGAAGGGATCTTCATCTACATAGATACTCCGCAAGCCACCGTAAGGCTCGTGACGGAGGGTATCCTGACCACTACTTGGCATTTCCCATCTTGTTCCACTCGGAAACAGAGCGAAGGAAAAAAAGACTGTCGTACAGCTTCCATGTGAGCTCTAATTTCTCGTACTTTATCTTCGTGGCCCCACGGGCAATGTACATTGGCGGGAGAAGAATCGTTCGGCAGTCAGCTTCAGGTGTCGGTTTTCTAAACTTTCTCAATAGTGTTTCCCGAAATGAACGCAGCCTTCCAGCCAGGGATTCCCTTTGAGTTCCCGAAGCATCTCCATAACACTTTTGTTCGAACCTACCGGTAACAAATCTAGCACACCTCATCTCAATTGCTTCGATGTATTCCTTCAATGCGACATGGTACGAATCCCAAAATCTCGAACAATACTCAAGAGTAGGTCGCACCAACGTTCTATATGCGGTATCCTTTACAGGTGAACCACTCTTTCGTAAAACTCTCCCAATAAACCAAAGTCGACCATTTGCCTTCCCTACCACAGTTGTTACATGCTCGTTCCACATCATATAGCTTTGCAACGTTACACCCAAACATCTAAACGAAATAACTGTGCAGGCTGGACGCTAGTAATATTGTATCCGAAAACTACTGGTTTGTGATTCCTACTCATCCGCTTTAACTTACATTTTTGAACGTTTAGGGCTAGCTGCCATTCGTCACTTAAAACTGAAATTTTGTCTAAGTCGTCTTGTATCCCCTACAATCGCTGAACTTCGGTACCTTACCGTACACCACGGCATCATGAACAGACAACCGCAGACTGCTGCCCACCCTGTTCGCCAAATCATTTCGTATACAGAGAACGACAGCGGTCCAATCACACTTCCCTAGAGTAGTCCTGTCTCTGATGAACACTCGTCGTCGAGAACAACATACTGGGTTCTATTATTTAAGAAGTCTTCGAGCCACTTACATATTTGTGAACTTATTCCATATGATTGTACCTTCGTTAACAGCCTGCAATGGGGCACCGTCTCAAATGCTTTCCTGAAATCTAGAAATATGGAAACTGCCCGTTTCCCTTCATCCATATTCTCAGTACATCATGTGAGAAAATTTCAAGCTGAGTTTCGAACGAGCGATCCTAAAACCACGCTGATTCGTGGATATAAGCTGCATCGCCTCAAGAAAGTTTATTATATTCGAACTGAGAATGTGTTCAAGGATTTTGCAGCAAACAGAAATTAGGGATATTGGTCTGTAATTTTGCGGGTCCATTCTTTTACCTTTCTTATATACTGAAGAGACGTGCGCTTTTCCCCAGTCGCTTGGGACTTTGTGCTGGGCGACAGACTCATGATAAAAATCGAACTAGGATACCATGCGGAGCTGGTTTTGTTTTCAAGTCTTTAAGTTGCTTCTCTAAGCCAGGTATGCTTATTTCTATACCGTCCACACGGGAGTCTGTGCGATGGTCACATAACGGTACGTCTTTCTGTTCTCCTGCGTGAACGGTATCTTGAAAAATTTAGAACTTCGGTTTTCGTTTTGCTACCTTCAGCTGCCACACCAGACTGGTCAGCAAGGGACTGAATGTAACAGATAATAATTCTTTAGAATTTCAAAAATCGGTTGGGGGGTAGGGGAGGGGAGGGGGGTAGGAGGAGGGTAGTGGCAACAAAACGATATTAAGGTTGGTGCGTAGAAGGTATGAGACGGACGACATACCATCTGACATTCGGAAAAATAGCATCCACACAATTTAGAAAACTGCAGGATCTGACAAGAGCGAGAATTATCGCACAATCTGTTTAACAGCTCGTGCATCCACGTTGCTGCCGAGAAAAATATAAAGAAGAATGGAAAAGAAAATTAAAGATGTGTTATATGACTACCAGTTTGGCTTCAAGAGAGGTAAAGGCACCAGATAGGCGATTCTGACATTGTTGTTGATAATAGAGGCAAGACTAAAGAAAAATCAAGACAGGTTCATAAGACCTGTCAACCTGGAAAAAGCGTTCGCAAGTGTCAAATGGTACTAGAAATTCTGAGGAAAATGGGGATAAGCCATAGGGAAAGACACTTAATATACAATATGTACAGGAGCCAAGAGGGGACAATAAAAGTGGAAGACGAAGAACGAAGTTCTCGGATTAAGAATGGTGTAAGACAGGGATGTAGTCTTTCGCCCCTCCTGTTCAATCTATGTGTATGACGAAGAAGCAATTAAGGAAATAAAAGAAAGGTTCAAGAGTGGAATTAAAATTCGAGGTGAATGGATAGCAATGATAAGATCTGCTGATGACATTGCTGTCCTCAGTGAAAGTGAAGAAGAATTACAGGATCTGCTGAATAAAATGAACAGTTTTATAAGTGCAGAACATGGACTGAGGGTAAATTGAAGAATGACGAAAGTAAAGAGAAGTAGCAGAAATGAGAAGAGCGAGAAACTTAACGCCGGGATTGACGGTCATAGAGTAAATGAAGTCAAGGAATTCTGCTACCTAGGCAGCAAAATAACCGATGATGTACGTAAGAAGGAGGAGGACATCAAAAGCAGACTAACACTGGCAAAAGGGGAATTTCTGCCCAAGAGAAGTTTACTAATGCTAAAAGTAGGCCTTAATCTGAAGACATTTCTGAGAGTGGAAGTTTGGAGTACAGCACTGTATGGTAATGAAGCATGGACTGTGGGAAAACCGGAACACAAGAGAACCGAAGCATTTGAGATGTGATACTACAAAAGAATGTTGAAAATTAGTTGGACTGATATGGTAAGGAATGAGGAGGTTCTCATGTGACTACAAATTGTTTCTCTTCGTTCGGAGAAGTTGTTTCTCTTACCAAAACGTTTACAAGGACTATAGCTATGCTGCATAAATTTTCGGTTTTAATGATACAATATTGATAAAAGAGTAGGTCCGCCCCTTAGCTGCGTGGTCAGCGAGTCTGGCTGCTATCCAGAGGGCTTTGGTTCGATTCGCGGTCGGGTCGGAGATTTACTCCACTTGGGGACTGGGTATTATGTTGTCTTCATCATCATCGACACGAAAGTCGCCCATTGTGGGGTCGGCTGAAAGGACTTGAGACTCGGCGGCCGTACTTCCCCAGTTGAGGACTCGCAGGCATCAGTGCCATATCATGAACTCATTCTCATTTCATTTATAAGTGCATATTAAGAAACTATGACAGACAACAGAGATTCCGAATGATATCAGCAATTATAAAGGTTATAATTTGTATTTAGCCATCATACACAAGTATGTTACAAAATGTTTATGGCAACCTTATAGTTCTCCTACAGCCACAGTTATCAAAATATCTGTTTTCGACAAGATAATATAAACTAATTCCCATGATCAATGCCTAAATAACAACTGGAAGATATTTGGCCTCTTATTTCCTTTCGTGTGTGTGACCTACAATTTCAGCACTTCTACCCCAAAATGATTTTGAGAAATCTCATGCCCATGGGAAATAGAGATTATGGCAATTCTAGTGGAATTTTAACCTTGGACGTCACGGTTATAAATTCAGGTATTTGTCTACTTCACTTCCATCAGTAAATACGAAAAACTAGCAGAATCGTAAAATGCTGCCAGTAACCTGTGCAGCTGCCAGTGACGACAAAAACACGATTTCCGCCCCCTTCGATTTTCTAGACTGCAATTAGTTCGCGTGTTGGACAGAACCAGTGAGATGCCTGCAGAACGATTAAAATACGGCGGGAGGGAACGCACGTCACAGGTAGCCAATTAGAAGTTACATCGGACACGCGACTTGCCCTGTCATCGCAGGCCATTCATCAGGCTGGGAAAGTCTGCGCGCGTGTAACACCTTGCCCGCCCCCACGTTTACGTTATTGACTTTTAATTCGCGGCGGTCGAGGTGAAATTAGCCGGCGTTCCCGCGAGCAGCACTCGCCGGCCCGCGTAATTCCTCTCCCCTCGACGGCCTCCTGACCAATCACCGCTCGCTCTCGCTTCTGCCCGCGTGGCGCGCTTCCCCAGTTCCAACGTCCACCCCTCTTCCCACTCCACGGCTGTCGGTATTCACTCCCCCCCCCCCCCCCCCCCCCCGGCGCCGGCGATCCTGTCACAATAGCGTTTCATTTCACGTGGAAACAATGGGCTTCGGTAAGGTCGCCCAGTCGAAAATAAAGACCTGATGGGCTGTAATAACTCTGATATAGCTTCCGCTCTCCGCTACATCGTGAGCGTCACATCACGGACAAGTATCCTTTCCTGCTCCTACTACTGCGTAAACGCTATTATGGAGCGGAAACTGATTAATGCAGACTGAAGTAGATTCTAATTGGAGCCAAAATCAAGTAACTTGCAAATTGCTTCTGAGGGTGATTACATTTCGGTCGATGAGTATGTGACCAACAGACTCTCTGGAAAAAAAGGATGGAATGTAATTTATCGTCTTTTCGACATCAAATTCATTATAGAGTGACCAGAAGCTCAATTTGTACGAGGAAGGCATTAAGGAAAGAAGAACCGATTTGGTGACCAATGTTTAACGTTCCATTGACCTTCTGGTCATTAAAAATGGAGCGGAAACTCGAACTGGACAAGCTTGCTATAGAAAATTGGCCACGTCCTTTTCAAAGGAACCATTTCAGCGTTTCAGTGGAGTGCTTTTATCTGGACGAGCGTGGGGAAGGATCGAACTTGTATGTCTGTATCTATGGTTTATAGATCCAGACGGAGAAAACTTAGATCAGGATGTATATTCGTAGGCGTGAAAACGGACAATACAATGAAAGCAGATCCCGTAGCTATCAGAGTATACGTCGATGATTCTAGCAGCAGTGGGCACCAAGACCTAAAAACCAATGGGCACTAATGAAAAACGCTTGCTAACAGTTACCGAAATATAACAAAATTAAAAAACGAAAACAGAAAACTCTACTGAAAATGTAACTATGACTTGTGTTATAGCCTCTCAAATTGAATTGCAGTATCATAAGATGTATATGACGTCCTTCAGATTTAAATGTTGAAGGGAAGGCGGGATACAACCCGAATGACTTGTGTACAAAGTTGCACTACATATTGTCGCAATATTTAGCTTCAGTTTGAGGCCATAACTGGTGTAGTGATGGATATTTTAAGCTGTTCAGCTAATGAACATTAACTACAAGGGTTGTTCGGAAAGTAAATTTCCAATACCATCGTCATACATGGCCGCCGCCTGTGCTTTCCAATAATTCTCTACACTGGTCTACAGTGCGTAGACTGCGCCCAAGTGCTGTCTTCGCATCCAGCGTTTCATGTTAACAGAGATGATACTCAGCGCGAGCCAATTACGACTGTGTTGTGGGTGATCGAACATTTCCCATCGAAAAGGCTGCAGGAACGTCCTCACTGCCCCTGCAGAGTGTGGCTGAGAAATGGCGTGAAGAAGGAAATGTGTGGCAGTTGTGTTAGGTGGGCTGCATTCATTAAGGCGAGGCCCCTCAGCTGGCCCTCCTACTTGGCGGGAGACATTGCTGTCCTAGGCACCTTTACTCGCTCACAATGCGCTCAAATCTGAAAAGAAAGTCTTGATGCGAAAGACGGGCGTTCTAGAGACACTGCCAGAAATGTCTGTGAAAAGCCTCGTCGGATTTTCACAGAGGTTTCCATTTCGCGACCGATCGTTCCTCACTTTCCGAATAGCCCTCGTACATTTAACAATTGCAATCGATATAAAAACAGTCATAGAAATGGATAAGGTGCACAAACTACAGTAGTGTAAGAAAAGTGTGTAATAATTTTCATTATTTCCACCGACTTTGGGGAACATCAGTTTGCATCCATCATAAATGCAGGAATGCGCCAGGGAATTTTGTCCCCACGACTTGTCTTAGAAGTTAGTAAGAAAAGGGGAAACAATGTTAACTTAGAGAAATATTCGGTAATAATGACGGGAACAGAGTCTCTGAAATTTTGATAATAGTGGGGATAAAGTACAGAAAGGAAAGGTTAGCTCTAACTTGTTCAGTAAACAGACAGCATATGCGACAGTCGAAGAACATGAGAAAAGTATGAGACAGGGGTGTAGCTTATCCCCAATGTTATTCAATATGATCATTGAGGGAGCTGTAAGCGAAACCAAGGAGAGATAGAGAAATATAATTTGGATACGAATTAATGCTAAGAAGGAAATAATAAAAACTTTGAGATTTGTTGATAATATTATAATTCCATCAGAGACTGCAAACGACTACGAAGAGTCTTGAAGAGACATTATAAGATGAACATGAACAGAAGTGAAAGAAAGGCAATGTAATGTAGTCGAAATAAATCAGGCGAGGCTAAGAGAATTAGATTAAGTATTTGGAATTCTTTTCTGAAGGTATCTGTATCAAATGTAACCTCGTCGGGTAGTAAATACTTCTGATAAGATGCGAATAGGGGTTTTTGTAATGTGATGTTACATAAGGTTGCTGAAGGTTAGATTGTTGGACTCGATAACCAATGAAGAGTTACTAAATCAAACTGGGGAGAGAAGCGTTAGGGCACTAGTTGTCTATAAGAAGGAGTCGGTTTGCGTAACACAATCTAAGGCCTCATGCAATACCTGATTTTGTAATGGACAGATGTGTGGAGGGTAAAAAATGTAGACGGATGCATAAGCTAGATTACTGTAAGCAGATTCAAAAGGATTTATTGCGCAATAGTTATGGAAATATGAAGATCCTTACACAAGATAGAGTAGAGTGGAAAGATGTTTCAGCCTAGTCTTCGGACAGAACGCCACAAGAAAAGCCTTACCAGTGTGTCTCAATCTACATTGCCGCTTTTGTTATCAGCTGCGACTTTGAAACTTCGTGGCAGATTGAAACTTTGTGCTGGGCCGAGACTCCAACTCGGGAAGTCTCGGCCCAGCACACAGTTTTAATCTGCCAGGAAGTTTCATATCAGCACACACTCCGCTGCAGAGTGAAAATCTCATTCTGGAAACATTTCAAAGGCTGTGGTTAAGCCATGTCTCCGCAATATCCTTTCAGGAGTGTTAGTTCAGCAAGGTTCGCAGGAGAGCTTCTGTAAAGTTTGTAAGGTAGGAGACGAGGTACTGGCAGAAGTACAGTTGTGGGGACGGGGCGTGAGTCGTGCTTGGGTAGCTCAGTTGGTAGAGCACTTGCCCGCGAAAGGCAACGTTCCCTAGTTCGAGTCTCGGCCCAGCACACAGTTTTAATCTGCCAGGAAGTTTCATATCAGTGCACACTCCGCTGCAGAGTGAAAATCTCATTCTAGCTGCGTCTTTGTCAGTTAGTAAACTTTTTGCTTGCAGTAACACTGTGTCCGTCGGCTGTGTAGAGGTATAGCCTGGCTGTTCGCGCTATCTACACTGCGCAATGCAATTAAAAGATCAATTTTTCAAAACCCCTTCGTTGTCTCTGATTACGAAGTAGAAGCTTTAAATTTGACTCAAAGGTACCTACAACGTTCCTCTCTAATGGCTCAAAGGCGTGGCGTACTGCGATGGCACCTTGGGCTCAGCAACGTTTCAAACTGCTAGGTGTCGACAATGCGAAAAGATGATCCAAGCTCAGAAGTTGATGTGGGCTGTGGTGTAGGTTAACTATGCCACATTGACACCAAATGTGACCACAATTCTGCCCAACGTTACTGTGGATGTGTCATAAGTTTGTATGGTCGTCACACCCCCTCTTACTCACATTTCACCCCTTCTTGCGACGTCTCTGCAGTGGAGGTCAAAACCGCGAGGCTCAGTGTGGGACATCACGTAGCTTTGTTGTAGCCGGCCGAGGAAAATATTTCAGACATACCGCCGCTAGGAGTCAATACGAAACGGCCTCAGGATATGGTTTAAAGGGCGTAAATTAAACCACCGCTTTCTGTGAGGCACATTGATTGCTGCATATTTCAATGTCAAAAACGACAGTTCGCAGTGTAATGGGCAACAGGATGACCTTCTCGACAACCTTGGGTACTGCTGACACCCCCCAGACGCTTAAACCCTTTTCTAAGGACATTATGGGCCAGCAACCCCACTGAACTTTATCGCATCCATTTAGAGTGCAGTGCAAACGCAACTTTTGCTCTGTTGTACAGGCTGGAATCACTAGGGACCGTTCAAAACCATTCGAGCAAATTTGGATGTGATCCAGAACAGAAACGAGTGCTTATGCTTTTTCAGACCTCGTGTTTCAGACCTGTGACGCGATAGTATAATGCAACACTGAAATAAAACGACAACGCTTCTCCCTAAAACCACCCAGTTTGATAACACCGTCAGTGCTACCCAACCACCTCTGTTGAACACTTTAAAAATGTACCTGTACAGACATAATCCTTGACTGAGTCCTAGGCGCCTGCACGCAGGCTATAATGCTGTTCTAGCGCCTCCTAGTAGGCATGTCGAATCGAAGGGTTGTCAAAGGGTTGTCTGTCTGCAGGCACCTAGGACTCCATCATAGGTTGTCTCTGAACAGGTACACTTTTAAACTGAATTGACTGCAAACTCGTACTCCAGAATTTCCATGCCCAAATGATGTGATGAATAAAATTTCATCTTTATGCGAGCTTATTTTCAATACAGAAAAAGTCAACTGCTACAGATGAAGGCACATGTGTGTACATGGTGGTTGTTGGCTTAGTGCCGGCCAGAGTGGCCGAGCGGTTCCAGGCGCTACAGTCTGGAACCGCGTGGCCGCTAAGGTCGCAGGTTCGAATCCTGCCTTGGGCATGGTTGTGTGTGATGTCCTTAGGTTAGTTAGGTTTAAGTAGTTCTAAGTTCTAGGGGACTTCTAAGTCCCACATTGCTCAGAGCCGTTTGAACCATTTTGTTGGCTCAGTCTAACGTTACGAGAATTTTCTACTCGGAGATCGCAAAACAGCATGCCCAGAGGAACTTAGAAAAAGGAGGAAGGGTTTGACATGAGAGACATAGGTAAATCATACTGACAGACGGCAAAGACAGTCGGATGTAGTGCGATTACTACAGAAGAATTAGTGACCAGAAAAACTTAGTGCAAGAGTGTGGTGTGAAATGCAACCAAGTTCTTCCAGAAACAAGAAAATGCGACTAGCTTTGAGGTATAAACGAATAACAGCAGCTAACATTAGGGTACAGGTTACAGATAGAGTGTCACCACGAAACTTTGGGGAGACATTTCCGGAGCTGTGTCGAGATCACGAGTTTGCGTGCTTCATTTGTCACTGACACCAAACCACAGAATACAGAGACTTGGAACCGTGCATGGGTCGGATCAACTGGGACATACTGAAGGACATTGTGTGATGTTCAGCTTCGAATCTCGATTTCGGGTGTATCGGTCAGATCTACGGTAAGGTATTCGCAGAGAACTCGATGAAATTTCACAGGAAACCATGAGTCTCGAGACCCATACCTCTCCAACTCCTGGACTTGTGGGACGGTTATCTACTGGATATGACAACAGGACTAACTTGGTATTTTTTAAAGGCAGACTCAGGGCTCGTCAGCACATTGCAGCCCATACCACAAACGCGTTGAGGAATGCACGTAACCCACAGAGCATGTCTCAGATGCAGTCTTCATGTACTAACACGGTATGCATTTCAAACATGGTAAGAAATTCCTGTAGATGACGCTCTTAGGCTGTTTGCTTACATGCCACAACAAATAGCATGCGATCAGTAATCATACAAACACAGATTTACAGCAGAGATGTGTTGCTAGAACGGAAAGCAGATGGATGACACCCATTCCACTTAGTGAAAACCGATGCATACGGATTCAGGTCTGAACGGGAATAGCTTTCATCATCCATTTCAGAAGATAGGTATGCTGAACAGCCTAATACAGAAAGCGAGGAGGAGGAAGAGGATATTGGTGTCTAACGTCCCGTCGACAACGAGGTCGTTAGAGACGGAGCACAAGCTCGGATTAGGGAAGGATGGGGAAGGAAGTCGGCCGTGCCCTTTCAAAGGAACCATCCCGGCATTTGCCTGGAGTGATCTGGGGAAATCACGGAAAACCTAATTCAGGATGGCCGCACGCGGGAGTGAACCGTCGTCCTCCCGAATGTGAGTCCAGTGTGCTAACCACTGCGCCACCTCGCTCGGTAGAAAGCGAGGACTTCTTCAGACAATAATGACCTCTGCTTTGAGATTAATCATAGGACGACGGTGTTCAAGTGGTTAGGAATTTAGGATGTGACATTAGGTCAAATATGTATAGGAAACCATGACGCGATGTCGTTTAATGAAACTGGCAGAAAGATTATTTTTCAACAGACGTGAATAATTCCAATTCCGATTCCGTGATTAGAGAAGTTGAGAAAATTAGGCTAGTTTGTATATATTCAGTTGAGATGGCAACTATTCACTCAGTAATGCGTGAAAGTGCGAGCTTGATAAAGAAAGATCAGAGAGGAAAACTTCACGTTATTTACCTCCCAATGCGTACAGTGGCACTGCAAGCAACGATGAACAACAGACTCAAATGTTGTCAGGCTGCCATCTCAGCATCCCATCTCCGTGATTCCATCATGCTGCAATCAGTTGCCACCATCTGGACATAAAACTTGAAGTCCCTCCATCCTCAATCCACCCTCAAGATGGTCAGATATAGCCCCTGATGACTATGTTGGGAGCAGTTGTCGAAAGCCTGGGTTTTTATTTGAATCTTACATGACAAGTTAGCTGGGAACTGCAAGGGGAATCAAAACGTTTCCATTTGAAAACCATACAGTCCAATATCGGGATGTCAATTAGGCGAAACCGCCGCCTTGGTCATTGAGGCAATCATCCCACCAATGCACCACACTGAAAATACCCGTTTAGTAAATCACCATGTCCCGTTCTGAGAAGAAGTCCGTAAAAGCCTGCTGCACATCCTCGTCCGACAGGAATCGTCATAGCTTCAACGCCATTTTTAAGGAAAAAATTGGAAATTTTTGGTAAGTTGCTACGGAACCAATCTGCTGAGGTCATCGGTTCCTAGGCTTACACACTACTTAATCTAGCTTATACTAACTTACGCTGAGGACAAAACACTCCAATGCCCGAGGGAGGACTAGAAACTCTAACAGGGGGTGCCGTGCAGACTGTGGCATCCTGTCCTAGACTGCGCGTGTTTTTTTAAGGCATCAAAGGTGTGATAATCGCTTATGGGGAGCTCATGATATAGGGCAGACGCTCGAATGTTTCCCACTGAAGTTGGAGTAACTTCTCATTGTATTGTATTGTATGCTAACCGGGGACCTAGAAATGAGGGAGAGGCTCCGTCCCCACCGCAGCCGCAGTGGTCCACAACCCCACGACGACTACCGCAGTCCACTTCACCCCTCCGCCGCCCCACACCGAACCCAGGGTTATTGTGAGGTTCGACCCCCGGTGATCCCCCTCAGGGAACGTCTCACACCAGACGTGTGTAACCCCCATGTTTGCGTGGTAGAGTAATGGTGGTGAACGCGTATGTGGAGAACTTGTTCGCGCAGCAATCGCCAACATAGTGTAGCTGAGGCAGAATAAGGGGAACCAGCCCGCGTTCGCCGAGGCAGATTGAAAACCGCCTAAAAACGATAACCATCCACAGACTGACCGCCTCATTGGACCTCGACACAAGTCCGCCAGGTGGATTCGTGCCGGGGACCAGTCGCTCCTTTCCACTCCGGAAAGCCATGCGTTAGACTGCTCCACTAACCAGGTGTACTAACTTCTCATTACAACATTCGCTATAGTGGGTTATGTGTTATCCTGAATCAACAGCACCCCGTGTCGTATGGAACCTGGCGCATTATTCCACAATGGTGGTTTTCGACAGACATACTGTCCCATACACATTCTTCATTGACTGATGGATACTAGTGTTTGTCTTTCAGCAGCCAAGAAAAAATTAACAGCACATTGGTCCTGATTCAATGCATTTGGTAATGACGTCACCATCGTTTGCATGTCCATATTTTCTAAGGCATGTTAGAAAGGTATAAATGCCACACTAACCCATTACCTACATGTCGGTGCTTATATACCCACATCAGATTCGTGCTACATTGCATACACATGGCATCTACAACCTCAAATGGAAACTTTTTCATCGCATCTTATATTTGCCCAAAGTGCATTCATGGCTGGGAGACCACACCTCATACTGACGCTATGGGCATCAGCTCTGTTTGGAATGATAAGGTTAATAAGTTAATATGCATTACGGGGTGAAGATCTCCACAAAGTTTGATTAAAGTCAGACTATTTCTTCACGGCGTAACAGCTAGCAGTTTCGTCATCTGTCAAAGGGTGCTACTAAGAGCAGTACAAAATAGAAAATATGCAGGGTTATTCAGCTGCCTCTACATGTGCGTTTTACGCAAGCCACAATGCCCTCAAATACGACACGTGATATTTTCATATTCTCTTGTTCATTACATGCAAACGATTAGTCCTACAGAAAAACTGAACAGGATCTCTTTGTATGATAGTTAATACAGTTAAATTTTGTAGAGGGATACGTGTTCGCTGGAGTCCATAGTTTTCGAGTTATTCAAGGATACTCGTTTAAAGGTCACTATTATACGTTTTTCTTCAACAATTCGAAAACACCTCTAGCGGAAACTGATCCCAGTACAATACATAACTACCTTAAATTTCCAGTGAAAATATCCTGTTCGGTCTTTCAGTAGGACTAATAGTTTGCACGTAGCGTGGGAGAGAATATGAAAATCTTGCACGTGGTATTTGAAGGCTGAATTTTCTCATTTTGAGAAGACAAAAGGGGCCATCCGTATTACTTGCGGTAAATTTTCTAAAGTCAGAATCGCCTAAGCATTGCTTTATTTAAAACAACCGGTTTTGACAAATTTTGCTGTCATCTTCAGGTCTTAAGAATGTTTTTCTTATGAAACGTCTTCATTTTAAGTTGTACCTCACATCACATGACAACTTGGTGTGGGGTCCAACTTAAAATGTACATATTTCATAACGAAAACACTATTTAAGACCTGAGGAAGACAGGAAAGTCTGTCGAAACCGGTTGTTTTAAGTAAATTAACATTTACGCGAGTTACAGGATGCATAAAAACCCATCGGTAGGGGGCAGCTGAGTAATCCTGTGTATTTTGCGCGTTCAAAAGATTAATTTCGAAAAGAAAACATAGTACCATAATACAGGGTGGCTCACGAAATGTGTTACCATTCTGTTTTTGAATATAAACTTTATTGTCAATACAATCTGAAAGGAACATATACTACAATGAAGAGCCGTTTATGGAGATTTGTTTTAACTCAGCACATGCTAAATATGTCCACCATTTCCTTTCCTAGCTTCCTTCAAACGAACACTGAAGTTAGTGATGACCCTACGGCACATGTCTTCCATAATTTCACTGCAAGCTTGAAGAATAAGTCTTCCGAGCTCCATTAAATCACGTGGACGTTTCGGGAAAATTTTTTCCTTTAGGTCCCCCCCCTCCCAAAAAAAAAAAAAAATTCACATGGATTGAGGTCTGGACTATTGGAGGGTCAATTTTGTCCGTCATTGAAGCGACCGGGAAACCTGAATGAAATAATCCGCATGTCAAAATGCTCGTGTAAAAACTCCATCACAGAGTATGCAGTATGTGGCCTTGCACCATCTTGCATGAACCACTTCGTGTTGAAGGGCAAGGCAGTAGCAAGAAGCTGTGGAATGAAGCTATTGCGAAGCATGCTAAAATAACGCTCGCTGTTCACAGTTTCTTCAAACAAAAAGTGTTCAATAAGTCCGTGACTAGAAATTTTTGCCCACGCTGTAATCCTCGCAGCATTATGTTGTGGTTCATGAAGCACTTGTGGGTTTTCAGTGGCCCAAAAGCGTACATTTTGTTTGTTAACCACACCGTCTAAATGAAAATGCGCCTTGTCTGAAAACCAAACGTTTCTGAGGGTTCTTCCCTATCCTCCGCCCACTGAGCAAACAGTAGTTTCTGCTGCTTGTGTTCTTCAGTGAGCTTCTGTGCACGGGTTATCTTGTATGGGTACATATGGAGGTCACTTTTAAGAATGCATTGAACGGAGCGTCTGGATATTCCCAGTTGCACTGCTGCCTTTCTACACGATTTCCCTGGACTTCTCTGTACAGCAACTCGTACCGCTTCAATATTCTCCGACGAGCAAACAAGTTTAGGCCGCGGTCGCTTCGCTTCCAATACTGTTCCTTCCTGTACAAATTTATCGTACAACCTGTGGATGGTCTTCTTGCAAAGGACCCATCGGGTGTTAAACTGTTGTCTAAAACACCTATGAGTCACAACAAGGCTTTTCATTTCATGAAAAAGTAACACAATTACCTATCGTTGCTGTGTCGTCAGTCTTCCATTGTGAACTATTGCTGCTTACTAGTCTCCTAGCGAGAGAATCGTGAATCACACGTCATTTCGTAACTCTTTTTTTTCCAAGCTCTGCTGGTACTGCTGTAGATATCCCAGCGGCATATCTAATGTACGTCGTAAATTGTGAAAGAAACAATTGGTAACACATTTCGTGCGCCACCCTGTACTACAGGTAGAAGATATGTGGCAATACCGGAGGCCACAGAAGTGAAATCTGACAAATACTGCCACAGTCTGAGCCTGGAAAGTAAGAAGCACAAGTCACTGTGCGATCGGCGTTTTTCGGCAGTTATTGTTTCCTCACGTTCACTTCCATAACCTACAGCTCCCAACGTTTATCTTTCCTTCTGCCGTACCCATCCTCTCACCCTCTCTCTCTTTCTCTCTCTCTCTCTCTTTGCCTTTCACACACACACGCACACACAAACACACACACACACATACACACACACACACACACACACACACACACACACACACACACAAACCTTGTGTCACTCGTTCGTTCTCTTCCTTTCGTACCTCTCCGTTTCGGTATGTGTGTGTGTGTGTGTGTGTGTGTGTGTGTGTGTGTGTGTGTTGTGCTGCTGGGACTGAGCCGCTTTTGTCGGCACGTTGTAACCGCAGGTCGCATCAAAAGTGACAGTGGGCACGCCCTGGGGAGAGCTCCCTCGCGCCGTCAGTATCGACTGGTGGTTCGCGGGACGAGGGCGCCGCCGCCCTCACTGTCACGTCTGAGCGGCCGCAGGCGACGTCGTGACACGGCGGAGGCGTCGGCGCCGGCGCCGGCGTCGGCGTCGTCCACGACGCGGACCAATCGACAGGCTCCCCCTTACCGAAGCCGCCGCAGGCGCTACTCGCAGTTTTCTTCGACCGTCTGCGGATGCTGCCTGAGACAATGGCGGCTACACCACCCTCCATCTGCTGCGGTCTAGTCTGCAGGATGACAAAGGCACTTGGCCCACGAGCTGGAAATTAAGGCTTGACCTCAAACAATCAGTTTCTTTCTCACTGGATCAGTGGATGAGTAGGAGAAACGGACCAGTAATGTTCTGATAGAGCATTAGCAGTGCTCTGCTCGTCACAGTCGCGTCATTTAAATGTCTAGGCTTAATGTTGCAAAGCTATATGAAATGAAACGATCATGTGAGGATTATCGTAGGGAAGGTGAACGGTCGAATTCGTATCATTGGGAGCATTTTAAGAAAGTTTGGTTCACCTCTAAAGGAGACGGAATATAAGATGCTGGTGCGACCTGTTCTTGACTTGTGCTCTAGTGTTCGGGATCACCACACGGTCGGATTAAGGGAATACATCGAAGCAATTCAAAGGCGGGTTGCTAGATTTGTTACTTGTGGCTTCGAACAAAACGCAAGTGTTACGGAGATGCTCCAGGAACTGAAATGGGAATCTCTGAAGAGAAGACGACGTTCTTTTCGGGGAACACTACCGAGAAAATTTAGAGAACCGGCATTTGAAGCTGACTGCAGAGCTATTCTACTGCCGCCAACATACATTTCGCGTAAGGATCACGAAGATATGAAAAATTTGGGCTCATACGAAGGCATACAGACAGTCGTTTCTCCGTCGCTCTATTTGCGAGTGGAACAGGAAAAAAAATGACTAGTGGTGGCACAGGGTACACCCCGCGTACTCGAAGAACAGGGAGAGTGTAATAGGGAAGCCTATTTATTATTTACTGATCATTATAGTATCATAGGTTCATCTCTAAGCCCACATGTCGTGGTCGTGCGGTAGCGTTCTCGCTTCCCACGCCCGGGTTCCCGGGTTCGATTCCCAGCGGGGCCAGGGATTTTCTCTGCCTCGTGATGGCTGGGTATTGTGTGATGTCCTTAGGTTAGTTAGGTTTAAGTAGTTCTAAGTTCTAGGGGACTGATGACCATCGATGTTAAGTCCCATAGTGCTCAGAGCCATTTGAACCATTTCATCTCTAAAGGAGACAGAATACAGGATGGTGGTGCGACCTGTTCTTGACTACTGCTCGAGTGTTCGGGATCACTACAAGGTACAGTATTCAATAATGTCAGTAGAGTGGAACTGTGGGGAATTATTAAAAAAAACAGTATAACCCCAACACATTATCATCGTTTTAAAGAGACTGCACCAACACACAGCTACAATTTTAGGCATGAATGGAACTCTAGCACAATCTATAATCACAAAGGTAAGGGCTAAACAAGGACGCAGCATTTTTAACATTTGTTTAAATGGTGGAACCCGGTAGTCGACAAAGATTTCTTGCGGGGTAATTAAAATTACCATACATTCTCGTTTGAGCTCCGTTTTAAGTGCAGACGAGGTCGCAATGCTAGCGTTAAATGAAGATGACCTGTAAAGTGGAATTCATTTATTAGGTATAATTTCTGAAGAGTACCATTTGACGATTTCAGGAAAGAAAACAAAATCAATGATTTTTAAAGAAAGCAACTCTCTATGGACACAATTTTGATTAATAACAGAATACTATAACAAGTGAAACATTTTTACTGTTTATATTGCTATTCCCATATGAGTATGACGAAGATACAGAGATGAAACTGGCAATGATTGGGAACATAAGTTGAGCAATAAACAGATGTCTAAAAAATAAAACGAGGAAAGAAATTAGATCGAAATTTTACAAGACAAACACAGTCCAAATGCTTGTTTGCGGAAGTGAGTAGTGGGTTATCAATAAGTGCCAAGAAAGTCGCATACAGATAACAGATATGAGATTTTTAAGCAGTAAAGGAATGCACTAAAGAGATTTCGAAATTCGGGAATAACTAAATGCATTTCATATCCTCATTAAAACACAAGAAAATACGAGAAACTGGAACGAATATCTCTACAGAATGAGAGGAGGACAAGATTTAACCCAGTTGGGAGAATCGTAATTCAATTCCTTTAGCATCGCCTAAATTGATTCCACTTCATTCGATTACCCTTGCTTGCTTTTATTCATGTTCGTCTCATAATCTCTTTTCAAGACTATCAGTTCCATTTAACTGCTCTTCTAAATCTCTGGAAGAATTACAATGTCATCGGCAAATGTCAAAGTTTTTATTCCTTCTCCCCTTACTTTAACTGTCTTTCCAAATTACTCCTTGGTTTGCTTCAAAGCTTGTCAGTATACATATTGAATAACTTGTGGGATAAACTACAACCCTGTCTTACTCCCTGCTCAACTACTACTATCCTTTCGCGTTCTTAGACTCTTATAACGACAATTTTGGTTCTTTACAAGTTGCAAATAAGCTTTCGCTCCCTGTATTTTATCCTTAAACTTTCAAGAAGTGTATACCAGTCGGTACGGTCAAAAGCTTTCCCTAAATATCATAAAATCATAAAAATAGTTTTTTCGTTTTTTTTTATTTTATTGTTTTTGTTTTTAAGATAAGACGCAGGATCAGTGTTGCCCCGCGCGATCCTATATTTCTCCGGAACCCGAAATGATCTTCCCCGCGTTGGACGTTTATTATATTTGCCACTCTTCTGTAAGCAATTCTTGTCAATATTTTGCGGCTATGACTTATTAAATTTATGGTTTGGTAATAGTCACATTTGTCAGTACCAGCCTTTGTTCGTACTGGAACTATTACATTCTTTTTCATGACTGAAGGTATTTAGCTTGTCTCGTATATCTTGCACACCAGATGGAACTGTTCTGTCATGTCTTGCTTTTACATGGATTTCAACAATTCTGTGGGAATTTCGTCCACTTCAGGGGTACTTTTTCCGTCCTCTGTCCAGTTCATCTCACAGTACTCTATCTCCGATATCATCTTCACCAAGGTCGTCTTTCTGTAGGATTGTTCTAAAGTTTGTTTCCTTTATATAGACTGTCTATTTATCTCTTCCACCTTTCAACTTTCCCTTTTTCGTTTCACACTGGATTCCAGCTGAAGTCTTGATATTCATAAAGCTGCTTTTATTTTCTCTAAAAGTCTCTTTATTTTCCCTATAGGTGGCATACATTTCCGCTAGTCATCCATTTTACTACAACCTTAAATTTCTCTTCTTCATAAAGCTTCTTAACCATTTTGTTCTTTCTGTTAGATTCATTTTTCAGGAGTCTATATTCTCTTCGCCCTGCTTCAATTGTTGCATTTTTATATTTTCTTCCCACGTCAGTTAAATTCGACGCCTCCTGTGTTAACAGAGGATTTCTACTAGCCTTGAGGCATCAGAGAATCACATAGGTCAAACACCTATGTGATTCTCTGATGCCTTCACTATTTCATCTCTGAAAACTACCTGTTTATCTTCTACTGGATTCCCCTCACTTTACATACTTCAATCGAACGTTGCTTAATGTCCTTCTGAAACTCTCGTCACACTCTGGTTCTAATTTATCCATTTCACATCTTAATTTTTTAACTTTTTGCTATTTCAACAATTGTAATGTGCAGCTCATAACCAATAAATTTAGGCCAGATAACACAAATCTCTGCATTTCCATTATACAGTGTCAAGTCACATTAACGTGATAACCTGTCAAAAGCCTGAGTAACCGTCTTCCGCAAGGCGGATCGACGCGAGACGTGCAGGAAGAGAGTCAACGAGCTTCTGGAATGTACCGGCGGGGATGTCCAGATATGTCGACCACAGTGTCACGTCCAGCTGCTCTAAGTTTCTCGGTTGAAGATCCATGGCACCCGACAGAGCTGGTCCCGCAGATTCTCGACTGGATTTAAACCTGGGGACTACGGTGAGCTGGTCCTGGTGCTCTACGAACCACGCGTGTACGCTGTGAGCTGTGTGACACGTTGCATTCTGCTGCTGGTAGATGCCATCGTAGAAAAGAGGTGGATGTGGTCCCGAAGGACAGATGTATACTTACGTTGATCCACTGTGCCTACCAGAATGACGAGACTACCCAGGGAATGCCATGAAATCATTCCACAGAAGACAATGCTCTCTCCTCTGGCCTGCACCCTCCCAAAGGTTGTTGCGGGGTGTTTGGTTTCCGATGTTTCACTTCGTACATGCCAGCGGCCATCCGTCCAATGGAGCATAAAACGTGATTAATCCGGAAAGGCCGTCTGTCGCCACTCAGTGGACGTCCACTTGCGGTACTGGCGCGCAAATCCCAGCCATCGTCGCCAATGAACAGCAGTCACCATGTGTCCATGATAAAATTAAAATTGAAAACACCAATGATCGAGGTTTTTTTTATTGGGGTGAGTGACCTGTTTCGACTCTTTCATAGAGTCATCTTCAGACTCCATAGCGGTGGATGGACACTGCCAGACGAGTTCCGTCCACCCTCGACATCGAGTCTGAAGATGACTCTATGAAAAGAGTCGAAACTGGTCACTCACTCCAATAAAAAAATTGCGATCAAGACTGTTGTAAATTTTAATTTTAACTAATTTTAAGATCACTGACTATGTTTTCACGAGTACCTGGCGCTTGCTGAGGAGGCCAATACGCAGCGACGTTTGCTGGACGGTCGTTCTGAAGCCACTGTTGGTAGCCCCTTGGTCCACCTGGGTGGTCAATTGCCCAACAGCTGCACGTCTATTCGCCTGTACACATATGTAGCAGTCGTTCACTTGTGTCATCTATAGCCCGTGGTGCACCATAGTTGCCTCGGCGCCGGTTTTGGATAGCGCCATTTTACTGTAACCATGGCACACGGCAACAGTTTACAGCTTAGCCGTTTCGGAAATTCTTCCACCTTTGGCCTGAAAGCCGATGATCGTACGTCAGATAAATTTTTACGTTTCCGTATTATGACAAGGACTGCAACCCCCTCCTCCGCTGCCCCCCCCCCCCCCCCCCCCCCGTCCCGTCCCGTATTCCCTCCATTGCTAGTGTTGCCACCTGGCGTCTGTGAGTGGTTTGACGGTGAACATAGGCAGGGGTCATATTAATGTGACTGGACTGTGAACAACCAATATGAAACCTTCCAGAGCCCCCAAGTCACTGCCACGTATATAACCTTACTCGAATCTTCAGCCAAGTGTTAGCGACGATTAAATTATTCTCTACACAAAATTCAACCAGGCGGCTTCCTCTTTTATTTCTTTCACCCAGCCCATGTTCTTCTACTACTTTCCTTCTTTTACTTTTCCTACAACTGGTTTCCAGTCACCCATCACAATTATATTGCAGTCTCCTCAACACTCTCAAAAATTTCCTTTATTTGACCACAGATTTTTCCAATCTCATCATTGTCTATGGAACTATTGGCATATAAACGTGAACTGCGGTGGTAGGTGTTGGCTTCGTGTCTGTCTTAGTTATGATAATGCGCTCACTATTCTTTTCATAGTAATTTGCCTCATTTCTTATTTTCTCATTCGTTATTAGACCTACTCCAGCATTACTTTTATTTGATTGTGTTGATAATGCTATACTGACCTGAGCGGAAGTCCTGTTCTTCCTGTCACCACGTATCACTAAATCCCACTATGTTTCTCTTCAGCCTATCTAGCTCGCTTTTCAAACTCTTGTAACTTGCCTGCCTGATTACGGGATCTAACATTCATCGCTCTGATCCGTAGATTGCCAGTTTTGTTTTTGCTGATGACGACATCCTCCTGAGCAGTCCCTGGTGGAAAACCGAATGGGGGACAATTTTACCTGCGTCATATTTTAACAAGAGGATGCTATAGAGTAGAGCAGAATGCCCTCTGCGAAAAGACTAACGGGTTTCGCCTTGCTTTCAGTCGTCCACGGTACCAGTGCATTAAGGTCATTTGGCTAATTCAATGACCAGATCAGTCAATTAGCCAATTGCCTCTGTAAGTACTGAAAAGGCTGCTACCGCTCTTGAGCACCTATGGATTAGTGTGCCCTCTCCACAGGTACCCCTGCGTTGCACTCGCACCTACGGTACGGCTATCTGTATCATTGTGGCACGGCAGCTAACCCACCTCGGCAAGGCCCATGAATCATCGGAGGCCGTTAGCGATAAATCACCCAAAACAAAAAGTTTCCATACGGCAATTTATCCCTTGAATGGAACACAAACAATATGGATACTTTAAGAAAGAATATAAACAAAACTATTACATATTCCAAGCTGACATTAGTATGCGTACCAACATAACAAATAAATCACTGATATTAACACCATCACTGATCAGGAATGAGAATTTTTCACGTTGCTCTAGTTTGGTACTGTGAGTTAGAAGGCAAAAATTTAACGCTGCCTTTCCGTTTTTTAGCGGAATTTACGTGCGACATTCGTGGGACATGAGGCTGAGTAGAGCTTCATCAATGACGTAGCATTTAACTACAATTCCAGAGCTTTCTTACATTATCTAATCTAGAAAGTATTGGAGAGAAAAAACAGTAACTTGGTGGCACCACCAAACTAAATGAAGGCGCGGGTTGATAGAATAATTCTGTGGCATCAATAAAGATGTAGTTTAATAATGGAGTGAAGTGAAATGATGAACGGAAAACTGTTGCGGGAGACCAATGGTTGGCTACAACAGACATCTGTAAGTGAGTGTAGGATGCAGTAGTTATGCCGAGACTGAATGATTGGTAGTGCACGTAGGCCAGGAGAGCTGCGGTAACCCAAGGTTACTTTTATAAAGTTTAACCAACCACCCATCGCAGATGCGTACGGGAAGCGCTAACAAGGAACACCTTAAGTGCAAGATTGGATGTTCGGTCTTTAGTAAGGGACACTTGAATATTTGTATTAACAGTTATGACAGGAAAAATATTAGCTGCTAATGAATCACCACGTGTATCGGGAGGGCAACAGAAAATGAGTGTCTGGGAGGTGCAAAGATCAACTTTCTATGGGATGTATATATTACACACCACAAAATGGAAACAGCCCACAGAAATGTGCAAAGCAAGCCATTAACTTGGACCATGAACACCGAATGAAAACTAATCACAAATGTTCGCACTATCAAGATCGAAGGCAAACTTCTTGGGAGTTACAAACCGCGGAGGACGCTCAGCTAGGTATTCACTCTTAAAGAACACGAACAGTATCATACTGGTACTAATGGAGTGTGATGGCATACAACCGAAAGCGAAAATATTCCGTCGTGGAGTTTGTCGCGGAACTCGGTATTCTATAAGGGGTAGCTGTAGATATTTGTATAACATGTTTTATAGGTAGGGTGGAAATAAACATCCAGACGCTGAATTTGACCAGTGGTTCCAGGTGGAATGAACTGCAATGTCACACACTTTTCAGGAGGAATAAGTTAAACACGAATAAATCAAAAGCAAGATTTTTGACCAGCTATTTGCCAAAAGCAGTGCTGATACGATACTTGTAGTTATATTACGCCCATTTCAACATTCTTGCTTGCTATGATGTAAATATTCCCTACTGCCCTTCTAAGATCATACACACGAGAAAAAATCGTACTGCGCATTCTTGCTTGCTATGACGTAAATATTCCCTACTGCCCTTCTAAGATCATACACACGAGAAAAAATTGTACGGCGTAAAGCACCTCCAACTTCTCACAGAACAAAAAATAACTTTCCAGCCAATTACCATCCAGATTAACAGTCGGCATAATTGTATACGGAAGCGTTAAGGCTTTGATATTAGTTGATCTTGATACAACTCTCTTGTTATCTCTAATTTCCAGAGTTCCTTTCATATGGATTTCCTCTTCAAACCCCAATTGATCGTAGCTGAAAAGAAATTCCTCGCTGAACAACGGGATAAGTTTGTTTATCTCATCTACAAATTTTCTGCCCGATTCCGGAGTTTGCTGTGCATCGTCAAGTTGACACTTTCTTTGAAATTTCGTTATCTTGTCTTCCAATTTTTCAGCACTGTTTCAAGTTATGCAGCAATCTACTGCTTCTCTTGAAATCAGTTTAATGTATGTCGCACGTAATTTGATGAGCATAACGCAGTAGACCACTATCACGTACATCCTGTGAATTATATCAAGCATCCTTGAAACACGCATACACCTGTATTTGTAACGATTGGGCATTGTCCTCCATTGGATATCCGTAGTTTTTCTTATGCCCAACACAGTCACACCACTGCGGTCTTATTCTAACACTGCTGATAATCGTTTTCTTTTTTAATGTGCTGCGAATGATCTTGCATTTACGTAATTATGTTTATTACTGCTCCTTGGACAAGTATTGTTCTTTATTACGTTTCACTTAAGAGGGTATCTGTGGCTGCCTGTAGGACAAGGATGATGACTCGACACTTGTTTCAATATAACGTTTACTTGTTAAGCACACAGTCCACTGATACATCTTGCAGAAACCCCAATATTTCGTCTGTCATTTCTTTCTCACTCTGGGAAATTCCTTGAGTCCCTTTCTGGCAACTGGCAACTGTTGTAGACACAATGCAATGTTTGCTTTGTTTGTCGTTGTCATTGCTCTGCTATGTATATCCGGAACCGTGCGACTGCTACGGTCGCAGGTTCGAATCCTGCCTCGGGCATGGATGTGTGTGATGTCCTTAGGTTAGTTAGGTTTAAGTAGTTCTAAGTTCTAGGGGACTAATGACCACAGTAGTTGAGTCCCATAGTGCTCAGAGCCATTTTTGCTATGTATAAACGCTACTAGCACTGTAGCAATGTTGTGAGTTACTCGTCGACTAAGCAGTACAACTACATTCCGTAGTCTCACACTGTGTTCACCACTTTATACCTGAAGTTCCACCCCCCGTTGCCATTAGCAGCCAATATCGTGGTTGCATGGAAAACAGTGTAAGTGCGTAGAATGCCGTCATTATCATTGGCCCTTTGCAACCTCGTATTCAAGGCGTTCCTTTACGTATATAAGGCCAAACGACTTGTCTGACGTAGCAATAATAAATTATACACATAAACTTTTCTCGTGAATCAGCCTGTCTATAAGTGCAAACCGAATTATAATCCCTACAGTATATCCTGTGATCAGCTTTAAGATACAGAAAAACGCGGCGGGGCATTTAAAGTACTCATCACTTTCAGCAAATTTGTAGGAAATGTTGATGAAATGCATTCACAAACCTTCAACGTGAATCTGTCTATCAGTGCAAAGCATATCAAAATCTCTATGGTAGGTCCTGAGATTAGCGCCGCGGGCATCTTAATTTCTAACACGTGTGGATGGACACAATGCATTAGAGTTCTTCATTTGTGCACAAGTACATTTTGCTATTATGTCATCAGAATTAATGAACTGTTTCACGCAAATCACTGTGACTACATATTTCGTACATAAAAGAAACAAACGCTTGCAACATCTTGTACAGATGTCGCACAGGCAGCTGAAGTTTTCAGTGATAAACATTTTACGTGTCACTGTAGTTTCAAAGGTGCGCGCATTGCTTCAGTTGTCTCACAGAGAGAGAACCAGCGTCACGTAGCGAGCATCAGTTTTCGAGAAGTGCAGCTCCCAAGATTTGAAACGGAGCCAAACGCCCAAGAGCTGTGGCGTTCCTAACGACTTTATAGGCAGTTAGCTCGGTACTTGTGGTAAGAAAGCCTTATTCTGCCAGATGGAACAACGTTTTGTGCCAATAACGAAAAGACAGAGGAATGTACTAACATAAAAACAAGTTTCAGCCATTAACCAGTACGTGGGAAAGACTGACATCGATGTATAGTGCCTTCAGATGCCTATCTTCTTATTTTCAGTTTTAAACCTTAATATCAGTAAGATTTTTGTGTGTGAATGGCGCTTTTTTTATATGATGATGACAAACAACGTATTTTTCTCCCAAAAAATATTATGTCGAAAAGAAAAAGAATATGTACCTACAGAAGGGACGGATATTACGCCTAAAGATTGCGTTCTAAATTTTGACATGAGACATACAATTTCACAAAAATTATACATCTAGTGCCAAAATATGTAACTTCAAAGTAATGTGCAATATTAAAAGTAGTGTATCCGTCGAGTAAAGTGTATGATTTATGTCAAGTAGCTGAGGTAGCCGTGTTGCATGCAAATGTTCTCACATATAATAGTGTCACTTCAAAAATTAACTGTTGACGAATTACAATAGCAGTTAGGAGCTATAAAAAGCACAAAACAATGCGTGATCGTCATGTAGATACCAAATCCCATCACAGCCCTTGTAATACATCTGTCTTTAACCGAAAGGTTGGTTTGAACACTGTTGTATTTTATTGGGGACGTTGGTATTGGAGGTGTTGTGCCTTCAATAGCTTCATTTGCTTTATAACTGGAAAGAAGGAAGATTAGGGTTCAACATCCTGTCGATATCTAGGTCGTTAGAGACGGTGCATATGAGCAGATTGTCTCAAGGTTGAAAGGATCCATTCTGGCATTTACTTGGAGCAATTTACATAAATCACGGTATACTTAAATCTGGATGGCTGGACATGGATTTGAGTCGTTGTATTCCGAGATTCGAGTTCAGTTTGCTAACCCCTGCGCCATCCCACTAGGTCTGAAAAATGGTTCAAATGGCTCTGAGCACTATGGGACTTAACATCTGAGGTCATCAGTCCCCTAGACTTAGAACTACTTAAACCTAACTAACCTAAGGACATCACACACACCCATGCCCGAGGCACGATTCAAACCTGCGACCGTAGCAGATCCGCGGTTCCGGACTGCAGCGCCAGAACCGCATGGCTACCGCGGCCGGCGAACTTATCGAGGTTCTCCCACAGATTCTCGATTATGTTTAAAACCGAAAAGTTTGGTCACCACGGAGTACAGTAATTTCATGCTGGTACTCTTCGAACCGTGCACATAAAGTGCGAGCTGTGTGACACGTTGCATTGTCGTGCTGGTAGGAGCCACGGTGGCGAGGAAAAGCAAACGCCATTCGGGGGTGGACTTGGTCTCCAAGAATAGATGAATACTTGTGTTGATCCGTTGTGCCTTTCAGAAAGACGATATCATCCCAGACCGTAATAGTTCAGCGTGTTTGCCTTCAGGCGTTTCGCGCCATACACGCCAATGGACAACTATTCAATTGCCGGCCGCGGTGGTCTCGCGGTTCTAGGCGCGCAGTCCGGAACCGTGCGACTGCTACGGTCGCAGGTTCGAATCCTGCCTCGGGCATGGATGTGTGTGATGTCCTTAGGTTAGTTTAAGTAGTTCTAAGTTCTAGGGGACTAATGACCACAGCAGTTGAGTCCCATAGTGCTCAGAACCATTTGAACCATCTATCCAATTGAGCATAAAACGTGACTCATCTGGAAAGGCCACCTGTCATCCCTCAGTGGACGTCCATCTTTGGCATTAGCGTGCAAATTCCAGCCTTCCTCGTCCATGAACAGCAGTCGGCATAGATGGATGAACCAGGTGCCGGCTGTGGAGACCCATAAGCAGCAATGTTCGCTGAATGGTGCTTGAGAAGACACTGTTGGTAACCCGTTCTCTACATCTATCTACATCCACACTCCGCAAGCCACCTGACGGTGTGTGGCGGAGGGTACCCTGAGTACCTCTATCGGTTCTCCCTTCTATTCCAGTCTCGTATTGTACGTGGAAAGAAGGATTGTCGGTATGCTTCTGTGTGGGCTCTAATCTCTCTGATTTTATCCTCATGGTCTCTTCGCGAGATATACGTAGGAGGGGGCAATATGCTGCTTGACTCTTCGGTGAAGGTATGTTCTCGAAACTTTAACAAAAGCCCGTACCGAGCTACTGAGCGTCTCTCCTGCAGAGTCTTCCACTGGAGTTTATCTATCATCTCCGTAACGCTTTCGCAATTACTAAATGATCCTGTAACGAAGCGCGCTGCTCTCCGTTGGATCTTCTCTATCTCTTCTATCAACCCTACCTGGTGCGGATCCCACACTGCTGAGAAGTATTCAAGCACTGGGCGAACAGGCGTACTGTAACCTACTTCCTTTGTTGTCTGATTGCATTTCCTTAGGATTCTTCCAATGAATCTCAGTCTGGCATCTGCTTTACCGACGATCATCTTTATATGATCATTCCATTTTAAATCACTCCTAATGAGTACTCCCAGATAATTTATGGAATTAACTGCTTCCAGTTGCTGACCTGCTATTTTGTAGCTAAATTATGAGGGACCTATCTTTCTATGTATTCGCATCACATTACACTTGTCTACATTGAGATTCAATTGCCATTCCGTGCACCATGCGTCAATTCGCTCCAGATCCTCCTGCATTTCAGTACAATTTTCCATTGTTGCAACCTCTCGATACACCACAGCATCATCTGCAAAAAGCCTCAGTGAACTTCCGATGTCATCCACCAGGTCATTTATGTATATTGTGAATAGCAACGGTCCTATGAAACTCCACTGCGGCACACCTGAAATCACTCTTACTTCGGAAGACTTCTCTCCATTGAGAATGACATGCTGCGTTCTGTTATCTAGGAACTCCTCAATCCAATCACACAATTGATCTGGGCAGTCGGTTCCTCAACAGTTACATGTCTATTCGCCTTACCCATCTCCGCAATCGGTGTTCTCCCGTGTCATCTACAGCCCGTGGAGCACCACAGTTGCATCGGCACCGGTTTTGGATTCCGCCATTTTGCCTTGCATGGTATGCTTTAACCACGCTGGTACGAGAACAATTAAGAAACAGCCCTTTCGGAAATGGTTCCACCATTGCACCGAAAGCCAATGATCGTGCTCTTTTGGACGTCAGATAAATAGTCCGTTGTCGCATAACGGCTGTATTATTTTCGCCCCCCCCCCCTCCCCCAATCCCCTCCAGTATACTTTATATACTTTCCACTGCTAGTGCTGCTAAATACCGTCTGTGAGTGGTTGTTGGACGCTGAAGTCGGACACGAGAGGTGGTCACATCAGTATGACTAGAGTGCTTATTTCACCTGCAGTAGTGGTCTGTATAAATGAAAAATGTGAAGCCTTACGGTGGTTTTGAGTCCCCTAAAACTGTAGCTTCCCTGGTAACTGGCTGGGTAAGTCATATGGGAAGATTTCTGTAAGGTAGGGACATACCACCTCGAATAGGGCCTTGGTTATTAGAGCGCTGCCATGTCAGCACAACGCTGGATGCGAAGACAGCTTTCCTTACCTAAAGGTTGGTCGGTTCTAGGACCTACATGATGTTTTACCATACATTTTTTGCTTTTTCTAATAAACTCTTAGAAACGCTGCACATTTTTTTTTCAGGGCCGACGGCCTACAAAATTCTAACGCTACGGACAGCTGAAATGTAATGTGTGATGTACGAACCACTGTTCAGCAAATACTGGGGGCATCCGTAAATGTGTCAGTATGCGAGTGAGCGACAATATGTTTGTGTAAGGAGCGACAATTACCGGTTTTTATAAATATGGTGCCGCCGAGGAAACAGTCTGTTTCATGGAGTCATACTCAGATGAGCTAGTATATTCCTGGTAAAAGGTTAGTATTTTGGCGTTAGCGTAGTTGGTTATAGATGGTATGATAGTATTGGGGCAGTTCCCTTACTTTGGTCTTGGTCCATTTGATATGATCGACGATGGAATGAATGCATTATACGATAACGCATCCCACACGTTGAAATCGGACCTTCTGTGAACTATCGAGATAAATAATCCTGTACACTTCAAGAGACCAATGTAATCTGTCGAATTCGCCACCTGAAATCCCAGTCATTTATGTGCTAGAGATCATCGGTCACGTAAATCTACTCGAACAAAGAGCCGTCATCGACAATGCACCGCACAACAGTAAGAATAAAAAATGAAGTCAGCCTTCTTTGTACTAAAAAGAAATTTCTCCCTGAAATTCAAAAACAGTTATAGTTGGTAAAATGATTACTAAATCCCACTAGCGAGATTGCTACTGTATTTAGAATGAACATCAATGGCTGTCCGGAATCAAAGTGTATCTTGTGCCACTGCCTCAATCTGCATAAAGTCAGTATTGAGTGCAGGGCACACAGATACACAGGCAACCTAATAGATCGTTTAGATTCGAGGCCACGAATATATTCTGATTTTATCGGTATACTAATGCTGTAGCTGAAGAATAATCTACAGATCGTTGCAAAACATCACCAAAATAATTTCAGATGGTGGGGTATCTGGGGGAAGTATCTAAAAACTTGAAGCACCGATTTACTCAGTGACGTGACTCCGCTAACTCAGTTAGAAGCGCTCTGCTCCATAACGCACCAGAGCTAATTATGTACCACAGCCAGTTCATAATCCAATAGTTCTTATTTGCTTTATATGTTAAGGTGTGACATGATGTCACGTAGGAGGCATGCGAACATTACATAAATTGGAGTATTCATTCAATGCTCAATAGGTCGCTAAAACATCTAATCGCCGCGCGGGGGTAGCCGCGCGGTGTAAGGCTCCTTGCCGCGGTTCGCGCGGCTCTCCTCGTCGGAGGTTCGAGTCCTCCCTCGGGCACGGGTGTATGTGTTTTGTCCTTAGCGTAAGTTAATTTAAGTTAGATTAAGTAGTTTATGGACCGATAACCTCAGCAATTTGGTCCCACAAATTTCCAAATTTCCAAATAACTAATCACTTTTCTGTTCAAAAGCGATTTATTGACCCGTTTCAGGCTCTGCCTATCATCAGAAATATCAGAAATAAGAATAAAGGCTTTCTACAGAGTATGGAGCCATGTGTGTCACCCACCGTAAGTTCCGATACTAGTGGCTGATACACATCACTCCATGTATGTATGTATGTACGTATTAAAGCGGGAACCTAAAAACGACGGACACGCTTCGTCCGGCCGTAGCCCTCAGTGGTTCACAACCCCACAACAGGCCACGGCAGTCCACCCACGCCACCGCCGACCCACACCGAACCAAGGGTTATTGTGCGGTTTGGCCCCCAGTGGACCCTCGCCGCGGGAACGCCTCATACCAGACGAGTGTAACGCCAAATGTTTGCGTGGTAGAGTATTTATGGTGTACGCGTACGTGGAGACAGTGTTTGCACAGCAATCGCCGAAATAGTGTAACTGAGGCCGAATAAGGGGACCAGCCCGCATTCGCCGAGGCAGATGGAAAACCGCCTGAAAGCCATCCACAGACTGGCCGGCACACCGGACCTCGCCACTAATCCACCCAGGGACCGGCACGCTTTCCCGCTCGGGAAGCAGCGCGTTAGACCGCACGTTTACCCAGGTGGGCCCTACATGACTCCATACTCTCGGTGAAGATTTCGTTCTTATTTGTGTTATTTCTGATGATGGGCAGAGACCGAAGCATATCTTGACTTCTGAACAGCAAAGCGAACAGTTATTTTAGCGATCTTTTCAGCAGTGAAAAAAAAATTCATGTCTCTTGCGTTTTATCATTTGGTGTTATGAAGTTCTACATGTGCAAAGACGTTAAGAGCTGTTTTAAATGGAACAAAGAAATTAGTGGATACATTCGACCACCGTATATTTCTACGGGAATGGTATCTATAACTGCAGTAACTTGGTTACGTATGTTTAGTGCTGTCGGGCCAACACGAATACAATTTTCACCATCGCAAAGATTTACTTCAGATATATAATGTCCGGTCGGTACTGTTGGGCCTTCGAGGCCTGTTCGGACGGTGTTTTTTAAGTAGATACGTTACGCATACTAATATACAGTGTAACGTTATCGTTAACGTATACAATGTTAGGGGATGATGTTAATTTTGCACATGCTAAATGAGAGGGAACTCAGAGCTGGTTTCTTGTTGTTGCAGTCTTCTTAATAGCCTGACTGCTTAAATGTCTGATTTGTCCTTGTATACAAGGAAATAACTTATTCCTGTTTATTTTTTCGATTTCTGAACTTATCATGGGTGCCATCTGCGTTTCCACCAGGTTTTGCTACTTCGAAATGCTTTATCCGTTGAAAGGTGAGGAAATGTTTTATAGCTTTATCACTGTAGTCAGCCATTCATGTTATGGATGTGTAAGAACTCCGTTTGGAATCATAGCGATACACCTGTGACCTGCTATTTCTTTTGAACATGGCTGTTTCGTTTGACCTCTCTGTGATCTGTCAGAATTCTCGCATTTGAAGGCAATGCAACCTACCAGATACTTCATCGTGTGCCATGAATCGTGTGCCATACTGCCATGCTGCACATACTGATCTGTCGAAGTCAGTTCTGAAGAAAGTGGTACCTAGTTCGACATATAGCTGACTGAGAAGAACTTTTTCGTTGCTTGCTTCCGCCTACGTTAAAGCTCCAACGGCTTCGATCCTCGGAAACTGCAGAACTAAGACAAAGGAACAGAGTTAGCATTTCCACTGAATATTACAGGGCACATAGTGTTTTTACCTCAAACAGTAAGGGACCTATGTTACTAAACGGCCAAAACCACCATGTACCAGTTGCTGGGTACCTGTTTAAAGGCTTTCAGGGTCAACAAAAATTTGATTTTCGGTATTTCACATCGTTATTCACCGAATTTAAAAATTGAAAATCCTATCATAATCTACTCATTAAGAGGTATAATCCTACGTCAAAGATTTAACACCGTAAATCAAGGCAAAGCCATGTAACTCACAGCGAGCAAATTACCCGGACTAGATTCACTTAGCATTTGCGACTTCCAACAAACTTTGCACACAGTTTCAATCATTTTAGAAATTCTTACCCTCACAAAATATGAAAGAAATAATTTATCGTTCACTACATTTCCATTGTTCATTCAGTAAAACTTCAGAATCACATTCTAATTTATTACTTCTCTACCACTAATTTCATTCTCAAAATATTTTGCAGGTAGTATCCATATACACCACTGAATGTACTTTCAAAACTGTATCATTGTACGATGCATAGTTCAGGAGAAATGATGTAATAAACATTAAGATGCGTCTTCAGTCATTAACGTTTAACTTGCTTCACGCCAAATACTTAAAAAGTTAACTCATTTGTAAAGGAAGAAGACGTCTGAAGCAGTTTTACAGAGGAAAGTTCGATTCTGTAAGAAATCTGAGGCGGGAAGGGGGGTTATCCACAAAGTTTGCAAAGTGTGGAACAATTATCTTTTGGCAGTCTTGGTTAATCTAATAACCAATATGTACGACGCTCCAATGCATCTTACACAACTAGAAAATTCAACGAATGTTCCTTTCTGAAATGGAAGGAGACTTGCTCTTTTTACTACAGGTGTTACTGAACAAACTTCTAAACCTCTTCTTAATACGTTTCACTGATTTTTAGTGCTGAGTCGTATCCAATTCTCAAGGAAGCCTAATTTTTTTTAACTATTTCGAGCTTAACAAATTAAATATACCGTTTACTAGTTCAATAAAATTACTTTCATTTTCCTTTTTCAGCACGTATTGCACAGTTTGCGCTGTGCGGTATTAGAGTAACTGTGCAGCCATTTTCACACGGAGGCACCCATTTTCAGTAACTTTCAGGTAAGTCTCTGTAATATGACATGCAATTGAAATGCCATCTTTCCAAGATACATCCACTAAGATTTTAATCACTTCTGATCTAGCTCTAAGTTTACAACCTCTTAAAAACGCCCTTATTACATTGAAATTGCTTTTTATTTTTTTGAGAGTTTAATGACGGGAGAAATAACGTTTGTCTCCTCAAATAATTGTATGTTTTGGGAGGAAGTGCTCTTAATGATAGTACCTTAACTCTATCGTTTGCGCTGCTTTTTTAAAATAACCATCATATCTGTCCTGTTGTGATGTCCAGTAACAAAATAAACGAGATCTTGGAAAAGGCACACATCACATTATCTGCACTCCGGCAAACTCATCTTAGCCAATGAGTTAGGCAACACACCAAGGACAGGAACAACACATCAAAAACGTGCGTCCGCTTATAGACAAAAACTGTATAAACAAAGAATGATTGTGAGAGCGACTGGGGAAGAAAATCTATTTAAATGCACTAATATAACGGTGAATCAAGATGGAAGCGTAAACTTCCCAACACAGTTTCTGGATTCACTCGATGTTCTCAGTACGTCCTTGCACGGAAGCTTCTAAACAATATCATAGTAGCGGAACTGTTAGCCAAAAAAAGAAAATGTAAGTCAGTATTCATACGACGCGTTACACTCATTTTAACTAGCTTACGATTCAGATTGAAAGTTTTGCAAGTTTCCGTAAGATTAGTGTACACTATGACGACTGTCAATAAAGCAAAACGACAAACATTCTAGTGTTGAAAAGCTTGTTTAAAGTAATTGTGTTTCTCGCAGAGACACCTAAATGTAGAATATTCGCGTGCTAGAAAACAAGAAAACTTGTCGTCTTTGTACTCCTAAGGAAGATATACTTTCAATAAGTTACATGCTGTACGAATAAAATGATTAACTGCACATCTTTTGTTTCGCTATTTACAGAGAGCAAATGGAGAAAAGACAGAGCGATGGGGACCTTTTGCAGCCAGTACTTCTGTAAAAGTGACTTGGCCTTTAGCCTTAACTATCGTTGTATCTGCAATTATTTTCTCTAGTTGTTTCTTAAAAGGGGCACATTTCACTTCTCCATTGTCACGAGTTGTTTCTTGGACCTCCAGATCCCCTAAATATAACTAATACGGATGGATTGAGGACAGGATGAGCACTAACTGCCTATTCAAGTTTTCCTTTTCCCCAAGATAATGAATGTGAAGTTGTTACAACACTCTTATTTTACGGCACACATCTCTTGGAGGACAATCTCTGGACAAAGACAAAACTGCAATCATGTCAGCATGTACTATTAATAACAACCATTAAACGGTCATTTATAATATAGGTGAAACACATACACATGTCGGCAAAAAGAGATATTTTTCTTTTAAAGTTGTTTCTTAATGCCTCTAACGCAATTAAGGAATTAAAATGTACTTTATATCTTACATTGTTCAAATTTGCTACAGCGGTCTGAGTTTTATCTCCTTGCCGATTAGGTATTTAATACGAATGGGCGGCATCCGGTGTCCATATCATCCTTACACACAGACATGATGCCACATGTTTAAAATCTCGCAGTTGATCCTCAGGGCTGAAATATTCTGAGCATAACCTTGTACCAGAATGAAAAGTTCACCTTATCATAGCACAAAATGGTGAGTACATCCTGGGTAGGATTAGAGATGTAAAAGAAGGGAACTAGCTTTTCGTCTTATCTGGCAGCTTCAAAGACATGTAATTCAAAACATCGTGACATATTCTCACCTTTAATACGTCCCTAGAAATGTTATCCTCCAGAAAAAGTTTTTGGCTAATACAGACACGCTCTTCAGCCACATTACATATCATACATCGTTTGCCACTGTTGGCGAAATTCTGGTTTTGGGCACATGATCAGGGACTTTAGCCTATAAATTGGAAGATGCAGTTGTGCCAATACCTTGCAGCTAACAGAGGTCACTGCGCTGTGGAAGTAGGGGTAACTAGTAAAACAAGCTCAAATATTTCAAGCTGTTTTGATTTAAATGTCTTTGAAGCTGGCAGATTAGTCGAAAACTAGTTCTCCTGCTCTACATTCCTAACATGCCCAGGACATATTTGTCTTTTTCGTGTTGTTGTAGGAGCATTTTTCATTCTGGTTCCCAGCTTTTACCCTGATTTGAAATGAGACCATCATAGCTTGGAAACCGATGTAGACTTTCGTTGACTCGTGCAACGAATAAGTCGGATTTGATTTTTTATTGTCTTTCGAACCATGTTGCTTATACCGTGGCAAAATATAAAGCTGTTACAAAACAAGAGGACGAAATTTAATTGTATGTATGTGTCTAACTTCTTACCAAACTTGAACCGATCGCAGATGCCTGAATATGAAAAAGGCAAACGTAAAAAAAAGACCCACAAAAAACGTGTTTTTTGCAATCAAAACCCAAACGATGCTAGATTTTTTAAAGCGAGATTTCAATTTTATGGTAATAATGCATTTTTTATTTATTTCATTCTCTTTAAACAGTTTCCGAGCATTCAGTTCACTTAAGAACGAGTTTACGTGCTACATTTAGCTCGACCTTACATTATTGTATCTTGACAAAGGATACAGATTACTGGATAGAAAAATTCGTTTTTGCTTTATGCATTGATCTACCGTCATGAAAAGTTCGGAGCCAATTCGTACAAGTTTAACGTATAGAAGTGGCGCGCTTCAGAAGCCTACCAGAAAAATGTGTTTTTGGACGTAAAGTCCGAAATATGCCATTAGCTGAGCATTAATTTAGCCCAATTAAAATTGTTTGTAATTTGTCTGGGCCCCGCCTCCGGTTGGCCGTTCAAACCACGCTTGATATAATGCAACATAGCGGTAGGAAGTCAGTATTTGAACTTGGTAACAAAATAGTTTACTCGTCGCTCAACTGAGATAGTAAAGAAATCCCTTTATAGAGAGAATTGTGTTGAAAGTTATTTAAGTTCTGAAAGTCACTTAATAAACTCTGTTATGATGAATGAAAATGCCGTTGACAGTTGGTAAATCTCCGTTTTAATTGACCACACTACCGATTTCATGGCTTACGTACGCATCTTTAGGTGCAAACTACATATATAGTGACTGAAATATTATTACAGATTGTATTGCAATTTTTTGCTGTTACAGATGATTAATTTGAAGACTTACATTCACAAAAATTCATACATTAATCCACTGCAGGTGAACCCATCGTCTTTCGTCAAGTTACTGCCATTCTAAGAATATTTTCATTAGCTAAAAACTAGGCAAAGGATATTTGAAAAGGTGGTCAATGTAATGTCCTCCAAGAATGTTGGCGAGTACGTCGAACCGATATACTGGCGAGTCATTGCTTATGCAAGTATTTTTAAGAAAAGGAAACAGTACTGAAGGGTGAAATGAATTCGTTGGTATGTTAACAGCGTTCGTCAACTGCAATTTTGTTGATAGAGGTAGAGATTTTCGCGACATCACAACTGTATAACGTAAAACTTCATTGGCGAAGTTGTAATGTCACAAAAAAGAAGGAAATTGTATTCTTCTGAAGTCGGAATCTTGAAAATACGTTCATTATTAATAATTTGTTTTACTCACTGTGATTTTAACCAATGATTTTCTTCATAGGTATTAGATTTTAGAAGCTTTTAAGGTAAAAAAAAAAGTATATATTGTCGAGGAGAATTCCTTTCCACACATGACAAACATTCATTTAAATTTTATAACTATGCCTCGACATAATTAACCCTACCCCATTTCTCGCTTCCATTACCTATAATTGTTACAGTTTCCCGGCGACCTTTTATTAACGTCCCTACACCGAAGCTGGCTAAAAACTCTTGTTTTTCGGTATCTCCAGACAAAGCCGGGGAAGTTTTGCAATACTCCGTAAAAACTCGAGGGGAAACTTTGCCTATAAGTTGGTCGAGAAAGAATAAGGAATCCGTCTCCTGCGAGGGCGAGAAATTTTTCTGCTAACATTTCTCTCTGGGAGTTTTGTCGACTTCCGCGGCTGTGGTCTCACCCTTACAGCGCTGCACGACTGTGTAGCTAAGAGGCCAGCGGAGTTTCCGTTCTTTATAAGTTTCCGTTCTTTATAAATACTGTTAACAGTCAATTAATTACCTAGTTTCACGTTCCTTATACAATCTAAATTAAGTGCCTTAAAGGTATGCAACATGCCAGTATCGAGAACACATTATGGTGGCAAACAGAACATTATTTATGGCCTATTTATTATTTTAGAGACTACAGACCATGAGTTGTCTCATGGCTCCAACACTACTTTTTTTATGGAAACTGTTTTGTGAGGGCAGGATGATGATAAGTCCCGGCGCATATCATGTTTTTACTTGCGTCTCTGCCTTTGCTGTTTTCATACACTTTGTGTTGTTATCTTTTCTACGTCTAGGTCAGTACTCCGCAAGGCACTTCATGGTGTGTGATGGAGGGTACTTCCGGTACCGCTAACTTATAGCCCCATTTCCCGTTACAATCGCGAATGGTGCGTGGGAAGAATGATTGTGGCTAATCCTCTGAATTAGCTCTAATTTATCGAATTTTCTCATTGTGGTCACTTGGCGAGACGTACGTGGGAGGAAGTAATATGTTGTCCGACTTCTCCTGGAAACTGCTAATCTTTGGATAATTATATTCACTTTATGAATATACAGGGTGTTACAAAAAGGTACGGCCAAACTTTCAGGAAACATTTATTACACACAAAAAAAGAAAAGATGTTACGTGGACACGTGTCCAGAAACGCTTAATTTCCATGGTAGAGCTCATTTTAGTTTCGTTATTCCAACGTGATCAAATTGTAAATTTTCACAATCAACACGTGTGGGCTGACGAGAATCCTCACGCAATTGTGCAATCACGTCATCAACACAGAATTTCTGTGAACGTTTGGGCAGGCATTGTTGGCGATGTCTTGATTGGGCCCCATGTTCCTCCACCTACGCTCAATGGAGCACGTTATCATGATTTCATACGTGATACTCTACTTGTGCTGCTAGAACATGTGCCTTTACAAGTACGACACAATATGTGGTTCATGCACGATGGAGCTCCTCCACATTTCAGTCGAAGTATTCGTACGCTTCTCAACAACAGATTTGGTGACCGATGGATTGGTAGAGGCGGACCAATTCCATGGCCTCCACGCTCTCCTGACCTCAACCCTCTTGACTTTCATTTATGGGGGCATTAGAAAGCTCTTGTCTACGCAACCCCGATACCAAATGTAGAGCCTCTTCGTGCTCGTTTTGTGAACGGCTGTGATACTATACGCCATTCTCCAGGGCTGCATCAGCGCATCAGGGATTCCATGCGACGGAGGGTGGATGCATGTATCCTCGCTAACGAAGGACATTTTGAAAATTTCCTGTAACAAAGTGTTTGAAGTCACGCTGGTACGTTCTGTTGCTATGTGTTTCCATTCCATGATTAAGTGATTTGAAGAGAAGTAATAAAATGAGCTCTAACATGGAAAGTTAGCGTTTCCGGACACATGTCCACATAACATATTTTCTTTCTTTGTGTGTGAGGAATGTTTCCTGAAAGTTTGGCCGTACCTTTTTGTAACACCCTGTATAGGAGGAGCGAAGGTATTTTGGATCTACATTTACTACAACAACAACCATACGCCGCAATCACCAGTGCAGTGCATGACAGACGGATCCCGTAAATCTTAGAAAGTAATGGCAGCTGCTCATATTATTAAATATTTATTTCTTAACGGCGAAAAGTATCTATTCAGAACCATTATATTTACGTACCGTGTGCGACAATAAAGTAATGAGACTGAGGTGATCCCTTTGAGCACCATTTGTCTCTGAATCGCACTCAAAAAACCTACTTTCATCGCCAGTGATAAAATAGCTCAATTCTGGATTGATTTCCCTTTGCTCTAACAGATACGCTGCTTCATTTTTCCGTGTTTCTCACTGTGTAATGTGAGATTTTTGGGGACCATTTTTGCACAAATCTTTCTCATACCAAGATCTTCAGTTACTATTAGACGAACCGTTTATCAATTGATGTTCAGTTCTTCTGGAATCATTTTCATGGATAATCTTCGATCAGATCGTACGAGTTCACGCACCCTGGCCAAGTTGACATCCGTTCTTGAGGCTGTTGGTCGTCCACTGCGGTCTTCATCTTCAACATTCGTTCTGCCTTCACTAAACATTTTATGCCAACAAAAAACTTGAGCTCTTGTCATAACCTCCTCTCCAAAAGCCTTCTGAAGCTTACCGTAAGTTGTAGTTGCGTTTTCACCCAATTTAACGTGAAAAGAAATAGCATACTGTGTAACGTATTACAGCACAACTCACGACTGAGTGGTTGCATCGATGTGCCGCTTGGACTAGAAGCAGCTTATAAACCAAGGTCAAAGATATTGTGCCAACACAAGCCTGGAGAGTTGCCATATCTTGCAAAGAAAATCAGTTTCATTACTTTATTGTCGCACCTCGTATATCCATGTTAGTTTTACACTAAGGTGACAAAAGTCATGCAATATTTCCTAATATCTTGTCAGATCTGTTTTTGCCCAGCGCAGTACAGTAAATCAATGTAACAACGATATACAAATCGTTGTAAATTTCTCGCGGAAATATTGAGCCATTCTGACTCTTTTCAGACGTCCATAATAGCGAAAGTGTTTCCGGTGCAGGATTTTGTACACGAAATGACCTCTCTGTTATGTCCCATACATGTTCGATGGGATTCATGTTGAGCGATCTGGGTGACCAAATCATTCGCTGGAATTGTCCATAATGTTCTGTCACGGCGCATTGTGTTCAGTAAACTTTCCATTGTTGTTTGGGGACATAAAGTCCATTATTGACTGCAAATGGATTCTAAGTAGCCCAACGGAACCATTTCCAGTCAATGAACCGTTCACTTTGACCAGAGCACCCTGTCCATTCCATGTACATACAGCCCACGCTATTATAGAGTCACCATCAGCTTGCACTCTGTATTGTTGACAACTTGCATCCGTGGCTTCATGTGATCTGCGCCACAATCTGACCTTGCCCTCAGCTCTTACCAGCTTAAATCGGGCCTCATCTGACTAGGCCACCGTTTTCCAGTCGTCTAGGGTTTAACAGAGATCTAACCGAGGAGAGGCTATGCAGTCAGTATCGAACTATTAGTAAAGGCACTCCGTTGCTCATCTACTGCATAGCCCATTAACGACAAATTTCACCGCACTGTCCTAACAGATACGTTCCTTGTAGTCCCACATTGACTTCTGCGATTACTTCACGCAGATTTGCTTGTCTGTTGGCACTGACAACCCGTGGTGAGAGATAATTCCCAAAATTTGGTATTCTCGGCGCACTCTTGACACTGTAGCCCTCGAAATATTGAAATCTCTAACGATTTCCGAAATGGAATGTTCTATGCTTCTAACTCCAGCTGCTATATTCCGCGTTCAAAGTCTAGTAAATCTGTCAAGCGGCCATAAGCACGACGGAAACCTTTCCACGTGATCCACCAGAGTACAGGTGACAGCTCCCCCATGCACTGCTTTTTTACACTATGTGTACGCGATACTACCACTATCTTTGTACATGCATATCGCTACCTCATAACCGTGACCGCATTGTATACGCGAAAGAGGAATATGTGATCAAAGGCATAAGAATCGTAGGGGCAAATCAGGAATAAATGACTGCTAAGAAAGCAATACGTGAACGTTAGCAGACTACTTTGCGAACTTTACAGTCTGGATTTTAAAAATATTTTGCGATGCAAATGAAAACAAGAACTTTTTCCATTCAATTTACTAACAAATGGAATGTGTAATATCAAATGCATCCGGTTTTCCACTTCCCTATAGAGAATCAAACTGGTGTTCAGCCTCTGTAGCGTTCCAGATAAGAAAATTTTTAATCTATATAATATTTACTTGAAGTGAAAGGAAAGTAGGAAAGTTGTGGAACAGCTACATGGTTCCCTTTGGAAAACCCAATGAAACAAAATTTTGGTGTCCATTTAATAATGAATACGTATTCATAAGAGTAGTATATCTGTTGAAAGTCACAATAGAACGTTGTTTACAATACACTACAAAATGTGGTTCATAAAATTCGACGGCATGCCAATTAAAATCATAAAGACAATAATAATAATATGTATATACGAAGATGGTATCTGTTCTATCCGACATGTCCGAAAGAACAGATACCATCTTTATATATATATATATATATATATATATATATATATATATATATATATATATATAGTTACGGCTCACCGGCCATTTGACCATCTTCTTCTTCTGTGAGGATGCACAAACAGTGCCCGAACTCTTACGGGAATCGGCAACGCGCCGCGAGTAATGAGTATAATGGGCGGGGGCACTACGAATGTAGTGCGGGACAATACGTTGAGAATGTGGGTTTCGCGGGAGGCGTGCCAGAGATAAATCCCTGAGTCCTCGGTGGCTCAGATGGATGCAGCGTCTCCCATGTAAGCAGGAGACCCCGGGCTCCAGTCCCGGTCGGGGCACACATTTTCAACTGTCCCCGTAGACGTATGTCAACGCCTGTAAGCAGCTAAGGGTTCTGATTTCATTGTAATAATAATAATGCCTGCTTAAAAAGCAAACAAATGTGGAAAATAAGCTTACACTGAAGAAATCGTAAAGATGTTCTACGTACCACAGTAATGAATTATGTATAACTGATAATTTCAGGAATGTAAGATACATCGAAAATTGCATCACTGCGGTTTATACAGGGTGACAATTATTGGACTATACGAAAAAGAAACTAAATTAGTTACAAACTACGGCGTGCACACACTTTATTCAACATGTAAGCGTCACTGTCGATATTCGGATATAGATTATAACATATTCGATACGCCTGCCATCATCGGCGATGATGTAGCGCAGACGAATGGCGAAATTCTGCTCGGCCTGCTAAAGTGTCGGAACATCGATGCTGCCGATGACTTCCTAAACGGCTGTTTTCAGCTCAGGAATGGTTTTGGGGTAATTGCTGTACACCATGTCTTTAATATAGCCCCACAAAAGGGGTTCGCATTTGTTTAGATCCGTAGAATATGGCAGTCAATCGAGGCCCATGGCAGTGGTCTCAGCCGCGTGGGGTAGCCGCACGGTCTCGGGCGCCTTGCCACGGCTCGCGCGGCTTCCCCCGTCGGGGTTCGACTCCTCCTTCGGGAATGGGTGTGTGTGTTCTCCTTAGTGTAAGTTTAAGTTAGACTAAGTAGTGTGTAGGCCTAGCGACCGATGACCTTAGCAGTTTGGTCCCATAGTAACTTACCACAAATTTCCAAATCCCAGTGGCCTCTGGGTACGCCAGAGCCATAATGCGCTCCCCACAGTGTTCCTCCAGGACTTCAAACACTCTCTTGCTTCGATGGCGTCGAGCTCCAACTTGCATGAACCACATCTTGTCGAAATCAGTGTCACTGCGGATCACGGGGATGAAATCATCTTCCAAAACCTTAGCGTCCGTTCAGTAGTCACCGTGCCATCAAGGAATATCGCATCAATCATTCCTTGACTGGACATTGCACACCACTTAGTCACCCGTCGAGAGTGAATAGACTTCTCAGTCACGAAATACGGATTCTCAGTCCAACAAGTACGACAGTTTTGCTTACTGATGAACCAATCCAAATGAAAGTTGAATTCGTAGCTAAAGCAAATAACGCATGCACATACTAATTCCCACCATCCCCATCATTCCCCGCGATCAGAAATGGAGTTTGAACGTCGTAACTCAAACCGTTCAGAAATTACGAAGATTTCATTTCATTTAGTTCAAGAATTGTCACCCTCTAAGTCAAAATGGTTCAAATGGTTCTGATCACTATGCGGCTCAACATCTGGGTCATGAGTCCCCTAGAACTTAGAACTACCTAAACCTAAAAACCTTAAGGACATCACACACATCCATGCCCGAGGCAGGACTCGAACATACGACCGCAGCGGTCGCGCGGTTCCAGACCGAAGTGCTTAGAACCGCTCGGCCAAACTGGCCGGCCCCTGTAAGTCTCTGGGTACAAAAGATACTCAGGAAATCGCATCAAATAAAACAAAGGTTCTCTTCTATTTTGCGACACATACCCTACTGGCCATTAAAATTGCTACACCAGGAAATAATGCAGATGACAAACGGGTATTCAGTGGTCAAATATATTATAGTACAACTGAAATGTGATTACATTTTCACGCAATTTGTGTACATAGATCCTGAGAAATCAGTACCCAGAACAACCACCTCTGGCCGCAACAACGGCAAACAATAGGTGAACGAGACGTGTAACCAATGGCATCCCATAGCATCACGCCGGGCGATACGTCAGTGTGGCAATGACGAATACACGCTTCCAATGTGCGTTCACCGCGATGATGCCAAACACGGATGTGACTATCATGATGCTGTAAACAGAACATGGATTCATCTGAAAAAATGACGTTTCGCTATTCGTGCACGCAAATTTGTCGTTGAGTACACCATCGCAGGCGCTCCAGTCTGTGATGCAGCGTCAAGGGTAAGCGCAGGCACGGTCTCTGAGCTGATAGTCCATGCTGCTGCAAACGTCGTCGAACTGTTGGTGCAATTGGTTGTTGTCTTGCAAAAGTCCCCATCTGTTGACTCAAGGATCGAGACGTGGCTGCACGATCCGTTACAGCCTGTCATCTCGATCGCTAGTGATACGAGGCCGTTGGGATCCAGCACGGCGTTCCGTTTTACCCTCCTGAACCCACCGATTCCATGTTCTGCTAACAGTCATTGGATCTCGACCAAGGCGAGCAGCAATGTCGCGATACGATAAACCGCAATCGCGATAGGGTACAATCCGACCTCTATCAAAGTCGGAAACGTGATGGTACGCATTTCTTTTCCTTACACGAGGCATCACAACGACGTTTCACCAGGCAACGCCGGTCAACTGCTGTTTGTGTATGAGAAATCGGTGGAAACTTTCCTCATGTCAGCATGTTGTAGGTGTCGCCACCCGCGCCAACCTTGTGTGAATGCTCTGAAAAGCTAATCATTTGCATATCACAGCATCTTCTTCCTGTAGGTTAAATTTCGTGTCTGTAGCACGTTATGTTTCGTGGTGCAGCAATTTCAATGGCCAGTGGTGTGAAAAGGACGGACTTGAGAGCACACTGAATTTTAAGACAAGTAGCACCCGAGAAAGCGTGGTAGATTTAAGCTGGACGCACTGCCGTATTTTAAGGGTTACAAGACGTGCCTTTTTCTTAGAAATATTGCCTCCAAAATTCAAGTGCGTATTATACTCGAAATTAATAAAAAAAAGTCCACTGTTCGGTGTAAAAACTAGAAATAGCCCTGTATTCGATACTGCAGGAGATCTATATGTATCTGGCAACACTGAATTCACTGGGCAGCAGCAGTGCCCTGATGGGACAAATATGAGTTGCAGGGATTCACTATCTTGCTAACACTGACTCCCACCCGCCCCTCCATCACAGACCCAGTGAACTTGAATTGAAAGTGATTTGTGCTGTCGGTAACAGTACAATATTTTTGTTAGTAGCTATTTTCGTAATGGAAAAAATAGAACGTATTCATATTACGCGAGCCTTAAATTGAAAGTAATACCGTACAGAGAAGACTATGGAAACAGAGCAACCGAGCAGCGTTTTGCCCCTCCACCAACAGAAAAAAACCAATCGCTATTGCCGGGCTAGTAAAGTGCTGAAAAATGAGAAAAACTAAATGTACAAGTAGAGAGCTAAATGCAAAATGGCCAAAACTCGAAGGTGACATTGAAATTGATTGAAGGATACCGTCAAAATAGCATTGGAATTCGCACAAAACTGATCCAGTGGAACTTAACAGACTAATGGTCTGGTTCATTGGTGCTACATGTTTATGAAGCTTCATGGACTTAGCAAGCGAACCAAAACCAAAATTTCTCAGAAAACAGCACAACAACATGAACAAAAAATATTTTCTTTCCGTCGCTGTATTCTTCACCATCGAAAGAAAACCGCTTTGGAACTAATCCAAACAGGGAAAATGGACGAAAATCTGTGACATCTATTGTACCGAATAACAGAAACGTTGCCACGAAGGGTGCTGAAACTATAACTATAAAAACAGGTGGACATAAAAAATACACTATGTTGTTGCCCTTTCGTGTTATGCTGATGGTACTAATCCTATGATCATTTTCGACAGCAAATTAATGCCAATATCTTCTCAGTACTGCCAGGTGTTGTTCACGTACATGAAAAGTGTTGGATGGACGAGGGTGGTATGAAATTATGGATTAATAGGGTGTGGGAGAGAAGGAAAGGCGGTTTATTGCAGGAAAAGTCCTGTTCTTGTGCTGGATCAGTTTAGTAGTCATTTGAAAAATTCTGTGAAAGAGGAATTAAGACAGGAAAATGCAGACCTTGTTGTTATTCTGGGAGGACACAGGAAATGGCTCTAAGCCTAAGAGACTTAACATCTGAGGTCATCAGTCCCCTAGACTTAGAACTACGTAAACCTAACTAACCTAAGGACATCATTCACATCCATGCTCGAAGCAGGATTCGAACTTGCGACCGTAGCAGCCGCATAGTTCCGGACTGAAGCGCCTAGAACCTCTCGGGCACAGCGGCCGTCGACACAGGGAAGTAAGTAAATAAAGTAAATTGTACTAGTAAATTGTATCCTGTAGTGAACTTTTAAATAGTGAAAAACTGTGAAGATAACGAAAATACAGAAAATATTAAGCATGCGACGTCCCTAAATTTGGTCTAAATTTTTAATTCCTTGTGAAACTGTGACAGCTGATATATGTTACCACATTTATTTTGTATTCCGTTGAAGGAGCTATAGATGGTCAATTAATTAAGCTGAAGTTATTCATGTACACTTCACATCACGTAACATTATCAACTGAACCAGAAACTTCCTTTCCATAGTCAAAGTGTTTATAACGTCTCACGTCATCTCAGAGAAAAAAATTAATTTCTTCAATGACCCACAAACTTAAGATGCGCTGAATATGATAGGTACATCTGATTCGAAATATAACCTACTAAGGTAAATCAAAACCTCGAAAAATGTTACGGAAGCGGTGAATGGGACTGTCGACATATTCGTTGAAATTTGTTGTGATACATAAATATCAGCTTCGCTGAATAGCAAGTCATGCATCACAATGAATTCCACTGTAAGTCTTGACCAGTATAGGTTAATTTAAAACATGTAAAACATTAACAACAGATATATGTAAAGAGTTTATTTCTTAAGACTCGCGAACATAACTCTCGCATAATGACCAAACTATAGAAAAAGTAGCCGCGTACGAATCACGAAATTAGTCTGGTACGCTATGCACAGATTGTATAGTGGCTTTTGAAGCGCAAATGAAATGAGAATCACCAGTAAGAGCTCATTCTAATGCAATGTTATTTTAGTTCATTGCTTATTATACCAGCGACCAGCGACTACTATATTCCGTAAATATCACATTAATCCTCTAGATTTATTAGTAACTTAGATTCTCACAGATTTATAATTTTTTGCCCATCTACTATATATCTGATGTACCCATAGGTAAATCAAGCATACTAAGACACGTCATTTTTTTACAAAGGTACAGTGTTCTCACTTAATAACTACTAATAAATTAGTGAGTTTTGGTGATGTTTTATGAAAAAGAACAGTAGTGCCGCTTGAATCTGACAGATTGGCCATAAAATATTAAATAGCGGTTTCAGCATGGAAACACATGACATTATTCAAAGCATGTTGACAGTAGAAGTATATACGCATTATCGAGAAAAGAAATGTTTGAATTTGCACCAAGTAGAGTTAAAAATAAACGAAACATCAAATTTGTCAGTATTTAATTACATTACACCAGTGTCATTTAGAGAAAATATATTACGTACGTGATATTTGAAAAGGAAAAAGAGATTAAAAAATGTAACTTCTGGGCCTTTTACTGCAGTATTTATATAGCCAATGCACTCGACACACAACACGTAGAAATGAAACACCAGTAATTATAATTAATCGAGTGCTAATGGACGGGTGTATATAGTAGAAAACATCTTGAAAGTATGTTCAAAATCATATGAGACCTACAATTAAGATTGATTCCATTAATTTTGCAGCTATGTCTTTTCAAACGCTGGAAAATTAAAAGCAAAACAGCACCTTAAACAAACAACGTAACGTATTTGTTCTACAATACAACAGAAGGTATCCATAGTTCCGCAGTTTCCTCGACCGAGGTTAATTTGTAAACATAATAATACGATACGGTAACATTGTCAGTTTCTATATCTCTTGTGGAACAAAAATGTAAATTATTGGAGGAATGCGGGTTTCAGAAACGTAATAGCGAGTTTCTATATTTTCATTTAAAATTTTTTCGGTTTCTCTAAGATAAGTAACTTTTGTTTCCGTTTTGTTTTTCCTTTTTTTGTTAATTAGGCACGTCAAGTACGATGTACATGGAGATTCCTATAGAGAAATTAGAGAACCTCTGCCACGCTACAACAGACAGGAAGCAATCTTAAAAGTACCAAAATGTGGCCAACGAGAGCTAAACTATTTCATTGTTGAAAAAATGTACGAACGCCTTCTGAAGGCATTCGAATGTGTCGATGCGTAAGCAGAAAACTGCGGCATCATCATTAGCACTACGGACGTGAAATTTGATTTCTGCTTAGGTCCTCACTCCTAAACGAAAAAAAATCAAAACGGCTAAATTATTTTTGAGAGTGTTTTCGTAGTTACTAGTTAATAAGATGTAAAAGTAGCAGTAGCTGACTAAAAGCATGCTGACTGAAACTCATCCCTTCCAATTTCATGTGCTACTAGACTTGACATGAAATAACAAAACATGACTGATTCGTTGTACCACAGGCATACACCAGTGCAGTTTATTCTTTTATATCGTCAAACGTCTCGTTGTTGTTGAATTATAAAGATACTGCAGTAACTAAGAAATGAGAGGAAAGTAAATGTACATTTTATCTATGAAAACTGATGAGCAAAATAGATAATAAAATTTATAAGAGCAAATTATTTGCTGTATTGGTTTACCAAATTAAAGACTACGGAAGAAAGATCAGGTTTTAACTTCCAGTCGATGTCAACGTCATGAGGGACATAGCACACGCACAGTTTGGACGATGCAATCGGAATTGCCTGTGTCCTTTCGAAGGCACCAACCCGGCACGCCTTCGGTGATTTACGGAAACTGTAACTACATAAACAACAAATGCAGATGGCTAAACGGGAATTTGAGCACTCTGCCCCTCAAAAGCAAGTATGTGCCACGTCAACGACGATATTCATTCTTTTTCAAACTACGCGACCTCTTTCTAAAGAGGAGAAAAATAATTCCAACGGAAAAATTCATTTCGTTACAAATTATCCATGTCTGCAATAATAGGCATTATTTTACATTTAAGCAGTATAACAACTAATTTGCACCAACGAAATGGATAAACGCAGGCTGAAGTTCTATGACCAAATTATGAAATGAGACCAGCCAAATCAAAGAGACAAATTGAGAAATTCTACTAAGTCGCAGTAAAGCTAAAACTGAAACAACTAAATGGTTCTATATAGTAGGAGGACTGAAGGAAGCGACATATGAGGGAGATTACCACCCTCTAGGAGGTAACCATGCATACCGTAACTGTGCCTGCGTAGTACAGCGCGTATCAGACTGCAGTCTCTGTAACATGCTATGACTGAATTAATATTCTCTGTAGCATGGAAACCATGCATTTTCGGACATAAGTTCGTTAGACCTTCGTTAGACCTTTTTTGATCCGTATCCTCTCATCGATCAGCCCTTAGAGTTCGTACACGGTGGAAAAATCATCCTGTACATATAAGACTTAATATTCGATTTTCTACACTATATATTGGGAAAGGGAAGCAGTGGTCGGGAAGGGAGTAAGACAGGGTTGTAGCCCCTCCCCGATGTTATTCAATCTGTATATTGAGCAAGCAGTAAAGGAAACAAAAGAAATATTCGGAGTAGGTATTAAAATCCACGGAGAAGAAATAAAAACTCTGAGGTTTGCCGATGACATTGTAATTCTGTGAGAGACAGCAAAGGACTTTGAAGAGCAGTTGAATGGAATGGACAGTGTCTTGAAAGGAGGATATAAGATGAACATAAACAAAAGCAAAACGAGGATAATGGAATGTAGTCGAATTAAGTCGGGTGATGCTGAGGGAATTAGATTAGGAAATGAGACACATAAAGTAGTAAATGAATTTTGCTATTTGGGGAGCAAAATAACTGATGATGGTCGAAGTAGAGAGGATATAAAATGTAGACTGGCAATGGCAAGGAAAGAGTTTCTGAAGAAGAGAAATTTGTTAACATCGAGTATAGATTTCAGTGTCAGGAAGTCATTTCTGAAAGCATTTGTATGGAGTGTAGCCATGTATGGAAGTGAAACATAGACGATAAATAGTTTGGACAAGAAGAGAATAGAAGCTTTTGAAATGTGGTGCTACAGAAGAATGCTGAAGATTCTATGGGTAGCTCACATAACTAATGAGCAAGTATTGAATAGGATTGGGGAGAAGGGAAGTTTGTGGCACAACTTGACCAGAAGAAGGGATCGGTTAGTAGGACATGTTCTGAGGCATCAAGGGATCACCAATTTGGTATTGGAGGGCAGCGTGGAGGGTAGAAATCGTAGAGGGACACCAAGAGATGAATACACTAAGCAGATTCAGAAGGATGTAGGTTGCAGTGGGTACTGGGAGATGAAGAACTTGCACAGGATAGAGTAGCATGGAGAGCTGCAGCAAACCAGTCTCAGGACTGAAGACCGCAAATATGTGTGTGTGTGTGTGTGTGTGTGTGTGTGTGTGTGTGTGTGTGTGTGTTTATTTACCTTTCACATAATTTGTGACTCATACGAAGTCATTTCACACCCTTCTGATTCTTGTTTAAATTCTCACAAACGTTGCCTTAAGAACTCCGTTCACTAGAGAATTGGGTTCAGTCTTATTATATATAACGATGGAAGTAAATGATCTGCTTTCAGCGAAGAAATAATTTCATTCTTCAACGCAATTTTCAGTTAACAAGATAAGTGTATCTCGAAATGGAACTTCAGGGCATGTGTTTGCAGTGACGAAGATCTCGATGTTTAACTACTTTGCGAGCTCGTTTCAGTTTACTACGTGTTATAGATTATCGTATTCAACTACATCTCCATGGTACGCATTTCTTCTTGAAGGAGGGATTAAACAAAAAAGAAAGGGAGTTTCTACATGAAATTTTCTAGAATGCGCATGGTTACACGTTGCCTTGCTTTAGCTTGTATTAAAATCCTCCTTTCATTACTTCAAGGCGCTATGAGAAAGTCCCTGGTGGCTGTAGTATATCAGGTAAAAAGTTAGATTGCGTTACTGTTTACTGAAGGATCAGATTTCATTTAACAAGTCTACTGTTTTACGGGATTAAAAATCTTATGAATTCAAAGGTTGAAGTTAAAGGTAGTGGCCGATTTTCAATGGGCTTCTTTAACCCAAGGAAAGGAAGATGGTTGTTTACCAAATCTAAATGGTTCAATGGGCTCTGAGCATTATGGGACTTAACATCTAAGATCATCAGTCCCCTAGACTTAGAACTACTTAAACCTAACTAACCTAAGGACATCACACACATCCGTGCGCGAGGCAGGATTGGAACCTGCGACCGTAGAAGCAGCGCGGTTCCGGACTAAAGCGCCTACCACCGCTCTGCCACTGCGACCGGCTAACAAATCTAGCTCGACTCGATGTCCCCTGCCTTGAGTAGACCCTATCGTCAGGTTTCGTTCCTGCTCTACAGTTTTTCTTCAGTTCGAAGAATGATTTGATGGAGCTCTCCAAGTTTGTCTGTCCCGTGCAATTCCCCTCAGTAATGAACAACACGAATGGTCACTAGTTTGTTTGCCCCACGTAGAGAGTCACTCAGATGCTGAAAAACGTGAACTATCAGACGCTGTATGCTAAGCGCCAGCTATTCCCTGAGAGCCTAGTTACCTTGGTTTAAAAAATAACATTAAGTGAGTACTATGGGAATATGTCAAGGCCTCTTACCGCCAAGACAAGATAAGACTAATTACAGCGTGCACAAAAGTATTTTAAGTAATCATTTTTTCGGCCTCTGTAAGCGATTGGAACAGAATGAGTTCTAATAAGTGACTCAATGGAAGTATCCTCTTTCATGTAAGTCTGAAGGCGTTGCTGACTATTGTCATTAAAAGGTAAAGAAATCCTATAGGGTGCTAGGCAACGTCAAGTTCCCCTCAACTTCTAGACGGTACATGTTTCAACCCCTTTGCTGGCACCTTCTTCAGTCCACAGTTAGCCGAGCAATGTCGAAGTCCAGTCCTTATAAAAGGCAGTTTTCATGGGCTTATGCTGAAAATGTGGGGTTATTGGGTAAAATTCTTCTGGATGCCACCAGCGGATCGTCGTCATTGGATACAGCGTAGATTTGTGAAACTACACTGGGCTACCGTGGGTGATCATAAGTATGTGCAGAATAAGGTAGTTTCCCTAGTAGCTTTGGTCAGTTAAGATCGTAAATCTGTTACCTGTACATTAGGTGTGTTGCAGACCTGACAGGCGTTACCTCATTTCCATCGCTTTGTTTAAGTATGCGCTCAGTGTCTTCCTAGATTCCTCTAGGCACTAGGAGAGGTGAACCAACTAGAAACTGAGCGAGAATATATATTAAGGCCATGTAACTTAACGAACATTTTTGTCCCACATAGTTATGTTCCTATCTGTTACTTAGAGGTAAAGAAATATTTATCGCAAAATCGAAATTAATTCAGGCTTTATTCGAAAATTGTTGAATTGTTACGTGAAACAGAGGGACGTTGTAGGAAAAATAGAATTAAAAAAAGTTTTATGATGTAACAATAGAAATGACAATTTTCTCCAAAAAAAAAAAAAAAAGGATGTCAAACATCGAATTTATATAAAACATGTTACTGTTATTCATGTCCAACTTCCGCACTTATCAGCAACAGCAGGGAACCCTTGCTTTCTATTACGTTAAAGAACGTTCTGCTGACAAAATAACAACAACAATTAACAATTACATAGACTTTTTTATCTGAATATAAACTTTACTTGCATCAAAAGTAATTGCTTTGGTTACGCAAAAACGTAGAAGTTACGCAATCAACCAATTTTTATTATTTATAAAGTGCAATTTGTATTTTGTGAAGATATAAAACACGCAATGAACGGACACTGATCGATGTCCGGTTCTAAATACAGGGATCATTCAATAATTAAAGAGACAAATTGGTCTGGGGAAAAACTGCTAGTAGGGGAAGTTTGGTACTTTTATAGCTTTAAAATTGGCATCACTGGGATGAGCCCTGATCAGATGATGTATCAACATTGTTTTGTTTATAATCTCAAAATTACATTTCAAGATGGCGAGTCCACTTGAAACGTCCAAATTAGTTGAAAAACGTTCTGTTATTCGTTTTTTACTTGCTGGAGCTGAGAAACAAGTGAATATATACTGTAGGATGTCTTAAAGTTTATGGTGAAGTTTGTATGAACCGTGAAAATTATTACAAGCGGGTAGAGCACTTGAAAGTCGAACTGATGACACTATTCGTGCCGACCGCTCTGTGACTATGGAAATGATAGTTGATAAGGTTCAAGTTAGTACTGGTTCAGTTCATAAAATTATATGTAACAAGCTGAAGTACCGCAAAACATGTGTAATTGGGTCCCAAGGGAGTTGACGCTGCTAAACAAGGAAACAAGGTTGAGGGTGTTCACTGAGCTAAAGTAACGTTATGAAAGAGAAAGTGAGCAGTTGCTCAACAAACTTTTTAACTTATGGTGTAACTTGGGTTCACTATTATTAGCCAGAATTAAAAATACAAAACATGGAGTGGAAGTACACCAACTCACCTGACAACAAAAAATTCAAAACCCAAGCATCAGCAGGAAAAGTCATGTTGACGGTGTGTTGGGATACTGAAGGTCCAGTGTTTTGTGATTATCTCGAAGAGCAGCGTACAACGAACAGCAAATAATACTCGGATTTGCTTTTAAATAAGGTGAAGCCTGCCGTGAGTGAGGAACGTCGTGGATCTCAGAGGAGAGGTGAAATTCTCCAGCAAGACAACGCACGTCCTCATATTGCTCAACAAATACGTGAAACCATCAACAAAATGGACTGTGAAGTACTGCCTCATCCCCCTTACATTCCTGCTTTAGCACCTAGTGATTTGCGTATGTTTGGTGCACTGAAGGAGGCATTACGTGGGAAGAGGTTCCAGGACAATGAGAAAGTGAAAAAATTTGTGGGAAATTGGTTCAAACATCAAGATACAGAGTTCTTTGCAGCCGGAATAAAAAACCTTGTAGCCCGTTGGAACAAGGGCATAAATGTTCTAGGGCATCATGTTGAAAAGTAGAAAAAGTATTGTTTTGTAAAAATATATGCTTTTTTCTCCAGATTAATTTGTCTCGTTAATTATTTAATGACCATCGTATGTGCAAAACAAGCCGTCCGTTCACAGTATCTCATATATTAATTTATGTTTCTTTCCCTACCAATACTAACGGTAATCCTACCATTTACTATGTAACTTATGTAGTGTATCCAACTACCTAACAGTAGTTTTGGTAGAGCGCAGCTCTAATAGAAATGGACATTTCCCAGAGTTATGATAAAGAATGGTTTTTGGTTACATTCAACCAGCTACGATTGGTGGAACATCGACACTTGGTGGAAGCGAAACAGGCAGATCAGGAGAGGGCGAATGTTTTTCAAAATGCACTGAGGAACCAAAGAAACTGATACATCTGACTAATATCATTCAGGGCCCCGCGAGCACGCAAAAGTACCGCAACACGACTTGGCATAGACTCGACTAATGTCTGAAGTAGTGCTGGAGGGAAATGACATTATGAATCATGAAGGGCTATCAATAAAACCGTAAAACTAAGAGGTGTTGCAGATCTCTTCTGAACAGCACTTTGCAAGGCATCCCACATATGCCCAATAATGTTCATTTCTGAGGAATTGGTGGCCAGCAGAAGTGTTTAAACTCAGAAGATTGTTGTTCCTGGAACCGCTCTGTAGCAATTCTGGACGTGTGGGGTGTCGCATTGTCCTGTTGGAATTGCCCAAGTCCGTCGGAATCCACCATGGACATGAATGGATGCAGGTGATCAGACAGGATGCTTACTAACGTGTCACCTGTCGGAGTCGTATCTAGACGTGTCAGGAGACCCATACACTCGAACTGCGCACCATTACAGAGACTGCACCAACTTGAACAGTCACCTGCTGACATGGCAGGGCCCAGGGATTCATGAGGTTGTTTTCAAACCCGTACACGTCCATCCGATCGACACAATTTAAACTAGACACGTCTAACCAGGCAGCATGTTTCCAGTCACAGTCATCAACAGACCAATGTCGGTGATGACGGGCCCAAGCGAGCCGTAAAGCTTTCTGTCGTACAGTCATCAAAGAGTCGACGGTGCTTCGTTGAATGGTTCGCACACTGACACTTGCTTATGGCCTAACACAGAAATCTGGAGCTTTTTGCGGAAGGGTTGCACTTCTATCACGTTGAACGATTCTCTTCAGTCGTCGTTGGTCCCGTTCTTGCAAGATATTTTGCCGGCCGCAGGGATGTCGGAGGTTTGATGTTTTACCGGATTCCTGATATACACGGTACACTCGTGAAATGGTCGTACGGGAAAATCCCCATTTCATCGCTACCTCGGAAATGCTGTGTCCCATCGCTCTTGCGGCGACTATAGCACCACGTTCAAACCCTCTTAAATCTTGATAATCTGGCATTGTAGCAGCAGTGACCGAGCTAACAGTTGCCCAGACACTTGTTGTCTAGCAAAGGCGTTGCCGACCGCAACACCGTACTCTGCCTGTATCTGAACACGCATGCCTATAGCAGTTTCTTTGCCATTTCAGTGTATTATTGTTATGCCGCAGGGGTCGCGTCCTGGTCGTATTCCCCGTGCGCCGTGACTGCGCATCTGGTGTCTTGATTGTAGGATGCCACAAAGCTGGCAGCCTATACCTGTCTCTACTGAAGTTACATTCGTTGTTGGAAATCTCTCCTCCCCGGGACACATCACTCTGCCGAGTGCTGGTTGAGACGTAACGGTAAGACGGGTTACAGAGAGCCGACCGCCCTCCAGTAGCGCCGCGGGCAGGGTCCAGTATGGAAAGCCAGCAGTGGGTCAGCGGCGTGTCGCGTAGCGTCAGCTGATCTTGCGGAAGAGGGCGCCCGGCCGGATCAATGACGGCGCTGGCTGCGACTCCAGGGGGCCGTGGCTCGGCGAGGCTGAGCTCCCCGGCCCTGCAGGGCGGTGCGCGGGCGACTCCCGTGCGCCGCTGGCACGCCGCCCTCAGCCGACGCTGCACTCGCTAGGACCGCGTCCGGAAGGCGACGGCATATTGGCGAGCAAACGGCGCCGTCTGCAGCAGCGGCCGCCTCGCGCATGCGCATAGACCCCGTTCGCGCTACACAAGACTTCATAGCGTTCTTCTACATCTACGTTCATACCCTTCAAACGGCTGTGAAGTGCGTAGTAGAAGCTACTTCCCATTGTGTCGCTCATTGGAGTTTATTCCTGTTCAATTTGCGTATGGAGCTCCGGAAGGATGACTCCGTGCGCCCCATTACCAGTCTAATTTTATGTAGCGCTTCCACAGTTGACTAAATGAATGTTAAGAACACCTCAGCTCTTATACTAAAATGTAGACTTTCACGGCCAGAAATGTCATGTCCATTTTAATTATCCTGGCTGTTATGCCGTGGTCTGTTGATGAATTCTATGTCAATTCCCAACGTTTCGTCCCCGTCTGCGGAGGACATCCACAAGGGGGTCTGTAGCGATATGGAAGATCCAAAACACCCACTGGCTCGCTACTGACTGCCGCGGAGGGCATCCACAAGGGGGTCTGTAGCGCTATGGAAGATCCAAAACACCCATTGGCTCGTTACTGACTGCCGCGGAAGTCAGTAGGGAGGCAGTGGCTGTGCTGGACCTTCCATAGAGCTACAGACCCCCTTGTGGATGTCCTCCGCAGACGGGGACGAAATGTTGGGAATTGACACAGAATTCATCAACGGACTACGGCATAACAGCCCGGATAATTATAATGGACACCTCAGCTATTATTTTACGTGCATTTATTAAGCCATATTTGCCCAAAAGAAACTACTTTCTGGCATGAGTAGATTAGCAAAATTATGTACATTATTTGTATAAATAAAAATTGAAATGATCGTTTTTTCATAATCATAAATCTACGAGAGTTCATCAACAATTGCTTTAAAACTTTTACAACGTTGCAGTCGAATACACGCGTGTTTTTATATATTTATTACAGCGCCACATACAATATACAGGGTGACAATTATTGAACTGTATGAAATAAAATCGTCATAGCTTCTGAACGGTTTCCGTTAGGACGTTCAAACTGCACGGTTGGCCGCGGGGCATGATGGGAATTAACATGCGTATGCGCGACGAAGCCCACTTTCATTTGGGTAGGTTCGTCAATAAGTAAAACTGACTCGTTTCGGGGACCGAGAATCCGCATATCGCGTTCGAGAAGTCTCTTCACCGTCAGCGCGTTACTGTGGGGTGTCCAATGTCCAGTCACGGAATAATCGGTGCAACATTCCTCGATGGCGCGGTGTGACTACCGAACTGTAAGTGAAAGTTTAGTAGTATGATTTCATCCTCATTATCCAAAGTGACCCTGATTTCGACAAGATGTGGTTCATGCAAGACGGAGCTCGGCCCCACAGAAGCGGGAGAGTGGTGTCCTGGAGGAGTATTTCGGGGACCGCATTCTGGCTCTGAGGTACCCACAGCCTGATGCCACGGTCATCGATAGGCCGCCATATTCTCCGGAGACATTCGACTCTGGGCTATATTAAAGACATGGTGTATAGAAATAACCCCAAATCCATTTATGAGCTGAAAACAGCCATTCAGGAGGTCATCGACAGAATCGATATTCCGACACGTCAGTGGGTCATGTAGAATTTCGCTATTCGTCTGCGCCACATCATCACCAATGATGGCAGCCATATCGGAGATGTAATAACCTAAATACGAATATCTGTAGTGACGTTTGCATGTTTAATAAAGTGTGTGCACGCCGTAGTTTTTAACCAATTTACATTTTTTCCATATAGTTTAATAATTGTCGCCCTGTACAGATGTATATGTAATAATTATGGGGAAATTAGAAAGGGGCAGGGGAGAAAATAGATACGGGGGGAGGGGGAGAAGGAGTTAAGACGTATATCTAATTCCCAAACATGTTATAAATGCTTGCTTTCGAGTTTCTTTCGCTCCCATTTCACCAGACTGAGCCACAATACCTCGTGGCTGGGAACAGCTAGTAAGATAAATAAAAAACAGCGCTTACAAGAAGTCGTATCATAATTATACACGTAAAAGCCGTTTAATACAAACGCTCTTCTGGTGATAATCGATGTGCTCATCGTAAGTGCGCGTCACATGCCTACGTCTAAATCTGCGGCCAACCGCATCACGAATGCATCGGTGACCTTAACGGTCAACTGTCTTCTCAAAGTGAGAAAGTTCAAACTACACAAGTAATTTTGAGCCTGACGTCTAACCGAAAACCATCACACTTGACAGGCGAGACTCACAATCAGTACACGAACGAAATGCCTGGGGCGGTGCAGTAGGGACATTTGTCACGAGTACTCGAATGAGACAAGAAATCTGATCGTGAAAAATTCTTAGTCTGATATCCATCAGTCATTAACATTTTGTGTAATCACAATTACCCACAGTTTTACATGTGTAATGTTGATACGACTTTTTCTAAGTACTGCGTTTTCTATTTCTCTTATGCTGTACATAATTGTTCTGATATAATTTTGATTGTATGCAATTTTTGTCAATAGTTTGAATAAATGTTTTTGCATATTTTACATTTGACTGCAAAATTTCTATCACACATCATGATGTAATTAGTGTACTAACAAGGGAACCTCCCCATCGCACCCCCCTCAGATTTAGTTATAAGCTGGCACAGTGGATAGGCCTTGAAAAACTTGAAACGTCCCCTTAGAAAAAATTTATACACGACTGTGCTTAAGCTGACACACAATATTTTTAGCGCAACGCAATCTGACTTCCAAAAATCCCTACGAAAGAATGGCCCTGACTAACATTAACCTATACGTTTCACAAATCACTTACCTCACAAAAATCTTCGTTACTCAAGCTACTGCAATACAGCGAGCGCCACTACTGCCAGCTAAATAAAAGATTCAAACTACTGAAGGCACTAACTACTGATAGGCATAGTTAGCAAATGAAAGATTTTAATACAGAACAAACAATGTATTTACCTGAATAGTCATAATATATATATCAGTTCGTGACACCAATTCTTACAAATTTCAAAACTCCGCCATCTCTCTCCCCACATCCACCACTGCTGGCGGCTCACCTCCAACTGCCCAACGCTACGCGCTGTTAGCATTCAGCTGCCGCTGCTCAACACTACATTGGCAGACAACAATGCAAACTAAACACAGACTGCGCACAGCACAGCCAGTGATTTTTCATACCGAGCGCTAAGCGGCGTTACCAATAAGAAAACCTAAACAGCCTACTTACAAACTGAACACAGATCGATCGAGAAAACAGGAAAAAGCTGTGTGGAAGTATGAAATAATAAGCAAAATATACAAACTGGGTAGTCCATGCGCAAGATATGCAACATCAAGGATAGTCTGAGCTCAAGAGCGCCGTGGTTCCGTGGTTAGGGTGAGCAGCTGCGGAACGAGAGGTCCTTCAAAAATGGTTCAAATGGCTCTGAGTACTATGGGACTCAACTGCTGTGGTCATCAGTCCCCTAGAACTCAGAACTACTTAAACCTAACTAACCTGAGGACACCACACACATCCATGCCCGAGGCAGGATTCGAACCTGCGACCGTAGCAGTCGCACGGTTCCGGACTGCGCGCCTAGAACCGCGAGACCACCGCGGCCGGCCGAGAGGTCCTTCCTTCAAGTTTTCCCTCAAATGAGAAGCTTACTTTCTTTATTTTCGCAAAGTTATGATCTGTCCGTTCGTTCATTGACGCTTCTGTTCACTGTAATAAGTTTAGTGTCTGTGTTTTGCGACCGCATCGCAAAACCGTGCGATTACTAGACGAAAGGACGTGCCTCTCCAATGGGAACCGAAAACATTTCATCGCAAGGTCATAGGTCAACCGACCGGTTCCTCCACAAGATAACACGTCTGATATATTCTATACGACACTGGTGACGGCATGTGCGTCACATGACAGGAATTTGTTGTCGATCCACCTAACTTGTACACTTGGCGAATGGGTAAAAAGATTCTTCTACCTTGCCCGATTTAGGTTTTGTTGTGGATGTGATAATCACTCCCAAAAAAGTGATGAAAACATAAGAGTTTGTCATATAAAATGAAAAAAAAAATGCTTTTCACTCGAGGGATGACTTGAACCAAGCACCTCTCTTTCCGCAGTTGCTGACGCTAACCACGGGACCACGCCGCTGCTGAGTTCATACTCTACTTGATGTTGCCTATCATGCGAATCAACTACTCAGTTTGTATATTTTGCTTATTTTTTTCATAGTTCCATACAACTTCTTCCTGTTTTCTCGATTGATCTGTGTTCAGTTTTTCAAGGTCTGTCGACTGTGCCAACTTATAACTAAATCTGAGGGGGCTGCGATGGGGAGGTTCCCTTGTAAGTAATTTTGCGTATTTTCGAACTCCGGCCTTGCCGTAGTGGTAACACCGGTTCCCGTCAGAGCACAGAAATTAAGCTTTGTCGGGCTTGACTAGTTCTTAGATGGGTCACCGTCCGGTTCTGCCGAGTGCTGTTAGGAAGCGGGGTGTACTCAGCCCTTGTGGGCTACTTCAAAATGGTTCAAATGGCTCTGAGCACTATGGGACTCAACTGCTGTGGTCATTAGTCCCCTAGAACTTAGAACTACTTAAACCTAACTAACCTAAGGACATCACACACATCCATGCCCGAGGCAGGATTCGGACCTGCGACCGTAGCAGTCAGACGGTTCCGGAATGCGCGCCTAGAACCGCGAGACCACCGCGGCCGGCAGAGGAGCTACTTGATCGAGAGGTGGCGGAAACTGACTGGGAGAACAGTGTGCTGACCACATGCCCCTCCGTATCCACATACAGTGGCGTCTAATGACTTAGGACATATTCTCGCATTTAAAGTCGTTACCTTTATTCGAAACGATTAATGTCTTACAGTCACTGTATCGTCCCCACTACATGCCAAGCCGCATGTTTACATGTATACCCCTTTCGTTAAATGGCCTTATCTGGCCAGTACAGTACAGTATTGCAGTACCTATTATGTACTGCTAGTTACGCTAATACAAAGCACATTCAACGAGGTAAAGCATTCTACTTGTCCTGTTCCGACATGTACCTTTACACGTTTTATCGGGTAATTAGGCATTTAATTCAGGACACCAGCAGGCTCCTGCCACGTTGTATGTATTATTTACCAAGACTGTTGGTGCGAATTCGGTATGACAGTCACATACAGCGTATTATTCCCATGTTTTATTTGCTTTTTATCTTATCTGAGATTTGTTAAACTTCAGGTCACCTAAAGATGCTCATACGGAGACAAAATCGTTGTGGTTTAATAAGAGGATTTAAAATAGCAGCTATAGTGTTTTTTTTTTTAATTTTCGTCACCTAATGTGGTCCTCACAGTCACTGCGAGTGTGATACGTAAGGATATAGAGGATCTTCATAGATTCTTCAATTTATACTAATTCGTGAAAAATTACAAGTAGACTTTATCGGGATAGCTGACGTCTATCTTCAAAAGATTGCCAGCTCAGGTTTGTCAGCAGACCCATGGTGCTCTTCTTTGAGTCAAGTAATCTGTGGCTATTGGTGCTCCCCTTCTCTGTATATGTTCCGTATACCTCATTAGTCCTAATTCGTATGAGTCCCACAGACACGAGCAACAGCAGCAGTACCCCGTCTTCAGGCCACAAGTGGCCCATCGGGACCATCCGACCGCCGTTTCATCCTCAAGTTGAGGATGCGGATAGGAGGCGCGCGTGGTCAGCACACCGTTCTCCCGGTCGTTATGATGGTTTTCTTTGACCGGAGCCGCTACTATTCGGTCGAGTAGCTCCTCAATTGGCATCACGAGGCTGAGTGCACCCAGAAAAATGGCAACAGCACATGGCGGCTGGATGGTCATCCATCCAAGTGCCAGCCACGCCTGACAGCGCTTAACTTCGGTGATCTCACGGGAACCGGTGTATCCGCTGTGGCAAGGCCGTTGCCCCCCACAGACACGAGGGATGTTCTAAAATAGGACGTATGAGAATTTTGCAAGCATTTTTCTTTGTAGACTCACTTGCTTTATCCCAATATGCTACCAAAGAACAGAACTCGTCACCTGGTGGTGGTAGGTGGTTAGTGTTTAACGTCCCGTCGACAACGAGGTCATTAGAGACGGAGCGCTAGCTCGGGTGAGGGAAGGATTGGGAAGGAAATCGGCCGTGCCCTTTCAAAGGAACCATCCCGGCATTTGCCTGAAATGATTTAGGGAAATCACGGAAAACCTAAATCAGGATGGTTGGAGACGGGATTGAACCGTCGTCCTCCCGAATGCAAGTCCAGTGTGCTAACCACTGCGCCACCTCGCTCGGTAAACTCGTCACCTGGTTTCCTTACAATTAACCCTATACGGCCATTCCATTTCATATTCCCAGAAGTTGTTACAGAGAGGTATTTGTATGAACTTACTGACAGATAATGTAGCTATTGAATACTACTTTTATGCGCTTTGTGGTGTGCAAAATTCAACGAGTTGCCAATCTTTGCACCACTTTGCTGTTTTTACATTCATATTGCCGAAAGAATAACAAGTCATTTCGAATATTACAAAGAAGTTGAAGCTATCTGTATGTGACACTTACACTGATCATACAGAACATTATGACCACCGGCCTACTATCGATATAATCCCGTATTGGCGATAGTAGCATTACCTGGAGAACAAATGACTGTCAGTGAAATACACGCACGGTGCATGTAGTATCAGTGATCCTACTGTCCGAGTGTAGAATGGGGAAGACGCGCGACCAACCTGAGTTAGACCGAGGTGCAGACTGTGTTGGCCCGGAGGCTCGGCACGAGCATTTCGGAAAGTGCACGACTTGACGAGTGTTCGAGGGGTGCTGTTTTGAATGTCTTCAACAAGTGATGAAACCAACGTGAAACCACGGCCAGACGTCGTGCGGCTGGGAGGCCACCCTCATTACAGATGTCTGACTTCATAGTCTTAGCAGTACTGTAAAACAGGACAGGCGGCAAGCTGTGGCGGAGCTAATTTGACACCTTAATGCTGGGCAGAGTACATATGTGTCTCAACACACAGTGCACCAAACACTCCTAACGATGGACTTGCTCAGCTGACGACCCATGAATGTACCAATGTTAACAGCTCGACTTCGGGATGAGCACGTGACCGTCGGCAGTGGATGTTGGCGCAGTGGCAGAGCGTTGCATGATCTGATGAATTCCGATACCTTCTTCATCATGCCGATGAGAGGGCTCATATCTGTCGCCTTCTAAGGGCTCCTTGACATCCGTACTGCGAGGCAGAAGCAAGCTGGTGGCGGCTCCATTATGCTCTGGCGAACATTTAAATGGGGATCCACGAGCCCAGCGGAGCTCATGCAAGGCACCATGACGGCCAAGGAGATTCGTACAGTGGTTGCAGACCACGTACACCCCTTCACGACGATTGTGTTTGTTGACGGCAGTGGCATTATCAACAAGGTAATGGCCATGTCACAAGGCCAGGAGTGTGATGGAATGGTTGGAAGAACACATTGACGCCTTCCAGTTGATGAGGTGGCCTCCAACTCGCCAGATCTGAACCCGATCGAACAAACCTGGGATCTGATTGAACGTGGCGTCAGAACTCGTCGTCCCGCTCCCCGGAATTTACGGGTATTAGGTGCCGTGTGTTTGCAGATGTGGTGCCAGCTCCCTCCAGCGACCTACCACGGCCTCATTGCTTCCATGCCACGACGCGTCGCCACTGTTATCCGTGCCACACGTGGACATACTGGATATTAGACAGGTGGTTCAAATGGCTCTGAGCACTATGGGACTTACATCTGGGGTCATCAGTCCCCTAGACTTAGAACTACTTAAAACTAACCAACCTAAGGACATCACACACATCCATGCTAGGGGCAGGATTCGAAACTGTGACCGTAGCAGCAGCGCGGTTCCGGACTGAAGCGCCCAGAACCGCTCGGCCACAGCGGCCGGCAGATAGGTGGTCATAATGTTATGGCTGATCAGTGTGCGAGCCGATGTTGTAGTAGTCTTCAGTCCTAAGACTATTTTGATGCAGCTCTCCATGCTACTCTATCCTTTTGCAAGTCTATTCATTTCCCAATACCTACTGCAGCCCACGTCCTTCTGAATCTGCTTAGTGCATTCATCTCTTGGTCTCCCTCTACGATTTTTACCCTCCACGCTGCCTTCCAATACCAAATTGGTGATCCCTTGATGCCTCAGCACATGTCCTACCAACCGATCCCTTCTTCTGGTCAAGTTGTGCCACAAACTTCTCTTCTCCCCAATCCTGTTCAATACTTCCTCATCAGTTATGTGATCTACCCATCTAATCTTCAGCATTCTTCTGTAGCACCACATTTCGAAAGCTTCTATTCTCTTCTTGTCCGGACTGTTCATCGTCCACGTTTCACTTCCATACATGGCTACACTCCATACAAATGCTTTCAGAAACGACTTCCTGACACTTAAATCTATACTCGATGTTAATAAATTTCTCTTCCTGAGAAACGCATTCCTTGCCATTGCCAGTCTACATTTTATGTCCTCTCTACTTCGACCATCATCAGTTATTTTGCTCCACAAATAGCAAAACTCCTTTACTTCTAACCGATATAATACATTTTTTCTGGAACATTGCTTGATTTATGCCTAAGTATGTTACATTGTCGATATTAGTCGGGCGGAGCTACTCATTTGAAAACATGAAAATGGTATGGATTACTAATGAATAATTTAGTTGAGACTTCTTTTTTAATCTCACTAGTTTTTATTGTTGTTTTCTTTGCGAATATTGTAAACATTTCTTTCTGCTTGTAAAATATTCTCCGCAAGCGCAAATACGTCTGCTTCGCTCAATGAGAGAGAAAGAAGTTCTACATTCAGATTTTCATCATTTGTTTCATCAGAGGCAGCCAGCGACAACAACTACTTGAACAAAAATTGTACAGAGACTAACTGATCGGATCTATTGGTTTATAATCTAACCCATTGGTTTATAATCAAATCCAACTGTCAATTATAACTAATAAATCCTGTTAAAATAATGGTAATAATAACAACTAATCGCTTGCTGCTTTGAGCGAAGAGGTGCGTGAGACATTAAACCGTCATATGTGAGTCACTTAAATGTACGTAAAGTAGTGGTGTCGTGTGTTAACAAAAGAATTTGGGGAATATGGAATGTAATGTAACTTAATGGCGGATTAAAACTGTGTACCGGACCGATACTCGAACGCGGGGACTTTGTCTTTTGCGGGCAAGCGCTCTATTGCCTGAGCTACTCAAGCACAACTCATAACTCTCCCTCACAGCTTTACTTCAGGCAGTATCTTATCCCCTACCTTCCAGAGTGAAGTAAAGCTAGCTAGGTAGAGTACTTTCCCGGCAAAGGCAAAAGTCCCCAGTTCGTGTCTCTACCCGGCACACAATTTTAATCTGCCAGGAAGTTTCATAACAGTGCACACTACGCTTCGGGGTGACAATTTCATTTTGAGGAGTATAAGTATTGTCCTGTTATTCAGGCGAAAGATTTGACCGTGTGGGTTAAGAACAGTTGGGAAATCGTAACTTCACGATATTTTTGAGATTACCGTTGAAAATCTCGAGACTAGCTCGCAATACCTCTTTCTTCGTACTGTCAACAGCGTTGCAGGCGTTACAAGAGGCAGTATTCACGGAAGCGCACTAAGCTTGGGAAATGTCCAAATGTTTGATGTCATGCGCGTGGTATCTTCAGAGAACCAAGTTAGGTCGCTCTGTGTCACAAAAAATTCCTGCAACATGGCCGACGCAGTGACAGTTTACCTACGCCAAAAGTATGCAGGAGCGAGTTTTGCGTATGTCTCTATCCGTGTGTCTCCATGCACCAAATAACAAGGGTACGTAATTCCTAGTTCATACGTTAACAACTGTACATAATGAGAGGAACTGGTGCCCGCAGATACTGCTTGCTTTTTTATCATAATAAATATATTTTTGAAAGTCTGATTCTAATGCACGTAAAATACTCTGGAGTGATTCCACCATTTCAACATTCAAAATTATTTATCATTTATTTTAATTTTATAATCTTGCTATGACGGATCTATAAGTGAGAAATGACTGTTTGACAAGCAGTACACGAGACAGGACTAATATGACTCTCTCATTCCTTAAATCCTGGATCAGAAACTCGACTACACCACATCATTTTCGAGACACACCATATTCACAATGAATTTTTCGTTTCTGTTACATCTCATGAAACAAAACTTGAGTAATACTAATAAAAGGATATAGAACTAAAATTTATGAAGCATCTACATTTGACTCCTGTGAGTATGGAAGTCAGAAGCAACTCGACAAGAACGCATTACCTATTGTGGGGTAAAGACAGAACGTCGCGATAACTGGCTGTCAAGCATTTGACAGTGGGCTGCACGACTGTACCCGAGATGAAACCTCAGAAACTCCTCTAGAAAATATCAGATTGGTTCCAGAAAGAACCTGCATCGAGCAAACTACAACATAAAGTCAACAGTGCACAACAGGTTGCTATACTGCGTAGCCGGCCGGGATGGCCGAGCGGTTCTAGGCGCTACAGCGGGTTCGAGTCCTGCCTCGGGCATGGATGTGTCTGATGTCCTTAGGTTAGTTAGGTTTAAGTAGTTCTAAGTTCTAGGGGACTAATGACCACAGCAGTTGAGTCCCATAGTGCTCAGAGCCATTTGAATCATTTTATACTGCGTAATCCTGACAGCATTCACAATGAAGCTTTCACATTCCAGCGGACTGCAAAGGTTCTGGCGTCGTCTGGCATATAGTTTTAATATGCCAGGAAGCTGCTGATTACAAAAAGTCATCTAAAGCAGAAACAGCAGTTAGAAGCTTCAGAGAAACCAATATTAAAACAAAAGTATCAGTCACTATTTACGAATTCCTAAGAGAAAATACATGATCTAAAATGAAATTTAGAGGAGGAGTATAGCGACCATTCGAAAGCAACTGCTCTCACTCATATTAAGCCATGTAATCTTATTGTTTAAGTACTTGTTATTAAGAGTCTGAACTTAACAAGCTAAGTGTTTAATATTTAATCGATTATATCAAGGTCACAATCAAATAGAATTTCTTTCCACAGCTGCTTATCTATTCCTACTAACTTTGTGGTAGTTTCAGAAAATTTAACAGAAGTAATTCCAGAAATAAATTTGTTCGGGATAAGAGCTAAAAGAGTTGGTTTCGGAAATTCAAATAAAATAAAAATATTAATTATGAATATAAACAAAGACAACAAAACAATAGCCACAATACAAAAACGAAAAAATAACTATCATAGAGGAACCAAAAAAGGCAATTGAACATAAAGATAAACAACAAAATAAAACATCGATAAAATTGAAGTAATAAAATGGAAGTATGTTGTGGTTTATCTTACCAATAAAATCAACAGCTGCAATACAGCCAAAAGATTGAAGCAAAACGACATTCAGTCAGAAAATTAACCAAAGAATTAAGAAGGAATTGATGGTAACCCTAAAGAAAAGATCGATCTGTTTTGGACATCGGTAAAGATTGAATGACTACAGGTTAACGAAGCAAATGTACCCGTAATTCTCGAAAAGAAATGAACAGCAGCTGGTACCAAATGAATTAAAATAATGATTTGGAAAGAAACAATATTCAAGAATAAAAAATAACCAAGATAAACCCTTCACAAGTAATGATGTACAACTTACAAAAAATTAGCAGTATAGATGGAAGAAGGGAATGACAACAATGGAAAGTGATGAGCAACACAAAGGTTCATGACTCGTATAAGATTTCAGTTCCCTGTCAAACATTATACAGAAACATCAATCAATTTTGCGCTGTACACACCAATTGTTTATATATTCATTTCGTTCACGGCTTTTATATTCTGTTATCAAGTATGAAACTTGACTGTGGATCATATTAAGACGCAACACGTATTGCGTGCGTTGGTTCCCTCGATCCCTCGAAATCAAATTCCTGAATTGTATGTGATAACGCCTGTAAATGTAGAAAATTTATTATTACTAAGCGCCTTTAAAAAAGTCCGAGTTTTAGAATAGACAAGAAATTAACCAGATCTGTACGTGTAAGATAGTAAATTAATTTTGACACAGTATTCGTCATGAGAAAAATATGTCTTTTTAGGAATTAAAAACATAAAATTCTCCTCATCCTTTATAAATTTCCAATGTTTAAGTTGTGCTAAGGGGCTCGCCTAATAACATCCGCTCACAGATTTTTATTTAAATTGTGTATCAAAAAATAATGTCTGTAAATTATTCCATAAATAAACGGATCAACAGTTTCTTTCGAAAAGTTAGTTAAACTAACGCAATTACTGAACAAAGGTAGGTATGGCAAGTACAAATCTTTGCCAGGTACACTAAATGGCGATGGTATGCCGTTGGTGTTCTTTGACCTGGAAACCGTATTACCGGACTATTAATGAACGGACGTGAAGTTCAATGCGAAATCCTCACCCCAGCCAGAATTTTTAACGTAAATTTAAAATTATAATACTATGAGAGCATGAATGAATTCTAAGATAATTTTGTGATCAATTCCTAAATATGGTTTTCTAATGAAACCTTGCTTGTGAATTACTTGGCGTTATAATTAGTCTGAGTACAAGAGCTTAAACAAGTAAATCGTAACAAATTATTGTTAATAATAATTGGTGACATCTGTTCTATTTCAAACAGTGCATCTACGTCTACATCTATGCTCTGCAAACCACTGTGAATTGCATAGCAGAGGATACTTTGCTCTGTACCGCAGTCATCTTGTCATTGCTGTCGACATTGGAGCGATACGTAGTTTACTGAATGCCTTACTTAATACTGGGTCTTGAAACTTTGTAAGTGGATTTCCACGGGATATGATACAAAGTTATCTTCAAGCGACTGCCAGTTCGGGTTTCTCCGTGATTCTGTAATAGCCTCCCGCTGGACAAAGAAACCTGTGATTATTCGTGTTGCTCCACATTGTGTATGTTCAACGTGTTAGTCCTATTTGGTACGCGTCTCATATACTTGAGCAGTATTCTATCATCAATCGCACGAAAGTCTCGGAAGCAATACTCTTTGTAAATTGACGCATTTCCTCTGTATCCTATCAATGAACTGTAGACGGCTAAATGCTTTATTTAAGCAGAATAATTATTTTACCCAGGAATTTATATGAGTGGACTGATCCCAATTGTGAGTCATTGATATTTTACGTTTTTCGTTTTGTGCAATGTTTTGTACGAAGTACAGAGGAGATGGTGTTACAATATTGTTTCTGTTTTCGTGTTAGGATGTGCTCCCCTTAACGCGATAAGAAACCGCTAAATGTGGAAAAATATGAACATACACTCCTGGAAATGGAAAAAAGAACACATTGACACCGGTGTGTCAGACCCACCATACTTGCTCCGGACACTGCGAGAGGGCTGTACAAGCAATGATCACACGGACGGCACAGCGGACACACCAGGAACCGCGGTGTTGGCCGTCGAATGGCGCTAGCTGCGCAGCATTTGTGCACCGCCGCCGTCAGTGTCAGCCAGTTTGCCGTGGCATACGGAGCTCCATCGCAGTCTTTAACACTGGTAGCATGCCGCGACAGCGTGGACGTGAACCGTATGTGCAGCTGACGGACTTAGAGCGAGGGCCTATAGTGGGCATGCGGGAGGCCGGGTGGACGTACCGCCGAATTGCTCAACACGTGGGGCGTGAGGTCTCCACAGTACATCGATGTTGTCGCCAGTGGTCGGCGGAAGGTGCACGTGCCCGTCGACCTGGGACCGGACCGCAGCGACGCACGGATGCACGCCAAGACCGTAGGATCCTACGCAGTGCCGTAGGGGACCGCACCGCCACTTCCCAGCAAATTAGGGACACTGTTGCTCCTGGGGTATCGGCGAGGACCATTCGCAACCGTCTCCATGAAGCTGGGCTACGGTCCCGCACACAGTTAGGCCGTCTTCCGCTCACGCCCCAACATCGTGCAGCCCGCCTCCAGTGGTGTCGCGACAGGCGTGAATGGAGGGACGAATGGAGACGTGTCGTCTTCAGCGATGAGAGTCGCTTCTGCCTTGGTGCCAATGATGGTCGTATGCGTGTTTGGCGCCGTGCAGGTGAGCGCCACAATCAGGACTGCATACGACCGAGGCACACAGGGCCAACACCCGGCATCATGGTGTGGGGAGCGATCTCCTACACTGGCCGTACACCTCTGGTGATCGTCGAGGGGACACTGAATAGTGCACGGTACATCCAAACCGTCATCGAACCCATCGTTCTACCATTCCTACACCGGCAAGGGAACTTGCTGTTCCAACAGGACAATGCACGTCCGCATGTATCCCGTGCCACCCAACGTGCTCTAGAAGGTGTAAGTCAACTACCCTGGCCAGCAAGATCTCCGGATCTGTCCCCCATTGAGCATGTTTGGGACTGGATGAAGCGTCGTCTCACGCGGTCTGCACGTCCAGCACGAAAGCTGGTCCAACTGAGGCGCCAGGTGGAAATGGCATGGCAAGCCGTTCCACAGGACTACATCCAGCATCTCTACGATCGTCTCCATGGGAGAATAGCAGCCTGCATTGCTGCGAAAGGTGGATATACACTGTACTAGTGCCGACATTGTGCATGCTCTGTTGCCTGTGTCTATGTGCCTGTGGTTCTGTCAGTGTGATCAGGTGATGTATCTGACCCCAGGAATGTGTCAATAAAGTTTCCCCTTCCTGGGACAATGAATTCACGGTGTTCTTATTTCAATTTCCAGGAGTGTATTTTACAGCCTTATGTACTGCTTAAGGTAGAGCATAAGTTTGGAAACAATGGTTGTATCCGCATGATAATGCACCTTGTCACAAAGCAGCATCTGTGAGGCAATCGTTTGTGGACAACAGCAGTCCTGAAGTGGACCGGTCTACGCAGAATCTCTACCTGAACCTAGAGGGACACCTGTGGGATGAGCCGACTTCCCTCCAGACCCCCAACGTTCAACATCACTGCCTTCTCTGATTTCAAACGAAAGACACTCAAATTTTTGACATGGAAGCTGCTATTTATTTACCGGTTGATTAGTTTCGGGCTTCGTCCATTTTCGCGAGCTGCGTATTTGAAAGAACAAAATTTGTTGTGAGTGCTTGTATCGAATGTGGATAATAAATGTACGAGTGATAAAATGATTGATATGGTAACTAATTACTTTCTTACATTTACGATATAGTTGGCGTAGGCAGTTCCATTTACGTCGTTACACTTCAATCTATCTCAAATATGCGTCAAAAGAAGCCAGAATTTTAGTTTCGCTTCATTGTATTATGTTAATGTATGTGCGTAATATATTTATTTTTTAATAGCGATGCCTTTATTACTCAGGATGGAGTGATCCGCGTGAAAAACATAATTTGTGTACTATTGAAAGTTTGCCATTATTGGATTAGGCTGTGTGTCGCGCTGCCAAATTTATCGAAGGTGTCATCGTAAATTTTGACAGATGTTTATCCAAAGGATTTTATTACATAATCTCCAATATTATCAGCTTACTTCGCGGTTGTGTTCATATCAGTGCGAGACACAGTGTTCCATCACATCACAGTTCTACAATAAATTCTCATTTCCCTTCCAGCGCTATGTAAGAGGAAACACATTGTTTCATTCGTATATGAATGAAATCCACGCACGATTGTACTGATACGTTGATCTAATTTTCAGTGCTTAGTTTGTAGTCTTGTATTTGGAGAGTGATTGTGATAGGATAGAATGCAATTCATATGCTGATTAAGGCGCTATTGCAGGTTTCTATGAATCGTTTGTATTCGCGTATCTGGTGATTACTGCAGGGTGGATTGCCTTTCATAAACTGTTTAATGTTCTATGGAAATTTTCTATGCATTTTTTGCCTGCAAAATTCTATTTGTTCATTTAGTATTAGTTCCGGGTGTTTCATTGTGTGAATGTATATTTGTATTTTTTTTAACGTCCATTAATTGGCCTTTACAGTCATTATGTGAAATAGAGAGATTTCTCTCGAAATTTTCAGTGGAGCATAGATTCCCTCTGAGGTGCAGGCCTAAAGCCTTTATGTGTTCTCTATATCTCGTCCTCTGTCCCGGGTCTGAACCCTGCCACCGTTTAAATGCTGAATAAAAGTCATCAGGTTTGGAGGCCGAGGACTTCTGCAAAATAAGTCAGCCCCATTCTGCCAACGGCCTTGTCAAAGAGGGCGGAGGAGCGGGAAGTGCTTCAAGGCACTCCCCTACTCTTGGGGTGGGAAACTAGAGAGGGGAGACTCAACAATGATTAACGGCATGAGGATGCAGAAGGCAATGGGAAACACTGCAATAAAGACAAATAATGCGTATCCACATGTGACATATAATTAAAGAATTGTCATAAGGATCTCTCCATTGGCAAAAGATTCCAGCATAGTCCTCCATTCGGATCTATGGAAAAGGACTGCCAACGTGGAGGTACCCATGAGAAAAAGACTGAAAAACCAACGAAAGGTTAACGTTCTATCAGTCGGGGCGTGGATTGTCAGGAGTCTGAAGGACGTAGGAAAGCGATAAAATCTGAAAGGAGAAATGCTAAGGCTGAACCTAGATATAGTATGGGTCATGGAAATGAAATGTGAAGAAGACGAGGATTTCTGGTCGGCTGATTATAGAGTAATATCAACAGCAGAGTATAACGGAGTAAGATTCGGTATACATAGAAATTTAGGGCAGATAGTGAGTTACTGTGAACAGTTCAGTGATAGGTTTGTTCTCAGCAGGGTCAACAGCATACCTACACCGATAACGATAGTTCAGGTATAAATGCTGACGACGCAAGCCGAAGATGAAGAGATAGGGAAAGTACATGACGACACTGAATGGGTAATTCAGTATGTTCACAAAGATGAAAATGTAATACTCATGGGGGACTGGAATGCAGTTGTAGGGGAAGGAATTGAAGAAAGGGTTAGAGAAGAATATGGGCTTAATACTGGGAATGAGAGACGAGATAGACTAACTCAGTTCTGCAATAAATTTCAGCTAGTAATCGCGAATACTCTATTCGAGAATCATGAGAGGCAGAGGTATACTTGGAAAAGGTCGGGAGATTCGGGGAGATCTCAATTAGACTAAATCATAGTCAGACAGTGATTACGAAATCAGATACTGGATCCTAAGGCGTACCTAGGAGCATATATAGACTCAGATCACAGCTGAGTAGTGATTAAGAGTAAGCTGGAGTTTAACAGACTAGTCAGGAAGAATCAGTATGCAAACAAGTTGTATACGGAAGTACGAAGGAATAACGAGATACGCCCGAAGAACTCTAAGGCTATAGATACTGCGATCAGAAGCAGATCAGTAGGCAATTCAGTTGAAGAGGAATGAACAACACTAAAATATAGAATCACAGAAGTTGGAAAGAAAAACATAAGTACAAAGACGGTAACAGCGAAGAAACCGTGGGTAACAAAAGCAATACTTCACTTGATCGATGAAAGGAGGTGGTACAAATATTCAGTGAAAATCAGGAATACAGAACTACAAGTCGTTTAAGAAGGAAATAAATAGGAAGTTCAGGGAATCTAAGGGGAAAAGGTTGCATAAAATGTAAAGAAATCTTTTTAAAAAAATGTCATTGTTGGAAGGACTGACTCAGCATCTAGGAAAGCCAAAACATCCTTCAGTGACATTAAAAGCACGGGTGGTGCCATTAAGTGTGAAATGGAAATTGCACTGTTAAATGCAGAGGAGACAGCGGATAGGAGGAAAGACTACATAGAAGGCTTCATGTGAGAAAAGACTTGTCTGAGTGATTGAAAAAGAAGAGGCAAGAGATAGGGCATCGAGTATTAGAATCTGAATTAAAAGAGCGTTACAAGATTTAAAGTCAAATAAGACAGAAAGGATAGATAACATTTCATCAGCTAAAATGGCAACAAAACGACGATGATATGTAGAATGTATGAGTCTGGCGATATACCATCTGATTTTCGGATAAATATCAGCCACAAAATTCTAATGATTCCAAGAGCTGAGAAGTGCGAAAATTATCGCACAATCAGCTTAACAACTCATGCATTCAAGTTACTGACAAGAATAATATACAGAAGGATGGAAAAGGATATTGAGGATCTGTTAGGAGACAATCAGTATGGCTTTAGGAAAGATAAAGGAACCAGAGAGGTAGTTCTGACATTACGGTTTATAATGGAAACAAGACTAAAGAAAAATCAAGACACATTCTTAGGATTTGTCGGCCTGGAACGAGCATTCGATAGTGCCAAATGGTGCAAGATGTTCGAAATTCTAAGAAAAATATGAGTAAGGTATCGGGAGAGACGACTAATATACGATATGTACGAGTGCCAAGAAGGAATAATAAGAATGGAAGATCAAGAACGAAGTGCTCTGATTAAAAAGGGTGTAAGACAAGGTTGTAGTCTTTCGCCCCTACAGTTCAATCTGTACACTGAAGAAGTAATAATGGAAATAAAAGAAAGGTGCAAGAATAGAATTAAAATTTAAAGTGAAAGGATATCAGTGATAATTGTGCTGATGGTATTACTATCGTCAGTGAAAGTGAGCGCCGCGTGGAGTAGCCGTGCTGTCTGGGGCGCCTTGCCACGGTTCGCGCGGCTGTGTCCGCCGGGGGTTAGAGACCTCCCTCTGGCATGGGTGTGTATGTTGTCTTAGCGTAAGTTTGTTTAAGTTAGATTAAATAGTGTGCAAGCTTAGGGACCGATGATCCTAGTAGCTTGGTCCCCTAGAACTTACCACAAAATTCCAAATTTCTCAGTGAAAGTGAATAAGAATTATAGGACCTGTTGAATGGAATGAACAGTCTAATGGATAGATAAATGGACTGCGAGTAAATCGAAGAAAGATGAAAGTAATGAGAACTGAGAACAGTGAGAAAGTTAACATTGTGACTTATGGAATTACGGAATTATGCTACCTAGGCAGTAAAGTAGCCCACGGCGGACGGAGCAAGTTGGAGCAGTTTAGCACTGGCATAAAGGGCATGCTTGGCCAAGAGAAGCCTACTGGCATCAGACATAGGCATTAATTTGAGAAAAGAAATTTTTAAGAATGCATGTTTGGAGCACAATATTGTATGATAGTCAAACAAGGACTGGGGGAAAACCGGAACAGAAGAGAACCAGAGCATTTGAAATGTGGTGCTACAGACGAATGTTGTGGACTGATAAGGTGAAGTATGAGAGGAGGTCCTGAACAAAATGGTTCAAATGGCTCTGAGCACTATGGGACTCAACTGCTGTGGTCATCAGTGCCCTAGAACTTAGAACTACTTAAACCTAACTAACCTAAGGACATCACACACATCCATGCCCGAGGCAGGATTCGAACCTGCGACCGTAGCAGTCGCACGGTTCCGGACTGCGCGCCTAGAACCGCGAGACCACCGCGCCCGGCGGTCCTGAACAGAATCGGCGAGGACAGGAATATATGGAAAACACTGACACGAAGAAGGGAAAGAGTAAGAGCATTTTTTTTTAAAGAAAAAAAAAAAGCTGCACTGACTGAGCAGTATATCCTGCACAGAGGCCACGTTATTTCATAACTTATGTGTGGAAGTGTGGAACATCAGTAATTCGAGATCAGCCTAGTAACGGCAAGAAATGTTGCACCTAGAAATCGCTGAGTCCTCCCGAATCGAACACACTGCTGCCTATCTGTACGTACAGTATGTGATCAAAAGTGTCCGGAAACCCCCAAAAACATACGTTCCCGTATTAGGTGCATTGTGCTGCCACCTACTGCCAGGACTCTATATCAGCTACCTCAGTAGTCATTAGACATCATGAGAGAGCAGAATGGAGCGCTCCGCAGAACTCACGGACTTCGAACGTGGTCACGTGATTTCGTGTCACTTGTGTCATACTGCTGTATGCGAGATTTCCACACTCCTAAATATCCGTAGGTTCACTGTTTCCGATGTGATAGTGGAATCGAAACTGGAGGAACGCGTATAGCTCAAAAGCGAACAGGCCGACCTCGTTTGTTGACGGACAGAGACCGCCGACAGTTGAAGAGGGGTCGTAATAGTAATAGGCAGACATCTATCCAGACCATCACACAGGAAATGCAGACTGCATCAAGATCCACCGCAAGTCCTATGACAGTTAGGCGGGAGTGAGCAAGCTTGGATTTCATGGTCGAACAGCTGCTCATAGGCCACACATCACACCGGTAAATGCCAGACGAGCCTCGCTTGGTGTATGGAGCGTAAACACTGGACGATTAAACAGTGGAAAAACGTTGTGTGGAGTGACGAATCACGGTACACAATGTGCCGATACGATGACAGGGTGTGGATATGACGAATTCCCGGTGCTCGTGACCTGCCAGCTTGTGTAGTGCCAACAGTTAAAAATTTGGAGGCAGTGGTGTTATGGTGTGTTCGTCTTTTTCATGGAGGGGGCTTGAACACCTTGTTGTTTTGTGTGGCACTATCACAGCACGGGCCTACATTGATGTTTTAAGCACCTTCTTGCTTCCCATTGTTGAAGAGCAATTCGGGGATGGCGCTTGTACGCTTGTATCTTTCAACACGATCGAGCACCTGTTCATAATGCATGGCTTGTGGCGGAGTGGTTACGCGACAATAACATCCCTGCAATGGACTGGCCTGCACAGAGTCATGACCTGAATCTTACAGAACACCTTTGGGGTGTTTCGGAACGCCGACTTCGTGCCAGGCCTCACCGATCGACATCGATACCTCTCCTCAGTGCAGCACTCCGTGAAGAATGGGCTGCCATTCGCCAAGAATCCATCCAGCACCGGACTGAACGTATGCCTGCGAGAGTGGAAGCTGTCATCAGGGCTACTGGTGCGCCATCACCACACTGAATTCCAGTATAACCGATGGAGGGCGCCACGTACATGTACGTCATTTTCAGCCAGGTGCCCGGATACTTTTGATCACATAGTGTAGCAGGCTGCTGAAGAAGAACGAGCTGCCATTCCCCTACAGATATCCAGGTGCCTTACTGCCTCATCAGAGTTCATGCTATCGTAAAAGGGGAAGATGGACACACCGCTTACTAATACATGCGTCGAGATACTTTCGATCAGATATGTAGTTCGATTGCAGAGCTTAAGCCGCAAGATCGCAGTAAAACGTTATTACTGACCCCATATTACGACAGCAACAATGCATACAAAGTTCTTATGAGTTCTGAGCACTAAAGACTGCCTTCGCTTCGGTAAAACTCTTTAGAAAGAAACGTCTTTCAGGCAGTGTTCAGACCTTGAGGTGTGCCCGAGATGGCGTCGTCGAACAGACGTGGAGGACCGGGATCAATGTTGCTAGGAGACGCCACGTGCCCGCCACAACCACTCCTGCCACAGGCGCGCCTTCGACGGCGTCTGCTATCGAGGCGCGGGTTTTCAGGACAACAGTGTGTGGAGGTGCAGTATTTAAATAGCAATCGCTCAGGCGTTAGACACGAACGGATACGTTATCTATGACTCCGAAGTGGGCATATTGGTGAATCGGTAGGCAAGCGACAACATGCGCTGCTTGACACATGACGGAAAAAAACGTAACACTGAGAAATAATCATTCCAAAGTAATGAAATTTCAGAAATACAATTGCTAGGGTAACATATTTAAGCGATTAACGTTAGGTTCACAGATCAATGTACACTATTAGTTATTAAAACTGCTACATCACGAAGCTGACATACTACAGACGTGAAATTTAACTGACAGAAAGAAGATCGTGTGATGTGCAAATGATTAGCTTTTCAGGGCATTCACACAACGTTGGCGCTGGTAGCGACAGCTACAACGTCCTGACGTGAGGAAAGTTTCCAACCTATTTCTCATACACAAAAAGTAGTTGACCGGCGTTGCCTGGTGAAACGTTGTTGTGATCCCTCTTTTAAGGAGGAGACATGCGTACCATCACATTTCCGGCTTTGATAAACGTCGGATTGTAGCCCAGCGCGATTGCGGTTTATCGTATCTCGACATTGCTACTCGCGTTGCTCGAGATCCAATTACTGATAGCAAAATATGGAATCGGTGGGTTCATGACGGTAATACGGAACGCCGTGCTGGATCCCAACGGCCTCGTATCACCAGCAGTCGACATGACAGGCATCTTATCCGCATGGCTGTTACGGATCGTGCAGCCACGTCTCGATCATTGAGTCAACAGATGGGAACATTTGCAAGACAACAACCATCTGCACGAACGGTTCGACGACGTGTACAGCAGCACGGACTATCAGCTCCGAGACCATGGCTGCGGTTACCCTTGACGCTGCATCGCAGACAGGAGTGCCTGTGATGGCGCCGGCCGCTGGTGGCCGAGCGGTTCTGACGCTACAGTCTGGAACCGCGCGACCGCTACGGTCGCAGGTTCGAATCCTGCCAAGGGCATGGATGTGTGTGTTGTCCTTAGGTTAGTTAGGTTTAAGTAGTTCTAAATTCTGGGGGACTTATGACCTGAGCAGTTGAGTCCGATAGTGCTCAGAGCCATTTGAACCAAACCTGTGATGGTGTACTCAATGACGAACCTGGGTGCACGAATGGCAAAACGTCATTTTTTCGGATGAATCCAGGTTGTGTTTGGCGACATCGCGGTGAACGCACATTGGAAGCGTGTATTCGTCATCGCCATACTGGCGTATCACCCGGCGTGATGGTACAGGGTGCACGTCTCGGTCACCTCTTGTTCGCACTGACGACACTTTGAACAGTGGACGTTACATTTGAAATGTGTTATCACCCGTGGCTCTACCCTTCATTCGATCCCTGTGAAACCCTACATTTCAGCAGGATAATGCACGACCGCAAGTCCTGTAAGGGCCTTTCTATATACAGAAAATGTGCGACTGCTGGCCTGGCCAGCACATTCTCCAGATGTCCCACCAACTGAAAACGTCTGGTCAATGGTGGCTGAGCAACTGGCTCGTCACAATACGCCAGTCACTACGCTTGATGAACTGTAGTATCGTGTTGAAGCTGCATGGGCAGCTGTACCTGTACGCGCCACGCCATCTATGCTCTGTTTCACTCAATGCTCAGGCGTATCAACGCCGTTATTACGGCCAGAGGCGCTACTTTTGGGTACTGATTTCTCAGGATCTATGCAGCCAAACTGCTTAAAAATGTAGTCACATGTCAGTTTTGGTATAATATATTTGTCCAATGAATACCCGTTTATCATCTGCATTTCTTCTTGGTGTAGAAATTTTTATGGCCAGTAGTGTAAGTGCGAGAAAAGCTATTTAAATCTGAAAGGTGGTACATTGATAGCCGGTTTAAACGGTTTAATGTTGAATGCAGGGATGTAATCGTGCATGCATTGTGTCGTACATTTCCGGATGTCAGTTTGTGAGATGGAGGTCCATGGCTGTTGCACTTGGTCGGTCAATACAGGGTCGGTTGAAGCTGGTTGTGAATGACACTGGAACTGTCGTTCGGTGATTCTCATACAAGCTCGACGGGAGGAAGATCTGGTGATGGCAACATGTCGACACTCCGTAGAGCACGTTGGGTTACAAAAGCTGCATGTGGGCGAGCGTTATCCTGTTGGTAAATACCCCCTGGCATGCTCTTCATGAATCACAGCACAGTAGGTCAAATCACTACATTTGTGTAAAAATCTACAGACGGGGTGCTTCTGCTGTCATACTAAATCGCACCCCAGACCCTAACTCCAGGTTTAAGTTCAGTGCATCTAGGCTGCAGACAGGTTGGTTCTAGGCGTTCACCTGGCCTCCACCTAATCAACACACTGCCATCACTGGCATAGACGGCTTTCATAAGAAAACACGATAGACCTCCACCCCGCCCTCCAAACAGCTTTTGCTAGACGCCACAGGAATTGCACACGGCGGCGGTTTGGGATCAGTGGAATGTAAGTTACAAGGTGTCTGGCTCAGAGCTGTCCTTGAAGTCGAATCACTATGGTGCCAACTGCTGCTCGAAACACTTCTGCAGTCGCTCTTCGATGCGCCACAGCCATACGCCGAACACAATGGTTTTCCCTGTCGGCAGGCCACAAGGGCATCCGGATCCCTGTCTTCTTGAGGCAGAACCTCCCCGTAACCGCTGACAGTAGCCGTGTACTATATTCTTGTCAATTCTTTATCCATTATAGTGAAAGGAACACCCAGCTTCTCGTAGTTCTATCACACGACCTCGTTAAAACTCACTGAGCTGTTAATAATGGGCCGCACGGGATTAGCCGAGCGGTCTCGGCGCTGCAGTCATGGACTGTGCGGCTGGTCCAGGTGGAGGTTCGAGTCCTCTCTCGGGTATGGGTGTGTGTGAGTTTGTCCTTAGGATAATTTAAGTGGAGTGTAAGCTTACGGACTGATAACCTTAGCAGTTAAGTCCCACAAGATTTCACACACATTTGAACATTTTTTTGGTTAATAATGGCGTCTTCGTCATCTTAAAAGCATTCTTGACTAACATCAACTCGCTACGTCCAGCCTGGAAGGTAACACTACCATTACAGCATGTATTTAAGGCAAACCTCATTAGCGTCCTCCCAGTGGTGCCACCAGCACCAGTTTTATGGGACTGGCGTGAAATGTGGAACGACATCATCTTTCAAATGCAGATACAGGCCTCCTAATTTTCATTTCCCTTTTGGTATTGGGATATTTTCCATTAGTGTATGTTCCAAAACGCCGTGCATCAAAATGGGTTGTTTCTGCAACTTATGCCTTGGCTCCTATTGACGATAGAAAGTGCGGGATAGGGGATCGGGGGCATCAAGTATTTTTCACAGGCCTTGGGCTAGAGATCATTTGTATGCTTCCTATTGCTCAGTAAATGGAACAAATCGGTTGGTTCTCTTTGTATTCGATGAAGTCTACGGTTCACCTTAAGGACTTTACGGAGGCAACCCCCCAAAAAAACACAAGAAAAGGTTTTTTAACCATTTTTCCGGAACAAATTGAGCCGTGGGTTACAAGACGTCTATGCACAGTGGATGGCTGAAATTTTTACGATATGTGCCTAAGATCCCGATCTCAAACAGTCTTGAAAATTTTCTTGATATCTTAACCTGTTTCCAAGAGGCAGAGGCTAAAAGTTACCTTACATGTACACTCAAAATATGCACTTCAGTTCCGAATGGTACGAAAAGCAAATAATAAATAATGGCAACAAATTACTCAATTGAAACGTTATATTCCGGATCTATTAGCATTTGTCTATAAGTCCTATCTTCCCCTAAAACATGGTTTTGGATGCGAAAACCATGTCACAGATTCCAAGATGGCTATGCACAGCAAGTGGGTGTAATTTGTACGATATATTCCTAAGATTCCGATCTCGAACAACTTTGAAAACTTCCTTGATACCTTTATCCGTTTCCAATATGCAGAGGCTGAAAGTTACCCTACTTGTGCACGAAAAATTGGCACGTAAAATAAGGTTGGAGGTGAAAACGTTGTAAGAGGTACATGACTAAGGAATTTATTGGTAGCGCACTCGAGCAGATGTAATTTAGATGGATTGCTCAGGCGCTGCCTGCGATATGTAAGCTACAATAGAATCGCAGACCAGAGAGCAGTGTCGTCAAGCAGTAGCAGCAGTAGCTCGCAGTCGGGCGGTTGGGTCAGGTCGCTCTTAGAGAGCAGTTGTCTAATTGTATAGCTCACAGAGAGCACTTGTGTCCTGTATGGAATTACCAAGGCCGGCCGTGGAGAACGATGGCGGTGCCTGAGCGATGTAGTATAAGGTAAAAGCAAAAATTATTATTGTTTATTGTCACGCGCATACGTAATTTGCAACAACTCATTTTGTACTGTTGTTATATCAAAGTCACATGTAAATATTTTTCAATAATTTTTCAATAATAATCTTTCTTATAAAGACAAAAAAATTGTAACCTCGCAATAAACATGGGACTATCTTCCCAATGAAATGTGACTCATATACAGCCTTTCAATAATTAACTGACTGTGAATCTAAACTTGTAAATCTAGACGTCAGCAATGCTGGGTCATGGCCCTGAAAAGTCATTCTGAATAAACTGAAGATTCTTACCTCAATGAAGTCGACGGATAACGCGTATATATCTGCTCCTATAAGAAATTTTTCTGGCACAGCCCAGTGCAATGCTGGCCTCTAGATTGTGTTATGTATGAAAAACAACTGATTTTATTAACGATAATTGGCATGACTATGGGTAGGAGAAATTAGTAAAAACTTTAAACTCAGATGAATGACTGTTAAAAGTTATCTTTATACGAAAGATTATTATTGAAAAATTATTGAAAAATATGTACATGTGACTTTGATATAACAACAGTACAAAATGAGTTGTTGCAAATTACGTATGCGCGTGACAATAAACAATAATAATTTTTGCTTTTACCTTATATTACATAGCTCAGGCACCGGCATTGCTATCTGGTCTGCGATTCTATTGTAGCTTAAATATCGCAGGCAGCGCGTGAGCAATCAATCGAAATTACATCTGCTCGAGTGCGCTAGCAATAAATTCCTTAGTCATGGACCTCTTACAACGTATTTTATAAAATGGCATACCACAAAGAAATATGAAGTAAAGTGTCTCCGTTATCATCAGAAGGGTTCTGGGAACCCCATGATGTGGTACTGAAGCACATGCAGAATGTTTGTGCTCGTAAAATGCGGTCTGATGTGTAAAATCAGTTTTGCGCTATTTCAGTTTTACATAAGTAAAGTAAGAGTGGATAGGCATGAGCGACTTGCAGCAATGCGCTGGAGGGCGTGAACGTGTTACTGTTAGGGGAGCACTTGAAAGTGAGAGGCGAATTGCATTTTGGAAAGAGGATGAATACATTCGCATGCCAAAATTTTTGGAATGTTTTTAAAGATGTTGAGAAAGGTAGAAAAAGGCAGCTGGTAGATCACTTTTCAGTCAGTCCAATAGGAGCATTTTCTGCTGCGCATTGCTGTACATAGTTTTTTATTAGTGTGATTAACAAATAATTATCTTTGGAAGTGTTACACTCACTGTATTAGTAAGTGAAAGAGTACGGGTCAACCTGAGTGGACCTACGAGAGGCCGGAAAGTGTCCAATGTACCGCTAATCAAAGTGGTTCGATAGTAACGGATTGGCACCATGCGAAATCCAGCATTGATAACAAAGATCTAAAATTCAAGGACGAGACGACATCATTCATTGTCGAAGCTTCAACAATGGCTTCCACCGAAAAAACATGTATCTGTGGCAATGGTTTAACTATGGGTCCGAAGCAAGATAGTATTTCATTTTTCACTGTTAAATAGCCCCAAGCAAATTAGTACCCATATATAAAATTGTTTATTTACCTTTACTTGTTCTCACAGTTCCTGACTCTTTCCCTGTTTTTATTAGTGATTAACCTGCCACGTGTATCAGTAATTTTTGTAGCTAATTCTCTAACATGTGGTCATGCATCATTGTTCCAAGTATATTGTTTACGAGGAAATGCGTTGTTTGTCTCACTAAGCATTTACTTCATATTTTGCGAGGGCGCTGATGAGCTTATCGTTAAGCACCCTGAAAGCAATACCATGACCACGATCATCATCATCACATCTATTTTATCCTCTGAAATACATTTTCCTGCACGCTTCTTCATGAAGAATAACTATTTAAAAGAAAAGGAGGCCAGTCCAACACATGACCGTAACATTTCACAGGAACCTTGCCGACAAGAAAAGTCTTGCGGTCTCATTGAATCACAAGAAACATTGAAATGTAGGTGCGTATGATTTATCGAAAAATCAGTGGTAAAATAGTAACGTCAGCATGCATGATTTAAATCCTACAAAGCTGTGTATGTTATAAAATAGGAAAGTATATAATTGACGTGTTACAGGGCACGAAATACAATAGTAAACACACAAAAGATATGTATTTCTGGTATATGTCATTGCAAACCTTGTATATAGAAGGCCTTGGCAATACCTTTATTCTCTGTTGGTCGTTAGGTACATAGTGTTCAGACAGTGATGTAAATTCTAGTAACTAAGACTTGTTTATTCCCAATTTTATTGTAGTTGCTTAGTGAACTTAGTACTATACTTGGAAGAAAATATTTCTCACTATACGTCATATGGCGTTAACTATCATGTTGTATCCATAATGTTAATAATGTAGCCAGACATGTAGACACAAAATGAAACAGGCTTTTCATAAGGCAACACACACATTTGAGGGCTGCAATACCAAGTATGAACTAGAATAGTAAGACAAAACTACCTGTAGAGATACAGGCTGTGATGTTATGAGCTTGGCACAAGCGGAATACTTCGAAAGAATTTGCAGAAGTAGCTAGCTCTTGTTTTCATGTGGCGGAGTGTCGTTTTCGATGCTCTTTAGATCTTATATTAATTGATCAGAATGAAAATTTTTTATGTTAAAATATTGTAATATATCCGGTCTTTGTTGAAAAAATAGTAATGGTTCATGAACGAACAGCAATAATTTTATAGACTGGTTAATTAGTGATTTTCAGAAAAACGAAAAGAGAATTTTTGGAAGTAGGTGATGGGTCTTCCTATCACAAAGTGAATGCGCTTAAAAATTTTATGAGTGTTCGTGATAATTTGAAATACGTTACCAACCGCGTTCGCCAAATAAACCCCACATTTGCGAGTAAAGACGTAAAACTGATTGTTATAGCAACGGTGAGACTACAATATTTCCACTCACCGCTAGTCATAGATAAAATTTCTGTATTTCGTGCTTTCATAAACTGAGACAGAAGATTTAGTTGTGTAGATGTGTCGTCTAGTTTCATCATGAGAAGCGGTAATAAAGGGAACATCAAGTAAACGGTGTCGAGAAGAAAGGATACCCCTGGGCAGTGGCCATTCTTACTTCCAGTACACCAGTATCGTAATCTTATAAGAGACGACTAAGCACCATTCGGACATATTCTTCTATTAGTGTATTAGGGACTGAAGGGCATATTTCTGTTCAGAGCTGACACATTCGATACATGGTTCGATTATATTGTAGTACAAATGAAGAGGTTTCGCTCACTTCGCAGTAAAGAGCCCATCTACAAAATAAAGTGCTTTCGTAGATATAAACAGAGAGTTACCTGTAGCGGCCAGATTCGATCTACAGCGCTACACACCGTCTTATGCGATATTCACTGACCATGATCTAAAAATTATAACGAACTGCCGTTCTGCCCAAGAGCCGCTTCCTTTCCTTGCCGTCATTTGGCCGGGAAGTGAGGAGACATTAAACCAGTGCCTAACGAACTGAAACTTACGGCATTTGTTTACTATCAAACCTCCCAAAGTAAAGCACACAAATTTTCAGCAACAGTTTACACCATCTCCCATCTTTCGGAAGTAATAGCAAGCAATTATTGTTGTAAATCTCGAATAATTTAGAAACCGTTATTAAATGTGACTCTGCAGACTCTTCCGTTGGATCTATTGAATACATGACTTTGGAATCTACCGCGCCGGCCGGTGTGGCCGAGCGGTTCTAGGCGCTTCAGTCTGGAATTCTGCCTCGGGCGTGGATGTGTGTGATGTCCTTAGGTTAGTTAGGTTTAAGTAGTTCTAAGTTGTAGGGGACTGATGACCTCAGGTGTTAAGTCCCATAGTGTTCAGAGCCATTTGAACCATTTGAATCTACCGCCCGTATCAAATTGTCTTAATCGCACAGTATTTGTTCAAGGCAACAGCACGACACGGTCAGATGGTTGTTATTGGTTACTGTTGGCAAGTAGGAACTGCTAACATTAATGCTGTTGCTACTTGCCGGCAGTAACCAGCAACAACTAAGTGAATAAGTCTAGTAACTGCCCCGACAAAATATCGTGGCATTTACAAAACGTAATCCTGAGGCAGAGCTTAGAGACATACATTGGCTGCTACAACAGCTTTCAAATAAACGTGCAAAAGCAAAAATGAGGAAATGTTTCCGACTTGCTGGCGGAACTACCTTACAGGCAAAAGGGTTATTCACACAGTGGTACATGGAACCGAAATTTAGTACCAGCACGGTAGATGAATGATAAACGGCTACGGTTAAGAGTTTGCTATAGACAGAGGTGATGATTCTATAACATTTTAATGCAACATACGTGCTTTCTATTCCTAAACATATTTATTTGATGGTAACCTTCCGGTCAACATGGTTCTCTTGTTGGTTCCTCTGCACCACAAAGAAAATTTGCCAGTTGGAAAAGTGATTCCGAAAAAGACACAATATTATTATAGTCATTTGCATGTTTTAATCAAAAATTGCAGCAGGAACCACATGGCAGGTATCACAATACAGTTAAACCCGTGAACACAAATCACAGTTTTTGTGGCTGGCTGCACTGTACATGGGTTCCACTACTTGCGTGACGCACTGCATGCGGTGGAGGCAGCAGAACTGTCTAACATTCTTCTGTGAATATCACTTCACTAAATTTACCCAGCGAGCTTTCGTAAAAACAAATCACCTATAATTTAACTTTACTAAGCATTTCTGTTAGAATTTTACGTGGCCTAAACCGACACATTAGTAACGTAACTACTCGCCTCTGATTCTTCCAACGTTTACAGACATGCTCCCTTCTCCACCGTTTCTATTTACTGACTCTGTAAGTTATTTCAAACATATGTAATCATGGAAAACCAGGATGGCCCGACGCGGGTTTGGAGCGTCGTCCTCCCGAATACGAGTCCAATGTGCTAGCCACTGCGCTTCGTCGCTCGGTCTTGAAGTGGAAAAAAAATAAGATTAGGAGCGAAGTAGTGTGTAGAGTAGAGAAAGTGTTGTGGTCATGCCATATTACGAAACTTCATCGAAAAAGTGTAAAGATGATTATATGTCCAATCTTAAGCGCATTTAATAATTTCACCTATTTCTATCCACATACTGATTCCTTCGCTCATCGTCAAACTTTTTGATTAGCTTTACAAATATCAAACAGCCGTATTAGGTACGAAGTTTGGCGCTATAAGAAAAGTAATTTGACCATTAAAATGTATCGTAATTATGTTCTGTACAATAACAGTACTGTACTACCATTCACTTCTAAAATGTTAACGTAGTGGGACTAATCTATTTCAATGCTGCAGTAGTAGAGAAATAGGTTGTTAACCCACATCTAGTTTCGATACTGCTTTTTAGCTTGTGAAGAGTTGATAAAAAGATCACTGCAGCTCTCGACACACGGCATGACACGTTTCCCCAGTAGTCAAACCTGCCAAGTTAAGAAAGAGCCCATGGGTGTATGTCACCAATACAAGTACCTTTTTCAGGTGAACCGTCTCGACTTGAGCGGAGTACACGGTATGTGGAATGGAACACTTATGACGAGTTGAAATTATTTGCTGAGTACAAATTTCCGGTGCCTGTCATCCATCAGAGCCCCAAAGACCATTTAGCTAACAGCGTTTACATTGTTAAGCACATTAAGTTCCAAATTTCTCCTCCAAGTCCCGGAAAAGAAGTAGCGTGAGAACTAAGAGTCTAGAAAACGATCCGAATCCTAGAAAGTTACCAGTTACGATTAACACAGGATACTTTCCCACTGCTTGCCTTCGGGCAAGCCTGCGTGAATGGCTTTCTGACTTGACCAACTTCAGGAAACATGCCAGCCAGATATAGGCACGTATAAGCTTGCAATGTCTGCTGCCAACGACGAATTCTTCATGATTCTACCAACAAAACTAGCAAACCATCGGATGCTGAGAAAGACAAAACAGAAACGGAAAGACCTTTCACTAAACAAAAAACAGTTAACCGTGGCTTTCCCGAATGTAGACAGAAACGACTGAACCAATTAGCGTTCCAAACCATTTACATGCTAGCTTACCGGTAGTCTGCATATTTCCATTCACAATCATAGTGATATGTGTAACAGTGATAAAGATGGGTGCACACACCGATTTTACATCCGTGTAAGATATGCTGTTTTTAAAGTTGTGATAGTGTGTTGCTGCTGCAGATCTCAAATCAATTTTTCGAACGGCGATTTCCAAATATGTACATTTCTGAATTGCAGTTTCTTGGAAGTTACGTTGAAGCGATGTACGAAGCATTGATTTAAAAAATTATTATTATTATTATATTAATCATTTTATCACTCAGAGGAACACAGACTTATTAAAAGCTGATATAGAAATTTTGATGTTCCCCAACAATATGTATTTGATAGTTGGTTGTTCACTGGCTTTCGGCTTTCTAGAGCGTCCTCAGACAACTTGAGACTAAGCAGACAGCCCACACAATATCAGATATAGTACAAAGCTTGTTTTGCCAACGATATATGAACATTTAGGGTTGTATATCCATACGAAAAACACAACTACAACGAAATACAGCAAGAAGCTATGCACAATAAACCTTGTATTACATTATAAACACTGAGTGAAATTATAAGAAAGTACAGGCTAAAACAGTACACAATTAAATGCTGATTTAACCCTCAATAATCAAAAATAAGGTTCCATTATTAACCCTTGCCGAAGCAGCAGCAGCCAGTTAATATTTTCACCATAATATGCTTGTTGTAAATAGTATAACTGTTCCTCAACCACATTACTCCGACTGCTTCTTCTCCTATGCTCCCCTTCCCTCTTTTTTCCGCCTGTTCCCTACGTTCGCCAGTCATTTTGCCCCTGTAGCATAGTACTCTGTGCCAGTACCCATTCGTGTACTATTTTGGCCAGCACATTCTTATTCATTTAACCTTTTGAGCATAATGTAATGAGAGGTTTGTTTGTCCATAGCTTCCGAGTGTATTCCATTACGCTTCTGTTTTCCGTTTAGATGAATAGGCATAAAAGGTAAGATATCCTGGACAAAACAATCTTTGCACAGCTGTAAACTCTCGTTGTCGTTGTGTGGAATATCCGTTTAGTCTTCAGTTGTCAAGGAGGGCCCTGAAAGACGAAAGACGGTTATCAATGGTTTACTACATGCAAATTATTGTGGAACATCAATACCAGTTTTTCGTCAAACATTTTATATATTTTATTGCTGTTATTATAAAAACCACGTGAGCCTGTGACATGTTAGGAGTGAGACTGACGTCAAATTATAATTTATGGGGAGAGGTGAAATCTAGTAACAAACTTCGACCCCTCTGCCAGCCGCTCTCGCAACCCAGAACTGAAGACACGATCCGTTCCTGAGTCAGTGCACGTGTCAACGGCCTGCTAAAGTAAAAGATGTTCCTCGCTACGCCTTCCGCGACGCTGGTCTCTGGCCGGGCCACCAAGAGAAGAAAATCGCCCTATAGCGGAGAATTCGTATTGCCACTACTTTGAGGATGTTGCTCAGACTTTCACTGCCCAGCGGTGCACGCGCTACTGGCTCGTGTTCGAACTTTCCGACAAATGTTCTCAAGTGCTTTTATCTTCAGTTCTACAAAGTTACATAGAAGAAGACAAAAAGAAAGATAGGCGTGCTTGGACAGGATTAAGTGAATGAGACGTCACGACTCTGGCTGCCGGGTGCAGGACCTTAGTTCTTTACCCTGTACTGACAAGGACTTTACGTTTGCTGGTGCATTGGTATTGAGACCACTTGTGATGATATGTACGGAACTACCAGACAGAAAAGCAGTGTCTCCGGTATCGAGAGCCGGCGTAAATGATCGAGAGAGCTGCACGCTGAACCCACGTCCCTGCAATAACGTCGCCCAGCAATGCTTCGGCAGCAGTGGGGAGCAGCCGTCGCAAGACGGACTTTCGCAGTTACGCCTAACTACAGGTCTAAGCACTAACTGACTTCAGTGGAAACGCATCTTCCGCTAAAACTTAACTAAAAATTTAACTATTACAAAACTTAACTAAAAAAAAATAACTATCACACAAGGAAACAGAAATTTGGCTTTGTTCCCTAACTTCAAATGCACGTGTTCTGGGCTCAAGGTTCCAAGCCGATTTTCGAGATGGCATTGGCATTTGTGTTTCAGTCCGCATTTGAGTAACCATGACTGACATAATTTTATTCATAATTTTTGCAGTTTCAGTCATTTCTTTCTTTGAATTTTCAAAATGGACGGTATCTGTGGTACTGTTTATATACCATGTAATGGCATAAAGTGATTATACTTTGAAATGAGAAAAAAAACTAGTTAAAATTGCAATATCAGTTAATAAATAATGCCAGATACCAGAAGAACGATTCTTTCATGCCATTTTCTAGCATTACACCGAAATTGCGCTAATACCCGAAACGTAGTTCGAGAGAAATTAAGGATTGTGGAACACAGCCAAATGTGTTTTTCGTTTGTAATAATTTCAATGTTTAATCAAAAATTGACTGTAAAGTCAACTGAAATGGAAGTATAGTGACTGGAAACGTCAGATCGTCATAAAACATCTGAGTTCGCTAGTTGTTTTACTTTGCTAGGACCAGATATCATCACGCAGGGTCTTCTTAAATTTTGCAACTAACATTTCTGTATTTGGCACCCATAATTCTCCCAGTCTGTATTAGTGGCCCTCTTTCATCTTTGAGATAACTTGGATTGTTTTTAGTTGTTTTTGTACGCTTATCCCATTGAGAAAAATCATTGTTAGTAATACAAATTTATAGAAGGCATCACAAGGTTCGATTCCTAGCATTATGAAGTAGCCTTCGATTTGTGTAACGCAGGTCAACGTGGGTTTTTGTCTTTTTGTATATACTAAGTGTCCTAAAATCCAAGAATAGGCAGAGGACACTAAACAGGTAACGGGTTACATAAAAAAAGTACAATGGCAAGTATGTATGAAAAAGCATGCGAAGAAGTTAACTACCTCATATCTGATTAGTGAAAAAAAGGATGATTTTTTATTATTAAATTACTGTGATTTAGACAATTTTTACATTTGTGATCGGCTAACTTATGTGTTATTTACTTCCACAGCTAACCGTTGTTTTATTATTGGAATCGATTACAAGTCATTAGAAGTGACTTCTGAAATGGGACTACAACGTTGTCCGTTGCTATCTCATTAGTTGTAAGTGAAATACATACGACAGTCATAGTATTCTTCCAGTCTGCTCTACGTCATTACAACACACTCATAATCGCTGTACCTCGTGTATACGAAATCGGTTTGAGACTTAATATCATCATCAGACATCGTGGTCAATATCCTAGACAATAACGGACCTGGCATCAAGTTAAATTGTACTAGAAATACTGGTCGTATACCTAAGTGCTTCAGAATGACACAGTAACTGCAGGGGAGTAGAGCGCATTTTGTCCATTCATAGCTTTTCACAGCTTAGATAATGTAGTCCTCCAGATTTCACTTATACAACTGATATTTCGGGTGTGTGTCACCCTCGGGAGCAATCAAGAGACGTAAATGTGGATGCAGCAGAAGACGTAGCAAGTGGCAGCCTCTTGACTCATCGCAATGATGGTCGGAAGACACGCGGCCGAAATGTCAGTTGAACAGGTGGAATTTACGCAGCTGCATACCCAAAATTTAATGGCTGCATACATAGTTTTACATATTTCTGCCTGCATCACAAAAATACAATGTCCTGGACAAGAAGTTCCTATTCACAGGATTGTCTACCTATACATTCTAATGTATCCTGGTAGTTAAAAAGGGAAAATCTGCCGTGCGTCTTGTAAACACATCTACAGTATGTTTACATTTACATCAATGCCTACACTCCATGAGCCACCTTACAGGGTGTAGCGGAGGGTACTTTGCCACCACTGACCTTCCACCCCCCTCCTATTTTTTCTCTCAGCTTTAATTTCTCTGATTTTCTCGTATCTGTCATTGGCGAGACGTGTGTTGAAGGAAGTGATATGTTTTCCGGCTCTTCTTGGAACACATCATCTTGAAACTACAACAGTGATCCTCTCTGTGAAGCACAATGCCTCTTTTGTAGCGTCTGCCACTGGAGTTTTTTGAGCATCTCCGTAACGATCACTCGTCGACTAAGCGATCCCGTGACAAAATACATCGTTCATTAGATCTCCTGTGTGTCTTCTATTAATCAAACCTGAAGTTTTTTAACTGGAGGGCAATACTCAAGAATTGGTCGAGCAAGTGTTTTGTAAGTAACTTCTTTCGTGGATGTATCATATTTCCTTAAAATTCACCCACAGAATCTCAGCCTGGCGTTTGCTTTTCTTACAATTAGGTTAGGTTTCTCCGAATGGTTACTCCTATGTGTTTCAGGGTAGTTACTATGATCGGTTGCAATAGTGTACTGGAACGGTGACAGATCTTCACGTGCACTACGTTACGTTTATTAACGTTGAAACTGCCATTCCTTGCAGAAATCTCAGCTTCTCTGTAGACTTTTCTGCATATCACTATGATGTATCGCAAGCATTTAGCATATCGCTATATATGACAGAACTTGACTAAAAGAAATGGCTGTCGGTTGATCGGACGAATCCCAAGGCAACAAGGAATAGTCAAATTAAGCATGGAGGGATGCGTGTATGAGGGGAAGAGTGCGGGACGATGGTAGCATTGTAGAGACAATAAAGCCTGACAGCAGCACGTAGTTACATGTAGATGTAGGTTGCAGCAGTTATGTACAGATGATGGATTTTGCTCTGAATAGACTATCATAGCTAGCTGCATAAAACTAGTCTTCAGACTGAGTGAATATCGCAACAAAAACGTCTTCTCACCATGGAAATGCTACGTCATTGTATGTAAGCTTCGTTGCATGGTGTTAACTGCCTAGAGATGCCATCGCAGCCTATTAGTTAAAAGAGAAACTGTACACTTCATTTCAGTAAATGATCACACAAATTATTTCGACTGAAAAGAAGGCATTATCAGTAGGCCATAAACAATTCTTGGCCGATAGGTGTGTCAGAGCAGCCCAGGAGTCAACACTGCATTGAGCCTTGTACTAGAAGAGGCTGCTATTCCTGCAAAATGAAAGTAAATGCTTGAGGGTTGATTGACCGGGAGTGCTTCAGCCGCCTGTTTGTAAGTTCTTTCAAATGGACATCACTTCGTGAATTTGTACGGCCATAACCTACCACAGTAAATCCTACAGGGGAGAGGGGACCTACAGTTAAACGCGTCGTTCCTGGCATATACTAACTTCACTGAGAGCAGAAGGCTAGGGTAGAGGAAGGTCTGGAAAATTCCTGTGTCCTCCCAAGTAGATCTCGCTAAATTTACTGTGTCCAGGTTCACACTCCACATCACTATACCACCAAAGTCTGACTATCCAACGAGATTTGACATTGTGAGACTGGGGAACGCGTTCTACTTGAATTACATTATTTTAACCACAAATGCATTCATAGCGTTCGTCTCATCATCAAAAGTAAAAATCAAATATTTTGATAGAAAATCAATAGCTGAAGCCATCAGGAGAGAGTCGTTGTGGTCACTTAAAATCGATTGTGAGTGACCAAATTTATGGTCTGTTGGCGACTTAACGTGTTGCTTTTGTAACAAAATATAGGATTTTTACTTTCGGCGATGAGTCATTAGAGTCGAAACCGATTGACTGTAACATACCTGTTAAACAGAATCAAGGCAACAAAGGTGTACCGTTAAGGCGTCCAGAATGGACGCAACCGTGACGAATAATTTTATGGTCTGCAGTTGGCCGAATAGTTGCAGATGAAGGAAATGTAATGCAGAGAAAATCAGAAATCCGTGCTTCTTCGTTTATTAATCCATTTTTTAAGCGTTTCGGCGACAGCCATCTTCAGAACCCTGGTTCGGATAAAAACCAGAGGATCACAAAGATACTTGGTTGACTTGGAACGAACATGATCAGGCTGATCTTCTGCTCAAGTTTTTACAAGTCAACCATATAACGTTGTGATGCTTTGGTTTCCTTTCTGAACGAGGGTTCCGATGACGACTGACATCGAAACTCGTAAAAAAATGGATTAATAGAAATTATTCCAGTCCATATGTGGCATAAGAGCAAACCAGTGCTTAACAGTATTGGTTAAAAACAGTCTTGGTCGCAATTTTAGTTTGGTTTTTTTTATTTTTTTTATTCTTCAACGGTAACAGTTACTCGTTCCTTTGAATGGGAACGCGTTATGCAGATCTTAGTGCCTCTCGCGTCCATCTAGAAGAGATAACGTGAAGATGCCTAAATAAGGTGAAACGCGTCTTTGAAAAGTAAAAAAAAAAAAAAAATGCAACCAAGACTGTTTTTAACAAATAATGGATTAATAAATGAAGGCATACTTGTTTTCTCTGCATTGCAATTCCTTCATCTGCGATCAATTTAGGAAACTGCGGGCTATGTAAATGAAATAATCGAGGCATTTGGGGTAAAAGAGTCGATTGGTACTCCCGGCTTGCTCTGACGCATCCAACGACCGAGAAATATTTGTGGGGTACAGGTATAGTCACTAAGCAGGTAATGGACTTTGGATTTGGGCTAATTTGGGGGAGGGGAGCAAACAGTGAGATCATCGGTCTCGTCGGATTTGGGAAGGATGGGGAAGGAAGTCGGCGCTGCCCTGTGAAAGGAACCATCCCGGCATTTTAGGGAAATCACGGAAAACCTAAATCAGGATGGCCGGACGGGGGATTGAACCGTCGTCCTCCCGAACGCGAGTCCAGTGTGTTAACGACTGCGCCACCTCGCACGGTAAACAGTTTATATACCCATCGACTCAAATAAACCCTATGGCGGAGTGTCCTCACTATTGCTTCTCGGCAGTAGCGTCGAAAATGTTAAACGGGGAAATTCCGAAAGCCTCGCGTACACACAGGCCTCAGTGGATTGGCAGATTGTAGTGGGTGTTCGCCGGAGGGGGCGTCGCACGGCGTGCCACGACGCTCTCCGGGCGCCACGTGGAGTAGCGTCGCGGCGCGGCGCGGCGCGGCGGATCGATGGCGCGTGTGCGGCGCGGCGCGGCGCGGCGTGGGACGCGGGCGACGCTGCGGCCTACCTGGCAGTGGGCGCAGCCGAAGCTGACGGAGTAGTCCTGCGCGCAGTCGTAGCGGCGCAGCAGCTCGTCGAACTTGCAGGCGAGCGTGGCGGCGAGCGCGTCGAGGCGCGCGAGGGCGCGCAGGTGCGCGCGGCAGGCGGCGGGCGGGCCGCGCAGCGCGGCGGCGCGCGCCTCGGGCTTGAGCGCGTCGAGCGGCGCGCGGCCGCAGCACTGGCGCAGCCGCAGCCGCCGCAGCGCCGCCTCCCGCCGGCCGGGGGCCGCCGCGCACGCCGCCGCCGCCGCCGCCTCGTCCAGCCGCACGCCCCCGCAAAGGCACTCTCGGTCTGCTCCGCCCCCGCCCCCGCACGGCGGCCCCGGGCCCTCCGACACCTGCCCGTTGAGCCGACCCGTCGTCATCTCGGCCTCCGCCGCCGCCGCCGCCGCCTCCGTGTCCCTACCGTAATTACTACTACTATTATTGTTACGCTGCTTATTAACTCCGCTATCGTAATTATTACTGTAGTGATTATTATCCGAGAGAGAGGGCATCGCGTCCCGCGCACTGCAGCTGCCCCTGAGGTCCGGCGCGGTGGCCGGGTCCGCGATATCACAGGCTGACAACCAGGGGTTCAGGAGCGAGAGCGGCGTCGTCGCGTTGTGGTGCGCCGCCGCCGCCGCCGCCGCCGGGTCGGGTGCCGCCGGCAGTATCAGGACGAACAGGAGGATGGCGGCGACGGTGCTCGAACTGGGACCGCCCTGGGCCGCGGCTTGCTCTCCCGAGACCGGTGTCGCTGCTTCCGCCGCTGCTGCTGCTGCTGCTGCTGCCGCCGAGTTCCTGACGTGGCTCCGGCGCCGCTGCTGCTGCTCGATCGCTCTCGATGTCGCTCTTGTTCCGTTTGTCGTCTTCGTCGCTGGGAGAATAGGTGGCGCCGTACAGGCCAGGGGCATTGTCTGACGACGACTTCACGACGTGGCGTGGTTGTCAACAGCGCGCCGGGGTGGTGTCCGCTGCTCCCCTGCCGCTCGTCCGCGACGCTGCTGTCGTCGTTCCAGTCGCTGTCGCCTCCGTGCCTCTCGTCGTTGTCGTAGTTGTGGTTGTTGTAGTAGTAGCGGTGCTGCTGATGGTGGAGAGTGTTGACAGCTTCGACAGAAAGAAGAGCTAAGAGTTGTCGGCGCCGCCTTGTGAGGTGCATTTCGGTTGCAGGGAGCCGATCCTGCCACCGCCCGAGTTGCTGAGCCGGCCGCGGTCGCGTTCGCGGGGCGCCGGCGGCTGCTGCTGCTGCTGCGGGCGGGAGCCGGCGGCGGCGACGGAGCACGGGCGGCCCGCCGCGCGCTGCTGCCGCGGCCGCTGCTGCTGGGCGCTGAGCTGCTGACGCTGCTGGCTGTGGGGGGCGGCGGGCGCCGGGGCGGCCGAGCGCCGCCTGCAGCGAGGGCGAGGGAGGCGGCCGGCCACGAGCACGGCCACGGCCACGGCCAGCACGACCAGCGCCGCCCTCAGCCTGCCCCTCGCTCCCGCAGTACGAGCCGCCACTGACCCGAGCTCTGGAACCGGCCGCCGCGAGTCGCACAGGCAGCCCGTTACCATGCTGGCCCTGCCGAGGGCATCTAAGGCTATCGCTCACACGCACACTCTCGCACTTGTCCCCTCTCTCTCTCTCTCTCTGCTGCTGCTACACTTCTTCCTCCCTGGGCGCTGCGGCCGGACCGCCGGACGACGAACGCGAGTACGCACACGAGCACACCGGAAGCAGCACACGCGGACGCGCGAGGCCTCTCGTCCGAGGAGGGGAGGGCGCGGCGGTCGCTACTGCCACTGCGCCATCGCCGTCGCGGCGCGGCCTGCCTTCTTGCGCACCCGGTCCGCCATCTTGGCACACTGCGCGACTGGGACGCGGCTACGGCGGAGGTCCGGCCGGCGCGGGCTGGCGCGCTGCTGCTGCTGCTGCCGGCGCTGCGGCTGCGGTCCCGGCCGCGCCCCGGGCGCCGCCAGGCGGCAGCAGCGCGCGGCCGCCGCGGCCGGCCGGCTCTGCGCGTGCGCGCGCCTGCCCCGCCCCCGCGGCTCCTGCCGATGCGCCCTGCCTCGCTCAATAGCGGCGCCCGCGCCCCCAAACACTTTGCACTCCTTCTAATAGCTCTTCTAATTATGCCCCCACGTCATCCTCCGACACATTACCTTCGTTTTCAAAGAATCCTTCAACTATCCTTCTCACCACCAATCAAATTTGACTCGTTACTCATACTCGTCGCTACAGAATTCTCCAAATGTATTGATATTTTAAGCGTTTTAACTCGTTTACCTTCCAGTCTCACTTCCATATTGTAACAGTACGAGTTGTCGATCTAACATACATCGTTATTCACAAAAACCTTCATCGCTTTTGGTGGATGTATGACAACGTGCTTCGACTCTTAATGAGAAACCAGTCTCTTGATAAGAAAATGACTTGTCGTCATATGTTGCTGATCGCTGTCGTGTAATTTAATAACAGAAGTGATTTCTGGCGTTCCCTAAGGCAGTGTTATAGGCCCTTTGCTGTTCCTTATCTATATAAAAGATTTGGGAGACAATCTGACCAGCCGTCTTCGGTTGTTTGCAAATGATGCTCTCGTTTATCGACTAATAAAGTCATTAGAAGATCAAAACAAACTGCAAAACGATTTAGAAAAGATATCTGAATTGTGCGAAAAGTGGCAGTTGACCCTAAACAGCGAAAAGTGTGAGGTCATCTACATGAGTGCTGGAAGCAACTCGTTAAACTTCGGTTACACGATAAATCAGTCTAATCTAAAAACCGTAAATTCAACTAAATACCTACGTATTACAACTACGAACAACTTAAATTTGAAGGAACAAATAGAAAGTGTTTCGGGGAAGGCTAGCTAAAGACTGCGCTTCATTGGCAGGACACTTCGAAAATGTAACATACCTACCAAGGAGACTGCCGTCCGTCCTCTTTTAGAATACTGCTGCGCGGTATGGAATCCTTTCCCAGATAGGACTGACAGGGTAAATCGAAAAAGTTCAAAGAAAGGCAGCACGTTTTGTATTATCGCCAAATATGGGAGAGTGTCTCACAGAAATGATACAGGATTTGGGCTGGAAATCGTTAAAAGAAAGACGTTTTTCGTTGCGACGGAATCTTCTCACGAAATTCCAATAACCTGCTTTCTCCCCCAAATGTGAAAATATTTTGTTGACACCGACCTACATAGGGAGGAATGATCACCACGATAAAACAAGGGAAATCAGAGCTCGTACGGAAGCATATAGGTGTACATTCTCTCCGCGCGCTATAAGAGATTGTAATAATAGAGAATTCTGAAGGTGGTTCGATGAACCCTGTGCCAGGCACTTAAATGTGATTTGCAGAGTATCCATGCAGATGTAGATGTAGATATAGATGTAGACGTAGAATTTCATCATATGTTTTCCATTATATATACAGTTGTGTATTAGAGGTCTTACTTCATTTGCTGTCAATTTCGGTGTTGCATGACACTATACTGAGGCGCGTCAATGATTCGAGGTACCGTGTAATCATCGTTATATATCCCATAGTACAAAAAGGTTCACATCCGGTCTTTCCAAACTTCTTTCCTGTGTATGGTTTGAACTGTGGCAGCACATCGTCCAGCAGCTGTCCTGCAGCCGTTCACAGCATACCCAGGATAGGAGTTCTACAGGATAGGTATCGATTCTTTTATATTATGGGATCCGTAATGATGATTAACCGGTATCCACACGACAACATGGTATCACTGAGAAGCCCCAAGGTAGTGCAAAGTAACACCGAAATCGGCTGCAAATTAAGTAAACCTATGCAAACAGCTGCAGTGATGACACCGGTTCCCGTCAGATAACCGAAGTTAAGCGCTGTCGGGTTGGGCTAGCACTTGGATGGGTGACCTTCCGGTCTGCCGAGCGCTGTTGGCAAGTGGGGTGCACTCAGCCCTTGTGAGGCAAACTGAGGACTTACTGGATAGAGGAATCGCGGCTCCAGTCTAGGAAATTCACGTAAGGCCGGGAGAGCGGTGTGCTGACCACATGCTCCTCCATGACGCCTGTGGGCTGAGGATGACACGGCGGCCGGTCTGTACCGTTGGGCCTTCATGGCCTGTTCGAGAGGAGAGTTTTTTATACAAACAGCTGAAGATATCATCCCTACTACAAAACAGTTGTAGTCCCATAATCTGTCAGAAGGTGTTTGTATTTAGACATCTCTTTGTATCTCTAACTAACCTATTAATAAAGTATTGCAGTTCCTGTGTTGTTAAGAAGAACGATGAAATTTTCCTTCGGTAATGCATGCAGGTCCGAACAAACATTTAATCATTCTCCTAAACAGCACATTCACTGCAATATCGGATTTATTCGTTGATACCGGTCATCGACTTTCAGTTAAAATGTCTTCGCCTGTACGGGAATTACGTGACGTTTCAACGAGTACAGGCTATAACGCAGAATCGACGACATAAGGAAATTTGGCTCTGGCTGTCAGTCATGCACGGATAGCCAAAGCGCTTAACGCGACTGCTCGTGTAAAGCAGGCAGTCCGGTTCAGATGGTTCAAATAGCCCTAAGCACTATGGGACTCAACATCTGAGGTCATCAGTCCCCTAGGACTTATAACGACTTAAACCTAACTAAGCTAAGGACGTCACACACATCCATGCCCGAGGCAAGATTCGAACCTGCGACCGTAGCAGCAAGGCGTTTCCGGACTGAAGCGCCCAGAACCGCTCGGACACAGCGGCCGGCAGGCAATTCGGTTTAGAGTTCCGGTGTGACACAGATTTTCACTCATATAGCTGAGGATTGTTCACATTCGCAATTGCGAATGTGTTTCATGTATAACCTATTAATGTGTGAACGTATTCTACGAGGGGACATCAGAGAGCTACACTGCTAGCTATTAAAATTGCTACACTACGAAGATGACGCGATACAGACGCGAAATATAACCGACAAGAAGAAGATGCTGTGATATACAAATGATTCGCTTTTCAGAGCATTCACCCAACGTTGGCGCCGGTGGCGACACCTACAACGTGCTGACATGAGGAAAGTTTCCAACCGATTTCTCATACACAAACAGCAGTTGACCGGCGTTGCTTGGTGAAACGTTGTTGTGATGCCTCGTGTAAGTATGAGAAATGCGTACCATCACGTTTCCGTCTTTGATAAAGGTCGGATTGTAGCCTATCGCGATAGCGGTTTATCGTATCGTGACAATGCTGCTAGCGTTGGTCGCGATCCAATGACTGTTAGCAGAATATGGAATCGGTGGGTTCAGGAGGGTAATACGGAACGCCGTGCTGGATTCCAACGGCCTCGTGTCACTAGCAGTCGAGATGAAAGGCACCTTATCCGCATGGCTGTAACGGATCGTGGAGCCACGTCTCGATCCCTAAGTCAACAGATGGGGACGTTTCCAAGACAATAACCATCTGCACGAACAGTTCGACGACGTATGCAGCAGTTTGGACTATCAGCTCGGAGACCATGGCTGCGGTTACCCTTGACGCTACATCACAGACAGAAGCGCCTGCGATTGTGTAGTAAACGACGAACCTGGGTGCAGGAGTGGCAAAACGTCATTTTTTAGGATGAATCCAGGTTCTGTTTACAGCATCATGGCGGTCGCATCCGTGTTTGGCGACATCGCGGTGAACGCACATAGGAAGCGTGTATTCGTCATCGCCATGCTGGCGTATCACCCGGCGTGATGGAATGGGGTGCCATTGGTTACACGTCGCGGTCACCTCTTGCTCACATTAACGACACTTTTAACAGTGGACGTTACATTTCAGATGTGTTACGCCCCGTGGCTCTACCCTTCATTCGATTCCTGCGAAACACTACATTACAGCAGGATAATGCACGACCGCTTGTTGCAGGTCCTGTACAGGCCTTTCTGGATACAGAAAACTTTGTACTGCAGCTCTGGCCAGCACATTCTCCAGATCTCTCACCAATTGAAAACTTCTGGTCAATAGTGGACGAGTAGATGGCTCGTCACAATACGCCAGTCACTACTCTTGATGAACTGTCGTATCGTGTTGAAGCTGCATGGGCAACTGTACCTGTACACGCCATCAAAGCACTGTTTGACTCAATGCCCAGACGTATCAAGGCCGTTATTACGGCCAGAGGTGGTTGTTCTGGGTACTGATTTCTCAGAATCCATGCACCCAAACTGCGTGAAAATGTAATCACATGTCAGTTCTAGTATAATATATTTGTCCAATGAATACCCGTTTATCATTTGCGTTTCTTCTTGGTGTAGCAATTTTAGTGGCCAGTAGTGTATTTATGTATGAACGTATTCTTCGAGGTAATGTCATGGAGCTAGTTACACGTTATTGCGGCAGACCAAGTAACTTCTAATGAATACTGAACTACACTTCAATGTGACACATATGCGCGATACTATTTTTCAACATAATCAGCAAGTCACTGTAAACAATGATCGAAACATTCTACCTAACGTCCAGTCCTTAGGAAGAACAGTCCTCTCTCGGTCGCAGAGGCATTCTAGAACAACTGTGTGTACGCCTTCAATGTTTGATTACTTCTGATTGCTGCAAATCAGTTTTTCGATTGCCTGGACAGTGTGGTCTATGGTCGACGTCGACGGCCTACCTTCGCGGTCAGCATAACCCACGTCTGTAATGCCTTAATCAAATTGTTGGCTCCGTTACACTACGACTGGAAGCGACATTGCATTTGATACATATACCGACAGAATTCTGAAGGTGGCAGGGGTAAAATACTGGGAGCTTAAGACTATTCACAATTTGCACAGAAACCAGGTGGTAATTATAACAGTCGAGGGATATGAAAGGGAAGCAGTGGTTGGGAAGGGAGTGAGATATAGTTGTAGCGTATCCCTGATGTTAACCAATTTGTATACCGAGCAAGCAGTAAAGGAAACAGAAGAAAAATTCGGAGTAGTAATTAAAATCCGTGGAGAAGAAATAAAAACTCTGAGGTTCGCCGATGACATTGTAATTCTGTCAGAGAGAGCAAAGGATCTGGAAGAGCTATTGATCGGAATGGACAGAATGTTGAAAGGAGGATATAAGATGAACATCAACAAAAGCAAAATGAGGATAATGGAATGTAGTCGAATTAAATCGGGTGATGCTGAGGCAATTTGAGTACGAAATAAAACGCTTAAAGTAGTAAATGAGTTATGCTATTTGAGGAAAAAATAACTGATGATGGTCGAAGTAAGGGATACAAACTGTAGACGGGCAACGGCAAGGAAAGCATTTCTGAAGAAGAGAAATTTGTTAACATCGAGTGTAGATTAAGTGTCAGGAAGTCGTTCCTGAAAATATTTGTATGGAGTGTAGCCATTATAACGATATGTTTACGTAATGTGTATACATAAACATACTGTTATAATGTCTCCGTTCGTAGTCGCTAATTATAACAATATGTTTACTTTTGTGCTGAAACATATAGCTGTAATCAACAGTGGAAATATATTTGCGAACGCCGACCGTGTGCGGCTGTTTCTTGTTGGATCGTCTGAACAGTCGGAAGTTGCATTGCAGAGAAGAGTAAATGCCTATTCAAAATATAATTGTTTTTGGATGGCTCAACATGAATTTCCTAAGGGACCGTAGTTTATCCTGCATTTACCATTAGAATATGGCGCGTAGAAAATATTTCGCCGCTTGCAACTTCCGTCTGATTTCGAAGAAAGAATTCGTGACTGTGAACTCTCTATTTGGCAGAAACATAAAGAAAATTAAATAACTTCACGATGGAGTGAGACATAGATTCTATACTAAATAAATAGTCCATACGCCAGTTCCATTTAACTCTGAATTTATGGCAATTAATAGATGAACTTACACTGGAATGAAGGATTTGACATGGATGCCGTTTGACTGGCACTTCTCTTCTCGTAATGAAAATAAATTCTTTGACGTTTTCACATACACGTCGCACAATAAATCTACTGTTATGCAGTACTGCACTTTTAGTATTGGACTTTTACTTTACACTTAAATAATATTATTTTTAACAATAATAATACGGTGGCAAGACATGCGCGTCCGACACAAGTTACAAGAGACAAGAGAAAATGAGTAACTGAGTAACTGTTCATCGAGAATTGAGCCATGGCACTCGTTACTGGCCCGCCAGTCTCTTGGATGTCCATTATCGATCCTTCGATGTTTCTTATCTTTGCTTGCCTTGTTTTCCGCATTCGCGGGGCGAGTGGAAGTTGACGTTTACTCGGGCTACCTGCTGAGACGCCGCGAGGTACGAGGTGGGAAGCAACCACGTATATGTGCAGTTGGTTGTACGCGGTCTGCCGGTTCAGCATGGAGGATATGTGTTGGCTGCCTGCCTGTCTGCTCTCCTGATTTTGCTTGCCGTGCCTTGCGACCGCCTAGCTTGGGTTGCTGCCTGGTGTATCCTACGCGAGCCATACCGGACGTCCAGTAGAAGCTAGCAGAAGCTAAGCAGCCTTGTTTCTTTAAAGAAAAGTAGCAAATGTATAAGACCTTTTGTAACCAATTTTGGTGGCCCCTCAAGTGTGATCTTCGCGTTTACACTGCCTTTGGGGAGTGCTAATTCTCTTAAATTAAAATAGTTGTGGTTCCCTGTCCTTTATAATCTTTTGGGGGTTTTGTCTGAATTTTCTCTTTGGGGTTCCTTCCTTGTACTTGGTTAAATGTTTACTTGTATAGCGGGAAGCGACTCCTGGTTAAAACTCAGAAGGTGTTTGATGTTACTGCCGCTTCCGGCATTTCTTTTAAGTGTCATCCCTTCGAGCGACCTGGTGTCACTCCTCTTTAATTAATGCTGGTTTATGTGTACTTAAATTTGCATTGGCCATTTGAATTATTTGGGACCGCTTTGTAGCACTAAGGCAACCTCATTGTATACCACCTTGTGCCACGGTCTAGTACTTCAATTTTCAGTGGAACGAGTTAGCTCCACTACCGCTTTTACTGATGTGCTCCCTTCAAAGTCTTGTCTTGCATAATTTTGCCCCATGTGTGTCTGGGAACACAGAGATGAGCTTTAGTGAGACTTCAGTGCTAGTCAGTTAATGGAATCTTCATTTTGGCTTGGCTTCCACTGAAGAGTTTGAGTGGAGCGTAGTGTGTTTGATTTTCATTTAATTACTGTAAGTTTGTTTATTTAATGGGGAGCAAGACGTTTAAAGACTGTTGGTATTAACTCCACTAGTTGCAGGGTTTTGCTAATTCGTTCCAGATGGCCTACTACTTACTCAATGCCAAGGCTGTTGATTAGCTGGTTACTGTGAGTACCAATTCACGCTATTTATTTGTTACCGAAATTGTATAAGTGTCTGTGTCGTGATTCAATCACTAGCTACGTGTTTGAGCTAAATTGATATAAACCTTACATTGCCCCTTAAAATTGGTTGCCAGCAGAAACCCACGGATAACTAAGTTTTGTCACTGCTTATGTTAACCTTTACTGGGAGCAATATTTCATGTAGTTAAATTTTGTCTTAAAATGTGTATTTCTGATGTAATAAGAGTGATAAAAGAAAAAAAGCAAAGGAGCCTGGTCCTTCCTATTGTCTCCGGTTTGTAACACGTATCAAATATCTCGTACATCAAAAGAATGTGTAAAAGTGTTCTTCTGTCCGTTTTTCGCGCAGTGGTTTTCAGAGCCAGTAACTCACTGCATCTCTGACGGCGCTTCGACAATAAACACGTTACGTCACAGGACGTTCACCTTTTACATTCTCGCATCATTATTTGCTAACTGTAGATGTTGCCGAGCGACTGTTCGATTAGCGAAAGATTTAAAATGAGGCAATCACATAATGTTACATTGCCTTCCATGGGAATCTTGGCAATCAAGGACATTACCAAGATTCACATGTCGCCGTTTCACAGATTTACATTTATCAAATACAGCATTCCTTTCATTTGATTATTAGGATTACACAAATATGGTGATCTCTCATTCATAGACAAAGACAATTCTTAAGGTAAAGTACGGCCCCTGCCCACTCTGCCCCCTGACCTACTAAACCTTTTTTTAAATAAAAAAAATTTCTTTTTTATATAAAAAAGATGGATGGAGCGTCTGCCATGCAAGCAGTAGATCCCGGGTTCGAGTCCCCGTCGGGGCACACATTTTCGTCTGTCCCCTTTGACGTATGTTACGCCTGTAGGCAGGGTGTTCATTTCATTGTAATTTCATTCTAACGAGCTGCTTCGTCACCGATGGTATCTGTTCTTTCGGACATGTCCGAAAGCCGAAAGAACAGATAGCATCTTAGTAAAAAAAAATTCATCTTTTTATACACACATAATTCTCACACATGGAATTTCTCACGTTTTCATTTTCCATTGCTCACTAGTTGTCATGATTTTTACGCTTTATTGTTTGTGAATTTGACAGGTAAGTTAAAATTTTATTCTTCTCCAGGTGAAGCTTATCCCTTGAGAAGTTGGATCGCTGCTTTGCGTTCTCCGAGTAGAAAACTTTTCATCAGCTCTGGTCGGCGAGTCTCGCTCGCACGTGAGGTACACACGTTACATGTAACAAAAATATTAATACCCATTAGTCTAAGAACTAAGCTTAAATCTAATTTTAGGACTTGGGATTCATAGGAATTTGACTTTCTCACTACTCTTGTGTGGTTTGGGTGTTCGCTTTTCATTCACGGGATATACATTAGCATAGTATGTGATATGTTGTGAACTAATATGAGTCTTTTATCTTGGGAGCGGCTTTCATGGAAAGTCTGTTTCGTCGAACTGCAGCGGGAGCGCTGTGCTGGTACATCACTTTAAATTTAATGCGTTTGTTGCGTGGATGGACGTTGGCACAGGCTGATTGTTAGAGCTGAATCGCAACTCGAGGCGCTCACTAGCCTCCACGCGGTATTTCAGCTTTTCCGCGCATGGTTCAGTGAACACGTTGCGTCGATGGTGTTGTGGTATTTTGTGGTTTGCTGAGCTGGTGCGACACCAGGGACAGACTCCATTGAAACCATCCATGCCTCCACATTTACCAACCAATTTGGAAGATTTTAAGGTAGGCTAGCGCTCACACTTTGCAAAGCAGCTAACACTTACACTTGGTTTCCAATGCACTGCACTTAATCACATCACCGCCTTCGGTTACACAACCGGATTATCATTGTCCGTCGGCCTATCTGCACGTTTAACACATTTTATCTTCATCGTGAATGAAATTATCGCTTGCTTATTACAACGACGCATTGCTTCGTGTCTGTGGCAGACTTCCACAGCATTTTAAGCCTTCGCTTATACACTACTATGTACATGATTTTTTAACAGTTTATGATCAAATAGTTTCTCACTTTGAAGCTTGCTGATTGAGAGCTTCGATTATCATGTCCATTTCAATATCTGTTATGTTGTTAACTACCTTAACATTTCGCTTTACATTCATCATTTTTCTCTAAGACTAATTATGCTTTTAGTTCAGTCACAATACATTAGTTTCTCCGATCTGTTAGCTATTATTATTATTATTATTATTATTATTATTATTATTATTATTAAATTCATTTGAATCGTTCTTTCTATTCATTAGATTAATTAAAGTTAACACTGTCATTTCAACAAAAATTTCCTTTTTACTAGATGTGAGGATCAATGTCACATTTGATCGCCCTCTCATGAGGACAGAACACCATTCAAGAAAATATTAAAATTCCTTATCGCGATCTCGGTGTGCGTCTCGGATTGACTTTAAAAGGAAAAATACATTTCAAAACTAGCTTTTCCCGATTTCGTTCACGCGTTTCCTTTTGAAAATCGTATGCCAAACCAGCCTTCCACGTCAACCACATTTCTCAATCTGTGATGTCAAGCCTACGGGACGGGTTTAGGCGGGTTAGGATATTTACACAAATTCAGAAGAAAGACCTAGATATAATAGTACATAGAAGGAATCTAAAAAATGGCTCTGAGCACTATGGGACTTAACATCTGTGGTCATCAGTCCCCTAGAGCTTAGAACTGCTTAAACCTAACTAACCCAAGGACATCACACACACCCATGCCCGAGGCAGGATTCGAACCTGCGAGCGTAGCAACATCGTGGTTCCAGACTGTAGCGCTTAGAACCGCACGGCTACTCTGGCCGGTAAGAAAATCTAACAAACAACTCCTTGTTCCTTATGACTTAGAAATTAATTTTCCTTTGCGCCGTACGTCTGCGTACGCGATGCGATTAAGAATTAGATGATTTGTTTCACCGGCGGTTTCATTGTCATTTTATTTTCGCTTTGACGCCTGCTTCCGCTACACTAAATTGACCTCTATAATATGACCTTAAGTCATCATTGCTTAGTCCTTGTCACTTACGCTCTTATACTTGGTATTTATTTCACTTTTGGCTTTGAATGTATCTGACCTGCGTATTGCAATTACAATTAATGCTACCTTTTTTATCTAGCTGAAGGATAGTGCTTTCGTGGTCGTGTTGGTACTTACAGGTAACTCACATGCTTCTTAAACATTAAGTTATTTTAATGCAGAGATGAACCTGTTCCAAATTTCTATGTACATTAGAACTTAATCTAGACATAGCTGACTTAGAAACTAGCTACTTGTTTTCCTTTTTAGTGGATCAGGAACCAATAATTGTCAAGCGACCCTTGTCCTTGACGAAAATAAATTTCGTTTCTCGATCATTGCTCCTTAAACTTAAAAATTTTTTCTTAGATGCTATGTTTTAGTTTCACATGGAAGCCGGTTCATTAGGCACTTCCTTCGCTTTATATTTCATTTTTCTCTCCTAAATATTATCTCCTTAAAACTAAATCCTAAAACTAGAGTTCTTGGAGTTGATCACTTTCTTTGTTAACCAAGATTTTTTTATCAGATTGTCTGTACTTAAATTATGGCTCAAGATAGAATATTTTATATTCTTTGCTGTATAGCAAGATAGACTCACTGCCGTGTAATCTATTTTAAGTATTTTTTTAACGAAGTCAGATCAGTTGTCACTTAGTCACTAGCGGCTAACCTTCTCTTGCCATTATAAAGGTTTCCTTTTGACTTATTCTGTAGCATGATACTTTTTAAGATCGGATTGATGATACAACCCTTTTATTTTTCCATTTGCGGGATCAGAAATCAGATAACCTGTGTGCGGTATACGAAGGATCTCGTAAGGTTCTTCAACGAGACTTTTCCATTTTCGATTTTTGCGTAAGAGCAACGATGGTTTAACGTGTTTTTAGCAAGACCTTTTCACCTACTTTATAAGTTAACACCTTATATGTTTGTCATACGCCTTCTTGCGTAAATTGGCGTGGGTTGTCAACAATGTTAGAGCTTGTCTCATTCTGGCACCCATTCATTTTTCTCTTGGTCAGAAGACATCAACTCACTCGAAGTGAAACCAGTAGACAGGTGTGGTAGATCATTCACAATTTCCTCGAAAGGTGACAGTCAATCCAGCGAGTGTGCTGATTTGGTATATACGTTACGAATAAAACGATTAAACTCCTTGAACACCCGCTCAGTCAGGTTCGACTGCGGTCTAAACTTGGAGATAAGGATTTGCCTAATTTGGTGACTAGCAAGGAAAAGTCTATCTTTTGCAGACAAAGTTAGATCCATTGTCTGAGAGAATTGGTTCAGGTTTTCGGAATCTAGGAAAGTAGTCACGTTCTAAACGATTTATGATTAGTTTTCAGATCTCATAGCGTACAATCTCGAATGTTTGGTAACAGTGACAGCTACAAGATACCTTAGTCCTCCACGACCTCGTGGGAGGGGTCCTGCCAAATCTATGCCTAGGATTTGTCTAGGTATTCTCTGTGATAATAGGATTCAGAGGCAGTATATTCGAAAGATTAAAAGGTTTTGCCTTTTGACAAATGATAGTGTTTGTGGCGATACCTGTAAGACACCGCTAGCCCACGCCTCTCGCGGTGTGCGTTTAACCCCATTTTAATGACGCGCCAAGCGCGCGCCCAGCGGATGTACGATTAATTAAATAATCGGCGTGCTAATCACAGTTGAAATCTCTGGTCCAGAGGGACGTGAAGAGGCTGTGGTCCAGAGAGAGTAGTCAGTCGAGTCTTGTTCAGTCTTAAGTCAGTCGAGCTAGAAAGTGTCTTGTGAAACGATCATTCTGTGGATAATATTAGTGTGATGATTTCTTTTATATGTGTTGTGTCGTCTTCTTCGATGAGTAAAAAAAAAAAATAGGTAAAATAAATTTTTGTGATGTCCATCAATAAGTTCATTCCAGTAAAAATAGAACCACTTCCCTTCACCTTTATTCACCCTTTTTTCTTTCTTTCCTTTCAACAAATAAAAACAAAAAATTACCACCCACCCTTTTTTTTTATTAATTCCGGACATCACACTGGCGACCGTTTACAGGACGCCAATCTTCGGATTTTACTGGAATGAACTTAACAAGGGCAAATTAAAGTAAAAATCATACGTGTAGTAATATTTATTGTCTTGTACATGGGCTAAAAACCTGTAATTTTCTCTTTCATGCCCAATATGAAAACGAGAGCTAACATTGTTTCAAGATTAACAAGATTTCTGCAAGCTTCAACGCAGCGCGGTGAGTAGTGCAAAAGCATTTGTTCTGCTATGCCATTGTCCAGCGTGCGCCTCCCGCCTATGCTAACTTTTATTCCCATTTCCCATGCCTTTCCCTAAACAAGAATCATACCCTTTGTCAATGGAATTTCTATTATTGTAACATTGAAATTCAACAGTAAGATATGCAGAAGTCATTGTTATGAGTCAATCCTGTTTGTTACGTCATGTCACCACTTTCAGATTAGCTACGCGAATACGGTTACAACCACAATAACAATTCAGACATTTTTGGAAATTCTATCAAGTAATAGTTATTACCGTCTAACTATTTAAATTTTATTTATCTTTTGTACTTTGCAAGCCATCGCCATTCTGGGTGTACTATTTGTATATTTCACGTTTGTTAATTATTGGCAAAAATGAAACAGCAACAGCAAACTGATAACGGTGATGCTACTGTATCATCAGCATCCCCTTTCCTAGGCTTTTCCAGCCCAGAATCTATGGAATTTACTGCCGGTGTATCACATCAAATAATACTAAGTAACGAAAGTAATTCATCAGGTGACACACCCAATAATCCTGACCCTATGGAAAACGATAGTACACGTGTCCAACTAGGGATTTCCCACTCCGATCCTAATTTGCACAACTCTAGTGAAAGGAACAATGATCCAAACATTGATCCGAATCAGTACGGAATTTTAATACAACTTCTTACGCGAAGTATGGATAGCATCCTTAATGAAAGGTTTGATAAACTAGACACTAGATTTGATAAACAGGAGCAGAGTACAAAAGAATTAAACAGCAAAATCGATCAATTGTCTTCTGAGGTAACATCTACTCTGGAAAAACAGGCTAACCAAATCTCAGAACTTAATTCAAAAACGACACAATTGACCGAAAGTTTCAACGAATTGTCATGTCGCGTAAACACTCACGAAAATTCCTTTGTTAAATATCAAACAGTGACAAATTCCGAAATGCAGACATGTAAAACCAAGTTGGATCAGGTCACGAACGCTCAGGCTCAGGTCAATGATCTAGTTCAGAATTTCGTGCAAAATCAAACCACCTCACAAAATAAAATTTCGATGGATATCGAAGGTATTACTCAACAAGTTAGCGTAGTATGCTTACAACAATTAGAAATGAAAGAAAAAATTTCCCATTTGGAGGAAAAAGCAGAATCGCTTTCTTTAGAGTGTAACGCAAACATTGCAGAAAAATTAGTGCACGAATGTGGTATTTGCAACAAGCTCATTGAGCAAAGGATAGAAACCGCTACAAAAGAGATTTTACACCAGGCCATGTCGCAGGTGCAAACCGAGACCAACACTTTAAAAAACCAAATTTCTCAGTTATTAACTCCCGATTCTAACGTAGTTACTGTTCCGCCTACAACCCCACTCACAACGAGTTCACCGCCTAATTGCACTGTGCAGTTTGTTCCACAGTCTAACAGCGAATCACTTGCGAGAGAAAAACATCAAACAGAGCCGCTCTCAGTGATCGCACAAAACAGTAATTCTCAACCACCCTTGTGCCATGAAGTTTCACCAGGGAACAATAGTTCAGGCCCTATAGTTCCTGCCGGTATTGTTGACGGTAACATGATTAAACATGCCTATTTTCCAACGTTCAGTTCCGATGATACCCAAGCGGTGCACCCGATTGTTTTTATTAGGTCTTTTGACGGAATGTTTCCGCACAACTGGTCAGATGCGGAAAAGATATTTTTTGTAAGTAATCTGTTGAGGGGGCGAGCATCCAGATGGGGAGCTGAAATAAAAAGGAAAAATTTAACTTTCAAGCAATTTGAAGAGGCTTTTCTGCAGGAATTCTGGTCAGAACATGAGTAAAAACAACTTCGACGTGAAGTTCACAATCCCGAACCATACAACCCTCGTAGGGAAACTTTGCGTCAATATTTTGAAAGATACCTGGACAAAACACTTTATTGGTCAAAACCGGCCGATCTTGCCGATGTGATTAACACCTTAAAAAGTCATTTACCCCTGCATTACCGGACACAATTACTTGGTGTTCCGGAAACTAACATCAAGACATTTCTAGATTATTTGAATGAAGTAGACCTTGTGTTTAGAGGAGATTAAGGGAACACTCCACATATTTATAATGCTAATTCCAACTCTCGCCAAAACAATTGCCATAATTTCAATCAAAATAACAACAGCGGTAACATGTGGAATGCAAACCCGCTTCCTCAAAATCAGGGGCAAAAATCACAACAGCCCAACTTCACACAATATTCGCAGCAATCTTGCGATCCCCGATTCCAAAATTCCAACAATTCCAACAATTCCAACAATTCCAACAATTCCAACAATTCCAACAATTCCAACAATTCCAACAATTCCAACAATTCCAACAATTCCAACAATTCCAACAATTCCAACAATTCCAACAATTCCAACAATTCCAACAATTCCAACAATTCCAACAATTCCAACAATTCCAACAATTCCAACAATTCCAACAATTCCAACAATTCCAACAATTCCAACAATTCCAACAATTCCAACAATTCCAACAATTCCAACAATTCCAACAATTCCAACAATTACAACAGTTTTGGTAATGGTCAATTTTACCGAAAAAGTAATAGTAATGGCAACAGACGCAATGGTAGTTTCAACAACAATCAGTACTCCAGAGGCAACAAGAACCGTAACCGAAACAACAATCAAAACAGACGTCAGGATGGAAGATACAACCCTGGTTATTTTGAGAGAAATTCGCCATATCAGCAGAATAATTCAAATTGTCAAAATTCTAGAGTCAGTTATCCACCCCCGCAGTGGGGAAACCCGAACTATACACCACACAACTACAATTATGTTTCCGAATGCACGACACTTTGTACCAACAAACAATGCTAATAATCAGGACTGCGGTAATCAAACTCCACCGAATACCAAACATGTCCATGAACAAAGTATAAATATTATTGAGGTAAGTGATGACCAAAATGCGTCGCCTAATAACGCGGCGGGAAACATGAGCAGACCGGCGTAAGCGCCCAACCCCCGGTCGAGAACGTGAGCACGGGCGCAAATAATCTTGCAAATTGTTTTTTGAGATTCCAAGACGGACACACTATGGAACATGACCTTCTTGCCGAGAATAATAAGTCTAGTAATAAGGACAAAGTAAAGGTAACGGTTCAGGCAACTGCTGTTTTATCGTTAGAGAAATCCATTGTAGAAGTGTTATTCGACACTGGAGCGTCAGCAAGCGTGATTTCTAGTTCCCTGTACTTGGATCTAGATAAAGGTTCTAAACTTCCGACGTTTCCAGTGCAGAACTGCCGAATCATCGGTGCCACTGGAAACAAATCAAAATATGTCAAATTACAAGCTCTTCTAACTTTTGTTGTTTCCCACGTGCATGTTCGTTATCATTTCCTTGTTGTGGATAATTTAACAGTTCCATGTCTTTTTGGGATCGATTTCTTAAATCAGTATCGAGCAGTGATTGACTTAGGGAATGGTATCTGTCAATTGACGGTTGAAAAGCAAAGAATTTTGATACCTTTATCTAAAACAATTAATAACAATTCTTATCGGGACGTACGTCACTTGAAAGTACAATCTGTGCCCATCACTAATTTTTCTATGACAAACAATTGCAATTCTTCTTACAATGCTGATAGTAAAACTCTGTGGGAAAAGTGTGCCGAAGCCTACCATCTAACTGATTTGCAAAAACAGAATCTGTTTCACCTTCTTCAACAATTTTCAGTAGTCTTTCAAGATAAACCTGGTATCATACGTGGGTATGTGTACAAGATGGATGTCAAACCCCACCTAACATTTTGTCGTACACACTACAATATACCGTGGTCTAAAAAACCAGCGGTTATGCAGGAAATTAACAGAATGCTACGTTGGAAAATCATAGAAAATTCGCACTCGCCGTATTGCAACCCATTGTTGTCAGTTTCGAAACCCGATGGAAGCGTGCGTCTTGTTCTCGGTGCACGCGAAATCAACAAAATTATTATACCGATAAATACTCGCCCTGTAAATCTGGACGAACAACTCCTGAAATTTCACAACGCCAAATTTCTGACTAATATCGACCTACGATCGTCCTACTACCAGGTTCTTCTACATCCTGAATCACGTAAATATACCGCATTTTTGTGCGAAGGACGATCATACCAATTCCGTGTTTTGCCATTCGGGTTACGAATAAGTGCAGGAATCTTTATCGAGGCGCTTGACGTCCTCGGGCCAGATTTACTTTCACAAATCACTCCCTATGTGGATGATTTAGTTGTGGCGACTGCCACCTGGGAAGAACATGTCGATCTTCTAAGACAAATTTTGATTAAATTCGCCGATGCAGGCGTGACAATCAATTTGGAAAAATCAAGGTTCGCCCGACAACAGATTAAGTTCCTTGGCCACATCATCACGCCGGAAGGCATCAGGCCGGACTCTAAAAAGACTGAAGCAATTCGCAACTTTCCTGCACCCCGAACCAAAAAACAACTTAAAGCATTTTTGGGTCTTTCGTCATTTTTCAGAAAGTTCGTGACACAGCAAGCTCTTAAAAGCCCACATCTTCTAAATCTTCTAAAGAAAAATTCCCTTTGGCGATGGACTACAGAATGTCAAGCCGATTTTGAAAAAATTAAACAATCATTAATCCACGCACCACTCCTCTGTCATCCGGACATGTCAAAAGACTTCTGCCTATCGACCGATGCGTCATCTTATGGACTTGGGGCCTTTTTGTTTCAACTGTCTGTTGAACATGATCGAACAATAGTAAAACCTATGTTTTGCCAGTCGCACCTTAACTGAATGCGAGAGATCGTATTCAGTTACGGAACGCGAGACCCTTGCAATTATTTGGTCTATGCGAAAATTTCAATATTTTCTCTGGGGAAAACATACACGCATCTATACAGACCACCAAGCTTTATCATTTTTACTGTCTTGCAAATTACTTCATTCCCGGCTCACTCGTTGGTGTTTGTCGTTACAAGAATACGATTTCGAAATTATTTACATCTCCGGCGAAACCAATATTGTTGCGGACGCTCTTTCTCGTCTTCCGCACGATGCGAAAAATCTTTCAGATTTGCATGAGCAAACTTCCGACTTTCAGGTCATGTTAATGTATGACGAATCCTACAACCGCTACTATCACCGAATCTGCAGGGATTTTGCACAGTTACAAGATGCCGATCCTAGGTGGTCTACAGTAAAAACAAAATTATGTCGGAATTCAAATTCTAATCTTCAAAATTACTACAAGATCAACAATGGTGTACTGTTTCATCGTTCCCATCTCGTGTCAGAGCGTTGGTTGGTATGTTTACCGGAAGCTTATGTTGACGACTTCATTTTGTTCACCCACAAAACCTGGGGACATTATGGCATTAATAAATGTGCCGCCAAGATCCTACGCTTCTGCTATTTTCCTAACATGCGACGTAGAGTCCTGCAGGTCATTCGCAAATGTATCATTTGCCAGAAGGCAAAATATTTGAACAAACATGCATCAATTGAATTGCATCCCATTCTTCCAAAGCAACCGTTTGATTTGATTTCCGTAGACATTGGCGGACCCTATCCACAATCCCGCGGTGGTGCTAAATACATTTTGGCTATATTGGACGTTTTTACTAAGTATGTGAAATTGTACGCCTTGCGCACAGCCACTGTTGCGGCTATCATTCGACGCTTTTCGGCCGACTACCTAGCCCGCGTCGGAAAACCTGTCGCTGTCCTAACGGACAATGCATCGTACTTTACGAGTGCAAAGTGGAAATCATTTCTGCAAGATTCCGATATTAAACATGTTCTTACTTCCCGATTTCACCCACAGGGTAACCCCGTTGAGCGAATTTTTAAAGAATTTAATCAATTTATGCGCATCCATTCTTCTACAAAACATTCCAAATGGATAGAATACCTCGCTCCGTTCGAGTACATTGTGAACAATTTGCCACATAGTTCAACCGGATTCTCACCTGCCGAGTTATCAGACGAACCAGAAAAAAACTCATGGTCAAGTCCCCTGCCTAAGTTGTCTTCGAAGGATATTTCTTTGCAGGAAAAGGTAAGGCAAGCTGCCATTACCCTGGCACACACTGCGGAGCTCCGAAAGAAAAAATTTGATAAACGGGTCAGACCGACACGTGTGTTCGAAATTGATGATTTGGTATTGCTCACAACCCATCCCAAATCTACGAGGCTAAAACGTTTGCTTAAGAAATGGCAATTAGTTTACTCAGGTCCATACCGGATCGTCGATATTCCTCACCCTGGATGTTATTTATTAGCATACCCTACAACACAGAAAGTTAAAGGACTTTACGCCCACCACCACTTAAAGCAGTATGTAAAGTAAGAGAAAGAGAAAAGATGTGCTAGTTACAGCTAAAATGTTAGTGTTAATTGTTAGTCAATGCAAAGAATCATAACGCATTAAACTATAGCAAATCTACGTTAAACATTACATGCAATCCAAGAACTATTTAATCTACGTTATATTTACTACGCTACGAATAATTTGACTACTAGCCAAGGACAACGAAGTTAGCGACCAAACTTACTCCTTAAACAGGCATTTTCGAGAACAGGAAACTATGTACAAGAAAAAAGATTTTATGTTAATAACTGTGATGAATTTGAGACCCACCAGAATGCTATACTATACTCCAGCATGAGTGAATGATTGTGCTGAAATGAGTGTGAAAGAATGAATGTGAATTTTAGTTTATAAGGTAGTTTTTATGATGATGATGATGATGATGATGATGATTTCGTTGTGTGTGAGCCAATGATGCCACCACGTAGTATTATTTGATGATTTGCGATTCATATTGAAGCTGTTCTATGAGAAGAAAGGTGAATATTAATTATATGAAGCTGTATGAATGAAAACGATACGTGTGTATGAGTACTGATAGATGTTAATGAGAAATGATTCGCCGTGTAGGCAATAAAAAAGGAGAAAGAAAAACTTATTTGGTATGTGCCCTATTTAAAAAACCATTATCTCACGCTTGGCATAAAGAGTTTGTGTGCTCTCAATCGTAACAAACGTACATTTTGTACATAGGTCATTGTGGAGGAAAAATGTTTATCAGCCACAGCGAAATAATCTGCTTACGTAGCGAATAAAAATTGCTGTCGTTATAGAATCTCATTCTTTACACAGGCTAATTGTGTAGTACCATGCATGCAGGCTGCCTTCGTAAGATTCGTATTCTACATTTACGAAGGTCGTGTTTAATGGTTACGAACTTATGAATTCACTAACATTAACACTATTTTTAAAAAAATGTTTTTATCCTGTGAAGTAATTTAGGTGAAATCTAGCACTCATTACTTGATACTGTGAGGACATGGACCTATGTATTTGTGTAAGTGGGATAGTATATAAGTTATGCAATTTTATGTCGTTCTGTCTGGGCCAGAGTTAAGAAAATGCGACTCTCATAAAACAATTGCTAGGATACGAAGTCTCCCGCTCTGTGCTCATGTTCTCGACCAGGAAACAAAAACTACACGACTACCGGTACGACGTACAATTCACGATTACAAGAAAACATACTTTAGTGTATGAGATTTTTCTTTCTCTTTCAGCAAAGTGGATACGTTTTTGAAAATTTGTGTGTGAAGCAGTACGACGCAGCTGTCTTCGTGGACACAGCGATTTTCTTGTCTTTATGGAAACTAAAGCGCATTCATTTTCCTTTACCTACAGGAAATTCATATATTTATTTTACTACGTGATACTAAAGTACACCTCTTATGGAAGGATCCTATAGTCATTTATTAGTACGTTTACTGACCGAATTTTTTTCAGGAATATAAACTACCGTGTCATTAAGCGCGTATTTACCTAAACATGACTGATTCAACGAGTGAATTAAACCATATACGGTACTACCATTGATTCTTGCAAAAATCTTTGACTGATTTACAGGAAGTGATTGACAATGATCATTGAATTTCTTTTTGCTTAAACAGCAATTCGGATCAACTTTAAAGGATGAAACTGAATACAACATGAACTGGCTTAAAGTCAGTGACACTTGCGCAATGGCAAAGTTTATGATGCATACGTTACGCAAACAGATACACTATTCGTCGCACACATGTGTGAAAACACTACTGTATTGATGATTTTGTAAATCTGAATATAACCCAATCGTTCTATCTTGATCCTACTCCCACCTCCTTGCCCACTGCTGGACGATGGATAGTGGGGTAGTGAGGTTTTTGCACTATTCTTTTGTATATTTTGTCCATTCCATTCATAATTTGCAGCACTTAGGGTCTCTCGTCGAGTTTTGCAGAATTCTTGATGGCAGATGCCATAGATTTCAATATTCTGTAAAGGAGATAGTACTCCGTTAGTGCTCATGCACAGCAAGAAATAGATGGCACAACCTGAATTTCGTGTACATAAATGTCGTGTCATGTCTAATTGTAAAATTTTGTAAATGTAAACAACTAGCAATCTCAATATAAATCTGAATTTTGTAATGTTTCACAGGACACGACTAGCAAAACATGTCTAATTGTAAGTTTTTGAAGATGTAAACAACTAGTATTCTGTATATAAATATGAATTTTGGGAGAGTTTCACAGGTCACGACTAGCAAAGTATTTCAATGGCTATGTAGCAACTTAGCTGCGAAGAAATTCAGTTGTATTATGTATATTGAATTTCATGTCTATAGTAGGTAATCATTTTATGTATATGTACATGTCCATTTTTTCAATGTAATTTTGAACTTGCCTATTCAAAACTTAAATGTCCTCTTGTGAAGGCTACACACAACAGTCTTACTATGTGTACCTAACATAAAAGGAGAAAAGATGCAAAGGGTAATTTTGCTCAAAAGTGAAGTGTCTGTGAAAATGTGTTCTCAGAAGGAACAGGACGTCGAACCTCCCTTCTGAACAGTGTAAAAAAAATCAAATAGTGTTGATAAAGAGAAATCAACCAGTCAAGAGTAAAAATATGATAGAAAAGTGTTTTCCGTACAGTGATAAGTTTAATCTCAAATTCTACGATAAAGTGCAATGATGCGTATCACAGTGATCCCTACCTTGGAAAGTGCTTGGAAGTCTGCGTTTGTACGGTCTTGGGATGCGGCTACCAGTACTGTCGCGTTCGTCGTAAGGGGTGGCGCCGCCAGACGTGTCACCGCCTATTATACCTCAACAGCGGACCCGAGCGCGAGGCTGTACGCAGTGCCGCGGTGCGTGGTGGATGGACCACTTTATCAAAATTACTGCACTCGTGCACGCACAGCCACTCTCAAACACCAACAATACTGACATGAACTTTGTTGTCATCGACAACTTAAAACCAAATTGTATGACCTTTTGTGTTCTTTTGTCGTAAGCAGATTCATTACCTATTGTCCTGATGTGCAAACTGTAAAGTAAACAAAGTTGTGGTGCTGTGACTTTTACTGTGCTTCGCACCACACTGAACTGAGGCAAAGCATAGTGCTCACTGGTCGACACAATAAGAACTGTGAATATAGGGTAGCAGCTATTGTTTTAATAACAGGACTGCCAACGGTGCAGGCATCTCTCTAAAAAAAATGAATCATCCATTGATCAATTTCAAAGTGGCTATTTTGTAATGTGCAACAATTTATGTATATTTACTTAAACTTTGTACTTTAGGCTATAATTCTTTATATATATGTATGTACTTGTCATATGTTTGGAAATGTTGTATAATGCTGGTGCAAACACTGCACAACCTTGTTCGTCAACTCAAATCTGGTACTGCCGCGAAGTTTGAAAAACTTACGCACCAGTAGAGGGGGCAGTGTCGCGATACCTGTAAGACACCGCTAGCCCACGCCTCTCGCGGTGTGCGTTTAACCCCATTTAAATGACGCGCCAAGCGCGCGCCCAGCGGCTGTACGATTAATTAAATAATCGGCGTGCTAATCACAGTTGAAATCTCTGGTCCAGAGGGACGTGAAGAGGCTGTGGTCCAGAGAGAGAGTAGTCAGTCGAGTCTTGTTCAGTCTTAAGTCAGTCGAGCTAGAAAGTGTCTTGTGAAACGATCATTCTGTGGATAATATTAGTGTGATGATTTCTTTTATGTGTTGTGTCGTCTTCTTCGATGAGTAAAAAAAAATATAGGTAAAATAAATTTTTGTGATGTCCATCAATAAGTTCATTCCAGTAAAAATAGAACCACTTCCCTTCACCTTTATTCACCCTTTTTTCTTTCTTTCCTTTCAACAAGAAAAAAAAAAACAAAAAATTACCACTTTTTTTTTTAATTCCGGACATAACATGTTCCAAGAGTTAGTGAATTCTGCTATGAAGCAGTACTTTGCTATTTTACGCTTACACTTTTCTGGACCAAAGTGTCCCCACTAAATATGTGTATACCAGAGTAAGTGTTCTATATATTCCTGCGGAATGCATACTAGCCAATTTTCTGATGACAATGATGTTCGGTGGAAAAGAACTTGATTATGCAATTTGTAATATTTGCACATGTGATAGGTAGGATTAGTTTTAAGGATCTGTTTCACATCCCTCCATTTTTGATCAGTCTCCTGGAACTGGACAATCTGGTTACAAAGTTCAAGAAAATATTTGCATGAATTGGATCCTTCACCAAAAGAATTCTGTAATTTGACATTTGTTCCAAAATTTCAGTACTGTCCGAAGAGAATTCAGGCATGCAAGATAGAGGATCCGCAATAATGTTATCTTTGCCTTTTATATAGATCATTTCGAAGTCATATTCCTGTAAGAAAAGACACCACCTTGTTAAGCGAGGATGTAGTTGACACGTCAGAAGAAAACTAAGAGCTTGATGATCAGTATAGACTTGGATTTTCTTGCCATTGATGTAGTAGTTGAATCTCTTGAAAGCCCAAACTACTGCAAGAGCTTCCAATTCAGTAACAGAATAGGATCGTTCAGTTTCTGTAAGAACCCTACTAGCAAAATTAATTACTGTGATGTCTGGTTTTCCATTGGCTTCATTGATCTGGAAGAGACATGCGCCTAACCCCTGAAAACTTGAGTCACATGACACACAAAATTCCTTTTCCATATCTAGATGATAAAGAATGTTGCTATTTAACAAAGCTTCTTTGGTATCGAGGAATGCCTTCTGACAGTCGTCAGTCCAATTCCATTGAGAATTTTTCTTTAACAATTTCAATAAATCAGGTTTGTTCATTACTTGCTTTTGTAAAAATCTTCTGAAGCATGAAGCGAGTCCAAGATAACCTTTAAGTTGTCGTTTAGAAGATGGGATAGGAAAATTTTCAATTTCACTTAGCTTAGCCGGATCAGGACGGATTCCGTCAGATGAAATGGCGTGTGCAAAGAATTTGATTTCGGCTCGGCCAAAATGTGACTTTTGCAAGTTGCACTGACTCCGTATTCAAGGAATCGCTGAAACACTTCCTGTATTAGTTCAACGTGGTCTTCCCAGGTTTTAGCGGCAATTAAAAGATCAACGTAGAGTGTGACTTCATCAATAAGATCTGGATAAAGAACATAATATAGGGTAGAGATGAATACTCCAGAACTAACATTCAATCAAAAAGGCGTGACCTGAAATTGATAGGATCTGCCGGCGAAGATAAATGCCGTTGTTGTTGTGGTCATCAGTCCTGAGACTGGTTTGATGCAACTATCCATGCTACTCTATCCTTTGCAAGCTGCTTCATCTCCCAGTACTTACTGCAACCTACATCCTTCTGAATCTGCTTAATGTATTCATCTCTTGGTCTCCCTCTACGATTTTTACCCTCCACGTTGATCTCCAATGCTAAATTGGTGATCCCTTGATGCCTCAGAACATGTCCTACCAACCGATCCCTTCTAGTCAAGCTGTGCCACAAACTTTTCTCTCCAATCCTATTCAACACCTCCTTATTGGTTATGTAATCTACCCATATAATCTTCAGCATTCTTCTGTAGCACCACATTTCGAAAGCTTCTATTCTCTTCTAAACTATATATCGTCCATGTTTCACTTCCATACGTGGCTACACTCCATACAGATACTTTCAGAAACGACTTCCTGACACTTAAATCTATACTCGATGTTAACAAATTTCTCTTCTTCAGAAACGCTTTCCTTCCCATTGCCAGTCTACATATTGTATCCTGTCTACTTCGAACATCATCAGTTATTTTGCTCCCCAAATAGCAAAAACTCCTTTACTACTTTAAGTGTCTCATTTCCTAATCTAATACCCTCAACATCACCCGACTTAATTCGACTACATTCCATTATCCTCGTTTTGCTTTTGTTGTTGTTCATCTTATATCCTCCCTTCAAGACACTATCCATTCCAATCAACTGCTCTTCCAAGTCCTTTGCTGTCTGACAGAATTACGATGTCATCGGCGAACCTCAGAGTTTTTATTTCTTCTCCGTAGATTTTAGTACCTACTCCGAATATTTCTTTTGTTTCCTTCACTGCTTGCTCAATATGCAGATTGAATAACATCGGAGAGAGGCTACAACCCTGTCTCACTCCCTTCCCAGCCACTGCTTCCCGTTCACGCCCCTCGACTCTTGTAACTGCCATCTGGTTTCTGTACAAATTGTAAATAGCCTTTCGCTCCCTATATTTTACCCCTGCCACCAATTTGAGAGAGAGTACTCCAGTAAACATTGTCAAAAGCTTTCTCTAAGTCTAAAATGCTAGAGTCGTAGGTTTGCCTTTTCTTAATCTTTCTTCGGAGATAAGTCGTAAGGTTAGTATTGCCTCACGTGTTGCAACATTTCTGCGGAATCCAAACTGATTCCCCAAGGTCCGCTTCTACCAGTTGTTCCCTTCGTCTGTAGAGAATTCGCGTTAGTATTTTGCAGCTGTGGCTTATTAAACTGATAGTTCGGTAATTTTCACATCTGTCAACACCTGCTTTCTTTGGGATTGGAATTATTATATTCTTCTTGTAGTCTGAGGGTATTTCGCCTGTCTCATACACCTTGCCCACCAGATGGTAGTTTTGTCATGACTGGCTCTCCTAAGGCCGTCAGTAGTAGTAATGGAATGTTGTCTACTCCCGGGGCCTTGTTTGGGCTCAGGTCTTTAAGTGCTCTGTCAAACTCTTCACGCAGTATTGTATCTCCCATTTCGTCTTCATCTGCATCCTCTTCCATTTCCATAATATTGTCCTCAAGTACATCGCCCTTGTATAAACCCTCTAGATACTCCTTCCATCTTCCCGCATTCCCTTCGTTGCTTAGAACTGGGTCTCCATCTGAGCTCTTAATATTCATACAAGTGGCTCTTTTCTCCAAAGGTCTCTTTAATTTTCTTGTAGGCAATACCTATATTACCCTAGTGAGATAAGCCTCTACATCCTTACATTTGTCCTCTAGCCATCCCTGCTTAGCCATTTTGCACTTCCTGTCGGTCTCATTTTTGAGACGTTTGTATACCTTTTTGCCTGCATCATTTACTGCATTCTTATATTTTCTGCTTTCATCAATTAAATTCAATATTTCTTCTGTTACCCAAGGATTTCTTTTAGCCCTCGTCTTTTGACCTACTTGATCTTCTGCTGCCTTCACTACTGCATCCCTCAGAGCTAGTCATTCTTCTTCTACTGTATTTCTTTCCTCCATTCCTGTCAATTGTTTCCTTATGCTCTCCCTGAAACTCTCTACAACCTCTGGTTCTTTCAGTTTATCCAGGTCCCATCTCCTTAAATTAGCCGTATACTTTCGTAAGTTAGGATGTAGTCTCACTTGCCAAAGTGACATTTTGAAATCTGTGCTACTCAAATATTTAATTCCATAAAATCTCTGCAGGTGTTCTTCAATCGCTTCAGGTCTCGTTCGTACTGGCACAACAATTTTATTTACGTTTCGTGCGTCAAGTACGAGTCGTACGGTGTTACCCTGTTTCAAAATCGTCAACAAGGGGCTACTATACGGCGAATTAGAATACTCTGACTTTCCAGTTCAGCATTTTCTTAATTTCACTACGAACTGCTTCTTTTTTGCGTACGGTATGGGATATGTCGTGCGACAGAAAGTTTGGTGCGGCACCACTTCCATAGTATATTCATAGTCTTTTATAATACCAGGTTGTTTTGAAAACACGTTGATATAATGTGACAACAAATTGAATATTTCCTGTCGCTGAAGTTTGGATAATGCTGTTGATTCTGCAGTATTATTGGTTATTTCCTGCTGAGAGGTTAAGTCACTGACTAATTGTATCATTAAATGTATCACAGTTACCATAAAACAAATTGAAATGATTACGACAAGGAGATTTTCTGCCTATCCTCTGTTAATCTAATGCTATTACAAGTTCCAAAGTTTTTTACTCTTTCTTTCACTAGGTCCAGTGAAACTTCTGTCTGCTGTAACACTGCAAATGCCTGTAGCTATAAAGATGTCAGCTGTCTCGCTTTGCATCGTAGCTAGTGTCATTCAGTTCGAAAATCAGCCGGCCGGTGTGGCCGTGCGGTTCTAGGCGCTTCAGTGTGGAACCGCGTGACCGCTACGGTCGCAGGTTCGAATCCTGCCTCGGGCATGGGTGTGTGTGATGTCCTTAGGTTAGTTACGTTTAAGTAGTTCTAAGTTCTAGGGGACTGATGACCACAGATGTTAAGTCCCATAGTGCTCAGAGCCATTTGAACCATTTAGCCAGTTCGAAAATTATTCCACTTCGCATTTGAGAAACAGCAGCCTTAAATTGCTTTGCTACTACTTTGGCTACGTTTTCTCTAACAGTTTTTAGTTCTTCGCTTACTGTAGAAGGTTTATCTTCAAACGAGGCTAACATTTGTCTATTTTCCTCTTTCATTTGAAGATTTTCGTCTTCAAATCATTTTTAATGGAATTCACCATTTGACGATTTTCCTCTTTCAATTGGTGATTTCCGTCCTGCATCCTTTGACTTATTTGACTCAGTAGCTGTTTGAATACATCGGCTGTCACTACCCCTGAATTGCTTTCTTCTGCCTCCCTTGTAACTGTTACATGGGTACGACTACTAGTGGCAGAAACTATGCTGGCAGTGTCTAGTTCAGTACCGGTAACATTATGGTGTGAGGCACCAAAGTCCATAAGATTTCCCACTTAACTTACAATTATTTCGATTGGTATCTCAGCCCTACAAATTATCGTGCGGGACCGTAAGCGACGCGACACTTCACTCGTTTCACTCTGTTCATTTGAATCTAGTAATGACATTTTATCGTCTGCCATGGTTCACTTATTTACAAACAGTAAGTCGATGCAGTTCGTTTGAGCTACGGCCGTCAGCTGTCGACAGAGATGTAATTTATCGGTTGCGAGTCGGTTGTCACTGCTACGTCGCAAGATCGGAATGTCGGGAGTTGCACGTCACGAGAACAAGAGACTGTTCTGGACCATAAAGAAAGTATGGCTGCACACTGGTCAAAATAAATGAAAACTAAGGCTGGTCAGCTCCGTGAACAGGCAGCGGACATTTAAAAATAAGTAATACGCAATACACAATGGAATTTAAACAATACTTAAAAAAATTACCAATCTACTGAATTCAAAGCAAATTTTTACCGCAACTACTAAAGATCATCGCAAGTTCATTAATGTCGGCTGAAATTAAGGAAGCTTGGCTATGGCTAACGAAATTTTAAATTACGATGCTGATGGCTGCCTTGACCGTTGCAACTAGATTTTCCCACAAATTCTGTTCCAAAAAAATCTCTTTCGTAATTTCCTCTGAATATCTCGTTTCTTTCGCTCAATGGAAATTTTATTCGATGGTGTTTGATGCCATGTAACAAATAAAAATCACAAGATTAGCTACAATTCTTTATGTGTATACAAAAACATAGTTATAAATGTCCCCGTTCGTAGTTGCTAATTATAGCAATATGTTTACTTTTGTGCTGTAACATACAGCTATAATCAGCGGTAGAAATATATTTGCGAACGCCGACCGTTCTTGTTGGATCGTCTGACCAGTCTGAAATTGCGTTGCAGAGGAGAGTAAATGCCTATTCAAAATATAATTATTTTTGGATAGCTCAACATGAATTTCCTAAGGGACCGTAGTTTATCATGTATTTACCAGTAGAATATGACGCGTAGAAAATATTTCGCCGCATGCAACTTCCGTCCTATTTCGAAGAAAGAATTCGTGACTGAACACTCTGTTTGGCAGAAACATAAAGAAAATTAAATAGCTTCATGAAGGAGTGAGACATAGATTCCATGCTAAATAAATAGTCCATACACCAGTTCCATTTAACTCTGAATTTATGGCAATTAATAGATGAACTTACAATGCAATGAAGGATTTAACATGGATGCCGTTTTGACTGGCACTTCTCTTCTGGTAATGAAAATAAATCATTTGACGTTTTCACATACACATACAACAATAAATATACTGCTATGCAGTACTGCACTTTTAGTATTGGACTTTTACTTTACTCTAAAATATTATTTTTAACAATAATAATACGGTGGCACGACATGCGCGTCCGACACAAGTTACAAGAGACAATGAGTAACTGAGTAACTGTTCATCGAGAATATCTCGAACATCAAAAGAATGTGTAAAAGTGTTCTTCTGTCCGTTTTTCGCGCCGCGGTTTTCGAAGTCGGTAACTCACTGCATCTGACGGCACTTCGACAATAAACACGTTACGTCACAGGACGTTCACCTTTTACATTATCGCAACATTATTTGCTAACTGTAACTGTTGCCGAGCGACTGCTTGATTAGTGAATGATTTAAAATAAGGCAATCACATAATGTTAAACCATGTATGGAAGTGAAACGTGGACGATAAATGGTTTAGACAAGAAGAGAATAAAAGCTTTCGTAATATGGTGCTACAGAAGAGTGCTGAAGATTATATGGGTAGATCACATAACTAATGAGGTATTGAACAGAACTGGGGAGAAGAGAAATTTGTGGCACTACTTAACTAGAAAAGAGGTCGCTTGGTAGGACATGTTTTGAGGCATGAAGGGATCACCAATTTAGTATTGGGAGGCAGCGTGGAGGGTCAAAATCGTACAGGGAGACCAAGAGATGAATACACTAAATAGTTTCAGAAGGATATAGGTTGCAGCAGGTACTGGGAGATGAAGAAGCTTGCACAGGATAGAGTAGCACTGAGAGCTGCATCAAACTAATCTCTGGACTGAAGACCGCAACAACCGACACAATTTCACAGTGAATCTTTGTGCGATTTAGACGTTTTCTCCACAAGAATTGTACTGTACCGCGTACTTCAGTTTTGGAATTCGTTTTCAGTTGCGACATTATCTCAGTCGCACACTCTGATGCAGCTGTTATGTGCAACGCAACAGAACTATCTCTGTAGGAACCCCGGAGCTTATACTCCCTTCTGACAATGTACCACTCCCGTTGTTCAATGGTTTTAGTGTCGGATGACATGTGGAATATATTTTTTCAAGTGCCCTCGTACATCCTTCGACAGTGTCTTTTCCACATTACTAGCAAACTATTCCGCATTCATTATCGCAGTAGGTAATTAAGTGGGGTAGGACGTCAAACGGGCCGTCTTAGAGCAGGAGAAACACCACAGGACATTTTAATTCCTCTCTATACTTTTACGAATAAATTCATAAAACTTTATCAGCATGACCAGGAAAGATTCAGGATTCACAATCATAACAGTGGAAGTTCAAAAAAATATTTTTTTTTACATGTGAAATTTCATCATTGTTTCACTTTTATTGGCTGCGTTTGTTGCTATAGGCACACGTTTCTTCATAAGTAACAGATTCTTCGATGAATTTTGCACAGCATACAAACCATACTTACAGGTGTATGAAACTCTAGAAATTAATTAATTTGTGAAAAAATGAATTTGCTGTTAAATTTTAAACTTCATGTTTAGAAAAAAACTCAAATTTTATAGTTAATTATCTCAATTTTTACCACAGTTTTAATAGATTTGGAAAATTCTAGAATTTCATACACCTGTAAGTATGGTTTGTAGGCTGTGCAAAATTCATCGAAGAATCTCACTTACTTGTGAAGAAAAGTGTACCTATAGCAACAAATGCAGCCAATGGCAAGTTAAAAAAAAGGTAAAAACAAATGTAAAAAAATAAATGATTTTCTTATACACTCCTGGAATTTGAAATGAGGACGCCGTGAATTCATTGTCCCAGGAAGGGGAAACTTCATTGACACATTCCTGGGGTCAGATACATCACATGATCACACTGACAGAACCACAGGCACATAGAAACAGGCAACAGAGCATGCACAATGTCGGCACTGGTACAGTGTATATCCACCTTTCGCAGCAATGCAGGCTGCTATTCTCCCATGGAGACGATCGTAGAGATGCTGGATGTAGTCCTGTGGAACGGCTTGCCATGCCATTTCCACCTGGCGCCTCAGTTGGACCAGCGTTCGTGCTGGACGTGCAGACCGCGTGAGACGACGCTTCATCCAGTCCCAAACATGCTCAGTGGGGGTCAGATCCGGAGATCTTGCTGGCCAGGGTAGTTGACTTACACCTTCTAGAGCACGTTGGGTGGCACGGGATACATGCGGACGTGCATTGTCCTGTTGGAACAGCAAGTTCCCTTGCCGGTCTAGGAATGGTAGAACGATGGGTTCGATGACGGTTTGGATGTACCGTGCACTATTCAGTGTCCCCTCGACGATCACCAGAGGTGTACGGCCAGTGTAGGAGATCGCTCCCCACACCATGATGCCGGGTGTTGGCCCTGTGTGCCTCGGTCGTATGCAGTCCCCTGATTCTGGCGCTCAACTGCACGGCGCCAAACACGCATACGACCATCATTGGCACCAAGGCAGAAGCGACTCTCATCGCTGAAGACATGTCTCCATTCGTCCCTCCATTCACGCCTGTCGCGACACCACTGGAGGCGGGCTGCACGATGTTGGGGCGTGAGCGGAAGACGGCCCAACGGTGTGCCGGACCGTAGCGCAGCTTCATGGAGACGGTTGCGAATGGTCCTCGCCGATACCCCAGGAGCAACAGTGTCCCTAATTTGCTGGGAAGTGGCGGTGCGGTCCCCTACGGCACTGCGTAGAATCCTACGGTCTTGGCGTGCATCCGTTCGTCGCTGCGGTCCGGTCCCAGGTCGACGGGCACGTGTACCTTCCGCTGACCACTGGCGACAACATCGATGTACTGTGGAGACCTCACGCCCCACGTGTCGAGCAATTCGGCGGTACGTCCACCCGGCCTCCCGTATGCCCACTATACGCCCTCGCTCAAAGTCCGTCAACTGCACATACGGTTCACGTCCACGCTGTCGTGGCATGCTACCAGTGTTAAAGACTGCGATGGAGCTCCGTATGCCACGGCAAACTGGCTGACACTGACGGCGGCGGTGCATAAATGCTGCGCAGCTAGCGCCATTCGACGGCCAACACCGCGGTTCCCGGTGTGTCTTCTGTGCCGTGCGTGTGATCATTGCTTGTACAGCTCTCTCGCAGTGTCTGGAGCAAGTATGGTGGGTCTGACACACCGGTGTCAATGTGTTCTTTTTTCCATTTCCAGGAGTGTATTTTTGAACCTCCACCACTATAAGTGTCATTCTGACAAAGTTTTATGAATGTATTTTTAAAAGTATAGACTGTGCAAATTAAAAATTCCCGTGGTGTCTCTCCTGCTCAAAGTCGTCCCGTTTGACGTCCTATCCCCCCTTAAGACGGAAACTAATTCACCCTCTTCTGATGCGGTTCTCTGTACCGTTGAACTAGCGTAGCGTATCTTAGATACGACGAAGTACAGTCAAGGAGTTGCAGAGTTGTTTATTTACCACTGTTTAAAAGCTGCATTTCAATACGGTAGTCATCTGCTTCTTTGTTGCATTTGTCTTACGACCTGTAATATTATTGGGATTTCCGTAGTATGAGAGCTGTGAGTATCCTTGGAAAGGCATTCACCTAGCTGTGTATTAAATGATCAACTTATGAGATGAGACCTATTCTTTGCAACACATTTGTTTTATATAATTTACGTAACTGTAAAGATGCGCATCTAGCGCGGACGCTAATACATCGATTTCGCAGTCATAAGAAACATTTTAACATAAGCTGAACTGAACGTTCTAAATAAAAGATGACAGTAACAACATTTGTAGATCTTCAGATTTTATCGTACTTCTGCTTGTATTGTGAAAGCGGAAAGAAGGTCGACTTTAAGCAATATAAGTGAGCGGTCTTGCCAGCGTGCAGACAACATTATTAATTAATAAAATTCAAGAATTGTTATGGGTAGAGGTTATACTTAACAGCCGAATTAAGTTAATAATTGGCTCCTTCTACCGACCCCCAGACTCCGATGATATAGTTGCGGAACAGTTCAGAGAAAGTTTGAGTCTCGTAACAAATACCCCACTCATGCGGTTACAGTTGGTGGGGACTTCAACCTACCCTCGGTATGTTGGCAAAAATACTTGTTCAAAACCGGTGGTAGGCAGAAAACGGCTTCCGAGATTGTCCTAAATGCTTTCTCCGAAAATTATTTCGAGCAGTTAGTCCACGAACCCACGCTAATTGTAAATGGTTGCGAAAACACACTTGACCTCTTAGCCACAAACAATCCAGAGTTGATAGAGAGCATCATGACTGATACAGGGATTAGTGATCACAAGGTCGTTGTAGCTAGGCTCAATACCATTTCTTCCAAATCCATCAGAAACAAACGCAAAATAATTTTATTTAAAAAGCGGATAAAGTGTCACTAGAAGCCTTCCTAAAAGACAATTTCCATTCCTTCCGAACTGACTATGCGAATGTAGACGAGATGTGGCTCAAATTCAAAGATATAGTAGCAACAGCAATTGAGATATTCATACCTCATAAATTGGTAAGAGATGGAACGGATCCCCCGTGGTACACAAAAAAGGTCCGGACGCTGTTGTAGAGGCAACGGAAAAAGCATGCGATGTTCAGAAGAACGCGAAATCCCGAAGATGGGCTAAAATTTACAGACGCGCGAAATTTGGCACGGACTTCGATGCGAGATGCCTTCAATAGGTTCCACAACGAAACATTGTCTCGAAATTTGGTAGAAAATCCGAAGAAATTCTGGTCGTATGTAAAGTACACAAGCGGCAGGACGCAGTCAATACCTTCGCTGCGCAGTACCGATGGTACTGTTATCGACGACTGTGCAGCTAAAGCGGAGTTATTGAACGCAGTTTTCCGAAATTCCTTCACCAGGGAAGACGAATGGAATATTCCAGAATTTGAAACACGAACATCTGCTAGCATGAGTCTCTTAGAAGTAGATACCTTAGGGGTTGCGAAGCAACTCAAATCGCTTGATACGGGCGAGTCTTCAGGTCCAGATTGTATACCGATTAGGTTCCTTTCAGATTACGCTGATACTATAGCTCCTTACTTAGCACTCATATACAACCGCTCGCTCACCGATATATCTGTACCTACAGATTGGAAAATTGCGCAGGTCGCACCAGTGTTCAAGAAGGGTAGTAGGAGTAATCCATTTAACTACAGACCTATATCATTGACGTCGGTTTGCAGTTGGGTTTTGGAGCATATACTGTGTTCAAACATTATGAATCACCTCGAAGGGAACGATCTATTGACACGTAATCAGCATGGCTTCAGAAAACATCGCTCTTGTGCAACGCAGCTAGCTCTTTATTCCCACGAAGTAATGGCCGCTATCGACAGGGGATCTCAAGTTGATTCCGTATTTCTAGATTTCCGGAAAGCTTTTGACACCGTTCCTCACAAGCGACTTCTAATCAAGCTGCGGAGCTATGGGGTATCGTCTCAGTTGTGCAACTGGATTCGTGATTACCTGTCAGGATGGTCGCAGTTCGTAGTAATAGACGGCAAATCATCGAGTAAAACTGAAGTGATATCAGGTGTTCCCCAGGGAAGCGTCCTGGGACCTCTGCTGTTCCTGATCTATATAAATGACCTGGGTGACAATCTGAGCAGTTCTCTTAGACTGTTCGCAGATGATGCTGTAATTTACCGTCTAGTAAGGTCATCCGAAGACCAGTATCAGCTGCAAAGCGATTTAGAAAAGATTGCTGTATGGTGTGTCAGGTGGCAGTTGACGCTAACTAACGAAAAGTGTGAGATGAGTTCCAAAAGAAATCCGTTGGAATTCGATTACTCGATAAATAGTACAATTCTCAAGGCTGTCAATTCAACTAAGTACCAGGGTGTTAAAATTACGAACAACTTCAGTTGGAAGGACCACATACATAATATTATCGGGAAGGCGAGTCAAAGGTTGCGTTTCATTGGCAGGACACTTAGAAGATGCAACAAGGCCACTAAAGAGACAGCTTACACTACACTCATTCGTCCTCTGTTAGAATATTGCTGCGCGGTGTGGGATCCTTACCAGGTGGGATTGACGGAGGACATCGAAAGGGTGCAAAAAAGGGCAGCTCGTTTTGTATTATCACGTTATAGGGGAGAGAGTGTGGCAGATATGATACACGAGTTGGGATGGAAGTCATTACAGCATAGACGTTTTTCGTCGTGGCGAGACCTTTTTACGAAATTTCAGTCACCAACTTTCTCTTCCGAATGCGAAAATATTTTGTTGAGCCCAACCTACATAGGTATGAATGATCATCAAAATAAAATAAGAGAAATCAGAGCTCGAACAGAAAGGTTTAGGTGTTCGTTTTTCCCGCTCGCTGTTCGGGAGTGGAATAGTAGAGAGATAGTATGATTGTGGTTCGATGAACCCTCTGCCAAGCACTTAAATGTGAATTGCAGAGTAGTCATGTAGATGAAGATGTAGATGTTCGAAACTGTAAATCGGCAAGTTATTGTTATGAAGGTGTTGAACGGTGCAGGAATTGTCTTTAACGAAGGAGAAAAGTAATGACTGTAATTTGTGACAAAACGTGAACCAAGGACAGTACAGGGCACGCTGAAATCTGATCGCACCATACAGATAGAAAAGTATTTATGAAAGTTATACTGTTTATAAATAAGCTCTAATTTGCTAGTGAGAATTGTTTGAATATATTTAGTGTTTAACAGATTTCTTATTTTTATTGTTCATTGTTAAAGGTCCCTTAGGTGATTATAAATTTCATACTGATTACGTAAAGAAATCCGGGTTGTTCCTTTCCAAATAATAGAAGTCTTTGCGTGATCAAAAATTAGCCTCCTTCTGACAACGACCAGGAGCCGACCAGGAGACGGACGTCTTCGACCGCTTTCGTGTTTTCTGTGGCAAAGCTGTGCCAAACTGGGAACACGAGATTCTAGTATGAAACAATATATATAATCAGATTAAAATGGAAAAAAATTGAAATATATTTAACTTATTTGTTTTTTCATACTAGAGACCGGTACCAAGAGTATGTACTCCAGTTTCCTCTATTCTGTGTTTCTTCCGTAGCCTGCTGGTAACTGCACTCAGTTCTAGTGTGTTTTAACACGATGCACTCCTTCAAACAGTTCTTTCAATTCCATCAGCACTGCATCCCTCGATAGGATTCTTCGATTTTAAACCATCCTCCAGCTCTTTACATCTTGTACCAACCTTTTTATTTCTGCACTCATACTATGTCTTACAGTCTAATACTGTTAGCGGTACTAACCGGCTAAACATGGGTGTTGAATCCCACGACTATATCCCATACAGACAGAACCCTATATCGCCATCTCCTTACCTCTGCCACTGCCGCTTCTCCCAACATTTGTCTCTGCCTCTAAAACCTAGAAAGACATGTACTGCCCCTCACTTTCCGTATCCCACTACCTTGGTACACTGGTCAACTACACTGAAGCACCAAATAAACTGGTATATGCATGAGTATTCATATACAGAGATAAGTAAACATGCAGAATACGGCGCTGACGTCGGCAACGCCTGTATAAGGCCGGCCGCGGTGGTCTAGCGGTTCTAGGCGCGCAGTCCGGAACCGCGCGACTGCTACGGTCGCAGGTTCGAATCCTGCTTCGGGCATGGATGTGTGTGATGTCCTTAGGTTAGTTAGCTTTAAGTAGTTCTAAGTTCTAGGGGACTGATGACCATAGATGTTAAGTCCCATAGTGCTCAGAACCACTTGAACCATTTTTGAGCCTGTATAAGACAACATCTGTCTGGCGCAGTTGTTAGATCAGTTACTGCTGCAACAATGGCAGGTTATGAGGATTTATGTGAGTTTGGAGGTGGGGTTATAGTCGCACGAGCGATAGGACACATCATCTTCGAGGTAGCGATCAAGTGGGGATTTTCCAGTACGACCATTCCGGGAGTGTACCGCAAATATCAGGAATCCGGTAAGACATCAAGTCTCCGACATCACTGCGGCTGGAAAAACATCCTGCAACAACGTGATCAACGACGACTTAAGAGAATCGTTCAAAGTGACAGAAGTGCAACCCTTCCACAAATTGCTGGAGATTTCAATGCTGGGCCCTCAAAGTGTCAGCGTGCAAACCATTCAACGAAACATCATCGATATGGGTTTTCGGAGCCGACAGCCCACTCGTGCACCCTTGATGTCCGCTCGACACAAAAGCTTTACGCCTCGCCTGATGCCGTCAACAACGGCACTGTAATGTTAACGGTGGACATGTTACCCGGTCGGACAAGTATCGAGCGGATGGACGTGTACGGGTATGGAGACAACCTCATATATCCATGGACGCTGCATGTGAGCAAGGGACTGTTCAAGCTGGTGGAGGCTCTGTAATGGCGTGGGGCGTGTGCAGTTAGAGTGGTATGTAACCCCTGATACGTCTAGATATGACTGTGACAGGTGACACGTACGTAAGCGTCCTGTCTGATCACCTGCATCCATTCATGTCCATTGTGCATTCCGACGGAGTTGGGCAATTTCAGCAGGACAATGCGACACTCCACACGTCCAGAATTGCTACCGAGTGGTTCCAGGATCACAGTTCTTAATTTAAACACTTCCGCTGGCCACCAAACCCCCCAGACATTACTGAGCATATCTGGGATGCCTTGCAACGTGTTGTTCAGAAGGGATGTCCATCCCCCTTACTATTAGGGATTTTTGGACAGCCCTACAGGATGCATGGTGTCAGTTCCCTCCAGCACTACTTTAGACATTAGTCGAGTTAATGCCATGTCGTGTAGCGGCGCTTCTGTGTGCTCTCGGGGGCTCTACACGATATTAGGCACGTGTACTAGTTTCTTTGGCTCTTCAGTATATATATCACTTAGTAAAATTCCCGCAAGTCTTCAGACACATAGAACACTTTTGCCTTTCCTCCATCTCCGGTAAACTTAAGTCAGTACATCCTATCGCCCCCATACAATGTGAATCATTGTTATGGAGCATTTATTAACAATGTTAATGTAGGGTCAGTATTGCCTCACGTGTTTCAATATTTCTACGGAATCCAAACTAATCTTCTCCAAGGTCCGCTTCTACTAGTTTTTCCATTCGTCTGTAAAGAATTCGCGTTAGTATTTTGCAGCTGTGGCTTATTAAACTGATAGTTTGGTAATTTTCTCATCTGTCAACATCTGCTTTCTTTGGGATTGGAATTATTATATTCTTCTTGTAGTCTGAGGGTATTTCGCCTGTCTCATACATCTTGCTCACCAGATGGTAGAGTTTTGTCATGACTGGCTCTCCCAAGGCCGTCAGAAATTCCAATGGAATGTTGTCTACTCCGGGGGCCTTGTTTCGACTCAGGTCTTTCAGTGCTCTGTCGAACTCTTCACGCAGTATTGTATCTCCCATTTCGTCTTCATCTACATTCTCTTCCATTTCCAGAATATTGTCCTCAAGTACGTCGCCCTTGTATATACCCTCTATATACTCCTTCCACCTTTCTGCTTTCCCTTCTTTGCTTTGAACTGGGTTTCCATCTGAGATCTTGATATTCATACAAGTGGTTCTCTATTCTCCAAAGGTCTCTTTAATTTTCCTGTAGGCAGTATCTATCTTACCCCTAGTGAGATAAGCCTCTACATCCTTACATTTGTCATCTAGCCATCCCTGCTTAGCCATTTTGCACTTCCTGTCGATCTCATTTTTGAGAAGTTTGTATTCCTTTTTGCCTGTTTCCTTTAATGCATTTTTATATTTTCTTCTTTCATCAATTAAATTCAATGTTTTTTCTGTTACCCAAGGATTTCTACTAGCCCTCGTCTTTTTACCTACTTGATCCTCTGCTGCCTTCACTACTTCATCCCTCAAAGCTACCCATTTTTCTTCTACTGTATTTCTTTCCCCCATTCCTGCCATTTGTTCCCTTACGCTCTCCCTGGAACTCTGTACAACTTCTGCCTTAGTCAGTTTTTCCAGGTCCCATCTCCTTAAATTCTCACTTTTTTTGTGGTTTCTTCAATTTTAATCTGCAGTTCATAACCAATAGATCGTGGTCAGAGTCCACGTCTGCCCCTGGAAATGTCTTACAATTTAAAACCTGGTTCCTAAATCTCTGTGTTACCATTACATAATCTATCAGATACCTTCTAGTATCTCCAGGATTCTTCCATGTATATAACCTTCTTTTATGATTCTTCAACCAAGTGTTAGCTATGATTAAGTTGTGCTCTGTGCAAAATTCTACCAGGCGGCTTCCTCTTTCATTTCTTACCCCCAATCCATATTCACCTACTAAGTTTCCTTCTCTCCCTTTTCCTACTACCGAATTCGTCACCCAAGACTATTAAATCAACTCCGTAACTAATGGAGTGTAGTCGAATTAAGTCAGGTGATGTTAAAGGTATTATGTTAGGAAATGAGATACTTAAAGGTGTAGATGATTTTTGCTATTTAGGCAGCAAAGTAACTGATAATAGCCAAAGAAGAGAGGATGTAAAATGTAGACCGGCAATGGAAAGAAAAGCATTTCAGAAGAAGAGAAATCTATTAAAAGCATTTCTGAAGAAGAGAAATCTATTAACATCGAATACATAGTTGAGTATTAGGGAGTCCTTTCTGAAGATATTTGTCTGGAGTACAGCCATGTGTGGAAGTGGAACACGGACGATAAACAAATTAGATTAAAAGAGAATAGAACAGTTGGAAATGTGGTGCGACAGAAGAATTTTGAAGATTAGGTGGGTAGATCACATACCTAATGAGGTACTGAACAGAATTGGTGAGTCGAGGAATTTGTGGCACAACATGACCAATAGAAGGGATCACTTGATAGAACACATTCTGAGACATCAAATGATCAATAGTTTGGAATTGGAGAGAAGTGTGAGTGGTAAAAATCGTAGTGGAAGACCGAGAGGTTCATGCGGATCGATGTCAAACCATTCAAGATGTTGCGGATAAAGTAGGTATTGGTTTGGGACATGTCAGCGAATGTTGATTGATGACTTACGGCATGCATCGTGTCCTCGCAGAATTTGTGCCACGGATCTTGACTGCCGATCAGAAGGCGCAGCGTGCTGAAGTGTGCACGGACCTTCGTCAGACCGCATCTGATGATCCAACCTTCTTGTCAAGGGTTATCACCGGCGACGAGAGCTGGATTTACGGTTATGACCCAGAGACAATGCAACAATCGTCCCAGTGGAAGAGCCCGGGCTCTCCAACACCCAAGAAAGCGAGTCAGGTGAAGATCAAAGTGAAGAGCATGATCATCGTTTTCTTTGATACCAAGGTAATTGTGCACAAATAATTCGTCCTACCAAACCAAACAGTGAATTCCGTGTACGACTGTGAGGTCTTGCGACGACGGCCCGAACTTTGGCGTCAAGGGAACTGGCTGCTGCATCACTACAACAAGCCCTGTCACACGTCCTTCCACACTAGGAAATCGTTGCCTGACGGAGTGCATTAAAAGTTCCTGTTGCGGCTAACATTCGTCTACTCGTCTTGATTCAATGCTTGCTTTTGATAATGATTGGGAACTGTCTGAATATTAATTTACTCGTTTAGTTAGTTAAATCTTGAACTACGGTTAACGCATTGGAAGGGGGCAAACAACCAAAGCAGGCAAGTGAACGAAAGCATTTGCACCATTGTCTGACAGGATAAGCAATCACATGGGTTTATGATATAAGAGTGACTGATTCAGTATTATTCTGAAGTTAAAACTATTTACGAATGCATTATTAGGTGGGCTGAGGTGACTGAAATTACAGCTGTAAACCGCGACGTTGATCGTGATTAAAGATAAAATTCATTATGGCTCTTGGCCCCAAAAAGTGGAGAGCAAAGAATATATTATACATTTCATGCGCTCACAGTGCTTATTGTCTAAATCTAAGCGGTCTTGTAACTTATTATGGATTTGGAGGAAAATTACGTTGCTTCTGGGATTAAGGTGGTTCTTACATGTGGCTTCCATTCTCATGTCATAATGCTAATACCTACTGTCTCTAATAATTATCCATAGAAATTGGCTACTGGTAGGCTAAATAGCTTTGACAGGAGTAATCAATGCGTAGCTTCAAGATATCATAAAATAGGGCAAGTAAAGATGAAGCAGATAAATACACTCCTGGAAATGGAAAAAAGAACACATTGACACCGGTGTGTCAGACCCACCATACTTGCTCCGGACACTGCGAGAGAGCTGTACAAGCAATGATCACACGCACGGCACAGCGGACACACCGGGAACCGCAGTGTTGGCCGTCGAATGGCGCTAGCTGCGCAGCATTTGTGCACCGCCGCCGTCAGTGTCAGCCAGTTTGCCGTGGCATACGGAGCTCCATCGCAGTCTTTAACACTGGTAGCATACCGCGACAGCGTGGACGTGAACCGTATGTGCAGTTGACGGACTTTGAGCGAGAGCGTATAGTGGGCATGCGGGAGGCCGGGTGGACGTACCGCCGAATTGCTCAACACGTGGGGCGTGAGGTCTCCACAGTACATCGATGTTGTCGCCAGTGGTCGGCGGAAGGTGCACGTGCCCGTCGACCTGGGACCGGACCGCAGCGACGCACGGATGCACGCCAAGACCGTAGGATCCTACGCAGTGCCGTAGGGGACCGCACCGATACTTCCCAGCAAATTAGGGACACTGTTGCTCCTGGGGTATCGGCGAGGACCATTCGCAACAGTCTCCATGAAGCTGGGCTACGGTCCCGCACACCGTTAGGCCGTCTTCCGCTCACGCCCCAACATCGTGCAGCCTGCCTCCAGTGGTGTCGCGACAGGCGTGAATGGAGGGACGAATGGAGACGTGTCGTCTTCAGCGATGAGAGTCGCTTCTGCCTTGGGCCAATGATGGTCGTATGCGTGTTTGGCGCCGTGCAGTTGAGCGCCACAATTAGGACTGCATACGACCGAGGCACACAGGGCCAACACCCGGCATCATGGTGTGGGGAGCGATCTCCTACACTGGCCGTACACCTCTGGTGCTCGTCGAGGGGACACTGAATAGTGCACGGTACATCCAAACCGTCATCGAACTCATCGTTCTACCATTCCTAGACTGGCAAGGGAACTTGCTGTTCCAACAGGACAATGCACGTCCGCATATATCCCGTGCCACCCAATGTGCTCTAGAAGGTGTAAGTCAACTACTCTGGCCAGCAAGATCTCCGGATCTGTCCGCCATTGAGCATGTTTGGGACTGGATGAAGCGTCGTCTCACGCGGTCTGCACGTCCAGCACGAACGCTGGTCCAACTGAGGCGCCAGGTGGAAATGGCATGGCAAGCCGTTCCACAGGACTACATCCAGCATCTCTACGATCGTCTCCATGGGAGAATAGCAGCCTGCATTGCTGCGAAAGGTGGATATACACTGTACTAGTGCCGACGTTGTGCATGCTTTGTTCCCTGTGTCTATGTGCCTGTGGTTCTGTCAGTGTGATCATGTGATGTATCTGACCCCAGGAATGTGTCAATAAAGTTTCCCCTTCCTGGGACAATGAATTCACGGTGTTCTTATTTCAATTTCCAGGTGTATACAGTATGAAGAAATGCATATAAACCATCAGTACATCCTAGTAAATCCTGCACACAATCACATACTTAGTCTGTTTGAAATTATACAACTTCATTCATCTGCAGTGACCATGCAGCTAAACCACATGGGCGACTGGAAATCAACGCCGGAAATACATATTCACCATGTAGGATCGATATTGGGTTAACAGCAAAATTTCACACGTAACACACGCAAAACGCAAGAACGTCAGTTGCTCATTAATTGTGCAGCCAGCAACCTGTGAATGATTGCAAGTCAATGGCACAAACATACACTCACCACGTTGGATCGTTCTAGGGTTGATAACAAAACTTCACATTCATCACTCGCAAATTCTGTCCTTAACTAACTTAGGAAAGAGATGATCGTTCCACTGTGCAGTTATGCTGACGTGGGAGCATGGAGACAATAACCAGCAGAGAAAAATAAATAAAAGCAAATAATTCCACACGTACAAATACTGAAATATGTTACAATATTCAGTCGGTTGTAATCCTAACTTAAAAACATTAAACGAAACTGCCTACGCTTTGTCATAATTGCGACCACATGGCTGGCTGATACATAGCGGGTGAGGCCCATATCACAAAGAAAGAAAACGTTAAATATTCTGCAAAAAAGGTGAATGAAGTCAAATAAATGCGCGTGGAGGGAAGAGTGAATGCAACAAAAATTAGATGTGCTAGAGGTACTACACTACTACAGGATTGTCACACTCCTAAATTTGAAATGAGCTCTAAGTGATCGTTAGAAATATAAGACCTAATCACTGATTTTGCTTGGAAAACTCTTACGAAAGGTAGTCTCAACATATCTGTGGCTAAGATGATGCTATAAAGAAGATAACAGTTATTTTAATTACGATAAACCTCATATTTTGAGTCTTACCAAACAGCCCGATGGAGATTTGCACACAGTCCATCCATCCTCTACACCACCGGAAACCAAATGCCTAAAAATGGTGGAATGACAGCTAACGGTCAGTCTACTGGCCCCTGACGAGGAAGGGAGGAGGCTCCTACCAGCCCCAAAGATTCCACCATCTTTGATTGTTCACTTCAAGTTTTAGGTTGGCACAAAAGCTTAAGAAAGATATTTATTTTTGCACTACAGATGCTCAATTCACGAAACCACATTCAAAACACTCATTCGATAGTTGAGAGCAACATACTAGGGATGGGAAAAGGATGTCCAACATGCAATAAACAAGAAGCGCAGAGGCTCACGGAACTCGAATAAAAAATGTGAAGGCGAACAAGTGTCGTTAATGAAAGAGAATATAGGTCAACGTGAGGCGAAGTAATAGGGTGGAACAGCAAATTCCGTCTTATTACTCCAAGTAATGTGGAACTGTGTCCAGTGCTGGATAGGCTGGCAGACCAGTTCTCCGAGAGAGGTGATGTCCTTACGAAACACAGCTGTAGGTGGGCCGCAGGTAACATTACAACATGCGACTGAGGAAACGGCGGACTATCAGCAAGGAATAGAACTCGGAGTGTGGAAAAGCTAATGGTCACTTTTGATCTGCTCTCAGATGGAATTGACATACATTTGTTAATACTTGGTTGATCTGTTTATCATCTGCAATTGTGATGTTTACACCTTTTGAGGTTGATTTTCACTGTGGGTATGGGGATAATTTGATTCTAGTTACATGCAAATGATGAAATCGAAACCTGCCCACGTGAACCACATGTAACTAGAATTTTGTGGTACGTTCAAGGTTTTGAGTCAGCATTCAGTTACCTATGTGACACACGGAACTAGAGATGTCACACCCTAGAACACTACTCTTTAGCGAGGGCTACTAGACTGGTTTGCTGGAACCGTCTGTCATTTTCAGTGACAATGGGCTGACCCTTTAATGCCGTAGATGGATTTCAGGATAGGTTGGAGTGGTGGTGGGATTATATTAGGACTAGATTTTAGTCTGCAACAATTTCTCCTATTCTTTACACTTGTATACTGTTCAGTTTGTACGGGGAAAACACGATCAGCTACAACCACTGTATTGACAATCAATACACTGAAATAAATAAATACACTTTAAATGCCTAGTGCGCATCTACCATTATGTAATGTTGCTGTCTAGGAGTGTTACAATGATTAATTAGTTAGATGTGAGGACGTTTTGCATTTGTCTGTATCAGTAGATGCTGTTTGATTTACACTTTCAATACTTGCACTTGCACCAACTGTTGAAACAACTTATCCTGCTTACAGGTTATTGTTACTTCTCCTGAGCATAATCCCTTTTTAATTGCCATTGGGTCTGTGCATACAAGGGATCTTCTTCCTTGCAACAAGCGTAGTAAAGCGTAGACAACTGTAAATATGTGTTGTACATGTCGTAATTGTGCTCCTGCCGACTAGCTACGGTTCGCGTTTTCAATCTGTTGCTTACTATACCAAATTAATGACACATTGTGTTTATTATTGACTACTAACAGTGTTTATACTAAAACGCAGACGCTACTATAACGACAATAGTGAAGTACTGCCACGCCGTGCGTCCGAAATTCGCCTTTATTTGTAGAGAAATGTAATATAACTAGCTGCGAGGGAGAGGCTGGTTTTATATCGTAATACACGAATATTTCCACTGCTGGAAACTTTCTTACTACCTTTGAAAAGGTACCCCTGGAAAGACGACGTCTACTTTTCCAGATGACGGCATATGCTACCTGAGGAAAGTAGGTGTCCTAATAATGATTTTAACGTCGTCCGTCAACACATAGGGTAGTAGCATAGCAACAAAAGCGCGATCTATGTGTCCTTTTAATAGGAAATGCTCACAGCCAGAAGGCTCCTTGTGGTGCAGGCGGGCGTTGAAAAGGGGGCAGTCATGACAGAGATGCACTAGTGCTTCCTACAGCCAACTCAGCGAGTTCGAAAGGGGTGGCGCGATGGTCCTTTCGGAGAAATGCCACGCAAGTTGGACGTACTGCGTCAGTTGTGCATCGATGCTGGTATGAGTGGTCACGTCAACATTGCCATACACGTCCCAAGGTTCTGGACGTCCGCGCAGCACAAACGCCCGCCAGTATCATCGTATTGTAAGGGCAGCAGTGGTAGATCTTACAGCTACCACAGTGCAGACAAGAGGGCTTGTGAGCCCAGACGTGTCAGCACCAACTGTTGCGAACGGTTATTTGCAGTGGGACTACAGCCCGTGTCCCACTCATGCCACGGCATCGGACGTGCAGTCAGAGGATCACTTGTAAGATATAATGGCGAGGAAAGCACGTTCTGCGTGCACGCAAGTGATGGTCGTTTACGCCCTTGTGAGCGCTGTCTCGTAGAGTACATTTGTCCAAGTCGAAATGGCCTTACCCCAGGCCTTATGGTCTGGCGCCGATAACTAAAACGCTCGTCCACCTTTGGTGTTTCTGGAGGGGACGCTAACCAGCTCTCGCTACGTGAGGAATATTGTTAGGCCCTTTCTTTTGCCGTTCTCGTAACAGGAAGGTGATGTGTTTTACCAACAGGATAATGTTCGCCCAGACATTGCCCGTGAAACTCAACGTGCTTAGCAATTTGTGCGGCCACTTCCCTGGCCAGCACCATTTTCAGACTTGTTTCCAGTCGAGCACTTGTGAAATACGATGAGTCGAGAAGTGACACGTATGATTAAATAGGCAGAACTACGTGAATAGATGGAGCAGGCGTGGCAAAACGTATCCCAGGAGAGTATTTGCGATCGACTGCACTGCCGCCCATCGTGGCATCGGGGTGTTTCAGCATGGCTATATACCTGGTACCTCAGAAACGCTTGCGCTATTGATATGTAAACGTAATAATTTCATGGACTCCAAATGCACTATTGTAACAATAAATCTTGAGTGAATTGGAATCCTCTCAATGGCCATACTAATTTTTTCTGGCAGTGTATAGCCTGCCGCTGTGGCCGAGCGGTTCTCGGCGCTTCAGTCCGGAACCGAGCGACTGCTATGATCGCAGGTTCGAATCCTGCCTCCGGCATGGATGTGTGTCATGTCCTTAGGATAGTTAAGTTTACGTATTTCTAAGTCTAGGGGACTGATGACCTCAGATGTAAGACCCATAGTGTTCAGAGCAATTTGAACCATTTTTGAACCGGCAGTGTATAGCGACGAGTCGGCCATAAGTTCACGCGGAGACATGGTTCGCTTGACGTTACTCTTCAGTCATTCTTGACTAATGTAACAGAGGGAACAAGTGAATAAGAGCCTAAAATAGAACGAACGATTGTCCTTGGCGACGTTACAGCCTAACTGAGCCGTGTGGTATTTGAAATAGGAACGGTCGAGGTGAGAGCCAGGTCGAAGGGGGGGGGGGGGGGGGGGGGGAGGCGGAGTATGGGAGAGGTCGGCGCATGAGACGGAGAGTACTAGTTTTGATTCAAATGGCTCTGAGCACTATGGGACTTAACATCTGAGGTCATCAGTCCCCTAGAACTTAGAACTACTTAAACCTAACTAACCTAAGGACATGACACATTTCGTTTGGGTAACGGGGCTGGCGTTTCCGGTTTGCGCTAGTTCCAGCAGCAGGCCCCGTGTGTAGGCGCTGAAAGTATAGAGCTCTGCGGCAGGTACTGCGGGGTGCCAGCCGTTACTAGCTTATTTCGGTCGGACCTTTTGGTGAATAGTTTCACCGGACATTTTCCCGGCTTGCTTGTCACGCTTGGTCGAAGATAGAGCTTGGGATCTGTCGCTACCTACTTTAATGGTGAGCGTTCTTTGACATTAACACTCGTTCCGACCGGTGGCTCTTGTTTCTACTGCACTGGTTCAGTGGTTATTGATTGCTTGGTGATCAACTCGCTGCCGTGCGTTTTGCAGTCCGAACTTCCTTCACATGCGCTCAAACGTCTCCCTTGTAGGCAAATTAATGGATCTATTAAGGAGACGCGCGGGATAGACGCGCGGTCTCAGGCGCCTTGTACGATCCGCGCGCCTCCTCATGTCGGAGGTGCGATTCCTTCCTTGGGGATGGGTGTGTGTGTTGTCCTTAGCGTAAGTTAGTTTAAGTAGTGTGTAAGTCTAGGGACCGATGACCACACAAATTGGTCCCATATGACCTTATCACAGATTTTTCCAGTTTGTAAAACAATAATAATAATGAACGTATGGCATTGGTGGCCGGGAGACCCCTCGCGGGGCGGTTCGGCCACCGCTCCACAAGTTCTTTAACGCCACTACGGCGACTTGCGGGTAAATGAGGATGAAATGATGGAAAAAAAGACACAGAACACCCAGTCATCTCGAGGCAGAGATAATCCCTGACTCCGCCGGGAAGCGAAAACTCTACCGCAAGATCCACGAGCCGTGGACTGTAAAACAATGAATATCGTAGAATATTATACTATTGTCGTGTGTTTTTTCATTCGCAATGAATTATATGTTCTTAACATTCTTCCAAAGCATCTCAGCTTGGCACATGCTTTACCTGCAATTTGTTTTCTGTTCGTTCCACTTTAGGTCGTTACAGACTTACTCCTAGGTACTTGCACTGATCAGTCAGGACATTATTACCACCTACCTAATAGTCAGTATTCCCACCTTTGACACGGATAAGAGCGGTGACGCGTTGTGGAATAGAATCAATGAACAATGAGGCCTTAGAAGGTCGCTGGGGAGAGGTATCACCACAAATTTCCAATCTACTAACGCTATTTCCTCTTAAACTAAAAATACAAATACCGCAGGGACATCGTTATAGGTAAAGTCTTTTTGCTGTTACTGGTGCTTGATCTCCTTTAAATGGTTTCGTGACCTGTATGTGTTGTTTTATAATTTAACTGTTCAGCTTTTGTTTATCAGGAAGGGAGCTCCCCTTCGTAGTAGTAATAACTGTTGTGCAGAACCATTAGCACTTCGTAATTCTTGTCAGATTTAGTTGATAGTTGCCAGAGTAATCATTCAGACATGCCGAAGTGTTTGTACTTGGTGGCGTGGTTAATTTTAAATTGTATAGCCGAGCATTTATTCACGGTTGGGCTGAACCGCAGCCAATGTTTTACACCCTGTTTGGCACGCTTGATTAATATGCAATGTTTTTTGGAAATTAATATTCGTGTTTTGATGCTGTTAAATGTCCCGTGTCCGTTCCTGCTGTAGCCTTGAGTACACTGTCTTTAGAGTTGTGCAAGTGAACTGTTGTTTTATCCCTGCTTTATTTAAGAGGGCTTCATTATGTTGAAGTTCGTTCAGTGTTAACGTCAGACCTTATCGCCGCGGATCGGGTTCCCGAGGTCTACACCGGCGTGTAATGTGCCGTTTGGACCACAGGTATGAGGAAGAAGCCCGGTCTGAGATCAGGTCGAAGCAACCTCTTGGAGTAGATTGTTTCGACTGAAACCTTTGGAGCATAAAGAGTACGTATATTACAAAGCTTTAATAAAAAAATTATTGCCTGGAGCCAGTAAAAAGATTTTGTAACGCTTATGGAATATAATGCAAAATTTGGATTCTCATTGCAGATGAGCACTGTTTTAATATAAAAAATAATTCTTGCGGTTAGAAAATGGTTTATAGTCAAAGAAAGGAACTTATGAATATTTGTAATATATTGTTGAACTGCGTTGTAAGAAAAAATTGTCAACATATTATTTAAAAGCAACGAAAGATATTCATATTGTCATCCAGTCCATCCGCCAGGACCTGTTGATTGCGTCCTCCCATTAATTAACGCCCTTGTTAGGCTGCATCACACTGTCAAAAAAATCCTCCCTTGAGTGGCTCTCCCACCACCTGACACACAGAATGGTGTCCAGAAGAAACTGCCTTCAACATTACCTGGCTTACACCACAGGAAGGCTGATTCTTAAGTTGGTAGAGCAGACCAATGAAGTACTCAGTACCTCTGAAGCGACGTGCGTGCAGGAGCGACGCCGACAGGCTACCAGGAAATTTGGTATTATACCGCTTAGCGGTTCGTTTTGCCACTCTTTTTTCTTATGAAATGGTCTACAACTTGATAGTTACTGATTTCGCCACTAAATTACATTGAATAAACTGTAGTCCTTACCAGTCTTGAAATTCATGGTATGTGAATCCAGGTATTGTGCAGCCTACGTAGTTAACACATGGTTCTGAATACGCACAGCGTTTACATATGAATAACTGGTTAGGATTGGCACTTAATTGCTAAGACCCAAATGTAACACTTATTCACAGTAAAAGATACATCATTCGACACTTATTCATTCATGCATGTTACAGTACAGTAATAGCTAGAGCATATTGAGGTCTTAGCACACAATTTTCTGAAACGATGTGTTACAATCATATATCACCTTCCCTTCCTCTGCAAACTCTCCATGTCCTTTCCCAGCGTCGTTTCACTCGCCTTCCCTTCTCAGTCCATAGCTTGATCCTAGACGTCCACTCTTCTTTCCAATCATAATTTACCTTACCCATCACAGCTCAAGACCCCCAATCCACCCTTTCCTTGCCCAGCTGTCATCCAACTCGTGTCATGGCTATTGCATCTCTCCTATTATATCATTTCAACACAGACATCCTCCATTCTTTTTCACATAACATCGTTTCCAGTATTTCCCTCATCACAGTCCTTAGCCGCAGTTGCCCGGAGCCACCATCACATCATCCTCAAAATTAAAATATTGTACAGTACCGTCTTCTTGTCACAAACATCGCCTATTTCAATCTGTTAATTTATTTTACACTCCATGTTACTCGTTTCTGCAATCGCATATGAGAAGTTTTGTTGACATGGCTCAAATGGCTCTAAGCATCATGGGACTAAACATGTGAGGTCATCAGTTCCCTAGACTTAGAACTACTTAAACCTAATCAACCCAAGGACACCACACACATCCATGCCCGAGGCAGGATTCGAACCTGCGACAGTAGCAGCAGCGCGGTTCCGGACTGAAACGCCTAGAACCGCTCGGCCACAGCGGCCGGCTTGTTACCATGAGTGGTGGTAAGTAAGTAAACCGTTGTATCTGCAATAAGGTCAGCTGCGTCCGTATGTCTGCGCCTTCGAATAAGCATAGATATTGGTGTGCGCCGCCCCCATCCCCGCCCCATCTCTCCCACCCTAGAAACTGCCTGAACACACGACGATACATCACGCGCAGCGCTATTGCTGAGAGGTGCGTGTTGAGGTGCATGAGTAGAGCAAGTATCTATGCATCGTGATATTGAGGTAGCTATATGTTGTACACCGTGTACATTATGCAACAAATTTAATAATGTTTTGTCATGGTTTATGTTCACTGATGTAGAGGAACAGACTGAGTTATTTTCGCAATTATTATATTATACGCTGACGGAATAAGAAAAAGGCAACAACAAGGAGTTGTTGAAGGCTTGTTTCTGCGTCTGAAAGGTGACGTCTACACAAATTTCGCACTGGTCGCATAAGAGTGGCGCTAGCGACGCCACAATGAAGATGCAAGTCAGGCTTCCCTTAAACACACGTTGTAACGGTCGTGAGCGTTATCCACATTTGAGACTGGAGGGGGTGAGGTGATGTCAGTCAAGAATACCCTTAAGGCAACGAAGACGCCATTATCAGCAACTCACTGACTTTGAAGAAGGTCGTGGAATAGGGCTATGAGAAGCTGAATGTTCACTGCAGAAAGACTTGACAGGAATTTAGCCACTATACGTGACAGCTGGCAGCTATGGTCACGAGAATGTACGGTCGCAAGAAAACCGGACTCCGGAGGCCACGTGTCACTACCGAGAGACAAGACCATCAGCCTATGGCTCTGGCGCATCGTACTACTCCGGCAGCTGCAAACAGATTACTTCGAGTGCCGCTCGCAGCCAGACGCCCTCACGTCCTTAGACATAAAACACAGCTACATTATCAAGCTCACCACATCCTACGAATGTCCATTGAACAGTAATGTTCTGGATCGTGTGTGCATTAACACGGGCCGGCGGTTGTGGCCGAGCAGTTCCAGGCGCTCACAGGCTCGAATCCTGCCTCGGGCATGGAAGACCTATAATGTCACTCTTTTGTTTATGTAAAATGTATCCGATGTTTAAAAATGTACAAGTTGTGTGTGATGTTTAGTGTGTGTGAGACTCTGCACAAATGGACCACAAAGGAGTACAAATTCTTTTAAATTTCCCCACTAACTTCACAAAAAGATCGACAACACTAAAAATCGTGTGTTTTCTTATATATTGGAGTAAAGTCAACAAAATGAAGCAGACTCTCACACATCGACAACATCACATAGAAATGACATAACAAACACAATAAAATGCACTTGAAAATGGGAATCATTTCCCGAAACGCGTCGCGCGAAAAGTAAAATAAAGAATAATCGTGACTGGTAGCAGAAGATTTATTTACAAACAAACGTATTGTTTTCACAGTCACAGGCTTTCAAAAACCATTTATAATGGATCAAATCAGACTGGCAGAGTCAGTTATTATATGTGCACGAGGTGTACTCGCTTGAGTGAATGAATGTTGTGTGCTTCTGTTTCTCTTTCTGATGGTGGCTGCCGCCAAAAGCTTACGGCTAAGTATCTTTTAATGTGCCTGTCTGCAACTTAACGTGTCATCTTTATGGTAAGTAGAAATCCTTCATTTCCTGCAGTGTTGAGATTCTAACTTTGAGTTTCGATTTTTAAGATTTAGTAAGTAGTATTAGACAGAGTAAATACTCTCACATTTCAAGCAGGATACAAAATTTAAGTTCCAAAGGAGAATGGTGCTGATAGGTCAGTTTAATAATTTATCGTTGGAAAATACTGACATCAATTATTTACGCAAGAATCTTCTACACATTATTGAGTGTACTGGACAACACTACATCAGTATTTTAGTCATTTGTAGCCCAATAATTATAACTATTAAAATTCGTGTATTTTTAGGATGGTTAGTGCCCCCGAGAATGTGTGGCAAGAGCTAGCGATTAATGTTCATTTTTCCCGGGCAGCAGGCCATGGACTCGCATTCGGGAGGACGACGGATCAATCCCGCGTCCGGCCATCCTGATTTAGGTTTTCCGTGATTTCCCTAAATCACTCCAGGCAAATGGCGGGATGGTTCCTTTAAAGGGCACGGCCGATTTTCCTCCCCGACCTTCACCAATCCAATGAGACCGATGACCTCGCAGTTTGGTCTCTTCCCTCAGACCACCCAACCCAGCAGGCCATTTGTTTGTAGTGTGACTGCATGGACGCAAAACGATTAGTCTATCCTAACAGGCGTAGTCTACTTAGTAGTGCAGTTATGACATGGAAAGAACGTCAGGTCGTAAAGTTTGTGATGTTTTTAGGGATCAATTTTCTCGGCATAGAGAAAAAGACAACCTACACACTGATGTGTGTTCATGTTAAATTATTATATATAAAAATATCTTCACTAATACCTGTTACACCCTGTACTACTTCCTCTACGTATGTCTCTAAAATGACCTCAACAGGAAAATAAAGGAAATTAGAGTTCATACGCAAGTTTGCAGATAGTCGTTCTTATCACGCACGAATGGAAAATGGAACAGAGGAAGGACTAAATAATCGTGCTATAATCGTCTTATCAGAGAGAGGCACCCTCTGCCACACACAGTCAAATGGCTTGAAGAATATAGGTGGAGAGGTAGTGGGCGACTCACATTTACGATGGCGTGAAGGTACTGAGTCGAAATACCGCAAGAAGAAGTAATAATGTCGCATATGGACTTGAAAAAATGATGGCATTATCTAGCTACAGGGAAACTGAAAGAATCATTTACGTAACCGGCTGATTTAATGCTATTAGTCGAAGGTCTGTGCAACCTTATCTCGAGTACTAGTAGATACTGAGAGCATCCGCCAGATCTCAACTGTAAAGCAGTACTAAGGACTTCAGACGGGACAGGCTACTCAGGTTCGTAGTCCGACTAACACAGCGGCCCCTCGCAGATTTGTGATCTTATGAAGACATTGCTTACATTACTCACCCGGACGTAAACGGCCGCGCTCTAAATATCGCAACGTTTGTAGACATGTTATGCGATCGTATCTGGCCCGCTGATCCAGTTATAATCCGTGTTAGCACATTTCGCAGTCGTAAAGCTGGTACAAACACTCATCTGAAACAGTATGAACGGAATAAAACTCTCGGGTGACCGAAGATAAAGCGCCGATACAGGCGTTGCAATAGAAGTGGGACTATTCACAGCGACGACTCACCTTATTCAGGGCAAGCACTCCGTCTGCGCAAGTAAAAGGAGTCAAACAGGTCTCAGAGCCTTTCTGTGGCAGGACATTTTCCTTCTCTCTAACTGCTCCTTTCATTACGTTGCACTTCCTTCTTTGCCGCTGCTGCCGAAACATCTTTCATCGCCAGAGCCTAAACGCACAAATTCTATGAGGAAACGCTTTCTCGACTTCATTCATATATATTCGTACCTACGATCGGCAAATACCAGCTTACCTCGAAGAACTAGGGATCTCGGATGAATCAAGGTTCAAATTAGCTATTGCACATTCCGTGGTTTCCTGAAATTACTCGAGGCGAACGTTGACACAGATTCGTTAACTGGACACGTCCCCGTGTCTATCTTTACCCTTCTCAAACTGAACTAGAGCAAATGATTAAACAAAATATGAACCCAGGACTGTACTGTGTAAATGTGACGGTTATCTATTTAGCGATTGCCAAGTACGAAGCTTTTTATTTCTTTTATTTTTTTTGTCTTATGGGACTTAACTGCTAAGGTCATCAGTCCCTAAGCTTACATACTACTTAATCCAAATTATCCTAAGGACAAACACACACATCCATGCCCGAGGGAGGACTCGCACCTTTGCCGGGACCAGCCGCACAGTCTGACTACACGCCTAAAACCGCTCGGCTAATCCCGCGCAGCGAATCAAGCTTTTTGTTCCACTAATGGACAAGGTGAGTTTGCGAACATTCGGCCCACGATAGCGGTCAGTTCCCTTCAGCCACGTCCCAGTGACTGAGAATGGGGCAAGGGGTTCCTCAGTTGAGTTTATGTCGGAGCAGTTTACCAATTCCAGGATTAGCCTTACAAACAAAAGTAAAGATGCGAAAACTCTGATCAGAAACTGTACTATGTAACCGCTTAACACAGTTTTTCTAGCACGTAAATGCGTTTGCATTCATTAAGTAATATTTGCACCCTAGTTTTGGCCTTATAGAAGGTGCCTATAGTTAGTTTCAGTTTCAAAATGCTCTAGAAAAAGAACCACTGCTCAGAAAAATGTAAAATTTGAACAACATATCAGCAATATCAGCATATTATTGAAGCAGTTAGGAATGGTATGAAACAAAAAAAAGTTAACGACATTTTTACTTACCGTCAGGACATGCACGCCAATAGACGCGCAGCACAAGGCTATTTCTCAGTTTGCGTCCGAAGCGGCCAATGACTCTGCACGAAGGATTCTTTTACAGGAATGGTGACTGCGCCAGTAGCCTTGCAGAAGTTTCGGACACTCAAGCGTATAAAAAAAGACATTGTTTCAATGTATGTTAAGGGTCTTAAGCAAATGATTAGAAAATTCGAAAAGACAGGTTCTTTTGAAGTCCACCGTGACAGAGGGAGGTAAGCAGTTGATCAGACGTCCGTCGAAGATATGATCACAGCTCTGCAGGAGGGGTGGAGCAGTGGTGTGCAAATATACAATCCATGAGAAATTGTCCCATAATCGGACTCGCCTGCGATCACGGTGCATAAAACCCTACGAAACATCCTATATTGCTATCCATAAAAGAAAAATCAGCCATGTTTAGGAGTTGCCACTTGCTTAGGTTAGCAAGACAACGTTTGTTCTGGAATTTTTTGCTCGCATTGAACTGGATAACGAATGTCCTTTGAAGATTCTGTGGTCAAATGAAGCCCACTGCCATCTTCAAGGACATGACGTTCCCCAAGGTAGTGTTGTAGGCCCTTTGCTGTTCCTTATCTATATAAACTATTTGGGAGACAATCTGAGCAGTCGTCTTCGGTTGTTTGCAGATGGCGCTATCGTTTACCGACTAGTAAAGTCATCAGAAGATCAAAACAAACTGCAAAATGATTTACAAGAAATATCGGAGTGGTGCGAAAAGTGGCAGTTGACCCTAAATAACGAAAAGCTATCCATATCGACATGAGTGCTAAGAGGAAGTCGTTAAACTTCGGTTACACGATAAATCCGTCTAATCTAAAAGCCGTAAATTCAACTAAATACCTAGGTATTACAGTTACGAACAACTTAAATTGGAAGGAACACATAGGAAATGTTGTAGGAAAGGCTAACCAAAGACTGGGTTTTATTGGCTGGACACTTAGAAAATGTAACAGATCTGCTAAGGAATCTGCCCACATCACGCTTGTCCGTCCTCTTTTAGAATACTGCTGCGCGGTGTGGGATCTTTACTAGATAGGACTGACGGAGTACATCGAAAAAGTTGAACGAAAGGCAGAAGATTTTGTATTATCGCGAAATATGGGAGAGAGTGTCACAGAAATCATTTAAAAAAAAAGGCGTTTTTTGTTGCGACGGGATCTTCTCACGAAATTCCAATTACCAACTTTCTCCTCCAAATGCGAAAATATTTTGTTGACACCGACCTACATAGGGAGGAACAATCACCACGATAGAATAAGAGAGTCAGAGCTTGTACGGAAAGATATAGGTGTTCATTCTTTCCGCGCGCTATACGAGATTGGAATAGTAGAGAATTGTGAAGGTGGTTCGATGAACCCTCTGCCAGGCACGTAAATGTGATTTGCAGAGTATTCATGTAGATTTACATGTAGATGTAGATGTCACTATGCAAAACTGCAGAATATGGGGTACGGAAAATCTGCACCCACATTCACCGGTTCCACTTCATTCGGCACAGTGGAAGTACGGCGAGCCAGCCGGGGTAGTCAAGGTGTTCTAGACGCTACAATTTGGAACAGCACGACCGCTACGGTCGCAGGTTCGAGTCCTACCTCGGGCATGGATGTGTGTGACGTCCTTCGGTTAGTTAGGTTTGAGTAGTTCTAAGTTATAGGGACTGATGACCTCAGATCTTAAGTCCCATAGTGCTCAGAGCCACTCCCGTTTTTTTAAGTACGGCGAGGGCTGACGGCATCGTTTATCGTGGTGCCGTATTTATTCGAGGTAACGAGCCCCGCGAGCCCTATTACCCGTACTGTCATTACTAATCGCTATGAGAGTCTTTCGTACTGCAACATCATTCCAACCCCTTAACAGCGTTTGTTTGGGAAGGATCATTTGAATGCAAGGTGGCGCTACTCCGCACATTGTACTGCGAACGAAGTAGCTGCTGCAGAAGCATTTCGGAAGGGCTAGAGTTATCAGCCATCATTTTCCTGCAAGCTGGCCGTCCAGGTCACCTGATCTTAATCCGTGTGACTTCTGGCTTTGATGTGATCTGAAAGACGTCGCGTTCATTGCTTCAGTTACGAACCTAACTGAACTGAAGACCCGCATTGCGCAACGCATTCTGACCGTGACCCCCCGAGACACGCCGATTTCATGTGGAATATGCTGTTTCTCGATTTCAACTTGTGGCAGAAAACGGTGGCCAGAATACGTACACGACCTGCGCCGGTCTCATGACAATTAGAAAACGATTTCATTTTGCTTTCTATGTAGTTTTTGATCGCAGGACAATAAAAAACCGATGTCATTTAGATTTGTATGTGGTTTTTGGCTCAGGACAATTAAAAACCGGTTGTTTCAATCCTGTGTAGACACTGGACTCGTATTCGGGAGAACGACTGTTCAATCCCGCGTCCGGCCATCCTGATTTAGGTTTTCCGTGATTTCCCTAAAATCGCTCCTGGCAAATGCCGGGATGGCTCCTTTGAAAGGGCACGACCGACTTCCTTCCTTGTCCCTCCGTAATCCGATGAGAGCGATGACCTCGCTGTTTGGTCTATTCCCTCAAGCAACCCAACCAACCAACCATCCTACGTAGTACGACCTTGCCGTGATCGATGGGCTTACCGAAATAACAGGGCCACAACTGTTCACTGCTATGAGTGAATATTTTTTTTTTTGAAATTTGCGGAAGTACCTATGGGACCAAACTGCTGAGGTCATCGGTCCCTAGGCTTACACACTACTTAATATAACTTAGACTAAGGACAACACACACGCCCGAGGGAGGACTCGAACCTCGGACGGGGGAAGCCGCGCGAACAGTGCAAGGCAACCCGTTAGACCGCGTGGCTACCTCGCGCGGCAGTGAATATTTCATCTAGTGGTTGTAAATTATAACTACTTCACATATTATCTCAATCCTTATCATTAAAAAAAAGCATAAACTAATATTGCTTAAAGTTTAACTTTCTCACTTCACGTAACATTATCATGTGACATTTGACACATCGCGCGGCTGGTGCCGGTGCCCCTACGTTGTACAGTCGTCTTCGCCTTAGATTTCGCTTTGGCCGGCCGCCAGTCGGTTGTTCATCGCTGGTTCGGCTATTTAAGTCTGCAGCGTCGAGCGAGCTACCAGCCCCCCCTCCCACCTTCGTTTTTCCTCTCCTTCCCCCCCTTTTTACATTTCCCATCATCAGTCCAGTTCCCCCCACCTGCTCTCGGCTGTGGTCTGTCGTATTTGCCAACTGTTTGGTGCAGTGTTTCAAGTGAATGTTCCGTGTTGTTCGTTTTTCAAAAGTGTTGCGAACAGAAACCATGCTATCGCAGGGTGTGAATTTTGTCTGTCGCGAACAGAAACCAGACTGTCGCCGTGTTTTCTAGTTGTCTGTCTATTATTTTACCTGTCTGCTTCATACGTATTTTATTAGCATCATCATCCCTTTGTTGTATGTTTTAAGTTCCACGATTTTTTTTTCGCTATGTTACCATTTAAGCCTCCGATTTTGTCGCCTGTTTTTATTCTTTATTATCTTCATCTTTATGTAGGCTGAAGAGCGGCATACTAAGCTGCTACCAGCCCGCCCCCTTCGGGTGGAACCGAAACTCAATAAAGAAAAAAAAATGGTACCATGGCCGACGGTATGGCCTGTCGTCTGCGGCTACAACATGGTCTGGAGGTTGGCCCTTTCTTGGTGCGTCTGCTCACTGCCCGTCGTGTTACTGGAGTGCTGCGGCAGGAGACGGCGGATATGTTTTGCGTTCCGGCAAGAGGGGTGGTGTTTCGGCGTTTCTCGCCACACAGTGCATGTTGAGAAGAAGAGCTCGTCGGAGCGTCGCATGGCATTAACTGTTCGCCTGGGCATATGATGTGTGTTCGATTTAAACAGGTGCAATCGCGTGCTTATGTATATTTGTTAATGGTTAACTAATGTTGTCTTCAGTGAAAAGTTCGATACCTCAAAGTTAGGCCACGCGTGACATGATTACGGGGCTTGGGCTTTCCGTCTTAGTTTCCTACCACTTGACGATGGAGCTGAGCGACCGCTACGGCCGCAGGTTCGAATCCTGCCTCCGGTATAGATGTGTGTGATGTCCTTAGGTTAGTTAGGTTTAATTAGTTCTAAGTTATAGGCGACTGATGACCTCAGAAGTTAAGTCGCACAGTGCTCAGAGCCATTTGAACCATTTGAACTTGATGACTGATCTGCAGGTATACGTAAGGAAACACGGTGAGCTCCTGAGTACTGAGTGATGGTATGTCTAAAATTGTTGTACGCTTGGTGATTAAGTACCAAAAATTTGCAACTTAATTAACGAGTAACGTAATACTATCGTACAATTATTTATTTCAAGCTTCTGCTATCAGTCACTTTATTTCATGCTTAATCTAACATAATGCAACGCGTTTCAAACATGTTATGTTCATCTTCATACGTTTACACATAGCTGGAGGTGTGGCATTTGGGGGGAAGTAGGGGGCAGTGTATGACTAGAAATCGAAATCAGTGATGTCTTCTGCTGGTTTTCTTCTTTGTGGTCGACTATGAATATCACACCAATTTCATCATCTTGCTGATTCACTTGCATCACTGGTGTAACAGCGGAGCTGTTGATTGACATTACACTATTCCACATTATATTTTGTCACTGATTGCCAAAACATCAGATTCCTTGAAAGTGTAGTTCTGGTGGGCTCTTGCCCATTTAAGATACTCAGCTGTTGCTAACAAGTAATACCATTGTTCACATTACTCATCAACAGTTACTTGTACACGAAGTTGTACTTTAAATGACATGACGAACGTCTTCGTTCTGGATCCGGATGCAAACCCAGAACGTAAAGCCATTGTTAACCAAGCAAAGCTTTGTGCCTTATCGAGACTCGATCACTAGGCAGAAAGAGACGTCAAATATTGACGTTTGCACCAGTATCAGTTATCTATTCTCAACTTGAACGTAAATGACGATAATTTTTGTACGAAAGCAGGAACACTAACATGACAATTACCTTCTTGGTAATTAACCTCGAAAGACGTTGTATAGTGTTGCATTGTCAAGGAATAAAGAATGCACATGTTCAAAATTGAAATGCCATCATGTAATGCTGGGGACAAGGATGCGAACCCAGCACCTAATCGGATTGTTGAATATGTATGCAAAATCAGAATGTAGATACCACAGTTTGTCACCAGTAGTGGGGTTGGAACCTTAAATGACTGAAGTTGTATTGCCTGACCGGGATTCGAACCCGCCGCCTACTGCTGTCGTTGTGTAACCAGGAACAGACGAGAAATGTCCAATGTTGGTCCACCATCAGCGAGATGTGCACACGTTTAACTAGAAATAACATGACGAAAACGTCTATGCTGACTGAGAGTTGAACGCCGCCCACATGGTTATGAAGACACGTTAATAATCAACTTCATATTCAGTAGGAGTAGCACGTTTAGTTGCAAACCTTAAGGCCTTACTCATCCCTAGTAACGTGTTGCCTAATATCTGCGATATCATGATGTTAATTTACAAGTGGATTAACTGCTGTAAAGAGCAATGTTCTCTAGTAGTCGTGTATCATTGAGATGTCAATGAAGTGCCTCAGCAGAAAGTAATTTCCGTCGTGCAGCACGTATGGTTTCAGACACACTGAGTACATGTTATAAGTGCACAAAACGTTTATTATATACTAAGTATATACTATTATTTGGAGAAGCTGCCGCCAAACCTGTTTACTTTTACATTCCGCTTAGTTGTTGTTGAATATAGGTTTTCTTAAGGCTACATCTAATGCACAGCGCTTACAAGAAAGTATAGTTTCCTGCGTCATGCTATTCCTAGCTAGGTGAAATATTTTGTGGTAGCTATGTTTAAAATGAATGTAATTTTGAAAGTATCGTTCGTCAAATATTTGAATAAATCGTCAACTGTAGGTGTGCCTGCACATGTTATAGCATAATAGCTGTAGCTGCGTTAGTTTGTACTACAGACTTAGGTAGGTTAGGTGTAACTTTTGATCCTTCAAGGGGTGATCGTGGCCATGCGGCCCGGGTCTGTACTAGCCGCGGCTCGCGAGCTACGGGGCAGCCAAGCTGGCCGAGGCGAGACGCAAGTGAGCGAGCTGGTGGTGGCGTTGGTGGGCCAACAGCCTGGGACGAGCCAGCATGGCTGCGCCGCATGCCTCTGCCTCTGCCGCTCCGTTTGACGTAAATATGTTTACCTCCTCTCCTGGATCAGTATAAGAGCGGCAAGCAGAAATACACATCAGGCTGTCTGCCGAAATGGCTCACTGGGAGAGGTGTATTCGAGGTAGTCAAAAAATGGTCCAAATGGCTCTGAGCACTATGGGACTTAACATCTGAGGTCATCAGTCCCTAGAACGTAGAACAACTTAAACCTAACTAACCTAAGGACATCACACACATCCATGCCCGAGACTAGATTCGAACCTGCGATCCTAGCGGTCGCGCGGTTCCAGACTGAAGCGCCTAGAACCGCTCGGCCACTCCGGCCGGCCGAGGTAGAGTCGTCGCTCTCATTGAGGAAGGAGGATGTTCTATCAGAGAAGCTAGCAGACGGTATGGCGTACCACATACCACTGCAACGAGATGGTGGAGGATCTTCATTGAAAGAAGCACCACCAACAGGGCTCCTGGCTCACTCAGGAAGAGAGTGATCTCACGACAGAAAGACAGGGACCTAGTGTCTAGGAGCAGAGAAAAACCCTTTCTGAACGCGAAGCAGTTGCGGGGGGAGACCAACTTCACCGGCTCCAGTGACACGATTCGCCGAAGGCTGAGGGACGCTGGACTGCATGCACGACGATCCGCCGTGAGACAAGAGCTCAGCGAAGACAACGTTTTCTACCGGCTAGCATTTGCGGAGCTCCATCTGAAGGCGTCGTGGGAAGTCATTTTCACTGATGAGAAGGTGTTTTCACCAATAACGACGGTCCACGAATCGTTTACAGGCCGCAAGGGACTCGTCATCGACGCGAATATGTACGCACGGCGAGAAGTGGCCGGCTATCTGTTACCTGCTGTGGTTGGAATTCTGCGAGAGGGGCAGGGATTCTTCACAGGATAGAAGGAACTCTGGACAGCGCGCAGTATGCCCACATATTGGAAAATATGCTTCCGTCAGTGCGAATGCTGTAAGCAGAAGGGGACGTCACATTGGAAGAGGACCATTCTCCCATTCGCAAGTCTGCATTTGTTCAGCAGCGGCTCTCCACGATTGGCGTCAACGTCATGGACTGGCCGCCACGGGCGGCTGATATGAACTCCATGGAAAACATGTGGGCTGAGGTCGCCAGAACCTTAACAGAGAACTGGCCACGAAACAAACCAACTACTGCGGACGCTCTTTGGGACTGCGTCCTGGAAGTCTGGGAGGAAGTTGCTTCTTCAGGCTGTTGCGTCCGACGGCTTGTACATTCCATGCCAAGACGCGTGATAGAAGTACAAAATACTGAAGGATTCTGGATAAAATATTAGAGTTCTTAAAATGTTTTGTTATGTCTTATTTTTCGTCATTTTTCCTCATTGGGAGCTAGTGGAAGATCGCGTGGCAACAAAAAAGATACAATATGGGTTAGCTTTCCTTTGAGTTGCCCTTTTAATTCAAGTGGGTTTCTTTTGAATATACAGTTTGTTAAGTATTGTATTTTGATTTCATTTATACACTGTCTACATATTTACAAACTAATCAGCGTAGATGGACTCTGTCACAGTAGTTTTTGTTATTTCAAATACTTCTCTCTCTTCCCCTCCATCCATGAATACACCCTCCGTCCTCCACACAATACGCCAACGATTTCATATTATGTTTAATCGGCGCGCGGGATTAGCCGAGCGGTCTCAGGCGCTGCAGTCATGGACTGTGTGGCTGGTCCCGGGGCAGGTTCGAGTCCTCCCTCGGGCATGTGTGTCATGGACTGTGTGGCTGGTCCCGGGGCAGGCTCGAGTCCTCACTCGTGTGTGTGTGTGTGTGTGTGTGTGTGTGTGTGTGTGTGTGTGTGTGTGTGTGTGTGTGTGTGTATCCTTAGGATAATTTAGGTTAAGTAGCGTGTAAGCTTCGGAACTGATAGCCTTAGCAGTTAAGTCCCATAAGGTCTCACACGCATTTGAACATTTATGTTTACTCGTTAATATCTCTTGTATTCCTTCTCACACTCTCTCTCTGACACTATCACCGCAAATGCCCTTCTATTACACTCCCCCAAAACTTTGTAAACAAATCTAGCGGATTCCAATGACGCTACATGTTGTCTATTAATTGCTGCTGTCTTTCCTCTCTATCATTCCTCTCACCACCTATGAAACCGTATTCTTTGATCTCCCCTTCCCTATAACCCATTCTTCGTTCTGAGAACAGTCCTTCCGTATCTCTCGAGCCTAAGATAAAACGAACTGTGACACATCTAAGTAAGCTATACTCTGCAAGCATTTCAGGCTTATATTTTGCACTTATGCACTTATGCACTTATATCCATTCCCAGATCCCGCTCAGCTAATACTTCCTGTTACGCGTCCCTTGACATCTGTATCTACATCTAAATGAATACTCTGCAATTCATAATTATGTGCTTGACAGTGGGTTCTGTGGTCAGGTGGATTAATCTTGTATTGATGTGTAAAACGTGTAGGTTGACATCTCACGTCAGGCGTAGATTTTTAACACACACAAGTAGCTCTCCTTCACCCCTAGTAATGCCAAGTGCAGAACGCCAGTAAGCTCGGTAGTTCAATATCCGCAGTAAAGATAACATCCCTTCGCTGCCGACTGGGCATTCGTTTGAGCTGTGGCAGATGGAGAAACCCCGTAAGTCAGGGACTCTGTCACCAGCAAGCCGTCGTAAACTAGAAAACGTATTTCATTTAATGACCCAATGGCCATGTGAGTTCACAAGGCACTTACTTTATTTCAAACTGAGACGTTGAAAATTGGACTGGGATTAGAATTCGATTTCACTGTGTTCGCGAAGATTGCAAACTCTTCTAGGCGTCCTCGAAAGGCACCTATCTGGTTTCGAATCCTAATCAGCACAGAATGTTCATTATTTCATTTCAAGCCCTAGTATGTCCACTCAGAGCTACTGGTGAAAAATAGTTACATTTTTAACGTCTCTTCGTGCGTTGTCAGCGGTAACGTTTTCGTTTCAACTCACAGCCACATGATGAGCTTTTTATCACAACATTACAAGATCAAACGTTTCCTTACACCTTTTCAAGTTCACACAGTCCTCTCCATCCTACTGGTGAAAACAGATTTGGGTTTGACGCTCTGTTCGTTGTGATCACCAACGACGACATGTTGTGGATTCAACTTCTAGCCAGCAGAGTATTTTCCATGACATCATTGAAAGTAAAAACATGCCATTCCTAGCTATTATTGGAAAAGAATTTGATAGTTAAAGTTTCTTCATGACCATGTGTGCGGGGTTTGAATCCCATTCAGCACAGAACACTTCGTCGCCTAATGTCTAGCTAAACATACGCCCATATCGCTACTGGTGAACCATCAATAGCTATTTATCGTCTGTTTCTGGCTAGAAAACGACGGTGCTAGATACTGCGTTCGAATCCCAGTCAGGCAAAAACAATTCTATTGTCAATTAAGGAACAGTGTTTTCTAGTGGTGACTTGTTGGAAACATTTTCAATAGTCAAACAACTGTATCAAGGAGCGATTGGAGGACCTGCTAGACAGCTGCGTTATGTGGGTTGCATGGGAATCAGGCGAAATGCAATCCAGGTCGTTCGGATAGTTTTGAGCATGACTGTACTTCGTTAACAATCCGATTAGGTGCTGGGTTCGCATCCGTCACAAGCTTTATGTGATGGCATTTCAATTTTAAACATGAGCATACCTTGTTCCTTGTGAATGACACCATATTAACTGTCGTTAGGGGTAGTTCCCAGGACGGTAACTGTTACGACAGGATTCCCAGTTCAGTACAAACATTTTCGTCATTTATTTTCAGGATCTGAATTGATAACTGATACTGGTGCAAACGTCTATACTTCACGTCACTTAATGCCTAGTGATCCGGTCTCAATAAGGCACAATCAAAGCTTAGCTTAGTTAGTAATGGCTATAGGTGCTGGGTTTGAATCCAGATCCAGAACGACGACGTTGGTCATGTCATTTAAAGTTCAAATTTGTGTACATGTAGCTGTTGATATGTTACGACAACAATGATATTACTGGTGATTCGCTGTTAATGTTGAGCTTTCCTTAGAGTGCCTGTTGCCGTTAATCGTATTTTTCTACTGGTTCATCCAATATCCAGTTTCCAGAGCCACTCGCAGTTGAGCAACCTTCAGCACGTGGATGGAAAACCTTTTAGAGAGCGAAAAACTTTTTTTCCAATTGCCGTACAGCTTTGTAACTCCATATATTGTCTCAAGTATTTAATTTTGACTAAGGATTACTGTACGATATATGTAAAATAATCTGTTTCCTCAGAACTTTTGAAATTTCACTTGTTGTAATGAAGGTTAGTTTATGAGTGTTATGGGGTGTCTCATCGCTAAGAATGTGTTTTTTAATATGTTTTGTATGACGATATTAGTTGACGCTTAGACTGACTGCCATAAATACTTTTTTTGCTGTCAAGTGTACATATTCGAGGTCACTGATGACGCCTTGCAGAAAATAGAGGCGAAATGTCTATGGCACTAAAAGTATGTTTCATTCAGCTGCTGTCAGACGGTCCATAAGTAAAAATTATCAATATAACGCATACTTTGTTTACTTGTTGTTATATCTTTGCAATTTTCAAACTGCTAGATTAGTTTCGTTATATATACCTTGCTGTTAATCGTGGATGCTCCGCTGTCTATTTGGACCAAAGAAGAGTAACTTTCAGTGATCCAGTTTTTGTAGTCAGAAGGCGTATCAGGGGCCGAAATTCATCGAAGACTTTCGGTACTGTACGGGAACAGTGTTTTGCCACAACGGAGTGTCTACGAATAGATTGAAAAATTCCGAAATGTTCGCACAAGTGTTACGCACAATGAAGGTGCCGGATGACCGTTTACCGCCTCAAACGAAGAAACCACTGAACGTTCACGTGAAGTGATTCTCTTAGACAGACGATTAACTACTGACGAAGTGCCACATCGTCTGCAAATTAGTCACGATTCTGCCTACGAAATCACCCACAACAGGCTTGGGTTTCATAAAGTTGCATAAACAAACGCGCTTGGACATCTGCAAAAAACATTTGGATCGCTATGGTAACGAGTGGGACAACTTTTTAGACAGGATAATTACTGGTGACGAAACATGGATCCGTCATTACGAGCCGGAGAGTAAACGACAGAGTATGGAATGGAAACATCCAAATTCGCCGTGCAAGAAAAAGCTCAAGACCCAACCGTCCGCAGCAAAACTGATGCTTACGGTTTTTTGGGACGCACATTGGCCAGTACTGGAACATTATGGGGAAAGGGGCACAATAATAAACAGTGTACGTGGGAGTGAGATGCTTACTGCCAGGCTAAAACGTGCAATTCGAAGCAAACGCTGGGGATTGCTGTCAAAAGGTGTTGTGTTGTTGCCCGACAATGCCCGTCCGTATACTGCTGCCCACACTGCTAAACGCTCCAGAAACTCAAATTTGAAGTACTGGATTATCCCCATATAGTCCCGGTCTTGTTCCTTCTGACTATCACTTGTTGGTCCACTCAAACAGGCATTAAGGGGCCTTCGATTTGCCTCGGACGAAGCAGTGAAAGAAGCGGTGCATTTATGGCTCGCAGCTCAACCGAGAACCTTCTTTTATGAGGGCATCCGGAAGCTTGTACAACGATGGAGCAAGTGCGTTTCAAGAAGACTATATCGAAAAATGTTCTTGTAGGTTTCCTATTTGATTACAATAAAATTTTATAACTACTTTGCGGATAATAATTGATTTACCCTCGTAGGTTACAAAACGACACACTTAAAGTACCAAATCAGTTTTGTTATTTGGATAGCACAACAAATGATGGGGGACGAAGTAGAGAGGTTATAAAATGTAGACTGGTAATGGCAAGAAAAGCGTTACTGAAGAGAAGAAATTTGTTAACATCAAAGAAAGATTTAAGTGCTAAGAAGTCTTTTCTGGACGTATTTGTATGGAGTGTATCCATGTAAGATGGATGTAAGTGAAAGACGGACGATAAGCAGTATGGACAAAAAGAGAATAGAAGCTTCTGAAATGTGTTGCTGCAGAATAATGCTGATGATTAGGAAGGTGGATCTCGTAATTAATGAGAAGGTACTGAACAGAATAGGGGAGAAAAGAAGTTTGAGGCATAACCTGACTAGGAGAGATCGGTTGATAGGATACACTCTGAGACATCAAGGGATCACCACTTTAGTAAAGGAGGGAAGTGTGAGGGACGGGGGTGGAGAGAAGAGAGGTGGAGTTGTAGAGGGAGACAAAGAGATGAATACAATAAGCGGAGTCAGAAGGATGTAAGTTGCAGCACTTACTCGTAGATGAAGAGGCTTGGACAGAATAGAATAGCATGCAGAAGCGCATCAAACCAGTCTTCGGATTGAAGATGACAACAAAAGCTTCTGCCATTTGTTTGTCGGTGCAATGACCGTTTCATATATAGATTCGACACAAATCGCAATCTGTGTTTTGGACCACTGGTTTCCAAAGTAAAAGGTATCCTCTATACTCCATTACATTCAGCAGATTTTATCTGTTATTATTGTCGAAGTTTTCTCAGAGTATATGGAAACTAAGCGTGTGTCTTGATTAAATTCTAGTAGTTTTGTGTGAAGCTTAACTAATACATATATAATCTTGTGCAACATTTATGACACATCTGTAGTATCTATCAACATAGGAAAAACAAGTGTGAATTTCCCATTGGAAAAGGAGATGGCTATGTCCAAAATTATTTGGAACAGAGGAATAAGGATAAATGGTAAAAGGCTCACCAACCTGAGATTTTCTGACGATGTAGTGGTCCTAGCTAACAGTAAGATCGAAATGCAGTCCTCTATAAAAGACCTAACAGATTGTTGATAGGAAGTTGGACTTAAAATAAATCACTCCAAAACTAAGGTTATGCATAATAAGTGGGTAACTGCAGGACAAGTAACACTGAACGGCAACATCCTAACCAATGTTACAGAATACGTTTATCTGGGGCAATTAATTGACACAAAAGGGGATTTGAAACCTAAAATTTTTCGTCGAATTAAACTGGGTTGGAGGGCTTACTGAAGGAATGCAACAGTTTTCAAATCTACCATGCCAGTCTACTTAAAGAAGACAGTTTTCGATCAGTGTATACTACAGGTTTTAACTTACGGGTGTGAAACTTGGACTTTAAACGAATTTTTCAAAAGGAAACTTAAAACTGCTCAGGGAGCTATGGAAAGGTCAATGGTAGGTCTCATTAAGGAAGATCGACAAAAAAGTGAAGACATTCGAGCAATAACAGGAGTAAAAGATATTATAGAACAGGTTAAGACTCTAAAATGGCAATGGGCAGGACATATTGCACTAACGAAGGATGGAAGAGGGACAAAATCAGTTTTAAAGTGGAGTCCCAGAGAAAACGAAGACCACCAGGGAGGCAACCTGATCGCTAGGATAAGGAACTCAGGAAGGTTACGAGCTTCAACTGGCAGAAGACAGCAAAGAACAGAGATGCAACGTCTTAAAAATGTATTTAATAACTTAAAGAGGCTACACCTTGTATAGATTGAATTAGCTGAACAATAAATAAATAAATAAATAAATCTATGCTACATAATATTAAGTTAAGGTATGGAAAGAAAATTCCTAATTAAGAGTGTTGCAGTCGCTGTTAGTTGTATAATTTAAGGTAGCGTGTGTGTCTCACTCACACAGAAAACGGTCGGTGCCAGCGGCAGGCGGGCTGTTTTCTCGCGAGAACTTGGCCGCAGAGTTGAACGAGCTGCCAACTTTGGCGATAGGCCCGCTCCCTGCTGCCTCAGGACGGCCGGCCAACTTCCCCGCCAAGTAGCACGCCGTCGCGCCTTTCATTACACTCCTTAATTATTTCCCCCCTTATTTCACAACTTCTCTGCCGTCACGTTTGCCACTTGCCTCGGCGCGGAAAGCGCTGCGTGTTAAAAACCTCTGATTTGCAACACTCCCGAAAACATTGCTGACCTAGCATTCACGTCTCAGCAGATGGAGAGCAAGATGCGGAAGAATTTCGCCGTTTAGGAAGCGAATATACGGAAGATGAGAAACTACGCCCCAGTGAAGGCACACAGCTAACTTCTTACGAGAGGCCCCAACGTCGCAACGCCCGCAGAAGCCACCGGGTGCTTACATATGCATTTAACTCCTCAAGCTACCTGATGATTGGTGGCGGATGGTATTCTGTGTACCACAGTTACGTCCCACGTTTCTTGTTCCAGTCCCTAACGGTGAGCGTGAAGAACGATAGCAGTCGTTAGCTTACGCGTGGACTCGAATCTATAATTTTAGCTTCGTGGTGTTATCAGAAGACATACGTACTTATTGTTATTACGAAGAAATATACTGCTTGACTATTTTAGGAATGAAACATCTCGACATTTCAATAGAACCGTTGAGTTGGAAAGGGGGTCATAACTTGTAAAGTAAATTTTTCAGTAGACACAAAACTGCAAAACTGTTTTACTACACAACTGTGTTAAGCATGATGTCATGGAGTTGTCAGTTAGGAACTGGCGCCAGGGTAACAATATACATCATTACAAGGTACTACAGCCAGCGAATGTGGTCAGTAAAGGAGTCTGAATGTGCTGGACATAACCCTTTTTCGAACCTGATGATGTTGGTGAGGCAACTGGCGTACTATTTGTAACGGAAGTATTCTGTAATGAAAGGTTATACTATTCACATTCACCGTAGCAACAAAAGAGTGTGTTACGAGCATACAGGTTTATTCATAACGTACTCAAAAGACAGCCACGAACAAAATACAGCAAATCAGACAATGGTGGGCACGCTTCATCTTTACCATGTCCACCCTTCGGTGGCCGCTGGCAAATGCTGTTATAAAATAGTTTCTGCTCGTCGGGTATGTATTGTAAAATTTGATTTATATCATATATTTTCTTGTTTTTATTTGAACAGGTCCCCTAAACGTATGTCTGCACGGGCATGGCCCCCTTGTCTAGCTCAGTACCCTCCTAACGAGCACATCTGTCGGGCGGAAATAATCCTCTGTTAATCAAAACTATGTGTACAGACAAAAAAAATTAACGGAATTTCAAAAAAAGTGGACATAACCCCTCTTCTAACTCATCGATTCAACAGTAAGACACACAGAGATTCACGAGTGGAGTTGGAGCAACTTCTCCGTGACTCTTTTTCGCTTATTAAGTGAATCTGTGACGCAACGCGCTGCTCTTCTTTGGATCTTCTCTGTTTCCCCCATAAGCCCTATTTGGCAAAGGACCAAGGCTGATTGGCAGTACCCAGCTACTGTCGAACGAGAGTTTGAAAGTTACCTGCTACATGGATGGACTACACTTTGTGAGGATTCTTGCTATGTGTCCTAGACCGGCTTCTATCTTTCCTACTATTAATTTTATGAGATTATTCCACTTTAAATCATTCCGTACGTTGACTCACAGATATTTAATGGATGTGATTTGTCGGCAATCTTCTAATGAGACAATAACGGCGATTCCCGCTTATTTGTGTGCAGTGCGTTACATTACACCCCATTTCAACGTATCTGGCCGTATCCCGAATTTAGAACGACGACACATAACGCATGGAAAGAACAGTGGGAAATAAACGGAGAGGCCACAAGTGCCATATTGTGAAGTGCACTCTCCCTCCCCAGCTCCCCCTACCCCCCCCCCCCCCCCCCCCCTCCATGCCGTCCTTCAGAGCACTGTGGATTACTCATGGACATGAGGCAGACTGTACATAAGCATCAATGACAAAGAAACGCTGCCATGTATGGCGATTTGCAAGTAAACTCGTCAAGATAAGAAGGAAACTAATGTGGCAGCTTCCCGATAATATCATAATTACTCTCGAATAGGAGAAGGTAACAACTTACAAAATTATCATTGGTTTCTCAAAAGATCCTGTACTGCACACATAGGGTGTTCAGATATTCCCGTTACAAACTTCTAGGACTTGTAGACGAGAGTGAGAACGTAATATTTTGAACAGAATCCATGTCCGGGAAGTCAGCCAGCGACGCTACACGGTGTCAAAGTTACAGACGCCGGCGTGTGTAATTGTATGTATAGTGTATACAGTATGATTCCGTGATGATGTTGAAAATTCTCTAGGATTGTGGAGAAGGATAAATGTATCAGTTTGAAATAAGGATCTCCCTTGTGGAAACAAACGAGTCGAAAGTTGTAGGCGAAAACCTTTCTGATATCTTTGACAGTGGAAGACACGTACTGGCGCTGTTGTTGCTAAGATTGTAGGGTAGGCAACTTTCAATGGTGGTAGTATGGACCAAAACACAAAAGAAATATCTAGTAGACATGGACAATAAAATGCATACGTTAACACCTATTAGCCTTGTTCAATAGAGGAGATGTGTTTCGCATTATCGAAGATGAGCAAGTGCTGACAAGTTTTAAGGTATGCGCTGTAGGCGGTGCCGTGCTGCTAGAAAGGCTCCCGTCAGGTCGTTTGCTGCCATTGTCTTTTAACGCCAGATTTCGCGGCACTATCGTAACGAATACGTTCGTCGTGCGTCTCGCATTGGTTTCTGCTGCTACTCGGCGCAGTATTGCTTCTCTGTTCGCATGGCAGCTACATAAACGCCACTGCTCACCGTCGCCAAGTGAAGGCCGTCGGCCACTTCGTTATCAGTGGTGAGAGGTAAAATGTGAAACCTGGTGCTTTTGAGACACTGTTGACACTGTGAATCTCGGACTATTGAATTCCTTACCGATTTCGGAAACAGAATGTCCCATGCGTCTAGCTGCAGCTACCATTCCACGTTCAAACTCTGTTAGTTACCATCTTGAGACCATAATCACGCGGGAAACGTTTGCGCATAAATGATCTGAGTACAAGCGACGGCTCCGTCAATGCGCCGCTCTTTCATACCTCGTGTGCACGATACTACTCCCATCTTTATACACTCCTGGAAATTGAAATAAGAACACCGTGAATTCATTGTCCAAGGAAGGGGAAACTTTATTGACACATTCCTGGGGTCAGATACATCACATGATCACACTGACAGAACCACAGGCACATAGACACAGGCAACAGAGCATGCACAATGTCGGCACTAGTACAGTGTATATCCACCTTCCGCAGCAATGCAGGCTACTATTCTCCCATGGAGACGATCGTAGAGATGCTGGATGTAGTCCTGTGGAACGGCTTGCCATGCCATTTCCACCTGGCGCCTCAGCTGGACCAGCGTTCGTGCTGGACGTGCAGACCGCGTGAGACGACGCTTCATCCAGTCCCAAACATGCTCAATGGGGGACAGATCCGGAGATCTTGCTGGCCAGGGTAGTTGACTTACATCTTCTAGAGCACGTTGGGTGGCATGGGATACATGCGGACGTGCATTGACCTGTTGGAACAGCAAGTTCCCTTGCCGGTCTAGGAATGGTAGAACGATGGGTTGGTTTGGATGTACCGTGCACTATTCAGTGTCCCCTCGACGATCACCAGAGGTGTACGGCCAGTGTAGGAGATCGCTCCCAACACCATGAAGCCGGGTGTTGGCCCTGTGTGCCTCGGTCGTATGCAGTCCTGATTGTGGCGCTCACCTGCACGGCGCCAAACACGCATATGACCATCATTGGCACCAAGGCAGAAGCAACTCTCATCGCTGAAGACGACACGTCTCCATTCGTCCCTCCATTCACGCCTGTCGCGACACCACTGGAGGCGGGCTGCACGATGTTGGGGCGTGAGCGGAAGACGGCCTAACGGTGTGCGGGACCGTAGCCCAGCTTCATGGAGACGGTTGCGAATGGTCCTCGCCGATACCCCAGGAGCAACAGTGTCCCTAATTTGCTGGGAAGTGGCGGTGCGGTCCCCTACGGCACTGCGTAGGATCCTACGGTCTTGGCGTGCATCTGTGCGTCGCTGCGGTCCGGTCCCAGGTCGACGGGCACGTGCACCTTCCGCCGACCACTGGCGACAACATCGATGTACTGTGGAGACCTCACGCCCCACGTGTTGAGCAATTCGGCGGTACGTCCACCCGGCCTCCCGCATGCCCACTATACGCCCTCACTCAAAGTCCGTCAACTGCACATACGGTTCACGTCCACGCTGTCGCGGCATGCTACCTGTGTTAAAGACTGCGATGGAGCTCCGTATGCCACGGCAAACTGGCTGACACTGACGGCGGCGGTGCACAAATGCTGCGCAGCTAGCGCCATTCGACGGCCAACACCGCGGTTCCTGGTGTGTCCGCTGTGCCGTGCGTGTGATCATTGCTTGTACAGCCCTCTCGCAGTGTCCGGAGCAAGTATGGTGGGTCTGACACACCGGTGTCAATGTGTTCTTTTTTCCATTTCCAGGAATGTATGTGCATGTCGCTATCCAACGACTTTTTGTCACCTCAGTGAACAGTGAGCAAGAAGTTTAAATGTCATTTGTTACGGATGTGCTGACTGGATGTGTGTTATCATGTTGATTCAGTTTTCCAAGTCAGCTATAAGACGTAGCATCCACCTTTTCTCAGTTCCCATGGTCAATTATTAGTTATTTAAAAGCTCTGAATGCATTTCATTCCGCAGTCATTAAGCGATCGCGTTCTGCAGTTTTCTCTGGTGCTTCGGCAGATATTTGCAACTTCGTTTTCGCGTTGTGTATCTGGAGGCAGTCCAAACAAACAGTGCTCATAACATCTTTCATTCGACGTCCAGTATCGACGGAAAGCGTCGATTTTGTTTCCGTTACGAACAAAATTATTTTTAAAACGAACTTTTACCTGCCCATTCGATGGAATGGTCCCAGATTAGTCTAGTGCGACACATGTTTCATCGGTATGTATTAACAAGGACAGTAAAAAAGAATAAACAGTACTTGAGCAGCGACAGGACAGTCATGGCCCGCTAAGAACGCAGAGTCATGAATCGCTATTGGATTGCTCGATGTGTGTAAAATCTTATGGGACTTAAGCTTACCCACTACTTAATCTAAATTATCCTAAGCACAAACACACCCACCCATGCCCGAGGGTGGACTCAAACCTCCGCCGGGACCAGCCGCACAGTCCATGACAGCAGTGCCTTGACCGCTCGGCGAATCCCGCGCGGCTATTGGATTGCTGTTTGTTCTTCGTATTTTAATGTCCGGGTTAACACATATCGATAAAACGAATATCAGACTAGACTAATTTGGGAACGTTCTATCGAATGGATACCTAAAATTCCGACGCAAAAATACATTTCTTTTGCAATGGCAAATAACCCGATGGTTTCTCTTGACAATGGGCTTCGCATACAAGTCGTCACGAACCGTAGTCATTTGGCCTGATTCTATCTGCACAATAAAATAAGGAAATTGCAAATATCTGCTGAAACACAAGAAAAAATGCGTCTGAATGTTCTCACCACGTGCTTTTCAGCACATAAGGTAAACTGTGACACTAGTGCGACACTGAGAGACGTTGTACTTGGTTCGACACAAGTGCATAGTACACCCATTTAGGGATTTCTAATTCACTCAAGCTTTATTATTGCAACAGTGCACATGGCGTACATGAAACGATTACATTTATAGATTAATACCAGAAGCGTTCCTGAGGTACCAGGTGTAGACTCATGCTGCGAGTGCGTGATGTAGCCTCCTCAGGCGGCAATGTAAACGCTGACTCTGGCCTTTAGTCGATCGTACAGATGGCCACTACTGTCCTGGGATACGTTATGGCACTCCTGCTCGACCTGGTCACGTAGTTCTGTAAGAGTTCATGGTTGACGAATCGCACGAATCCTTCCCGACCCTTCATATCCCGCACTTGCTCTGTTCGATACAAATTTGAAGATCGTGCTGAGCAGGGAAGTTGAGTCGCGCGGGATAGCCGCGCAGTCTGGGGCACCTTGTCACGGCCCTCGCGGCTTTCCCCGTCTGAGGTTCAAGAAATGGTTCAAATGGCTCTGAGTACTACGGGACTAAACATCCGAGGTCATCAGTCCCCTAGAACTTAGAACTACTTAAACCTAACTAACCTAAGGACATCACACACATCTATGCGCGAGGCAGGATTCAAACCTGCGACCGTAGCAATCGCGCGGTTCCAGACTGATGCGCGTTCGAGTCCTCCCTGGGGCATGGGTTAGTTTAAGTAGTGTGTAAGTCTAGGGACCGATGACCTCTGCAGTTTGATCCCTTAAGAATTCATACACACACACGCCAGGGAAGTTGCTGCACGTTTTGTAGCACAGGCAGTGTGCGAGAAAGTGTTATCCTGTTGAAACAACCCGTCATCCGCCTGTTACATAAACGTGAAAAGAACAGGTCTAACAATATTTGCACGCACCGAGCGCTGGTTAGCGTCCCCTCCAGAACCACCGAAGGTGAAAGAGTGTTGTATCTTATTGCACCCCACACAATAAGGCCTGGGATGGAGCCAGTGTGTCTTAGAGGAATTCGTTCTACGAGACAGAGTTCACCAGGTGTACGCCATTCAAGAGAAAGAGCTTCACAAGATGAGAAAGTCAATAACATGTTGGTCCATCTCAACCCCTTATGAAAGCAATTATTCGGCTTCCATTGACTGATAGGATTGTTGGATGTCTTCCTGAGGAATACGGTACCGGATTCTGTCCAATTAGCGCGTAAGATCCTCAGCATTCGGATCTGTTTGGAGCGCCCGGCCCATAATGCTCCAAACATGCTCGATTGCGACGAGGAAGGGTTTGGCAAGCACGAAGAAAAGCAGCAGAAACTCTCGCTGAGCGCGGGAGGGAATTATCTTGCGAAGTGTAAGCCCAGGATGGCTTGCCATGAAGGGCAACAAAAAGGGGCGTCGAATATCGTCGACCTAACACTGCCCTGCAACACTGCTGCGGATGACAAAATATTCACCTTTCTATGTGACACATTTTTGCCTATGATGGATTTATTTAATTTCTTGTATGGCTAGGGCCCCCCGTTGGGCAGACCGTTCGCTGGGTGCCGGTCTTTAAATTTCACGACACTTCGGCCATCTGCAATCGATGAGGATGATAGGATGATGATGACAGCACAAGACCCAGTCCCCGCCCAGGGAAATTTCCCCGACCTAGCCGGGAATCGAACTCGGGCCTAGAGGATTGACAAACCGTCACGCTGACTATTCAACTACCGGGCACGGACAACCCATGATGGAAGACCTTGGTTGTAAAAGTCTGCACTTTAGCTGTGAAGACAACACCTCGTTGCCACTCAGAAAATGCCTGCCACGCCACGGGTTCTGCGGTGACCGCCACTTCAATTCGTAGCGGGATGTGAGAAACAAGACAGACCGAGCAGAGACAGTATCGTGTCCCGCTATGGCTACTTCGACCGATCCGCCAGATTAACGACAACAATACTAGCCACAGCATGCCGGAAAGAATCACCGGCTGACCAGACAGGTCGATCTGGACACGTCCGATAGAGGGCGAACCACCGCGACGTGGAAGCGAGGCTCGCCTTTGGCCATCAACACGCTCTCACAGACGCATATACATCGAGCGGCCTCATGTAAACGCGTATGCAAGCCTGAATAGCCCCTTTAGTTGAGTACAACGTCCTTTATCGCCGCACGCTAAGAAAAAAGCAAAGTAGTTGTGCTCCCTGTTAGGAATAACTAGAGTTAGCGTTAGTAGTTTGAATAACCAGATGTAGTGATGGATAATTTGGATAGTGTGTGATGCAGGTCAGCGCCTGTCCGAGGACAGGCTGCCACGTCTGCCGATGTTAAGACCCAGAGGTTAGAGCCACAACTAGAACACTCGAGTATAGGTTCTGCAGGTTTGTGAATCATCCCATCTCCATCGTGCAGAATCAACGTTCCACACACACAAAACAAAAATTTGACAGAAAACAACAGATTGAATCCTTTGTTTTCCACTGCTTAAGAAACAACAAATCTGACACAACCACACCGGTCGACACTCAGTAGTCACCAAGCGATCCCCAACAATCTCAGCAACCTCAAGTCTTAGTCCGACCCAAAGCCGGGTATACTCATTGTCAAACCAACGACTCCCCTCACGAAATGGAATGTCATCATACAAGACAACGACGACTTTCAAAAGGTACATTCCAGGCTTAACGTGAGACGAAACTCCAATGCGTCCACAGAATCCGGTGAAAACCTGGTAAAGTCTATTCACCCTAGAATTGTTATCATTGAAAATCTGAGTCCCAAGAAAATCACTAAGCCTTTTCGTACAACATTAGGGCAATTCAACCGTGCACAGTCCGTGATTGACTTGAATATCAGAGAGAACATTGTCAAACTCATCGCTTACCAAACTCGACTTTGAAAACAAACACACAAAAACCACAATTGGCACCACTTATAAACCACAAGCAACTATCAAGACTATAAAATCAAGCAATAAACCACAACCTGATTGGAAACCCAATGGACCCTTCCTAAGTGTCACGATCACTAATGTCGATCAGGACGTCACCAATGCAGAAGTCAAAATGGCTCTGAGCCCTATGGGACTCAACTGCTGTGGTCATCAGTCCCCTAGAACTTAGAACTACTTAAACCTAAGTAACCTAAGGACATCACACACATCCATGCCCGAGGCAGTATTCGAACCTGCGACCGTAGCAGTCGCACGGTTCCGGACTGTGCGTCTAGAACCGCTAGACCACCGAGGCCAGCGACTCACAAAAAAACCCAACAAAAAAAATACGTGTCTTCACTGATGACAAGAAAACCACTGCAGGATGCATTGCGTACTACATAATGTTGAATCATCCAACTCACTACCTTGGCAACCCACACAGTGCAAAGATACAACAGTTTTTTAGCAAACTTCTGAAAACTGTCACAACGTGTCCAAATGTGCGAAATGTAGTGCACCTCACATGTTTTTCAACCGCAAACTAGATTCTAGAGAGGAAACATCTAAATGCATAAATTCCAATGGTACCTCGCTACTGATCCAAATAGCTCAGGAAGGTCGAAGCAGCCCATCTCAGCCGCGAGAGCAGAGATAAAGTGCACTGATGAACCAACTTATCCCGCGTGGGAATGCTCGCAAACTGAAAGTTTTCTGCGTGCGTTCAACACTGCACTAGTCAACATTCCAATGGAAACACGCTTATGTTAGGATGATTCCGAAACTTACCCTACCATAACTCACACAGACCTATCACACTACTTTCAATAACTGGCAAAATCGTTGAAGCAATAATTAACAGATTAAAACAGTTTGCAGGAGATAACAGCATTATACTACATGAACAAGCTGGTTCAAATGGCTCTGAGCACAATGGGACTTAACATCTGAGGTCATCAGTCCCCTAGAACTTAGAACTACTTAAACCTGACTAACCTGAAGACATCACACACACCCATGCCCGAGGCAGGATTGGAACCTGGAACCGTAGCAGTCGCGCGGTTGCGGACTGAAGCTCCTAGAACCACTCGTCCACGACGGCCGGCCGAACAAGCTGGTTTCAGAAACATTCACAACACCGCTGACTCATTATTAAAGGCTGCAGTTTAACAGATGCGACTACTGCCCCCTGTCTGGAAATAGAATGCGCCTTTGATAATGTATGGCATGCGGGACTTCTCCAAAACAGGCTAAAATACAATTTCCCACCGGAAACAGTACAATTAACAGCTAACCTCATTTGAAATAGAAAAGTACAAGTACGAACTGGGAATCAAAAACCATCCTACTTCGCACCCAAAGCGGGAATCCTTCAGGGTGCTATCATCTGATATCCCAAGATTCAGGTGGGGATATACACAGCTAACATCCGAAGATCCAGGTGGTGGAATGAAGATATAGGTCGTTACGTGGATGACACCACTTATTAGTGTAATGCACCCACCTGCCGTGCAATCAAAAAACAAGCCAACAGCTTCATGAGCAACATGAAACCTGATTCAGTAAGTTAAAATCCGATCTAAAACAACGAGAAGTCGAGTTGTCCTATTCATATATAGAAATCTTACTAATCGTCAACAACAGGACTTCCACAAACTTAACATTCGGCTTTGGGAACAAGAAATTGCCGCACAACCAAACGTCAAAAGACCTTGGAATCTATCGCGATGAACTCTCAAAATGTCAGAGAAGCACGACTAAAAAGATTAAACAAGCTGAAAGTCGACTGAATTTGGTACGTCTCATGGAATATCGAACAAGTGGAGTGCAGCAACTATTACCCTTCTTATATACAAAATAGTTGTCCGACCCATTCTCGAATAATGATCTCAAGTGTGGATCATGTCATCTGACCAAACGAAAAAAGTATACCTTCCGACCGGAGGATGCTTCGAATAGCTGGCTTCCCAACAAACTCACTTCACTAAACATTTAAAACCAAGACCATGCTAGACAGAATACAGGAAAAAATACCAGATCCGGACTCAACAGGTTCAAATGGCTCTGAGCACTATGGGACGTAACTTCTGTGGTCATCAGTCCGCTAGAACTTAGAACTACTTAAACCTAACTAACCTAAGGACATCACACACATCCATGCGCGAGGCAAGATTCGAACCTGCGACCGTAGCAGTCGCGCGGTTGCGGACTGAGCGCCTAGAACCGCTAGACCACCGCGGCCGTCCGGGGCTTAACAGACTACGTAATAATGAACTTATAAAGTCACACTTGCAGCACGATCCTACTACGTTTAATTTTCCGAAATTAAAATATGCGTTTCATCCCTACATTTCTCTCGAAGCAGTATCTAATTCACTCCAACAGAATCCTCTGGAAAAAGAAGGAATCAATGAAACTGTCCACAGACCAAAAACTCGTACAAGGATTTGGGATGATTTATCAGCCTGATATTGAAAGGACAACTTACTGAGCAAAGTTACTTCAATCAACTACCATAGAAGAAGATAATATTCTCTACATCGACTAGATTTTATAGTTTTTCAGCTTCTACAGAATTAGATGGAAATTTGCTACACGTTAACAAAATCCCAAGATCACACTGTAACGTTATCAAGACCACTCAGATAATATGAGGATCTATATGCCGAACAACATTGACCGGTCGCAGCTGGTGTTTTTGGAAAGTAGGTGACGAGGTAATGGTGGAAGTAAAGATGCTTACTTGGGTAGCTCAATCGGTAGATTAAAAAGTATGAAGAAGTAAACGAATTAATATGGGTGTAGTGAATGAGGCTAAAGCGACTAAACACGGTCTAAAGTGCCTTATCGATCCGTATTTCGAATTTACTAACGAGGACCCCCCTTGAGTGCCAGTTCATAATTTCAGTCCTTTGTAAGGCTCATTTGAACGTGTTGTGTTAAAGATTATAACAGGAACAATATTAGCTGCTAATGACTCACCACGTGCATCAGGAGGACGACAGAAAATGTGTGACCGGGAGGTGCAGAGGTCACCTTCTATAGGATGTATTACACTTCACAAAATGGGCATCGTCGCCATTCAATAAATGTTCACTGCAAACCGCTAACTTGCACCACGAACACCGAATGAAAAATCGCGAGCCACAGTGATCACAAAATTTCGCACCACCAAGAACTGGTTGGGAGTTACAAACCGTGTAAGACGTTCAGCTACGTATAGACTCTTAAAGAATGCATATAGAATCACGTTGGTGTAACTGGGTGATGAGAACGGATGGAATGTGATAACACGCAACCGAAAGAGGAACAGACTGTCTTGGAGCTTATCGTGAAACTGGTTGTCCTTTAAGGCGTAGCTGCAGATAATGTAATTACATATTTAATTGTCTCAGAAAAACAAACGTCCAGAGGCTGAATTTGTCGAATCGTTCCACTTGGTACGAAACGGCAATCTCACACAATTTTCAGGGGGAATAATTTGCTCTAAAGGAGTATGATTTTTATATACAGACCAAGAATCAAGAAAAAGTATGTTATTTTGAACAGCTGTTGGCCAAAAGTAGTGCCCATACCGTAATTGTAGTTTTCTTATGCCCATTTTTCCACTCTTTTTCCCTGTGTCGTAAATATTCCGTACTGCGTTCGTAAGGCCACGCACACAAGAAAGAAAGAATAGTAGGGGGCAAAGCGCTTCAAACTTTTCGCAGCACAATAAATAAGTTCCCAGCCAATTTACCACCCAGATTAACAGCCCGAATAATTCTATACGAATGCGTTAAGGCATTGATGTTAATTCATCTTAATAAAACTCGCTTGGTATCTCTAATTTCCAGGGTTCCTTTCATATTCATTTCCTCATCAAATCCCGATTGGTCGGAGATGAAAACAAACTTCTTACTGAACGATTGGATAAGGGCCTTTACCTCATTCAAAGTTTTGGGTCGATGCCGTAGTTTGCTGTGCATCGTCAAGTTGACGCTTTGTTTGAAATTTCGTTATCTTACGTCTTCCAATTCTGTAGCACTGTTTGATGTTATACAACCATCCACCGCTTCCCTTAAAATCACTGCAAACTATGTCGAGCACAGTCTGACGTGCGTAACGTAGCAGATTACTATCACGTACATCCTGTGAATTGTGTCGAGCATCCTAGAACCTTGCAAACACTTTTTTTTAAAAGTAGGACTTGTCCGCCCTTGAATATCCGTAGTTTTTCTTATGCACTACACGGCCATATTGATAAGGACTTATTTGAAATCTGTTCATAGTTTTTTTATTATACTGCGGATGGTCTTATGTTTAGCACACGCTCCTTGGACAATGACTGTCCTTTACTGTCTTTCACTGGAGACGGGATTTGTGGCTCCCATCCCGACAAGGATGATGAACGGCATGACTCGACACTTGTTTCAATATAATTTTTATTTGTTAAGCATGTGTCGTCATCACTGTACCCCTCGTGTACATTGTCTGCGCAGTTGAGCGTATACGACACCACGCATTCCACTGACTCACCTAGCAGAAACACTAATTTTTCATCCGACACTTCTTTCTCACACTGTGAAATTCCTGGGGTTCCTTTCTGACGGAATGTCAACTTCGGTAACTGTTGTTGTAGATATAATACAATTTTTACTTTGTTTATCGTTGTCGTTGCTCTTCTTTGTGTCAACACTACTAGCACTGTAGCTCTCTATTGGTCGCCTAAGCAGTTCAACTACGCTTCGTTAACCTCATGCTGTGCTCACCACTGGATACCTCTTGCCATTTGCGGTCAATACTGTAGTTGCATGGTAGACAGTATGTGAGGCGTCGAATGCCGTAAACATTTCTGGCCTTTTGCGACCTCGCACTAAAGGCGTTCTTTGTAAGCCTTTTCGCATCTTCACGTTTCACGCATACTACCTGAGGTTTCTTACTGTGACGTGTTGAAGTCATAATGCTCGAGGTGCTGTCTAGTTAGGGTACTGGACAATTTTACGGGCACTACATACTTTGCTGTCGTGCGCCCACACCAACCATTTCATCATCATCATCATCATTGTCGCACTTGACGCAGGCTATATTTATATACAAACTGAAAGGATATTTGGACTTCAATACAAAACAAACTACAGCAATATTAAATTTCTGTGTTTTTTTCTAAAATTCAGGTGCATTATTTGTTTACAATGGCTTTTCTTTCCATTCCTTCATCGATAGAAGTATGTCTTCACAACAGGCTTTTGGTAATTTGCATTCGTTAGGGACATAGTTAACTGTAAATTAAGCAACTCAGCAAAAATAGTTAGCCTCAGACCTGTTTTAGCGACAAGCTGTGATACGGTACTGTGCGTAATAAGCGCAAAAACCATCAATTATTGTACAGGTCACCAGCTATTGTTTTAATTTAAAAATATGTGTCAGAGGTACTCGTATATTATTGAATGTATATTCGGAGACACTATGGTCATGATAAAACGTTAGTTTTAATCCAAGAATTCGTAGTCTCTCTCCATATCCCATTAAATCCGATGTTTTTTTAAACAGAGCACTTCAGCAACGCTACCGATTGTACTGAAGGGAACATCATCTTCGTCATCTGTGAGGAAAAACATGTCTGTTTTCTGGAAGCCGTTTGGAATCAACTGACATTAATGTCCAGTGGTACTGGATGTTCCATAAAGTCTGTAAGTCGCTACGTGACACTGCCAGTGATGATTTACTGTACATGGCTGTTTCCTGTACAATTTAGAACACAATCTCGAACCAGCTCTTCAGCCTTCAATGTGTCGCACGTTCATTTAGCCTCATTGTTTCCTAACTGCATTACTTTAATGAATTTCTTGAGACTAGGTTATAGGTTATTGCCGCATTAAAACGGTAATTATACATGCAACGGCAGCACAAAAAAAAAGATAATACGGAAATCAGTGAAATGTTACTCCCGCCTTCAACTGCTTTTACGAAAATCAGCAGTATATTCTCTTTAGTCAGCGGCTCTATTCATCCGACTCTGAATGCGAAACCTATAACGTTTTTATAGTTACTGATTCTGCGTTTACGGGAGCTGCAAGGATCAGTTTAACAGTATTACGAGGGTGTTTTCCGGAACCATCAAGTTTTAATGGCAGTGCAGCCCAGTTTCCATCAACATTACCGGGAATTGTTACCGCTCGGTTCTCCGCTAGCACGTAATTTCATAAGTTCACGATGAAAACCAGTAGAAAAAGGGAGAGTTTCTGAGAGAGTGAAATCATGAATTATGTGTAAAGCTTGTCTATATAGCATTGTCAGTAAATCCGTTCCACGAGAAAGAAGCCTGCTTCCTCACACGGTTATATTCCTTCAAAAAGTTTCAGTTTAATATATGGGTTTCTCATATGGTCAGTAATAGAAACATAAGAGAACGTACATATTTTTTCAAGTTGCAATGAATGTAGTGTTGATGGAGACGTTAAATCTTTGCGAATTAAAGCAACACTGCAAAATCAGTTTTTATCAGACTAGTCTGCTCCAGATTACTGTAGCGTATTGAGAGACATCGTACCTACGTATAAAAGGAAATGTCCCGACTGGTTGACTGACTGATTCGTCATCGCGCAGCGCTTACCGCTAAGGGCTAAGGACAGAAACTTGAAATTTGGAAAGCCTGTTGATCTTATACTGCAGCTATCGTTTCAGAAGGGACTTTTCAGAATGTCACCCCTAAGGGGCTGAAATCTGGGGTGAAAGATTAATCTAAAATATATTCTATTAAGGCAATTTTCAAGCTAGAACTACGAAAATTGATATTTGATATTTGATTCCTCGGCCAGAAATAAAAAGGTTAGTTGTTCCACATATTTAGAAATTCCACCACTAAGAGGATAAAATAGTAGGTGAATGTTTCTTTTTAAAAAAAATAAATCATTATTAAAGTACTTTCAAAGCATTTTTAAAGCTACGTCTATATAAACTAGTACCTGACGTCCCGGATAGATATAAAAATTACGTGTTTTTTTTGGATATTCAGCTCCTCAGGATGTGAAATAGGGGATGAAAATATTTATAAAAAATTTCATTATGAAAGCAATTTTACAGATAAATCAAAGAAAATTCTTATTAGACTTCTCGGTTAGACATAAAAATTATGTATTTCAGTGTTTATGGAAATTCAATCACTACGGGGGTAAAATAGGGGATGAAAGTTTTTATGAATATATCGTACATTGCCACATAAAAACGTTTTTAAAGCTAAGTCTATAAAACGGATATTAGACTTCGAAAGAAATGTGGGTTAGGGGATGAAAGTTTCTGTGGGAATATCACAACAAGGACACAAAAGGTATGATAATAACAAATATCTCAGATTCCAGCTGCCAGAATCGCGTTTTGGTCAGAACTACATTCCGAAAACATGACGCTCTGTGGTCTCAATTAGCGTGAAAAGCTTAGAAGATGTTGTTCTTTGTGAACAACATAAAAATTCGATTAACTATAAACAAATAAATAAAATCTGTGCAGACCATACACTTTACGCGAGTGAAGCAGCGGACGCTAAGTAAGTTGTTTAATAATAGCAGCTACAGAATCCGTACCATAGTGAGTCTGTAGTTCGCATGATTATAAACAACAGTTCACACTTGTGTGTTTTTATACACCCACTGCGTGGAAAGGTCACCTCCTTTGTCTACTGGTAGTTAAATAGGCATTATGCACTTTCTGAGCAGTCTTCTGATAACTTTGCTGCCGCACACGTAACGTCGTCATTTCCTACTTACTTACATGCTTTCACATGCAATAGTTCAACGCCACTTAACAAGCAAACATAATGTAACCACGACAGAGTTAAAAGGACTAAACACAAGAACTGAAGCACGTATTCTCATCATTAATTCTCACACTAACTGGAATATGCCTGGACACCTCACGTTGTTTCAAATGCGGAAATTAATAATATTTTACTTTTCAACTAAACGAAAACTGCCAGGAATAGGTAAGTATGCGAGTGTGTGTGTGTATGAAGCGTTACTGTAACCATCAGCTGTGTATCCATACAGATCTATTTAGGATCTCGTGATACGTGCGGTGAGAAGTCCAATAAGAGAATCACGCGACAGATCCGCCGTACTCCACTTTTCTCGGGGATGGATATAAAATTTAACTTCACATACACTGAAGAAATGTGACACACAAGGAGGAAGGCGAAGAGGAGGTGCCGGATTGTCCTGTTGCAGAGATTTTTCACTGATGTCGTAGTTCAAGTGCTTTTTCTTGTCTTCTTAAACTCTTGTAGCCTTGTATATGGTTGGCTTGGCTTTTCCAGTGATATACATAAACTTCTAGTATGTTTCGTGTTCTATATTTCATCGAAAAACTAGTAGTTCATTCAGTTTTTCTCTCGTTGAAATACTGTCTCCGTAAATTTCCATAATATTTGCCATAACATTGGGAATGCATTTACTTGAATCTGCTTAATTTTTTGAAGTTGTATTCGTTTTTACTGCAAAAGTAATACCGTTAATATTACTGGTTTTTAGTTCATGGCATGAGTTTGGCATGATATTTCTGCAGACATCTCGATATGACTCACTTGTCAGAGTATCACAATATGTTGAGCAGAATTTGGAAATGATGTGTAAATCATCAACTTTGATCTGCATCACTACTTACGGTTAGTCGCAGTACAGTATTCGAGGGAGCAGCGTAATGATGCCTGATTACATAACCCCTTTCAACCCTTGAAAATGACAAATAATCAGACTGCAGCATTCGATCCAGCTATGTTAATTACATTACTACACTGTGTCGGCCATAGCATTGTGAGGGGAGGACGACGGTTCAATCCCGCGTCCGGCCATCCTGATTTACGTGTTCCGTGATTTCCCTAAATCGCTCCAGACAACTGCCGGGATAGTTCCTTTCAAAGGGCACGGCCGACTTCCTCCCTAATACGATGAGATCGGTGAGCTCGCTGTTTGGTCTCCTCCCCCAAAACAACCCAACCCAACCCAAGCATTACGAGGTTTTAATCTGCTCTGTGAATAACATCTGCAATTGATACATCATGATAATGTGCAGAATATGATTGTTTTGCAGTTTATATGTCTTCTGTCAACGTATCTTTATTCGTATAGTTTGGGTGAATAAGGTGTTTGGAAAAAAAATCTTAAGATAAAGTAAGATTGTAAGAGTGCCTTGAATACAGAGAATGTTAAAATTTTTTATAAGCAAAATGATGTAGATTGTTCCATACTTCGACAGCCTTAATGTAGCTTCGCGACTGGTGATCCATGATACGTTTGCATTGCAATTATATAACTGACTTCTGCAAATGAATGCTTTATCGCTTGATGCCGACGTTATCTTCTGTCGATGAATTTCCTAGTTTTTTGGAAGTCAGGGTCGTGTAGAATTAAATAAAGAACAACAGTTTTGGCATTTGACTGTTGTTTTGTTTACTTTCGAACAATTTTACAATTTCGTCACTTAGCCACTTCCAAGTGATTCGTTACTTATCCTCTGGTACTTCATCACACTGCATGTTGTAGCACATGCGAAGAATGTCACATGCAACATGTGACCCTACAAAGGTCACGGTGTCAATTTTATGTTAAACTGGCATACCATGTAAGCAGTATTGACACACTATATGGTCACAAGTTGCATATAATACTCTTGACACTGTGCTACAGGATGCAGTGTGAGCTGTTACCATAGAATAGTACCGAATCACTTGGTTAAACCTCCGACAGTGCTTCGAAATTGCTAAATATGCACAGGAATAAGATATACGTCCTAATCTCCTTCTCCACCCCCTCTCTCACCATCTTCTCCTCCGCCTTCTCTTTGCCCATCGTCTCCTACCCCACCCTTCCTCTTCCATCACCTCTTCCCCCTCTCCTCTCCTCATCCACCTAGTTACTCCCCCTATATCTCACCACTCCCTCCCCCCCCCCCCCCCTATCTGTCCATCGCCTCTTCACCCTCTCTCTGACCTTGAGGCTTTTAATTGTTGAGCCGCGTTAGGTCGTAGGTTGTTTTTAAAAAATGAACAGCATAGAGACAGTTGTGATGACACTTTTTGCAGGACCTGACCATCATTTTGCAGGACAATGCTAAAGTACGTACAGTGCAAGCTGTTACTGATTTGTTTGACTGATGGGGCTGCTAAGTGCTATACCACCTACTGCACTCCCCTGACTTAAGTCCTCATGAGTTCAACTCGATTTCTAAACTGAAGGAGACACTTCACGGCATTCGCTTCAGAACTGCTACAAATTGGTCGGGTAATAGACGGCGCCACTTGAACTGCCAACTCAACTGGCACTGCTAAGAGTATCCTATGACTTTCACATCGCTGGCAATGCGTTATAAAAAATGCTGGTGACTACTTTGAAGGTCAGTAAAACTTTGAAACACTTATCTCTTTTGTACGAGTTGTAAATAAATAGTTGCCACTATTTAAGTTCCAACGCTCGAACAACATGTACAAGAGCCAAGAAGGAAAAATAAGATGGACGACTAAGAACTAAGTGTTAAAAAGGGTGTAAGACAGGGATGTAATCTTCCGTCCCTACTGTTCAATCTGTACCTCGAAGAAACAATAATGGAAATAAAAGAAAGATTCAGGAGTGGGATTAAAATTCAAGGTGAAAGGATATCAATGAGATGATTCGCTGATGCCATGGCTATCCTGAGTGAAAGTAAAGAAGAATTGCAGGATGTCCTCCATGTAATGAACATTCTACCGAGTGCAGAATACGGATTGAGATCAAATCGAAGAAACATGAAGGTAATGAGAAGTAGCTGATGTGATAACAGTAGGAATCTTAATATCAGGGCTGATCGATGCAAAGTAGAGGAAGTTAAGGTATTCTGCTGCATAGACATCAAAATAGTCAATTGCGGACGGTTAAAGGACATCAAGGGCAAACTAGCGCTGACCAAAAGGGAATTCCTGGCCATGAGAAATCTGCTACTCTACTTTAATTATTTTTTGCTGTTACAACTTTTTTCCGACAGTGTACTAAGCTGTCTGTTTCTTAGATTCGTGTGTGAGCACAGATTTCCTTGTCTTCAACATATCGTTCGGTCCCACTGAAAGACAAGGCAGGCGACAAAAAAATGAGATATTTGTCACAGGAAAGGAAAGGAAAGAAGCCACAAGAGAATTCGCAATAGTTCTGACATACCTGGGCAGCGGAATCAACTGAACGAAATCTGAGTGTGCTGCAGTATAAGGTATGTGCAGTTAAATGGTTAACAGTAACGTACTACTTGGAATAAACTTACACTATATGCACTTAGTACAAAAGGTTTACATGTGTACACGAAAAGCATATAAAACGAAAGTAAGTGTACAAAAACCATATAGTTGTAAACAGGTAATTAAATGGGCTGCCAAATGTCACTACAGACCTCTTTTCCAAATATGTATAATTAAACAATTTTGTATAATTAAACAATTTTCTAGGCCAGTGAACATGTGTAACAGGAAGAGGCACAACTTGTGTCGTATACACAAATAAAACATTCAGTTGCAGAATATATACTTTCCCTTTTTTAACCTGTATGATTGAGCATTATACCAGGTAGAACTGTTTTTAAAATTCGGAGATGTCAGTGTCATTTATCTGTAAAACTCTACATTTGAGCAAATTAGTGTTTCAAATCTAACAAATCTATATAATAAATCCTTATAATAAATCCTTAAAGAAGCAATACCGTATTTCAGATGAAATATGTCTGAGTCGCTAGACGCTGGAGCCGAGTGGTTCTAGGCACTTCAGTCCGGAACCACGATACCGCTACGGTCACAGGTTCGTATCCTGCCTCGGGCATGGATGTGTGTGATGTCCTTAGGTTACGTAGGCTGAAGTACACTACTGGCCATTAAAGTAGCTACATAAAGAAGAAATGCAGATGATGAACGGGTTTTCATTGGACGAATATATTATAACAGGACTGACATGTGATTACATTTTCACGCAGTTTGGGTGCATAGATCCTGAGAAATCAGTACCCAGAACAACCACCTCTGGCCGTAATAGCGGCCTTGATACACCTGGGCATTAAGTCAAATAGAGCTTGGATGGCGTGTGCAGGTACAGCTGCCCATGCAGTTTCAACACGATACCACACTTCATCAAGAGTAGTGAATGGCATATTGTGACGAGACAGTTGCTCGGCCACCATTGACCAGACGTTTTCAATTGGTGAGAGATCTGGAGAATGTGCTGGCCAGGGTAGCAGTCGAACATTTTCTGTATCCAGATAGGCCCGTACAGGACCTGCAACATGCGGTCGTGCATTATCCTGCTGAAATGTAGGGTTTCGCAGGGATCGAATGAAGGGTAGTGTCACGGGTCGTAACACATGTGAAACGTAACGTCCACTGTTCAAAGTGTCGTCAATGCGAACAAGAGGTGACCGAGACGTGTAACCAATGGCACCCCATACCATCACGCCGGGTGATACGCCAGTATGGCGATGACGAATACACGCTTCCAACGTGTGTTCACCGCGATATCGCCAGACATGGATGCGACCATCATGATGCTGTAAACAGAACCTGGATTCATCCGAAAAAAATGACGTTTTGCCATTCGTGCATCCAGATTCGTCGTTGAGTACACCGGTGCAGGCGCTCCTGTCTGTGATGCAGCGGCAAGGGTAACCGCAGCGATGGTCTCCGAGCTGATTATTTTGCTGCCAACGTCGTCGAACTGTTCGTGCATATGGTTGTTGTCTTGCAAACGTCCCTATATGTTGACTCAGGGATCGAGACGTGACTACACTATCCGTTACAGCAATGCGGATAAGATACCTGTCATCTCGACTGCTAGTGATACGAGGCCGTTGGGATCCAGCACGGCGTTCCGTATTACCGTCCTGAATCCACCGATTCCATATTCTGCTAACAGTCATTGGATCTCGACCAACGCGAGCAGCAATGTCGCGATACGATAAACCGCAATCGCGATAGTATACAATCTGACCTTTATCAGAGTCGGAAACGTGATGGTACGCATTTTTCCTCCTTACACGAGGCATCACAACAACGTTTCACCAGGCGACGCCGGTCAACTGCTGTTTGTGTATGAGAAATCGGTTGGAAACTTTCCTCACGTCAGCACGTTGTAGGTGTCGCCACCGGCGCCAACATTGTGTGAATGCTCTGAAAAACTAATCATTTGCATATCACAGCATCTTCTTTCTTTCGGTTAAATTTCGTGTCTGTAGCACGTCATCTTCGTGGTGAAGCAATTTTAATGGCCAGTTGTGTAGTTCTATGTTCTAGGGGACAGATGACCTCAGATGGTAAGTCCCATGTGCTCAGAACCGTTTCTTATGTTGGCGTCATGCGCTCCAATCTGCTTCATAATTCACAGGTTCTACGCAATTGCGCTCCGCGTGACTCACTTTTTTACAAATCTAACGTGCCTCCAGTGTCGACAGACAGGCAGCAGAAATCTTTACACCAACTTGTACGTCATATTTCAGTGAGTTCTGATATTTGGAAAGTCGATGGCGATAAGCAGGCATGGCACAAAAATTCGCTTTATTTGGCCTGCGCTGAACGAGAACGAGACACACTTACTACTGTGCCATGGTCGGTGTCGTCGTGGTGGTGTGTCGGTGTTTCAGCAAGCTGTTTGGGTCAGACGGTTACCGTTGCAAGTGACAATCGCGTATTTCATTTGCGATTCGTTTGTGGGAACGACGATCCACAATTCAGTGCAGACAGTATTGTAACACACACTTTATTAAATTGCCAAATGAGTACATGCCACACAATAGATGAGACACTTCAGGGAACAGGGCAAGAAGACAAAGGCGGGGAAAACAGAATACAGGGTGTTTGTAAATGAATATCAGGGTTTTAACGCTTTGTAATATTTATTACATTAAACTTACAGCTATAAATGATATGTCAAATGAAAGAACAACTCAGACAGTTGTGTTTGGCACCAGTGCGCATGCGCAGCGCGCAATGTTCCCGCCACTATCCGCTAGGCTGCGGTAGTGAACTTCACTATACCCAAGAGCTGGATAGGCTGCAAGGGGCCCAATGACAGGGCTTGGTTTGCATGGCCTCCACGTTCACCCGACCTAACGCCATGCCATTTTTTCCTTTGGGGCTTCATCAATGATCGTGTGTACGTGCCTCTGCTACCAGCTGACCTCCCTGAGTTAAGAAACCGTACTGAATCAGCTGTTGCTACAATCACTGAAGACACGATTATCAACGTTTGGGATGAGTTCTGCTATAGACTTGATGTGTGCCGTGTGGCAAATGGTGCTCACCTTGAACATTTATAAGGTTCTTGGTAAAACTGTTTGAATTCCTCTTTCATTTGGCATATCATTTATAACTGTAAGTTTAATGTAACAGCTATTATAAACAGTTAAACCCCGATATTCATTTACAAACACCCTGTACATCAAAGAACTCGCGAGTAAGAAAATCAGAGATATTCCAGAGTTTCGTATTGATTTTAATGTTCGCCTAATTCTGTCGGCACTGATTTATGGTTCTCGTGTTTCAAACATTTATTTGGAATAATGTACTTTCGAAGCAATTTCTCGAACCATGTGTATGATGGGTTGTGATTCCTTCTGTGTGCTATTAGAATCCGCGAGCATATGTGAGAGCTGATATCGAGTTATAACTCTCTGTCTAATAAAATCCACTAGGAGCATTTTGTAGCTTTCACTACACATATTATCGGCTTAATAAGTGATTTATGAATTTGCCTGTCAGTTGTATTAGTGAACTATACACTTCCTTTGTGGGCTACACATTTTGTATTATTTATTCTAAAACATTGTCGTAGTCATTTTCTCAGATTTTTCGTTCGTGTATTTATTTAAGTAAAGAGTTTTAGTTTGTCGTCCAATATGGTCACGAGGTATCATTCATTCTTACTGATACTAGATGGCTTCTTGGCGTCCAACCCCATTTACCTGGGAAGTCTGTTTAAAAACCAAAGCACCTATACGATTTCCAAGGACGCCGTGGACTCGTATAACTACGAGGTTTCTCGCGGCGGAGTTCTTGCTTAAAAATTTCTCGGCTCGCTTGCTGCGTGAAATTCGTTTAAAACTGCAAGTTTTCGATGATATTCACAATCATCTTCATCTTTGTTTGAACAAACGAGGATAATTGGTCTGGCTTCGAAGTGTTGGGTCTCTGTGATCAGATAAGCTGTTGAAATCAGACTTTGTGAAAACAACTTCAGCAGACTTATCGGCTACGCACTTAACAATGCGTGGAAGCGTGCACTAGATAAGGAAAGAGACGCAGAGGAATACTTCTCTCCGTTCACCACCTGATGCGATGGGCGGCGCTGCAAGCAACGCTAGATACAGAGCGCCAGGAAAATCTATGGACGTAGAGAGCGCCATCTCTTTCCGCGTTATCATGACGTAATCCAGCCAATTGGATGATGTTTCAACTGCGGAAGTCTCCCGCACGTTGTGGCGCAGATTGTGAGGTGCAGCTTGGGGAGCAGCTTAATAATTTTCAGGTCCACAAAAGCTCGCTGTTTGGTAATTTTGAAGTAATATCTGCAACAAACGGCAACTCAATTTGTCCGTCAGGAATTGAGCCGAAAAGCAACATTCAGAACACTTTTGGTCTTTGTTTACGGAGCAATTATGCATAATATACAATCGACGCTGGTTGGAAATATTTGCAGAAAACACATTGCGCTTCCGAGGCCTCTTCCACTTATTTATATAGTGTGTGAGAGTTGAAAACTGTTAAAATTCATGATGGTACCGGCACTTACTAAAAATTAATTTGAACTAGCATTAAGGCTTTTGCGAAGATCTGGCAAGGTTTCACAGCCATGGCCAGCAGACACACAAGAATCATAAATAAGATTTGGCAAAAGCCAAACATGTCCCTGAAAGAATATATCCAAACCCATTTAGTACTCACAGTGTCATACATCACAAAATAGAATCTACGAGCTGATGTGCTGTCGAATGTTCTTCCCTTATTTATCAACGAAGCGAAAATGTACAAGTGATCAAAACAGCTCGTGGCAAAAACTGAATAATGTGGCCACTGTGGGTTTTGATACTGGACTCATGAAGTGCAGGTGCGGCGAAAATTACATATCACGATCACATATTGGCCCTGTGAAGTGTGCGTGCCGCTGAGTTCTGCACCTATTTCGATAAATATGATTCTCTGAGTACTGCAAGTACTACAGTGTGTTTAAAAAAAACGTCGCATGTTCTTACAGGAAGCAGTACTGATCAAAACTAAAAGAAAATTTCCCACAATCGATACGTCAGCAAATCAATTAATGTTGGTATATGAGCGTATCTATCGTCTCGTTCCACACGGCCTGTTATGTAGAAGCAGAACCTGTAGATTGTGCTGTGTCTAGTTACCGCACATCCTGACACACCCTTCAGTACTTCTTCACAGCAAGTTACGCACTGTTTCAAATATACCTGGCTCTATTCGTATTGCGTCAGCTGCGTTGGTCATATCCCTCAGTAACGTATACTTATTGTCGATGGGTTGGGAGTACACCAGTGCTTTTACAAGTGTCTCCACAGCTATAAACCCATTGGATTCAGGTATGGTGAAAGGGAAGGCCATGCTACCCGACATCCAAGACCAGTCCATTGCCCATTAAATGTTGCGGTGAGGTATAGTTGTGTTATCCGTACAAAATGAGGTGGTACACCGTTGTGCATAACCGACAGTTGTTGTGTTTCTGCAGTGGTAACGTTCTTTAATAGAGACTGTACACTAAGGTGACAAAGGTCATTGGACAGCGATATGCACATATACAGATGGCAATTACACAAGGAGGATCAATGCATCGGCGGACCTGTCATATGTATTCGTGTGCTTCATGTGAAAAGGTTTCCGACGTCATTATAGCCGCACGACGGAAGTTAGCAGACACTGAACTCCAAATGGTAGCTGGAGCTAGACACGTGGCACATTCCATTTCGGAAGTCACTAGGGAAATCCAAATTTCGACATCCACAATGTCAAGAGCGTGCCGAGAATAGCAAATTTCAGGCATTATCTCTCACCACGGACAACACAATGGACCACGGCCTTCATTCAACGACCGAGAGTGGTGACGTTTTCGTAGAGTTTTCATTGCTAATAGACAAACAACAGTGTGTGTTCAGTCCGGAACCGCGCTGCTGCTACGGTCGCAGGTTAGAATCCTGCCACGGGGCATGGACGTGTGAGATGTCCTTAGGTTAGTTAGGTTTAAGCAGTTCTAAGTCTAGGGAACTGATGACCTCAGATGTTAAGTCCCATACTGCTCAGAGCCATTTGATATTTTTGAACAGTGCGTGATACAACCGCAGAAACCGGTGTGGGACTTAACGATAAACATATCTGTTAGGACAGTGAGGCGAAGTTTGGTTTTAATAGAATATGGCAGCAGACGACCGACGCTGATGCCTTTGCTAACAGTACGATATCGTCTTCAGCGCGTCTCCTGGGCTGCTACAATCTCGATTGGAGCTAGGCGACTGGAAAACAGTGACCTAGTCAGATGAGTACCGATTTCAGTTGCTAAGAACGTATGGTAGGGTTCGAGTTTGGCACAGACTCCATGAAGCTATGGACCCAAGTTGTCAGCAAAGGCCGAGCGGTCTAAGGCACTGCAGTCTGGACTGTGCGGTTGGTCCTGGCGGAGGTTCGAGTCCTCCCTCGGGCATGGGTGTGTGTGTTTGTCCTTAGGATAATTTAGGTTAAGTAGAGTGTAAGCTTAGAGACTGATGACCTTAGCAGTTAAGTCCCATAAGAATTCACACACATTTGAACATTTTTTTGTCAGCAAGGCACTGTGCAAGCTGGTGGTGGCTCAGTAATGGCGTGAACTGTGTTTACATGGAATGGACCAGGTTCCTTGGTCAAATTGAACCAGTCATTAACTGGAAATGATTATGTTCGACTACTTGGAGGACTTTTGCAACCATTCATGATCTTCATGCTCCCAAACAACGATAGAATTTTTATGAATGACAATGCGCCATTTCACCACACCGATAATTATTCGTCACTAGTTTGAAGAACATTCTGAACAGTTCGAGCGAATGATTTGGCCTCCCAGATCGCCCTACGTGAATCCCGTCGAACGTTTTGTGGATCATAATCGAAACTTCAATTCGTGCATAAAATCCTTCATCGGCAACAATTCCGGAGTTGTGGACGGCTATAGAAGCAGAATGGCTAAATATTTCTGCAGGGGACATCCAACGACTTGCTGAGTCCATGCCATGTCAAGACGTTGCACTACCTCGGGCAAAAGGAGGTCCGACGCTGTATTAGTAGGTGTCCCATGGCTTTTGTTGTCACAGTGTATATCTCGTTTGGCCCGTATTGGTCACACGCTGCGGTAACTCCTACACATTACCGATGGGCTCGTCGTACACCAATGCTTTTAAATGTATCCATAGCTAGAAATTCAACGGATTCAGGTCGTACAAACGGGGAGGCCATGCTACTGGACTTCCTCGACTAATGCATTGCTCATGAAACGCCGCAGTCTGTCGTACGAACCGCAGAGAATGAAGTGGTGTACCGTCGCGCATGAACGAAAGTCATTGACTTTCTGCAAAGGTGACGTTACCCAATAGCAGTGAACTGGATTAGTAGGACAGCCCACACCACTGAATAGTCCACTTAACTCGTCGCAAGTCTCAACAGGTGCTGGCTTCTGGACATATAATTATGCCTTCCGAAACTTTTTATATTTAACCACTACTACCTGCTGCAGGAAAATGTAACACTTTCTTTTAACACATGCTGCGCTATTTCAAGCGAAGATATATTCTTAAAATAATACCTCATTTAAGAATTGTGGAGTATTTTAAAATCGTTCTATCTGGTGAAATTCCCTTGACAGTTATAATTTCACACTCTCGGACCTCTGGCGCCGTGTTGTGGAGATCACGTGATGCCCAAAGCTGCATCCTTTCTCCGCTTCTCTGCCCGGCAGCAGACGTGTGTCCGCGCGGCAGTCCGATTCGGCAGAGGCGCCGCTTCCCCAGCAGCCTGCGAGTGGCGGCCGTAAATTCTGGCCAATCCGCTCCATCCCGCGCAAAGTGGACGGCTCCGCCGCTCTCTAAATCAGGCGCAGCGCCGCTGCCACCTCTGGAGCGACTCTCACCTGAGCCTCTTTACGTCTGGTGGTCGCGCCCCAACTCCTTCCTACGTTCACGGCTTGAGCAGTATAATATTTGAATCGCCTCTTCTCTTTAAGACCTGTCTGACATCATTTATTTCATACTCTTGGTTAGAAAATTTTATGGCAAACTGGCCTTTCATACTAAGTGATTAACGGAAAGAAGAGCCACTGCTGGTAATGTCGATGCAGCCATTCCTTTCTGTCGTTGGGTGGTCGTTTCAGTTCCATGCAACTGTCACACGATGTCTTATTCTAGACCGCCCTCTTCCTTTCCCCTTCAAGAATGTTGTCTGATGACATGCCCAATAAACTTTTATCCTTCTTTTCCGCATCCTTCAATAATCTTCTGTCATTGTTGACTTCCCTTGAGACTTGCAGGTTGATTTTTGATTTTTATTTTCGTCCAGCTCGTTCTTGTCATTTTCCGCCATATCTACATTTCAGCACTCTCGAGTCGATTCCTTTCCGATTTATCCAGACTCCCCCGAAACTCTAGAGAAATGTATTCCCTACCAATTTTGTAACAGATTTTCTGATACTTACGTTCGTCTGGTTGCTGGTGAAAAAGTTTTTCTTAATCAAAAGTACCTGTTTTGCCAATGCAATCCTTCTCTTTACTTCCATTAAACGTCCATTATCATCTGTGATTACATTACCGAGGTAACGAAATTGTTGAACTTGATGAATTCTGTCGTCAATAATTTTTACATTGATTTTAATCTTACATATTATTTCGTACCACCATTACTTTCGTTTCCCGTTTGTTCACTTTAATTTCCATAGTTTAATATTGTCTGATAGGACTTGCTGCATTTCTTTTTAAAAGTCTGTAATTACTACGACGTCATCAGCAAACCAGACACAATGCATCCTTTCACCATCGGCTTTTATTCCTCTGTTTTCTCCTTCATGATCTGAACAGCACCGCGCAGAGTGGCCGCGCAGTTTGAGGCGCCATGTCACGGAGTTTCGAGTCCTCCCTCAGGCATGGGTGTGTGTGTTGTTCTCAGTATAAGTTAGTTTAAGTGTGTGTCTAGGGACCGACGAGCTCAACCGTTTGGTCCCTTAGGAATTCACACACACACACACACACACACACACACACACACACACACACACACACACACACACACACACTCACTCACTCATATGAACAGCTTCGTCAATAAACACATTAATTAAATACGAAGTCAGAGGATATCCTTGTGTTAGTCCTTCTCTAATCCTGAGCTCTTCCTCTACCTCGCTCATCTTTACTTTAGTGTTTTGGTTCTGATGCAGTTGGCTAATCATCCTTCTATCCTTCCAGTCCATTCCTATTTTCTTCATATTTCTAAACAGTAGTTTCCAGTTCACAGTATCAATACCTTTTTCCAAGTCAGAGAGCATAAATTCTTCTGTTCACGGCCCAGGAGGAAGGAAGGACGGGAGATTGGACTCTAACGTCTCGTCGACAGCGTGTTCATTAGAGCCGGAGCATAAGCTCGGATTCCGGAAGGACGGAGAAAGAAATCCGCAGTGCCTTTTCAAAGGAACCAACCCGGCATTTTCCAAGAACGATCTAGGAAAACCATGGAAGATCTAAGTCTGGATGGCCGGATATTCACATCCATTCCTCTCTCCAGTAGCATGAACACCTGTATTAAAGAGCTGAATATTTAAAAACTATGGCGGCCGGCGAGAGTGGTGGCTTTACTAAAACCTGGCAAGGAGATAAAGGACCCCACAAGCTGCAGACCAGTGCCACTTCTATGCCATCTCTATAAGATACTGGAGCGGACGATTCTCAACCGGGTGGCAGAAACTATAGATGGAAAGCTCATAAAGGAACAAGCCGGTTTCAGATCAGGAAGTTCTTGTTGTGGGCAAATTCTTAATCTGACGCAACATATAGAAGATGGGTTTGAAAAAAATTAATAACTGGAGCAGCTTTCATAGATCTTACTGCTGCATACGACACGGTAAACCACAGAAAGCTATTGCCCTAACTATATCACCTCACAGGGGACTGTAGGTTGACGATGGTTATTGGTATTCTTCTCCAGAATCGAAGATTTTATGTCTCCCTAAATGGTAAGAACAGTAGATGGCGACTGCAGAAGAATGGCTTACCAAAAGGAAGTGTACTTTCTCTCATCCTTTATAATGTGTACACTAATGACCAACCTATACCTCAAGATGCAAGACTGTTCGTATATGCTGATGACACAGCTGTGGTGGTCCAGGGGTCCAATTTTGATGCAACATCTGGAAATCTCTCTAGAGCGCTTGAAGAAATGGCTCCATACTACGACGCCAATCACCTCAAGCCAAACCCTAACAAAACCCAACTATGTGCTTTCCATCTGCGCAATAGAGATGCTGGAGTTGAGCTCGACGTTACATGGCAAGGTAAGAAGCTAAAGCACTGTCCAACACCTAAATACCTTTGAGTTGTACTTGACAGAACGCTTTCCTTCAAGCAGCATTGCCAAAACACCAAGGCTAAAGTCTGCTCCAGGAATAACATCATCCGCAGAAAGACAAACTATGAATGGGGAGCTCAACCATCAGTACTGAGAACATCAGCACTTGCTCTGTGTTTTTCTGCAGCAGACACTGCAGCGGCAGTACGAGAAGCATCTGCACATGCTAAACAGGTTGATGTGTAAATGAGACAATGCGAATTGTTACAGGCTGTCTCAGACCCACACCAACGGGTAATTTGTACCTGCTTGTTGGAATTGCCCCATCCAAGATCAGAAGGCAGGTGGCAGCAGACGCTGAGAGAAAAAAAGAAAAAAAAAAACAGATTCTCGACACCCACTGAATGCGCACGTCACTCAAGCTCGGAGGCTTAAGTCTAGAAATAGCTTTATTGCAGGAACCAAGATCCTTGACACTTCACAGGAAGATAATAGAGTCCGTCAGTGGGAGAATGAACAAACCGCACTGCAGATAATAGCAAAACAGCAAATGGCACCTGAAAACAAACTTCCTTATACAGTGTGGAGAACACTAAATAGGCTGAGGGCTGGTGTACCCAGATGCAAAACTAATCTGTGCAAGTGGGGACTGCTGACTAACGATGACGACGTTCTTTGCGGATGCGGAGAGGTACAAGACGAGGCACATCTGCTCATGTGCCGACTACTGCTGGAGCCTTGCAGTTTTAGTGACCTGCTACAAGCCAACGACCAAGCCGTAGCGGTGGCTAACAATGGGAAAAATAAAATTTGATCTAGACACGGAAAAGTAAAGTCCAGTAGCATCTGCAAAAATAAAATGCTCCTCTTGTTCCTCTCACTTCATTTATTTGCTACTATAATCCACACGGGTACGGTGCACTTCTCCCACCTTCCTTCAACTGTCTGATTTTATACAGATATTAATCCGCCTTCTCATAGCACCAATGTAACAGAAAATGTACGTCTACAACATTGCAAATTTGTGTTAAGTCCCTATGGGACCAAACTGCTGCGGTCATCGGTCCTTGGCTTGCACACTACTTAATCGAACTTAAACTAACTTGGGCTGAGAACAACACACACACCATGCCCGAGGGAAGACTCGAAAAACCGATGGGGAAGCCGCGCGGACTGTAGCAACGTGCCCTAGACCGCACGACTACCCATCTACAACACTTATGCACTCAAAGATTTATATATTTCACGTAAAATAGATAATATAAATTAACGAAAAACTTACATTAACACGCCAGAAAAATACTGTCACGCTAACATGAACTTCTAGTGGACTTCTTAACAAAATGATTTTCTATCAGAAATTCCGAATCACTGTGAATACTGGTCTTATGTGAGAGTTTTATAAATTTTATCGGACGCTTTATATTAATTATGTGACCAATCACTTTAATGGTATTTCGAAATATTTATTCTTCCATCACCTAGGTTTCGAGGCACTGAAAGGTCGTCTTCGTACGACTCGTTTTTACATGTACTTGACACTTTTACTTGGTGCAGCTAGTCGCCGGGATTGTGTCGACGTATGTAGTTTCTGAGGTGGTTAGCATAGCACTTTAAAATGATCCATTACTCACAAACGTGGAAAACGCTGCACTTAGAAACACCTCATTTAACAAATCCCTTACAAAGAAAGTTGCGTGGCACAGTTAAAATTATATTGTAATACCGGAAACGAATGAATCTATAGGAACACTGCTGGCCATCAAACCTGAAACACAATGACGTCAAGCTGGTATGAACTGTGCTATGTCCTTGGATACGCAAATCAGTACAATAACACAAAGTAGGTTGGAGGAAATTTTATGCATCGCGTTTGTCATTTGGAAACCGCATATGAATGTTGGTTGTCTGAGAAAATAACATGTCATGCATCGTGTAAGAAGGAAAAAAGTAGACCTACGAGTATTGAACGTCTACAGTGGCAGGATGGTGTGAAGAGCAGAAACGTTTCCCTAGGCTACTACAAGGCGTGCGGTAGGGAAGACTGCCACCCTGTCCTGACAACGAGAGGGTGTCCCAGTAAAATATAATTTGCATTTTAGATGTTGGAATCAGACTGTACGCAAATTTTCGAATTATTTGATGTATGTCTTTGGCCACTCCGAGTAGTATTCTGAAATTCGATGAAATTCATCATTAATTAAGTGTGACAGACGTATGCAGACTGAAGGGACGAATGAAAATTTGTAACACGGACAAAATTTCAATAGTAATCTCGTGCTCAATAGGCACGAGGGCCACCATGACACAATATCTTTGAGTAACTGCACTGACTACCTAGCACCGCTCTCTCCACAACCCAAATTCCCATGAGGTCTCAGCCCACTTGGTATTGCCCCTAAACGGCAGCTGTATTGAAACAGTACCTTAGCATCGAACGAAATGGGAATCCTCTCTGAAACACAGGCATAGATGTTTTGATCACATGAAACTATTCGTCTCAGAGACCTTTCCAAGTCTCAGAAATTTGTGATCTACAAGTGCAGTCTGAAACGACGAATGAAAATTAGTACCTACGCTCGGATTTGAACCCAGGTCTCATTCTTAAGTTTAAGGTAGGATCCCCCACTTCGGTCGATGCTAGAGTGCTACTCCAATACAGTTGGATAGCCTTTGCAATGCTGTTCGACTTAATGGAAAATACCATGCACGCTGAGGCGTAAATGAGAACTTGGACTGAGGAGGGAGGTGTGCTGGATTAATTAATGTAGTTGTGCACAGCTACTCTGCCAGGGTGTCGTAGTGGCTTGCGCATCTGCCCAGGGAACAGGAGACATAGCTTCGAATCCTGGACTTGATATCAATTTTCAGTCGTCGCATCAGTCTGCATATGCCCATCACAGATGTTTGACACAGGGAAGTATCTCTGGAACCACACAGTTTCATTTTATCTTGACCAAGATCGGTAAGTATCCTGCATGATACTTATGAACGTCTTAATCACTTCACTGTTGTCATCAAACCAATCATTTCTCTTCAATGCACCGAAACCAATGACCGCCTTCGTAGTCTGTTTGATAGTGTTTTTAAAGCGGTCCATTTTTGTTCAACATCTGTTGCGTTTCGCTAAGACGGTGTAAAGGTGTGTCTTGCGAAAGAGAGGGAATAGTTTTATTCTGCAGGCTGTTGATGATGAATTTCCTCCTGGAAAGATTTAAGAACTGCATGGTTCCAGAGATCTTTTCTACTCTCAGACATCTGTGATGAACATATGCAGACTGAAGCTACGTGGTATCAAACTAATTTTCCTTGGCATTGAGATCACTGTATGCTTGCCTAGTCAGAGGACTGTTGCCTCGTAGGGCGAAATAATTTTCCAAGCTTTGGTTTAATTTGATGTGTCCCAATAGATTTTACTTGACAACTATCGATTCCAGCGGCATTGCTGCTAGGTGAGTTGTGAAAACATGCCCCGTGGCAGAGGTCTCTCTGAAACCTCGTTTATGCTGGGGCTGCAGCTTGCAACATTTTGTCATGCAAAAGTGCCGCAAGCTACAAGGAGGCACGTAGTCGCACGATTCGTACGACGTGGGCAACACCGTATGTCATGCCACAAGTTGCCGTAGCTAGCTACTGAGCTGAGTGGATTCGTGTGCGACATTTTCTGCGCGCTAGATTCGAAAACATGGACTGGTCCAACGGAGTTCATGGACGACTACAGACATTCCGAGGTGCTGTGAAACGTACGTGAAAGCAGTTATAAAAATAACCTAGTAAAAAGAGTAGTTATGCGAAGCATCGCTGCAAAATATGAATGAAATTGATGAGTGCATTGTGAAGATAGATTAAGAATCTGAGAAGTGCATTTCACCGTGAATACTCCCGTGCGTCTCCGGCCGGAGTGGCCGTACGGTTCTAGGCGCTACAGTCTAGAGCCGGGCGACCGCTACGGTCGCAGGTTCGAATCCTGCCTCGGGCATGGATGTGTGTGATGTCCTTAGGTTAGTTAGTTAGTTCTAAGTTCTAGGCGACTGATGACCTCAGAAGTTAAGTCGCATAGTGCTCAGAGCCACTCCCGTGCGTCGAATAAGAAAACGGCTCAGTCCCTAATATGGAAAGGAAATGGTACACATATGAATCATTAAAATTCATTCTCGATGTGACGGAACCAGCTCGCATTTCCGTATCTCGATATTTTAATATCTACACGTATTTTGTAACTGACTGCTGTAGTATACCAATCCATGGCCATCAAATATCAGTGAGTTTATTTGTAAATTATGATATTTTATTCTGCTCATAGAAAATCTCAGTTTTTTAAATTGTTATCGTTATAATCAATAGGCTACATATAGCACCTTCCAACAGATGCATCCGAATAAATATATAATCCACAAATGCGATAGCAGTTTCAAAATTTATTCTACTACAGTAGATCACACAAACGAGTTTCTAGGGACAAAGTAACTAAAAAGTTTGAGTTCATTTACATAATTCTGTTTATTTGCATAAATTTATGTACATTAAAGTACAACACAATTAATATACGTTGTAGTATCTTGTTTGATTCTACCAGTACACACTCCGCCATTCAACCTTTCCTCGTGATGTCATGAAATATTCGTTGAACTCTTCTCGTGCAAACTGTGCAACACTGGATGATCTTCGAGATATCCTTGCTAAACTGCATAAACCTATATAATCGCGAGTACCTTCTGTCCAGCCTACAAGTACAACTACGTTGTTATCTACGTCTTCTTTGTCAAAACTCGTTGGAGGTGAATAAATTATTCCGCGAGTTGTGCTCTACCATTGTTAGTTGGCGAGGCGTGGGACGCATGAGCCATATAACAATACATACCCGGGAAATCGGCGACGAAGACTTCTTGGAGAAAGACAGTGTCAACGTCTGTAAGCATGTATTGGAGCAGCGACAATTTCGTACGTATCTGAGTGGTGTTAATGTTGATGGTCGCTGAGCGATAGTCCGTAGATCGTCCCCTTCAAGGGGGGGAGGGGGGGAATGCCGTAAGCGTCGCCATAAAATGTGAGGCCTGTACTCTGCAGGCCACGTCCGCGCCGCCATCTGTTACCACTCGGGAGGGGTCGAGGTGTGGGAGGAGAGACCCCTCTCTTCATCCACCACAGCAGGCGTAGAATCCTCTTCAGAGTCGTCCGCCCAAGGTCCGTAAGTTAACAGTGGCTGCGGTAGAACACATGAGAGCTGAATGACCAAGGGAGAAACCGTAGTTGTTTCTGGTTGTGTACCAGTAGCGGTTGCTGTGCTTGTCATCTGTTTGCTCGTGAGAGCTGAAACGGTTGTGTTGAAATCAGAGAAAGTGACAGATGAGAGCGATCCTGTGGCATCCATTTTTCTCGTGTCGTCTGCCGCCCGGTCGTCAACTGCAGAAGACGTCCGCTGGAGGCAATTGTCTGAGGGTATAAGACGTTGCTTTTTTATGTTTCCTCGATGACCTTTGTTTGCGGACGTGGGTTTCTGTGTCCGAAAGAGTTTGTGGTTCCCGCATCGCTCCCCCCTCAAGGAGAAAAGCAAAGGTCGGTACAACCCTAGCGTCAAGTTCCATTCTCTCGTCCGAGTCGATGAGCGGTTGTCTGCAATCCCTGTGGACTCCGTAATCGTGTTGGTCAATCCAGGACTGGCAACGGGAGTAGATTCTAACGCTTCCTGTCTTCCAAGTGGTCTTTCGTCTGCCATAATGGTCGAACGTGTCACTCCTGCATAATTAAGGGGGAGGGCCGTGAGCGTAGGAGATGGTACCTGGTCATCTAATGGAATTTGTGTGACCCGACGTTGAATACATGCCGAGCGTACATGACCCTCCTGGCCGCAACCAGAACAGGTACGAGGCTGTCCATTGTACATTACGATTGCTCGGCATCCACCTATAACTAAGTAGGATGGTACGTGTTCCTTTAATTCAATTTTGACTTGTCGGACGCCGTTGAGGATTTGGAATGTCTCGAAGGTGTTCTATTTTTCGGCCACGTGGCTGATTACCGTCCCATACGGGCGGAAAGCTGCGGTAATTACGTCCGGCGGCACTTCGAACGGGAGTTCTAAGACTCTTAATGTGCGTAATCCAACTCCTGCATGGTCAACCGTAAACGCCCCGATGTGTGTTTGAACTTGAGAGTGTTCGCACATCTGTTTACAACTGCGTGACATAACTCGTATCGACCATCTTGACGTTAGCGACGCTGCTTGTGGATGGCTAGGTGGACACCGTTGATGTGCTGTGGTGTAATTTGAACTTCGTCATGGATCAATCGCTCGACTGCAAAGGCTTGTTGTCTTGCGTGGTCGGGATGGGAGCTGATCTTGACGGTAGCTTTTCTGAAAGAATGAGCCATAGCGTCTCAATGTCAACGGGCACGAGTACTAGCTGCTACGAGGAAGTAAACAAATTACGCGCGTTCGCAGACTCTGCGGACGGGACGTAAACAAGACGTCCTCGCCGCTCACCGGGCGAAAGCAGACTGCTTACTAGGGAGGTGCGGTAACCACTGCCTTGTGGCTAAGAGTGCTGCACAGACTACCTAGGTCCAGTGGCCTCGCTAAATAAGCAGAAAGTGTGAAGTTTGTGTTAGAGAGGGCACTCGACGTAAGTAGTCTGTGCGTATGTGGTTTAACAGCTAGCACATCCCCCACACAAGTAGGAGACCTGTGTCCAAGTCGTGGCTGTGACACAAATTTAATTCATTACTTCAACTTATATCCTTTTGTTACTTTTTTGGCAATCTCTGTTTTAAGCAACGTAGACTTCCTAATATGTCTAAAAACAGAGGACATTATTCAAAATACATTTTAGACAATATGACTTGCTGGAGAAAGTCGGCAGTCTCACCCCCCCCCCCCCCCCGAACTTTGCTAATTGCCCAGAAAATGGTCTCAAGTTTTTTTCTGCTTGGGAGAGACTCTGGGGAGTAATGTTTAATTTATTTTCTATTGTTTCTTTGTGATAAGCAGTCTTCTTGAAAAGTCCTCCATCAGATATGTGGGCCTGACATCCAACATGTGCACATTGAAAACATAAGAATAATGCCAACTTTTTTTAATATTCGCGTCTACTCTTGGCAGGACATATAATTACTATTCGTATATGAAACTTCCTGGCAGATTAAAACTGTGTGCCCGATCGAGACTCGAACTCGGGACCTTTGTCTTTCGCGGGCAAGTGCTCTACCAGTAGGTTGAGCACTTGCCCGCGAAAGGCAAAGGTCCCGAGTTCGAGTCTCGGTCGGGCACACAGTTTTAATCTGCCAGGAAGTTTCAAATCAGCGCACACTCCGCTGCAGAGTGAAAATCTCATTCTGGGAACTATTCGTATATGTTTACCATCTATCGCGCCGGCCGCGGTGGTCTCGCGGTTCTAGGCGCGCAGTCCGGAACCGTGCGACTGCTACGGTCGCAGGTTAGAATCCTGCCTCGGGCATGGATGTGTGTGATGTCCTTAGGTTAGTTAGGTTTAAGTAGTTCTAAGTTCTAGGGGACTAATGACCACAGCAGTTGAGTCCCATAGTGCTCAGAGCCATTTGAACCATTTGAACCATCTATCGCTTCTCTACAGTGAAGGAACTTCAACTTCGTCCGTGTGCCTTCTTTAAACATTCTCCCCTTCCAACATCGTGTTCTTTTACGTTGGTTTTCGTTTCCATGTGCAATGACCAAGGAAGCCGTCGCTGCGATCACTTGATCACCTATTTTCCTGCAAGACCTACTCATTCTGGCAAAAATTCTGTTGCTTTGGTATAAATTAAGCTGTCCATGCAACATACGCCGAAAGATGTTGCCTTTTGTGGCATACTGCTAGACAACATTTTCTTAGCATGCCACGGTGTTGCACTATCGCGAACGAGGCCTTAATCAGCGCGCTACAAAGAGCGGAGAAGTAGGTGAGCGACGCGTGAAGTGGCGATGAAGGCCGGTGGTGCCGGCAGCGGCTCTGTGTCAGTGCTGAGTTAGTGCGACGTACGGCTGCCAAGCGAGCATTGCGTGCGAGATGGGATGCGTTGTTTTATGTGAGATGGAGTGTGCGGAAGTCCTTGTGAGGTTCGGGGCATTTTGGACCAGCTTTGGATGGCATTTAATGTGATGAACAGTGAGGGACTGTGCTAGTCGTGGGGTTGCGGCACATTATAAATATTGTACAGTGCCGTCGCTGCAGCCTTTGAATTTTAAATTTTTGTCCTTCTTGACACTCCAAAGTTCTAATTGACTCTGTTAATCTGATCTTACGGTCGGTTCAAGTGTTCAAAGGTACATCTCTTCCCTAAGTTTTGATATTCAGGAAGTGTTGTGACAGCTTGGACATATTTAGAAGAAGTTTAATATTGTAAAAAATGTAATAAGACTGTTCTGGTTCCTTATGTTATTGTCCATTGGCCACATTGCAGGCGATAGAAAGTGAACGTATAGAAGTGTATGTCATTTCAGTTAGCTAATTTCACTTCTCTGTTTGTCGTAGAAGCCTGGTCATGCTCTGTGAATTGGTCTCCGTGCTACCACAGGATTGTTTGTAATTGCAAGCGCGTTTGACCGCTGTTGTCCAGGCGACGGAATGGTGCATTTTCTGGCTTCGGCTCTGTAACGGTGGTACGCGAAATTTTCAGAATTAAAATTTCTAGAAAGAGTTTTTTCTGCTCTGTATTTCTTAATGTTATTGGAACTATTTATCGACGACTAAAAGTTTTGATTAATGCCAGTACATAAGTCTTAGATTGCTATGTACGTGTTTTCTAAATTCTAATGTAAAATATTACTTAAAAGGTGATTGATATTTGTCTCGCAAGCTGGTCTGTGGACGCCTGTTGACAGTAAAAATTGTGGGCCAATGGCTTCACTTTCCTGGAGTAATTTCATATCACGGACACGCGTCTGGGTCACAACCGGCTGTAAGAGCCGTAAATCACCTACAAATTGAATAACGTAATTTTTGGTTCTATACTTTATCCACACGTAAGTAAAGCATCATTATTTTAATTTTTTGGTGTTCTTCCTTATGCTGATATTTTAAAAGGCTGCATTTTGTTTGGGAAAAATGTGCTTTATAACTCTCCCTCTTCGACAGAGAAGAGTCACATTGATAGAAGAAATTATCTGAGAATGAAGATATATAGACTCATACTCCGCTGCCGCTGTAACTGGCTGGCAATTTTTAATTTGTGAACACGTGAATATTAATTATTACAGGCGTGCCAGATTTGTTCACACTTCCTACTGGTGACTGAGGACGGCATACTGAAAACAGTAAATCAGTATTTACATCATTTGCAGACTAATGATTGTAGCTATTACAAGTCTTATGTTTTTAGGTTGGTTAGTACCTTCAGCTACGTGCGGTAAGAGCAAACAGGCCAGCAAGACAGGTGATAAACTGTGGACATGTGGACACAAAATAGTTAGCCCATACTGACAGGTGTAGGCCATTTGGTGGTGTGTTTACGACTGTACAGAAAACATCAGGTAGTAATTTATAAGACATGTTTGCAGGAAGATTTAGATGCAGAAAAAAAAGAACTAACACACCGAAGCGTATACATTTTAAGGTACCACATATAAAAATATCTACACTTACACCTGCTACACTCAGTATATAGGATCAAATACATCATATAAAAATTGTGACCCGTAGTTTCGAGATCCGATATTTTGGTAAGCTGTACCATAGCAGTCTAACACACAGCTTTCTGGATTGTGAAGGAGCGCCTAGTCCCTGGCACGAATCCGTTCGGTGGACTTGTGTCGAGGTACGGTGACTCGGCCAGTCTGTGGATGGTTTTTAGGCGGTTTTCCATCTGCCTCGGTGAATGCAGGCTGTTTCCCCTTATTCTGTCTCAGATAAACTATGTCGGTGATTGATTCACAAACTAGTTCTCAATGTACGCGTACACCATCATTACTCTACTACGCGAACACAGGGGTTACACTAATCTGGTGTGAGACGTTCCGTGCCGGGGGAGGGGGGGGGGGGGGATGAGGTCCACCGGGGACCAGACCGCACAATAACCCTGAAAGAGAGGTTCGGTGTGGGGCGGCGGAGGGGTGTAGTAGACTGTGGTAGTCATCGTGCGGTTGTGGACCACTGCGGCTGCGGCGAAGACGGAGCCTCTCCGTCGTTTCTAGGCCCCTGGTTAACATACAATACAATACAAAGGTGTACCATTAAATAATCAATTACAACTATGATAAAGATACAAAATTGTACACATTTCTTAATTTTAAATATATTTGGAAAATATTATCTGCACTAAGTCTAGATTTATGTGCGGTACACACTTATGAACTGAACGATCCCAACAACCTGTCTAATCGTGTGTTGGTCCACATTTGCCACGCTGTACTCTGGCGATTCATCATGGTGTGCATTCTACACATTCTTGGCAGGTTTCGGGATGTGTGTGGCATTTGATGAATATGCATTGGTTATGTAAATCTCGTGAAATAAGAGTCGATAATTTACAGGCGTGAAGGTGGCACCTGACAGCATCCCAGATGCGTTCCATTGGGTTCTGATTGGGCCCACTGGATCTCGACAACATCAGCGTAAATTCGCTAACGTACCCCTCAAACCACTGTAGCGCGATTCTGGCCTTGCGATATAGACAGTTGTCCTGTTGGACGTTGCCACCACCCTCGTGAATGACACCACGTATGAAGGGATACAGGTGGTTTGCAATAATATCACTTGGTCCACAGCTGTCATTGTGCTTTCGATTACTAGCACATGACCTGTGGAAGACTAACGTCCCGCTCTGATCTGCGTTCGTGGCGTGGTGCACGTTTCAAACAACAGTTTACGTGGATGACAGCGTATCTGCACACGATCGCCGACCTGTTGTAGTAATAGACGTGACTGATACGACCAGGCGACACATTTCCATTGGTCCGATTGCAATCATAATTTAAGGATTCGCCAACACGTGTGGTTCGTGTGCTGCAGAAACCCATCTTCAACGATTTCCTCGGAATCATTTGTGCAGCACCAGCATTGCAGTCTGGCACCAGATCCTCCGGGACCGATGACCGTAGCAGTCTGGTCCCTTTAATCCCACAAACCAACCAACCAACCAACCAGATCCGCCAAAGTTCGCCGCCTATCCTGCTTCTCCTTGTTCGGCCTCCACATCCTTTGATGTTTGTGCCCAAACACCAAGCCATACAAAAATCCTTTAAAAAGTCGCTTATTTCTGTAGATTTTCCCACTAGCAGTCCGTATCATCGCCTGAATGATTCCTCATTTGACATTCAATATCGCGTTGGGCAATGGGCTGAATATATCGACACGTCATTGTATATTAATTTATTATTATTAATCTCCATGCTAAATTATTGATAATGTTACGTTAATATTTTTAAAATAGGTTTACATTAGTTTGCTCTGATCGTTTGTATTACATTGGAACCTCGCCTATCAGACCCTCGTTAATGCAGACCTCTAGTTCATCCGGCTGGACTTTTTGTGCAGTATCTGGGGTACTTGATACTCGGAAAGTGGCATAGGCAACAATTCACGGTGAAGGTCAGGAAATTTAGTGTCAGCAAACTTGATACTCGGAAAGCAACAACAATTGACGGCGAACGTCAGGAAAGTTTGTGTCAGCCAACCTCTGTGGTGGTGGTGGTTAGTGTTTAACGTCCCGTCGACAACGAGGTCATTAGAGACGGGGCGCAAGCTCAGGTTAGGGAAGGGTTAGGAAGGAAATCGGCCGTGCCCTTTCAAAGGAACCATCCCGGCATTTGCCTGAAACGATTTAGGGAAATCACGGAAAACCTAAATCAGGATGGCTGGAGACGGGATTGAACCGTCGTCCTCCCGAATGCGACTCCAGTGTGCTAACCACTGCGCCGCCTCGCTCGGTCAACCTCTGTACATGGATCCTGACATACTATCAGTTAAAAAGGTAACACTGATATGACATACAAGAGAAAGAAGATGGTGGTTTCTGTGGATAAAAAGTTAGATGGAAATGGAAATTGGTGGTAAGGTCTTATGGGACCAAAGTGCTGAGGTCATCAGTCCCTAAGCTTACTCACTACTTCTAATTTAAACTACGCTGCGCTAAGGACAACACACACACACCCAAGCCCGAGGGAGGAGCCGCGCGGACCGTGACAAGACGCCTTAGACAGAGCAGCTACCCCCCGCGGCAAAAAGTTAGATGACCTGCATGGGACTGATAAAGGAGAATTGTTGAAAAGCAGTGCTGCTGAATTTGGTGTTAGAACTTCGACCACGTCATATCAGAAGAACAATCAGAAAAAAGTGTAGATTTTAATTACAGACTCATATCAAAGAACAATTTATGAAGTCGTGGGACTATCACAAAAGCAAAGAATGACTCGCTAGGTGACAGCGGTTTCAGTGGCGGTCGATTTCACGCCCAGTATTGCAGCAAAAAGCTATTAATTTAAGTAGGAAAGTTTCTGATGGCGATTCTGACCTCACAGCCAGTCGTTTTGATTGCAAAGGTGGAAAAGTTGACAAGGGATACGTCAGTTGTCATTGAATCGTGAAACACTTATGTGGGGTACGGTACCTTTAGAAAATTCAAACAAAGAAATCGAAAATCTTATTTCCTTTATCAAGATGAATCCAGATCAACTAAACAACACAGGATAAATAAGCTTTTTATTAGATGATGTCGAATAATACATGAGATTCCTTATTAGATGATTCTGCAAAAGGTTATAAAAACTCAGAGTTACAATAATCGCTTAAAATCCTTCTTATGGGAAGAAGGAAATCAGAAGACCTCTTTGCTTTAAAACACGTGAATTGTCTCTCCTCGCCAGTATCGTGTAAGGTAAAATAATTAGCGAATATACAGCTAGTCTCTAAAAAACTATTTCATTGAAGATTTGTGCCAAGTGTGACAAACTTTCTAAAAAAGGTTTGCCTCTAAAGACCATATTGACTGACAGTGCTCTCTCACATTGGAGTGTAGAAGAGCTGGTCAGAGGTACCACAGAAATAAAACATCTATCGCTCAACGTAACTAACTGTTATAGCCAGTAGACAAGCTGCGAACACTAGGTCTTTTCTTTGATTTAACTAAGGTGTTTGTTGTTCTGGTCACAAAACATTGCTTTATAACTTGGATAAATGTGTAATAACAAGAGTAATTCACAACAGGTTTTTCTCATACTTAAGAACACAGCAAAAGGTCGTTCTTCACAGTTATGACGTGGTGTCTCCCTGCGGCATACGTAAGTTTGGGAGGTGACTCAGGGATCAATTCAGGGACTACTGCTATTTCTTAGACACACACACACACACACACACACACACACACACACACACACACACACACACACACATTTCTGTTTGCTGATGACACTAATTGGGTAGTGAATGATGTTCAGTGCAACTCAGGAAATGTAGCAAACAGCACAGTTCAAGACACACAAGCAGGGCCTGTAAAAAAACAGATGCTAAGTCACAGTATGACTCAATTTTTTACAGTTTCCGATCCATAATTCAACTAAAACTGAAGTTCTGATTAGACCGAATGAGCATCTGATTAGTGAACCTGAACGACTCAAATTCCTAGAAGTTCAGCTAATTAGCTGCCACAGAAAGGCCATGTTCGGGATCTTGTTCAAAAACTGGGTGCTGCTATACTTACCATTAGAACAGTATCTGGAGTAAGTAGTATTCCATCAAAGAAAATTGATCTGCTTTTCTTGTTTTCATTCAGCTGCAGCAAACAGTATTATATTATTGGATAAATGTTGCCAGTCAGTTTTGGCCATTTTCGGCTCATTAACTGGTAGTTCAAATAATATGTGGCTTAAGTTCGTTTGGAGACACACTGCAGTGCAGTAGGAAAATCATCGTCCTTCTTCCAGTTCCCGTAACTGCTCGTAATGTCTTTTCTACTACTTCATGTAGCAGGGGAAAGGTCTGTTTGGCGCTGGCCTTACACATCATACACAGTTGACAAGGAACAACATGTTCCCATTTCCACTGGCTGGTCGAAACAGGGTATTGTTGGATTAATTCAGCTCACACTGTTTCACCAAGGATTGCAGAAGGAGGTAGACACAGTGCCCTCCAACATTTGCTCAGTTCTGATTTAAATTGGAATTATCACTTGGACAAAATCTGCTGAGAGGACTGGGCAGATACTGATTGATGGTTACAAGATGCAGAGGGGTTGTCTAAAACCACATTGGAGCTTTACTGTATGGCGTTCATAGCAAATAGGTTCGAAAAAGGTGACTCGTTTCGAGAGATGAGAGTACCACAAATATGATTCACTAATGACTGTAATCATTAAAAATACATCTCCATAGGATCCAACTTAAGAGCATGGTTGAATGGAAAGACTTAATTACAAATCGCAGGCAGCATTTCTACCAGAATGTACTGGTTACAGGATTTTTGCGTTTCTTATGACATCAATCCAGCGTTGCATTTTTTTATGTGATTTATCGCACACCACAGCGTCTACTGTGTGTGATCTTCTCAGTCAACCAAAATCCTCCCTCGCCTATAACCCACCGTCTGTATTCAACGCCGCGGTATTTGTGTGGAAGACCACTTCATTCGGAAGCAAAATCATACCTTGATTTACAAACGCCGCGGTATTTGTGTGGAAGACCACTTCATTCGGAAGCAAAATCATACCTTGATTTACAAAGCTTGTAAAGTTTTTTAACATGGATATCGTTAACGATACTTGTGTGTGCCCATAGAACCAAGACCATTTTTTATACTGGTTGATAGAAACATAGACGTTGTGATCGTATTTTTAATAGCTAGCCACTCATAAGATGATTACGTCTCTCCTCCTGAGACACAATGGTACCACTCAAAAGAAAAGCAAATGAGGCATGGCCATTCATCGCGGATTTTCGTGCAATATTGTTTGGTGTCACCAACATTCAGTTACTGACGAAGTGTTATGCTTAATAGGGGATGTATGATAGATCTGCTGTGAGCAGCAGGATTATATAGAGTGTGCTGGATCAGTGGTCAGTGTCCCAAAATGTGCATTGAAAATGAGTGTGTCCTGTCGTAAAGAAAATATGGATTTAAGATGGAAAAATGAGATTTCAGTCCATCGATATCTGTAAGGGAAACGAAAGATTTTTTAATGTGGAAAAGATGTCCGTTTATAAGGCGGATATAGATATTTATTTTTCCAGAGCCACAGCCATGAGGAGGGAGTGTTTCCATACTTCGCTTATTGTCGTATGTCATCAGACTGAGGCTGCAATCGTAATACTTAATTGTGATAAATATGTGGCTGATTTTCTAGGACGATTCTGCCTGGCAAGTGGCGGGCGCATGGCGGAGGTAGCCTCTGGCCGGAACGATTCACATTTCCGACCTTTGGCGGGAGCTGCCTGAAATGGGCAGGCTGGGGCACAATGAGCAGCAGACCTAACCATGTCGCCCTCTAGGCGGGTGAGTAGCCAACTAATACTCAGTGTGTGTTGGGACGCCTTCGTGATCGCGTGTGTTGGTAATATTGTCTGTGAAAATTTGAGAAGATACAATCGGGGCATGTGTTTGCACTGGACAATCATTCCCTCCCATGCAAATTGGCCAGTTGAGTGCTTGTACTCCCATTTTATCCGTTTCCTGTCTTTGTTTGATTGAGAGAATATCGATTGTGATGTATGTATTGTGTGCATTTAGAGGGTGCAATTCAGGTGGAAGAGATGTTAGTTGACTTCATAAAGTACAAGGATGATTTGGAACCTGTTATTTCATTGAAATCGGTATTCATTAAAAAATATGAGTGGAACTATCAGTTTCCTCAATCTTCTAATTTTCACTTAAAAATAAGACGAGATAAGTTTCTTGTTACTCAGTGATATGTAGCACATCCCACATAATGACCTCTTTAAAGTTTCAGGTTTATAGACATAAATTTCACTCTTTGTCTTTGGAATTATACTGTGCAAGCGATCGGTAACATACAGCTATGTACTTGAAATCAAGAATTATCGCGTAAATGGTACGATATTCTGGAAAATCATTTAAAAATACGTATGTTCATGTAATCCCAAAGTCTAGAGATTGCTGTAGATAGCTTGGCAGCAAGCAAGCAAGGAGGTAGGTACAAGAAACAAACAGCCCAACCCAGCCTTTATACTTCAGAGAGTGACCCGGTTCCGCTGAGGGCACTCCAGCAGCGCATCACGCCAGCATGTGCGATGGGCAGTTGACTCGTGACGGTTGGCCCTGGTGGTTGACCGACTGACCTCGCGGGAAATATCTAATGGTGCGACTATGTACAGTGCATGTGCTTACATTTTTTGGGATGTATCTGTCTTCGCAGCATATGTATGAGTGTCTGGTGGTCGATAGCTCTATGCAGGATGCTGAAGTGATGATATTGTATGGTGCAGGATACGAAATGTGTTTACTACACCGATACCGTACGGTGGTAAAATCGTTTGTGGTGATATAATCCAGTTGGAGATCGGTTTCACACCGAAAAATTCAAGCTTTCCTCGACAGTAGCAGAGCAGTGTAATTGAGGAAGTGTCTTTAGCGATAGTTTCCATATTTCATTATCTGTAGACCGCTTTTGTATGATTTAATTGTCCGTACAATATGACTGCTGTATGTTTTTTCGATCAGTACAAAATAATTTTGCCACTGAGAGTGTCGTAATTTGTCTATCTGCAGAAAATAGCGGACAGTGCTCCCACACGTGCAGCAACAACAGCAGTAGTTTGGTGGGTAAATTCAGTAAGAACAATCAGAATGCTCCATTCCCAGAAAGTTCCATGACATCAGAGAGTCACAAGACATCATTTATGCGGGGCATCGGAGCCTCTCTACAGACTGATTCGGACAAGGTGGTGGCGAAGTACCTACGGAAAGTTCTGTGATTTGTGAGAGTCACGTGCTGCCTTCCTTGTTCGAGTGTTCAGAGACAAGTCCAAGCAGACTATCCTCCTGTGGTTCAGGCTTTTCAGCTTCTCCAGACCAGCAGCTGTAGGACATCGAAAATTCACCGAAAATTCCAGCCATTTTTCTCATCTTCAGCAGGACAGTGCTTCAACTGCTGTTTTTCTTTCCCACGTTCGGTTGTGGGATTCTAAATATGTCATGAACTCCTCGCGGTTCTGGTTTTCCCGTCTGTGATTAGACACCAGTGTGCTTCGAGAAGTGAGGAAAATAACGTCCATGACTACAGCAGCAAATGTAAATTATCCCCTCTCAGCGTTTCAGTAAAGATATGCAGACCACAGCAGATATAGAACTTGCTCTCTCTCACAGACCTTCAGACAAGCAGCTAAAATTCGTAAAGTGGTGAGCATCCTATTTAGTGTTACGGAGATATTTATCTCCACTTCCAGATATTGTCTTTTTGGCGTGTAAAATCGGATATTGCAACTGATATCGGTTTGGGGATCTTTCTCCCACAAAAGTGTGTGGAGTGTCTCAGGTTGGAAGGCTGTGAGCTTTCACAAGTGTGCTGCGATATTTTTAGAGTCTGTGTTCCAGTGTGGCGGTATACATTGCAAAACTGAAGCAAACTACGGTGCAGCGATCTTTTTTAAAAGTGTATTTAGATACCTATTTAGATGGATTAAGTAACTACTAAGCCATCTCATTCTCAAAGTCAAGGGAAGGCTGTGGTATTTCCCACAAAAGGGCGGGAAGTGTCTCAGGGATTGTTTCACAAGTGTACCCCGATGTTTTTTTAGTGTCTGTGTTCAAGTGCGGTGGTTGAATTCCTCGAAATAAAAGGTGTATTTACATTGGAAATTGTTTCATTATTCTTGCATATCTGGAAAGCTCTAACCAGGGGTGAGATGGGAGTCTGCAGATACTTCTAGCACAACTGTGAGTGCTTAGCATGTAGTCACCTCTGCAGCTGCTGCGTCCCAGTTCTCTGAACCTGGCGCGTGACCTCTTCCAGCAAGCTGGGTCAGGGAGCACGTGTGCTGGAGTGGTTGAACATCTTGCCTCTTGCACTTCAGAAGACTAACTGGACTTTTATCGAATGATCTGCAAGTAGAGCCCACGCAATAATCAGCATGCGCTGCGAAGTGTAAGTTAGCCTTGTCCTGCTGCAACGGCGTTGTTTGATGAAGCGTATTCATTTTCTTCATACATTCACAAAATATCATTGCTTTCCAAACATCGTATAGGTGGTTATGGACACAGATCTCAGCTGCATCATTACAGCTAATATACCCATTAAACTCCTTTTCCAGCGCAGACATCTCATGCATTGAACACACAGTACACAGTAAACAATTACGTCCATCCTCGCGGGACGCTCAGCACAAACTGAGCGAATATCCCACCATTTTTTCCCTGGACGCCATCTTTGATTACATCATGGGAGAGAGGGAAGGGCAAACAGCACCCTCTTGTGGTGTGGTGGTCTTGTGAACTAGGTCAGTTTGACTCTGGATTTCCAGATGAACACACTGGATGGAGCTACTGTCTAAGACTACTCAAATTGTTTAAATGAACAATATACTGTAATGCATACAAAATAAAGACTTACATCCATACTATCTGGCATCCCAGCACAGACTGAGTCCCTTTCCTGCCAATTTCCCTTTGCGGTAAGAGAGAGGAGGGGAGAGGAAATGGGTTGGGAGGGGGGGTGCAGTTAGGTTAGTGGAGCAGCGCTGTTGTCCTATTTTCCCGCCAAGATTCGAACTTTCCTTCTTGACGCCAATGCGACGTTGTCACATCTATGATCGCCATCTTTGATCCACCATTTTGAAAAAATTGGGCAATCATGCTGAGTAGGGTAGTACTCTCTTTTCCTTACTGCTCGTGTTCCCCTCTCTTCACACTAATTAGTGGACAGAATCTCTTGCCAAGATGAAGCAGAATTCTTCAGAGAATATTATTCTTCACCACTGTTGCCGACCCCACCAACGTTCTCGGGTATGGGGTTGAAATGGGATGCATTTAACTGTCTCCCGTGCATACAAAGCAGCCAGATTTAATGGTCAAGAGATGGTTCTCGCAGAGAGACGTGGACTGGTAGCGGTTGCAACGTATACAGCGATCTGTCTACGAGTGAGATGTATATTCCTTATCGCCACTTGGGCCACTTATTGATCCTGTTGCAGTCTGGTCTATGACCACCAGCACCATGACCTTGAACAGCCTTTTTCAATCACTAGATGACACTTCTAGGCACATCCTTTATCCTTTACTGTGGGCACAGTAGGCACACTTTCACTGACTTCTACCCCTCCAACTGCTGGTGAATGATTATAGGCACTTAAACTATGTCTTGCACGCAAATTAGCGTACCATACGGAATGTCGTACTAATCGTTTCCGCATTAACCATCGTCAGACACTATACTGCATGAACTGTTGAATGCAAACAGAGCTTTCGCGCTCAGGCTTCGCTGCAGTTACCACGTCCCACCCTCTACATTTCCTTTTACTATCATTGGTCGGGTGTTCCGCAGCAACTGTCGGTCCTTTCGTAGCATTCGGCAGTTGTTCCTTAGCAAGTGTCAGTTATTCCTTAGCATTTCTCAAGGGATGTATGTACCAGTCAGTCACTATTTGCAACACATCGTGTATGAATAAATCACACAGTAGTGCACACAAGTACTTCTTTTTTGCTAATAATTTACCGATCCTGTTCCGAGATACTATACAACGGAGAAAAATGACGTATGATGAGTAAATGGAAAGCACAGAGCAGTGAGTGCAGCTGGACTCGCGGCGCAGAGCCGGGCTCTTCGTCCGCGTCGTAGTAGTCGCGCGTGTCCTGCTTCGGGTCGGGCTGTACCTTGTGGTAGTTGAGCGAGAGGTTGAGGTTCTCGGCCATGGGCAGCTGGTCCCAGTAGCGCAGGCGGACGTCGGCGGCAGGCAGGTGCAGCCGCGGGCACGCCCTCAGGCGCTCGCCCCTGCGCTGGTCGCCGCGCAGCTCCACGAACCACGGCTGGTCCTCAGACGCCGCCGGCCACACCGCGCCCTCAGCGTCCAGTTTGTCCGCTGGCCAGCACTCCGGCTCTCCGCTCGGCCGTTCGCGATTCGCCACTGGGTACCTGCAACACGCAGCACACACGGCACTCTAATACGTCTATATCGGTACTCTACAGGCCGACTGAATTTTCCCATGTTGGCATATCAGGAGTGATTTGTTTTACTCGGTAAAAACTTTCTAAAGCCAAGACAGCGTAAACATTTCGTTTGTTTACAAACAATCGGTTTCGACAGTCTTCGCCGTCATCTTCAGGTCTTCAAGAATTTTTGTTAACAATTGTATTCATTATGAGTTGGACCTCACGCCACTTTGTCATACAGATAACATGCAGTACACTATACAGGGTGAGGATAATAAAATCGATACTCTGCAGAGACGGATTCCTGAAGAGGTCCGATGAACATGTGTCCGCAAATACATCTTTGCCACGGTAGATAGCGCTGACGAGTGGAAGTACCTCACAATCGTCTTCTAACCAAACTGCGTGCCTAGGGACGCCTCAGTTGTGCGACGGGATTCGCGATTTTCTGTCAGAAAGGTCATAGTTCGTAGTAATAGACGGTACGTCGTAGAGTAAAACACATATAATACCGGTGTTCCCCAGGGAAGTGTTATAGGCCCTCTATTGTTCCTCATCTACACTCCTGGAAATGGAAAAAAGAACACATTGACACCGGTGTGTCAGACCCACCATACTTGCTCCAGACACTGCGAGAGGGCTGTACAAGCAATGATCACACGCACCGCACAGCGGACACACAAGGAACCGCGGTGTTGGCCGTCGAATGGCGCTAGCTGCGCAGCATTTGTGCACCGCCGCCGTCAGTGTCAGCCAGTTTGCCGTGGCATACGGAGCTCCATCGCAGTCTTTAACACTGGTAGCATGCCGCGACAGCGTGGACGTGAACCGTATGTGCAGTTGACGGACTTTGAGCGAGGGCGTATAGTGGGCATGCGGGAGGCCGGGTGGACGTACCGCCGAATTGCTCAACACGTGGGGCGTGAGGTCTCCACAGTACATCGATGTTGTCGCCAGTGGTCGGCGGAAGGTGCACGTGCCCGTCGACCTGGGACCGGACCGCAGCGACGCACGGATGCACGCCAAGACCGTAGGATCCTACGCAGTGCCGTAGGGGACCGCACCGCCACTTACCAGCAAATTAGGGACACTGTTGCTCCTGGGGTATCGGCGAGGACCATTCGCAACCGTCTCCATGAAGCTGGGCTACGGTCCCGCACACCGTTAGGCCGTCTTCCGCTCACGCCCCAACATCGTGCAGCCCGCCTTCAGTGGTGTCGCGACAGGCGTGAATGGAGGGACGAATGGAGACGTGTCGTCTTCAGCGATGAGAGTCGGTTCTGCCTTGGTGCCAATGATGGTCGTATGCGTGTTTGCCGCCGTGCAGGTGAGCGCCACAATCAGGACTGCATACGACCGAGGCACACAGGGCCAACACCCGGCATCATGGTGTGGGGAGCGATCTCCTACACTGGCCGTACACCTCTGGTTATCGTCGAGTGGACACTGAATAGTGCACGGCACATCCAAACCGTCATCGAACCCATCGTTCTACTGTTCCTAGACCGGCAAGGGAACTTGCTGTTCCAACAGGACAATGCACGTCCGCATGTATCCCGTGCCACCCAACGTGCTCTATCAGGTGTAAGTCAACTACCCTGCCCAGCAAGATCTCCGGATCTGTCCCCCATTGAGCATGTTTGGGACTGGATGAAGCGTCGTCTCACGCGGTCTGGACGTCCAGCACGAACGCTGGTCCAACTGAGGCGCCAGGTGGAAATGGCATGGCAAGCCGTTCCACAGGACTACATCCAGCATCTCTACGATCGTCTCCATGGGAGAATAGCAGCCTGCATTGCTGCGAAAGGTGGATATACACTGTACTAGTGCCGACATTGTGCATGCTCTGTTGCCTGTGTCTATGTGCCTGTGGTTCTGTCAGTGTGATCATGTGATGTATCTGACCCCAGGAATGTGTCAATAAAGTTTCCCCTTCCTGGGACAATGAATTCACGGTGTGCTTATTTCAATTTCCAGGAGTGTATGTTAACGAAATAGGAGACAATGAGTAGCCGCCTTAGATTGTTTGCAGATGATGCTCTCATTTACCGTCCTTTAAAGTCATCAGATGATCAAAACGACTTGCAAAAAGATCTAGATAAGATATCTGTATGGTGCGAAAACTGGCAATTGAAGCTGAATAAAGAAAAATGCGAAGGTATTCACATGAGTACTAAAAGAAATCAGCTAAATTTCGATTACGCGATAAATCACACAAATCTGAAGGCTGTAAATTCAGCTAAACACTTAGGGATAACAATTACAAATAACATACATTGAATCGATCACATAGATAATATCGTGGCTAGAGCAAACCAAAGACTGCGATTCATTGGCAGAACACTTAGAAGGTGCAACAGGTCTAATAAAGAGACTGCTTACACCACGCTTGTCCGCCCTATTCTGGAGTATTGCTGTGCGGTGTGGGATCCGCATCTGGTGAGACTGACTAATGACATCGAAAAAGTACAAAGAAGGGCAGCTCGTTTTGTATTATGACGAAATAGGGGAGATAGTGTCACAGACATTATACGTCAATTGGAGTGGCAGTCATTAAAACAAAGGCGTTTTTCGTTGCGACGGGATCTTCTCACGAAATTTCAATCACCAGTTTTCTCCTCCTATTGCGAAAACATTCTGTTTTCACTCACCTACATAGAGAGAAATGATCATCATGATAAAATAAGAGAAATCAGGGCTCGCACAGAAAAATTTAAGTGTTCGTTTTCCCCGCGTGCCGTTCGAGAGTGGAATGGTAGAGAGACAGCTTGAAGGTGGTTCATTGAACCCTCTGCCAGGCACTTTATTGTGAATAGCAGAGTAATCACGTAGATGTAGATGCAGATGTAGACCACGTGCCGAGTGTTCCTTGTGTGTTGTAGGTTGTGTGACTGACTTACTGTATGCAGCAGAATAGTCCGGTATTCATGTCGGGAGCAAGCCGAGATGGTATTTATGTCGGTGGAGGTTCGAGTCCTCCCTCGGGCGTGGGTGTGTGTGTTTGTCCTTAGGACAATTTAGGTTAAGTAGTGTGTAAGCTTAGGGACTGATGACCTTAGCAGTTAAGTCCCATAAGGTTTCACGCACATTTGAACTTTGTTTTTATTTATGAACGTTCAAGCAAGTGGAAACGGTCGAGAGGCGGCACGGCTATACCAAAACAAGTACGCTCACAGACACCAACCACATCACGCCCTTTTTGGGTGTGTGTGCAATCACAGGTTCTTTCAGACATACGAATATGCAAGTGAGTAACGGACTGTGTGTACATCGGATTTGAAGGACTGGGTTCCACTGGATATTGAGACGAATCTTACTACAAGCTCCAGGCGAGTGTCCCGCCAACATGGTGTAAGCCAAAGTAGGATTAGGTGTATCCTGCATGACAACCGCTGCTGTCCCTATCGCCTGCAATCTCATGGAGGCAACTTTGAACATCTGTTGTGACGTGGATCGGTGCAGTTCTCTACAGTGTACAGGGACGATTTATTTTCACTGCAGGCAACCTTCCATATCAGGACACATATTCCTAGGACCTTTTCTCCTCCATTTCCAGACAGCAATCCAAGCCTGTAGTTAGTTGGTTTTATTAAGTCTGTCCAACATAAAATTCAGTCACAAATAAAACGTTTAAACAATGTGCTACCCGTTACCAACATGACAACTTCTCGTGATGTCCAACTCAAAAAGAACACATTTATAACAAAAATTTGTGAATATCTGAAGATGAGGGAAAAGTCTGTCGAAAAGTGTTGTTCGTAAATAAAGATTTTTTGCGATATTCGCTTTAGAAAGTTTTTACCAAGTTAGCAAGCCACCTAACGGTGTGTGGCGGGGGATACTTCCGATGTCGCTAACTGATCTCCTCCCCCCCCCCCCCTCTCCCTTCCCTGTTCCACTCGCTAATGGTGCGTGACAAGAATGATTGTCTGTAAGAACGATTGTCGGTAAGTCTTTGTATTGGCTCCAATTTCTCGAATTTTCACGTCGGGGTCATTCGGCGAGATGTATGTGGGAAGAACTGATATGGTGTCCTATTCTTCCCGGGAAATGCTCTCCCGAAATTTCAATGGTAAATCCCTTCGTGATGCACAACGTCTCTCTTACAGCATCTGCCACAGGTTTTTGTTGAGCATCTCTACAACGCTCTCGCACCGAAGCAGAAGATCCCGTGACGAAAAGCGACGCTTTTATTTGTATCTTCTTTCTCTCTCTCTCTCTCTCTCTCTCTCTCTCTCTCTCTCTCTCTCTCTCTCTCTCCCGTCTATCAATCCTACTCGATAAGGGTCGCAGACTGATGAACCATAGTCAAGAATCAGTCAAACGTGCACCTTCCGAGCCACTTCTTTCATGGATGAGTTACATTTAACATTCTTCTTTTAATCTCAGTCTGGCAGCTGCATTTCTTACCATTTGTTTCATGTGGTCCTTCTGGACACTGAGGAAGGAAGATGAAAAAAGATTGGAGGTACCAGAGATGTGGATATGGAGAAGAATAGAAAAAGTGAAATGGGAAGACCGAGTAAGGAACGAAGAAGAGTTGGAGAAGAAAGAAACATGCTCAAAGTTATCAGAAAGAGAAAACGGAACTGGATTGGACATTTTTTGAGGGGGGATTGTTTATTGAAGGAAGGAATAGACGGAATGGTGGAGGGAAAAAGGGGAAGAGGAAAAAGAAGATATCAAATGCTGGACAATATCAAAGGAGGCAAATATTCAGAAATGAAAAGACTGGCTACAGACAAACAAAAGTAGAAGAGGCTTAACCCATGAGAAGATCTGCCGTAAGGCAGAATACCATACTACTACTACTACTACTACTCTATTTAATATCGCTCTGAATAGTTACTCCTAGGTGTTTTACGATAGAGAACTTCCAATAATTTGTCATCAAAAGAGCAGTTATACAGCAGCATATTTCTTTACCTATATATACACAATATATTAGATTTATTCACGTTCAGGCTCAACTGCCAGAGCCTGCACCATTTACCAGTCCTCTACAGGTCATTCTGCAAACTGATACATTCCTCTGGCGTTTTTGCTTTCTTATAGATAGTTGCATCATCTGCGAACAGTCTTACAGAGCTTCCGACGCTTCCTACGAGATCATTTATATACATTGTAAACATAACGGTCCTGTCACAATTCCTTGCAGTACTCCAGAAAGTACCTTCACATCTCTCAATTTTTCTTTTCCCGTTACGAGCGATGTGTGGAGTTCTGTCTGCGAGGAAGTCTTGAATTCAATAGCACATCTGTTCCGATACTCGGTAAGCCCAAACTTTATTTACTATACGGCAGTGCGCAACGGTGTCAGATGCCTTTCCGAAGTGGAAGAACAAGGCATCAACCTAAGCGCCGTTATCTGCAGCGCTATGGGTCTTACGGAACAAACTGAGCTTAGCAGGACCTCTGTTTGCTGAATCCATGTTGATTTTTATAGAAGAGATTTTCTCATAATTCTTGAGCATAAAACATGTTCCGTAATCTACAACACATTAAGTCAACGATATAGGCCTGTAATTATTTGCACTTGTCCTAAGACAGTTCTTGATCACGGGAATGACCTGCTACTGGGTCTCCATCCCGAAAAATTGAGTCACGTTTATCACCCGAGTACAAAGAGTACAGATGACAACTCCGCCATTGCACTGCCCTGTTATACGTTGTGCACGCGATACTACCACCGTTTGTATATGTGCATATCGTTATCCCATGACCTTTGTCACCTCAGTGTAGTTTGGTAGTTATACATGTAGCGACCGAAATCACACGTACCAGCTAAATTAACCACAAATGTTGTAGAGGTGAAACCTCGCGCGTTTCAAGACTCAAATGCGGTTTCCACGAACGAGATTACACAAATCCAAGTTGGACAATGTCTTCTTGAAGAGAAGTAACACTGTAGTAGATGACAGATAAAGTGAATAGTAGAATACAACAAGTTAGTGGCCAAAATGTGATCTGTTGAAGTTGAAATAACATGCAAGAATTGTGAAACAAGACTGGGATAATCTGTACGGTACGTGAACACAGAAGTATAGAGGTGCTCGCCACGTGAAACACTTGTGGCGTGCTAACATTGAGATACTTGGTTGCCCTTTTTCCAGCCGGCAATCATCCTTCGGCGCTCGTGGCCCAAAGAGCTAGTTGGCTGAGCTGAATGGAAATAAAACGGAAATTCTTCACTAAGTTGATGTAATAAATTACATATGCAACTGGAAAAGTCTGAAGAGCGTAATATAACTATTTTAAGATAGTAAAGTACCAACCTTTATTTGCTCCAGTAAGTATAGTGGATGAATCACCGATATAGTCGGTTTCTAAAATTTACAGGACCTCTTAAGATATCGTAATTCTCTTTAGCTTCAGGATAGTTTTCATTCCGTGATGCACAGTTTCTTTTCGAAACAATGTTGACTGCAGAGATCTCGGAAAAACTTTTTTTGTTATGTGGTATTACAATAATTTCTGCAAATACTATCGTAGATCTGAAAATGATTGATGTTACGTCTGTTTATTCTCCGAAACGAGATAGCTGTTTTTTAGAACGTAGGATTTTATCATTTATGAACATGAAACTGATTGCTGTCTTATGAGGAGACTCGTAATATCATCGTGTTCATTTGATGCAGCCACGAGATACTAATTTGTAAGTACAAATTCGAGAAAGCAAACAGATAGAATGCAAACCTACATTTACTCTGTGTCCATTTTGCACAAGCGTTGTAACATTCCGCTATCCTCTTATCTAATGCGATGTATTTCGTTACTAAGATGTGAACTCAAGAACTTCCGCTTAAGATAGCGACCATTTTAACGTCCAAAAACAGAGGAATGATCATGTCTAAATACTGAAATTTCTAGGAAACGAATTTCGTATTTCTGACAATGAAATGCTGTTGAATTCGTCTGTATTAAATCTTGGACGCTTGCAGTAGAAATTATACAGTCCTATTTGCAAGGGGAGAAATGATACGGCTCTCTCTGTAAGCAATAATGATCTGACAAGAGACTGTACCTCGTTTATAGAGTACTTCCTTGTAGTTCGGCTAGGTCAAAAACAGGATCACAGAACTGCTGAGACCTCCAGAACACCCGACACATAGCCATAGACAGACAGAGCGGCCCGCAGCAAGGTTAGGCTCCAGAGCGACGCAACATATTCGTAGTGATCGTCGGACGCCATACACGGCCACGGAACACGGACTATGTTATTTCTCCGCCATAACGTCACGCAGGTGGTTCCAAGTGAACATTCATCCGCCAAACGCTAATACAAGCGGACGCAAGGCTCTACCATGTGTATCGGCATTTGGTTCGACAGCATCAACATCGCGCCTCAAGACAATATTAGGACTGTCTACAGTCGCCGCTCTGAAGAGCCCAACTGGCTATTCTTCAAGTTGGTTCAAATGGCCCCAAGCACTATGGGACTTAAAATCTGAGGTCATCAGTCCCCTAGAACTTAGAAATACTTAAACCGAACTAACCTAAGGACATTACACACATCCATGCCCGAGGCAGGATTCGAACCTGCAACAGTAGCAGTCAGGCGGTTCCGGACTGAAGCGCCTAGAACCGCTCGGCCACCGAAGCCGGCACGGGCATCCGGTCTAGGATAAGATCAAAGGGACCCTTCTGCACAGGATGCCGACGCGGTCGGCTCTCACAGTGAGCATTGTAAAATGTCACCTCGACTGCTCAGCACCAAGCCCAGTTGCAGTGGTTTCCGGCACACAACTCTGCCAACGAAAAGTTCTTCAAAATACGTGATTTTTACTGTAATGTAGCTTGTGCTCAATGTGCGTTTTAATAGACCTGTTATTTTAATAGACCTGAGATAGTTATAATTTTGGGTGCGGAACCCTTAACTTGATCTCCGCACTTTGCTAGTTACCATGGCTACTTTCAATTCAGTGATAAAGATGAAAATTGGCGGATAATGTGAACCTTGCACTTGCAGTGCATGACCCAGATAGAACGTCATCTTGCATGATCACGTTATCCTGTCAATATTTGGCGAAATGATACGTTACGCGTGGTTTCACGCCAAACTGTCTGACGAAGCAGAACCTTTTATTAATGTAAATCAAGTTTGTCATTATATAGTAACTCTGAAACCACCAAGTATTTGTAAAAAATGTTCAAATATGTGTGAACTCCTCAGGGCCAAACTGCTTAGGTCATCAGTCCCTAGATTGACACACTACATAAACTAACTTATGCTAAGAACAACACACGCACCCATGCCCGAGGGGGGAGTCGAACCTCCGGCGGGAGGAGCCGCGCAATCCGAAACATGGAGCCTCAAACCGCATGGCTACCCCCCGTGGCTAATTGTAAAAATGCGGCGTTTATAACGTGTGCAAAATGCTAACACAATTTCTGCCTCTCTAGTTTATTCGATGCATAAAAGCCCAAAACGTGCAAATCATCAACTGTAAAATAATGAAAGTTTCCATTTTCACGAATACACGAAGTTCTCGTATACGCCGTGCAATCCCTTTCTGGAATTTAGTTTACAATTTTCCTAGGCCATTTCTTTTCATACCTTTTATTATAAATAGTAATGAATACAATATATTGAGCGTTACTTCGGTTCATTTACAATGTAAGTAACGTATAAACGGAAAATAAAACAAGTTTCTGCATAGGGACACTCGCTCGACCTTCGGATTAGCGTTCTGTACCCTTACTGCTCGACAGCTTCTTCACTAACATGTATATCTCGTTCGTCGCCTCATCCAACACAAAAGTGGTACTTTTTTTCTAAACGCTTGGTCATGTGAAACTGCAACTTCTGTCATTTCCATCTCTGGCCAAGCCCTGCATGTAACATAAATGTGCACGAAATCGGTGATGACGAATAGGCGCGGTCCTCTTGCGACTGTCAGTTGCCCTGTACCAATCATCCATCCTCTGCAAGTCCGCCTGCATTTCTGCTAAAATTTTCTGTTATTCCTACTTCTCTGTATGCAACAGCATCATCCGGGAACAGCCTCATGGATCTTTAAACATTACCCGCGAGATCTTTTACGAGGGACGTTCAGTAATGCAACATTTTTCTCTCAGTCAGTTTGGTTTGAAAAATAAAGCAGAATCTGTTGCGGTACATCAGGAAATATTCCTGCTTCAGCCTCTACATTTTCATAAACTTTCGACAGGTGGCGGTGCTATACGCTGACTTCAAAACTGCGCCTGTAACGCCCATGCGTTCCATGAGGGGAGCTCTCATTGAGTTTCTTTTGACGAGAAACCAGAGCAACGCAGATGCTCATAGGTGCTTGCAGAATGTCTATGGAGACATGGCAATGAACAAAAGCACGGTGAGTCACTGGGCGAGGCATTGCAACAAGGTCACACAAACCTCCCGCTTGGCAGTCGGCTACACACAACTCTGACTCCTGCAGCGTGCAGTGTTGGTACCTGTGGACACTCCCATTCCAGGTGATCGACGGATAACAATTAAAGACCTTGATGCTCAACTGTACGTCTGTGCTGGTAGTGCTGGCACACTCGTCCGCCATTTAGGGTACTCAAAGGCGTGCGCCCGCTGTGTTCCTCGTCACCTAACAGAAGACTACAAAGAGCAACAAAGGATGATCTGGGCGGAGTTGCTTGCACGAACGAGGCTGATCGCGACAACTTTTTTTGGGACATTGTCACAGGCAATGAAACATGGGTTCATCACATCGATCCGGAAAGTCATGGCGACGATCTTCTGGGACTCTCAAGGGGTTAGTCTGTTCGATGTCCTCCTTCATGGTGCAACGATCTACTCTGAAGTGTATTGCGCTACCTTCGGGAAATTAAAGAAACGACTTCATCCTGTTCGTCGCCCCAAAAATGCAATGCACTTTGTAACGATTCATGTTGAATGTTACTTAAATTTCTTCTGCCTGGTTCAATGATGAATGAATGGGAAATTTTCATGCTTCGCAAAATTTATTCACATTAATTGAATATGAACAAAACACGGACAGATTTTACTGATCTCTTTGACTTCCAAAAGTAACTTCAAAACTAGCCCCTCTCAGCATCGCTGCATCACTTTATACAGAATTTTAACAATAACTTCCAAAATAAAGCATTATTAATTTTGTACAAGTGTGATGTTACAATTAAAATTTACAAAACGTAAAGAAACTGTGATACAGCCGAATAAGGTATAAAATATAATATTCAATGACAATATTTTATAGTAATATCTTTTCCATAAGAAAATAATTCTGAACTGTAATTACAATAATGTCGCTCGCATTATTTTAGTTACGTAATTAATTACAGTTTGGATTTGGTTACTAATATTCAGTGGTAGTACAGAGCACGTGCTTTATCCGATCACATACATAAAATGCACAAATAAGGCGTCAAATTTTGGAAATTGGAAAACTGTGAGATGTAAACAATTGGAGAGTTAGTTAGAAATGTAATTGCAAACAATATATTAATTACGGAGGAATACATAAAAATAAATAAGAAATGGAAATACATCGCTTGGTAATAACTTTTAAGCACTTACTCAAGATAGTGAGGTCTTCTGTTACTGGATTTTTACATTACCACTTTGTTAATTAGAAGCATAGATTTTTCATGCTAACATCTCTGCAGTCTCTAGTTATTTATTTATAAGTACTTACTACTTCAATTTCTGGATTAGTTACTAAATTTAGTATATGTACATAATTTTATCAGTGACAACAATCCACTGATAAGTATGACAACGCACGTCCTTCCAGAACAGTCCAAATACGCGTTCGCAAGATTTTTTATCAAATAGGACAATGATATATTTATGGATACACATACCAGGCCTTAGGAAGCACTGAATTGTCCGATAACTATTCTGGTGCTTATATAACAATGGTGGTATCGGACATTTCACATGAGTGCTGTGGGAGGCCGTACCGTTATAACTTCTCATTCTCCATGACAATGCAAGGCCTCATACAAGTCTATGCACCCGAGAGATCTCACAAAACTCCATTGAACTGTTTTTCCTTATCGACGCTACAACATACATCTCGCACCTCTCTGTTTCCATCTGTTTGGCCCAATGAATGGCGCACTCCACGGGAAGCAGTACGTGGGTGACGCGGAAGTCATTGACGCAGCAAGACGTTGGAGCTGAGGTCAACCAGTAGACTGGTACCTTGCGAACATGTAGGCCCTCCCAGGAAGGTGCCGTAACGCCGTCGCATTGAACGAGTATTATGTTGAAAAACAGGGTCTTGTAGCCAGAAGATTGGGGAATAGTACTGTTTATTGGCAACCTGAATAAAACCAACATTCTTTCAAAGAAATATGTTGCATTAAATATTGAATTTGCCTCCTGTATGCACTGATAGGCGAAACACTATGACCATTACGCACTGCTATGCTGGATACCGCCCGGTGGCGTTCCAGGCACGTAACGCGGCAACGGAAAAAGCGGAGCAATGGCGAATGGAGAATCATTCTAGCCATTCTATGGAGCAAAAATGAGGAATCCACTGACATAAGTTAATTTGATAATAAGCTGGCTCTTACAGCCGACACCTGGGAACGAGTACCTCGTAAACAGTGAGGATGGTCTCGTGTTTGCGTCCTACAATCGTGACTGATGGAAACTGGTTGAAGGATGGTGAAACCAGGATTAGGTGACAGCCGCGCGGGATTAGCCTAGCGGTCTCAGGCACTGCACTCATGGACTCGTGCAGCTCGTCACGGCGGAGGTTCGAGTCCTCTCTCGGGCATGGGTGTGTGTGTCTGTCCTTAGGATAACTTAGGTTAAGTAGTGTGTAAGCTTAGGGACTGATGACTTTAGCAGTTAAGTCCCATAAGATTTCACACACACATTTGAGTAGGTGACAAAATGTTGGATGGTCAGGCGTCATCATAAAACGTGCAGCTCGGTTCCCTGCGCGCTCTCTAAAGGAGGATATGTGACAGATCTGAGAACAGAATACAGTGCTGGTGCAGTCACAAGTGTTTTGGAGCACAACACTCATGGTTGATTGCGGGGCACTGCGACAGACGACCCCTAGATGTTTTCACGCTGATCCAAAGACGTCTTCAGTTACGGTTGCACATCGAATAGAGTTATCTAGATTGAACTTAGGGTGAATAGAAACGTGTGGCATGTTGGATGAATCACCTGTCTTGTTACAAGGGGTCCACCGTTTTGCCCATCTATTCCGCCATTCAGGTGAACTTCTGCTGCCGGCCGGGGTGGCCGAGTGGTTGTAGGCGCTACAGTCTGGTAGCGGGCGACCGGTGCGGTCGCAGGTTCGAATCCTGCCTCGGGAATAATGGATGTGTGTGATGTCCTTAGGTTAGTTAGGTTTAAGTAGTTCTAAGTTCTATGGGACTGATGACCTCAGCAGTTAAGTCCCATTGTGCTCAGAGCCATTTGGCCCTTTCCCTCGGCAGGTCCCTCCTGGCAGTTTTATTCTTCGTCATGTGTGCTCCAAGTGGGTTTTAAGTGTGTTGTTCCGGAGTGTTTTTACTACTGTGGCCTACTTTTAACCTCTACATGTCCATTCAGTGTCTTCTCTGAGTTTTAAAGGATCGCCAACTGTGTTTTTTAACTTTCTGGTGACTTTTTTAACTGTCCTCCATGAACGTCTCCGTGTTAGTCTATTTTTTACCTCCATTTTCTCCCATTATTCTGTTTTAAGTTCCCCTTTATCGCCTCATGTTTATTCTTATATTGAGTTGTCATGTCATTCGGCTGAAGAGGGCTGATTGTACCGCTGACAGCCCTCCCCTGCCAATATGGAGCAGGGGAATGAAACCACTATAAAAATAAAAAATTTAAAAAATTAAAAAAAAGCTCAGCTAGGCAGTTTGAAGTTCGTAGAGTCTATCGACATCACGGCAACAGACAGCTTGTTTACAGTACTTTGTTTTCCTCACCAGTGGACTTTGTGGATTCATTTGGTTCTCTCTTGTTACCCCGTTGATTCTTGCGCGTTGTCGTCGTAAGGTCTCGCTCGGTCGTCCGTCGTTGTTCGTGTCCGTCCTTTCCCGTTCGTTTGTTTGTTCGCGGGCCGCTCCCGTTCGGTCCCGCCGCGCTTCCTTCTCGGCAACAACTGCAGCCGTCCTTTAGATGTTGTTTTTATATAGCTATCAGTTTCGGTGTTCGAGTACACCATCTTTAGGACTTAACTGACACTGAGGGGGTGAAATCCAGTCGTCTATACAATCCCATCAGTGGCCAACATCTATGAACTGGTTTCCGCAGACTGCTGTAACACCGTTGCTACAGTAGTCTACGGAAACCAGCTATATAACAACGTCGAAAGAACGGCTGCAGGTGTTCCATTGCATTACAGTATTGTGGAACGTCTCCATTCCTTCATGCTTGGTGAGGTCTCTGACAATGATGGCATCTTGCAGCTAGATAACTGCATATGTCAAAAGTCGAGAATAATATTGCAGTGGTTTGAGGAGTGTGATAGTGACCTCACGTTGACGTCTAGGCCACTGGATTCGCCGATGGAACACATCTTGGACGCTGTCAGGCGCCATGTCCATCCCAAGAATCCATCGGTCCTTAATTTACGAGAACTGCATGACCTGTGCGTAGACAGGCGGTTCCTCATACCTCCGGAAACATACCAAGGATTTTTCTGACCAATGCCACACAGACTCGCTGCTGTATTGCGAGACACAGACGGCCCAACACGCTGTTAAGGAGGTATCGTAATGTTTTGACTTATCGTTGCATAATATGTATTCTAGATATGATGAACACCTGTGTCTCAAAATCGCAAATACCAAAGAACTGGAGTAAAAGCAAAGTTATGGTCCTACTGAAACCGGGGAAACAGCAAACAGATGCCAAAAATTTTCGACCCATATCACTCTTATGTCATCTGAACAAAGTTTTAGAGAGAATTATCCTGAATCGAATCTCGAACCAAGTCGATCAAACACTGGTCAGAGAACAATCTGGTTTCCGCCCCGGGAGGTCGTGTTGTGGACAGATCTTCAGCCCGACGCAACCCGTAGAGGATGGATATAAACGCGGGCAGGCCACCGGTGCCGCCTTTGTGGGTCTTACTGTTGCATACGCCACTATTAATCACACAAAAATGTTAACAAAGATCGTTGCCATCACGGAAGACAATTTATAAGATGCCTACTACAAAACAGACGTTTCTTTGTTACTCTACGAAACAAGAGCAGCCGCTGGAGGGCACAGAGAAATGGTATCCCCCGAGGAAGTGTGCTAGCCCCACTGCTGTTTAATATTTACACTAATGACCAGCCAGTTAATTCTGTCACAAAAATCTTTCAATTATGCAAATGACACAGCACTTGCCGCGCGAGGTAGAACTTTTGAGGAGGTGGAAGAAAAACAGTAAGTCTTGAGGCATTATCTAATTTCTACGATAGCAACTACCTAAAGCCTAACCCCTCCAAAACACAAGTGTGTGCATTCCACTTACGGAACAGAGAGGCTCAGAAAGAACTGAGAATAACCTGGAGACGTTAACAGCTAACCTACCGTGACACCCCAAAGTACCTCGGAGTGAAATGGCTCTGAGCACTATGGGACTTAACTTCTGAGGTCATGGCCGGCCGCGGTGGTCTCGCGGTTCTAGGCGCGCAGTCCGGAACCGTGCGACTGCTACGGTCGCAGGTTCGAATCCTGCCTCGGGTATGGATGTGTGTGATGTCCTTAGGTTAGTTAGGTTTAAGTAGTTCTAAGTTCTAGGGGACTGATAACCACAGCAGTTGAGTCCCATAGTGCTCAGAACCATTTGAACCATTTTCTTCTGAGGTCATCAGTCCCCTAGAACTTAGAACAACTTAAACCTAACTAACCTAAGGACATCACACACATCCATGCCCGAGGCATCATTCGAACCTGCGACCGTAGCAGTCGCGCGTTTCCGGACTGAAGCGCCTAGAACCGCTCGGCAACCAGCAGCCGGCCCCTCGGAGTGAAGGTGGACCGATCCCTCAACTTCAAGGACCACTGTACAGATACAAAAATGAAAGTCAGTGCGAGGAACAACATTATTAGGAAACTGACCGGCAAGAACTGCGGAGCACACCCACAGGTCCTACGCACATCTGCCCTCGCTTTGTGCTTCTCCGCTGCTGAATATGCAGCACCTGTATGGCAGAACTCCAGCCATGCCAAACAGGTAAATACTGCAACCGGCTGGTTGCGGGCAACCCCTGTTGCTCCGCCAGACATCCGAAGGTGAACAGCAGCTGAAGTGGAAAGAAAGAAGCAGGAGACGGATCAGAGACACCCTCTGTTTCGATGCGAACATCAAACACCAAGACTCAAGTCGAGAAAAAGTTTTCTCCGGACAACGCAACCAATCCAGACATCACCTGCAGACCATACTATACAACTCTGGTGCAGCTCATCATCAGAGAAATATTGGGACAACCCCAAGGAAGAACTTGCTATATGTCATCATCTCCCATACTCGACATGGAAGGCACTAAATAGATTGAGAACTGGAGTATCTCAGTGTAAGGATAACATGAAGAAATGGGGATACATCTCAGAGGACGAACTATGTGAGTGTGGTGAACCCCAAAACCATCAGCACCTACTCAACTGCAGGAAACTGTAGGAACCTGTGTCCATGGACGATCTGATTATCGCCAATGATAAGGCAGTCTGTCCAGCGGAATTCTGGGCAGCACATGGAATATAAATATGCACATGTTCTCTGTGATAATTGTAATATATATGTATGATATGCTATGTATAATATGCTATGTATGATAAATCATGTTTAATATATTATGTTCTGGACACGTACAAATAAAAAAAATTTCATAATGGTGTTGAGCCACTTTATAGAAGCCTCTCGAAACACCTCTTTAGTGAGTTGAAGTGACTCACCCATCCTTGGCGAAGTTGGTCCAGAGGGTGACCATTGCCTGGATGGCTTCTTTATCAGCAGTGGTGGCCTCTGGGAACAGCTTCGGCATCTCGAACAGGTGTAGCAGGTCGTCCCCGTGGCAGGCTCCCTCTCCAGACAGCCACTGTGCGTACGCTGAGGCAGTTATTACTGAGCGACTCACACACTCAGGCATCATACAAAATAAAACAAGTGTAACATTGTCACTAATCTGTGCAGTCTTGGGGTGCTCTGTAAGCAAGCTGCCAACAAACATTCTGTACAGTAAATAAATGATTTAATCAAGATGTGAAGGTTCAATCATCGAAACTAAGCCCACCGGACAAAAAATTAGTTATCCAATTAGAGGAGCACACTGTTTGCTTTGGAGCGCTATAAACGGCGTAGAACAGGTAACAGCGGTCATGAGATCCTCCACCTATGACATAAGTCATCGTAGTGAACCGGCCATATATGTGGGATCATCACAGGATGATGCGTCGACGTGGAGACGTGCTAAAATAGCAGAAAGGAACTATCGTGTCGGACGTGCCTATTAAACAAATCCTCAATGAAGTTGACCGATTTTTCGTTGTATCAGTGCAGACTTACTAATGTGTATACGAGGAACGTGTACCATTCACAACCTTGTAACGTAGCGTTAGAATAGTGATCGTAAACCTATAGTCACTGACAGGGATCGGTAAAGAGCGGCACCCCTTCTAAATAATAATTTGTTTCAAACCCGATAGGAATTTCAACATCCACTAACGGCAAGTTAATCTCAAGTAGTTTCTGGGCGAACACTGTGAAGGGAGCTGCGTGCAATAAATACTTGGCGTTGGGTACCTCGCAAAAGGCATATGCTCACAGAGGCAGATACACTTGCACGTCTTCAGTCGTCGAAACAACGTAGAAAATGGACAGTGGCTCCCTGGAGGAGTTTAGAGTGGTCCGATGAGTTGTTATTTTTGCCTCTTTCCAAATGATGAAACGTTCCTACTGCACCAACGTCACATCGACGGGTTTAACACGGTGTTTGGAGGCTGTGTTCAGCCCAGGGGTGGTTCTGTAATGTTTTGTGGGTGTTTCTCGTACCACGACTTGCGCCCAGTATTCCAGGTCACTGCGACCACTAACCACGCTATTTTCTTCTATTTTCTCGGTGACCAATTGTTGCACTTCTTTCAGTTCGTTCGTGATGAGAGTGCTGTGGACACTCCCACCCTGCAACATGAAAACAGCCGTTTTCAGAGGGCTTCACGCATACGTTTCTGGTTTGACGAACACTAGGCTCTCTATCGCAACTCAACTGGCTCGCTAAGTCGCTGGAGCTTAATGCCTTAAAAATGTCTAGATTTCTACAGTTTTACATATGTACCCGATCTAATCATTGCTGAGTGGCTCTAGCTGGCTATGGCACACTACCCTGAAGAAATTTTGTCCCTCTTCTTCGCCGAACTCAGATCATGATCAAGTATTATATGAAAATAACTCAGCGAGATTAACGATTGCAATAGCTGGACAGAAGATTCGAGTGATATTAGACGACAGCAAGATGTTTAACCTGTATTTTGCAGATGGCCAGATTGTTCTAGCAGACGATTAAGATGATCTGAGCTACATGATGAGAAAGTTTTAACAGGAATACAATAACTCAAGCTCTAAGGTGAACATGAAGTGCGAATACTTGGATGCTGGAGCGGAAAAAGTAAATAATTTAGAGGTAGATAGAGAAGTAATTGTAGTTGTGGAAAAGGCGAAATATCTTGGCGTACTATTTGACAAACAGGTCATAAGTAATGGTGAAATCACTAGTAGAATCAACAAAGTGCGAGCTGTAACAAGGGCAATGAACCTTGTTCTGTAGAACAAAAAGATAAGAAGAACAAAGTAGAAGAGCATGTTGAAGATTATAAGAGAGAGAGAGAGAGAGAGAGAGATAAGATTAAATTGCTTGTCACTGAGACGGATAACTTAAGAAGAAGCTGAAGTTGTACTAGGACGTGTTGGATAAGAAACGATATAATGTGACGAAGGATGAAAATTCACAGAGATATCTGTGACTACATCCAACAAAAACCGCTGATGTGATTTAGCTATGTGAATAGGATGAATAAAGACAAGATATCAAATAGGCCATTACAATGGAGACCATCCCAGTGAAAGAAAAGGGATCGCTCACGACGCAACTGTTTGGAAAGGAAAGAATGCTGGAGAGCCATGCATCCACGGTGTCGAAATTTCACTAAAAATAAAAATAGTGAAAAAACCTCGTTCAGCCCTAATGCTGTCGATGAAAGAGTTATGACTTTTAATTCCTCTCACTGAAGATAGTTTTACAACTCTCCTCTCTGTCTGTGTCCGCAGCTCGTGGTCTTGCGGTAGCGTTCTCGGTTTCCGCATACGGGGTCCCGGGTTCGATTCCCGACGGGGTCAGGGATTTTTCCTCCCTCGCGATGACTGGGTGTTGTTATGACGTCCTCATCACCATCATTCATCCCCATTCCGGTCGGAAGAAGGCAATGGCAAACCACCTCTACTAGGTTGGGTTGGGTTGTTTGGGGCAAGAGACCAAAGCCGGCCGTGGTGGCCGAGCGGTTCTAGGTGCTTCAGTCTGGAACCGCGCGACGGCTACGGTCACAGGTTCTAATCCTGCCTCGGGCATTGATGTGTGTGATGTCCTTAGGTTAGTTAGGTTTAAGTAGTTCTAAGTTCTAGAGGACCTCAGATGTTAAGTCCCCCATAGTGCTCAGAGACATTTGAACCATTTGAAGAGACCAAACAGTGAGGTCATCGGTCTCATCGGGTTAGGGAAGGAAGTCCGCCGTGCGCTTTCAAAGGAATCATCCCAGTATTTGCCTGGAAATCACAGAAAACCCAAATCAGGATGGCCGGACGCGGGATTGATCCGTCGTCCTCCCGAATGCGAGTCCAGTGTGCTAACCACTGCACCACCTCGTTCGGTCAACCTCCACTAGGACCTTGCCTAGTACAGCGTTGCGGGTCTCCCGCATCGTCCCCTACGCTCCTCGGAGTATGGGACCTCATCATCATCAGCATTATCTCTATCTATCGTCCCACATTGGACAGTTACCAAGATACACAAATTGAGTTCTACCATCAGCTGAACAATGTTCTCGTAAAGGCACCTACTTAACATAAACTCTTGTTACTTGGCGATTTCAGCAATTGAGTGGGAAGAGACAATCGCTTCTAGATATTCAAGATGTTGGAAATTTCAACGCAAATGGGGATGCTACGTCTTGGTGTCTGCACTGAGCGTGAACTTTTTATTTGTTCACAGTTGCGCTTACCTAATCGTTATAAGACTACACGGATGCATCCATGCACCAAACACTGGCATCTCGTTGACCACCACAGCACTCGGCAACGCGACAATAAAGACGTTCTTATCACAAAAACAGCTAGGAACATTGATGACAGCTGGACTGACCAAAAATTGATAGTTGCCGTCTGAGAATTCTCCTGTGTCGTAGATTCCACTTCTCAAATCCTTTCATGAGAGAATTCATCATCAACAGTCTGTAGAATGTGTAGAAGAGAAATGACCGGTTTCTTGTCAATAATGGGGCGATTAAGAAGCTCGTAACTATCAAACGGGAAGCTTACCAATCTCTTCCTCACGATCCCTCCTCCATGGAAAAGAAAAGAAGTTTTCAAGAACTCAAGCAGAAATGTCAAACTGAAATAAGAATAATCAAGAACAACTGATGGCAACAAAAAGCCATGGATCTCCAAAGTCCGTAAGATGCCAGTGACTTGTGGAGTTTTTACGCTGGAGTAAACGTGGTACATGGACCTACTCGTACTCCATCTGGAACACTGAAAGCCACCGACAGACGGCCATCCTCACTGGCAATCTGGACATTTCGAGTTGCTAGAATGAGCACTCCAACTCACTCTTGAACTGTAGCTCGACTGCTGCTGACGCCTTCCTCGAATGCAGTAAAGCCACAACATCCAGCACAAACATGGGTGAAAGTTCCACCGACATTTCATAATCTTTGCAAGGATCTAGATATTATGAAAACCATCGTAAAGTACTGTTTGACCCACATTAACCTTTGTACATTGAACTGTCACATGCCAGGACCAACGTATAATGTCACATAAGTGCATTGCGTAGATGCAAATGGTCGAGACATTATGTCAGCAGAATTCTCGACGTCTAGAACTCGTCATGAATGCCTGCGTCCGATATATTTGTGACGTTCGACTTTTTGATCACATTTCACCAGCATACGCAAAATTGTCCTGGCTGCATGCAGACAAACGCAGAGATTTCCATACACTCTGTCTCATCTACTGCCTTATAAATGTAAACTGTCCCTCATATCTCTCCTCGTCCCTAACGCTCATGTCGGAACAACATGACAGAAACAGACGTTCCCATTATAATAAAATCCTCTCCGTTCCACTGCATCGCTCAGTCACATTCTCCAAGTCCTTTACAGTAGCGGGAACCCGACTCTGGAATAACCTCCCTCGTTATGTTAGAGAACTTAAAAGCATGTCCAGCTTCAAAAAACAGTTAATGACGTATCTACTTGAGCAACAGTAATGCCTTCCTCTGTACAAGAATGCACTTCACCTCATTACTTCCCTCTTTCCCCCTCCTTAAATCTCCATTCCCCAAAACACGCTAAACTAGTAAACATCTACTTTACACACATTTGCACAAACCTTCATTACTATTACCAATCCTTCTCATGTTTGTCATTATTATTTGATTTTTTTACTGTTATTATTATTGCTTATTATTGCTTTTATCATAATCTGTATGTATAGCACCTGCTGTAAAAATACTGCCAGCATTTAATTTATTAGGTCTTAGTCATGTTTATCATTACATTTTTTTTACTGTTATTATTATTGCTTTTATCATAATCTGTATGTATAGCACCTGTTGTAAAAATACTGCCGCATTTACTTTATTAGGTCTTAGTCACTACTCTTTATTCATATTGTCACTAGAGTAAGCTAATATTCTCATTTAAACTATGGTCATGATGTAACTCTGATGTGTGAAATGCTGCATGTGTGGAACACCCGTCTGATGTAAGAGAGGGCCTGATGGCCCTAATCTGATCAGGGTAAATAAATACATAAATAAAAATAAATAAAATAAATATGCGTTCGCAAACTCAAAAATTCTGCCTTATAAGCAAACACTCTGCTTCATCATCAAAAATTATGTCTCCTGAGTAAAATGTATCTATCTGTCTCGCACACACGCCTGTTTAGACCCCTCATTCACAGCCCATCAGTGTACACGCCAGTACAATGAAACAATCACAGTGAAGCTTTAGAGCTACCATCCTAGCCATGTCAAAAGTATCCAAACCATCGGCCGTATCTAAATTTGGTATAATTTATTAACAACAATAACACACACACACACACACACACACACACGTCTGGTGTAACTTATAGTCTTTTCACGCCAAAAAGTATGTACCTATAGGCACGTATTTCGTATCTCTCTCTCTCTCTCTCTCTCTCTCTCTCTCTCTCTCTCTCTCTCTCTCTCTCTCTTCCTCTGTGTGTGTGTGTGTGTGTGTGTGTGTGTGTGTGTGTGTGTGTGTGTGTGTGTGTGTGTGTGTGTGTGTGTCGAATACTGTACTATAGACTCAGTAAATTTCATCTCACATCTGCAAATATTATTGGATTCATCTCCTTTTCTGTCATTTGAAATGCTGTTCTGATTTCTCAAATTTCACCTCACATCGTCACATTTCACTGTATACTAAATAACATTGGCAATGGAACAGGGTACTGAGTGTGAAATATAGTTGCCGTAAACATTTACAAACGAACGCTCATTTATGCAATGTAATGAACAAATTAGTAATATGTAGTTGTCACAGATAAATTTTGCTTCAACTATTATTCCGTAAAACTTCAAAACAAAAAGAGTCAACTGCTGTCTTATGCTCCTGTTACTTGTTATCATCACCAGATCCATACAGCAGCAGTTGTGAACATCCATAGTTCTACGTGTCAACTGACTTGGTGTAAGACACATTGGACTCTCAAACAAAAGACTTCCATATTAAAATAGTTCTATGAATCACATGATGCTTGCTAACTGGCACGTGTGTAAAACGTCTGCAAAAATACATCAACAACACAAAAATGCTATATTTAAGATAAGCATAACAATGTCTAAATGGGACAATGTACCAAAACAAACCAAACCAAGGCTATAACAACACAAAACACACATTGGCTAAAATATTAAGCTTATCAGACAAGCAAACGAACATTTAAGCACTCTGAGTTATTGCCATCTACTGAGCAAAAAGAAATAACCGTATGGCATTGATGGCTGGGCGCCCCCCTTCAGGGGAGCATGTCTGAACCCTCAAATTAATGCCACTGTGCTAAATCCAATTCTGAATTATTCTATAACTGTAAAAAAAAACCTATGTAACGTGCTAAGCAGGTGGCTGACACTTCATTTTAGATCGAAATAAGGCTATGATCAAAAACTATCTTTCGATAACTATTACGAAAATTATCAATTGGGGCTATGGTGCTATGGCTCTCTAAACAGTTTACAGATTGCATTTCCTTTCTTTTTCATGATCATCTATTGAATAATGCCAAGATCTAATCATAATGCTCCAAGTACGAGATGTTAACAAATATCAAAAGGTCTGTAAAACATGTCAAAACACGTAACGATGTTAGGCTATTTTATTGGTGGTGTAATCAAAGAACTACGAGCACTTGCCATTTTTAGAAATGTTTCAGTACTGCTTCACCTCAGCAAGCACTCTTTTGGGGAAGAGGCGGGGAGGATATATTCCATGTAATGTTCCACTGGCGTTCTATGCAATAACATAACATTTTACGACACTGAAGTACAACGGATAATACTACTACCGATGAATTTTGATGAGGTCGTTAATGTGTTATATCACTTAAACTAAATTTTTTTGTAATACTCTAGCAGAACCTTGTAAGCCATGAAATACGAAATATTTACGAACAACATGGTTACAGATAATGAAACAAGCTTCCACATACGAAGATGAAAGGCCAATATGTGGAAAATAATATCTTTGCTCCACAAAAATACGATATTTGCTCCAAAATAAAATGATTTTATGTACAAAAAGAACACGTTACTATTGTCGTAACTTAACTGTTCAATAAGATTTTTTAAAAATATACTATCTTTGCACCATGTAAATTTCTCAATATACCTAAGAATTGAAATACAAACACACATAACACTAGCACCATAACTTATTTCCTCAATAAATTAAACAAAAATATAAATGTGATTCTTGAGTTTCTCCCGGCGTATTTGATAATCAAAATATCCACAGGTGTACTGCCGGTCTATAGTGTCCAACGGGCACAATATTTCGGCGATCAAACATGTCGCCATCATCAGGTTACGGTGGCGCAACTTTTCAAATTTCTTCATGCTGCGATACATCTCCTCCCCGTAAAGGTGTATGATGTGATTCTTGAGTTTCTCCCGGCGTATTTGATAATCAAAATATCCACGGGTGTACTGCCGGTCTATAGTGTCCAACGGGCACAATATTTCGACGATCAAACATGTCGCCACCACCTGATGATGTTGACATGTTTGATCGCCGAAATATTGTGCCCGTTGGAAACTATAGACCGGCAGTACACCCGTCGATATTTTGATTTGAAAAATATACATGTCTAGCATATTGACACTACTGAGAAAATTTGCTGGCTAAGGTAAATGGTTGATAATCAAAGTTTAATATCTGTACCATACTTTTCAAGGCATAATCGACCACCACATTAAATATTTCCACATCTATATTCCCTGTGTTACTTGTGAAAATACACATGTCTCGCTTATTGGCACTACTGAATTAAGTTGTAGGTTAGTCGTTGTTTGTGTCACACAAAAATTATAAAAGTACGTAAAAAATTGTCCTGCAGCACCACACAACACATATGAAACTATCGCTGATCCAACTTACAGCTTAATTTGCACTTGTCTACAATAATAGTCTGACCTTTGTACCAAAGTAAACGATGTTATTTCCACACCTAAATTTGTCAAAAGTATGGCCAAAAGCAGTATCAAACTCAACCAGACATTACAGTGACTCCATGCTGGAGTATTAACTTTCTTGTCATTCAAAACCTTTGTCATTTTCTGCTAATAGTGCTGGCTTACGTTGTCACACAGTGGAATTTACATAAAACTTCGATGAAATAGCATACTAAACAGTAGAAATATACATTTATATATTTAAGAATAGAGGCCAACGATGCTACTAATTACCCATTTTTAAAGTTAGTCAAATATTATATTAACCCCATCCCAGGGTGTTAAGTTTGTCTGGCAGTACAAAACGTTAGTCATCAGCTGCTATCATGCTGTGGAGACTACATGACACTTTTCCCTGCCATACATCACCATGTTATTGCAAAATTATATCAAATTTCCCCATACATCACTATTATTACAGCAAACTGTAACAAATTGCCTTTGTTAAAGCAAAAATATCCCCTTACCATAGCACACTGGACTCACATTCAGCAGGACAATAATTCAAATCAGTGTCCAGTCATCCAGATTTAGGTTCTCCATGATTTCCTAAATTATTCCAGCCCAATGTCGGGTCACAGAACATTTCCTTCCCTACCCTTGAATCATTTTCAGCTTGTGTTCCCTCTGTAATGATCTCAGTGCTGACAAGGTGCTAAATTTTTGGCGCGAAAAGACTCTAAGTTACATCAGTATTGTCAATATCTTTGCTTTTTAATGCTGTTGTCCTCTTCAGTCCAGAGACTGGTTTGGTGCAGTTCTCCATGCTGCTCTACCCTGTACAAGCTTCTTCATCTCCCAGTACGTACTGCAATCTACATCCTTCTGAATCTGCTTAGTCTATTCATCTCTTAGTCTCCCTCTACGACTTTTACCCTCCACGCTGCCATCCAATACTTAATTGGCAATCCCTTGATTTCTCAGAACATGTCCAAGCAACCGAGTCCTTCTTCTAGTCAGTTTGTGCCACAATTTTCTCTTCTCCCCAATTCTATTCAGTACCTCCTCATTAGTTACGTGATCTATCCATCTACTCTTCAACATTCTTCTATAGCACTACATTTCGAAAGCTTCTATTCTCTTCTTGTCGAAACTATTTACCGTCCATGTTTCACTTCCATACAGGGCAACACTCCACACAAATACTTCCACAAAAGACTTCCAAACACTTAAATCTACACTCAATGTTAACAAATTTCTGTTCTTCAGAAACTATTTCCTTACTTTTGCTGGTCTACCTTTTATATCCTCTCTACTTCGACAATCATCAGTTATTTTGCTCCCCAAATAGAAAAACTCATCTACTCCTTTAAGCGTCTCATTTCCTAATCTAATTCCCACAGCATCACCTGATTTAATTCGACTACATTCCATTATCATCTTATATTCTCCTATCAAGATACTATCCATTCGGTTCAACTGCTCTTCCGAGTCCTTTTCTGTCTCTGACAGAATTACAATGTCTTCTCCTTGGACTTTCATTCCTACTTTAAATGTTTCTTTGGTTTCCTTTACTGCTTGCTCAATATACAGTTTGAATAATATCGGGAATAGGCTACAACCCTGTCTCATTTCCTTCCCAGCCACAGATTCATGCCTCTCAACTCATATAACTGCCATCTGGTTTCTGTACAAACTGTAAATAGCCTTTCGCTCCCTGTATTTCACCCCTGCCACCTTCAGAATTTGAAAGAGAGTATTCCAGTCAACAATGTCAAAAGCTTTCTTTAAGCCTACAAATCTACAAATGCTAGAAACGTAGGTTTGCCTTTCCTTGATCTATCTTCTAAGAGAAGTCGTAGGGTCAGTATTGCCGCACATGTTCCAACATTTCTACAGAGTCCGAACTGTACTTCCTCGAAGTCGGCGTCTACCAGTTTTTCCATTCGTCTGTAGAGAATTCGTGTTAGCATTTTACAGCCGTGACTTATTATACTGATAGTTCGGCAATTTTCACACCTGTCAATGTCTGCTTTCTTTGTGATTGGAATTATAATATTCTTCTTGAAGTCTGAGAATATTTTGCCTGTCTCATACATTTTGCTGACCAGATGGTAGAGTTTTGTCATGGCTGACTATCCCAGTGCTATCAGTAGCTCTAACGGAATATTGTCTACTCCCGGGGCCTTGTTTCGACTCAGATCTTTCAGTGTTCTGACCAACTTTTCGTGCAATATCATATCTCCCATTCCATCTTCATCTACATCCTCTTCCATTTCCATAATATTGCCCTCAAGTACATCACCCTTGTATACACCATCTATATATTCCTTCCACCTTTCTACTTTCCCTTCTTTGCTTAGAACTAGTTTTCCATCTGAGCTCTTGATATTCATACAGGTTGTTGTCTTTTCTCCAAAGGTCTCTTTAATTTTCCTGTAGGCAGTATCTACCTTGCCCCTAGTGATATATGCCTCTACATCCTTACATTTGTCTTGTAGCCATTCCTGCTTAGCAATTTGTGCTTCCTGCAGATCTCAGTTTTGCTTGTTTCATTTACTGCATTTTTATATTTTCTCCTTTCATCAATTAAAATCAATATCTATTATGTTAACCAACGATTTCTGCTAGCCCTTATCTTTTTACCTACTTGATCCTCTGCTGCCTTCACTTTTTCATCTCTCAAAGCTACCCGTTCTTCTTCTGCTGTATTTCTTTCCCCATAATTGTAAATTGTTCCCTAATGCTCTCTCTGAAACTTTCTACCACTTCTGGTACTTTCGGTTTATCCAAGTCCCATCTCTTTAAATTCCCACCTTTTTGCAGTTTCTTCAGTTTTAATCTACAGCTCATAACCAACAGATTGTGGTCACAGTCCATACCTGCCCCTGGAAATGTCTTACAGTTTAAAACCTGATTCCTAAATCTCTGTCTTACCATTACGTAATCTGACTGAAACGTTCCGGTATCTCCAGTCATCTTCCACGTATATAACATTCTTTCATGATTCTTAAACCAAGTGTTAGCTACGATTAAACTATGCTCTGTGCCAAATTCTACTAGGCGGCTTCGTCTTTCATTTCTTACCCCCATTCCATATTCACCCACTACTTTTCCTTCTCTTCGTTTTCCTACTATCGAATCCCAGTATCTTATGACTATTAAATTTTCCTCTCCCTTCAGTATGTGAATATTTTTTTTGTTTGATTGTACATTTCTTTAAACTCTTCGTCATCTGCGGAGCTAGTTGGCATATAAACTTGTACTGTTGTGGTAGGCGTGGGCATCGTGTCTATCTTGGCTACAATAATGATTTCACTATCCTGTTCGTAGCAGCTTACCGCCGTTCCTATTTTTTTATTGATTCTTAAACCTACTCCTACATTTTGTGTTTATAAACCTGTATTCACCTGACCAGAAGTCATGTTCCTCCTGCCACCGAACTTCACTAATTCCCACTATGTCTAGCTTTAACCTATCCATTTCCCTTTTCAAATTTTCTATCCTACCTTCCTGATTAAGGAATCTGAAATTCCACGCTCCGGTCTGTAGAACGCCACTTTTCTTTCTCCTGATAACAAGTTCCTCCTGAGCAGTCCCCGCCCGGAGATCCGAATGGGGGACTATTTTACCTCCGGAATATTTTACCCAAGAGGACGCGATCATCACTTAAGCATACAGTAAAGCTGCATGACCTCGGGAAAAATTACGGCTGTACTTCCCCCCTGTTTTCAGCCGTTCGCAGTACCATCACAGCATTGCAGTTTTTGTTAACGTTACAAGGCCAGATGAGTCAATCATCCAGACTGTTGGCCCTGCAATTACTGAAAAGACTGCTGCCCCTCTTTAGGAACCACACGTTTGTCTGGCCTCTCAACAAATGCTCCTGTGTTGTGGTTGCATCTGCCGTACGTCAGAGGCACGAAAAAAATGTTCAAATGTGTGTGAAATCTTATGGGTCTTAACTGCTAAGGTCATCAGTCCCTAAGCTTACACACTACTTAACTTAAATTATCCTAAGGACAAACACACACACCCATGCCCGAGGGAGGACTCGAACCTCCGCCGGGATCAGCCGCACAGTCCATGAGTGCAGAGCCCGAAACCGCTCGGCTAATCCTGCGCGGCGAAGAGGCACGCAAGCCTCCCCACCAACGGCAAGGTCAATGGTTCATGTCTTAAGAACTTACCACGCATCTGTCCTTCATGTCCATAGTATGACTCGAATGTGCGAGAACCGGAGTAATTGAATACATATGCATAGATATTGTCGGCTTTGGCAAATCTGTTGTGGTAAATGATCGCCTTTTTCCAGCCGTGCAAGAAGAATCGATCAGCATATAACTGCAACAAAAATAAAACTTTCTGTGTATTGTAATAGAGATATCCTTTTAGGTGATAACGTTAAGGGAAACACATTTAGAGATACGGTAATATTTTTCGATACCGATAGCAAGTAATAAAAATACAAGTTGTATAATCAAAGAAATATCTGGTGTACGAGGTACACAGGATGTGTCACAATTACGAAAACTGACAGTGGTGTAAATATATGACAGTTTAAATAGTAACATTCTAGTAAACATGGGTTTGCAAACAAGCCATTTGGAAGATAACTGCGAATGTGTGGTATGCATGCTGGCACTGACTTCAGCATGGTTCAGATGGCTCTGAGTACATTGAAGAAGAAATCTAAAAAATGGCTCTGAGCACTATGGGACTTAACATCTGAAGTCATCAGTTCCCTAGACTTAGAACTACTTAAACCTAACTGACCTAAGGACATCACACACATCCATGCCCGAGGCAGGATTCGAGCCTGCAACCGTAGCAGCTGCACGGTTCCAGACCGAAGCGCCTAGAACCGCTCGGCCACAGCGGCCGGCACTTCAATACGAAGTCACGTCCTAGATAGTACTACTATAATTGAAACGTAAACTTTTCTACCACCTCCTCATCTAATTGTACTCAAATTTGATATAAACTCCTGTGCTCATGAGTAACAATAGTGATTAGGGATACTAGGTGATCGTCTGATTGAGCCACATATTCTTCCAAGAAAATTCAGTGGAAGAGGGTACCTTGGGTTCCTGTATATCTTTCATGATTTCTGGTTGATGTACCGCTTGTGTAACTTTGCAGAATGTTGTACAAGTGTAATGGGATGCCAGTGCATTTTGTTCCTGATGTGAGATGACTTCATGGCATGATATACCCTGTAGATTAATGCCAAAATTTTTCACCTGAAATAAATTTTAACTCATAATCTGTTTTCATCTAGACATTTAGTGACCAGAGGTTGATGAACCAAAGACCAGGGTGTCTTCGAAACTTCGTTAATCAATCGAGATACAAGCACAGCATTTAAAAAAAAATAATGTCATTGATTTATGGCATTATTTTGTCCAGAAGAGCAGACCTGTACAAGATAAATTCATTGATGTAACCCTTTGAAAGCCACCTGCTATAAACATCTTTAATAACATCTATTTATACACGGATGTATACACGCATGTCTCAAGAACATACAGGGTTAGTCAGCGTTATCTGATGGCATTTGAATTTACAGCACATGATGACATTTTAAGGTGAAGCAACTTTTTTTATTTAAAAAATACACACTGAATAGCAGTTTACATCTCATATGATAATTTTCACAGAAATTAACCATTTGTGAAAGATAATGTTCTTGAACTGCCGGCCCTCCTTTTTTTTGCGTGCTCTTCGACTCTCTGGGCGAAGTTTGATATCAGTCTCTCAAACATGTTGTGGGGTATAGCACGATTCTCTTGCTCAATGACTTCCCTTAATTCAAGAATAGCACATGGCTTATCCATGTACATTTTGTTCTTGAGGAAACCCCACAAGAAAATGTCACATGGACTAAAACTAGGGGAGTGAGGCTGTCCCCGTAAACAACTTCCTTATTTCGGTCAAAAATACATTCGAAGCGTGAGCTGTGGTACCGTGTCGCTGAAACCAAATACGCCAATGACGTTGCGGGTCGAGAAATTTACGCAAAATGGTCAAAATACGCTAAGAGTTCGCGTTGACGACTCTCTCACTTTCTCTGAAAAAATAAGGCCCTATGACACCAAATTTCCATAGTCCAGTCCACACCGTAACCCTATGACAACCCACACAGCCCTGATGCAGTTGGTGACGGTTGTTTGGGAACCATTAACAACAGTTTCGTTTAGTAACACTTCCATTTAAGAAAAAATTGCCCTCATCTGACATTAAAATAACAATCCCAGCTTCTTCCTTCAACACCTCTATCATTATTTCAGCCGAACATCTCCTTCTGACAAAATCTTCAGGCTTCAACTCCTCAACAATCGCAGTTTTGTCGGGATGGAAGTTTAGACTCTGTAAAACGTATGAGACAGACGAATCTTATAAAGCACTATACTGAGAAGGGAAATGATCTGACTTCAGGCCTTCAGCACAACAAATATTTTTTTAACGCAGTTTGTACTAACAAGGTAAGTGCATATCGCAGTGGAACTTGAATGCACGTGTTTGCGGTGATGATGTTTAGTTACGACAAGAGCTCATTCCCCTCGTGTTAGATGTTGTACGATACAGAATGCATATAGATGTGCCCTGCAAGAATTACGATTATAAAGCATAATTCCCATAGACTGGCATCGAGTAGCTAGATAAGATTTGAAGAAGGTTGTACTTTCCAAGTTATCTTACTTTAACGTATCCTAATCCTACAACTTTACTATTCCGTTGGGCTATGAGAATGTTCTGGTCACTACAGAACATAAAGCGAAAGTATTTAGATTTACAATGACGTTCACTTATCGATCAGATTTCGTTTAAAGAGGACTGCTGAAGGGCATTAAAGGCTGGGTCATAGTGTCTTATGAAATCACGGGTTCAATTTAAAAATAGTGACAGGTTTTTGAAGGTCTGACAAGAAACTTGGTATTATAAATACATTGAATCTGGGGATTTTCATGGTGTTGTTTAGGCCGTTTCAGTGGCGCGCCTTAATTATCATTATCATCTCTGGTGCAAGCAGTAAGTGATCTTTGTGCCACACTCGACATTTAAACAAGAAAGCTCGTACATGCCCGTCTCTGAATAATATGATCATGCAAACGTTTTGCCCTTTGTTTCATAAGTCCCTGGTCGCTATGTTTGTAGGTGAAAAGAAATTATAAATAATTTTAATTACTCAAAAATAATTTGAGGTGAAAAACTTAGATTCCTGACTCAGTACAGTAAATAAAATTAATTATAAATATACACACGAAAGGACAAATCGAACAAGCAATTTGAACAGGTTGCTCAAAGAATGTCTCATATGCATTTCAAAAATGCTGTGTTTGGTTCCTAAATCCAGCAAACGTTTTTAATATTTTTGGTCTTTGTGAGGGGGTAAGAAATGGAACGTTCACATAGGCTGAGCCATAGGTGAAGCAGATGGGAGACTTCAGTTTGTCGATAAAATACTGGAGAAATATAATCAGTCTTCAAAGTCCACTGCATACAAAAAACTCATGCGACCCATTCTTGAATACTGATCAAGTGCGTGGCACCTATACCAAGTATAGCCAACGGGGGATATCGAACGTATACAGAGGACAGCAGGATTGGTTACATGATTGTTTCACCTGCGGGAGAGTGTCAGGGAGGTGGTGAAGAAACTGAACTGCCACATACTTGAAGATAAACGCAAACTATCCAGATATACTTTAGTTATACAGTTGCAAGAATCTTAAATTATGACTGTAGAACTATACTACGAAAACCTACGTATCACTCCCGTAGAGATCACGAGAACAACGTTAGGTTAATAGCACGCTCAGAGCTGTTTAACGGTCCCACTTCCCGCTCTCCATACGAGAATACAACAAGAAGAGGTAATAATAACTGGTACTATGATAAGTGCCTTCCGCCATGGACGTCATAACTGTTTTCAGAATAGGGATGAAGCTGTAGATGCAAAGGCATCAGATGACACTTTAAGTAGAGCAATGCACAGCACACCAAAAGATGTGCACATAGTCGCTGAGTTTCCAGGCACGGCATGTAGCTAAGTTTTGGTTAGTTTATGTCTTTGAATGAATGCAATTCCTGCCAATGAGAGTCCAATTCTGTAAATATGTGGAAATGAAATAAGTTCAATAGAACAGTATTTGCAACTGCAGGCTGTTATGAAGTCATCAGGCAAAATATGAGACACCCAGCTGAAACAGCACACTGACCGCTTTCAAGCGGTATACATTGTGTAGAGCTGGCCCCATGCAGACATGTGATTCTCCACCACTAACGGAGTCTTGGCAAGAAAGCGGTGTATACGTGCCATTCCGTTGTACAGAAGTAACACAATAACATTAGACGATGCGGAGGCGTGGCAGAACCACATAAAAAAGCTACCGTGTTCAAACGTGCCCATGACCACACAGTGAAGAGAGTTCTTCGATTTGTTGGTGTATCAACCCGAAATGTCCAACGTGTCTGCAAGGAATTGTGTACCATTCGCAGCCATGTAACGTGGCTTAAAAACAGTTTGCAGAAAGATCGAAACTGACAGGGAGCGGATACAAATGTCACGCCATTTGAGTGATAGTAGGCTTCTAACGCGACAGAAATTTTTGGTGTCAGTGAATGCTGGTCCATCTCAACCAATTTCCGAACAAAGATTGCGAAGGAATCTGCAAGCAGTGGACGTCTGGAGTCGGATACCTAGTAGTACGAGGTCGTTGCCCACAATGGCAAATACAATTCCACGTCGTCGATGGGTCAAACTACACTTACCAAATGATGGAAGACATAGACTGCACGACGGCCATATGAGATGTTTAATTCACAGTGTGTGTGTAGTTGAGACCAGAGATGATCCTACGATGTTTTGAGGGTGTTTCGTACAATGGCTATGGTTCACCATGCAGGTCATCATGAACATGTACCACGATGTTTGTTTTAACATTCTCTTCCTTCTATGTTATCATGGTAAGTATTTTATGGTTACGCTGTCTTCAAAGACGACAATCTTCCAAGATAACAAAAGCAGTGTTCACAGTGCTTCACTAATACATTCTTAGTTTGACGACCACTTAGGTGTCCTATCGCCTCTCGACTAGACGGTTAGTCCCTCAAAAAACCGTCTCGGAGCGTTTGTCACAGCAGATGAAACGTAACAGTCAACACGACCGCAGTTTGGTAGCTCTTGGGGATCTAATCATCAGAGACACATCAGCTGGATATGGCATACCTTTAGAAGCTTCTGGATTCACTTCGTTGTGACACTGGAGTCATTAGGAAGATTAGAGGTATCTGCGTGACAACTCCTAAAGGAGTTTCTACACTCCTGGCAATTGAAATAAGAACACCGTGAATTCATTGTCCCAGGAAGGGGAAACTTTATTGACACATTCCTGGGGTCAGACACATCACATGATCACACTGACAGAACCACAGGCACATACACACAGGCAACAGAGCATGCACAATGTCGGCACTAGTACAGTGTATATCCACCTTTCGCAGCAATGCAGGCTGCTATTCTCCCATGGAGACGATCGTAGAGATGCTGGATGTAGTCCTGTGGAACGGCTTGCCATGTCATTTCCACCTGGCGCCTCATTTGGACCAGCGTTCGTGCTGGACGTGCAGACTGCGTGAGACGACGCTTCATGCTGAATGGGGGACAGATCCGGAGATCTTGCTGGCCAGGGTAGTTGACTTACATCTTCTAGAGCACGTTGGGTGGCACGGGATACATGCGGACGTGCATTGTCCTGTTGGAACAGCAAGTTCCCTTGCCGGTCTAGGAATGATAGAACGATGGGTTCGATGACGGTTTGGATGTACCGTGCACTATTCAGTGTCCCCTCGATGATCACCAGAGGTGTACGGCCAGTGTAGGAGATCGCTCCCCACACCATGATGCCGGGTGTTGGCCCTGTGTGCCTCGGTCGTATGCAGTCCTGATTGTGGCGCTCACCTGCACGGCGCCAAACACGGATACGACCATCATTGGCACCAAGGCAGAAGCGACTCTCATCGCTGAAGACGACACGTCTCCATTCGTCCCTCCATTCACGCCTGTCGCGACACCACTGGAGGCGGGCTGCACGATGTTGGGGCGTGAGCGGAAGACGGCCTAACGGTGTGCGGGACCGTAGCCCAGCTTCATGGAGACGGTTGCGAATGGTCCTCGCCGATACCCCAGGAGCAACGGTGTCCCTAATTTGCTGGGAAGTGGCGGTGCGGTCCCCTACGGCACTGTGTAGGATCCTACGGTCTTGGCGTGCATCCGTGCGTCGCTGTGGTCCGGTCCCAGGTCGACGGGCACGTGCACCTTCCGCCGACCACTGGCGACAACATCCATGTACTGTGGAGACCTCACGCCCCACGTGTTGAGCAATTCGGCGGTACGTCCACCCGGCCTCCCGCATACCCACTATACGCCCTCGCTCAAAGTCCGTCAACTGCACATACGGTTCACGCCCACGCTGTCGCGGCATGCTACCAGTGTTAAAGACTGCGATGGAGCTCCGTATGCCACGGCAAACTGGCTGACACTGACGGCGGCGGTGCACAAATGCTGCGCAGCTAGCGCCATTCGACGGCCAACACCGCGGTTCCTGGTGTGTCCGCTGTGCCGTGCGTGTGATCATTGCTTGTACAGCCCTCTCGCAGTGTCCGGAGCAAGTATGGTGGGTCTGACACACCGGTGTCAATGTGTTCTTTTTTCCATTTCCAGGAGTGTAAATAAAAATTAATTTTCACTCAATGATAGTGTGCTAATAAATCAATATAGATTTGTGAATCATTGATCAGTCCTGTAATTCACATTAGCCACATACTCTTTAACTGCCCGTTTATCCTTGCAGCTTCTTCCTTTGCGTCTCTGACATGCGAAAACCAAGACAATTACTTCAAGAACAGACCCAGAATGCCATGTTGGCATATTCTGCCACATGGCGTCAGACGTTCGAACCACGACGTCTTATAGAAGGAATCCTGAGCTGCCCTCACCTGTCTGAGTGCGTCCGATCCAGTCTTGCCATCACTGGCATACCCGAAAATTTAATCTGCGTGCTGTACAAGTTGTCTGCTTCCGTAGCTGTATGGTCGCTGTAAACGACTGTCATGAGGAGAACATGAGTTCAATTCCCCATACTACCAGGCAACTTTCCGTTCTGGGACGGCTGTACTGTGGTCCATTCAGCCTCGTGATGTCAATTGAGGAGCTGCTTGAATAGCAAGTAGCAGTTCGAAAGTCTGCAAAGGCGACAACGGCCGACAGCACGTTTTGCGGATCCAATAGCCTTCCATACGACCTCCAAATGACGCCATTCGCTCAGGACGACACGACGTTCGGGCGGTTTCGATAGTCCCTTCTGTGAACAGACAAGTGGAGCTTCCTTTTCAAGGCTGTCAGACACATTGATCAATCAGCTACTCAGTCGAGAGGATTTTTTGGCAGAAAACATTAAATATGGTTGACAGGCCCGTTGAAACGTAAGCAGTGCCTATAGTAGTTTAGAAAGTAAGAGAAGGTTAAAGTAGCGAAGTGGGTCGTGAGTCGTGTCTGGGTAGATCAGTCTTTAAGACAACGAAAGGTGAAGGTCCGAACTCGTAGGAAGTTTCAATTGCTACAGAGTGAGGGAGTCGTTCCGAAACAACCCATTATGCTGTGTATAAGTCCTCACAGCTATGTTCTTTGTCTAATGCGTGCCACTCTGCTAATGTATCCCGGTTATCTTCTGATGTGGTACTGATAGAGCGGAAGCTGTCAGATTTGGATGGTCTGCAAACTTAGTAAGAGTATTGTGTGGGAAAATGGGTTTGGTTTCGGTACGCAGTCGATCGCACAGGCATAATCTGTTTCAATGGCTATAAACACTACGGAGCCCTAAAAAATATTCCAGATAAAATCTTACAAATAAAACCAAATCTACATCTATGCTCCGCAAGTTATCTTGTAGTGTGTGGCGGAGGGTACTTTTGGTAACGCTTTCGTAGTCTTTGTTTTCCTATTCGCGAGTGGTACGTGATAAACACGACTGTCGCTTAGCCACGGTCGATTCGAGAATATTGTTCCACACAAGCGATATATGACTCTGGACCTCATCACTCTCCCAACAAATAGCAGACATTAGTTGCTTTTCTTCTGGTTTTTGGTAAGACCGTGTAACATAAAACTATATCTGACGATTGTGGAAATTAGATGGTCTTTCTTTTAGAGTAACAACCTTACAGGGATTTGTCTGTGACAAAAATAAATCGCAGTATTATTCGAATTTTAAATATTAAAAGAAGAAATAATTAATTTCCGTTTAAAGATTTCCTTGAGGCCTTTAAAAGTTTTTAATGAAAGCAGAAAGAACTAGAATTATTCTACTTCTTTAGTTCAAAAAATTTATCTGACTGCAAAGAATAAAAATATAAGCTTTCTCTTAGTTCAATAACAAAACTTTTCAATTCTAGAATTTACAAATTATTTAACTTCGCGTCGTGAAAGAAGTTGCAGAAACATAAAAAATATCGTCTATTTTTATGTAGGCGTGTTAAACAGTGTTTAAATGCATAATCTGCATGTTTAATGTGAAGAAAACTCATTAATTCATTATTAAGTAGCTGAATTTTAGAAAATTTGCCAGGAAAGAAATTGAAAAGTGATAAATACGGTCAAAAGATTTATGTATTCGTCCGATAACGAAAACACAAAATTAGGTGTGAAACAAAAAATACGAGCAATGTTCTCTTCATAAAATCACGTACAGAGTATCCATAAAGTCCAGCTATCATAATAACCCGGAAACTGCTAGAGATAAAGAATAGTGGTTTGCTGTAAAACGTTTAAGAGCTGTCAGTGTTTCTTCCTTTGTTCTTTGCTGCAGATTTGACTTGGAGTGTACCAGAATGGTGACAGACCAGAAGAAGGAGGAATGTGTTATGCATGCAGTCTCCAAATCTGTGACACAGATACTACGAAACTATCGAAGCCAGTATGGCTGGGCACCACCGGCTACAACAAGCACAATGAATCGGCTGAAAAACGTTAAAGAGACAGGCAGTGTCAAAGACTTCTGTCGAAGTGGGCGTACCCTGTGTCTCAGGCATGTATTGACACTGTGTGTAACAGCCCTGTCTTTCTCTACTATTCATCGAAATACAAAATCCAACAATCCAAATTTAGGGTAATTCCTGTCAGAACGGCAAAAAATCTAACGCATGACCATAGGACTTCCGTTAACTGCAATAAATCCTGACACCAAAAACTGAGTCTCGTTACGCACGTATGTTAATTAATCACTCTCCTTTACAAAACAGTTTTGCTGAGCGTATGACATCGTCCGCCGGGAGGCACCGTTCGGGGAAATTCGGCGGCCAAGTGAAAGCCACATTAGTCGATTTTCGCGCCGGTGATGGGGATGAAACGATGATTAGGACGACACAACAGCCATTTTCCGAGCGGAGAAAATCTCCAACCCGGCCGGGAATCTAACCCGCGCCCCCTTGCGTGGGAGGCGAGCAGGTTACCACCCAGCTAAGAAGGCGAACAGTTTTGCTGAAACCAGTTTGTATAGTAAAAGAAAAGTAATGCAATCGATTAATTTTGATTATGAAAGTATTAAATATTCGAGAGCTGTTTCTTGTAGCCAGTGGCTAACCATCTCACTACTGGAATACACTACTGGCCATTAAAATTGCTACACCGAGAAGAAATGCAGATGATAAACGGGTATTCATTGGACAAATATATTATACTAGAAGTGACATATGATTACATTTTCACGCAGTTTGGGTGCATAGATCCTGAGAAATCAGTAACCAGAAAAACCACCTCTGGCCGTAATAACGGCCTTGATACGCCTGGGCATTGAGCCAAACAGAGCTTGGGCGGAGTGTACAGGTAAAGCTGCCCATGTAGCTTCAACACGATACCACAGTTCATCAAGGGTACTGACTGGCGTATTATGACGAGCCAGGTGCTCGGCCACCATTGACCAGACGTTTTCAATTGGCGAGAGATCTGGAGAATGTGTTGGCCAGGGCAGCACTCGAACATATTCTGTATCCAGAAAGGCTCGTACAGGACATGCAACATGCGGTCGTGCATTATCCTGCTGAAATGTAGGGTTTCGCAGGGATCGAATGAAGGTTAGAGCCACGGGTCGTAACACATCTGAAACGTAACGTCCACTGTTCAAAGTGCCGTCAATGCGAACAAGAGGTGACCGAGACGTGTAACCAATGGCACCACAGACCATCACACCGGGTGATACGCCAGTATGGGGATGACGAATACACGCTTCCAATGTGCGTTCACGGTGATGTCGCCAAACACGGATGCGACCATCATGATGCTATAAACAGAACCTGGATTCATTAGAAAAAATGACGTTTTGCCATTCGTACACCCAGGTTCGTCGTTGACTACACCATCGCAGGTGCTCCTGTCTGTGATGCAATGTCAAGGGTAACCGCAGCCATGGTCTCCGAGCTGATAGTCCATGCTGCTACAAACGTCGTTGAACTGTACGTGCAGATGGTTGTTGTCTTGCAAACGTCCACATCTGTTGACTCAGGGATCGAGACATGGTTGCACGATCCGATACAGCCATGAGGATAAGATGTCTGTCATCTCGACTGCTAGTGATACGAGGCCGTTAGAATCCAACACGGCGTTCCGTATTACCCTCCTGAACCCACCGATTCCTTATTCTGCTAACAGTCATTGGATCTCGACCAACGCGAGCAGCAGTGTCGCGATACGACAAAACCGCAGTCACGATATGCTACAATCCGACCTTTATCAAAGTCGGAACGTGATGGTACGCATTTCTCCTCCTTACACGAGGCATCAAAACAACGTTTCACCAGGCAACGCCGGTCAACTGCTGTTTGTGTATGAGAAAGCGGTTGGAAACTTTCCTCATGTCAGCATGTTGTAGGTGTCGCCACCGGCGCCAACCATGTGTGAATGCTCTGAAAAGCTAATCATTTTCATATCACAGCACCTTCTTCCTGTCGGTTAATTTTCGCGTCTGTAGCACGTCATCTTCGTGGTGTAGCAATTTTAATGGCCTGTAGTGTATATGCAGTATGCCCAAAAAGTGACCTAGCTAACGTATTGGCAACCAACATTTACAAAAACATACTGTAAATTGGACAATAATCAACAACGTCACTTCCTACCTGCTTTTGCTTCATCTTCTGTACGGCTAAGACGGAAGTCGGTACTTAATAAATCACCTGAAACTTTCAAGATACGAACTATATCGTGAAAGTCTTTGCTTTGCAAAATTTTATTGTCGCAGAATCTGACTGCAGTAGTTAACTTTAATTTTGAAAAGTAATCTAATTTCTGTGTAAACAAGCATAGACTCTGACAACTTTAGAAAACTGTTATGGAGTCTTAAAACATGAGAAAATAGACTTCTGTTGTTTGTGTTAAATACAGCACTAAGATTAAAATGTAGATTTTAAGGTTGTCTCTCAATATAAATTTAATAAACTACTTATAGTGTGTTTTTCCTGACAAAACTGAGAACGTAGCTTCACAGACGGACTGAGAATCCCTGCAGTTTGTCCTGTGAAGCAAAAGCAACTGCCGTACCACAGCTTTAACATGTGTACGTACACTGACTTCAAAATGTATAGCTGCATTAACTGTCTTACGATACTAAAAAATCATTGATTACTTTCATTATAATGTTATGGTGGTTTAACTCCTTCTCTGTAGCACATACGTTCAAACAGTGAAACACAATAGCCAATATAGCTTTATTTAAACAATGAACTGTGCATCTGTTGTAATTTTCATTAGCTACAATAAACTTTTGCCTTGACTGCAGTAATACAGTGGGAAATACTGTGTCTGTCAGACACTTGCAACAGAATACCAATTACTTTACTTGCTGTCTGAACATGCAGTAAATGTATGACATCAGTTACATTTTAATAATTTTGAATAATTGTTATCATTCTGAATGGATGAAAGTCTTTAGTATATAAAACAATTTGTATGAAAACATCTAAAGCTAACACTTTGGAAAATGCATACACTCTCAATAGTTGTGAACCATTACTAAAGATTGCTTCATTATTTTAACACATAAAGTTCGTTGTGATCACGCACAGAGTTACGTAAAATGCAGTTTTCAGTGAATCATGAACACTAAATAACTTTAAGCTTTATATTTTTCAAACAAGGCGCATATTTTTCTTCACCCTGTTACAATATTACGTATACTATTTTCAGATTCTGTGTTTTTGTGGTCATGGTCGACGAATTGCATACTCAAAATTGTACCTGCTATTAGCAGTGGCTCGACGCAATAACGATCAAGTGCCAGTAAATGCGTACGACAGCAGGAGCACTCTAGTGGTTACCCCACGAACTCTGACTGCAAATTTGCACGTCAATCTGGTGATTCTAACTGTTGTACTTGGGGGTGTTTACCAACAGTTTAAGGCTCGCCTAGGTATCGTCGTCCTGACCCAACGTGCTCTATAGAGTACGTGAAATGTATTCGCAGTTGCGAATATAGACTGCCATCAGGTGTATAACAGAATGACGACAATGAAAATTTTCACTCGCCGCCACCGACTCCGCATGAAGTCTGAAGTCCCGACGCAGGTGACATCAATAGTCCCTACACTTTCCTTTCTTTTCTCCCTCCTCCACCTCCAATTTACATACAGGAGAGTGGGTACAGTGTAGGTTGGGCTATAACAGAGGTGTTAGTTATGCAACGTAGAAACTCTGTCACGATTTGCTTCCTCACCAGACAAGATGAACTTGAGGTGTTGGAAATATTGTTGGTTGATTCGAATTGGACTTAGATGTCTCCTTTCGATGGATCTGATCCCTTTCAGACAATACGGTCCCATTTGTAATTGTTTTTCCAAGATTACGAACACATCAAAGTGTCCACGAAGAGCGCCTGTCTCGTTCGAATCCTGGTGTGCTCAAAAGTTCCCATCGTGTCATTTCAAGTTGTAGCGTGCGCACACCATACTACAGGTAACAAATAGTTGTGGGCCTTAACACTAGCAGAGGGTTTTCAACTGTAACTATTGATAGCGGTTTCGACTCCCAGTCAGACACAGAAATTGTCATATCATTTCAGGTTCAAAATTGCCACTCTTAGTAACTGGTGAAAAATAATTCGATAACCAGCGCATCTCCGTGTGTAATCAACAATGATGGTATGTGCAGAGTTTGACTCCCAGCCCACCCAGAACTTAACGTCATGGTATTTCCAGTTCAGACATATGCGTGAAATCAACCGATTTTTGACGTCTATTCGTGACTAGAAGTCAACGACGGTAGGTGCTGGATTCGAATCCCAGGAAACCAAAGCTTGCTCCTGTCATCATTTCATCTCGCTGTTGGTAAAAAAATTACGACTTTTAACATGTGAATGTGCTTAGTTAACAACCAGTTTAGATGCCAGGTCTGATTTCCTATCCGACACAAATCATTACGCCACGCCATTTTAAGTTTAAACTAGCGCACACTTCGTTACTTGTCCCTGAAACCGCATTTAAGATTTTTCGCGGTTAGTCAACGAGAACAATAAGTGCTGGACTGGAGTCTTGGGCCCCAGTCCAGTACTAAAAATTTTGTATCATAACTTGAAGTTTAAACTTGCTTTTTGAAATTTTATTTTATAAGCGTAATGCTTTGTCATCTCTAATAATGTGCTTTCTGATATTTCCATTACCGTGATCTTAATTTGAATTTGGATTGATACCCATATAGAGCAGTTATCTTTTATGGTCTCTTGTAGTAACCATTTTGTGTGTCAAGTGACTGTAGCGGAAAGGGAGCAGATGACCTGCAAGATAGTTACGATATGTGTATTACGTACAAATCAGGTAAAACGCAATTGAGGTCGTTCGGATACTTTTGAGCATGATAGTACATTTGCCATGCGCACTCAGGGGGAGAGTTTTCCGTGAATCGTTATAAGATTTTCATTTTCTGCGCTTACTCTGGCTCTCATGTTGATCAGAAATGTCACAATAGCTGTCGAACTGTAAGACAAATAAGTATGAAACTGAGTGAAATCTGTGACCATAAGACAAGTGGCTCATCTTAAGCTCACAAACAAAGGACTCATCAGAAAAGCGTGGGCAAAGGACTGCTGGCGCACACATTCGCGGATAGGCACTGGAGTCGGAAGCGCTGTCTGACCTGTTGTAGCCGGTGCTAAAATACGAGTACGTAGATGACGCGTTCTTTCTGCCATGATTCTTCGCTTGCGCGAGAAAGCGAGAATTAGCTTTCGGTAATTTTTGCCACTACGGATCTCCTCTCAGTTTAATTACTGTATGTGTGTTGTGTTGTGGAAAATGGTTCATGAAATTGATAATTAAAATGTTTTCTTGAGAGCGTCTTTTTCAAAGCCCACGTGGCCCTCAGCCAACTACTCAGTTTTAATACTATTCTGCATTCATTATGTAAGTGCTTTGCATTGCAGTGCTTTTTTATGATCTGTTCCGTAAATATAATTTTTCGTAAATTAGCGTGCCGCGATGTTGATTAGAATTTCTTGTCATGTTCCTTTGTGTCAACCCACACGCTGTTACAGAGGCTGTTTGTCACTATCGTATTTCGTAACTGTTTAGGAATTTGATACGATGAAATGTGCGTCGCACTCGTAATATCCAGGACAGAGAATTCGAGATTTTGCATACTACGTTCCGAATATTGAGCACCAAGTCTTAAAAGGTAGTGATTAACGAGGACAGAATAAAATAAGAGTGCTCTGTGATATCTGAATCAGTATCGAAGTTTTCTTATTAAGATGATTTTGCAAAATCGTAGCCATAATTGCAACTTTGTACGAGGAATACGTCACAGATTCTGGAAACTCGATTTACACGATTACATGCATATTATATCTCGTATAACTTGTTATTAAGTGTATTTCTGAATATATATATATATATATATATATATATATATATATATATATATATATATATATATATATATATATATATAAGTGTAGAGTTTGTTTATAAGATAAGATTTCCTTTTTCCTGAATACATTGGGAGGGGTCGCACTGTTTGCAAGTTGCGATGAACATGTGCATTTAGTTAAGAGCAATTCGAGTATAAATTTGATTTATGTGAACAATACAATCGTTTTTCCATTTCTTGTGTCTTGTTAATCGGTCTTGAAGATCTGTTTCTCATTTATTCATCACATGCCGTCTATATTAACAGCTTCGATCTCATTTTTTATAACAGACCTTCTCTCTGAAGATGAAGCTCTTCTAATGCTCAGGGAATTAGTGCAAGAAGACCTACAGTAGAAGATGCGAAAGTTTTCGTAGCCATGTGGTCAGGAACAAATCAGTCAGCACAGAGCAGTATCGCTTTGTTTTGGCTGTATGTTTAAGTGTGATGCAGGCTTAGGACTAATAGCCAAGTGATCGTTAACTCCACAGGCCTGCTAAAATTTAAAGTGTGATTAGACACAGAACGGTAGACCAGATGGTATGGCCGGCCGAAGTGGCCGAGCGGTTCTAGGCGCTACAGTCTGGAACCGCGCGACCGCTACGGTCGCAGGTTCGAATCCTGCCTCGGGCATGGATGTGTGTGATGTCCTTAGGTTAGTTAGGTTTAAGTAGTTCTAAGTTCTAGGGGACTGATGACCGCAGCAGTTACGTCCCATAGTGCTCAGAGTCATTTGAACCATTTGAACCAGATGGTATGGTTGCCTTGTGCGGTCAGAAATGTACCCGTGTGTGAGTTTTTTAATAAATTAATTTTGTTACTTTTAAGTATTTATTATAGACAGACGTGTAAGACTTAAGTTTTTAATGTGCCTGTTTTCCTTCAACTGCCGATGGAATATTCCGTGAATATTAGATCAGTTCCAGCAATTCGTTTGCTCCAACTGAAACTGATTAACTTTCACACTGCAGATATTAATGAGACACAGAAGAAACCAACAAGGACACAAGATCTTTAGCAATACTTCATGATTTAGTGTGGAATCTATCAAACGTTTCGCGGATAAAAAATGTCCGTCAGAGGTAGTAGGTTACTTTTATATACACTCTCTGGCAAAAAAGGTGAATCAGTCAGTAGACACTGCCGAATGTCAACGTAACTTCATACACGTAGACTCAATCAACGGGTAAGTAAATGACTAGAGCTGCACTTTTCTGTCGCGGGTAGAATGCCCACTGGAGTACATGACTGAGGTGACAACTTATGGGATAGCAACAAGCGCACATACAAATGGCACTAGCACTGCGCACACAATGTATAAAAGAGTAGTGCATTGGCGAAGTTTTCATTTGTACTCAGGTGATTCATGCGACAAGGCATCCGACGAGATTATGGACTCATTACGGGGATTAACAGACTTGAACGCTGAACGGTAATTGAAGTTACATGCATGGGACATTCCATTTTGGAAATCGTTAGAGAATTCAGTTTTCCGAGATCCACAGTGTCTCGAGTATGCCGAGGACACCAAATTTCAGATATAACCTCTCACCATGGACAACGCAGTAGCCGACGGTTTCCACTTAATTATCGAGAGCGGCGGCGTTTTCTTAGAGTTGTCAGTGCCAACAGACAAGCGCGCTGCGTGAAATAAGCCCGAAATGAATTTGGGGCGTAGGATGAACGAATCCGTTAGGACTGTGCGGCGAAATCTGACGTTAATGAGGTATGGCAGCAGACGATCTAGACGAGTGATTTTGCTAACAGCACGATATAGGCTGCAGCGCCTCTCCTGGGCTCGCGAGCATATCGGTAGGCCCATACAAGAATGGAACACCGTGACCTGGTCACATGAGTCCCGACTTCAGATGGTAAGAACTGATTGTAAGGTTCAAGTGTGGCGCAGACCTCACGAAACCATAGATTCAAGGTGTCAACAACATACTGTGTTAGCCGGTGGTGGCTCCATACTGGTGAGGACTGCGTTTACATGGAATGGATTGGATCCTCTCGTCTAGCTGAACTGTTCATTGACTTGAAACAGATTTACTGAGCTACTTGTAGACCATTTTCAGCTATTCATTGACTTCACGTTCGCAACCAACGATGGAATTTTTATAGACGACTATGCGCCATGTCACCGGGCCACAGACGTTCGTGATTGGTTGAAGAACATTCTGGACAATCTGAGCGAATGATTTGCCGCCCACACCACCTGACATGAATGCCATCGAACGTTTATGGGACAGCATTCAGGTAAAAGATGAGGCAAAAGAAATTATTCAGATACTGAAGGGAGACGAAAATTTAATAGTCATGGGGTACTGGAATGCGATAGTAGGAAACGGAAGAGTAGGACAAGTAGTGGGTAAATATAGAGTGGAAGTAAGGAATGAAAGAGGAAGCCTCCTGGTAGAATTTTGCACAGAGCATGATTTAATCATAGCTAAAACTCGTTTTTAGAATAATGAAAGAAGGTTATATACGTGGAAGACGCCTGGAGACACAGGAATGTTTCAGATAGAATACAAAATGGTAAGACAGAAGTTAAGTAAGCTGGTTTTAAACTGGAAGACATTTCCAGGCGTAGATGTGAACTATGACCACAATCTGTTGGTTATGAGCTGTAGATTAAAACTGAAGAAACTGCCGAAAGGTGGGAATTTAAAGAGATGGGACCTGGATAAACCGAAAGAACCAGAGGTTGTAGAGAATGTCAGAGAGAGCATTATGGAACAATTGACAAATACGGAGGGAAGAAATACAGCAGAAGAAGAATGGGTAGCTTTCAGAGATGATACAGTGAAAGCAGCAGAGGAACAAGTAATTAAAAAGACAAGAGCTAGCAGAAATCCTTCAGTAATAGAAGAGATATTGAATTTAATTGATAAAAGGAGAAAATATAAAAGTGCAGTATATGAAACAGGCAAAAATAAGTACAACCATCTCAAAAATGACATCCACAGAAAGTGCAAAATGGCTAACTGTGGATGGCTAGAGGACAAATGTCAGGATGTAGAGGCATGTATCTCTGCGGGTAAGGTAGATATCGCCTACAATAAAATTAAAGAGACGTATTGAGAAAAGAGAACCACCTTTATAAAGGAAAGCAGAAAGGTGGAAGGAATATATAGAGGGTTATACAAGGGCGATGTACTTGAGGGCAATATTATGGAAATGGAAGACGACGTAGATGAAGATGAAATGGGAGATGTGATATTGCGCGAAGAATTTGACAGAGAACTGAAAGACCTAAGTCGAAACAAGGCCTCGGGAGTAGACAACATTCCGTTAGAGCTACTAATAGCATTCGAAGAGCCAGCCATGACAAAACTCTTCCATCTGGTTAGCACGATATATGAGAGGCGAAATACCTTCAGACTTCAAGAAGAATATAATAATTCCAATCCCGAAGAAAGCAGGTATTGACAGATGTGAAAATTACCAAACTATCAACATAATAAGTCACGGCTGCAAAATGCTAACACGAATTCTTTACAGACAAATGGAAAAACTGGTAGAAACTGATCTCGGGGAAGATCAGTTTGGATTCCGTAGAAATGTTGGAACACTTGAGGCAATACTGACCCTCCGACTTAACTTAGAAAAGAGGTTGAGGAACGACAAACCTACGTTGTAGCATTAGTAGACTTAGAGAAAGCTTTTGACAATGTTTACTGGAATATTTTGTTTGAAATTCTGAAGATAGCAGAGCTAAAATACAGGGAGCGAAAGCATATTTACAACTTTTACAGAAAACAGACGGCACTAATAAGAGTCGTGGGGCGTGAAAGGGAAGCAGTGATTGAGAAAGGAGTGAGACAGGTTTGTGGCCTATAACCGATGTTATTCTATCTGTACATTGAACGAACAATAAACGAAACCAAATAATAACTTGTGTAGGAGTCAGAGTTCAGGGAAAAGAAATAAAAACTTGAAAGTTTGCCAATGACATTGTAATTTTGCAAGAGACAGCAAAGGATTTGGGAGAGTTGTTGAACGGAATGGATATTGTCTTGAAAGGAAGATATAAGATGAACATAATGTATTCGATTTAAATCAGTTGATGTTGAGTGAATCAGATTAGAAAACGAGGCACGTAAAACAGTAGACGAATTTTCCTATTTGGCAGCAAAATAACTGATGATGGCCGAAGCAGAAAGGATACAAAATATAGACTGGCAATGGTGAGAAAAGGATTTCTGAAGAAGATAATATAGATTTAAGTGTTAGGAAAGTATTTGTCTGGAGTGTAGCCATGCATGGAAGTAAAATATAGACGTTAAATAATTTGGAGAAAAAGAGAATAGAAGCTTTCGAAATATGGTGCCACAGAAGAATGTTGATTATTAGATGAGTAGATGACGTATTTAATGAGAAGGACTGAGAGACAAGATACGGAATTTGTGCTACTACTTTACCAAAGCCAAAGGAAGGGATCGGTTGGCAGGACACGTACTTAGACATCAAGCGATCACCACGTTAGCACTGGAGGGAAATTTTGGGTGGGTGGGGGGAGTGAAGGTGATGAACTGAGACCAAGAGATGAATACAGAAAGCAGATTCAGAGGTTGCAACAGTTATTTGGAGATTGGCGCACAGGGTAGAGTAGCATGGAGAGCTGCAACAAACCAGTCTTCGGACTGAAGACCACAACTCCAACAACAACAACAATCGAGAGGTCAGTTCATGCACAGAATCGTGCACTGGCATCGCATTCTCAGTTACGGACGGCTACAGAGTCAGCATGGCTTAGTATTTCTGCAGCGGACTTCCAACGTGTTGTTGAGTCCATGCCACGTCGAGATGCTGCTCTAAGCCGGACGCGACGTTAGGAGGCATAGCACGACTTTTGTCAGCTCATTGTATATGACAACACATGCAGTAGTTACAGTCATATAACCAAAAAGTCAGTTGCCATGTACGGTATTCTGTGTTACACACAGCGATGTAAATGCGAGTTTCAATGAAGTGTGTAAAACACAGCGGAATAATGGAACATTATGCATAATTGCCAAATGAATCACTTTACTTGTATCGGCAAGTCAGTAGTCTTGTATCTAGAGTCATAGTGATCATATCAACCAGAGCTTTTCTACGAGCTGTTCTATTCCTCTGTGTTTCTGTTATTTCACTGAAACTCCAAATCGGCCCTCTATCGAGGAAGAGTAGGAAAACGAATAACAGCACAGAAATTTCTATTTTGGGAAACAAGGGTCAGTATGTACCTTATGTGTGAACATACATGTTTCATATAAATATTTCATCTTTTGGCAAGTAATATCTCATGTATCAGTACTGCGAATGTGCTGGTCGTTGTTCGTTACACCGTGTTGTTCATCATATAGTTGGGAAACCTTGCGTCAACCTTCAAATACCGACAAGGCACAAATACAGAGTTTCACAGATAAATTCGCTTCGTCAATGGTAGAACAGACACACATCCACATTTTAGAATCATTCTTATTACGTTTCAGAGGATGGAACTGGAGTCCTTCCCTTGTAAGACTTAGCTGCTTAGAATAAATTAAATCTGATGAAGGTGTACTCAGTACAAAGGTTGGTTTGAAGATCATTGTCCTGTTAGACACGGAATACCCTTTCCATCCCCCTTCCCCAGCCACCCTCTCCCTTCGCTCCTCTGTAAGAGCACAAACCCAACACTATGCTGTACAAGCTCTCATCAGTTATCCACACGACACAGGAAAGTACTTAATATTTCGTAATAGGTTCGTGGAAAGCACTAGTAAACCAGATCCACTAGGACCATGTCCAGAGCGGCGATGCGGGATACCTGCATCTGCTCTCCTAAAATCACTCCCTTGGTATGAGACTCTATGTCACGCCAACCAATTAGAAACCGAAGTGGGAAGTCGGCGAAGACTGCGACCTGGGTGGATAAGATTTTCGAAATGGAGAACACTTAATGTCCTTTCCAAGTCGGGGATATATACCGGGTGATCAAAAAATTAGTATAAATTTGAAAACTGAATAAATCACGGAATACTGTAGACAGAGAGGTACAAATTGACACACATGCTTGGAATGACATGGGGTTTTATTAGAACCAAAAAAATACAAAGTTCAAAAAATGTCCTACAGATGGCGCTTCATCTGATCAGAATAGCAATAATTAGCCTAACAAAGTAAGACAAAGCAAAGATGATGTTCTTTACAGGAAATGCTCAATATGTCCACCATCATTCCTCAACAATAGCTCCAGTCGAGGAACAACGTTGTGAAAAGCACTGTTAAGCATGTCGGTAGTTATGATGAGGCATTGGCGTCGGATGTTGTCTTTCAGCATCCCTAGCGATGTCGGTCGATCACGATACATTTGCGACTTCAAGTAACCCCAAAGCCAATAATCGCACGGACTGAGGTCTGGGGACCTGGGAAGCAAAGCATGACGAAAGTGGCGGCTGAGCACACGATCATCACCAAACGACGCGCGCAAGAGATCTTTCACGCGTCTAGCAATATGGGGTGGAGCGCCATCCTGCATAAACATCGTACGTTCCAGCAGGTGTTTATCAGCCACGCTGGGGATGATGCAATTCTATAAGTTATCGTCATACCTCTCACCCGTCACAGTAGCAGTTACAAAACCAGAATCACGCATTTCCTCGAAGAAAAATGGCCCGATAACGGTACATGTGGTAAATCCAACCCATACCGTGACTTGCTCTTCGTGCAGTGGAGTTTCCACGACAGTTCTAAGATTTTCGGTAGCCCAAATTCTGCAGTTGTGGTTGACAGACCCTCGGAGCGTGAAATGAGCTTCGTCGGTCCGCAACACGTTACTCAACCAATCGTCATCTTCCGCCATCTTTTGAAACGCCCACACCGCAGATGCCCTGCGCTTCACTAAATCGCCAGGTAACAATTCATGATGCCGATGGATTTTGTACGGATAGCATCGGAGGGTACGCCTAAGTGCCAACCAAACAGTAGTGCATGGAATGCAGGTGCGACGTGCGACTGCACGAGCGCTGACTTCCCCGTGCATAGACGAACCCGCTACAGTCTCCATTTCTTCCTGAACTGTCTCAGCAGCATTACGCCTTGTGCTCGGTCGGCCACTACGGGGTCTATCGTCTAAACAACCGTGGCTTCGAACTTCGAAATCATTCTCGCCACAGCTGCATTTGTCAACGGACCGTTAGCCGTTTCAATCCTCTTCCTATGGCGATAGGATCGTAGCGCTGAGCTAGCACATTCCTCATTCTGATAAGACAGTTTCACTAAAAGCGCCTTTTCAAGTAACGTCAACATGCTGCGACTGCTGGCGCATCTAATTCTATCTCTCATTACAGCTCCTTTTATACACGATTGTCATGTGCAGTCACTGACGTTTTGCTGTCCAGCGCCATCTGTCGGACATTTTGTGAACTTTGTTTTATTTTTTTTTGTTTTTTTTTTTTTTTTTTTTTTTTTTTTTTTTTTTTTTTTTTTTTTTTTTTTTTTTTTGTTCCAAGCATGTGTGTAAATTTTTACCTCTCTACCTACATTATTCCGTGGTTTATTCAGTTTTCAAATTTGTACTGGCTTTTTGATCACCCGGTGTATATACATGACCGAAAGAATAAATAACAGTTTTCTTAGCTCTAGCTTCAAAATTGCCTTAATAACGACGTATTTTAAAAGAAACCTTCCACACTTTACTTCATCCCGTTTGTGTGTGTGTGTGTGTGTGTGTGTGTGTGTGTGTGTGTGTGTGTGTGTGAATTTAACCTCTATGAGAGTGTAATAATGACGAAACCTTTCTTTTTTTAAAATTAGTTGCTCTTAAAAAACTAAAGCAGATTTAAAGCTACGTCTATGAGAACTGGTAATTAACTTCTCAGTTAGAAACTAAAAAAAAATTACATGTTTCAGTGTTTTTGGAAATCCCACCCCTAAGGGAGTGAAATAGGGTACGAAAATTTTTATGAAAATAATTCATTACGAAAGCATTTTCAAAGCAAAATCTAAGATAATTTGTGTTTGGCATCTCCGTTAGAAATAAAATATAAAGAAATATCTGTTCAAGGATAAAAGTTTTTATGGAAATATTACAACGACAACTCAAAAGGCATGATTATTAAAGACCTGCGACTCCAGCCAACAGAATCGCTTTTTGGTCATAAAAGACGGTGCTTCTGTGGCTTTAATTAGCGTGAAACGTTTGGATGCTGCAGTTTGTGAACAACATAAAATTACGATTAAAGAAGAAAAATCTGTACAGAACATACAGTCTACGCGAGAGAAGTAGCGGGCACTAGGCTAGTGGTTGTATAACGTTAATACAACACACCCAATGCCAGAGGAACGGCTGTTTACGTAAACTGTAACCTATGTAAATGCAAGCGAACAACAACAAAGAAGAAAAAAGTAAACCAACTTGCCATAGAAGACGAAATACCGCTTCTTAATGCAAAACCATTACTCATAACTCTGCTACCGATTGAATAGTACATGAAGTTCAAAAATTGTGCTATATTGTAGGTGGTTAACTCTATTGGCAGTATATATTAACAGGATGCGTTACCCGTTTCACATGTCAACGAACGAAATAATAAATATTTTACTAACAAAAATTTCCCTAAAACATCTTTTAGCGAAGACAAGTTAGAGGTCCAAAAGATACTCACGTCGGACAGAACACGCCCATCGTTCTTGAAAGGATCCGCTTCGGAGTTGCCGTAATACAGAAGCTGGATTTGCTTCCAAGCTAGTCTTACTTTGAATGGGGGGAAGCTTACGTTGAGACCTAGAACTACGGGCATGATTTCATCGAAATTCTTCACCAGTTCTTCTCGGGCTTCGGCGGATTTGGCACTGAAGATATCTGCAACAATCAGCGGCCATATTTCTCAGAAAAGCAACCTTACGAAATGTATATTTCATGAACTGTGTTGTAAGGACCGCAAAATTCATCAAAACGAAACATTTCAATTCTGCGTTAGTCAGTGGTTTCCGTTTCATCCAATATGCGTTTCGATGGTGAAACCATCGTCATCACGCTGCAGACATCTCTTATTACCTTATACAGCTTATACAGGGTGAGTGACCTAACGTTACCGCTGGATGTATTTCGTAAACCACATCAAATACTGACGAGCCGATTCCACAGACCGAACGTGAGGAGAGGGGCTAGTGTAATTGTTTAATACAAACCATACAAAAATGCACGGAAGTATGTTTTTTAACACAAACCTACGGATGTAATTAACATTTTACAATGCAACAAATGGAACTGATTACGTATTTGTTTATATGTTCAGATAAGCTAACAAAACTAACGGGGTTCCATTTTTTTAAAAAAAAACGTAGGTTTGTGTTAAAAAACATACTTCCGAGCATTTTTTTATGGTTTGTATTAACCAATTACACTAGCCCCTCTCCTCACGTTCAGTCTGTGGACTCGATTCGTCAGTATTTGATGTGGTTTACGAAATATATCCAGCGGTAATGTTAGGTGACTCACCCTGTATAATTCTTATAACTTTTACAACTCTTATAACTTATATAGCCAAGCATTGGTGATTCTTGGAGCAACATGCGAGTTGACCATGATGTTGTATGGTATCTCGCACCAGTATCATTACTTGACTGAATTAGCCTCAGACTTTTATGATGACACATACCAACTCGATTACAGATATAAATTTACTATCAGTGCAAGGAGAAAAAATGTGCACTGCAGTCTAATGTTTTAAGTGCCATATGTTGTTCACTGTTTATCAACTGACAGACACAATGCTGGGCTTGTGTTGCAAGGAGTTATATTTTTCGTCGAAGACGGTAGGTCAAAGAATTATATCACTGAATTGCAGCAACCAGAAAATGTGTAAAGAAATATGTTCCTTTTATGTCTGTGATACCATGCCATGATTTTACCTGTTTGTTAAGGAGAGACAATAGCATTTTAATTACTTATTTAACCACAGCAGGAACGCAACAAACAACTTACCATTATCTTGCATGTGGGGGTGATTCTGAGTCAGAAGCTAATATAAACCGTAGCTTGTTTTCGTATCCTAAATTTGACTGTGAACGATTTTTAAAGACTTTGAAAAGTATCGATTACCTCCCCATCTCACTCAGCTTCTTCTCTTTTGGTTACCAAAGACATTCGCCTTTGTAAAGTGATCGTTCAATATCCTCCAGAGTATAGAAAAAATCTGTAGATTTTGATAGGTTTTATTTTAATTCATCTCTGTATCTTATGATTAAATTTAAGAAATAATTGCTTACAGAAGAAATAATTGCTTACGCAAGGTAATTGCTAACACAACAACGTCTAGTTTACTTACTATGCTGTTTCTTAAAAAATCTGTTGTGGAAACAAATCTGTTGGCTTGAGCTATCAATTCTGTGTATTTACATTTATGCATTTTTCTCTGCATAATCATGTATTATATGTAAGCGCGTGGTTTAGAGGTTTAAATAGAGTGCTAACTATGGAAGCCAAACAAAACATACAAAAAAGGCCGATTTACAAATATTTCGGTAATAGGAAGATCAAAATGAAATGCATCTACGAAAATGGTTGGATTCCTGAGAAGTGTGTTGCAATTTGCACTATATTTATTTCCTACATCAAAAAATTTGAGTAAAAGATACAAGAAAACAGTTACACTCCTGATAAGCACAATGAGAATAACTAAATACCTAAAATACTATCCAGTGCTTCATCTAAACTTTCAAAGAAACTGTTTGATTTGGTTTCAAAATAGTCTTCTTTCGTTCTACTCATGTAAATCTAATATTCTCGTGGATTCGCATTGTGGCTTTTCTTGAAACTAATTTTTGAGAACATTCTCTTCTCTTGGAGAACAGTGGTTATTTTTTGACTACTTAAAAATGCACATGCACAGCCACAACCGCAAGAAACATTTTTTTTATAGAAGGTTACCGGTTTTGGTATATTTTAGACCACCTTCAGGCCTACCACCATAATGGTAAACGGTGACGGTAAACGAAGCGGGCGCTACGACACATGAACGCTAAAAGCGGTTTTCTTGAAATTGTTCAGTTTCCTGATGTCATCATGTAAGATCTCAAAGTTATGACCAATATTATTGGTTAGTAATGCTACTGCAAATTGTTAGAGTGTATCATTTCGGTATACTTTCTCAATCAACAACAAATTTTGTCATACACTGTCCGCCAGTCTTAAAACTAATGACAATAATTTCACCAAATCTGGACTTATTTGTAATGAATGTTCTGCTTAATATTTAGGACAAACTATTTCCATCTTTCACCCCAGCCTCATAAACGCACACTGTTCAATCACTAATATTTCCCCAGAAACCAATTATATAAGAGACGCCTTTCATCCATTGATATCTGTCGTAAAGCATTTTAGATTAAATAAAAGCCTTGTGTCTGAAGCACTACTATACATTTTTCCACAAGGGACACCTACTGCAATTATACCTTTAAAGAAAAAAATCCATAAAAGTGTTGGCCACTCAAAGAATAACCCAAATAATCGAAACACGAAAGTACTACGAATATCTGAATAATACAGTTATTGGCTCAGCTGTTAATAACCATTCTTTTGTAAAAAAAAAAAAAAAAAAAAAAAAAAAAAAAAAAAAAAAAAACAGAGTTGGCGTCTAGAAAATGTCAACCAATAAATGCTGTTACATGAAATGTAAACATGAAAGCAACGATCAAAATGCCTAAAGAAGGAAAATTGTTGCTAAGTAGCAATGCATCGTATTTTCGAAAAATCGTCTCAGATTAAATAGCAACATACCTTATTACCAACACATCAAAATTAGTGATCATCTTTTGTGAGGTCAGACGTTATTGGTTAACACTCAAAATTTTATGAATAAATCTATATAACTTCTATAAAGAAATTAATTTGTCATTGGCTTTGAAACTTTATAGAGATTATAGTAAAATACATTAATGTAAATATTAGAGATAAAATGGTTCTTATAAATCGTAAGCAATATTTATAGAAATGCGGAACCTTATCTTTTTTAACTTCAGCATAGTTTCTCAGTTGCTTACAATCTCCGACAAAACGAAAGGTCGTTCTACAACATAGAAAGTGTAGTTCTAACGCATCTTCGAGTACCATACCACTTTCAAAATCACTTTTTCGAGAATTCCTTTCATATTTTCCTCTTGCCTCAAACACTCATTGCTAATTACAGAACGTAAAATAAGTTTAACATTTTCTGTAATCTTCTTTATTAAGGCTCATACACTGGAGCGTCAAAGAAACTGATATAGGCATGCATATTCAAAGGCAGAGGTATGTAAACAGGCAGAATACGGCGCTGCGGTCGGCAATGCCTACATAAGACATCAAGTATCTGGCACAGTTGTTGGATCGGTTACTGCTGCTACAATGGCAGGTTATCAAGATTTGAGTTACTTTGAACGTGGTGCTATAGTCGGTGCACAAGCTATGGGACACAGCATCTCCAAGGTAGAGACGATATGGGGATTTTCCCATACGACCATTTCACAAATATAGCGTGAATATCAGAAATCCAGTAAAACATTAAATCTCCGACATCGCTGCGACTGGAGAAAGATACTGCAATACCGGGACCAACGACGACTGAAGAGAATCGTTCAGCGTGACAGAAGTGCAACCTTTCCGCAAACTGCTGCAGATTTCAATGCCGTGCCTTCAACAAGTGTCAGAGTGCAAACCATCCAACGAAACATCATCGATATTGCTATTCGGAGCCGAAGGCCGACTCGTGTACCCTTGATGACTGCACGACACGAAGCTTTACTTCTCGCCTGGGCCCGTCGACACCGACATTCGGCTGTTGATGACTGGAAACATGTTGCCTGGTTGGACGAGTCTTGCTTCAAATTGTATCGAGCGGATGTACGTGTACGGGTATGGAGACAACCTCATGAATCCGTGGACCCTACTTGTGAGCAGGGGACTGTTCAAGTTGGTGGGGGCCCTGTAAATGGTCTGGGGTGTGTGCAGTTGGAGGTAAATGGGACCCCTGATGCGTCTAGATACGACTCTGACAGGTGACACGTACGCAAGCATCCTGTTTGATCACGTGCATCCCTTCGTGTCCATTCTGCATTCCGAGGGACTTGGGCACTTCCAGCAGGACAATGCGACGTCCCACACGTCCAGAATTGCTAAGAATGACTCCAGGAACACTCTTCTGAGTTTAAACACTTATGCTGGTCACCAGCCTCCCCAGACATGAACATTATTGAGCATACTTTATATGGAATGCCTGCAACGTGCTGTTCAGAAGAGATTCCACCACATCGGACTCTTACGGATTTATGGACAGCCCTGCAAGACTCATGGTATCAGTTTCCTGTAGCACTACTTCATACATTACTCGAGACCATACCACGTCGTGTTGCAGCATTTTGCGTGCCTACGGGGATCCTACACGATATTAGACAGGTGTAATAATTTCTTCAGTGTATATCAACGTGATACCAGAAATACTTAATAAATCTGTATTTTCTTTGGGTCTTTTGACAGAATATATGATAAATAGTGATCACTTGCATGCAATAAAAGTACACAGAAAAGAGAAACATGAAAGCCGGAAAAATCGGAGAAGTCTATCAATACTGTTGATATACCAATACTGTAACATCTATGTATGTACATCAGTAGTAATATCGATATGCATAATATATCGATATATCAGGTCCACCTTCAAGCAGTTCTTCCCATGTCGAAGGACACAATATTAGCATGTGAGTGATTTGATACTTGGCAGAGATATTGATCCCCGGAAAACTGTTTGTCATACCGCTAATACAATGTGTGGGTTGTATGCAGCTCGCGTAAATCAAGTTGACACTCTGTGGGGTGGCTGATTGGTGAGATCGTAAAGGCAATTTCCACAGTGTAGCTGTGTGACCACAGGGCGGGATAGAGCCCATCATGTGAAGGATGACGCTCCTACCGGAAAGAATAGATTTTCTGCAGGGATGGATTGACTCATGAGCGCAGTAGAGAGCTGAATCTGTCTGCACCGACGATTGGACTCTGTCTGCAGTCTGCTCGACGTCCATAACCCAAAAAACCACAAACGCTTCCGAATACTAAGGGTATGGGAACGCTGGCGTCCTATGTGACAAGATGTAATGTTTCCGGAAAAATTCCACTTCAGTCTGTTCTACAGTGATCGCCGTATGTATGATGAATGGAGAGAATTTCAAATGGTTCAAATGGCTCTGAGCACTATGGAACTTAACAGCTGTGGTCATCAGTCCCCTAGAACTTAGAACTATTTAAGCATAACTAACCTAAGAACGTCACACACATCCATGCCCGAGGTAGGATTCGAACCTGCGACCGTAGCAGTCGCACGGTTACGGACTGCGCGCCTAGAACCGAGAGACCACCGCGGCCAGCGGAGAGAATTTCACGGATACGGTAAGCGAGTTGGAAGGACAGTCATTAAAATAAACGCATTTTTCTTTGCGACGAAATCTTTACAGTAAATTTCGATCAACAACTTTCTCCTCTGAATGTGAAAATATTTTACTCTCGCCAACCCACATATGGAGAAATGATCGTCATAATAAAATAAAAGAATTCAGAGATTGTACAAAAAGATTTCACCGTTCATTTTTCCCACGCGCCCTTAGAGTGTGGAATGGTAGAGAAATAGCTTAAGTGTGAATTGCAGACTAGTCATGTATATGTAGACATAGTTGGATATTACGGTGGTGACCTGTATCTGAAGCCTTCATTAACCATCAGCATAGCGGAAAACTGTCATGTTTAATGATTCGGTGCGCCATTCTGTGCAACATACCATCTCGGCTACTATGTATTGAAACAATCTGGAAACAAACAGATTCAACAGGGGATTTTAGAGCTTGAGGTTCAGTTGCTCCCTCAGACAACTTCATGTGGCATATTCCAGGTAAACAGCATGAGAAATTACATTTGCTTGTGTACAGCAGCTCGCAACCTGCTGCGTAAATTTAATGTTCTGTACATTGTCGCCCAGAAATCCATCTAGAGAACACTGCTTGAATATACATTTGCTTTCATACATAGTACTAAGGGAGAGTAAAGACTGGAAATACAAAATCAAAATAATGATCATAATACTAACAAAAATTCCTTTCTGTTTATTTCGACAAGGCTTTGTAATTATTCACTGGCTCCTTCTTTTCCTTTACTGTTGTCACTAGGTTCGCATTACTTAATAATTCTTCATAATGTGAGACTAGACGTTGAGATTTACCTCGGCTCCAGGCTGGATTGTCTTATTCGTCATACACCAGTAAGGTAAGATAAATACTTATTTCTACACTTTCTCTTGTGCGGTTTTAGCTAGTAACAATAAAAGCATCCAAAAAAATCTTCTTTCATTTCCAGTGAATAACGTACTGCTTTTAAATCGATCCTTCACTACCTAAAAGTTTTCTGTTATTTGTGTGCAAGTGGGGAAAGATGTCACTTGCAAAAAGGAAGACTATATCTAGGCTGTGCACCACCATGACGGGATACTGTTTTTATTCGATTGTAGATTGACTTATTTTACTGGCCGCTACCTAATGGATATTATTACTTAATCTCGAAATTACACTTGCAAGATAACGGTAAAACTGTAAGTAGGTTGTTTAGGTTTTTTTATTGGTAACACCGCCGCCACGTAGCGCTCTGTATGAAGGACACTGGCTGTGCCGTGTGCAGTCTGTGGCTGGTTTGCATTGTTGTCTGCCATTGTAGCGTTGGGCAGCGGCAGCTGGATGCTAACAGCGCGTAGCGTTGCGCAGTTGGAGGTGAGCCGCCAGCAGTGGTGGACGTGGGGAGAGAGATGGCGGAGTTTTGAAATTTGTAAGAATTGGTGTCATGAACTGCTATATATATTATGACTAGTGAGGTAAATACATTGTTTGTTCTCTATTAAAATCTTTCATTTGCTAAGTATGCCTATCAGTAGTTAGTGCCTTCAGTAGTTTGAATCTTTTAGTTAGCTGGCAGTAGTGGCACTCGCTGTATTGCAGTAGTTCGAGTAATGAAGATTTTTGTGAGGTAAGTGATTTGTGAAACATATAGGTTAATGTTAGTCAGGGCCATTCTCTTATAGGGATTATTGAAAGTCAGATTGCGTTGCACTAAAAACTCTTGTGTGTCAGTTTAAGCACAGTCGTGTATAATTTTTCTAAGGGGACGTTTCAAAACATTATAGAATTTTATTCTCCTTTGAATATAACACAAAAACAGCATTTATGTTTCGTATTTAACGACATATATCAATCGTAGACGACATTTAGTGCTCTAGTTCACTTTCTCCAAGGAAAACATTTAAAAAGTCTGTCTCATATGCCAAATACAAATAATTATACTGAAAATGTGAAAATATTATCCCTGTACCTTCTTTATCATATCAAACAAACGGTATACGGGAGAGACTGAAACAGTCCCCTTCTTAATTCTTCATTGACAATGGGCAAAAGTTATTTTTTTTACTATTGTTCACTTTTTTGGTCTCGATTGGCCTACGCTCGGAAAATGAACTTTGCATATTAGTGTTTTTTTTTGCATTGACGTAACACGCTGACCTCTACCGGTCAACGATTGTGTTCTGTCCTCTGAGATTGCACTGTAAATGCACATTCTGGCCGACACAAGGTATTACAAATGTCTTTCTTTCAAAATCCCTCTGTCAGGTAAGAAACATGGTTTATGAAAATAAACTAGCCGCATTTCAGGACCTAGTTTCTTCAAATCCTTACACACATCAAAAGTAAATGAAATATGAACTTATTGTGTATAGCTGTGTAATTCTAATCACGTGCGGTAGAAAGCTCATTTTAGTCATTGTACACATACGGTTCAAATGGTTAAAATGGCTCTAAGCACTGTGGGACTTAACATCTGACTTCATCAGCCCCATAAACTTAGAACGACTTAAGCCTAACTGACCTAAGGACATAACACACAACCATACACGAGGCAGGATTCGAACCTGCGACCGTATCAGCAGCGTGGTTCCGGACTGAAGCGACTAGAACCGCTCGGCCACAAACGGCCGGCGGACATATACGGGATACCAATCGTTGGCAACTTATTTCTAGAGGTCCTCTGACAAATATTTACTCCTTATAGTTTTGTATACAAACCTTCTAAAAGGCAGTTTCTCAGAATCATATGCATGATCTCTTTCATTCTGTCCCATATCATTTAGAGACCCTTATTGCAGCACATTTGGGCTGCACTTCATACTATATTTCGGTAGCCACAGATCACGATCATGCACAGTTACGAAGTATTACTGATTTTTGATTAAGTTTGTACACAATCTCTAGTATAATTTTGTTTCAGGCCGGACCGTGTCCTTTTTGAACTTATAATTTCCAAAATCCTTGCTGCACGTAGTTAATTTGTCAACTAGCCGATATTAGTTCATTTTTTTTATTTCTAATGCATAGACGCTTGTGACCAAAGTGGAATGATTACACATACACAGCCGATTGTACTATATGATGGAGCCCTTTCCTGTTTCTTTAATGAAGCAGTCACTCATGCGGTTGGACACTGGCAATTCAGTACTTGTTTAATTTGTAAGAAAGGTCGACATTATATAAAGCTCATAAAAGATAACTTGATTAAAATTTTGTACTCGTCTATATCTGATTTCACATTCAAGGCTCGTTGTCTTATTTGTCTCGGTATGAAATAGTGTTCCTGGGTTTTATATTTCTCAGTAATAAACGTTTCTTTTTACAATGAGGCTTTATAATTGTTTATGTCACATTTCTATTTTTTGTTAGAACTCCATAATTTCACAGTAAAAATTCTTTTCATACTATAGAGAGCTTCTCTATACGTACGGCTTTTTCATGATAACGAGAATTACGGAGCATGCGTATAAATACAAGATACAATATTCCCACATACATGTTACCAAGTACTGATTGAGAAAAGGACACGTGCTTGGTGCAAAAGATACATGCTAGATGTTGAGTCAACAACGACTGTAAATCAACTGAATACTTCAGCACGGACTTTGTTTCGTATGTTGGAATATGACTTTGTGGTATGTTCTAGAAACAGTAACGGTACAAATTACTATTAGTACGGATTTCTTGTTTCTGAATAAGAATAAATTAAACGAAGTTATGTTTTCCGGAATCCACAAAAATATAAGGATGAAATTTGTTACACAGATTGTTTTAAATAATTAAGAAATATAGATCTTGAAAATTTTCTAAATGTATCACGTGAGCGTGACAATAAATATTTATCTTTCTCTACCGTGTGAATCTGTTTATGAAAAGTTAAGCATATTTTTAAAATACAACAATAATTTTCTGTCTAGTAAACAATTATGAAAATGATATTTTGCAAATATCTGTAATAAAATAGAATCTATAAAATAACTTATTTTCTGAGCGCAACATTAATTGAGAGAAATATGTAACATTATTATTATGGTGTGTACAGATTTAAAAAGATAGAAGATTTAGTAACTAAGATATGGGAAACATGGATGTCATAGAAGTTAAAATCTTCCGAGTTGTTAGGCCGCTTCATATTTCTTCAAACAATCGACGTTCAGAGCCCTCTGCTGCGATCTACTGCAGGATCTTGTGTCCACTGTAGAGGGAGCACTGTTAAAGACCATTGTCACCGGCTCTTAAAAAGGGGAGTTTTCCTGCTCTTGTGCTTCAGAAGTGCGATTACTGGGTAAAAATTTTTGGTTGCCATTGGTGGCCCATCGTCATTGGGTACTAAGAAAAAATTTCCTCCGTCAGTCCCTAAGAAGGGGTTATTGGCTAATACTCCTGTGGTACCATTGATGGGAAAACGTCATTGGTTAGAAAGGGATTTTTTCTGCCTTTATGCTCAAGAAGAGTTGTTATTGTTATTGTTGTGGTCTTCAGCCCTGGGACTGGTTTGATGCAACTCTCCACGCTACTCTATCCTGTGCAAGCTTCTTCATCTCCCAGTACCTACTGCAACCCACAGCCTTCTGAATATGCTTAGTGTATTCATCTCTTGGTCTCCCTCTACGATATTTACCCTCCACGCTGTCCTCCAATACTAAATTGGTGATCCCTTGATGCCTCGGAACATGTCCTACCAACCGATCCCTTCTTCTAGTCAAGTTGTGCCACATATTTCTCTTCTCCCTAGTTCTATTCAGTACCTCCTCATTAGTTACGTGATCTACCCATCTAATCTTCAGCATTATTCTGTAGCAACACATTTCGAAAGTTTCTATTCTCTTCTTGTCTAAACTATTTATCGTCCATGTTTCACTTCCATGCATGGCTACACTCCGTACAAATACTTTCAGAAACGACTTCCTGACACTGAAATCTATACTCGATGTTAACAAATTTCTCTTCTTCAGAAACGCTTTCCTTGCCATTGCCAGTCTACATTTTATATCCTCTCTACTTCGACCATCATCAGTTATTTTGCTCCCCAAATAGCAAAACTCCTTTACTACTTTAAGTGTCTCATTTCCTAATCTAATACGCTCAGCATCACCAGACTTAATTCGACTACATTCCATGATCCTCGTTTAGCTTTTGTTAATGTTCATCTTATATCCTCCTTTCAAGACACTGTCCATTCCGTTGAACTGCTCTTCCAAGTCCTTCGCTGTCTCTGTCAGAATTACAATGTCATCGGCGAACCTCGACGTTTTTATTTCTTCTCCATGGGCAGTGTGTGAGAGGGAACTGTTTATCTGTAATATTATTGTCCGCAGAGGTGGTTTCCGGTGTGTTGTTTGTGTTGCCCGCACACTGCGGCCGCGTTTTCACTTCCGTGATGGAGGGGAGCCATGCTACCGGAAGTGTATAGCCCCCCCCCCCCCCCTGCCCTCTCTGCTGAAGTTATTTGCATTCTTAGGAATTTCAATCGCTTCTCGATGTTTCTTCTAGATATGTTGGTTTCCTTAGCCAGCATACGTACGTTAGTGAAATCGATAGCAAAGCAACAGTTCTCGTGACGATCCTCTACCGCCAATTTCCTACTTTATTTCAGCCACATGTGACGTTCGTGTTTCTTAACACGTTGTTTAACAGTCCTTCCCGTTTCACCTATATACACTTTGACGCAGTCAAACGTCATTTCATAGACTCCCGCAGTGTGGAGGCAATCATGTACATCCGTTTTCCGTCGGAATAAACCTTTTACTTTGTTTTGACTGAAAAACGTGGTCTGAATTCCATTTTCCCTCAGAACTCTGCACACGCGGTCAGTGACAAACAGTAAACTAACAGAGTGAGAAGTGTTTCTGGCACATGGATATCGAAGCTTCTGCGAATAAATAAGTTCCTTCTTGCAGATATACAGGGTCCGGCTCTTAAATCCTCACAAATTTCTATTTGAATTTCCCGCCATCGCTCCAAGACATTATTCGAGAAGGTCATTGTGGCTGAAGGGAGTTACATCGAGTAGTGTTACTCTTGAAAGATACCGCTATTTAAATGTATAAGAATTTTCATTTTCATTTGTATTTTGTTTTAATAAATTTGCTTTTAAGAAACAGTTTCATTTGTTCGGATTTAAGAGCCGCGTCCCTGCAATTAGGGTTGGTTCGATCTACAACTGTCACTCTGCGACGTATAGATGCAGATGTCGTAACGGACAATGTTTCCGCACGTGAACGTGTGGATGACGGTCTCCTGCTGAAGGCCACAACAACAATATAGTGCCCTGCCATTGTAAAACAGTCTAGTGTGTTTTACATACGTATTAAAGCAGTGTTTAGGACGTTAGCAGGAAACGTCATGAAAATTTTATTTGAAATGTGATTTATTTCTCGGAAACTAAAAGTAAAAAGTGTGCGTAGTGCCCGGCCCGGAGCAAGCTTTATTGTTTTCCAACAATAAGGAGGAGGTAAATAACTCCAAGGCTAGAAGAAATATCACCTAACAATTTAATATTATATGTTACAGATTTTTTGAGTATACGAAAAATTAAAAGCCCGACTTTCTGGAGTGTGCGTCGCTGTGCGTAAATTAGCTGAGGCACGCGCTCCCGAGCGGACTCGCTGTTGTTGCGCCTCTTGTGCACCGTCAGCAATTATCCATCGCAATTATTGTTCACGCAGTTATTAATTAATCAGTAAAAATATTATAATTGTCATTGACCGAATAGGTGTTCCGTTACTTTCGGATAGTATCACAGAGGCCATTTGTATTGTATCAACTAAAATACTATTCTCAGCAAGCTTTCTCTTCGCAGCATGATTAGTTTATGGTAAATAGTCCGAAAGTACGAGCTTGTCTCGCGTCTGCTTAACTTCTCATTTCGTTTGTTTTTTTTATGCGATGTAAAACGGCCGCGCGGGATTAGCCGGGCCGTCTGAGGCGCTGCAGTCATGGACTGTGCGGCTGGTCCCGGCGGAGGTTCGAGTCTTCCCTCGGGCATGGGTGTGTGTGTTTGTCCTTAGGATAATTTAGGTAAAGTAGTGTGTAAGCTTATGGACTGATGACCTTAGCAGTTAAGTCCAATATGATTTCACACACACATATGATGTAAAACGTGAATGCTTGATAATGATTAACAAATTTATTTATACGGATAGAAAAGGCTCAAAAAGTAACCCCAGTAGTTCAAAAAACCTTCAATTGGTAAGCGGAAGCCAGTTAACCGATATAATTTCGTCACATTCCCACATGAAACGGAAAAATACCTACTTTGCGGTCCTGGCATTCCTGAAAAAAGTTTGTTCGGTTTCAATATTAAAAAACACAAGCTGAAACTTTGAACGCTTGTTTTTTCAAACAACATCTTTCAATTTGGTGGGACCTATAACTCATGAAACATACATGCAATTATATCTTTTTGTAATTTGTTAGTCGGCCTTTAGTCTACCGTAGATTGAAGGGCTTTTGCAATATATTTTAATTTCAATTTTTGGTGCACGTTTTTATAACCTTTTTTTTTTTGGTCGAAAACTTACTCTTATTTCAGAGTGCCGCCGTTTTGAAAAAAAAAAAAAAAACAACATATTTTTAAATATTGCTACGTACTGCGCTAGACAGTATCTTTAATTACAAAACAGTGTTTGAAATTTTATTCTAGGCTGAAAATTGTGACTTTCAGAGCTCCCACCAATCGCCCTCGCACTCCGCAATGGCGTTCCGTCGATGTACCTTTGGGTACAATTTTTTTTTTTACTTTATAAAATACATAATACAAGCCTAAGTCTATACAACAAAGGTCTAAAGTTAGCTTTGCAATATGTTCTAAAATCGAGTGTCACCTGATCTACCCTCTTCAGGGAGAAGACATTGTAATTATGAGAGAGTATGAGGTCTGTGATCGAATTCTTTCGTGAACTGAAATCGCTTAGCCAAAGCAGAATGTAAATGAAATTGACAGCAAAAAGAGGGAAATTTACAGAGCTACGTCTGAAGGAGCTTTGAGGTCACAAACGTTGATAACATTGCCGTTCATTTCCTATGTGTGGATAATGAAATGAGCGTGAAAAGCAGATTTGAAAGAACAGCGCTTTAAATTTGCTTACACTGATTCACGTTCTTAGAATGCTGGTAAAAATTAGTGGCTCCATTGACAGCATTGCAGTTTATGAGCTTGTTCCAAAACTCCTTCGGCAACTGTACGTCCGCTTGTCTTCAACATTTCTCACAAAGTACAGTCTACTGACACACGTAACATACAGTTTTTCTCCCGAGGACTTATTTGGAAGTAATTAAATCCTCACAAGAATAACGCATTTTATTCAAATCCTCGTTAAAAGATGCAGTTATTATGCAGTCTTTCTCCTAAGATAGTCTCTGGCCGTGTAAGGGAGAAAGGCGGGGAGAGGAACGGAAGAAAGTTTTGTTCCTTACTCTTTCGACATCGACATCATTAGAGGCAAACCGTTTCAGCACAAACCTGACAACGTCAGAGACTTTCATTACTCTTTCCTGGCAGCGTCCCAATCTGCACTTATCCGCTCGCCGAAAGCAATTGCTCGTAGCAATCAAGATATGTCTTGTTTGGCATCAGAGAATGATCCCTTTCAGAGAGAGATGAACAACAGTGCCAGTCTCTAATGCAAACATTTTACAACTTCTTTTATATTCTGCTAAGGCCGTCGTTCTTGAACAACAGTTCTTATGGTAATCATAGCATGCAAGAATAATCTAAATTTCCGTTTCATGCGCTAGGTCGATAAAAGTGTTACGACTGTTTTTCACATATTTAGTTAATCAGTGTTGAAACGGCCCTTGTCATTATTTCGGTGTGATTTTTGGAGTACAGATAGGTAGGCCGATATGTGTTCCAATACAGACGAAAGTTTGGAACTGCTAACTTCACCGTAAAAGAAGAAACTAAGTCTGGCCCATGTAGGTTGAAGAATGAATGTGATCTTCAGTAATTACAAGAATTCTTCGGCACACATTCCTCTAGCTGCTGTATACCTAATTTTATTTTGATTCCATATCGTTTGTCTACATTTTAGTGTTACCGATAGCGTGAAATCGAAAAATAAATGAGAAAACGGCTACGTAACTCAACAGATTCATAATAAGAATGGCGTGTCTTTGGTATGATACAGAACCTGAAAAGTATAACGCTTCATCAAGTCATTAAATGAAATATTCTGGCAGTTAGAAGGATTCTTCTCTGCCGAGCAACTGAATTAGATTCTCCTCAATCGTTTTTTGTATAATATTTTTTGACCTCAGGAGATTCATTTTAAAAACTAAATAGATACCATTAAAGAAACCATAGTTCGTCGAAGGTTGTATATTTATCTTTTATTTATATTGTTATTGGAAAATCGCGACTAAGGCGTCTTTTTCAAGTTCCTACAAAAAAGTATCAACTTGAGAAAAATGAAAGACATAACTTGTGCAACGATCTAAAGAGCTTAACAACGTAATAAATGCAAAGTCGTAAATTCGTCATAAGTTACTGTCCATTACTTACATATGCAGTTACATTAGGCACTATGCTGTATGCGATGTAACGTGCAAAACAATTTGTTACTCTACACATGGAGCCATACATCAATATTAGCAATCTCTGTATCGAATATGATCGAAAAGACGTTATACTACGTGGAAGATTCGCGTATAGTGTAAACAGAGGGCAAAGTTAACATACATTCGCTGCAGAACCGCATTATACCATGTTCGAACTACACATGATACCCTGGTTACATAAGCATACAGATTGAAGTTGTAACTACGAGCTGTCCATATATGCTTGAGATTCCCTAAGAAGTTTCTACTTTTTATATCCAATGTTCATTAAGAACACACTCTATCTTTTTATTAAAAGCAGAATAAATTTCAGTATCTTCAGAAGTATTATTAGCATGCCTGTAATGATTCTGTATAGAACATCCAACGTATCACTACTCGTAGCAGTGTGTTTGCTATTGCGTAAATGTCCACTAGGTGATGCTCATTATTTTCATTATTATTTAGGGGTTGTCATAGTTTCTCGTCGAATTTCCTACTTGTCTGCCCTGTATAGAATTTGTCACAATCACTGCAATAATGTTGATGACTGAAACGTAGCCGGCCACTGTGGCCGAGCGGTTCTAGCCTCTACAGTCTGGAACCGCGCGACCGCTACTGTCGCAGGTTCGAATGCTGCCTTGGGCATGGATATGTTTGCTGTCCTTAGGTTAGTTAGGTTTAAATAGTTCTAAGTCTAGGGGACTGATGACCTCAGATGTTAAGTCCCATAGTGCTTAGAGCCGTTTGAGCTATTTTGAAACGTAGATAACACTGGTGAGAAGTTCAGTTCCCACTCTCTTTGTTCCTGCTCTTTTTGACTTGTATTTATGAATATGAGTGGTGATGTAAACATTTATATCATTAAGTTGTGACTCTATCTCATTCAGATGCATTACTTACATAGCAGATAGGATGGGGTAGAGCTAGTGGCATATATGGACATTCAGTATCGATATACTTACATACTAAGGTGAAAAAAGTATGAGATACCATATAGTATCGAGTCGGACTTCCTTTTGCCCAGCGTAGAGCAGCAACTCAACATGGCGTGGACTCAACAAGTCGTTGGAAATCCCCTGCAGATATACTGAGCCATGCTGCCTCTACAGCCGTCCATAATTGCGAAAGTGTTGCCAATGCAGAATTTTGTGCACGAACCGACCTCTCGATTATGTTCCATGAATGTTCTATGGGAGTCATGTAGGGCGATCTGGGTGCCCAAATCATTCACTCGAACTGTCCACAATGTTCTTCAAACAAACCGGGAACAACTGTGGCCCAGTGAGATGCCGCATTTTAATCCATAAAATTTCCATTTTTTTAGGTGTCATTAAGTCCATGAAGGTTTCCAAATGGTATTCAGGCAGCCGGACACAACCATTTCCGATCAATCATAGGTTCAGTTGAAACTGAAGACCCATTCCATGTAAACACAGCCCACACCATTATGGATCCACCACCAGGTTGCACAGTCCCTTGTTGACAACTTGGATCCATGGTTTCGTGGGGTCTGCGCCAAGCTCGAACCCTAACATCAGTTCTTACAACTGAAGTGTGGACTCATCTGACCAGACCATGGTTTTAAAGTTGCCTAGCATCCAACCGATATGGTCACGAGCCCAGGAGAGGTTATGCAGGCGACGTCTGCTGTTAGCAAAAGACACCCGCGTCAGTCGTCTGCTGCCGTAGCCTATTAACGCCAAATTTGTCCGCACTGTCATAAAGGCTACGTTCGTCGTACGTCCAGCATTGATATCTGCAGTTATTTCACGCTGTTGCTTGTCTGTTAGCACTGACGCTTCTAATGGAAGCGCCATTGCTCTCGATCGTTAAGTGAAGTCTGTCGACCACTGCGGTGTCCATGATGAGACGTAATGCCTGAAATGTGGCATTCTCGGCACACTCATGACACTATGTATATCAGAATATTGAATCCCCTAACGATTTCCGAAACGGAATGTCCCGTGCGTCTAGCTCCAACTACCATTCCGCGTTCATGGTTTGTTAATTCCCCGGGAAACCTTTTTACGTGAATCACCTGCATACAAATGGCAGTTCCGCCAATTTACTGGCCTTTTATACCTTGTGAACGAGATACTACCACCATATCTATATGCGCATATCGCTATCCACTGACTTTCTGTCACCTCGGTGTATGTTATCTTCGAGTACATGTTTGATGATGTAAGGTAAGCCAACTACTTACGACTTCAGTCTGTATGTTTCTATAATCAAAGTATTATTTGAACTTTGGACGGGATATAAAGTGGTTTTGCAGCGTATTGGTGTGAACTTCGCCCTAAAGTTATACTATGCGTGGATCTTCGTTTACTGTCTTTTCTGTCGTATTGGATACAAAGCATTCTAACACTAATGAGTGGCTCTACATGTGGACTAACAAACTGATTTCCCTGTCTCATCTTACGCAACATGGTGCGTGGTAATATTGCACAAGTAAGTAATGAACGGTACAGTTCCTAAATTTACGACCTTGTTAATTAATATGCTTTTAAGATCTTTTGACTGTTATGAAAGTGATGTATTCCAGTCTTCTGTAGTTGATATGTTTTTATAGGTGCTTGATAAAGACGGAAGACGCATAAGTCAAAGCTGGCCAATAGCACAACAGATAGAAGATAAACTTACAGCCTACGAGAGCAGTGTTGGTCTTTTTTTTAAATATGTAATAACTGTGAATCCACATACAAGAAAGACTGACAGATCGGTTGGAGCACAATCCAAAATGATATCATTGAGTGTTTATCAAACCAATCTCGCATAACTGAGAAGCCAAGGACGTATTGACTCGCTAAACATACCTGTCACCGGAATGTTTCTGTTAGGGGAGAACGTGATGCATGTCACGTGTTGTATATTCGTCTTTGAAGAACAACGGCATGCATACAAAGTAACTTTGTCTGGTCTGGTAAGAAATGTCGTTTGCCAGCGGCATGCATCAACATGTAAAACGTGTTTTAGAACCAAGCTGGGTAAATCTACGACATATCTTTCCGGGAACATTTTAAAAATGGATGCACACGCGTGTAAAATAGGCTCTGGGTAAAACCATCTGCAGTTGCATCTTTGGACACCTGCGCGCAACCCAGTTAGTCTGAAATGGCGTACATTCCGTAAATGTTGCATAGTAGAGATATGAGAACGTTTAAGGTGTCTGACGAGAGTTATTCTGGCTCTACAGGAATGACACAACACGAAAAATCACTCGCTTAGAGCGTGAAGGTGACCGTCGTGACACCCTTAAAGATGATTTCCAGATGGGGTCGACATCCTTCAAGTAAAATGTGCCACGTTATTCGATACTGCCTACGATCATCCAGAATATTTTCGTGAAATGGACAAACGATTGTGAAACGCTGGAAAGATTTTTAAAACTCACTCGCGTTATTATTGTAAAGCAATACCTGTAGCGAGCTTAGAGACAAGACTGTCAGCGACTGGTTTGTACGATCTTCTGAGAGCCCAATGTCAGGGGTCAGCTTAAGTCTCTGAGGTGAGTCCTACACTGAATCTATTGGATCACCCTAAACACTATGTGAACTGAAGCAGCCAAGCCGTCTCTAAGCAGCATAAAAGTAACCGATTCTTAATTGACTACACATTGGCTTGGAAATCACACACACGCACGCACTTGTAGAAACCACAACGCGCCGCGTTTCTGCTGTAATTCGTTATAAACACAGAGCAACTACGCACAACTATGTGATTTCCTACGAGTTCTAATTATTTGTCTATGATGCTTTGCACCAACCACTAATGTCTGCGCATATTTGTGACTGAAGTGATCTTTTTACTATATAAGATTATACAACTATACGAAACTTCCTGGCAGATTAAAACTGTGTGCCGGACCGAGACTCGAACTCGGAACCTTTGCCTTACGCGGGTAAGCGCTCTACCATCTAAGCTACCCAAGCACGACTCACGCACCATCCTCACAGCTTTACTTGTGCCATTACCTCGTCTCCTACCTTCCAAACTTTCCAGAAGCTCTCCTGCGAACCTTGCAGAACTAGCACCCCTGAAAGAAAGGATATTGCGGGGGCATGGCTTAGCCACAGCTTGGGGAATGTTTCCAGAATGAGATTTTCACTCTGCAGTGAAGTGTGCGCTGATATGGAACTTCCTGGCAGATTAAAACTGTGTGCCGGACCGAGATTCGAATTCGGGAAGTAAAGCTGTGAGGATAGGGCCTGAGGCGTGCTTGGGTAGCTCAGATGGTAGAGCGCTTACCCGCGTAAGGCAAAGGTCAAGAGTTCGAGTCTTGGTCTGGCACACAGTTTTAATGTGCCAGGAAGTTTCATAGCAGCGCACACTCCGCTGCAGAGTGAAAATCTCATTCTGTATACAACTATATGTTTGTTTGACCATGAGAAAACAGCATAGTGTGAAGCCTAAGCGTGGTCAGAGGCTCAAAATAACATGAGACAGAATCAAAGAAGCCTTGGACATGTTCGTTTAAACGAATCCGCAGAGCATTCCCACACGTACTGCGATCGGAGTCTCAAAATGACGCGGGATAGAATCAAAGTGACGCTGGATATGTCTGTCTATGTGAATCCGTAAAGCGTTCATACTCCCTGAGAGACAACCTGGAATAAGTTGCCGACCAACCACGTCTCACAGACATAGGATGGACGGTGTAGGATAGCAGCGCAACGGAAATCGCAGATAGCCTGCAATTTCGTAATCATTTGTGTCGACCATTGTCCTGCAATATGTCACGTGGAGATGTTTTGCGGGAGGAGGTGTACTTTACATTCAAAAATCGCCCTCCTTTTTTGTTTACTTTGCCCTCAATACGAGGGGTGCCCAAAAAAAACTGAATTATTTTTTTAAAGCTCTATATTTTAAAATTGTTTACAAAACATCGTTATCCCCTTCAAAATACTCTTTACTACAACTAATATATTTGTGTCACCGCTGCTTCCACTGTTCAAAACATTTCTTGTAGTTAGCTTCTGAAATGATTGACCGCTCCTGCCTCTTTTTTTCTTGCCTTCTTCAATGTTCTCAAATCAGTGTCCTTTCATGCTCCTTTTTATGTGTGGAAATAAGAAAAAGTCGCACGAAACCAGGTCAGACGAGTAAGGTGCATGGTGCAGCGTAACCATGTCATTTTTAGCCAAAAACTGTCTAACAGAGGTGGCTGTGTGAGCAGGTAGCGTTGGCGTGCTGGAAGAACCAGTCTCCTGTCTGCTACAAATTCGCTGAACCAAGCTCCAAGATAACCCACTAATCTCTGGCAGTTGGTCAGTTCTCATCGACGGTCTGTGAGCACAATCCCTCGTATTTTTTCAACATCTTCGTCGATTCTGGCAGTTGATGGACTTACAGAACGAGATTTGTCATCAATCGACATGTCGCCATTTTTAAATCGAGCAACCCACTGTTATACTTGAGTTTCTCCCATAGCATCATCTTGGTAAGCTGTTTTCAACATTAAAACAGTTTCAGTAGCATTTTTATGAGGTAGCAAACAAAATTTCACAGCTGCACGTTGTTCACTTAAACTTGCCATCATAATAAACGAAACGAGAACAAAACAGCGCTAGTAAAAACAATCACTGCAGGAGAACAGAACACGCCAGGTCGACAACACAGGCGGCACTGAACTGGCAATGATTTGTGCTATACACGCCTAGCGGCAGAAATGCGCACTTCAAAAGCTCCTCCGAGGAGGCGGTGTTGCTGCGGTGTTTTTTTGGATACCTCCTCATATGATGGATACGAGATCGTATGTTGTACTCAAAGGCGTCCCGAAACACCAAACCATCCTTTCTCCGTATCCCGCTTACTAATGCAGATACAGATGACAGATTCGAGCAGATCTCTTTCTAGTATGTCTTTCCATTCAGGACGCAAGCGAAAGAGTGCTCTAACACAAAACAGATGAGACTATGGCGCCAATTTGTGTACTTGTCAAAACATGTGTTAGTGGAAGCAACGAAACAGTAGAATGCACACTCCCGACACAGCAGGCGGCCAGCGCTGCTGATCCGTTGTCACAGAATAGTAGAGTGTTAACTTAGATGTAGATGTAGACAGTTGTACTCCCGTCAATAGGATTTCAGGCCGAAGACGTGTCTGGAGACGCTCCGGACAGCGGTGGTATACCAATTCGACTGCCCCCCCTCCCCCCCCCCCATACCGCCCACGCCCAACAGCAGGAATGGTGGTATGAGGTGGCATTTCTTTTCATAGCAGGACCCCTTCGGTTGTTATCCGCGGTACCCTTACAGCACAACGGCACGTCGACGATTTTTTAGACCCTGTTTTGTTGCCATTCATTGCTAGCCACCCTGGGCTACACCGAAATGAAACTCAGTGAAATACAAGTTATTAATTAATTGAATATTCATTTTTACTTACAAATTTTCACATTAAATGTTAAAAGTGTCCCTCCCTCCCCCCTGTTGTTGAATACGCAATTCAATTTGTCTAATCATGTTACACACAAAAGTTGTCATATTTCTTCTGTAACAGAAGCACTGAAAGTGGATATTGCAGTTTTCAATCCATCGATGGATTTTGGGCGGTTTTTATAGACAGCTGCTTTCGCTGCGCCCCAGAAGGAAAAGGCGCCCTATGAAATTATGTGATCACCAAAAACATCAGCAAGCCGTGACATTGAATCGCGAGCTGTATGCGCGGTTGCACCATCTTGTTGAAAATAACCGTTCAGAATTTCACTCAACACTAGTATTCCTATGAATGGGCACAGAATTTCACTGCAGTATCGTTGTGCGTTTATTGATTCGTTGAAAAATATGGGACTCACAATCCGACGTCTAGAAATTGCAATCCAAACCCCTATTTTCACATAATGAAGTGGTTCCTCATGAATACACAATGGATTTGCGGTGCTCCAAATACGAGAATTTTGCGAGTTCATGTGCCCGGATAAATGAAACCACACCACTTCAATGAAAAACGTATCATTAAGGATATCCTTTCCAATTTGTTGAACGAAATTTTTGAACCATTGACAATAATGCAATCTCTTGCCATGATCAGTACTTTCTGTTCTTGCACCACTGTCGCTTTGTATGGGAAAAGTTCTATTTTTTTCCTTACAGCCGTGAGGGCCGTTCCGACACTAACGTCGATTTCCTGGGCGAGTTTTCTTACTGACTTATTCGGACTCAAGGACGTTTTATCGTAAATATCGAGCAGTTTATCCTCAGACAAAACGCTGAGACGACCACGTCTCGGTGCATCTGTTGAACCCGTACTTCGAAATTTGTTGGTGAAATCTCGCACAGTATCGTGATGTGGGAGTGTTATTGCCGGGAAAACTGAATTAGATGTTTGACGAACTGAAACTGTGTATTTACCGCCAGCTTTGAACACTTGTTCGACTAAAAACACACGTTCTTCAATGGTTAGCATTTTAACAGTGACAAAAACGGAACAAACGAAAAAAATGGCTCTGAGTACTATGGGACTTAACATTTATGGTCATCAGTCCCCTAGAACTTAGAACTACTTAAACATAACTAACCTAAGGACATCACACAACACCCAGCCATCACGAGGCAGAGAAAATCCCTGACTCCGCCGGGAATCGAACCCGGGCGTGGGAAGCGAGAACGCTACCGCACGACCACGAGATGCGGGCGGAACAAACGAGCAAAGGAACTAAACTAACGTTCACGTCAACATGTAACGACACACACCAACGATACTACTCACGCTGGCTGAGATACACGAAACAGAGGAATGTTGGGAGAGTCCACTTGAAGGGAAGTAACCCAAGTAGGCGTGCTATCATACGGCACGCGCGGCTAACAATCGTACGGCACTGCGGAGAGACTTTTAGAACACCCCTATATTCTGTCACTAATGGTACACATTAGCATTATCGGACCACACGTCCTGTATAGACCTCTGTGTAACTGTAGGGGCGATCTCACTTTCTGGGCCGGCCGGAGCGGCCGTGCGGTTCTAGGCGCTACAGTCTGGAGCCGAGCGATCGCTACGGTCGCAGGCTCGAATCCTGCCTCGGGCATGGATGTGTGTGATATCCTTAGGTTAGTTAGGTTTAATTAGTTCTAAGTTTTAGGCGACTGATGACCTCAGAAGTTAAGACGTATATTGCTCAGAGCCATTTGAACCTTTTTTTTCACTTCCTGGGTGCCTATCATCCTGCTGTGTTGGAATTAACTCAAATGCCTATACCGCGTTCTTCGTAATATGTGGACGAAACATCATCTTACTTGCCTTGCTCCCGAGTGACAGAGTTTTATGTAACGCTGACTTATTCAGACATTGAGTATATGATCAAATGTACCTGGTGACCTGTTAGTGGACATCAATACAGGGTGTATGCGCCCTTCACCTTTATGTCGGCTTCAGCTCTGCTGGGGACACTTTCAATGAGGTGTTCGAATTGCAGCCCATTCTTACACAGTAGCCGAAATCGGAGAAAGTAGTGGCATTGAACACTGGAGCCTGAAGCGAAGTCATCGTTCTAATTCATACCAAAGTAGCGGTTCTGAGCAGGCCAATCCGTTTAGAAAATCTTGTGGTCCAGAAACCATTGTGTCACAGATGTTGCATTATGTAGGACAGATGGATTGTCACGCCGATAAATCATCATCTCTGATCTGGTCCTCTACTGTACGCACTACACAATGCCGTAAAACGTGTTCATGTTCTTCTGCATTTAGCTTTTTCTTAACTGCACTAAGTAGACCACACTGTAACCACGAAAAACAGCCCATACCGTTCCATCGCCTCCTGCGTACGTTAGTGTTGCAACTACACATGAAGTCCAGCAGTTCGCCAAATCCGAACCTTTCTATTAGATTGCCACAGAGTATATCTTGATTCGTCTCTGCTAGTCAGTCGCTTTCAGTCATCCGCTGTTCAGTGCGTCGCTCTTAACAGCATCTCAAGCGGCGCTTAGCACTGATCACAGAAACGTGTGGCTTCCTAGGAGCTCCTCGACCATTGTACCCCCTTAGTTTCCAACTCCATACGCACAGCCATTGTGATAACTGGACTGTTACTAACACTTCGGAACTCACGATTGATTCCGTCTGCTAATTTCAAGCGATTTCTACAACATCTCCCCCGCATGCTCGACAGTCCCTGTGCATCTACTGATTTCCACTTTACAACCACTTCGACGTGGGCAACATGAGAAGTGTTGAAATGTCTGTGATAGGTTTCTTACGTAGGAGGCATCCAACGACCAGTCCAGTTTCGAAGTCACTTATCTCTCCTGACCTATCTGTCTGTTGTTGCTGCTTCTCTACGGACGACATAGTACTCCGCTCCATCCTTTATAACGGATACGTCCTCTTCTCGTGATTTCTAGTGGTCAATTCTATATGAACTAGGAGTGTCCGTGTACTTCTGATCAGATGGTGTATCAAAACTACATTCTTCAGTAAAGGAACTCTGCTGGTATCGCATACTGATCAGGGAATGATGAAGAAGTTGGTGGAAAAATTCGTCTGTGACACTGCACTGTATGAAAGTGATACGTAGGCTATCGTCAATCCACAGAGAACGTGACTGGTAGCCGTTAAAATGTGGTGCTCTCTCTCTCTCTCTCTCTTGTCAAGCATTAATCCCGACTTGCAGGGTCTGCTCTTATGGTTAAACGGACGCAGCATGTTAATTGCAAGAGGTGGCCAGATGCCCTTCCTGTCGCTCCCCGTACCCCCTGGGATGGAATCAGTGTACCCCAGTTGTCTGCATCTAGTGTAAACCATGGAATAGTGTGAACGTTTTTCAAATGTCTGCGAGTCATGGAACTGAGGCGGAACGCGGGGGCCAGCCTGGTATTCACCTAGCGGGATGTGGAAAACCGCCTAAAGACCACATCCACGCTGGCCGGCACACCGGCCTTCGTCGTTAGTCCGCTGGGAGGATTCGATCCGGGGTTAGCGCACCTACCAGAGTCTAGGAAGCAGCGCGTTAGCGCTCTCGGCTTCCCTGGTGGGTAAAAAGGTGGTGCTATTGCAGAACACTGAAAATTAAATGGAGAGATAAGGGACGAAAGGAAGATGTACTGAAAAGAATAGGCGAAGAAAGTCGCCTTTGGAAGACTCTTACCAGAAGAAGGGCCATTTTGGTGGTGCAGCTAGCACAGTATCCAGGAATAGTTAATGTGGAGCTGGAAGCGGTGACAAAGGAAATAAAAGTAGTGTCTTACGTCCCATCGTCGCCGAGGCCCTGAGGGGCTGGGCAATAGCTCGCATTGGGGAAGGAAGAGACAGAAAATGGACAGTGTCGTTTCGAAGGAACCAACCTCACATATGCGTTAAGTTCTTTAAGAAATTCACGGTATAACTGTATTAAGATGGCTGAATGGAGATTCGAACAAGCTTCCTTCCTAACACAGGTCGAGTGTGTTACCACTATGTCACCTAGCTCAGATGGAAGAAGTGATAAAAAGGAGAAATAGAAAGGGCTCGAGAAACTCGAATACTCAAAACACGTGTAGAAAAGTATCGATAGCTAGCGGTAACTGCATAGAGATAAAAATATCTTACACGACATGCTGAAGAAAAGCAAACAAACTAATAACATAGTAGATTCACAAAGTCTTGAATGAATTATACCGTTTTTGAACTTATGAAGATAACATGGATAAAATACAGGAAGCGAAAGGTTATCTGCAACTTTGACAGAAACTAGAGCGCAGTTTTAAGAGCTGAAACATGAAAGGAAGCTTTAGTCGAGGAGGGAGTGAGATACTGTTGTAGTGTATCCCTGATGTTATTCAATTTGTACAGTGAGCATGCAGTAAAGAAAACCAAATGCAAATTCGGAAGAAGAAATAAAAACTTCCAGGTTTGTCAATGCAACTCTAATTTCACCACAAGTAGCAAAACAATTGGCACGCAACACAATAAGAAGTATCTTGAATAAGTTAAGTCCAAGAGCATACAAATAAAACAGTTTCCGAGTCAGTCACTTGTTTATTTTGCCACTAAGCGTTTCGATGGTTCACACCATTATCCTCTGGTAGAGTATTGTTTATTTTCATGGCTGGTTTGGTGAAGAGCACAGACGTCTTTTCACAGTCGGAGGCCAAGGGCAGTGTAGGTTATTTTGCGTCTTTTGTTAATAATAAAAATTGTTAATTTATAAAGGAAATTTAGAGGTTAAAAAACATGAATTTCTGACAGTGAATTGTACTTATAGGGGCGGTGCAATTGTAAAAGGTGTACATACTTTTACCTGATGTATGTCCTCTCCACAACACATTACGTTTACACTGTTGTAAGCACAATGCACTATCAGAAAATTAATGTTTTTAACCTCTAAAATGCCTTTTGTGAATCAACAGATTTTATCAATAGCAAAAGACGCAAAGTACTCTACACTGCCCTTGGTCTGCGACTGTGAAAAGACGTCTGTACTCTTCACCAGCACCAACCATGTGAATAAACCGTTCTCGACTTGAAGAACTGATACTGTGTACAATCAGAACGCGTAGTGGCAAAATAAACAAGTGACTTACGCAGAAAATGTTTTATTTGTGTTGATCAACAGTCGCAGCCCTCATAATGCCTTCCCTTAAGGATAAAATATTCATTTGTGAACGCATGCAGTTGAAAAGGAACTACCATCTAGACGCTGCTCTATATGCTGATGATGTAACTGTATACAAAATACAGAGGCAGACTGAAAACGCTCTGTGTATAAAGTATTTGAGTGGCGAATAAAACATTACACTCTAAAAATATCTGCTCTTAAAACAAAAACTATGGCCCACTACGGAAAATTCCCAGTTTGATCTAAGACTTTTATCGAAAACAAGATACTTCAGCAAGTTTCCATTTTCACTTATTTAGGTAGTGACGTAGGGCAGGACATAGACGAAGGCGAAAGAAAGAAAACTAACAAATTTCGAGGCATATGTGCTACTATACAAAAAAATATAAAAAATAAAGTTAGCAGAGTCACATAATTGAAGCTGTATAAAACAATGACAGCGCCAGTGCTATTTTGTGGCACCGAATCCTAGATTGATAAAAAAAGAGATAAAAGTAGCACTCAGCAGAACTGAAAATTTATAATTTAAATGAGAAGACTGAAGAATACAGGGAACAAACGAAGACAGCGCCTCAAGAGCATGGTTGAAGACAGAATTTCAGTTACTCTAAACAAGTACAGTCCATCAGGTGGAAGAGAAATAACATGGTCGAGAAAGAGACAGAGTTAATTGTGTGAAGTCCAAACAAGTATACTGTGTAAGACTCGACGAGCAGAAGAAGAATAAGACGACGACGATGATGAAGGTGAACAGCAAAAAAAGTAGAAAACTGGTAATGGGATGTAGTAGGAGCAAGTCAGATGGAGCTGAGGTAATTATATTATGAAATGAGACACAGAAGTATTAGATGAGCTTTCCAAGTTAAGGAGAAGAATAACTGACAAAACAGTCAACACGGTATAAAATTCAGATTTTAAACAGTTCGAGAAGATATTTTTTTTAGAAATTAGAAACATGTTAACATCAAATACAGGTTGAAGTGCTACAAAATCTTTTCTGAAATTATTTGTCTTGAGCGAAGCCTTATTTGGAAATGAAACCTGGATCAGAAAGGTAGACTGTAAGGCTGCTGATTAGGTACTGAAACGCTTTGGTGGGAAACGAAATATATTATACAATCTGAGCAATATAAGGGATCTGTTGATAGAATGCATCCCGATGAATGAAGGAATAGTTAATTTTATAAGGGAGGAACGTGTGGGTCATGAAAAGGGCAGAGGAAGACCAAGGTTTGAGTACACTATCTGATGAAAAGTATCTGAACACTTCTTTTTAATGTCAAATTGACTGCCAGATGTGACGAGAATCAGAGGCGCCATTACAAAACAAGCAGAGAAGCAGCAGCGGAAAGGGGCCGGTCAGGAGAGCTTTTTTGACTTCGAACATCACCAATCACTGGATGTGACCTGAGTAACAAACCCATCAGGGACATTTCAATCGTTCTCAAGCTGCCCAATTAGACTGTTGGTGATGTGACTGTGAAATGGAAATGTGAAAGAGCAACCACAGCTAAATCAAGGCCAGTCAGACCTTATACACTGACAGACAGGGGCAATCGAGCACTGTGGAGAGTTTGCAAAAGAACTGCATTAAATCATAGGAAGGAACTACTCGAGTTCCGAAGTGCTACCAGCAGCCCAGCTAGCACAGTGTCTGTGCTTCGGGAGTTACAGGCAACAGGTTACATTGGTCGAGCAGCTCAAGCCACACATTTCTGTAATCAGTGCTAAGTGAGACATGAGGTGGTGTAAAGCGCCTCACCAATGGACAGTGAATATCTGGAAACAAGTGGATTATAGCCTTGAATCATGCTATGCCCTGTGGCAGTTCGATGGAAGTGTTTGGGTTTGGAAAGAACCTCGAGAACTTTACCTGCCATCATGTGCAGTGCCAGAAGTGAAGTCTGGAGGACGTTGTGTTACGATACGGGGGAGTTTTTCATGGTTAGGGTGTGGTCTCTTATTGCGCTCAAAAAAATGCTAAATGCGAAAGAATATGGAAACGTCTTACATTATTGTGTACTGTTTACAATAGATGAACAGTTTGGAGAAGTTGATTATTTCTATCAGAATGACAATGCAACATGTTGTAACACCGAAAATGCAGAAAAAATTCCTTCTTCATCATCCGAAATTTTTCCCCTGTTTAAGATCCATTTGTAACTTGTGCTGTACTTATATGAGGCATGTTTTTTAAGTACGGTCTATTTGAACATAAGTACACAATCAAAGGTTATTTCAAAAAAGTTAATTTATATTCAGAAAGTACATACTTGACTCTAATTTTTGATACTCTGATTTGCCAAGTTTGTTCAAAGACGTATAATACCTCTCAACCAATTTTAAAAAACTCTCTTCATAAAAACTTGCCACCTGCCGCTTTCACTTCGTCGCCATCATTGTAATGGCTGCCACTGAGGTGTTGTTTGAGGTGGAGGAACAGATGGTAATCGTTCGGCGCAAGATCAGAACTGTAGGGTGGGTGATCTAAGACTTCTCAACCAAAACTGTTCAATGAATCGTGAGTCTGACCTGCAGTGTGAGGTCTTGCATTGTCATGGAGAGGGAGAATTCCCTTTGTCAGCATGTCGCGTCTTTTGTTTTGAATTGCTCTGTGTAGCTTTCTCAGGGTTTGACAATATACTTCTGAATACCGCATGAAGTCGACCAACAAAACACCATGCCTATCCCAAAACACTGACACCATTATTTTGCGCTGGGACAGCGTCTCTTTGGCCTTCACCTTTACAGGCGAGTGTGTGTGTGTCTCCATTCCATGCTCTGTTGCTTCAATTGGGGCGTGATATGCGACACCCATGTTTCGTCCCCGGTTACGATCTGACTCAGGAAGCCATCATCTTGTTAGTGATAACGAGTCAAGAACTTCATCGCACACTCAAATCTTGAGTTTTTGTGGTCCTCTGTTAGGAGTTTCGGGACCCAACCGGAGCACAGTTTCCTACAATTAAGTGTTCAGAAATAATATTGTAAAGCGCTGATCTCGACACGTCAGGAAATTCGTTTGAAAGACCTGTTATTGTGAAGCGCCTGTTCTCACGAATCCTCGCTTCAACTGAAGCCGCCAAATCGTCTGTAATCAAAGAAGGGCGACTGCAACGGCACTCATCATGGACGTTGCCACAGCCATCTTTGAATTCTCGAACCTACTTACACACTTTTCTTTCACTCATAACAGTATCACTGTACACTTCGCAAATCTGTCAATGAATTTCTGCAGCAGACAGGTTCCTTGCTGACAAAAACCGTACCACTGAGCGAACCTCACACGCGGCGGGCGAGTTGATAGTCAAACTACACTCCTGGAAATTGAAATAAGAACACCGTGAATTCATTGTCCCAGGAAGGGGAAACTTTATTGACACATTCCTGGGGTCAGATATATCACATGATCACACAGACAGAACCACAGGCACATAGACACGGGCAACAAAGCATGCACAATGTCGGCACTAGTACAGTGTATATCCACCTTTCGCAGCAATGCAGGCTGCTATTCTCCCATGGAGACGATCGTAGAGATGCTGGATGTAGTCCTGTGGAACGGCTTGCCATGCCATTTCCACCTGGCGCCTCAGTTGGACCAGCGTTCGTGCTGGACGTGCAGACCGCGTCAGACGACGCTTCATCCAGTCCCAAACATGCTCAATGGGGGACAGATCCGGAGATCTTGCTGGCCAGGGTAGTTGACTTACACCTTCTAGAGCACGTTGGGTGGCACGGGATACATGCGGACGTGCATTGTCCTGTTGGAACAGCAACTTCCCTTGCCGGTCTAGGAATGGTAGAACGATGGGTTCGATGACGGTTTGGATGTACCGTGCACTATTCAGTGTCCCCTCGACGATCACCAGAGGTGTACGGCCAGTGTAGGAGATCGCTCCCCACACCATGATGCCGGGTGTTGGCCCTGTGTGCCTCGGTCGTATGCAGTCCTGATTGTAGCGCTCACCTGCACGGCGCCAAACACGCATACGACCATCATTGGCACCAAGGCAGAAGCGACTCTCATCGCTGAAGACGACACGTCTCCATTCGTCCGTCCATTCACGCCTGTCGCGACACCACTGGAGGCGGGCTGCACGATGTTGGGGCGTGAGCGGAAGACGGCCTAACGGTGTGCGGGGCCGTAGCCCAGCTTCATGGAGACGGTTGCGAATGGTCCTCGCCGATACCCCAGGAGCAACAGGGTCCCTAATTTGCTGGGAAGTGGCGGTGAGGCCCCTACGGCACTGCGTAGGATCCTACGGTCTTGGCGTGCATCCGTTCGTCGCTGCGGTCCGGTCCCAGGTCGACGGGCACGTGCACCTTCCGCCGACCGCTGGCGACAACATCGATGTACTGTGGAGACCTCACGCCCCACGTGTTGAGCAATTCGGCGGTACGTCCACCCGGCCTCCCGCATGCCCACTATACGCCCTCGCTCAAAGTCCGTCAACTGCACATACGGTTCACGTCCACGCTGTCGCGGCATGCTACCAGTGTTAAAGACTGCGATGGAGCTCCGTATGCCACGGCAAACTGGCTGACACTGACGGCGGCGGTGCACAAATGCTGCGCTGGTAGCGCCATTCGACGGCCAACACCGCGGTTCCTGGTGTGTGCGCTGTGCCGTGCGTGTGATCATTGCTTGTACAGCCCTCTCGCAGTGTCCGGAGCAAGTATGGTGGGTCTGACACACCGGTGTCAATGTGTTCTTTTTTCCATTTCCAGGAGTGTATTTTGAAAGCACAGAACAGAACCATACAGGTTAGTTACCGAGCTGAAACTGAGCACAGTTGTTTCCAAGGCATGCCGGTACACGACACGTGCGTTCGTTGCGGTATGCGCGCGAACTACTAATGTCTACAGCAAAACGCACCTTACTTAAAAAACACGCCTCGTAGTTCTGAATATGTAAGCTTTATTACAGAAACTACAATTAATATGTAATGGATGTAATATGGTATCTGATTGTAAATGTATGTAATTGGTTGTAATTGTAATGTAAATATTGTGAACTGCTGGGTAATAGCCGAGAGAACTTTATTTAAACGCATCGATAGTAACAACGAAATGGCAGCACTGTGACGTTTTTTATCTTTGCGTATGGAGAGTCTGTGCCGCGCTGCGAGCTGATAGGAGGCAGAGCAACTTGAGTCACAAAATTCCTTTCTTTTCTATGCAGTCACCGAGTGTCGTAAAAATATGAAAATTGGTTAACTATTTACTGCCAGTTAAGTTTTTTTACTAATGACCAGTTTCTGTCTGAATTTTGCTATCTCAATTTGTGTTGCATAACAGAGGCTTAACCAATTTGCAATTTTGATTACGAACTTCACTCACTTGAAGTAACGTAAGATTTCACTGGCAAAACTAATAATTAAGGATACAGCACAAATTAAGTGTCATTTGTTCTACATTTAGCTTAGCAATTGTCTTCTGCTGGCTTGGTACGTATGTTATTGGTCTTATATTAAAAGTAAATCAGTTGCTCATTTGCTTAAGGAAATTGAATCTTTCAATAGTTAAAGGTAAATTGCCTACCATTTTCCAAAGTTTGCATTACGTTACGCTGAGGTTACTTAAAATCATTTTTTTATGTAACAAAGGTTCAGTTACAGTCAGTCATTTATTTAACCAGCAACTTCATTTAACTTTGTTTTCAAAATTTAGTATTTCAGATTAAGTAACTGCCTACTCAGTGCTTCCTGACTAATTTATTTTCTCGTGAATTGTTGTGTTGTGAAAAATCGTGACAAACTTCTGTTTCCACGCCAGTGACTATTTTCTAAAATTTCTTTGCCATTACCTTTCTCAGGATCTGGATATTCACTGCCCTAGTTGGCTGGCGGCCGTTTAATTATCCCTCCTTTGTTAATCAGTATTTTTTGTATTACCAGTATTTATTGTATTAAAACATTACATGGTACCCTTTTCTGCCCTGTGAGGTTCGTGAGCGATTGACTATATTCCACTTATTTCAAAACATTTATCAGTATTTAGATAGGGTTAGAGTAGATTCTTCCTTCAGAAAAGTCTGTCATACACTTTCCTCCTACTAACCGCTATTATTTTCCTTCTGTAACTATAACATTACTCATTGTAAACTCTTAGTAGCCGTGCGGTCTCTGGCGTTTTGCCACGGTCCGCGCGGCTCCCCCAGTCGGATGTTCGAGTCCTCCCGCAGGCGAGTATGTGTGTGTTGTCCATAGCGTAAGTTAGTTTAAGGTACATTACGTACTGACTACCTTAGGGACCGATGACCTAAGCAGTTTGGTCCCAAAAGAACTCACCACAATTTTTTTCATACATAAGCGATAACGGTCATTATATCGCAGTCCAATAGGCCAATTAGGAAAAGGCAGGTTACACTGTCATACAGCGGAATGAGTGAGACAATGGATGGTGGTCAATAATATTTCTGAAATGGGCTGCCCTACCAGGGTCTGAACCTAAACCCAATGGAACACCTTTGGAATGAATTCGAACGCCGACTTAGTTCCAGACTCAAGTGTCCAACATCACTTCTTTCTCTTGTTTGGGCTCTTGAGAAAGAAGGGTCTGTAATTCCTCCACAGTAATTCAGTCACCTCACTGAAAGTTTCTCCACCAAAGTTCAAGCCATAAAAAAGGCGAAGGGTGGACACATCCCATATTAATGTCTAGTAATAGGTGTCCGGCACTTTCGATTAGGTAGTTACTGAGCAGGTACAAGTGGATGTAAGTTGTAGGAATGAAGAGATTTGCACGGGATAGACTTGCGAGTAGCTCTGGCTGCGGACTGGAACTACAAAGATAGGAAAACTGAAGGACGCCGTCAAACGAATCGAGAGAATGATAACATAAAAATGCTTCTCAGAGAAGACGCTTTGCAACTTACAGTAACTTAAGCGGTGTGCAGACTTACCGGCGAGACGGAAGAGCCCCTGGTCGGAGGTGACGCCGAGCAGCCACGGCACGCTGGCCACCTGGCCGTCCTCCAGCAGCTGCAGGGGATCCACCGGCAGGAACGGAGAGGCGGTCGCCGCGTCCACGCACGGCCGGAACAGCGACAGCGGCTCGATCGACCAGAACTACACAACGCCGACATCGTCCGTGTCTACACGATCTACGGCTACATAGTTATTCTGCAATTCAGAGCCAGCCGGCGTGGCCGTGCGGTTCTAGGAGCTACAGTGTGGAACCGAGCGACCACTCCTGTCGCAGGTTCGAATCCTGCCTCGGGCATGGATGTGTGTGATGTCCTTAGGATAGTTAGGTTTAAGTAGTTCTAAGTTCTAGGGGACTGATGACCTCAGATGTTAAGTCGCAGAGTGCTCAGAGCCATTTGCAATTCAGAGTGTAAAACCTCGGTTCAGTTTACAGTGATAAAAGCTATAGAAAGAATAATTTAAAATTAAGAATAGAATTTTTAGAGGAGAAAATAGTGTAGAATCAGAGTTCGGTAATTGCAGATCAAAATTATAGTACATCAGCAAGTAGTTTAACGTCTAAATACAACAAAGCCACGGAAGCTCCGTCATGGAGAAGGCAGTGACGTTATTCTCTTGTCATGAAAAACCTATAAACAGGCCTGATCGTCACTATTTCTGCCTTCTTTCCTTGATTGTTTCGTTAAAGGGTGGGAAACCCGTGTCAGACAGTGAGACAATAATTAGATTGGACTTTATCGTGTTAATATTCACGATAAACTGTTACAATATTACGGAGATTAAAAGTGATGTAGTGTACGATCTCTGACTTGCTGGCAACGGAGTATTAAGGGGATGTTAGGACTTTAGTGCTAAATTTGATCTTTACGGTCATATAGTCGACAGAAATTCAAATTATCTGCTGATACGAGAGAATTCAGAGGTACCGGAATTCAGATATTAACGTGTGAACTTTTGAAAGTGTTGTGTGCCGTTAGTTGCGAATCCGGACTTAGAGCGCGTGCATATCGGCATTTGCGGACTATTTAGATTTCTCCAGGGTGGGAACCTTTTAAATAGGCCATCATCCATCACCATCTTAATCCTTGAATATAGAGCGAGAGTGAAATACAAGACTGTTATACTTATTACATTTACCTCGTACCAATCAGTGAAGGTTTTACGGAACCAAAGCTCTTCAGCAGTAAGTCAGCACCATCTAGCGGAAAGCGTAGGCATTAACTAACACGCTGTTTTAGGGACTGCTTAATATGAACTTTTGTGACTCTTTGATGTCCCCACTCCCTCCGAAAGGTGGCGCAGGCTGTTTTAATCATAAAAGGGGAGAGTTTTAGCCGGGCAAATTACTAAATAAAAGCGATATTTACAAGACTCACAGTAACAGCAAAACGCAAGGCACGCACCTCATCGGAGAGTCGTCGCTGTCACGTCGGGAAGTTAAGCCGGAAAACCTACCGACAATACGTATCTACGAGCAGACGTCGACGTGGAGTACCTAAAATGGGAACCACAAGAGAGTTGGGGATGCTTCAAGAGTCATGAAAAGGAATACCAAAATCTTCCCGTGCGAGTTATGATTTCTCTTATTCTGTTGTGAAAGTTATGTACCCTACGTATAACGGCACCCATTAAAATTGTGACACCCAGAGTTGCGCCGTAGCAAAACTACAGTTCGGTAGTTTTGGTACACTTCATAAATGACATAGTGAATGGCAGGTAGTATTGGTAGCGTTGGTAGGAAAAGAACCATAAATGAATGTGCGAGAGAGAAACTAGGAGCTTGTGACTTCTCTTCGTTTTTTGTTTGTTTGTTTCTTCCGCACGTAGTTAGAACCGCACATTGTTCGGCGTTAGTTCATTGTGTATTTTATATTCTTTCAAAATACGAATTGCATTTTAGACGCTAGCACAGTTTACATGCACAAACATAAAAATTCTATATGATCATTGTTATTTTTGCTGCAAAACGTTCTTCAACATGATCAAAGACAAGAGTTTACTGTTATTATTGATAAGCGAGAAAGTTACTTAGCAATAACAGAAGTGATGTCTGATATATGTTCTGTGGTATTTTATAAGTTTACTTCTTTTAGTTAATATAAATCTGTTTCTTTTAATACTAGAACATCCCTCTGTTCCTCGACCGAGCGAGGCGGCGCAGTGGTGAGCACTCGACTCGCATACGCTAGGATGACGGTTGAAACTCGCCTCAGGCCATTCTGATTTAGAGTTTTCGTTATTTCCCTAAATCGCTTCAGGCAAATGCCGGGATGGTTCTTTTGAAAGGGCAGGGCAGACTTCCATCCCAATCCTTCCCTAATCCGATGGGATCGATGACCTCGCTGTTTGGCCCCCTCCCTCAAATCAACCAAACAAATCGTTACAAGTTACTAATCAACAATTTACGAATAAAACCTAAATTGAACATTGACAATTTCAATTTTGCTATATACTCTTGTTTATTCTTAAGTAACAGACAATAAGATAACTATATAGAACAAAAATGTTCCATAGGTTACACAGCCCTTTATACATCCGCATTCAGTTTCTAGACTTTTCACCGCTTCCGGTTTCAAGATCGATCTAGTAAGACACTGATCGCGTATGGAAACAAAGGGATCAAATGAAGGTAGCACCTACTAGGTAGGCAAGACACTTAATCTGAAGGTAACATAATTTCTATCTCAACTGACCAAGGCTACTGGGAACACTACCGTTGTCTACGCTAACTTAGCAGCCTACGCTAGTTTTACGACTTTAGTGGAACCGCAGACGTTAAACTGACTTCATATGTAATACGTACTTGAGTGTGCAAACGATTAAAATATCAGCATAACAGCGCAATATACGTTGGAGTAACTGGAGATGGGAAAAATCATTCTTTTCAGGGATCGGATGAGAACTGCTCACGCATTGGAATAAAATCTTTCTTTTTGAGGACTCACCGCTTAAGATTCACTGACTAAAACAAATGAGACGTAGGTGCAAATGGAAATCAGAAATGTTTTATTTGCAACAGTTACACCTTCCAGCTACTTCGGTACATAGTTGCCACTCCGACTTAGATATCTGTCTTAGCATTGTACAAACTTTCTAATAATCTTGCCATAGAAGGCAGCTGCCTGTGCTTTCTGCCAATACTCTACGCTGGCCTACAGCTACCTGTCTGTGCCAAAATGTTCTCTTCATAGCCAGAAGTGCATGTGAGCAGCGACGAAACTCAGGCGGAGTCAGTTGTTGTCTGTATGGTGTGTGTATTCATTGCCCCTGCAGTTTGCAGATGAGAACTTTTATCAAAATGAAAATGCATGACAGTTATGTGGGCTGCATGAAATTCAGCTAAATCTTATAGCAAGCACTCACAGTAGGCGGGACAGACTACTTTCTAGGCGCCTTTACGTGGTTGGTTAGTTCTGAGCACTATGGGACTTAAAATCTCAGGTCATCAGTCCCCTAGAGCTTAGAACTACTTAAACCTAACTAACCTAAGGACATCACACACATCCATGCCCGAGGCAGGATTCGAACCTGCGACCGTAGCAGTCGCACGGTTCCGGACTGCGCGCCTAGAACCGCGAGACCACCGCGGCCTGCCGCCTTTACGTGCTCACTATGCGCTGAGAACTAGAAAGAGCGACGCGACGCGATTAACGGCCGTACTAGAGATACTGACCAACACATCTGTACAAAGTTTAACCGGGTTTTTAATGTGTTTTCCATTTCGCCACCGAGCGGGCCACAATAAACCAATAGCCCTCGAATATAATATAATATAAAAACTACAGCAAAATTGAAATTTAGTTTCTACCCCTTATAAGTATCTACTGGTGCCGCTTACAAACAGTAGAGCAATATAAGTGTTCAAAAGGAAGGAAATAATCAGTATTCTGGTGAGTAAACAAAATTTTACCAATTTTACTCAAACTGAGTCTTTTTTTTTTTTTTTCCTCGGTGCCTATCTCACCTTTTGAGAAGCTGCACTAACAGGACCCAGTCATAGCAGAAGCAAATAATCTTCTCAGAGCCTACTACAGAGGCGATTGATACAGCAGTTATCAGGATTTTCACAAGTTTAAGGAACCACTACATCCAGACCAAAGTGTCTCAGACGAAAATTTGTCTAGTTCGAGAGTCGCCGCAGCTCCTGAGCCGTGGCGTCCTTGGAGCGTCTAATGGTGTTACAAAGCTTCTCCCAAATTGAAGAATCCTCAACCGTTACGGCGGTAAATGGTTACTGATCGCCCTTTTTTTATTTTACCCTTTTTTATTTTATTGCATTTCAAAAAGGTTTCTTCAGACAAATCTACTCTTTTTTAAAATGTATTAAGTATAACTCGTCTTTTCACCTTGTCATCAGTCCTTTATATTGTCTTTCGGATAGCGTATTGCACAATGAGATTTAAAGAAACTGTGCAGAGCATGAGATATGTGGAATGTTCGAAAGCACTTCAGTTGATTTCATATTTGAAGAGTTGTCCGTTTAGTAGCAGTGATTTTAAACTCGATATTATATTGGATGATAACTGACTTTACCCACTTTGAAGGATTTCCTGAAGTATGTCTCTTTTCAAATTGCAGGCACCCAATAACGTTCGACGTTGAGATTTTCTGAGTGCATAGAAACTAATATTATTTATTGTTTTCCATCAATTGTTACCTTTGCAGCAAAAGCATAATTTTTAATTTCATTAGATAACTGGGCATTGGAGAGTTTGATAACGTTTTCGAATCATTAAATTATAATTTGGACAAAGCATATTTATGAATTTAGGTGTTGGGTATACAATACCATAATTTTATTGAATGTGATCAGTTTTATAACATTGGCAAGTTGCCAATAGTTAGTTGCAAAGGAAAATGGGTTGAAGGTGAAGGTAACACAAAATAAAATAAATCAGCATCTAATCAGGACCCAAATCACAGTGGAATGCTGGATACACACTGAAAATCATATTGACTTGCCGGAAGGAGAATTTCTTGTGAAGTGGAAGCAGGCATCAGTGATGATAATTCGTGAGAAATAATTTCTCAAATGCATGCAGAAGAATCAACGTTTGATTGCAGTCTTGACTGGCCTCATGTTTCACGGCGTCCCAGAGGTACTGTTGGGTGCTTGCGCATTAGATCTCTCTTCAGGTCTGATATGGAACCAGAATCACCGACAGTTATCTGCTGGCAGTAGGGGAATTTGTCTTTTTTTTTATTTTTCAGTTTGGTAAGATGATACCACATATCGCTTGCAGGTCTTCTAGGCAAAGCAATGGATTGACTTACATCCTGAAGCACTGAAAAATTCGTTACATGGAAAAATTAAAATACTATTAAGACGCAGATTTTTAACATCGAAAACTTAAATTGAGAACAAATGGACATACAGTGTATTCTGTATTCCATAAATGTTATACGTTCAAATGTGTGAAAAGTCGTAAGGGACCAAACTGCAGCAGAAATGTTATACCCACTGTGAAATGAATTCGGATTGAGAAAGCTGTGTCAAGAAGGAATAAGGTCGAAGACTCCTTAGTCGCTCTGTGATTCACTCTGCAGTAGGTAAGCAAATGGCAGATTGGTGAACAGGGAATGGTGAGAGGGTCGGCGAACGGTGGGTAGCTGACAGGTGCTAGTTTACCTGTGTTAAGTCAGAGCTGTAGGAGGGCAGGGAATCAGCCTTGTGACTCAGTTCCTTGCACCTCACTCGCTCAAAAGTGGGCTACAGAATGTTTCTTGTACGCTGTCTTCTCACATCAAGGGAGGAAATGAATGGGGAGAAATTGTTTTCTGTATTAATGCAGCAGCTTTCGAAACAACTGACCTTTCTCTGCTTTGTTCCTTTCATGGCTGACAAAAGCTGCTCACAGTAGTAAGCTATATTCATGCATATATATGCATCGTCTATGTTGTATTTTTCTGCATCTTGGAAGATGTTTGTTGCCATAATGGCCTCTGACATCATCAGTAATTCTGCATTTTGCATGAGATGCTGTTGCTCCAGCCTGGCTAAGACTCTTGATTGCGCTCACTTACATTACTGTAGACGCATTTCAAGTCAGAAGAGTTTCCGCTCCTTTTTTGTGAATCACCTATTGTTCATTCCATAGAAGGGTCTAGCTGTTCGTACCAGTTTGTACAGTGCAACAGGCATATTTATGGTTTCTGGGTATTTATATACCTTTGGCTACAAACTACGAAGGTCTTTCGTGCCTGAGTGAGACCAGAGGAGTTTTGAGGAGAGCGAGAGTATGGAACGGGCAGGAGCCGGGCAGAGCCAGTGTGGCTGATTGAGTAAACTTGGGTGATGTTTAAACTAAATGAGTGAAATCTTAGCTCGTGTATAGCACCAGTCATTTTCAGCATCTAAATAAGTTATATTGATTTTTTCCATTGGGGGCATTTCTTGCTTACTGTTTAATGTTAAAATATTTTTAGCTTTGTTGTAAGTTTCAGGTAACGTTTATTTAATTTGGTCCGAAAGCACATGAGTCACTGATCTGTACTAGATTTATGGACCAGTTGTTCACACGAGGTTTGTTAATGTTCAGACGCACTTCCAGTGACTGTATTAGCACAGGACTGCGTCCATTGATGCCAATTCTTATTGCTAAGTTGATAGTATTCTGTTCTTTGTATTTTACTTTATTACTGTAATTTGCTGTATACTCCCGTTTACGTGCAAAAGCACAGTTGTAAGTTAACAGGTGTCGGTGAGCCCAGGCGACGGTTGGCCGTTGGCTCAGTTCAAATTTGTGTATCGTAGGTGCCGTTCTGCCTTCCAGTGTGACATGTTCTTTCGTCACTGGTCTTGACAACTGTAATTAAGGTACCGTGTTGAGATTTGGGTCCAGGAGACCCGGGGAGTAATTTAGTTTTAAGGCAACTAACATCATTTCAAGAAGAATGACGTATCTCACATTTTTCTGTGTGGCATCTTTGATTCAGCTTAGGTAAACTCTTGTCGTCTTACAAGGTGACATACGTTACGTTTTGATAAACTGTCTTAAAATAAACAGACATTTTGTTTAAGGACGTTGATGCTGTCAGAGTAAATGCCCATTTTGTTTAAGGTACACACATGTCCGTATGTGCTGTGGAATATTCGTGTATAGTAGTCTTTAAAACGATTTAGGCCAATGATCTGGCCTAGTATGATTAATGTTTTGCTTAAGGAGATTCTTTATACAAAACGAAGACTATTAACATTTTTTGGAAATTGTTTAAATGAAAATCTTGGTGTTGTGTTGTAAATTGTTTGTTTATACGAGTACCTTATCACTTCCTTCGCCGTCTACCGTGCAATTTCACAATTCAGGAACGGATTGTCCACCTGCACTGATAATGACTACATTAAGTATATGAGAAACTATTACACAGCTGGTTTTGATTAAGAAATACCATTTGCATATATTGGTTCCTTGTTAGATGATTACGGTATGCCTCACGTAAGAATGGGAGACGTCTTCCGTCACATGTCGGGATTCGACTGCAGCACAGACTTGACTTATCGAGACTGTGGTTTGCCATACACCAATATTTCTGCCTGCATCGGTAGGGATCCCCTGACTATCATGTAAATACGGAATCAAAGGATTCAGCAGGGCCGATGAAGGCAGTGCAAGATATCAGTGGCTCTGAGTGACTAGTTTCTGACAGGATAGGCGTATTTTTCGCTCAGTCGTGCAATATCGAACAACCATATTATGTTTCAGGATATGGGCTCAGATGCATGAAAGACGAGTATCCCCTCAGACAGTGGGACGACGTCTGAAGCATCACAGACTATGAACATGGTGACCATTATTTGTGGCTTCCACAGACGTGAAAGTGGAGAGGTGTGCAAGACTACTAAAACGTACACTTAGACGGATCGCAGTTGGACAAGGGGCGTTCAATAAATGATGCAAACAAAATTGTCTCGGCAAATTTTTGGAAAGAATGTGGAATTTGTTGTGTGACATCGTGGTATATTCCCGTTTCAGCCTCTACAGTTTCATGAAATTCCGATAGCTCGCGTCGCTAAATGAAGCCTTCAAAATGGCGTCTGTGACAGAGGTAAAAATGTGAATGTCGTGTGACTGGGCCTCCCGACGGGTAGACCGTTCGCCAGGTGCAAGTCTTTCGATTTGACGCCACTTCGGTGACTTACGCGTCGATGGGGATGAAATGTTGGTGATTAGGATAACACAACACCCAGCCCTGAGCGGAGAAAATCTCCGACCCAGCCGGGAATCGAACCCGGGCCCTTAAGATTGACATTCTGTCGCGCTGACAAAAATTTTCTTTCATTTTTTTCATTTTGTTCGATGTAGTTCGTTGCGTTTGATTTGGGCGGACGTCGCAAGACATCCGTTCAAGTTGATAGTCGATTGCTGGACTCAATTTTTTTATTACAGAAACACGCAGCTGACCGAACACGCTGAGTTACCGTGCCGGCGACCACTCAGCTACCGGGGGCGGACTGTGACTGAGGTACGTTCCAAGCAGAGAGCTATCATTGAGTTTCTATATGTGGAAAACCACGTAGACGGTTCCAGAATTTCCAAGGACACACGGCAGTGAACAAAAGCACTGCGAGTAGTTGGGCGAGACGTCTATGATCATCTACCCTGCAGCCCGGATCTCGCACCTTCCGACTTCCATCTGTTTGACCCAATGAAGGATTCACTACGCAAGTAGCAGTGAGTGGATGATGGGAAGATTATTGATGCAGCAAGACGCTGGCTCCAATGTCGAGCAGTTGAGTGGTACCATGCGGGAAAAAAGGCTCTCTCATGTGGAGTAAGGCCGTCGCTTTTGAACAGAGATTATGTTGAAAAACAGGATTTTGTAGCCAAAAGAGTGGTGTATAATATAATGTATAGGAATCCTGAATAAAACCAACCTGCGAACAGAAAAAAAGTGCTCCATCTCTAAGTGAAAGCCCCCGTACATGCAGCTTCACTGTGGATTCGTCCATGTGCAAGGCCCGAAAAGAATGAACAATGGTGGACTACATTTATCAATGTTGTACGGGCTCAGCACCAATCGTGATGGTGTGACCTGTCATTTGGTACAAAACAACATCTTCTCTGGTCCACGCAGCCGGCAATTTGGCGAGCAGGTGTTACGTTGATGACGTGTTAAGGCGGGTTGTTTCGCCGTATATTCAAGGTCTCAGTGACGCTATCTTTCAACAAGATAATTCAAGACCACACGTTGGCCGTATTATTCCGACCTTCCTCGATACACAGGGTGTTCCATCGTTGTCCTAGCGAGCGTATTCTCCAGAGAGATTCGAGCTCACCTACAATTGTTTCTGCTTCTCAGTATTGGCGGCTGTAAGAGGGAAGTGGGGAAATGAAAGTGGAAAACAAATCACTCTCCGTCGGATCTATAAAATGTTTTCCGGAGTGTAGACGTGACGTCTAAATATATTCATGCTCATAAATTAAGGATAATTGTGGAATGTGCTGCCACACAACGTGGCACTACACACAACTGACGCTAATAGTATAGACACATAGGGAACACACACGACACAGATCTGTAAGTACACGGAATTGGTGATAAGTTGAAAAAACCGTCCCGAAACATATGTGCTACAAAACGCCACTGTTTCCTGCGCATGTACCCCGACATCAGTATGCGATATGATCACCATGTACTCGTAGACAGGCCAACAACGGGTTGGCATACTCTGGATCAGTTGGTCGAGCAGCTGCTGGGGTGTAGCCTCCCATTCTTGAACCAGTGCCTGTTGGAGCTCCTGAAGTGTCCGAGGGATTTGAAGACGTACATCAATACGTCGACCGAGAGCATCCCAGATGCGATCGATGGAGTTTAGGTCTGGAGAACAGGCAGGCCTCTCCATTCGCCTGATATCTTCTGTTTCAGGGTACTCCTCCACTATGACATCTCGGTGGGGCCGTGCGTTATCATCCATCAGGAGGAAAGTGGGACCCACTGCACTCCTGAAAAGGCGGACATACTGGTGCAAAATGACGTCCCGATACACCTGACCTGTTACAGTTCCTCTGTCACAGACACGCAGTGGTGTACGTGCACCAATCATAATCCCACCCCACACCATCAAACGGCGACCTCCGTAGAGGTCCGTTTCAAGGACATAAAGGGTTTGGTATCTGGTTCCTGTTTCACGCCAGATTAAAACCCGGCGAGAATCACTGTTCAGACTATACCTGGACTCGTCCGCGAGCATAACCTGAGACCACTGTTCCAATGACCATACACTGTGTTCTTGACACCGGTCTTTACAGGCTCTCCTGTTAGCAGGCGTCAGTGGAATGCACTTCGCAAGTCTCCGGGCGAATAAACCATGTCTGTTCAGTCACTGTGTGTCTGGAGACAACTGTTCCAATGGCTTCGGTAAGGTCCCGAGCCATCTGCTGGAATCGTCGCCATAATCTTGAGACACTGATGGCCCGTGCTACGACCTGCTGTGTTTGACCAGCCTCCAGTCGCCCTAGTATTCTACCCCTCGTAACGTCATCAATATGTGTTCTTTGAGCCATTTTCAACACAAAGTCACCATTAACACGTCTGAAAACGTCTGCACACTTACTTGCTGCACCGTACTCTGACATGCACCAACACACCTCTGCGTATGTAGATTGCTGCCAGCGCCACAGTTCGATGACCGCAGGTCAAATGCCGCGCAAGGTCGTATCCCGAGGTGATTTAAACCCGCAGAGCGCCCACCACAGCATTGTTTCACCGTGTATCAGCATTATCCTTAATTTATGAGCATGAGTGTAGGTTTACCGTTGTTTCTGGTGAGCAACCACACCCTCCTGCATGAGGCCCAGATAGTACAAAGCTGTAGCAATAAGAACTGCGTTTTTGTGTGCTCCTAGGGCATATAAATTTAAGGCTCTTAGGACAGTGTGTATAGCTTCCTCTTGGCCGCAGGTATGTTCTGACAGGTCGTTTTCTGTGGAAAAAATTGCCCATATTGGTGGACCACTCGCCTTTCTTTTTTGGTTCTGCAACGCTGTTGTGATGCGTTAATTTTGTAATAGAGCTCGAGAGCGAGCCGAAAATGTTCTGTACCTGCCTCTGAACCACAGCAGGCCAACTACAGAAAGAGAGGGAGATGGTGGAGGGAAGGAGACAGTTGTACACAAAGTATGCCTCGACGCACACTATAAGTTAGGTTGCCGAGTACAGACTATGTGTAGATGCCACCTGTGGAAGTGAAGTGAGGTGAGGTGAAGTGAGGTGTGGCGGGGAGAGGCGAGCTGACCTGGAACTGCGCCGTCGCGTTGAACAGCTGGCGGACCGGCTTCCTGCGCAGACAGGGCATCAGCGAGGGCGGCTCCCAGTAGCAGCCCAGCAGCGCCGCCAGCGCCCTTACGGTGGCCGCCGCCTGCCGAGGCTGCTGCGCGCCCAGCCACCAGTCCAGCCACACGCCACTCTGGGAGATGGCGCGCGAGAACAGGCCTGCCAGGATCGAGTGTCGCCACAGTCACTGCAGGACCCACGAGTCCCTACCTATCAGCAAGCTCAACGATCAACTTCATATCTGGACGGTGACATGCACCAGATCGTCCTACAGTGCAAACTAACAGTTAATAGATTTGAATCTGACTGAGATCATGTAAAGTGTAGGAAGGAGTGGGGAGGGGGGGAGACTGTTCTGAATACATAACTTTCCTTGTTTCATTTCATATCTGGTAACTAGAAAGCCGAAAATGTCTTCTACTCTCATCAAACAGAGAATACTTTGATTCTTGCCGGTGTTGAGTAATGTGGAGGGGGGTGCCACCGCATTTTGGTGTGGGCCCATTCCTTTTCTTGATATACAGACTAAAGAGTCGAATTAAATTGGGTGATGCTGAGGGATTTAGATTAGGAAATGAGACGCTCAAAGTAGTAAAGGAGCTTTGCTATTTGGGGAGCAAAATAATTGATGATGGTCGAAGTAGAGAGGATACAAAATGTAAACTGGCAATGGCAAGGAAAGCGTTTCTGAAGAACAGGAAGTCGTTTCTGAAAGTATTTGTATGGAGTGTATCCTTGTATGGAAGCGAAATATGGACGATAAATAGTTTTGATAAGAAGATAATAGAAGCTTTTGAAATGTGGTGCTACAGAAGAATGCTGAAGATTAGATGGGTAGATCACATAACTAGTGAGGAGGTACTGAATAGAATTGGAGAGAAGAGAAATTTGTGACACAACTTGACTAGAAGAAGGGATCGGTTGGTAGGGCATATTCTGAGGCATCAAGGGATCACCAATTTAGCACTGGAGGGCAGCGTGGAGGGTAAAAGTCGTAGAGGGAAACCAACAGATGAATACACTAAGCAGATTCAGAAGGATGTAGGCTGAAGTAGGTACTGGGAGATGAAGAAGCTTGCACAGGATAGAGTAGCATGGAGAGCTGCAACAAACCAGTCTCAGGACTGAAGACCACAACACAACAACAACAACAACAACAACAACAACCATAGGCTGAAGAAAAAATGTCGCACTTAGTAGTCGGTATGCGATTTCTCAAGCCAGATCAAGAAAAAAATACCTATCAAAACCTATTCCCGCCAATAGGTTCAACAGAATTGCGATTTCTCCCGTCGGAGGTTCGAGTCCTCCCTCGGGTATGTGTGTTTGTGTTGTTCTTAGCATAAGATAGTTTAAGTAGTGTTTAGGTCTACGGACCGATGACCTCTGCAGTTTGGTTCCTCAGAAATTCACACATATTTGACATTTTTGAGAATTGCGATTTAAAGAAGGAGGTTCTGCCTGCGCTGTAGCTGCATGCAGCGTGGCCAACAACAGATAGCATGAACTCGGCGCTGTACCACAGATGTCCGTCCCGTTACTCCGCAAGACGAGGCATTGCCGTTGGGAACGATATGCAGACTCATCGATATTCTACTTGCATTAGCCCCAACTTTTTTTTCAGTTAAAGTATCACACTGTAGCCTCACACAGCTTCACATGGAGGGTTACAAGCCGTCTGGCTTCCCTCCTTCCATTTATACAAATGTACATACCTCTTGCCACAACTGGCGATAGGCAGGACACTTTAGTTGCATCTACTTAATGTCTCATTGTGTTGATTTATTACAGGGAAATGTATTTTATAAAATTTGAGTGGTCGTCGGTAAAGGGGGTAATGAGAAATGCACAGACCGCACACTACTCTGAAAGCGGCAGGTATGTCGTGGCCAACAAGAAATTTGTGCCGGCTTGCACTTGTCAAGTGGCGACTCCCAGGGAAGCTTACGGAACCAGCTGGGTCAGGGTTAGCGGCCTGTAGCAGGTCTCCCCTGCTGAGATGGCCGAGGGTAACAGTTTCAACTGCTTCCTGGGAAATCGTAATTTATGGAGGAAACGTACAAGTATTGGAATGCTGTTTTAAACTACGTTCTGATTCGCTAATCGCCAGCTACATCAAAAAGGAAGATGTGCTTTGATTTGCCCATGACTGACGACATTGTGCGATGGGGATTTGTTAAACGTGGCATTGACAGGCTATTGGCGGAAGAGAGTTTTCCTGACTGGGGTTTGTGGCCATATTGACGCAAACTGCCGTGGCGGCAGCTGGTGGAAGAAAAAGAAATACTCTTGTTTTGACGGTGGATGGATACAGGTGGCTGGTTCGAGACGCCGTGCCGCTTGGAGGTATTCGAGTCCTGACGAGCGGGATTCTGATTCTCCAATACGACCACGGTCCTCCTGCTTACCACCTTAGCAGACTGGCGAGAGCATACAGCAGCACGACTCACTACGTGGGTGTCAATGTTACATACAAACCCAATCCAAGCCATAGTTTCGTTAGTTGTGATATTCAGGCAACTACCGGAGTTTCTAAATTAATCGTTGGGTTGTATTGGATTCATGGTTTAATATGCAGCCGGCCGCGGTGGCCATTCGGTTCTAGGCGCTTCTGTCCAGAACCGCGCTGCTGCTACGGTCGCAGGTTCGAATCCTGCCTCGGACATGGATGTGTGTGATGTCCTTAGGTTAGTTAGGTTTAAGTAGTTCTAAGTTCTAGGGGACTCATGACCTCAGCAGTAAAGTCCCATAGTGCTCAGAGCCATTTAATATGCAGCAAGGATACGGTACCCATCACTCCGCGTGCCTACCCTGTTAGATGTCGTCAGCAACTAACTTTGCTCTTTTATTTTATACAGTGTTGATACGAATACTTTGTAATTGTTTAATTTAGTAAAATATTCAGTTTTGGATTCATTTCCTTTTTTTAAGAAACACTTAGTTTAACATTTAAAAAAACATAATTCTTATTATAGGAAACAGCGATCTATAATTATTATAAATAAACTGGAAGCAGTGACCGGTTTCGATCTTATTAGAAGATCATCTTCAGACCGTAATGTCTGCAGGAGGCAACCAAAAGCAAGAGGAGTGCCATGCGCCACCGCCTCCGGCAGACATCTATGGTCTGAAGATGATCTTCTAATAAGATCGAAACCGGTCACTTCATTTAAAAAAAATTATGCTATCAAGACTGCTTCCAGTTTATTTAGAACACGTAGTTCCCTTCAAGTCACTGATTTATTCTATTCATTGAATTGATAGTTATATAGTAGCATCACTGCAATTTCCCATCTTACGATTCTATGTCAGCGCATTTCAAGACAGCGATTCCGTCGCGTAACTTGTATTTAACATGGAGCGTTAAGGGGAGTGTAACGGAATCTAGGTAGGCCTTACTCTGATAGGTTTCACAGTATCAGTCATCCCGTGATATTGTTCACAATGCGGTATCTTGTGTATTTCTTTAACTTGTTACGGACATAAACGACCACTTTGTTTGGCCGATGAGACAAATAAAGCCAACAGAAAATAACAATGGATACAGTAACATCATCTGAATCCAATTCGGTACAAAAAACACAATAGGAAGGCTACACTGGGTTGCACATTATGCTTCACAGAGTAATTCCATTCTGTAAGTTCGACGTCTAGGCTTATCTTCACAGAGGCGGTACGTAGACGTGCAAGCCCGAGGCAGGATTCGAACCTGCGACCGTAGCAGCCGCGTGGTTCCGGACTGAAGCGCCTAGAACCACTCGGCCACCGCGGCTGACTTGCAATCCTCTCTCTGATACAGCTTCTTGCAGCAGAAAAGCTATTTCTCTTTGTTTTTTGTAATTTTCAGCTTCGTAAATAGAAGGTCAGCGAGTTGAAACAGTGTTCAGTAAAAATATTTATATGTGAGTCAGGAGCAAAATTCAATTGAGGCATGTGGAGGCAACCAAAAATTTATCACTGCTTCAAGGTTTATGCGTCCATACATATATCAATAGGGATTGTACAACTGTAGTCAAATACATAAATCTTTATTAAGTCACACATTTATGATTTTTAGCTGGTAAAGTTGGTAAAAACATGTGCGTTGAATGGATTATCCATATAAGAAATGATCTGTTATTGCTATGGTAATGTATTATATGCTTCCAGGGAGTAGCCTTTTAGACTGAATTAGCTTATTCAACCTCTACTCCGCCTACCACAAAGCCAGAACAACTATTAAATCAAGCTACCAGGAGAATGCTTTCAGACCGGCAGTGCATGTCAGGACAGACCAGCTAGCACCGCACTTTACTTTCACATCCAAAACTTCTGCCAGGATAAGCCAACACTTAACAGCCGAGCAAAACTGCTATTGCAGAACATTGCCTTGACACCGGTCATCGCATAGAATGCAACAACACGAAGATTCTGACTTGCACGTCCTGCTACTGGGATAGTGTTATTAAGGAAGCTGTTGAAATCAAACTATTAAGGAACCTTATAAACAGAGATGGTGGATTTTGTTTAAATGCTGCTAGGAATCCGGCTCTGTCTCTCATCAAAAAACAGAGGGACAGAATTACTGCTACTTCGCCTGTTGATTAATAGTCACTATTGATATTTGTGATGTTGGTTACCTTTCGTTGTGTGTTGACTCTGCAGTTACTTGTTCTGTGTGTGGTATCTTTCTTGTTTCTCCTCTGTGAACCAAGGTATTAAATTCTCTTGCATATTACTTCCTCCTTCCAGTTGTGATTTGAGAATGGTAGGGTGTACTCCTGTCGAAATATCGGCGGCGGTGGACGACGTCACCCGGCAGCAAACTCATAAGTTATTTGTACAGTAAATTGATTGTTCACCAAAGTAACGATGGGAAGTTATAATTTATTGGGGGAAAATACGGATTCAACAGAAGAGCTGAGAAACTTCATACCAAACTTTGAATCTTCTGATCAACAATGAAGCATCATCAAAAATATACTAGAACACAGCAGATCGTTGATAAACAAAAAGAAAACATTTTATTCAAAAAATCAAATGGTTCTGAGTACTATGAGACTTTACTGCTGAGGTCATCAATCCCCTAGAACTTAGAACTACTGAAAACTAACTAACCTAAGACATCACACACATCCATGCCCGAGGCAGGATTCGAACCTGCGACCGTAGCGGTCGCACGGTTCCAGACTGTAGCGCCTAGAACAGCTCGGCCACTCCGGCTGGCATTTTATTCAAAAAGTGGATCACATAGCACATGCAAATCCTTTGAAGTTCATAATTATTGAAGAAAGTAGACAGTTTTTGATCAGTCAGTTAAAACGAGGACCATAGGTGGTGCATCGAAACGATCATCAGCTTTTTGAAGATGAGAGCTTCTGAGCGAATATAGGCAGCTATGAAGAACTGAGAGTGAAGTGAGTGTCAAATTCAACAATTAATAAGCTATATGTTTATGGTCTTGCATATAAATTGCACACACAAGTCCATTTGGAAATAAGACGAAAGAGAGTTGAGCAGTTCATTCAGAGTTGGAGATGTTTACACATATTTCGTTCGCTGAACTCATTATGGAATAGAGAAGGCAAAAGCTGTATCTGAAAATCTCTCTTAATGGTATTTTCAGTCCTACGTTAAAGCCTTAATTTTCGACACAACAGCAGGAATTATTTTTAGACGTTTGATTGGAAACTATTTTGAAAAGACGTCTGGTGTTTGCCTTACACGCATCGTATGCATGAAAATATTTTCATAATTGTTTTAAGGAAAATGGGAGATGTAGGAAAATAAATCCGCCAATATAAATCTTGAAAAAAAATTTCAGTACTCTAGGTTGGAATAGATATTAATGAATTCCAAACTGGACTTAAGCACTAATAGGTCTAGAAACTCTTGGACTAAGTCGATATTTCTCGGATCCTCAATTTAGTTCGTGATACATTGAGAGCAGAGCAGCACCGAGAGAATTATGTCGAAGTTTTAGGATGAACTGCAGTCTGTCTAAGCGATATCTCAAGTCAATGGGGAAAACCATTTATTGCTTGGAAATATTGATGTTCTGCAGTCTATACCTGTAATTAGCACAAGAAGAGAATGGATTTTGTAGTATCTATATTTTCCACACCACTGTATGTCAAAGTAGGATTCGGTGCCTTTTCTGAAGCCAAGGCACATATTTTGTTTCACTATTCTTTTAGACAACGTAAGTACTAGGTTTTGAATAGTTTCTCAAAAGCGAAACAAATCATTTATAGTATATGTCTACTGTTGTGACGCAGTGGCTATCTTTGATCACGGTTAGACCTATCAATCAAAACTCAAAATCCTCAGTGAAGTGAGACAGCAGGCAAAACCATCAAAGCAAAGTATTAAAAGGATCGAAGTAAGAAGCGGTCAAATCCCAAAATGTATTAGTACTGGCACTGAACAGTTTGTTTCTAATAAAATATGTAAATTTTAACCAAATTTCTTATGTGTGACACATTGTTTAAGATATAACCTTCGCAATGACTCGAAAATGAAGTTTTCTACTGTGTAAAAGGGATTTTACAAAGAATAAGATCTTTTAAAAGAAAACTTTATATTCTTCTCTTATGTGTTTCACGAACATTGTAGATACTAGCTTTATGGATTTCATTATTAAAGCTAACACAATGTATAACTGAAAGTAATAAAGTTATTGATCATTACTTACTTCTGAACAATACTTTTTAAGGGAAAAATTAAATAAGATTCGGAGTGATTTATCTAATTTTTTAATGTAGTGGCAATAGCTTTTAAGATGTATATTAAATAAGATTTTAACTGATTTATCTATTTCCCCTTAATGTAGGGTCTGAGGGTCACCATTTCCCCTTTTCCTGTGAAGCTCAAATTATAGGCAATTTTTTGGGCGGCGGCACGAAACTATTTCATTTATTTATTCAACATGATCAGGTTAAGGTCTTCAGGGCCTCTCTTACATCAGACCAGCATTAAACACATGCAGATTTTTTAAAATTCAGTTACGTAAGAAATGGCAATAATTTCAATATGAAACTTTCTGGCAGATTAAAACTGTGTGCCGGACTGAGACTCGAACTAGGGACCTTTGCCTTTCGCAGGCAAGTGCTCTACGACCTGAGCTACCCAAGCACTCATTCTGGAAACTTCAATATGGTAAGCAGCAATAATATAGTTTTAATAGATTAAGAAAGATTTAAATATATCTGAAGAAAATGTGAATAACAGTGTTGACTAAGAACTAATAAAGTTAATACAATCAGCACTACTAACAATGCTGCTGTTCCTGTTACTGCTGCTGCTGCCGATTCTTGTGATGTGCCCCAGCATGGCATTCTGTGTGGATGTGAAATTTTTTTTTAAAGTTTTCCGAGCTGGCGACAGCGTCAGAACTGTAGCCAAGCAGGCTACTACGCAATACCTACATTGGAATGCTAGTATTGCATGTAGCATGGGCACACCAAAAAGTTAATAGCCACACATCACACGAGCTAGATGAGCAAAGCGTTGATGCAACAAGGTAACCTCTCGAGAAGAGGAGCACAACGTCGTTGTCTTGACCATGCATAGTGAAGCAACATTACCTAAGTCATTTGCACGAGTGGGTTTACAGCACACAGATGCTGTAGAAATAGCCAAACTGAAAGCTTGAAGAGAAGATCTGGGACACAGCAATGCAGTGTGGAGTGCTGTCGGCTCCAAAAAACTAGGCCACATTTGGTAGTTCTTGCCAGACAAAAATGTGACTGGGTAGAGAGACATGTTCAAATGCTCTGACTTCCAAAGCCCAGTTCTAAGTTTTATTGCCAAGCAGTCCCAAGATGTGACTTATGACACACTAACAACAGCCCATCTAGATGAATTCGATCTACGATACAACAACCAGCCCAGGCAGCTGTAGGCTGTTACTGCTTCATCTTCGCTTCCTACCATCAGGCCCGCTGGAGGCCTAGCTGATGGTTACTGGTGAGCTGCTGAATTACATCAGCTTGAGGGAGCACGGTAGCTGCCGCCATGATCTGCCTCTCCGAACCGACACCACTGTCACTGTCCTTTCTCTCATTGAGAGGCTGTGACGTAGCTCTTCACGACCATGGCCACCTCATGTAGAGCTGATTGGGTCTTCCTATGGAGCTGTCTACAACGTCAACGTCGAGAGCCCTTGTAAGCCACTACCCAAGCTGCTGGCCATTGGGACCATGCACGCAACATCCAAAGTGTGTCCACTCAGCAAGCATCTGTGACATAACTGCCTACTGTGTGTGCAGTGCCGTCACTGTGGAGGCTAAGACCCCAAGGCGCACAGACATCAGTCTTGAAGTGAGCTTCACCTGCTTACCTGGTTACTGGCCACCCCAAACAAGACAACTGTGTATCCTTGAGCCAAGGATGTGCATCCGGTTAACAATATCTTGCTAGGACCTTCGGGTGGCCGAAGGATCCTCACTCCTGCACTCGACACCATGCTCCTGCCAACCATAGAGACCATGGCTCTAGCCCTTTATAATAATAATAGTGATAGTGACAAATTGGTAGATACATAATGTTTCCAGAATTAATTTTGACTCTGCAATGGAGTATGTGCTGATGTGAAACTTCCTGGCAGATTAAAACTACATGACGGACCGAGACTCCCACCCTCTGTGATTCCCCGGATCTTGCAGGCTGAGTGGTTTCCTCTGAAACAGGACAGGCGACAGCATCTGGCTCAGCGACAGTGTCAGCCACAGACAGCACCTGGAACTTGTTTGTCAGACGAACCGGGGAGGCCTTACGTGTGGCTGCCCAGGAAGTCTTTCGCCACCTGCTTCGTCCCAGGGCGACCTCACACTCGACCACAGGTGAGGGGTCGGCCTCAGTGCGAGCAATAACTGAGTTGGCCACCGGTGAGGACCGATTGGAGGAATCTGACGTGCTGGACGTCCGTTGGATCCCCAGGGCCGGCCCACAACAGTGGTGCCCATCCACTGCAACTTCAAGCTGTGTAACCGAAGCCATCACAGCCTGAAGCTGAGAGTGAAGTGTCATCAACTCGGCTCGCATCCGCACACAACAGTCGCAGTCCCTGTCCATACTAAAGACCGTGGAAAACTCAACTATTCAGATAAAAGGACTATCGGCACGTGCTGCGCAACTGTACTGTAGACCCTGAGAAAAAGCACGAACTGTGTCTAATAATATGCAGATATTCAAAAACCCAGCTACCGAAGCACTCAAGTGAAACTAAATAATTTGCCCCTGATTAGGAACTTTTAATATGTCACAAAATCGGCTTACTTTCTGACGCAAACGAAAATGGGAGAATTGTAGCTATTAGATGTTAAATTTACACGCATAAACTCAAGAAACTAAACTATTAATGCACACAGATGATACAATAAAATTCGCTCCTGGTTAGGAACTCGTAAATGACACAAAATCGTTTAGTTCCCTGTTGCTGCGTCTGTCTCGGTCGGCTATTGCTGCCTCACTGCTGCCTGATCTACCAACCACCCTCACACAGCTTTACTTCCGCCAGTTCCTCATCTACTACCTTCCAAACTTCGCAAAAGTTCTCCTCCAAAACTTGCGTGACTAGCACCCCTGGACCAAGAGGTGTAGTCTTGGTCCAGCAGACAGTTTTAATCTACCAGGAATTTTCAGATAAATAATGTCTTTATAGGTTTACAAAAGTGATATTCTCTGAGACAGTGCTTTCTGAGGGAGAAAAATTTAGGTAGACTGCACCAACTAAGAGCTTTAGGAAATGAGAATGGAGTACCATAAATAAGAAGTGCAACTTATAGCGTTTCCTCGTAAAACATGCTTTATGACTATCTGATTACGTCTGTGGACTCTGAATAATAATAATAATAATAATAATAGAATGGAAACAATTATGTTATAATTGTTATTTGTAAACGATTAAGTAGCGGATTTGTGATTTGTGAAATAATATCTGTGTCAGCGAGTTCTGAAACGGCCACAGAAAGAAATTAATTAAGAAAAACTAAAAAATTTTATCACAGTCAGCCATTGTATAAATGGTAGTGTAAGAATAATGTCGTTGTCGTCTTCTTGGAGTCACTTAGAGAGAGGAAACCTGTGACGCTATGTTTAACGCATAGGTAGCTTTCTTTTGCAAGATTGTAAGCTGGACGCCACAGGGCGCTGATTATAAAGAAAGGTGTGTGAATTTGTTATTATTCGAGTTTTAAATATAGTTATTGAATGAGAATTCGTATGGTATTATTAGAAAGCTTGCCTGGTATTTTACCCATTTATTTAAGACATTTTCAGCTTTTTAAAGTAGTGTTGGTGGTGCAGAGCTGCAACACGGCGGAACGAGCCGCCGCCGCGGCAGATTCAAATATGATAATGAGGACAATCATACCGCAATAACCGGTCAGGTAGAAAGTGAATTTAAAATTGTTTCTTACAGCAGTTCGAGATCAGAGTACAAAGCAGCAGATTTTACGTTGAGTTTCACACGCGGACGCAGACTGCTAATATTGTAAACCTTAACAGTGTCAAAATTAAAATACTGTCATGTTTCAAAAGGAAATCATGCTACAAAAAAATTATGGACTGGTAAAAAGTTGTAGAAACATTATTTTCTGGTTAACAATGACAGTCTCGTGCTCTAGTGTTCGCCATGGCACTGATTAATAATTAATGTTGACCAAAAATCCACCGCTAGGTTTGAGGTTTTTTTAAGCATTGCGTTAAGTATCTTGATTAATTTTGATAACAGAAATAATTTCAGAACATTATTACGATAGTCGTAGCAGAGATTCATATTTTGTGCATTCTATTGAGTTGGAGTAACAAAACTGTTCATTTAATAAGAAGCCAGCTCCAGTATAACAATAATTAATCTCATTTGTTCACAGCATACCATTAACCAAAGTAAACGAGTGTGCAGAAACAATTACGCGAAAAAGTGTAAAAATAAGAGCCATTCTTGTGGTCACCATTGATATATCTGCGTGCACAGAAGAAACTAACGATCAAAGTCCGAAAACAATTTATTGGACTGTTCAATTAACCAAAACATTTTCTCCAAGTATAACACCCACACAAAACAGTGACCCGTCTTCGAATCACAACTACATACAAGAACAATATAGAAAAGAACTGAAATAATTCCCTACTAGTTTCTGCCAGAGACTTCTCCGATATACCAAGCTTAATCCAGAGATCAGCGAGAAGATCCAATCGATCCATCGATGAACTGCCAATGTGAGAGTTTTTTTTCTTGATTGCGATTTCATTCCCCTGCCCCATATGGGCAGGTGAGGGCTGTCAGCGGCACAATCCGCCGCTCTTCAGCCGAGTGACATGACAACTAAAATAAGAATAAAAGATACATACATAAGGCGATAAGAAAGGGGAACATAAAACAGAGTAATGGGAGAAAAAGGAGGTAAAAATAGACTGACATGGAGACGTTCATGGGGGGCAGTTAAAAAAGTCACCAGAAAGTTAAAAAAACACAGTTGGCGATTCTTAAAACACAGAAAAGACACTGAATTGGACATGCACATGTTAAAAGTCGGCCACAGTATTAAAAACACTCCAGAACAACACACTTAAAACCCACTTGGAGCACAAACGACAAAGAATAAAACTGCCAGGTGGGACCTGCCGAGGGAAAGGTCAGAGATGATGGAAAAGAGGGGAGAGCAAGGGGCAGAAGGGGAAGCAACGGGATTAAGAGGGTAGGGGCGTGATCGGGTACACAAAAAGGCGGGAGACACGTGGGGCGGGAGATGAAGAGGGAAGACAGGGCAGGAGGGAGTGCAGAGACACTGAAAGGGGGCACAAGAGAGGGAGGGGGAGTAGGAGGGGGAAGCCGCTTAGGAGGAGGGAGGGGGAAGAGAGGGAGCCCTAAGGAGGAGGCAGGAAGATGGGATTAGAGTTGATAGGATGGGTAGATGTCAGGGCGAAGCTCATTATCCGGGAGGGGTCCAATGTGAGGCCGAGCGCCTGCCTTTATAGCGCTTCGGCGGATGAGTACCTTGGAACAATTTTCCATCACGTGGTTTTTACGTGTGACAATAATTCTGGGATCTGCAGCGACCTCTTCCTTATGTTTATGTGGGCCGGTAGTGGCCCTGGTGGCCGCTGGTGGTTTTGCTGTGTTGTTGTTGTTGTGGCCTTCATCAATATTGCCTGTCAGTTGTATAGTGCTTCGGTGTGTCTGCGAAGCGGGCAACACGCGGCTCCAGGTTGTCACCTTGGTTGCTGATACTCTAGGCGCCTTGATGTCTGGTGGAGAAGGCCACAGCAACCATCACATGTTGTCACATCATCCTAGCCACAAGCAAACTGTTAATATTACAGTTATTCTCTTTCATTCAAAGGCTCGGATGTGTCCCCATTGATAAGATTCGGTGAACGACTTGATTGGCTCGCTAGAGAGCATGCTGTGAAGGTGGGAGGGCAGCAATGGTTCAAATGGCTCTGAGCACTATGCGACTTAACTTCTGAGGTCATCAGTCCCCTAGAACTTAGAACTACTTAAACCTAACTAACCTAAGGACATCACAAACATCCATGCCTGAGGCAAGGTTCGAACCTGCGACTGTAGCGGTCACTCGGTTCCAGACTGTAGCGCACGGCCACTCTGGCCGGCGGAGGGCAGCAGTGGGCGACTCACCCCTGGAGGCTGGTGCCAGCATGTGGAGGTGGACGCTGGCGGCGCCCGCGTCGTGGCCCATGAGCGTGACGCGGTCGGCGGCTCCGCCGAAGGCCGGGCCGTGCGCGCGCACCCAGCGCAGAGCCAGCGCCTGGTCGCGCAGCCCCAGGTTGGCCAGCGCCTGCTCGTCGCCCGTGCACAGGAACCCTGCCGGCAGCGCGTACCCTTCTATCAAAACAGAAGTGCCTGCTACTTGCAAATCAAAACTGTAAACACCAGAAACAGCGCTCAGTCCAAAATTATCAATAACGAGGCAGCTGAGATATTGTGAAATGTTCTTATTAGAAGCTTCTTTTACCATTTGCCTGCTTCCTCGCCTTGCGCTGTACCGTTCTCTCGACTAGGATACTGAAGTGGGACTGAGAGTACAGCCAACCATGTTCATCACCAGAAGCTACTTGACAGTGAGTGGCGGAGAGTACTTCAGAAAGCACTATCATTCCCTTCCCGTCTTTTCTGCTCTACCAGTAACTAGCGCGCGAAATACGAACGCGAGTTTCTGTCATTTTACATCACATTCACTTCGTAATCTATGCAGAGAAAAAAGTAATGTACCGAGCGAGGCGGCATGATGGTTACCACACTGGACCCGCATCCGACCATCCTGATTTAGGTTTTCCATGATTTCCCGAAATCGCTTCAGGCGAATTTCTGGATGGTTCCTCTTCAACGGCACGGCCGATTTCCTTTCCCATCCTTCCCTAATCCGATGGGAGCGATGGTCCCCCTGTTTGGTCCCCTCCCACAAACCAACCAACCAAAAGTAGTGTACTCCCATTGTCTCACTGTTCATGCAAGGAACCCTCTCTGAATTTAATCACATGTTCTGCTCAGGGCCTCTCTTGATCAGAGATCAGCAGAAGCAAATAGTACTGTGGCTGTAGTGCGACAAGCAACGCCTGTGGCGAAGTGGGCGCCACCCATTTCAGTGGTATCTGCTACATTTTCACTCGGAAATAAAACCGTTTGTAGTTGGCCATAATACAGCGTCCAATTGCATTAATGTGACCACCGACTATGTTTTAAGTCAACGTCTAATAACCACTCAGAGACGGCTGGTAGCACCACTGGCAGTGGAGGGTATATAAAGCATGTCAGTGAGATACGAGTAACAGTGCAGTAGTTGCTGTTATGCGAGTAATCTGGCCTCCACAAGGCCATGATCACTGGCTTAAGGGCCTAGGGTGGATGCATTTCTGAAGCGGTTAAATTTGTATTTGTTCGCTTGCCGTCGTGGTTAAAGTATACCGTCCATGCTAAAATGGCGCTATCCGAAACGGGCGACGAGACAACTGTGGTACACCACGGGCAATAGATGACAAGGGTGGAGATGTGCATGTGTGAATAGACAAGCAACTGTTGAGCAATGGGTACACCGCAGCCGGATGTCCAGTGAGTGGCAACAGGTGGCCTTTCCAGACGATTCGCGTTCTAAGTTCCAACGGCGTGAAAGACTGAAAGCAAACACCCTGCAGCAATAGAGAGAAGGGTCCAGGACGGTAGAGGGAGCCTTATGGTCTGGGAAATTCCCTCTGTTATCTCGTCATTCTGGAAGGGTCAGTGGACCAGCACAAGAATGCATCTGCCCTCGGGGACCATGTCCATCCCTGCATGCTACTTGTCTTTTCCTCTGTACGATGGCATCTACAAGCAGGCCAATGCAACCGGCCACACCGCTCGCAGTATACCTGCATGGTTCGAAGAGCACCGGGACGAGTTTACCGTACTTCCCTGGCCACTAGTCTCCCTGGATTTAGAATCCGTGGGACCACCTCGATCAGGCAGTTCGCTCAGTGGATCTTCAACCGAGAACCATAAAGCAGCTAGACATGGCAGTGAAGTCGGCATAGTCCCACATCCATCTAGGTTCCTTCCTTATGGTGAATTGTCCAAAGCATTTAATTTTGTGAACCATGACATTATGTTACAGAAATTACAATTCTATGGTATAAATGGAATAGCATATGAGTGGTTTAAGTCATACCTACAAAACAGGAAGTAAAAAGTTTCGTTGTGTGGGTCAAGTGATTTAAATAAGTTTGCCACTTCATCTAAATGGGGTGAAATTACATTAGGTGTTCCACAGGGTTCAATCATGGGTCCCCTTCTGTTCTTGATTTATGTGAATGACCTCCCTTCCTATCTGAAAAAGGAAGCTGAACTGACAGTGTTTGCTGATGATACGAGCATCATTTTTAACCCAGTAAAAGAAACTCAAACTGAAAATGATACAAATAAGGTCTTTGGAAAAGTCATTAATTGGTTTTCTGCAAATGGGCTCGCTCTAAGCTATGAAAAAACACAGTACATCCAATTTTCTGCTGCAAAAAGTACAGTCCCTTCAATAAATATATATCAACAGAAGTTAGTAGACAGGGTAGAGCACGCTAAGTTTTTGATGTAGATATAGATGAGAATCTTAATTGTAAAATTCATATTTTGGATCCTCTAAAGCTACTAGGTTCTGCAACTTTAGCAATAGGAATAACTGCCAATTTTGAGGATATAGAAATTATTAAGCTAACATACTTTGCATACTTTCACTCTCTGATGTCATACGGAATAATATTTAGGGTAACTCAACATTTAGACAAAAAGTATTCACTGGGCAAAAGAAAGTATTTAGAATAATATGTGGGATTCATAGTCGCACATCTTGTAGGCATATTTTTAAAAGATTGGAAATTCTTACAACAGCCTCCCACTACATTTACTCACGTATGAAATTTGTTCTCAACAAAATGGACCAGTTTAAAAACAACAGTGACATTCATGATTATAATACCAAAAAAAGGAAGACTTACACTATCCTTTACTCAACCTATCTTTGGCACAGAAAGGGGTAAAATATGCTGCTATAAAAATGTTCGACAAATTACCAGATGAAATAAAATGTCTGACAGACAGCTGCAATAGCTTCAAAAATAAATTGAAATTATATCTCCTTGACAACTCCTCGTATATCATAGATGAATTCTTGAATAGGAATAAATAAATCTATAAAAATAGTATATTTAAGGTAATGGGGTAAATAACAGAAATATTAATCATTAACTATATATATATTAAAAAATCTTGTTTCAGATGTGCATTTCTTGTGCACTTGACACGTTCCTGACAATAACGGCTACCGTACCGTGCGATTGATCAATGGAACACGTAACCAACTAACTAACTTCCTCTCGTTGAGTCTCTTCTTGCACGTCCGCGCTTCAGAAGATGGCTGCTCAAGCTTTTGACAGGTTGGCACATTAATGAGTTTGGACAGTGTATTTACGGGCAATCTTGCCGCAGTAGAATCGCTGGCGGGGCCGAAGTTTCGGCAACCTGCTGGTTAGGCTGTATTGCTGGTAATTAGAGTTGCCCAACACAGCAACTACAAAATTTTGAAGGTCGCTGCTTGATTTTTTGGAGGTAACAATTAAAACCTTACGATTACTCGTCGTAGCAGTCCTGAGAATAAGTGTAACGGCACACAACTATCGTGGGATTAGGAATATCATTTTACTTGTGTCCCGATCACTTACCAAAGACGCCCAGTCTGTAGGCGACGGTCACCACCACCACATCCTTGAGCATGAAGTACTGGGGGTTGACCCACTCCGAACCGGCATGGCCGCTCGTATAGCCCCCTCCATGTATGTACACTATTATAGGGAAGCCTCGCTCGCCTTTCACCTGTCGAAAACAGTCGTTGAAGTGGTGAGAGCCAAAAAGCACAAAATGCATCTAAAACTTTCGATGTGTATTAAAAATATGTTCCTGTCGTGGTACGTCAAGAGGTGCCACTTCATGTCAATCACAACAATATATTCTACACACCAAAGTGAACAATATTAATTTTGAGAACTTCTGCTACTAGTTCAACCATCAGGGTCACAGGAATGCTGCTCTCAAAATAACTTGGCAAAGGGCTTTCGAAGACATGAGACATCCATACTAAGATCGATTACAGCCATAATCTTCACTTCTTTTATAAACGTTGATCACCGTGTATCGTGGCGAACGGAGATTACACCGTTAGTGAATAAATCTGTTTTCTTTGTATGCTTCTTTTGCGTTATGACAACATTCACCGAAGTTTTTAAATGCACTGTGTTTAACGCAATAGGTTTCATCGTGTATTTGTCTTTAGCCACGATTCGGAAGCAACTGGCAACGCTGTGACGTATGAAGCCGAAATAAATAAAGGGAATAAAGGGATATGTCTTGTTGCAAACGGAAGTAAACTGTGCCACAATGAGATTTTCACTCTGCAGCCGAGTGTGCGCTGATATGAAACTTCCTGGCAGATTGAAACTGTGTGTCGGACCGAGGCTCCAACTCGGGACCTTTGCCTTTCGCGGGCAAGTGCTCTATCAACTGAGCTACCCAAGCACGATTCACGCCCAGTCCTAACAGCTTTACTTCAGCCAGTACCTCGTCTCCTACCTTGGTAGAGTACTTGTCCGCGAAAGGCAAAGGTCCCGAGTTTGAGTCTCGGTCCGGCACACAATTTTAATCTGCCAGGAAGTTTCATATCAGCGCACACTCCGCTGCAGAGTGAAAATCTCATTCTGGAAACATCCGCCAGGCTGTGGCTAAGCCATGTCTCCGCAATAGTCTTTCTTTCAGGAGCGCTAGTCCTGCAAGGTTCGCAGGAGAGTTTCTGTAATGTTTGGAAGGTAGGGGACGAGGTACAGGCAGAAGTAAAGCTGTGAGGATGGGGCCTGAGTCGTACTTGGGTAGCTCAGTTGGTAGAACACTTGCCCGAGAAAGGGAAAGGTCTCGAGTTCGAGTCTCGGCCCGGCACACAGTTTTAATCTGCCAGGAAGTTTCGGAAGTAAACTGTGATTCAAAATTCCTTCGCATCTACTGCCCTCGGCTGAATTCCAAATAATCCATGCAGTGTTTCATACGGGGGTGGCATGTAATGGAGATTCGGAGTACACCTCCCAATTGGGAAGCTTTTTGCTGTGGTACTTGTTCGATACTAGTAAGACCATGTGCCTCCATAGGATTTCTTCATCTTCGTTTGCTTTCATTATCATCGACAACATGACCATCACACTACATTGTACACGCTTTCATAACTTCGGATACGTAAGCCACTAGAAAGGCGTCCCATTAAGAAGTCTCGCGTCAGATAGTGAACCACGCGGAAATTAAATCATGCTCATATCGCAAAAATTTAATTTGTGTTGCCTGCTGTACAAATATTTCACTACAACACCACGAAATTGGATTGTCTACCGGTTTTCTTTCATGTCATTCCTCCAAAGCAAAAAGGTTGCTGTATCTGACTGCTCTTCAGCCGTAAAGTACTTATTTCATTTCATGTTGTCACAAAAAAAAAAGAAACAGAAAGAAAGAACGTCAGAATATACTGTTAAAACAGGTGATCATGATGTGACGATAGTATGATAAACATTGAGGCTTTGATATTGTACTGTACGCCGTCCGGAGGATATTGTTCAACGGCATCATGACTAACTGCTGGCAGACAAGTGCAGTGAATGAGGGAATGAGTATGGTGGTGAATGTGGATTATAGGTTGAAAAGGAGTCCACTGGGGCACACCTGTACGTGGCACCCGAATATGACAATAACATTAATGTAAATTAAAATGAAACTAGTATATTATAAACAATGTATGTCTCTGATAGGCTTTATAATGCGGATTGCTGACTGTGTACGACCGCAGAGCCAAACATACTGCTTCTGGTCTGAGATTGTAGTTTTTCAGTAAGAGAGCACTTGTCGCACAGTGGTAGATAGCTGTCTGTGAGCGAAAGACGATGGAGTAGGCAGTTTTGGCGGTGTGCTGTGTGAAGCCACCAAGTTTTAGATTATTGTAGGTATGTCAATGTTGTTAAACATGGAAGCAGAAGTCTTCATGCAAGCAAGGTAAAGATGTTAAATAATTATGATTTTTGTTTTGCCAGCACGTTAGTATAGATGAGTTGGCTGATAATTTGTAGTTGTTGAGTAACCACAGAATGTACGTAAACTGATTTTATAAAAAGGCTAGTTAGATATTTCGCGTTTGTAATGCTTCTAAGATTTGTTAACAGAGCTACATGTAATTTGATGACTTGCATTTATGCTGGATTAGTGAGGATAAATACTACTTGCTGTATAAATCTCATTGTTTGTGGACCAGTTAGTAAATATATTATTCTGAGCAATATTACTTCAGTTTTAGATGTTTTTGAAAAGACAGACATAACTTGTTATATAATTTTGCTAAAAAAACTCAGTGTTAATAATTCACCACAGTCAGTACCGCTTCCCTGTACAGATCATACGTTTTTCAAAGAAGTTGGATTTTTCATTAAGGTTCTCGTTTAGCAGCCAAAAGAATTTCACGTGCATTTCAAAGTATTACCGCCAGCATTGCACATCGCTGAGCCTGTAGTTAGTATCTTTATATTTTTTTATGAGAGACAAAAATATATCGAATTCCACCGTTGCTGCTTTAGAAGTAAGAAAATTTAGTTTTTTTTTATGAACACAGGGACCAAAGTTATCAGCTTTGAACAGGGCCAGAGGATTCAGTGCCTAAGCGGCTGAATGTCTTTTGCAGTGACTGTATTTCTCTATTGGTATTGGGAGTAGCACTCTCCAATCAGTTCGTGTAAATTTTTGCTAACAATTACACAGGGTAAGCATACCACTTGCAGTTACATCACGCTTTACGATAGTTCGAGTTTTGTATCCATTCCACAGTTCAGACAATCATTCAACGTAATCGTAAAGTTTTTCTTATTTAATTAAAGAAAGTTACTTGGTAAAGGTCTCATTATGAAGGTTGGAAAACAGAATTTATCAGGTTTTCCTCCTCAAAAATCTAAATGTGCTTTGTGGTTTGGGCTGGTTGTAGTAGGATCGTAGACTCTATGCATCGAATATGAGAGTGGAATTAGACGAGGGAATTTTAGAGAGGTTCTGGAAGTGTGTGTTGCTGGAATTGTGGTGAAATATGGAACGTGCTCCCTGTGTTAGCTCTTGAAGGGTAAGTCATACATCAGAGAACACTTCACATTCTTGAAAATTTTTCCGCTATGAGCAGAGTGGTTTCTAAAAACTTAACAGCCTGGCTGAACATTCAGTTAAAGCTCCTCATAAAGAACTCAAGATACTATCCCTCCTCTTTGTTTGTGGAGTCTTTCTGTAGCAGACATTCATGAGTAAAATCACGAAAATGACTAAGATTGCATTCTGTCGTCGAAGCGTAGAACGCATTGAGACAGCAGACGCTGTCAGAAGTAACAGCGTTGGATTCTGAATATAATAGAGGTAAATAAGAACGAATAACAAAATGGTTCAAATGTCTCTGACCACTATGGGACTTAACTTCTGAAGTCATCAGTTCCCTAGAACATAGAACTACTTAAACCTAACTAACCTAAGGACATCACACACATCCATGCCCAAGGCAGGATTCGACCCTGCAACCGTAGCGGTCGCGCGGTTCCAGACTGAAGCGCCTAGAACCGCTCGGCCACCAAGGCCGGCTAAGTACGAATAACAAAAGATTTAACACTAGCTTCACCCTCACGCAGAAACCAGTTTTTGTTGACCCACTTCCACTCTATTACGTGCTGGATATTGAATTAAAATGTTTGCAGTATGAGGCAGAAAGTGGTAGTGTTTATATTTTTGAATGGTGAACGGGGAGTTGGTAGGGCTTACCGCAGGGGTGTACACGTTTAGGAAGAGGCAGTCCGTGTCTCCCTTGTACTCAGCTCCGTCCCCATCGTCCACGTAGGCATCGTGCTGCAGGCAGCTCGGGCCGTCCTCGGTCGCGTCCAACATTCCGCTCCAGGGACGCTTCCGCGTCGCCTCCTGCACACACAGTGACCCGCGATCAAATGGTCGAAGTCTCGACACTTGTTTCAGTTTCGCTAGTCAAACTACGAGAAAGGCAAGCTTGCAGATATACCGTTGGATTTTAATTTCAGTTTGATTCAAGGTTACCTACGTTTAATGAAAAGGCACACCAGTTGTTAATAAACACGTTATTAAATCTACAATCGATTTGAGCCTCTGCATTAGGCCATCTTCAAGTGGATCTGAAAGTAATGCATGATATGATGTATGTACAAATATTGGTGGTGGCGGTAAGTTCCTATGGGACCAAACTGCTGAGGTCAACGGTCGCTAGGCTTTCACACTACTTAATCTAACGTAAGCCAACTTACGCCATGGACAATACACACACCCATGGCCGAGGGGGGACTCGAACCTTCGACAGGGGGAGTCGCGCGAACCGTGGGAAGGCGCCTTAGACCGCCTGACTACCCCGTGCGGCTGAACAAATATCCCACATAACAATAGATGAAAAACGAAACTTATATGTGTACACTATAAGAACAGAAAAAAAGTATAACTTAACTTTGTGCTTCCAACAACACTACCACAACAAAGGTCAAAAATTAATTGTGATTGCAGTGTTGCTCACGCTGCTAAATATTGCATTTTCGGGCAACAACAAAGTTACCTTATGTGGCAGGTGTCATTAGAGCACAGTTAATAAAATCATTTCATGAAATAATGGATAAACTAGACACTCATCTTTTCGTGTTTCCCACGCTGGTCTCGTTGTGAACTCATGGCTCAATCGTCGAAAATCTAGGTAGTGATGATTCAAAGCTCCGATGCAAAGAGGCCTAGGTGTTATTCTGCGATATTCAAAAGTTTTATAGATGTGTTTCGTAAACCATTCTTGAAGATTAAATTTTTGCAAGTTAGCACAATGGTGAAGTAAAAAAGTAATCAGAACTCCGAATTTAAGTTACACTTCTTTTTTATTACTTTTGTTGCAACATCACTTCACAATATAAAACGTACTTCACAATATCTTCCTCACTGTTAAAGTTCACATTTCATTAACTGACTACAATTTGCGTCTTATCAACATGACGACCAAGACCTGACTGACTCTCTAATAACCGCTTGCGCGCCCAAAAATCAGAGTTACAAATACGTCAAAGATCACAGTGACAAAAGAAAGAATACACATAAGAATAATATCATTGCAACATAAACATATCGATGTATCAAAGTACCTCTACATTAATGAAATTAAATCTGTTACAGAAATATGTTAATTATTTTACAGAAATACAGTAGAATATTGCTGGTGTCGAGAGGTTGAGGTAACGTGCCCTAATGTTTACGTAATTCAAGTACCGTTACATGCTGTAGAGAAGCAACGTCAAATGATAAATAAAAGTAAAAATGGTTCAAATGGCTCTGAGCCCTATGGGACTTAACATCTGAGGTCATCAGTTCCCTAGAACTTAGAACTACTTAAGCTTAACTACCCTAAGGACATCACACACATCCATGCCCGAGGCAGGATTCGAATCTGCGACCGTAGCGGTCGCGCGGTTCCAAACTGAAGCGCCTCGAACCGCTCGGCCACAACGGCCGGCCAATAAAAGTAAAGGCCAAGCAAATTTAAGGAGTTATGCCCCTAATTACAGTGTGACAAAAATAGGTGTGTCTTAAAACTATGAAATTACAAGAACTGTACAGTTCGATACATTACAAGTATTCGCATACTTTAACTTTATGAAGAATTATAAACTTCGGTGTTTAAAAGTTGACACGGTATCAAAAACAACCTCGTAATCATTCATACACTCAAGAAGGGATAATTTAGGGACACACCTGATGGAATAACTACAACTAGATACATGTAAATATGACTCTGTAAGCAGTCTACAGGACGTCCAAAATACGCTAGTGCCCTCTGCTCTTCCCTGTGGTTTAATATTTGCTCACCAGAGGGCGTAACTTTACGGCTGATTTGGCCGCCCCGTTCACTGCAACAATTTAACACTTTTATTAAATCTAAACACAATACTTTTAGCCTTTCACTCGTAAAGTATGCAATTTTAAATTTTGTAAACATGACAACATAGCTCTTTTTAAAGTAAAAACATTCTAATACTTCTAACGTGTAGAACCGTACGGTTCTTATAATCATGACACGCCAATTTTTCTCACCAAGTCACTGGGGAAATACACTACTGGCCATTAAAATTGCTACACCAAGAAGAAATGCAGGTGAGAAATGGGTATTCATTGAACACATAGGTTAAGCTAGAACTGACATGTGATTACATTTTCACGCAATTTGGGTGCATAGATCCTGAGAAATCAGTACCCAGAACAACCACCTCTGGCCGTAATAACGGTCTTGATACGCCTGGACATTGAGTCACACAGAGCTTAGTTGGAGTGTACAGGTACAGCTGCCCATGCAGTTTCAACACATCAAGCTGCAACACATCAAGAGTAGTGACTGGCGTATTGTGACGAGCCAATGGGTCGTCCACCATTGACCAGACGTTTTCAATTGGTGAGAGATCTGGAGAATGTGCTGGCCAGGGCAGCAGTCAAACATTTTCTGTACCCAGAAAGGCTCGAACAGGATCTGCAACATGCGGTCGTGCATTATCCTGCTGAAACATAGGGTTCGAATAAAGGGTAGAGCCGGGTCGTAACATATCTGAAATGTAACTTCCACTGTTCAAAGTGCCTTCAATGCGAACAACAGGTGACCGAGACGTGAAACTAATGGCATCCCATACCATCACGCCGGGTGATACGCCAGTATGGCGATGACGAATACACGCTTCCAATGTGCGTTCACCGCGATGTCGCCAAACACGGGTGCCACCATCTTGATGCTGTAAACAGAACCTGGATTCATCCGAAAAAATGACGTTTTGCCATTCGTGCACCCAGGTTCGTCGTTGAGTGCACCATCGCTCATGTCTGTGATGCAGCGTCAAGGGTAACCGCAGCCATGGTCTCAGAGCTGGTAGTCCATGCTGCTGCAAACGTTGTCGAACTGTTCGTGCAGATGATTGTTGTAGTGTTGGCAGAAGAGCCAACACCGTGTTACTAGAGGAGACAGAAATGCACGCGTTTTAGCTCACGCAGGCTGGCGTGGCGTCTGGAACATGACAAGCAATTAGAATTCAGAAAGCGGACGAAATTAGTTTGATACTTAACTTTAATCCATTAATGATGAACGTTGCTCTTCAAGGTACATGATTCACAATATCAATATCAATAGTAAATGAATATGGCGCCTTGCTAGGTCGTAACAAATGACGTAGCTGAAAGCTACACTTAACTGTCGTCTCGGCAAATGAGAGCGTATGTAGACAGTGAACCATCGCTAGCAAAGTCGGCTGTACAACTGGTTCTAGTGCTAGGGACTCTCTATCTAGACCTGCCGTGTGGCGGCGCTCGGTCTGCAATAACTGATAGTGGCGACACGCCAGTCCGACGTATACTAACGGACTGCGGCCTATTTAAAGGCTACCACCTAGCAATTGTTGTGTCTGGTGGTGACACCACAGTTGTCTTGCAAACGTCCCCATCTGTTTACTCAGGGATCGAGACGTGGGTGCACGATCCGTTACATCCATGCTGTAAGATGCCTGTCATCTCGACTGCTAGAGATACGAGGCCGTTTGGATCCAGCACGGCGTTCCGTATTGCCCTCCTGGACCCACCGATTCCATATTCTGCTGACAGTCATTGGATCTCGACCAACGCGAGCAGCAATGTCGCGATACGATAAACCACAATCGCGGTAGGCTACAATCCGATCTTTATCAACGAGCAGCAATGTCGCGATACAATAAACCGCAATCGCGGTAGGCTACAATCCGACCTTTACCAAAGTCGGAAACGTGATGGTACGCATTTCTCCTCCTTGCACGAGGCATCACAACATCGTTTCACCAGGCAACGCCGGTCAACTGCTGTTCGTGTATGAGAAATCGGTTGGAGACTTTCCTCATGTCAGCACGTTGTAGGTGTCGCCACCGGCGCCAACCTTGTGTGAATGCTCTGAAAAGCTAATCATTTGCGTATCACAGCATCTTCTTCCTGTAGGTTAAATTTCGCGTTTGTAGCACGTCATCTTCGTGGTGTAGCAATTTTAATGGTGAGCAGTGCATCTTTTTTAAATCCACCTGATATTTATGCAAGAGTTCAATTGTATCACGTCTGCAAGACGCTTTGAAGGATCATCCAGCGGCTCCGGCATGGCTCCGGCGCCAGAGAAGTGTTGACGACCACTGTCAGTGAAGCGCACAGCGCGGCCCACTTCGGCAGAGCCGCTTTCCTGTGTGGTCTCAATTCCTGTCGAGCGGCCAACAAGACAACATCTGATTGATAGCCTGAGCCGTGTGGACACAGTTCGCTACGTGTCACGGCCCGGCGACAACCGGGCATCCATCAACGGACTTTCCAGCCGGCATGTGGTTTTGAGGCGTGGTCTGATCTGTTGGCCTTCCGACTGTACGCAACCTGCTGCGTGCCAAAACGTACTTGGCTACGGGTTTTTTTTATGAACTTCGCTGTTGCCAGGTTGAAACATGATTATGTTTGGTAGAAACGCTTCCTGTCCATTACTAATTTTTAGTGAGATATTCTGTTTTAGCTTGAGCGACCGTTGCTGTCCGCTCTTTCAAGAACGACTGTAATTACTGGTTACTGTTGTTATGGCGATTGTTTTTCCTATTGATTATTTTCTGGACCACCATTCAAACTGAAATGTTCCTCTACACCTCAGGTGTATACATTTTGGAGTTGGTTTTGTATAACTACCAGCCTGAATGTGAATTCTCAGTGGTCAATGTTGAGAGTGTTTTAATACTAATGTTGATTTAAAAGTAATGTACGTAGCTGTTTTTATAAGCCTACGATCTGAAGGCTATATCTTTTCATTTCAGTCTTGCAAACTGATTATTGCGGGAGTTTAAATTATTCTAAGTTTTTAACCACTTGTATAAGTGGTGCTATCTTGTGCTTTTTTTAGTTATTGTGCATTGAATTTATTATACATCGTGGTAATAAAATTATTAAGCTAAAGAATCGTTTCTCACTTGACTGGTTTTTGTTCTAAATGCATATTGAGCTGATAATAATTTTCATTACCGTCAATTTTGCGTTTTTCATCATCTGACACTGCTTTTCTTAAGCACAGCAAAAGCTACATATTCTCTCTGTACTTATATTGTACACATCTAACATTTGTTTTTCATCTCTTGTTATGGAAAATATTTATACTGTGTCGTCAGCCGGACAGGGTGGCCGAGCGGTTCTACGCGCTACAGTTTGGAACCGCGCAACCACTACGCTCGCAGGTTCGAATCCTGCCTCGGGCATGGGTGTGTGTGATGTCCTTAGGTTAGTTAGGCTTAAGTAATTCTAAGTTATAGGGGACTGATGACCTCAGAAGTTAAGTCCCATAGTGCTCAGAGCCATTTTGAACCAGTTTGTGTCTTCAGAAACAGTCTGAAAAACTTGTAAGGGTGTTGCGGGCTAGGTTCTGCTGAGAAAAAGTTGTTAACGAAAAAATTCGATAAGCTGCGCTGTTTCCGATTTAATTAGCCTTGGAATTAGCCAATAAGGTTGTTGCGCACGCATATTCAAGCATTCGTACGAGGTAAAATGCGGTAATACACAGACATCTGTGAGTTCGTGACTTAGCACTTATTCAAATGCTCATTAAAATGTGCTTTTTTGAGAAGGGATGAATTTAAGTGAGCAAAAGCTGTGGTAGTTCCTTTTGAGGAGACTAAACTTAGAACACGTTTAGCTACACTGTCTTTGGTAGCCTAGTTGAACCTGCGATCGCAACGACCTGATTGGCTAACTTCAATCTAATTAAATCGGAAACGGCGCAACGTATCGAATTTTTTTGTTAGCGATTGTTTGTGAGCACAACCTACCCCGCGACACCGTTACAAGCTTTTCAGACTGTTTCTGACCACCCTGTGTATCCATTATATTATGTATTAGAACTGACAGTTCCAGCTCCACTTGAAAACTGACAAATGTGAAGGATGTTCTAGTCTGGGGCTTAATAAAGTTCTTACTAGCAGCTGGAGAGGTTTTTCATTAATTGAACGTGCAGTTACGGAATCAACACCCTGAGAACATGCACAAGCTAGACATAATACAGTAATTATCTACGTCGTTTATATGAACTTCAGACAAAAACTTTGTTGCTCCAGCAAGCAGGACATTAACACCGCGTATCACCGCCTCTAGCTTTGATACTGATTCAGGTTGCAGTATTTCTGGCTTTACAGCCATTACATTCAGCTACAGAAAGCTCTTTTTAGAGAAGTTCAGAAGGCAGCATTGGGTAGATGACGTAATGTGATGTAATGTACCGATGACAGATGGTTTACTCGGCACATGTATCGTGAGAAAGACCGCATAAATTGTAGTCCTTCGCGACTGGCTGCTGTGTTCGGAGGGCCAAAATGATACACTTCTACTATTAAATTTCGAACAAGTATATAGTGAATTTATTTTCATTTCCTATAAAAGCATCTCTCAATAGTAGGCTATCTTGTCACTATTTCGAAAGTGTCAATTACCAGCAGAATAATTGCTAAACAAAAAAGCAGACGAAGAATTTCGGAGAGCTTCGGGTGGCCCCCACCTTGATGACGGGCGAGGTAGTCAGGCTTTAAGACTGTATATCGATCGACAGTCTCGCAGGGCAGACAAGTGGTCGGTTGGCTTAAGAGCTTAGTTAGCAGCCTCTGGTTAGTTTCACATGTGTGTGTGTATTGTGTATTGAACTGGGGACCTAGAAACGACGGAGAGGCTTCGCCCCGCCTTAGCCCTCAGTGGTTCACAACCCCACAACAGACCACAGCAGTCCACCCACCTCACCGCCACCCCACACCGAACCCAGGGTTATTGTATGGTTCGGCCCCCAGTGGGCTCCCCCGGAAACTTCTAATACCAGACGTGTGTAACCCCAAATGTTTGCGTGGTAGAGTAATTATGACGTACGCGTACATGGAGACAGTGTTTGCGCAGCAGTCGCCGACGTAGTGTAACTAAGGCGCAGTAAGGGGAACCAGCCAGCATTCGCCGAGGCAGATGGAAAACCGCGTAAAAAACTATCCACAGGCTGGCCGGCACACCGGACCTCGGCACTAATCCACCGGGCAGATTCGTGCCCGGGACGGGGCACAGCTTCCCGCTCGGGAAGCAGGCGTTAGACCGCGCGGCTAGTTTGTTGGACATGTAATTGACCTTGTTTGATAGTAATTACACAAACACATTGATACGCTCGCTAAACCCGCAGGGCAGAACAGGTGATTAGGATTGTGGAAAGGGCCACATAAGGTGGCGGTCAGTTTCACTTCAAAATTGTAATTTATTGTGATTTAATAGCACATTTAAACCAAAACGGCACATTGCCGAACCTTTACAACTACGAGTTTCAAAATCCAATGCTTTCATGCCTGAAGGCCTCCAAACAAGAAATCTTAAAAATCAACAAGATAAAATTCAAGTGACTGAAGACACGCAGTTAAAATTGCAAATAATATATATATATATATATATATATATATGGCAGAGCGGTTCTAGCCGCTTCAGTCTAGAACCGCGCGACCGCTACGGTAGCAGGTTCGAATTCTGCCTCGGGCTTAGATGTGTGTGATGTTCTTAGGTTAGTTAAGTTTAAGTAGTTCTAGGGGACTGATGACCTCAGATGTTGAGTTCCATCGTGCTCAGAGCCAATATATATATATATATCACAACTAGGCTGAAAGCCTCAAGACAAAAGTGGATAGCACAAACATAAACAAGGTGCAATACCAACGACTGAAGGCCACAATTTCATTTCAAAATTTTAAAATATATTACCATAATCTTTTAATGCAGAAGGCCGCAATGTCTTCGCTTAAGAGGAAATGTTAAGAATAAGGCTTTAAGCGACTGAAGGCCCACCGTTGATTTTCCAAAAATTCTAAAAATAGCTTAAACCCTCTAGGTTTTAAGTGGCAGAAAGCACACTAAATAAAAAGGCAACGCAACGACAATAACTATATTTAACAATAAGGTTTTCAGTGGCTGAAGGCCCACAATTGATTTTCCAAAAATTCAAAATACCTTAAACCTTTAAGTTTTAAGTGGCTGACAGCGCACTAAATGAAAAGATAGCACAACAACAGTAACTTTCAGCAAAATATCCACTTCCCAGAATTCAAACTTCCTAATACGGGCTGATTTACATAAAACACAATTAAATTTTTTTCCTTTAAAGCATTGGCTAAAATACATTAGCAACAGACCATTAAACACCCATGAAAAGGACAGTATAGACAACGACACTCAGGCGCTTCCAGAGGGAGAGGGGGTGCCTGCTCTCGAAACATTAACGTTCACTTAGATGAGACAGGTGGTGGCCCCAGCAGCACTTGATCCGTCGGCAACCAACCAAGTGACAGCCACGGACTAACCGACTAAACTTGCCAGACACCAATCGATACATGAAAACTCAAAGACCTAACTGTTACGGACGTGATTATCCGCAATGAAATAAGTATTAAGCTGTCAAACTACACACCGTGTTGGACAGCGACAACAGGTGAGGAAAGAACACTGCAAAAAATTACGTTAGTGGCCAGGGCAGGTAACCGGAACACTAACGGCCGCAAGGCAGAAAATTCCGCTGGTACACTTGAATTTGAAATAAGGTAATATAGTTAACTGAATTTATGTCAGTGGCCAGGGCAGAAAACCAGAACACTAACGGCCACAAGGCAGGAAAATCCGCTGGTGCACTCGAATTATAGTGAACCAATATAGTTAATTCCACCACACGGCAGCTCGATTTCACCACTGCAAACACTCACAGGAAAACCTCCCCAACAGCGAACCACCGAAACGAACGACACCACACGAATGGACGTGGTTTGTATAGTTGAAACCACTACTCAACTTTGACGTCGATGACCCACGAAGCTCGTAGCGATCGGACAGCTCCACACACGTTTCGACACTGCGCAGGGCCTCCCGCGGACCCAGCCGACTACGCTGCACGGCCATATCCTCCCTGGTCCGCACCAACCGACCGACTGCCCTCAGAATGCCGACAACATCTAAAAGAGTCGTCAGCGCCAACTACATACATAACCTGACAAACACTTGCACGAGGACCTGAACGGTATCCAGCAGTAACTAAGCACGCACGAAGACAAATCGGGGACGATGCACACACACACAGCCGACTCATTAACGACCAGCGAGCCAAAACGCGTCTTCCGGTAGGACGACCGACTGACGATCCACCAAGACCGTGGCCCGGCTGAAGTGACGCGTGGCGGCAACGGTCGGGCGAGCCATGTCGACGCAGACCTCACTGCTGCTCCACCCGACGGCACAGGTGCCGCACTGCAACTCCTTGAATGGCAGGTCGGGACTGCACTCCAGACACGTTTCAACTGACTGGCAGCCTGAACGCGCGACCCGAACCGGCTTACGATAGACAAAGACCGGGAAGTAATAGCAGTCGAGCAAGATACTAGAAGAGGGGATATATTGATACGCGCTGCGATCGCCGCTCACAGTCAAACAAAGCAGCAACTCAGTGACAGTAGTAATTTAAATCAACGGAGTGAGGTGGAAGTACGTTAAAAACAGGGTGTAAAATACATGATGGCGGGAACGTGAGCCACGCACGGCTCACTCATAGTTCATTGCTTTTTCTGTGAAAGTGTGAAGAAAGGAAATTATTTGTGATTCATAAAGTGGACTACAATTGTGCAGTTTACCGTATTCTGCTAATAAAAAGCAAGTTTAAACAAACCAATTCAAAATTTAATTATTTATACAACAGCTGTTCCTCGCTAATAGTTTGTTACAGCCTCAAGATAACGTATTCACGACCTATGCGCTTTTTCTGCTCAGGAGACAACAACTATAGAGAACTGCAGATTGCTGAATATTACTCCGAACTATGCTTTCCACTCACGCCGCTGGAAGCAACTAGACACCTCAAGTGTACTGCAGTACAAATGAGATCAGTGAAGGTATCAAGGAAGGAAATTTTTTAGGGAAGCGATTTATCAACCACACGTAAATCCCTCTCACCAAATCTCTCTCTCGCACTTGCCGTTAAGGTCAGCGAGATAGAAGACCGCAAGATTCTTCGCGTATTCTACACTCCTGGAAATGGAAAAAAGAACACATTGACACCGGTGTGTCAGACCCACCATACTTGCTCCAGACACTGGTAGCATGCCGCGACAGCGTGGATGTGAACCGTATGTGCAGTTGACGGACTTTGAGCGAGGGCGTATAGTGGGCATGCGGGAGGCCGGGTCTACGTACCGCCGAATTGCTCAACACGTGGGGCGTGACGTCTCCACAGTACATCGATGTTGTCGCCAGTGGTCGGCGGAAGGTGCACGTGCCCGTCGACCTGGGACCAGACCACAGCGATGCACGGATGCACGCCAAGACCGTAGGATCCTACGCAGTGCCGTAGGGGACCGCAGCGCCACTTCCCAGCAAATTAGGGACACTGTTGCTCCTGGGGTATCGGCGAGGACCATTCGCAACCGTCTCCATGAAGCTGGGCTACGGTCCCGCACACCGTTAGGCCGTCTTCCGCTCACGCCCCAACATCGTGCAGCCCGCCTCCAGTGGTGTCGCGATAGGCGTGAATGGAGGGACGAATGGAGACGTGTCGTCTCCATGGGAGAATAGCAGCCTGCATTGCTGCCAAAGGTGGATATACACTGTACTAGTGGCGACATTGTGCATGCTCTGTTGCCTGTGTCTATGTGCCTGTGGTTCTGTCAATGTGATCATGTGATGTATCTGAACCCAGGAATGTGTCAATAAAGTTTCCCCTTCCTGGGACAATGAATTCACGGTGTTCTTATTTCAATTTCCAGGAGTGTATATCTAGCTGAATCACTCACTGGTGATCAGATCCCATAGAGGTGTCAAACTGCGGAAATGTTGATTGCTACGCCTCATCCGTTGTTCCAAATAATCGCAGACATTTTCTGTACGATAAACATGGGGTGATTTAGCGGACCATTCTTATGTGTGAGAGGTTGCCTGAGTGTTCGTCAATCCGGGAAAATACGAGCGCAGTCCTCTGAACATGGCTGTTGTCATCTCGGAAGAAAGGAGGGACCACAGCATGCTCATCATGGAGATATAGAAAAAAGGGTAACAGTTAGTCACCGAAAACACTGAACTAAAATTCCTGGTTCATGGTTACGCTAACACCGATGTGTGTGTCCAAGTTATAGTACCTGAAACACCCCAAAACATCTCAGGACCGCGTCTGACCTTAATTACACCGTCCCCACACTGATGGTCAAACACTTCATTGGGCCGTTGGTGAATGCGACTACTTGCAACTTTTTCAAAGACACAATACACAATTTGTTATACCACACTAACTATACGCCCTCTGTCAACTTACTGAGCAGTGGTGTTGCTTGGCCAGTTTAACAAAAAAATGGCAAATGGCTCTGAGCACTATGGCACTTAACTTCTGAGTTCATCAGTCCCCTAGAAAGTAGAACTACTGAAACCTAACTAATCTAAGGACATCACACACATCCAAGCGCGAGGCAGGATTCGAACCTGCGACCGTAGCGGTCGCACGGTTCCAGACTATAGTTTCTAGAACTGCTCGGCCACTCCGGCCGGCCCAGTTTAACACATCCAGCTTTAAATACCACAGTGAGCAACGATCTTTAGTGAGATACTAGACTTCAAATGTCCTTTGTATGAAGATCCTTTCGAAATATTTGCTCGGAGTCTGGGTGAGATGGACCTCCATTGACTGACAGTAGCAATCCGTGTGTGATATGAAACCCGTGACAACGTGTGACACTTATCTCTAGTCCCTGTTTGTTAATTTCTTTCTGCAGGTACTCTTCTTGCACCTTATATCATATGGTATTCCATTCCTTGTATACTTCATTTATCAAATGAAACTATATGGTTCCTAAGATATTTGCAAGTCTCTAACATCTTCAGACCGAAGCGATGAAGGAAAATCTGTGCCAAGGCCAGGATTCGAACGTGAGTCTCCTCCTCACCAGGCAGATGCGCTAACCAGTCCGCCAGTCTGGCACAGTGGCTTTGCACCATTGCAAGGACTACTCTAGGACGCCTCCGTCCTCAATCCAAATTCCCATTCACCCATCAGCTCACTAGATACTTCCCCTAAACTCGAACAACATTACAAAGGCTCTCCAACTGTACAGGGATAGCAACTCAGCATCGAACGAATTGGGGCATCCTGCCTGAAACCCAGACATAGGTGCATTAATCAAGTGAAACTATATATTTCCTGAGACCTTCTCAAGCGTCAAACATGTATTCTGTTTATATGCAGACTGAGGCGACGAATGAGAATTTATACCAAGGCCGGGATTCGAAACCAGTCTCCAGTTCGCTAGGCAGATGCGCTAACCACCATGCCACCCTGGCACAGTGGCCTTGCAGAACTGCACTTACTACCCTAGCACGCCTCTCTGCTCAAATAAACTTACCATTCATTAACGGTGTAGTCATGGTCACATGTAAACTAAATGTCTCCTTTATGCCACTCTGCCACGGTGGCAGAGCGGTCCTAGGCGCTTCAGTCCGAAACCGCACTGCTGCTACGGTCGCAAGTTCGAATCCTACCTCGGGCATGGATGTGTGTGATGTTCTTAGGTTAGTTAGGTTTAATTAGTTCTAAGTATAGGGGATTGATGACCTCAGATGTTAAGTCCCATAATGCTTAGAGCCATTTGAACCATTTTTTACCGAGAACATCAAAGCAACATGTTAGAACACTGTAGGGTATGTGAGCGAGCGTTATCTTGTTGGAAAACACCACCAGAAATGCTGTTAAAGATTGGCAGCACAACAGATCGAATCACCAGACTGACGTACAAATTTGCAGCCAGGGTGCGTGGGATACCCCTAGACTGCTCCTGCCATCATACGGAATCGAACACAAAACCACAATTCCAATACATTTCATGAATCACTTACCTCACAAAAATATTCGTTACTCGAACTACTGCAATACAGCGAGCGCCAATACTGCCAGCTAAATAAAAGATTCAAGCTACTGGAGGCACTAACTACTGATAGGTATAGTTAGCAAATGAAAGATTTTGATAGAGAACAAACAATGTATTTACCTTAATAGCGTTCAAAAGTCATAACATATATATCAGTTCATGACATCCAGTCTTACAAAGTTACTGTCTCTGATGGACACACGTCCAGATCATCCGCTCTCAGAACTCTGCCATCTCTCTGCCCACATTCACCACTGCTGGCGGCTCACCTCCAACTGCGCAACGCTACGCGCTATTCACATCCAACAGCCCAACGCTACAATAGTAAATATTCCAACAATGCAAACCAGCCACAGACTGCACACAGCACAGTCAGTGATTTTCATACAGAGCGCTACGTGGCGTTACCAACATAAAAACCTAAACGGCCTACTTACAAAACGTCATCTTTCAGATGTAGAAACACACCTACCAACTTTCATTTATGTCGAACAACTCCTTACAATGGTCAGTCGGTCGCTGTTTATAACTGCTCTTCTAATTGAGAACAATATTATCAGGCTTGTTCTAATATAAGGGAGAGGTGATCGATAATATCGGAACTAATTAACGGCACTGAAAAAGTTTTAATTAAAATTATCGATATATAATCTCTAATCAGAATAACGCCCTCACAAAAGTAGCGCCTCAGGGAAAACAAAGAGGGTTCAATGCGGGTACTTTAGTTTCTAAATTCTACCTTATAAACCATGTGCGGGTATTGTTAGTTCTCTTGTCTTGTTTTCTGCGTTATGAATAAGTCTACGTAGCTGCGGCGTGAGATATAACTGCCGTTGCCGTGTGATATGCTACGCAAGGGATCAGGGCACTACTGTTAAACTGCTAGAAAAGTGACTAGTTAATTTATACGGGACAGACTTTTGCCGTAAGGTCGCGGGAAAGCAGCGCTCAGTATTAAGCTCTATTACATGCTGAATAACCGATAATAGGACTACACGAAGGGACGTTAAATTGATTATAAGAACGGAATTGGACACTTAGCTTTGTGAAGGTAAAAGCGTAGGAAGTTTGAATGACTGTATCGATGTATATTAATGGACCATAGACCTTGCGGTAATACCTTCGAGTAACGTACATAAAATTCACTGACATTTTAGTTGCCGCAGTTGCTGCGAGTAATTGTAATATCAACCCTCATTTTCTCTATATATAAAACGCAATCATTCATGATCACTTAATTATTATTAAATGTTGTTAATAAAAAGCTAAAGTGATTTCCACAATAGCGTGTGTATCAGTCGACGATAATCATAGGCAAGCGGCAAACTGTCTCTGGATGACGGAAGGTTCGATTATGAAATATTACGAAGTGTAAATTGTGACTTAAAAGCTATTTAACATTTTATTTCCAATCGGATAGAAATAATACAAAATCAGGAACAGTGCGGATAAGTGGTAACGTCGGAAAAAGGAAGCTGAAATAACAACTAACATCCAAAGACGTCATTAACTACACTCCTGGAAATGGAAAAAAAGAACACATTGACACCGGTGTGTCAGACCCACCATACTTGCTCCAGACACTGCGAGAGGGCTGTACAAGCAATGATCACACGCATGGCACAGCGGACACTCCAGGAACCGCGGTGTTGGCCGTCGAATGGCGCTAGCTTCGCAGCATTTGTGCACCGCCGCTGTCAGTGTCAGCCAGTTTGCCGTGGCATACGGAGCTCCATCGCAGTCTTTAACACTGGTAGCATGCCGCAACAGCGTGGACGTGAACCGTATGTGCAGTTGACGGACTTTGAGCGAGGGCGTATAGTGGGCATGCGGGAGGCCGGGTGGACGTACCGCCGAATTGCTCAACACGTGGGGCATGAGGTCTCCACAGTACATCGATGTTGTCGCCAGTGGTCGGCGGAAGGTGCACGTGCCCGTCGACCTGGGACCGGACCGCAGCGACGCACGGATGCACGCCAAGACCGTAGGATCCTACGCAGTGCCGTAGGGGACCGCACCGCCACTTCTCAGCAAATTAGGGACACTGTTGCTCCTGGGGTATCGGCGAGGACCATTCGCAACCGTCTCCATGAAGCTGGGCTACGGTCCCGCACACCGTTAGGCCGTCTTCCGCTCACGCCCCAACATCGTGCAGCCCGCCTCCAGTGGTGTCGCGACAGGCGTGAATGGAGGGACGAATGGAGACGTGTCGTCTTCAGCGATGAGAGTCGCTTCTGCCTTGGTGCCAATGATGGTCGTATGCGTGTTTGGCGCCGTGCAGGTGAGTGCCACAATCAGGACTGCATACGACCGAGGCACACAGGGCCAACACCCGGCATCATGGTGTGGGGAGCGATCTCCTACACTGGCCGTGCACCTCTGGTGATCGTCGAGGGGACACTGAATAGTGCACGGTACATCCAAACCGTCCTCGACCCCATCGTTCTACCATCCTAGACCGGCAAGGATACTTGCTGTTCCAGCAGGACAATGCACGTCCGCATGTATCCCGCGCCACCCAACGTGCTCTAGAAGGTGTAAGTCAACTACCCTGGCAAGCAAGATCTCCGGATCTGTCCCCCATTGAGCATGTTTGTGACTGAATGAAGCGTCCTCTCACGCGGTCTGCACGTCCAGCACGAACGCTGGTCCAACTGAGGCGCCAGGTGGAAATGGCATGGCAAGCCGTTCCACAGGACTACATCCAGCATCTCTACGATCGTCTCTATGGGAGAATAGCAGCCTGCATTGCTGCGAAAGGTGGGTATACACTGTACTAGTGGCGACATTGTGCATGCTCTGTTGCCTGTGTCTATATGCCTGTGGTTCTGTCAGTGTGATCATGTGATGTATCTGACCCCAGGTGTGTGTCAATAAAGTTTACCCTTCCTGGGACAATGAATTCACGGTGTTCTTATTTCAGTTTCCAGGAGTGTATTTTGTCTTCCTTAACGCAGCAACAAATGAAGGGTTATCCACTGTGCAAAAAGTCAGTACTAATTCTTATTATGAAAACCAGGAATTCAGTCGCCGTTACAGTGACGATGTTTGTGGCTGCTCCATCTGATGTGTAGATATAACTAAAAGTCAGGCACATACAGAAGATATCAACATCAGTATCTTACATCAGAGAAGTCAGCGACAGCAGATCGACGGAGGGCGGCTACAAGTTCCCAGTCATGAAGAATTTTTTAAAGGGCATCATATTCTCCGTCGACTGTAGAAATAATTTATTTCACATTGTAATTTCAATCTTTGGTTCATTTTCAAATAGTACTATCAATCTTTAAGACAGGCCTATTTTTGACGATGACATGTATACGTGTCGAAGGATTTTAAAGTCTGACATGTGCTAAACCAAAACCTTTTGCAGTACCAAATAAAATGGCCCAAAGACCGAAACCGCAATTATGAGACAAATAATTTCTACAGCCAACGGTGAATATGATGTCGTTTAAGAAACAGAAACTGTTGGTGAAGCATAGCGTTGGGGTCAACCTGCAACAAGCCGAATTATAGCCAACGTTGAGAAAGTGCGACAGATTCTAGCACAAAGTCAGTGACAAGATTGATAGCAGACTATGAATGAGGTTGAACAGTAATTGGGGTAGATAAAAGATCCGTTGTCCATTTATTATTTAGCGTATGGCAAGTACAAATCACGTTTATAGAGAAATAAGCTGCTACAATAACTTTATAACTTCGGCACTAAAAACAAGACATAAAGAATTAAATGCAGTTATGTCATGAACAACATATATATAATTACAAATTAACATTTAGGTTTTTAATATATTGAACTGCACTTTGAGTCGCATCCAGGAAGTCTGTTGTTTGACCTGAGTAGGCTCTCAGAGGGCACTCTGCAATGATGTGCCGGATCGTCTGCTTCTCAGCGCCGCAGTCGCACTTTGGGGATGGTGCTCTTCCCCATTTGTGTAGAGAGTCCGCACATCGACCGTGGCCCGTCCTGATCCTGTTGAGGATGGTCCAGGTTTTACGTGGTAAGCCAAAGCCTTGAGGTCTGTTCGACGGTTTCAGTAAGGTGTTTACCTGCCCCGCACACATTGACTGACGAGAAGGAGTCAACGCACAAATAGGTGGAGATTTCTTTGAGGCATGTGAGCGAGGTTCATTCTGTCTGCAAACGACAGGTGATAAGGTTAGGTGATACATGATCGGTGCTGACTTGGATCGTGCTGCAGACGAATCTATATCATCATGCTTCGATTCATATCCACCGACGTCTGACTTCGATGTTCCTGGTTATCCCCATATTATACCCGCTGACAGTTTACAGCAGCTTTGTAAATGAAACGAAACTAATGTTCTTGCTGACTGAAACTACGTACAAGGCTAGTGGAGGAAACAGTTTATGTAGCTTCTGATTTTCTATATGTGTGCCCCAGGTAGTTTTTTTTTATCTGCTGAAACTGCAGAATCATTTCTGACTTGCCTCCGTTTTTTACGTCGTGCACTCTTGCAGGTCTCTTGTGAGAGCAGCCATACGGCGTACTCGACACAAACAAAGATGAGGGCCGTCGTGGCTGAGACCGACCACACAGAGACACAGCTGAGTCACTGCTCACAGTGGGCTACAACCCGTTTCCTTACAGAGAAGTGAGCCCTCGCTTGGCTTCAGGGATCCTACAGTTGGAATGTTTACCGTGTCAGATGTTTTCCAGGAAGGTGAACAAGCTTTTCGAGAAGTTACCAGCACACTCAAGGCGATGTTTGTCCTGTGTATTTGCCTTGCTTTACACACCTCAGTATCCTGCTTCGCGGCCGATGTCGCTAGTGAGTCGTTATGCAGTGTAGAGTGGAACTCCAACCGAAGCACTCTGTTCGAATTCTGGAAACGGGAGGGGGTTGGCGGCCGGGGAAGTGAAACAAAAGCACTATTAGCTTTCGCCCAATCAGGCAAGATCGGTTGTTAGCTTATTGATCCTGTCAAGACGATTGTTCAGGAAACTGTAGGATTATCTTCCATTTCTCTCTTGCGGGTTGGAGGCAAGACATCGTGCATGGTGACTCTGATACCTGAGACTTACAGAGACGAGGGAGCTGTAGAGTTTATCCCAGACCTACTAGATCCAAATTATATAGGTGGTAGAGGATCATAAATTGCATACTATGAGATAAGAAAGCAGGCTTTTCAGTAGTGCAGCCACAGCCTGGATATGTCATTTTGAAGGTAAGACCGCTTCAGCTGTAAGTCCTTTATTTATAAGCACTACGGTTTCGCAGCTTTTTAGCTGCATCATCAGGTGCAATAAAATCAAGTCATGTTCCTATCGAGAAAAGAGAATGGGATAAGCCAGTGTTCATGACAAGCAAATTTTCGCTAATGAACGGACGTCAAACGTAAATGACATATAACGCTCCCGATATACCACAAGTAACAGTATCTGGTGAAGTAACGCGCCAATTTTTTGGTATATGGGGACCCGTCAGCTCATCATATAGTGTTACTCATGGTGCCACAGGAGCGTATCACGGGAGCATTCTATGTTATTTTATGCTACTTTATATTTGACGTCCACTGCTTAGCGAAAACTTGCAACTATGAAGGCTCGACCATCACATTCTCTTTTCTCGTCCGGAACGTTATCCGACTTCATTGCACCCAATGATGAAGCTAAAATGTTGCGAGTCGTGCTTATAAGCAAAGGACTTACAGCTGAAGTGGTCTTACTTTCAAAATAGGATAACGAACAACTCAACAACGAGAGGCCATATTCATAACAGTTGGTCAATCTGATACCCACCGACTTCAACGCATGCATTCCAATGGAAAATAAAGTTTTCACTCTCTCAAAATCCGTGTTGTTTGTTGTGCAGCGAGACAGCCAGCTAGGACCCCACCAACGAGTTCCTGACAAATTTCCAAAACATGTAAATACAGGCTCATCACATGCACGACGCATTACTCTTGATAATAACGGGAGAAATGTAGAGGCAATAAAATAAAAAAAAAATGTAGGTAACGTGAAACTTGCAAAATTATTCACGGAATATTTACGTAAAAATAGGCTAGTTTATACATGAAAAATCACTGGACTAAACACGAAATATGTAAGAACTATAGGTCCTTCAGTCTTTTGTCAGAGGTAGATAAAATTTTTTAATCAAAATTTCCGTGAGCATAGAAACGTTGGGATCAAAGAAATCTCTTCATTAAGTCCGTCATTTGACGTGACAGCTGACAAGATTTGGCACATCTGGATTTCCTGTTTAAAGCGGACAGACGACTTAATGAATTAGGTGGTCAGAGCACGCTCCCAGGACCAATTAAAAGTTCAGTGCCACTGTAGTCTATCTCATATTACTTCCGAACATCACAAACGGTAAGTCCGCCTAGATGGTGCGTGGGAACAACATTGGTGAGAGAATGGATCTCGTGAAGGGAGCGCTCTGTATCATGGACCCTGGAACGTTAATAGCCATGGAGACACTGAATCAATAATCAGTTCGCTAATATAATGGCCGTGGTATTATGCACCTATCGAATTATACTAATAGCTAAACACCAGCGAGAAGGGTCACCCCTGGAGGAGGAGTGTCCGGACTGATTGGTAGTTACATGAATGTTCGCAACAACAATTTCAGTTCGACACCAAATTTCGGTTGTCACATTGTAAGTAACTTCTGCCCCGTAGCGGAAAAGAAGCTGGCTTTGGAAGTCGTAGAAGCATAATGCACCAAATCCAAATTATAAATGGTGTCACAGACAAGAACAAAATTAACTCGTTTCAACTAAAGCTCTGACTCTCGTCAAAATACATGCTGAGACACTATAATAAAACAAAACATGAAGGTAGACCATATTGTTTACTTTTGATAGAATTGCTTTCCCTGCCATTTCTCTTATAAAAATGCTTTTTACATTCTTTTGTTATTTGCTACGGATTCATTTTTGACATGATGACGACTAAACCTGTATTGTTGCACTGTGAACCTGGATCTAACAAAAACAGAGTGAGAGAATCAAATATTCTCTTGAAATAATGTAGGCAAGTCCAATAAGTTATCTTAATTCACTTTCTTATTTCCTTCTGCGCAACTATGTCGTGTGTTTTGCACTACGTAGAAAGTCGTTGGACTTCTTGCCAGTATGGACACAAACCGGAGAGTGGAATTCAATTTTCTTCTTTTTTTTACATCTTTCACATGTCGCCTCTTGAATCTTTGTTGATAAATGAAACTAATATGGTAGCAGAGATAGATATAGTAAGGTGAAGCGCCTAGTCGCTAGCAAAACACAAAAAACTACGAAAATTATTTTCTTGCGGCTCTGCAGCCGAATCATACAGTCATCTTGATACTATGTTTCAGCTGAGGTAGGTATAATGTGACAAACTCCAGTTTCCCTATGTCAGGTGAGGACGTTTTAGAAACGACAATTGTTTGTCCCTTGTTATATAATTTCTTTCTACTTCTTTCTATGATGATTTTAAAATACTATAAAGAAACGAAAATTTCATATGATACGAATGTAGAATACTTCAATGAACAATGACTGAACTAACAGGCAAAAGCATGCAAACAAGTTGAAAATTAACTACAGTAAGAAAAAAACTGGTATATTACGTGCATTTTCTGAATGCTAAAGAAAAGCGTAACAACGACGTTATCGTAGCAGTCGATAAAATAATACACTTGCTATAAATAAACCAACGAGTAAGTGGACACTGGAATACAAACGTCTAAAAAATGAGATCGATAGGAAGTGTAAATTGCCTAAGCAGGGATGGCTAGAGGACAAATGTAAGGATGTTGAGGCTTATCTCACTAGGGGTAAGATAGATACTGCCTACGGGAAAATTAAAGAAACCTTTGGAGAAAAGGGAAAGACGTGTATGAATATCAAGAGCTCAGATGGAAACCCAGTTCTAAGCAAGGAAGGGAAAGCAGAAAGGTGGAAGGAGTATATAGAGGGTCTGTACAAGGGCGATGTATTTGAGGACAATATTATGGAAATGGAAGAGGATGTAGATGAAGATGAAATGGGAGATATGATACTGCGTGAAGAGTTTGACAGAGCACTGAAAGACCTGAGTCGAAACAAGGCCCCGGGAGTAGACAACATTCCATTAGAACTACTGACGGCCTTGGGAGAGCCAGTCCTGACAAAACTCTACCATCTGGTGAGCAAGATGTATGAGACAGGCGAAATACCCTCAGACTTCAAGAAAAATATAATAATTCCAATCCCAAAGAAAGCAGGTGTTGACAGATGTGAAAATTACAGAACTATCGGCTTAATAAATCACAGCTACAAAATACTAACGCGAATTCTTTACAGACGAATGGAAAAACTAGTAGAAGCCGACCTCGGGGAAGATCAGTTTGGATTCCGCAGAAATGTTGGAATACGCGAGGCAATACTAACCCTACGACTTATCTTAGAAAATACTGTAGATTAAGGAAAGGCAAACCTACGTTTCTACCATTTGTAGACTTAGAGAACGCTTTTGACAATTTTGACTGGAATACTCTCTTTCACACTCTAAAGATGGCAGGGGTAAAATACAGGGAGCGAAAGGCTATTTAAAATTTGTACAGAAACCAGATGGCAGTTATAAGAGTTGGGGGGCATGAAAGGGAAGCAGGGGTTGGGAAGGGAGTGAGACAGGGTTGTAACCTGTCCCCGATGTTATTCAATCTGTATATTGAGCAAGCAGTAAAGGAAACAAAAGAAAAATTTGGAGTACGTATTAAAATCCATGAAGAAGAAATAAAAACATTGAGGTTCGTCGATGACATTGTAATTCGGTCAGAGACAGCAAAGGACTTAGAACAGCAGTTGAACGGAATGGACAGTGTCTTGAAAGGAGGATATAAGATGAACATCAACAAAAGCGAAACGAGTATAATGGAATGTAATCGAAATAAATCGGGTGATGCTGAGGGAATTAGATCAGGAAATGAGGTTTGCTATTTGGGGAGCAAAATAACTGATGATGGTTGAAGTAAAGACGATATAAAATTTAGACTGGCAATGCCAAGGAAAGCGTTTCTGAAAAAGAGAAATTTGTTAATATCGAGTATAGATTTAAGTGTCAGGAAGTCGTTTCTGAAAGTATTTGTAAGGAGTGTAGCTATGTATGGAAGTGAAACATGGATGATAAATAGTTTGGACAAGAAGAGAATAGAAGCTTTTGAAATGTGGAGCTACAGAAGAATGCTGAAGATTAGATGGGTAGATCATATAACTAATGAGGAGGTTTTGAATAGAGTTGGGGAGAAGAGGAGTTTGTGGCACAACTTGACAAGAAGAAGGGACCGGTTGGTAGGACATGTTCTGAGGCATCAAGGGATCACAAATTTACCATTGGAGGGCAGCGTGGAGGGTAAAAATCGTAGAGGGAGATCAAGAGATGAATACACTAAGCAGATTCAGAAGGATGTAGGTTGCAGTAAGTACTGGGAGATGAAGAAGCTTGCACAGGATAGAGTAGCATGGAGAGCTGCGTCAAACCAGTCTCAGGACTGAAGACAACAAGAACAACAACAACAAGTGGACAATAAAAGAAGTGAAGCCAAAAATTCATACATGTAGTTGAAACCCCTATAAACAAGTAAATTTTATTAACTATTATGTACTGATAGTTTTAATCATGGTAAGAAAGTATTGAATTTCAATGAACAAACCATAGAAGCTATTCAGCCTAACATAATTTCAGATATGAGTGGAATTTTTGAATTAAAAACTATAAACAAGTATTTCTACTGCTAAGGAGAAAGGACAGAATGATAAATAAACGAATGAGAGAAAGCACAGGAGATGATTATATTAAGTAGCTACTTCGAAGTAGAATAATAAGAATGAAGACAGGCTGACAGACAGAGGACCGAATAAGAAAACCGTTTGCTTCCTTCGTGATAAGAAAAAATCTAGAGGATTAACTTACGTGGGAGGATTAGACGAAGTCGAGAACAGTGAATCAGAAACAACTAATGAGTTGTTGTGAATAGAGTTTTTTATTCAATGATCATTTCATTGACTACACATCATTCGGATGGGCGGGAGGAAATGGGGGAAGAGCAAGCTGGCACAGATGATATTGCTTGTCTTCAGCTTTACATAACTTAAGATACGAGTGGAGTCTTAAAACACAAAATAGATGAAATAAAATTTTAAGCTATTATCAATTATTTCTATTAGTGACAGTTCCATATGAGGTGCAGATGATGATACGACTAGTGCTGTGGTGTGGACGATGATGCCCCGTCTGTCTTGTAGATGACAGATATTGTTATACTAGCTTAGCGCCCTTTGCTTCGCTCGCATAGACTGTATGGCCTGCAGAGATATTTTTTGTTTTTATATTAGCGAATTTTATTCTGTTCACAAATTGCAATACCTTCCAAGGTTTTTACACTTAGGTCTTTTCCGAATGTACTTCTGACCAAAAAGCGATTCTGCTAGCTGGAGTCCTAAGTTTTTGTTACTCATACCTTTTGCGTTCTTGTGGAGATATTTCCACCACAACTTTCATCCCATAACAAATATCTCTTTATATCTAACCGAGAAGTGAAATATCAATTTTTATAAATTTAGCTGTTTTTTTTTTTTTTAATCTAATGAAATATTTTCCGGAAAATTCCCATCCCCTGTTGCACTGCCTTAGGGGTTCAAATTCCAGAAACGCTTAAACAAATCTTTTTAATTTTCTAACGGAGAGGTCAAGCATCAGTTGTCATAAATGTAACCTTAAAAATACTTTAGTAAGTCTTTAGGAATTATTTATTTTCAAAAAAACTTTCACCTACTTTTTTACCTGCTTAATTGTTGAACTTCCAAAATTGCTGCAATGCGTATACTTTATTTTCTGACTGGGGGACAAATACCAGTTTTTGCAGTTCTGGCTTCAAAATTCCCAATAGCGATATACTTTCAAAAATACTCTCATCCCCAATTTCATCCCCTTAGGAATGGAATTTCGGACAACCCTTCTTAAGCGATGCCTAGAGTATAACATCCACATCCTTTCCACATTTCGCCGGCCGGAGTGGCCTAGAGGTTCTAGGCGCTACTGTCTGGAACCGCGACACCCATACGGTCGCAGTTTCGAATCCTGCCTCGGGCGTGGATGTGTGTGATGTTCTTAGGTTAGTCTGGTTTAAGTAGTTCTAAGTTCCAGGGGGCTGATGACCTAAGAAGTTGAGTCCCATAGTGCTCAGAGCCATTTGATTTCTTTCCACGCTTCAAGCATATATGCTTAGCTGTTTGGTCTGGGCAATGATCATTCAGTGAATTAGTCTGAAGCTATTTCACCGCCGTAGGGATTGAATTTCCAAAACAGTGAAACACGTAATTTTTCATCTCTAACCGAGAAGCTTAACACCAATATTTAAAGAGTTGGCTTTAAAAATGCTTTCGCAATGAAATATTTCCTTCAAACGTTTCACTCCTATTTCAACTCCGCAGGGGTTGAATTTCCGAAAACAATGATATGGATATGTTTTATTTCTAACAAAGAAGCCAAATACAAATGTTCATGGATTTAGCTTCAAAAACGCTTTCATAGTAAAATATTTTTGTGAAAAAAGCTCACCACTATTTCATCGCCTTAGGGTTAAAATTCCAAAAACACTGAAACACGTACTTTTTTTATTTGCAACCGAGAAACCAAATACAAAATTTCATAAATGCAGCTTTAAAAATACGTTAGTAGTTCTTTAATAATAATATATTTTAAATAAAAGCTTTCACAGGTTATTTCACCCCCGTAGGGTTAAATTTCCAAAAATGCTGAAACACGTATTTCTTTAGTTCTGACCGAGGAAAAAAATACCAATTTTCGCACGTCTAGCTTCAAAATTGCCTTAATACGAATTTCAAAAAAAATCTTCATCCCCTATTTAACGCCCTTATCGGTCTGTCTATAGTAAGCGGTTTGTGCAGGGCAATGATGTGTAAGACAGTCAGAACATTGCGTTTTAATATATTTAGACTGTTGCGTATAATGATCAGCTCCCAATAAGTGCTGTAGATTTAGTAAGCGGGACCGAGGGGATGAAAAACAAAATACATGGGACACTATGGTTTTTCTAGAGGAGTGGATGGTGCGTCATGGGATGTGTGTGAGCTGGAGAGGGGACCTCGCATAGGGAGGAGCTGGAGAGGGGCTTCGATAGGGGAAATCTGGGTGGGACATTGAAGCCTCGTAAGTAACGAGCAGGCAGGAAAGATAGAAGTGATGGGTATCGACAGGGCGTTCGGGGTCTGAAACTGGGACACTGTTTTCAATTTCCTTGGGTAAGATGTGGAGTCTATAACTGCGCAGAAAAACCTGATACAGTGCGAGCCATCATAACAACAGTATTCAGGGTAAACGAATTAGGAGAGCTTTATGTCAGCATTGAAAGTTGTAGGAGGTCCATGACTAAGGAATTTATTGCTAGCGCACTCGAGCAGATGTAGTTTCGATGGATTGCTCACGCGCTGCCTGCGATATGTAAGCTATAAGAGAGTCTCAAACCTGAGAGCAGTGTTGGCTGCAGTAGGAACTGTGTGTCAGTAGGAGTAAGTAGTTGATAGCTGTCTGGTGTATCGAGTTGGCTGGGCCGGTCGTGGGGAGCGATGGTGGTGGCTGAGCGATGTTGTATAAGGTAAAAGCAGCCTCGCGCATATGCACTGTATATCAAGTCCCATGTAAATGTTTTTTTAAAAATCTCTTAATATCAATCTTTCTAATAAAAATTAACTTTTGACAATCATTCATCTCAATTTAAAGAATTTACTAATTTCTCCAATCCATGGTCATCCCGATTATTGTAGAGAAAAATCAGTTATTTCTTTTTATACATGACAAATTGAAACCTCCCCTTTGAACAATTCTACATGACTGTGCTTAAACTGACACACAATATTTTTAGCGCAACGCAGTCCGACTTTCAGTAATCCCTACAAAAGAATGGCCCTGACTAACATTAACCTATACCTTTCACAAATCACTTACCTCACCAAAAATATTCGTTACTTGAACTACTGCAATACAGCGAGCACCACTACTGCCAGCTAAATAAAAGATTCAAATTACGGAAGGCACTAACTACTGATAGGTATAGTTAGCAAATGAAAGATTTTAATAGAGAACAAACAATGTATTTACCTTAATAGTCATAATATATATAGGAGTTCATGACATCCATTCTTACAAATTTCAAATCTCCGCCATCTCTATCCCCATCTCTCTCCCCACATTCACCACTGCTGGCGGGTCACCTCCAACTGAGCAACGCTACGCGCTGTTAGCATCCAGCTACCGCTGCCCAACACTACAATGGCAGACAACAATGCAAACCAGCCACAGACTGCACACGGCATAGCCAGTGATTTTCATACAGAGAGCTACGTGGCGGCGGCGTTACCAATAAAAAAACCTAAACAGCCTACTTACAAAATCTATCGGCCAGCATTGCACTGGGCTGTGCCAGGAAAGTTTCTTATAGGAGCACATATATACGCGTCATCCGGCGACTTCATTGAGGTAAGAATTTTCAATTTATTCAGAATGATCTTTCAGGGCCATGACGCAGCACTTCTGACTTCCAAATTTACCAGTTGACATTCACAGTCAGTCAATTATTGAAAGATTGTATATGACTTGGTTATATATTTGACTTGGACAGGATTTGTGATTGGCGTAAAGAATGGCAGCTAACTCTAAATATAGATAAATGTAAATTAATGCAGATGAATAGGAAAAAGAATCCCTTAATGTTTGAATACTCCATTAGTAGTGTACGCTTGACACAGTCACGTCGATTAAATATTTGGGTGCAACATTGCAGAGCGATATGAAGTGGGAGAAGCATGTAATGGCAGTTGTGGGGAAGGCGGATAGTCGTCTTCGGTTCATTGGTAAAATTTTGGGAAGATGTGGTTCATCTGTAAAGGAGACCGCGTATAAAACACTAATACGACCTATTCTTGAGTATTGCTCGAGCGTTTGGGATCCCTAACAGGTCGGATTGAGGGAGGACATAGAAGCAGTTCAGAGGCGGGCTGCTAGATTTGTTACTGGTAGCTTTGATCATCACGCAAGTGTTACGATGCTTCAGGAACTCGGGTGGGAGTCTCTAGAGGAAAGGAGGCATTCTTTTCGTGAATCGCTACTGAAGAAATTTAGAGAACCAGCATTTCGCGGAAAGACCAAAAAGATAAGATAAGGGAGATTAGGGCCCGTACAGAGGCATATAGGCAGTCATTTTTACCTCTTTCTGTTTGGGAGTGGGACAGGGAGAGAAGATGCTAGTTGTGGTAAGAGGTACCCTCCGTCACGCACCGTATGGTGGATTGCGGAGTATGTATGTAGATGTAGTAGATGTAGATGAGCCACAATTTTATTGAAAGGATAGTCACGTTATTATTGCGAGGTTAAAGAATGTTATACATTTTTTAAACTGTTGCTAGGTTACACTGAATGTGAATTATATATAATTAGTTTTCAACGCTTGGGAGAATACAAAGGTGCACTGAAAATAACGGTTATGAACCTAAACTGTGATGTCAATAAAGTGCGAGTCATTTATGACGGCGGCCGAGTTTAGGTTCTTTCTGCGCATCTGACGTCACAAAACACAGTCAGCCCATGAAAATAGAACGACGTTGCCAGAGATCGCCTGCGGTGCAGAGCACGGACGATTGTCTTCAGTTTTAGAAACGTTCAGTCATAAATAAAGTAATAGAACGAAAGTAGTGTCTTGATAGCAGATTTTCTTTTATAGAATGTTTGGAAAAAGCTTTCTTTATACCAATTGCTTCATATTCTATTAATTAATTAAACCAAACAAGCAATAAGCCTCCTAATTCAGGCGATAGCAATGAAAGGTATTTGTATCATTCTCACTAACCGCTTTCTTGCAATAAAGAACAGCGGTAATTGTTTATTTCCTATTGTACTTCAACGAAACGTGAGTAATTCGTAGTCATACCAACAGTGTTTATCGGTATAGCGTAATGGTTAAAAGTGTATGGCTGTTACGTGCAGGGTTCTGAGTTCAGACCTTGTTCGGTGCTTAATATTTTCTTTATTGAAAAACAATATCGAAGTGTCTTTCTTCATGAATTTTATCTGTTTGAATGTATTTTTTTGAAATTTGTAATGGCAACTAAAATCGACCATACGGAAAGTATACGCTATGGACGTTTACCTCTGCAAACTCTTCAAAATTTCGTGCAATGGTTTACTACATCTAATGCTGCACAATAACAGTGTTGAACTTCGAAACAAAAGTAAGTCATTTATGGGGGAAGAAATCAGTCAAGAAGATGTGTAAAAATCAAATTTTTTGGGCCAAATAGTTTTTGTGAAATCGAATGATAAAGTGTGCCAAAGTAATCGAAACACCATGTGTCTGCACAGGCACACCGCGGAATACAGGGAGCACGTCTCTGTAGCAGCGAAAGCGTTAATGCGGCCGTGGTGGCTTTACTTCATAAACTGCGCGCTCCCCCCTAAACATAAGTTTGCAAACTATACAGGGTGAGTCACCTAACATTACCGCTGGATATATTTCGTAAACCACATAAAATACTGACGTATCGATTCCACAGACCGAACGTGAGGGTATGTTTTTTAACACAAACCTACGTTTTTTAAATGGAACCCCGTTAGTATTGTTAGCACATCTGAATATATAAACAAATAAGTAATTAGTGCCGTTTGTTGCATTGTAAAATGTTAATTACATCAGGAGATATTGTAACCTAAGGTTGACGTTTGAGTACCACTCCTCCGCTGTTCAATCGTGTGTATCGGAGAGCACCGAATTACGTAGGGTTCCAGAGGGAACGGTGATGGACCTTAGGTACAGAAGAGACTGGAACGCACATTACGTCCACATGGTAACACCTTTTTATTGGTCTTTTTCACTGACGCACATGTACATTACCATGAGGGGTGAGGTAGACGTACACACGTGGTTTCCGTTTTTAATTGCGGAGTGGAATAGAGTGTGTCCCGACATGTCAGGCCAATAGATGTTCAATGTGGTGGCCATCATTTGCTGCACACAATTGCAATCTCTGGCGTAATGAATGTCGTACACGCCGCAGTACATCTGGTGTAATGTCGCCGCAGGCTGCCACATTACTTTGTTTCATATCCTCTGGGGTTGTAGGCACATCACGGTACATATTCTCCTTTAACGTACCCCACAGAAAGAAGTCCAGAGGTGTAAGATCAGAAGAAAGGGATGGCCAATTTATGCGTCCTCCACGTCCTATGAAACGCCCGTCGAACATCCTGTCAAGTGTCAGCCTAGTGTTAATTGCGGAATGTGCAGGTGCACCATCATGCTGATACACATACGTCGACGCGTTTCCAGTGGGACATTTTCGAGCAACGTTGGCAGATCATTCTGTAGAAATGCGATGTATGTTGCAGCTGTTTGGGCCCCTGCAATGAAGTGAGGGCCAATGAGGTGGTCGCCAATGATTCCGTACCATACATTTACAGTCCACGGTCGCTGTCGCTCTACCTGTCTGAGCCAGTGAGGATTGTCCACGGACCAGTAATGCATGTCCCGTAGATTCACTGCCCCGTGGTTTGTGAATCCCGCTTCATCGGTAAACAGGTAGAACTGCAACGCATTCTCTGTTAATGCCCATTGCCAGAATTGCACTCGATGACTAAAGTCATCACCATGTAATTGCTGATGTAGCGACACATGAAACGGGTGAAAGCGGTGACGATGCAGTATGCGCATGACACTACTTTGACTCAGTCCACCGGCTCTCGCAATGTCCCGTGTACTCATGTGTGGGTTCATGGCAACAGCAGCTAACACACCAACTGCACCCGCTTCTCCTGTGACGGGCCTGTTACGGACCCGTTTGCGTGCTACGACCATACCTGTTGCATACAGTTGGCGGTAGATGTTTTGCAATGTGCGGCACGTTGGATGCTCTCTGTCCGGGTACCGTTCTGCATACACCCTGCAGGCTTCAGCTGCATTTCGTTGACACTCGCCATAGATGAGTATATCTCCGCCTTTTCAGAGTTCGAATACACCATGGTCACAGTTCCTACAACACTACACTACCACAGACGTCTGGTAACACGGTGTACTACAATTGGTCTGCGTGCGGAGACGAATGCAGAATAACAATAGCAACAAGCGCTAGATGCGGACACTGCGACATCCAGACCAAACCACAACAGTACACTACAGCCACACTCGTAAACACGGTGGTCATCGTAAACATGTCCCTGCAGATGCTGCTCGCCGACCGTGGCGCGTGTTTGTTACAACACGCAACTGAACGTAGGAGGTTTCAAGCGTCAACTTTAGGTTACAATATCTCCGGATGTAATTAACATTTTACAATGCAACAAACGGCACTGATTATGTATTTGTTTATATGTTCAGATGTGCTAACAAAACTAACGTGGTTCCATTTAAAAAAAAACGTATGTTTGTGTTAAAAAACATACTTCCGTGCATTTTTGTACGGTTTGTATTAAACAATTACACTAGCCCCTCTCCTCACGTTCGGTCTGTGGAATCGGTTCGTCAGTATTTGATGTGGTTTACGAAATATATCCAGCGGTAACGTTAGGTGACTCACCCTGTATACTATGGCGCTGCTTCTCTTGTCGCGTACAACTGGCAACGCAGCAATCTCCCGCGTCTGGGCGGGCATGCGCGAACCGCCAAGATAAAAGAATAGAACTATAGTGTAACGTGACATTTACATGCCGCGGCAGTAACCTTAACTTTTTACAGCTCACCTTGAAACGCTCCGGGGGCTCGGCGTAGGGCACGCCGCGGTAGGCGTGGTACGCCCTACCCTCGTACTTGAGCCGCGTCCCGCGAAGCACGCCCAGCGTCAGCTGCACGGTCGGGTTGTCGACTGCAGAGGAGGCGGCCAGCAGCGCCACGAGTGTGACGAACCTCAGCATCGCCACCACCTACACAAAATACGGCGACCGCATACTGCCAGCCGGCGGCACTCAATTCGCTGCACTTTTCCGTTAAGTGAATCATCATCATCATCTAAGACTGATTATGCCTTTCAGCGTTGAGTCTGCAGCATAGTCCCCCTTATAAAATTCCTCCACGATCCCCTATTCAGTGCCAACGTTGGTGCCTCTTCTGATGTTGAACCTATCACTTCAAAATCATTCTTAACCGAATCCAGGTACCTTCTCCTTGGTCTACCCTGACTCCTCCTACCCTCTGCTGCTGAACCCATGAGAATCTTGGGTAACTTTGCTTCTCCCATGCGTGTAACATGACCCCACCATTTAAGCCTGTACGCCCTGACTGCTACATCTATAGAGTTCATTCCCAGTTTTTCTTTGATTTCCTCATTGTAGACACCCTCCTGCCGTTGTTCCCATCTACTAGTACCTGCAATCATCCTAGCTACTTTCATATCCGTAACCTCAACCTTATTGATAAGGTAACCTGAATCCACCCAGCTTTCGTTCCCATATAACAAAATTGGTCGAAAGATTGAACGGTGCACTGATAACTTAGTCTTGGTATTGACTTCCTTCTTGCAGAAGAGAGTAGATCGTAGTTTAGCGCTCAATGCATTAGCTTTGCTACACCTCGCTTCCAGTTCTTTCACTATGTTGCCATCCGGTGAGAATATGCATCCTAAGTACTTGAAACCGTCCACCTGTTCTAACTTTGTTCCTCCTATTTGGCACTCAATCCTTTTATATTCCTTTCCCACTGACATTACTTTCGTTTTGGAGATGCTAAACTTCATACCATAGTCCTTACATTTCTGATCTACCTCTGAAATATTACTTTGCAAACTTTCAATCGAATCTGCCGTCACAAGTAAGTCATCCGCATATGCGAGACTGCTTATTTTGTGTTCACATATCTTAATCTCACCCATCCAGTCTATCGTTTTCAACATATGATCCATAAATAATATGAACAATAGTGGAGCCTTGTCTTACCCCTGAAACTACTCTGAACCATAAACTCAATTTACCGTCAACTCTAATTACTGCCTGACTATCTATGTAAAGGTCTTTAATTGCTTGCAAAAGTTTGCCTCCTATTTCATAATCTCGTAGAACAGACAATAGCTTCCTCCTAGGAACCCAGTCATATGCCTTTTCTAGATCTATAAAGCATAGATACAATTCCCTGTTTCACTCGTAACACTTCTCCATTGACAACCTCTAAGAGACCTAAACCCACACTGATTTTCATCCAATTTGTTCTCAACTAATACTCGCACTTTCCTTTCAAGAATACCTGAGAAGATTTTACCCACAACGCTGATCAAAGAGATACCTCTGTAGTTGTTACAATCTTTTCTGTTTCCATGTTTAAAGATTGGTGTGATTACTGCTTTCGTCCAGTCTGATGGAACCTGTCCCGACTCCCACGCCGTTTCAGTTATCCTGTGTAGCCATTTAAGACCTGACATTCCACTGTATTTGATGAGTTCCGACTTAATTTCATCCACCTCATCCGCTTTATTGCACTGCAATCTACTGACCATTTTCTCCACTTCCTCAAATGTGATCCTATTTCCATCATCATTCCTATCCCATCGTACATCGGAATCTGACACATTACCGATCGTATTTTCACATACATTGAGCAACTCTTCAAAATATTCCCTCCATCTGCCCAAGGCATTAACAACATTCACCAGCAGTTTTCCTGACCTGTCCAAAATACTTGTCATTTCCTTCTTAACTCCTTTTCGAACACTGCTAATTACACTCCAGTATGATTTTCCAGCAGCTTGACCCAAAGTCTCCAACCTGTTTCCAAAGTCTTTCCAAGATTTCTTCTTGGATGCTGCAATTTTCTGTTTGGCTTGAATATCTTGAGAAATCAAAAACTAAAAGAATCACATTCAACCGAAGCCCATAAATATTCAAAACTGTGTGTCCGACTGGAACTCTAATCGTATACCTTATCTTTCAGAGACACTGCTCTTCTGTGAAGTTTAGAATGTAGGAGACTGGTACTGACAGCAACCCGCCAGGTTAGTCGAGAGCGCCGCTCCCGGATCGAATCCGCCCGCCGGACTAACGACGAGGGCCACTGTGCTGGCCAGCCTGCATGTGGTTTTTTTTCCACATCCCCCTAGGTGAATACTGGGCTGGTGCCCACGTCCCGCCTCAGTTACACGACTCGCAGACATTTGCAACACATCCTCACTTTTCCATCATTTCCACTAGACGCAGACAGATTGGGTACTCTGATTCTTACCGATACGTGTCGTCATTAAACCCCGCTTTGAACTCCGCCTGATACTGTGCCCAAAACACGAATACTTCGTGTGGGTAAGGAAATGAAACAGCTGCTGCATAGCTTACTTTTTTTTCGTTAAGTTTATTGCTCTAATCCTTCTAAGAGAGAACAAAATGGTTCAAATGGCCCTGAGCACTATGGGACATCAGTCCCCTAGAATTTAGAACTACTTAAACCTAACTAACCTAAGGACATCGCACACATCCATGCCCGAGGCAGGATTCGAACCAGCGGCCGCGCGGTTCCAGACTGTAGCGCCCAGAAGCGCTCGGCCACTTCGGCCGGCATCTGTTATTACTTTTATGTTGTAATTTCATGTACTGACATGTTCCATGACTTTGGAGATTGGTTTCTCAGTTTGGTCCTACGGAACTTGACGTGTAAATAAATTAATAAATAAATAAATACGTTTCACAACTGCGCACACCCCGCCTTTAACTAAAAGACTCATCTTCGTCCATAAAGATGTTCGTTTACCTGTGTCGTATACCTGTTTCACGCTGACATTACGCGAAATACACCACTTTTAGCAAAGTAAACGTTTGGAGTCTGGCTGCAGTTATTTTCATACTTGAATGAAGCCACCCATCGCCGCTGCTTCATTGCTTCCCACCTAATCGCTTACAAACGGCATGTCTAGGTAATTTCGGACTAACCATTGAACAGAATTTTACCAAATGCGTAACACTGTCATAATTATATTTATTCTGCTGCCGTTTTCGGTCTTAAGTCATCTTCAACGGCAGCTGTAAAGCAAACAAATGTGGACACTGTGACAATGCGAGACGAAATATGATCAAAATAGAAAACAAAAGTTGAATCAATGGAAATACCCACTAAAATTATCGTAGATTTATCACATTACATTTGTATGGCCCATTGACAAAAGGACAGCATGTGATGTATAGCAAACATGTCAAACAATTTCAGAGTCAAAGATGACAGCCTTGATCGAATCCAAAGAAATTGCCATCGAACACCTCTGTGCTAATGAGATTACAAAACTGAAATATTAACAATTTAACACGGATTGATATAACACAAAAACTTTAAAAAATACGTATAAAATAAAAGAGTAACAGTATTGATGAATTAATAATACACAGTATTTTACAATCCAGTCAAAAACGTAAGCATGTAAAGTACATGCGCCAGACCAGTCCATCAAATTACAATGATCAGTCCATGAAATTACAATAAGTCAAGTCAAATCTGACGGAAACACAAATTAAATTAATAATAAACTTTATTGCGCACAAGTGGTGCATATCAAGACACATTATTTAACACAGAGGTCTATGATTGATATCACACGGTTTTTACAGGTTAGTACTTGATGTCGCTCACAAAGTTTTTCACAGAGTTCACATATGCATATCGAGACCGGATCGTGGTATGTCTCTGACCTGCAGATTACGTGACGGTAGCCGTGGACCGCCATGGAATTCATGAAGTGTCTCAGCTCCTGGTTTATGCTCAGTCCATCATGCCCTCTGAAGACTAGAACTCTGGCCATATCTCCTTCTTTTTCTTCTCTCTCTCTGGTTTCTTCCAGTTGTCTGTGCAGGGCAAGTTGAATTTCCATCTCAGGACCTCCACTAGAAATGTTTCTCTCGCGAGTTGAAATTCCGAGGGCTGCCTTCAGGAAGCTGGCTTTCTTTTTCCATTCATAGTAGGTCTCCATAGCTTAGCTTTTCCCATGTTATTTCTATTCCATATGTTAGGATAGGAAAGATTTTGGCTTCGAAGAGAGCCATGGCTGTATCCAGGGATAGTTTTCTTAGTGACTTGACGTCGTAGATGGCTTTGGTTGCGGCTGCAGCTCGTTTTGTTGTGTGGATTCTGTATGAGTGTGCTGTTGTCTGAACCGTTACGCCCAGATATTTAAAGCTGTTCGTAGGTTTTAGAGGTTCTTCTTTGAGGTATATTTTGTCCTTCGTGGGTAGGCGTCCTCCTTTCCTGAAGACCACGCGTAAAGTTTTTTCTGCGTTTATCTGCACTCCGTTGCGTTCAGTCCATGTTCCAAGAGCATTTACTCATTTCTGTAGTTCATTTTTATTGTGTGATCCTACCAACAAGTCGTCTGCGTATATATACACTCCTGGAAATGGAAAAAAGAACACATTGACACCAGTGTGTCAGACCCACCATACTTGCTCCGGACACTGCGAGAGGGCTGTACAAGCAATGATCACACGCACGGCACAGCGGACACACCAGGAACCGCGGTGTTGGCCGTCGAATGGCGCTAGCTGCGCAGAATTTGTGCACCGCCGCCGTCAGTGTCAGCCAGTTTGCCGTGGCATACGGAGCTCCATCGCAGTCTTTAACACTCGCAGCATGCCGCGACAGCGTGGACGTGAACCGTATGTGCAGTTGACGGACTTTGAGCGAGGGCGTATAGTGGGCATGCGGGAGGCCGGGTGGACGTACCGCCGAATTGCTCAACACGTGGGGCGTGAGGTCTCCACAGTACATCGATGTTGTCGCCAGTGGTCGGCGGAAGGTGCACGTGCCCGTCGACCTGGGACCGGACCGCAGCGACGCACAGATGCACGCCAAGACCGTAGGATCCTACGCAGTGCCGTAGGGGACCGCACCACCACTTCCCATCAAATTAGGGACACTGTTGCTTCTGGGGTATCGGCGAGGACCATTCGCAACCGTCTCCATGAAGCTGGGCTACGGTCCCGCACACCGTTAGGCCGTCTTCCGCTCACGCCCCAACATCGTGCAGCCCGCCTCCAGTGGTGACGCGACAGGCGTGAATGGAGGGACGAATGGAGACGTGTCGTCTTCAGCACTGGCCGTACACCTCTGGTGATCGTCGAGGGGACACTGAATAGTGCACGATACATCCAAACCGTCATCGAACCCATCGTTCTACCATTCCTAGACCGGCAAGGGAACTTGCTGTTCCAACAGGACAATGCATGTCCGCATGTATCCCGTGCCACCCAACGTGCTCTAGAAGGTGTAAGTCAACTACCCTGGCCAGCAAGATCTCCCGATCTGTCCCCCATTGAGCATGTTTGGGACTGGATGAAGCGTCGTCTCACGCGGTTTGCACGTCCAGCACGAACGCTGGTCCAACTGAGGCGCCAGGTGGAAATGGCATGGCAAACAGTTCCACAGGACTACATCCAGCATCTCTACGATCGTCTCCATGGGAGAATAGCAGCCTGCATTGCTGCCAAAGGTGGATATACACTGTACTAGTGCCGACATTGTGCATGCTCTGTTTCCTGTGTCTATGCGCCTGTGGTTCTGTCAGTGTGATCATGTGATGTATCTGACCCCAGGAATGTGTCAATAAAGTTTCCCCTTCCTGGGACAATGAATTCACGGTGTTCTTATTTCAATTTCCAGGAGTGTAGATCTTGAGGGACCGAGCCGAAGTTCTTATTGCTAGGGCCACGTTGTGTGTGGCTACGTTGAACAGAAGGGGACTGAAGGGGCTCTCTTTGTAACACTCCATTTGTCTGTACAATTTCTTGCGAGGTTGTTACGTTGTCTGATATCATGATGGTGTTTTTGCTCAGAATGCTGTTTGTCAAGATGCTTAGTTTCTTGATTTGTTCCACCATCTGTTCTAGTATGGCGCATGTTATGGTCCTGTTAAGATTGTCTAAAGCCTTTGTGAAAGCGACGAATACTGTGTGCACTTTTCCTTTCGGAAGTCTGATTTTCTCCTCTATGTCGTCTATGAGATTTTTGACTGCGTGTAGGGTGCTTCCGTTTTTCCTGAATCCAAATTGTTCCTCTGGGATCTTGTTGTCGATTTCTTCTGTTAGTGTAATCTTCATTAGGCTCGTCAGTATTTTGAGGACGTTGTTCTCTAGTGCGATTCCCCGGTACGAGTTTGGGTCATGTGGTTCTCCATTCCCCTTGTACATCATTCTCCATCTCTCCGGGATTTGTCCTGTGTGCTGACAGAAGTTCATCATGTCCTTGATTGCTGGAATTAACTTCCTGGACTGTATTGATGTGTTCGTTGAATATCACGTCCGGCCCTGCTGCCTTCTTGTTCTTCAATGCTGTTATAGTGTTTCTAATTTCCTCTGCCGTGTAGCTTCTGATGGCTTCGTATTGTCTTGTTGTTTCTTGAGCTTCATTGACTCTTTGTTGATTTAGGATGTTGCTGAAGTGGTTCCCCAAGGCTGGCAACTCTATTTTTCCCATTTTCTGTGACTGTCGTGCCTTTACAGCCATGTAGGAGTTTTATATTGCTTCTTTCGCCATTCTGCTAACCTCAAGTTCTGTGAAATCGTCTCGTTTTTTCTTTAGGAGGTTCTTGTATTCTTTTATGAGTCTGCTATATGTGATCAGGTCGTCCTGTTTTTGTGTGCGTTTGTCCACATGGAGGACTAAAAAGACTCTCTTTCTTTCTGTGTAGCATTGTTGATCGAACCATCTCTTTGCCTTTCTCATGTTCGTTGTTGTGGTTGTGGCTTTAATTATGTCTTCTAACGCTGTTGCTACAGCATCTAGGCCCTTTTCTTGTATTTTATTTTCAAAGACGGTAAGCTTGTCTCCATTTTCGCGTATTTTATTCTCGTCTATCTTTCTGGAGGTTCTTATCGTATGCTTCGATTTCTGTTGTGTGCAAATATGTTCTTTTATTTTGAAGGTAGTTGTCACTGGACGGTGTTTCTTTATTGGTATCTTCGTGGCGGAATATATCCCCTTGTGGTCCGTTATTTCGAGATCGTTGCCTTGGTAAAGGATTATGTGTGTAGTGCTGCTACCATTGTGTGCGAAGTTTGTATTGTTTCTCTCTTGTTAACCAGTGTGACTCCCTCTTCAACCATCATCTGTAGTAGCCCCTTACTTCTGTAGTCATGCTTATCTGGTCTGTACTTTAGTTCTCCCGCAATAATAATACTTTTTCCCGGGGTTGTCTTTTCTAGAACGGTCATCACGATTGCTATGACGTCCTCAATCGAGGTCTGGGGTTTGATGTAGAGGCCTATGAAAGTCACTCTCTCAGTCTCCATTATTACGGTGTCTTCTTGTTGATAAACGCAAGATACTGTTCCTATCGTTAGTTTTGTAGAAGCAGGATATTCCTTTTGTAGGTCTCCCTCTCGGTCCTTTTTTTTTTTCAGGAATGTGTTTTGAGTAGAAAACGGGGATTTCTATACTGTCCATCGCTATCGTCTCTTATCAGGATGACTATGTCATGGCTTCTTAGGAGCTCACCTTCCGTCAAATCTAAGGCACTTCTTAGTCCTTCTACGTTGTAAAGAAGTAGAGTTCGGCACCTCGGCTTTAGCAGCTAAAAAATCGGTATCTTCTAATTAGGGCCCCTTCAGGCCATTTTTCTGCATCTGTGATTTTGTGAAATTCGTTTAGTAGTATGCCTACTTTGTAGGCTTTTAGTGTTCCTCTGGATTTTATTTCCTTTCATTCTACTATTTCAGTCACCTTCAGTTTTCCGAGGTGTCGGATAAGATTTTCCGGCGTGGAGTTGCAGTGTAGCCGTCCTAAGAAGAGCCACGCTCTGCATACTGCTGCCTGGAGTGCGCTGTCTGTTGATTCCGTTTCTCGTTGGGGTTGTTGCTGCGTGCCCACCACTGTCAGGGTCATCGTCTGTTGATTCCTTCGACGGTTCCTTCGCGCGACTTCAAACCATGCTTGATTTTTTTCGTCGCCGGTTGTTTCGTCGGAGCTTGCTTCCTTTTTATCGGCCCTTGGTGTGATCTCCTCGTATTTCTTGCCGTTGATTATGACTCCTTGTGTAGTAGGCGGGTTGGGAATTTCTCGCATTGTTTCTTTTGGTTTGGTTCCGTTTTGGACGGACTCAGCTGTCGCTTTTGCTGTGGCCCCGGCTAAGTGTATGATTTCGGTTCTGATTTTTTCATCTATTAAATTTCTTGTACTGTTGGTGAGATGTTTCATCATGGCTTCCATTTTTTGTGTTAGTTATAATGAAATTTTTTCTTCTACTTTGTCTTCGTCTTCTATTTCCAACTCCTTTGTTTTCGCGGGTTAAAGTAAATTAATATTAATTAAATACATTTTTTTTATGAATGAGCGGAAACAAAGGGAATGTAATGTATGTAGATGTAAAACATCTAAAATTTTATGCATATGCCATAAAGTAACCAATTTTTTGGTGCGTGTGTAAAGAAATGTGGTTTACATAGGAACTTTTACACATTAGCTGTAAGAATATGTCAACCAACATCTACACAATCACAATATGTAACTTAGGTTCCATTTATCATATAGATAAAAATTGCTAAAGAGATATGGTATGATAGAAGTCACAGTGAAACATATCTGTAAAAAATATCTAAACTGTTACACGTTAGTTAGAAGAATATGTCATCCAGTGTCTATACAATCATAAAATGTAGTTGAAATTCCATTTATCATATACATAAAATTCAAAAGTATAACATTTGTGTAAAATAAACCTAGAATGTTTCACATTAGTTAGGAGAATATGTCATCCAGTGTCTACACAATCATAAAATGTAATGAAAGTTTCATTTATCATACACATAAAAATTAATAAAGAGATATGGTATGATGAAAAGTCAAAGGGAAAAACAATATGTAAAATGTCAAGTAGGTTAAGGAAAATGAAAGTGGGTAATGTCAAGGAGGGGGGAGGGGGGGGGGGGGCGCAGAGGAAATAAAAAAGGGGAGCATAATTAATGAGAGTTGTAGCTTAAGAAAGTTCACTCAAATATTTGAAACTGTCAATGAAATTATTTAAGAAACTTTTGAAACTTCCTGGCAGATTAAAACTGTGTGCCCAACCGAGACTGGAACTCGGGACCTTTGCCTTTCGCGGGCAAGTGGTAGTCTCGGTCGGGCACACAGTTTTAATCTGCCAGGAAGTTTCATATCAGCGCACACTCCGCTGCAGAGTGAAAATCTCATTCTAAGAAACTTTTGTTTTTGAGTTCATTATCACAGCAGCACAGCGCTATGCATGTTTTAAAATTCGTACAAAATAATGACCGGCGTCTAAACAAGATGTCCAGGAACAGAAGCTAACATGAGTTCCCATACATTAATCAGAGAACAGGAAGTCCCAATACAATGACATCACCAACCAGTAGCGATGGGGAATATATAAAGTAACTATAAAAATAACACTGTTAATAAGTTGTACTGATTAATCAAACAAAAGGTTTCATGCTGTGCCCTATCAAAAGACGAGTTTTCACGCTAGACCTTGATTTTTGACAGTAATCAAGGAACTGTTCAGTTTGTATTAAAACGGTTTTCTTGTCGCTGTCAAAATTTCATTAATTTCAGCAAATCAATATCATTCATGCCTTGCCGCTGTACAGGCAGCCTCAGAGTTTCGTCTGGCAATCTATTACAGGCAGAGAGCTCCTTGCCGTGAGGACGCTATTCCCGGGCCGCCAACACATACGTTTCTTCGGGACGTTCCCAAGCAGCCGTTCCACGAGAAAACTCATTAACACGTCCTCCCAGGATGGGTGTTACTCAGGAGCTACAATGTATTGCTTGTTTCGGTAACAGTCAAGGAAGGATGGACTGTTAAGTTAGTTAGTTACGTGTTCCATAAGATCACTTGAACGATTCTTTGACCGAAATGATGTGGAACATGTTACTTTAAAGAACATGTATACATGATTGTATCGATATTAATGAACAAGTTGTTATTTTAGTTCTACTCATACTACTACACAGAAAAACACGTGTCTCTTTTTTTACTGGTAACCAGTTTTAAGTGGAATTTGTCAATGGAACAGGAGCTGCCGAGCAGAAATGATTTTTAAGTTTTAAAATTTCCTTTGCGACCTGTCAGAGATTTTATGTTATGGGACAAATGACCAAAAATTTTTGTTGCTGCTTCTTGAACTCCTTCTGAGTGAAGAGTCGTTCCGTTGGGAGAACAATACCACCGTTTCAACGTGGAAGTCGTGACGCGTTTACAGCTCCTAATGTATCATGCACATGTGGTATACTATACGAAAGAGAAGTACAGAAATTTTGCATCAAGACTTACAAAGCATTGCTACAGTAATGCGAACCAACCCGCTGGTTTCAGTGCGGAACCTATTAAATTATTTATTTATTTCTGGAACGTGTTACCTTGATGCTGCTGGAAAGTTGTTACCTGTTAGTACTAAATAATAGCTTAGCCCATCCCTACTGACTGAGAATAGGGATTCCATCCGTCCACTGATTCATTCTGTTCTTAGAAAGATATCCGGCCTGACCAGCTTTGTTACACGTTTTAGGGATGACATAGAGAATTCACAACAATGCCCGTGCCAAGCTACTGACGTAAGCACAAGTAATAAGTATAAGGAGGAATAAGAAGATACACTGTAAGGACATATAGATGTACCAACCAATCCTGTTTCTCACGGTAGGCTGATCGACCGTAACAAACACTCGCCCCATTTACATATGGCTCCCAAAACAGGATTTCTTCAACCAATTTCACAATACCGCTTTTGGTTGGTCATGTAAACACTTCAAAATCGATTCTGGAAATCCGCTTCTAGTTGCCGGTTTTGTAATTGCGCAATCGATTTTCGCTACTACGTAAACGCAATCAGTTTAGGAACATGCTTGGGCTGTCAGGATTTGTCTTGTTTTTATGAAATTTCGGCTAATATGGACGGAGTGGCTAGCAAACACACTTCAGACTTCAACGTACAAACACGACAGCGAGAAACGGTTTACCAAATTCGGTTTTCGTCTCTCGGAAGACGCGTCGCATGTAAACGTATTGATGTCACAATCACGATATGCGCAGAGCGAGCGAGGCAGAGCAGAATATGCCGATTAGCCGATGTTAACCCGCCATGTCCACGCGAAAAGTCGACAGTTTACTTCAAATCACAGGATAACGAAGAATTTTATCCGGAATTATTGAAACCAGCAGGATATTAGTTTCCATTTCAGGCCATAATACCAACCATAGTACCAACCAAACGCCCATTTCACGAAGGAACGTAATAAATTGCAAGTTGACACAATCAAAAAGATGATATTGTTGTTGTGTAATTTAAATTTATCCTGTGGAGAGTTTCATGAAATTATTTAGAAGAAAGCAATCACTCTCGATATGATTCCTTCAATTGAAAAACATTAATATTTAATCACAAATTACTGTTATTTGTTTCTAAGACTGTTTGAAACGACCAAAGTTTTTGAATAATTTTCGTTTTGCGTCCAAGAACAATAGATAATTGTTGGTTTGGGTAACGAATAACTTCAGATTTATTTTATATAAGATTACCATAAGATAGAGACAGCAGTTTAAAAAACTGAGCACTCAGTTGCTGTTATAAGTGCCAAATTATAAGGCCGTTGACTAACCTTTTTTATTTTTTAGTTTAAGCGCGTTTAAGATTGATCTCCCAAAACACTGACTGTAACTGATTATTAATAAACAACTGTCAATACTCGTCTGGCTCTGTTTCTATATAAAATAGGAAGTCCGACCTTTGTTGCAAAATGTCCGCATAAATATAACGCCGAGTCCGGGTTTTCTATTTTTGGACCTAGCAACCCTTCGCACACAACATAAGTATATGAGCACTTTAAAACGGTTCTAATAAGGTGGTTGCATACGTTATGTCGCGTATTGGTTGCATTACAAGCCATAGAACATACGAAGTACCGTATTCTTGAATATGTCGAGGACTAAAGGTAATTTCCTGTGCATTACTTACTACTCGTATGTGAAATTCTCCTGACGTCTGCCGATAGGCTGCTATCCAGAGATATTACTTATGCTGACACCACAGAGGATGTCACACTTTTTGTTGTATACTGGAGCCGCTAGGCTTCATTAGCATCGGCTGCCTTTTGTTTTCCTGTAAACTTAAAGACCACTGTAACTTGAGCGCACTGAAAGATCGATATGAAGATTGCTTCAAATGCTTGAAAGTAACTAACCAAATGTTTCGTGCAGTATTCTCCACTACTATTTTGCACTTTTAAGGTAAAAACCTGGCATGACACACTAGTAGTTAGATTTAGGGATAAATTCTGGTGTTCGATTCCACTCGTACGCTTTGAGCAATGACGTCGTACCTAAGGCAAAGACGCTACGTATAGGCAGTCTATGAAAGCAACGGATCATACTCGCAAACAAATGAATGTAGCATACGATAAAATTGCAATCACATTCTTGCACTTATTAACTTCATCATGCATTATATCGAAATGAACGGAAGATAACGAAACCAACTAAACTAGCGCTCAAGTTTTTCAGACGTAAATTAGAACATTATTTATCCTTTATATTTAAAAAAGTTATTGGTAGAAGTGTGTAAGCTATACCTGAATTGGCACAAAAATCGCGCAGTGTTGACAGAAAAATATGGTGACACACGGCATTACAATCACGTGACGAATGTAGACCCTTCTACAAATAAAATTTATGTACGCAACAGTGAATGATTGCCATACACGGTGGTTTATTTTGTCCTCAGCATACTGTAAGTCTTAAGTTGCCCTATATGATTCTCCTTCAGGGAAAGCCTCAGTCTCAAGTGCTGACAAAACAAAGATATACATCAAAAGCATTTTCGGCTATTTTTTATCATTGGAAGTTGATTAAGATCGTTTACAATGATATGAGTAATGGTCTCGTCTAACAGTTATATGTATCAGTTTTAAAAATTTGACTTTTGATGTGTATCATCCACACGCAATAAACTGCAACTACATATGGAAGGCTGCGTTATTTACAACATCTACCTTTTGAGTAGCGTAGAGTTTCGTAAATAACTTTAGTAACTAAATAAACTTTAACTAAAATTGAACTAACCACAAACCATAGAGAATACTTGGAAATGGTCTGTGTAATATTTTTGGCATAATTAAGTTAAGGCACTCTGAACCCAATGATTTGCACATCGAAAGCCCTAAAGTAGGAAACCAGTTCCATCCAAAAAACTGGATCTCTTTTCTCGACAAACAATCTTTTTCTTTTAACAACACGGTCTCTGACTATAAAGGTGCAACTCCCTGTCCGCATTTGACTAGAAGTCTTTACACATAGAAACAAAAATTTATTCAAAATAATATCCACATTTACACGTGCAGGAAAAGAAATTTGTTGAGCTGATTATATACAAATACAGTTTAGACTACAAAGTATTCTAGAAAATAAATTAGCTACAAATTACTCCATTTCTCATCCCTAAATTTTTGACATTCTACTGAAATTTGATATTGCCTACCTTTCATTGTTGTTGGTCGTTCTACAGTACATAATATATTTTGAAATGGGTTACAAGAAATATCAACCCTGTGTGGCCAGTTAAAAGATACAGATGGACCTGCTGGAAGCATAAATCGAATTCAGCATCTCCCTGATCTAAATTTATAATTTCAGTAAGATCAATTTAGAGTTAGAACCATATTTACACCAAACAAATGAAATTATTTTCAAATAGTCCATAATACATGTTCACAAATCAAAAAGTTATGTTGTAAACATAGTTATTGCCACTGCTAATAATTTTTGCATCAAAGTATTAGTTAATAGAGGCATGAATGGATGGTCCTTCTGGTGCCAGCCACTGTTTTTGATTCTGTAAACTGCTGTTGTCGATTAGTTTTGTAGAACTTACTTCTTTTCCTTCTAAACAAAAGAAATTATTTAAAAAATTTGCTCTGGAAAATTCAAACATTTTTTATGATCAGAAATTTGCTCCTTATATGGCCTCTGTAAATTGTCGTTTATCATAATCCAATTCATGCTTTCCCCAATACCATCACAAGCTGACTTTCCATGACTTGTTTCAAAGAAAGAACATGTAGCAGAGATTCGAAAATCAACCTTGTCATGACACAAATTTTAAAAAAATTTGCAATTTTTATACTGAGCACTGCCCTATCTCTAAAATACTCTGCTTTATTAACTGCAGGGCAATAATACTTAACTCACTCTACGATTTTTGACAGAATGTAATAGACAAAAGCAACATCATGATTTAACTCATCAGAAATATAAATTAGTGATATGTGGCATAATTCTTCAGAATCAGGAGTTTTGTAGTATATAACAGCACGACATATAGTGCACGATATATGAGTCCAATGGTAGCCTTGTGCTGCATCTTGTAACACAAATCCATAATTTTCAGCAAAATCCATTGATACTAATGCCTAATTTTCATTCATATTATTTTTTCTCTCTTTCAAACACACAGCTTGACTTTTCGCTGTGTAACTATATGGAGCTACAGTTTCTTAATTAGCTACGAACATACCAGGAAATTCATTAAATTGTAGGGCCACATCAATAAGCTGAGTTCTCTCAACTGATGCCCACTGCTGGCAATTAATTTTATCGTCTTCCTCAAGTTGAAATTTCAGTGTCATCTGTTACATTTGTTGAGGGAGGATATTTATTACAAATTCTTAACATGAAACGCCTGATTTCTTTAGTACAAACAATTTTATCTGTGAAAGTATTTACATCATCTCTCATATTTAAATTTAGGTCATGTAAAAACAAGTCAACATTTTGCCATGTGATGCATGCACGAACAGCATGTGTTCCTGATGAACCAGCAAGCACGCACCACATAGGACGCATTCGATAACCTAGAGAATGCATTTTCACTCGTGAGAACTGCTTAGCAAGGTCAAGTGAAAAAACTCGCAAATCACGCTTTATTATTTTTTGTGTCTCTTAAATGGATCACAACAACGCACATGAACACAACTTTCATTCTGATTCAGGTACTCAATTTACATTGATTGCAAGCATTACTGAAACCACCATGTTGCTCACATCCTGTTCGCCAAAGTAACAGTTCTTTTTGTACATCAGTGAATGTGGTAGCCACAATTTTGATCACAACAGATGCATAGATAGTCGTGTGGCTGTCTGCTTGCAGGAAAGTGCCAATGCCGCATGGTGAGTAACTTGTGCAATCTACAGGTTTACCTGCCATATTCCTCCAGGTAAGTAAATTTTTTATAAAACGGGGTTATTCCTCCTGTAGAATGAACAAGAGCAAATTAATCATGCTGCTTTATAAAGATTCAGTTGTGACTTGCCAATATAATTAAAATATCATGTTCAGATTGTACACTAACCACATTAGCTACAACTTCTCATGCCAGCCATTTGAAACATGCATGATCAGTAGGAAATCTGGTGTGGGAGGGAAATCTGAAAAGTTTTTTGTGATGCAGTGATATTTTTTTTAATTTACCGTGTTTTTTTCTACCTTAGGCCTATCCCCAAAGATTTTTAAGTCTGTTTTAAAGGAAATTTTCTTCTCTTCCCAGTGATGCTAGCTGTAATACTGAGACATTGTAACTCCAGTCTGTATACAGTAATTTTAATTTGTGGACATTGAAAAGAGAGTAATATTTCTATTTTCAAGGCTCAAATAAACTTTAATAGTGTGATTACAACAAATATGATACAGTATTTTAATTCTGCAGAAAATTTTACATAAGCATGGAAATTTTCAAATATTTCCTACTACAGTCTCAGGATAAACTACTTATTAAATTCCCGAAAGCCGCGGGTGAATTGTTTTAGTACTTTGGACTGAAAGTCAGGTTGCTTTAGTTCTGGAAGAACTTAAGGTAGAGGCCTGAAATTTTAAACCATCATTGTACTCTGAAGCGCCAAAGAAACTGGTATAGTCGCGCGTACTCAAATACAGAGATATGTTGACAGGCAGAATACTGCGCTGCCGTCAACAACTCCTATGTAAGACATCAAGTGTCTAGCACAGTTGTTAGATCGGTTGCTGTTGCTACAATGGTATCAAGATTACAGTGAATTTGAACGTGGTGTTACATTCGGTGCACGAGCGATGAGACACAGCAACTCCGAGGTATCGATAAAGTGGTGACTTTCCTGTACGACCATTTCACGAGTGAACCGTGAATATCAGGAATCCGGTAAAACATCAAACTCTCGATATCTCTGCGGTCGGAAAAAGATCCTGCAAGAACGGGACTATCGACGATTGAAGAGAATCGTTCAACGTGACAGAAGTGCTGCCCTTCCGCAAATTGCTGCAGACTTGAATGGTGGACCATTAACAAGTGTCAGCATGCGAACCATACAACGAAACATCATCGATATGGGCTTTCGGAGCCGACGACTCACTCGTGCACCCTTGGTGACTGCACCTCACAAAGCTTTACTCCTCGCCTGGGCCCGTCAACACCGACATTGGCCTGTTGATCGTTTCAAGTTGTATCGAGCGGATGGACGTGTACGGGTATATACAACTTCATGAATCCACCTACCCTGCATATCAGCAGGGGACAGTTCGAAGTGGTGGAGACTCTGCAATGGTGTGAAGCGTGTGCAGTTGGAGTGATATGGGACCCCTGATACGTCTAGATACGACACTGACAGGTGACGCGGACGTAAGTATTCTGGCTGATCACCTACATCCATTCATGTCCACTGTGCAGTCCGACGGACTTGAGCAATTCCTGCAGGACAATGCGACACCCCACACGTCCGGAATTGCTACAGAGCCGCTTCAGGAACATTCTTCTAAGTTGAAACACTTTCGCTGGCTACCAAGCTCCCCATACATGAACATTGCTGATCATATCTGGGATGTCTTGCAACTTGCTGTTCAGAAGAGATCTTCAATTCCTCATACTCATGGATTTATGGACAGTCCTGCAGGATTCAGGGTGTCAGATCCCTCCCGCACTACTTCAGACATTAGTCGAGTCCATACCACGTCACGTTGCGGCACTTCTGCGTGATCGTGGGGGCCATACACGACATGAGGCTGGTGTATCAGTTTCATTGGCTCTTCAGTGTATTGCAAACAAACTATACGTAGCAAATTTAATGAAAACCTGAGTAGGTGGGCTGCATTCAGTAGTTCAGTTGATATGGAATAACCCACCGAAAGTCCATAAAATTTTCTTGAAATTGTGCGGCGCGTTTTGCTTAAAATACGTTTTCTTGTAAATTAATCACACCAAGGTTTAAAAAAAACGAGTTGCGGAACAGTAAACTAAAATGCTCCCAATTACATTAATTAGATTTGTCTGAATCGTCAGGACGTGTTCCTCACAGAATGCAAAACTGATAGATGTGGTAGATCATGGTAGGGCAGCAGCATTAGCATACTAGCGCTCCTCGATATTGCCTTTAATGATAACCGTACAACACTTTGACGTGGCATTTATTCACGATGGAACTGATGCATAACACTCGCTTCCAGAAGAAAAATATATCGTTACAGAACGGAAGCGCTCTAACACGTATGTATAAAACGGTCATAAGTGGAACGTTGGTGGGGGTGGGGGGGGGGGGGGCGTATTGGCGCTTGTTTCCTGTATAAGCTAGGAACATGGGTTACATTGTTTTTGGTTTAGCCATTGTATAGCCATTCGAACATCGGTCCTGCTATAGCTATGTTATAGTATATTAAAAGCAAGGTTTGAAAGAATAACCAGAGCTAACACTCAGCAAAACTGTGCGAGTCCATTACTTCCTTTTGCAAAAGACTTTCATTCGCCTGAAATTAATGCTTAGTTAATGACACCGTTTGTATGTGCGCCGTACGGATTCTATGTGCAAAACCAGTCACTCTGAAATTACCTCGGTGTGAATGAAGGTCCAATCGATTCGGATAGCCAATAGAACTGCCATAGTGGAAACGGAGAATGACGATGAATGCAAAAAGCTACAAGAGAAAGTAAATCAGATACATAGCATTAAATGTGAACCAACGAAAAAGAAGAGGCCCCTTCTAATTGTGTACGAAGTCCCCAAGGTAGTGGACGACAATGAACTTCTCGAAGGTATTTATGAGCTTGTCTGAGCACATGCAAAGGAAGGAGTCTGAAGAAAAGGTACGATTGAGATTCCGAACCGGATCGCTAGAGAAAAGTTAAGTCAATCACATAATTGAAGTCACTACTCGTGTTCGTAAGCTTTTGCTAGAGAAAGAAAAGATGTTTGTCGGTTTCTATGCTCTACGAATAAATTATTATGTAGACGTAGTAAAATGTTATAAATGCTGTGAATTAGGACACAAGAAGAAGATCTGTAAGTGTAAGGAACTGTTGTGCTCCCACTGTGTAGCAGAGGGCCACCAGAAAAGTGCATGCTCAAAAATATATGAGAAACACGTCTGCATCCTTTGTCGCAATAGGAACAGAAATGTGACACGACTGGAAAAGAGTGTGCAAATTATGCAATGCTTTTAGGACATGAAATTGGTAAAACAGACTACGGGTCCATGTACTTATAAAATGCAAATAAACGTATAGTCGTCAATTCCATATCAAATCTACATAAATCAAGAAACATATGATATATTGAACAGGAAACGGAAGCACAAGTACCATCGACGGCAACACCTGCGTCAACCCAAGCTGCGGGGGCTGCTGAGAGATGTTCCTTTTGCAGGAACGCCTGCGGCGGGAAGTTTCCCTACTTGTAATCTATCGAGTCCGACGTCGCACCTACATCGAACCCTGCCAAACGGTATAACGAAGATGGTGATGATGATGGTAATATCGATACAGCATCTGCAAGAGCAGTAGACACCCACGCAACTTCGACGTCATCCGTAAAGCCTCCCTTATTTCCGCATGAAGTAGACTGTGTTGACCGTGATAATACTTACGAGTATAAGTATCGCAAAACAGCGAAGTGCATTGAAAATCAGGCCCTTGTATCAAACAGAAAACATATATCTGACATTTCGAGCTTTTATCAATTCCTTCTACTTTTAATTGCACGCTGACAAAATTTATAATAATTTAGAAGTTAGTGTCCAGTTAAGTCGTTTGGAGGATCCCAGTGTACTATAGGTTGCTCTTTAGACATATTATCAGAGTTGGGCATCCTAGAGGAAAATCTGTTACATATGCTACACCTGGGGCGTTAGAATCCTTTGGAGAGTAAATAACAGAGTTTAAATCATGAAGTGAGACCTCCTTCGGAACGCTTCAAGAGAAGCCCTCCCCTCTCCAAAGTGCTTTGTTCACGTTCGAAACACGTAAAAGGAAAAAGATATTACAGATAAATGCTACACTAAGTAACCTAACAATGACTGTGATACGAAAACTAGTTGCCGAGCTGAGTCTTAATATAGTCTGTTTGGAAGTCCGTACTGTATATGGTGAGTGTTACGGGTCACGATGAGGCAATGTCTACCGTTGTCATTAGAAATAAGAAATTCTTTGTGACAAAGGTAGCGCAGCTGTATGACAAGTACATGATCATAGTAGAAGTGAAGGACGCGCTGACGAAGTAGATTATAGTAAGCGTATACATGCAGTATTCTGATCCTATCCTACCTTTTGTAGACAACTCAGGGTGGCTACTCTATTGAATGAGGTGCGTGTAACCTTGTGACAACAGATACAAATGTAAAATCCTCTCCGTGGCACAGAACGCATACTGAGATACTAGAGCACAAAATACAGGAAGTGGACCTCATTGTTTAAAATCTAAAAGTCCAGCCGAGTACATTCGAGGAACGAACTGGTGTAGCCACTAACATAGAAATCACTTTAGCAAACCCCATGGCAGCAGCTGAGATTAATAGTTGACAAGAGCTACAGCATCTAACACATCGTGATCATAATGCAATTGTCTTCGGGGGAGGAAATGAAACTAATACAGGAATATAAGCAGAGGAAAGCAGGACTGGATTAGACATCAGGAAAACGCCTTGGGATGGCTTAGTTCCCTACCTTGCAGCATTTCCAATGGAATCGCTTCCGGTGCTTGTCGACTTGGCTGCGCAGCTGCATACTGAACTCTTTCTAAGAGCACAGGACATTTATATTCCTAGGAAAAAGGTACACAGTAAGGCTAAAATCCCTTGGAGCCAAGAACCCTCTACGCTAAGACGACGGGTAAGATCAAGAATAAAAGCTTACCTGTATCTACATGGTCAAGGGCAATCAAAGCACACTGCTAGGCTCCACGAATACAGGGCAATTAACATGCGCTACAAAACATTGCTTCAGGAAAATAAAAGAATACAGCGGGAGAAAGTTCCACGAAGGCAACTGCAATTTGATATATGGAGAAGATCGTATAATTATTTACTGAAAAGGTTAAGGGACGTACTGTCATGTTCACAATAATTGGTATGGAGGATGGCTCAATGACGGTTGGATGGAGGGACTCAGCATAATATCTGCTAAGCGCCCTACTTCCTGATGATAACACTGACACAGGTACTGAAATACACTCCTGGAAATTGAAATAAGAACACCGTGAATTCATTGTCCCAGGAAGGGGAAACTTTATTGACACATTCCTGGGGTCAGATACATCACATGATCACACTGACAGAACCACAGGCACATAGACACAGGCAACAGAGCATGCACAACGTCGCCACTAGTACAGTGTATATCCACCTTTCGCAGCAATGCAGGCTGCTATTCTCCCATGGAGACGATCGTAGAGATGCTGGATGTAGTCCTGTGGAACGGTTTGCCATGCCATTTCCACCTGGCGCCTCAGTTGGACCAGCGTTCGTGCTGGACGTGCAGACCGCGTGAGATGACGCTTCATCCAGTCCCAAACATGCTCAATGGGGGACAGATCCGAAGATCTTGCTGGCCAGGGTAGTTGACTTACACCTTCTAGAGCACGTTGGGTGGCACGGGATACATGCGGACGTGCATTGTCCTGTTGGAACAGCAAGTTCCCTTGCCGGTCTAGGAATGGTAGAACGATGGGTTCGATGACGGTTTGGATGTATCGTGCACTATTCAGTGTCCCCTCGACGAGGGGTACGGCCAGTGTAGGAGATCGCTCCCCACACCATGATGCCGGGTGTTGGCCCTGTGTGCCTCGGTCGTATGCAGTCCTGATTGTGGCGCTCACCTGCACGGCGCCAAACACGCATACGACCATCATTGGCACCAAGGCAGAAGCGACTCTCATCGCTGAAGACGACACGTCTCCATTCGTCCCTCCAATCACGCCTGTCGCGACACCACTGGAGGCGGGCTGCACGATGTTGGGGCGTGAGCGGAAGACGGCCTAACGGTGTGCGGGACCGTAGCCCAGCTTCATGGAGACGGTTGCGAATGGTCCTCGCCGATACCCCAGGAGCAACAGTGTCCCTAATTTGCTGGGAAGTGGCGGTCCGGTCCCCTACGGCACTGTGTGGGATCCTACTGTCTTGGCGTGCATCCGTGCGTCGCTGCGGTGCGGTCCCAGGTCGACGGGCACGTGCACCTTCCGCCGAACACTGGCGACAACATCGATGTACTGTGGAGACCTCACGCCCCACGTGTTGAGCAATTCGGCGGTACGTCCACCCGGCCTCCCGCATGCCCACTATACGCCTTCGCTCAAAGTCCGTCAACTGCACATACGGTTCACGTCCACGCTGTCGCTGCATGCTACCAGTGTTAAAGACTGCGATGGAGCTCCGTATGCCACGGCAAACTGGCTGACACTGACGGCGGCGGTGCACAAATGCTGCGCAGCTAGCGCCATTCGACGGCCAACACCGCGGTTCCTGGTGTGTTATCTGTGCCGTGCGTGTGGTCATTGCTTGTACAGCCCTCTCGCAGTGCCCGGAGCAAGTATGGTGGGTCTGACTCACCGGTGTCAATGTGTTCTTTTTTCCATTTCCAGGAGTGTACACGCACAATTTAGAAGTGTGAATGAATACGACAATTAGATGTTGGTGATACCGTTCGCTCAATAAGAAGTTTCTGTCGTAATTTCCAAGTTCAAAGCTGGGAAGGCATCTGGTCCGTTTGGCGTCCAACCTGAGGTCGTGCGGATGGTAGGCCCACTAGTAGTGCCATATTAAACAGCATTAATAAACGAGGCGATCCACATAGGCAGGACCCCGGCGACATCAAAAACATCTAGAGCAGTAGTGATTAGAAATGGAATAGGATGAAGACCCGACATCACCGAAAACCAAGAGAGCTATTTGCTTATTAAATGTCACGGCCAAAGTTCAGGAACGTCACCTCTGTGATCGGTTGCAGGTGCGCAGGGAGTTCTTGGGTCTAAACCAGCGTCAAAACGGATTCACAAAAGGGCTGGATGATGCGGTTAATTGCAGAAAATTCGACAGCGAAACATGCAGCCCCACTCACGACTGACATCGCAGGCTCATTCGGTGGCCTGCGATGTTTGCACGCTTTCGAGATCTCAGCGTCCCCAAATGTCTGTATAAGAGCTTTGTAGGTTATTACAGTAGACGTAGCCTCCACTAACTTTCGGGGCAGAGCGGGATAATAATGTTACCGAGAGCTGTCGTCAGGGCTCCGTCAGCGGTCCACAGTCCTGGAATCTTAGTAATGAGTCCCTATTATACCTGTTAATGGGGATGTTACTGAAGGGATTGTTGTATACCAGTAGTTGCATCTGCAGACTCCAGCGCAAGACTAAAGGAAAAGGCGAATAATGTGCTTGCTCAGATGCAGCGTCGGTGCAAGAGCAACAGAGTGGCTATAGTTGTTCATAAAACCACATACATACTTCTGAAGAGAAGACTTTCTCTTGCCAGAAATCCTTCCCTGACGCTTGGCGAAATACCTGTAAAACGCAGCACTGTTTGTAAATATTTAGGCATTCTTCTAGACGGAAATTTCTTGGACACGCAAAATCTGTTACTCAGAAAACGGCCAAAATTATGCATAAGATGGGCCGTGCTGCCACTGCTGGTTGGAAATTACCGTTGCATGTGGTGCGGTCGTATCACGAAGCTATCTTCAACGCCATTGTGCGATTCTCTGTCAGTGTCTGGACGCATCGCATTAGACGAGGCAATTGCAAAACAATATTGCAGTGAATTCAGCGGAGCGTACTTCCTTGCACTACACCTGTAGAGGTACTGGTGATCCTCCGGATATCTCCAACGGACATCGTGGTACGTTACAGGGTAGCACTGTATTGGTTGGGACGTGAGCTATCTGATCGTGTGTACGAGATCAGAGGAAAGTATATTACTGATAGAAGACATTTACGAGCTTGGAAGTTACATGAATGGCAGTCTGACTGGGACACTAGGAGCACTGCAAGGAATGTTTACAGCATATTACAACGCATCAGGAACAGTTTCAAACTGCGTGACATTGCCCCTACTCGCAGTATGGTGAACCTATTAATGCACCTATTAACGGGTCCAAAACATCTACATTGACTGGGATACAGTAACACGCCAATCTGTGGTTGTGGAGAGGGAGGTACCGCTGGTCATATCGTTCTCAGATGCCCCCTTTCTCGGGCATAGAGAGACTGCTGACAGTTAGACTGCAAGCTCCCAACAATTGTAAGTGACCAATTATATAAAGGAAAAGTAAGTAAAAAGAAAAGAAAGAATGCTATGGCCACCCAAATGGATACGCGTAGACCCAAGGATTACCAAGGTATGTATATTCCAGTATGGGTGATATAGAATAGTTCCTTCGAGACTATCAGTAACAAACATATTTCGTAATGTAAGATAGAACTTTCTCACTTGGAACTTGAGGTAATTCCCGTTATTTCGTGAGTTTTTAATTTTATTCTTACTTTTCAAATGTTCTGTTTTATTTCAACATTAATTGTTAAAATGGTTGCTGTTAACATGATTTAGCACTACGGATATAATATAAATCTTTGTACGTCACCATGATTAAAGAATATGTACGACTTGTTTACAATTCCCCTTCAATAGGTCTAAAATTCAATGCAAAAAACTGAACTGAATTGAACTGAATTGGTCTGGAGCGAGACTGATGGTTCAAATTCGGTCCATCGGTATAACGGACTTTAATCTAAGATAGGTTTTAACAGTCACAAAAAATCTTACTTCGTTTGGATTTCACATGCAACGCGTTTTCTGGGAGATTTCTGAAGGGCGCCACTTCTATACTTTAAACTTGTACCAGTCGGTTCAGACTTTCCATTAAGGTAGATAAATGGATAAAGTCAATACAGAATGTTTCTTATCCAATAATTGTCGAGATATTATGATTTAGCAGAGCTAAATGCAGCGTGTAGAATTCGTTCTTGAGTGAACTGATTGCGAGGAAACGGTTTAACGTGAATCAGATAAATAAAAGATGCATTCTTAATCAAATTTAAAAACGCTTTCAAAAATCTAGCGTTATTCGGATTTTACGTACAAAAACCAAGTTTTTTAGTTTTATAACGTACGCCACTGCTACGTTTCAAACAAGCATGAATCTGTTCAAATTTTGTAAGAAAGCAGAGAAATACTAGTAGTTAATGGTCGTCCTGTAGTTACATGAAAGCTTTATTCATTGCCACTATACAGTATAAGAAACATGTTTCCAAAGACAACACGAAACACATACTGGACCAGACGTCGCCCGGGTTACTTAAAATCTACATCAAATGCCAAGCTCTGTCGGTCTAATGTCAAAATTACGGTACAGTAAAAGTTGGGGACCAGAACAAAAAAATCTGGGCAGAGTTAGAACGGTGGAAGAAGGCAACTAGCTCTTCGACTTATCTGGCAGCTTCAAAGGCATCTAAATCAAAACATCTTGACATATTTGCGCTTTTTTTACGAGTTAAGCCTACTTCCCCTGCGCAGTGAGCTCTCTTAGCTGCAAGGTGCTGGCAGACCTGCATCTTGCAATTTATAGGCTAAGTCTCTCATAATCCAGACGATTCGCCAGACATATTAAACAATATGTAATTGATATGGCTGAAGAGCGTAGATGCAATACCTAAAAAAGTTTTTGTGCAAGGCTTAAGTTTCTGGGGATGGACACATTATATTACATGACATGGGTACTAACACTAAAAGTAAAAAAAAAGAGAATATGTGAAGATATTTTTATTTTAATTTGTTTGAAGCCTTAAAAGCTAGTCCCCTTCTTTTACACACCAAAATTTGCCGCGGACATAATCGCCTTTTTCTGCTATGGTGGGACATTTTTCGTTCTGATGAAATATACGGAATAGTAGGGAGTGTTAGAACGGCAAAAGAATGGAAGATGCTTTATAATTATGGAAGTAGTATAATCCATAGCTGCTGCTAGGCCGTTCAACAACCTCCAAGAGAGAAAAAAAACACGCGCTTCGCATGAAAATACTGGCTTGCCGCATTAAACATTTCTGCATTACGGGTGTGGAACATAGAGAATGTGATGAATTAAAGCGTCCACAAATAACTGCAACCAGTCGCCTTTTGTGATGCTTCAAGTTTCATTTAGCGTGACCGATTTGGAAGTGCCTAGAGTTTTGATAGAGTTTGCAAACAGCACATGTAGATTTTGCAATAATGAATACATATTACTATTGTAATAATGAATGTAATATAACTCGATATACACACTTACTGTCAACGATGTGCAGTTTCCGATAGACCAAAGAAAATCTCTGTTGCAGCACATAGGCTTTGAACTTTAAGTTAGTCACGTTCTCTGGTTTGTTCGCAATCTGCGAAGCGCGTGGGGGTTGCTGCTGCCTGTGACAAAGTTATGCAGTAACACGGATTTGACGTAACAGGAAAACATACATTATGTTTTCCAAAGTAATGTGTGCACCAAGAATAAACTGATGGATGCTAAGAAGGTAAGTAAAGCCTTTAAGCCGATCTTATAACGCAGACAGTTCTCGCCATATCCAGTGCTTACTTGTTTCGTTTTTTGACCTTGCCAAAGCTATACATACAACCGCAGTGCTCCAAATATTTATGAAAAGTGTGTCGCTAGGTGACGGGTGGGCAAGCGATAGCCTGCGGGCCGGTCCCGACGTGCGGTTAGGTTCAACTGGCCCGCGGAAGAAATTCGTGGGAGAGAGGGAGAAGCGCTCGCATTGTTGTCTATCCAGGACTCATCTTCTTCTTTGGTGTCATTTATTAGACCAGTTACAGCCATTTCGTGCAGTGCTAACCGCATACAGTTCGTGCCTATCGTCTGCAGTGGTAAAAGTGACACATGGAAGTTAGCTGGCCCTCATACGTTCAATATTTTTATCAATACGTTGGTATAATGGCAATCTGAGAGCGAATACTTTTCACATTGTCGGTACTACAAACACTGGTGAGCAGTATCAATGCCATGCAAAATATTCTCTGTATTAAGAAAGCGTGATGAGTGTGTGAGAGTGAGCATTATCAGTTTGACAACTCTTCATGCTGTTGATCAGCTTTTTCCATTTGACTTCTGTATGATATAGTTGATTTATGCTGCTGAAGCTATTTAAACTTTTTTTAAATTAACAAATAAATGATTGTTTAATTAATATAACGTTGCAGAAACACCATTTGCCTGTGCAGTCAGTCAGCAAAAGTATTTTTGGACAAATATTTAAGAAGTCGACATCGTAGTGTCAAATGATTAGTCAATGCTGGAACGTCAGCACAACATATTGTATGTTACAAGTGCGTGGTATTTTATTTGTGATATGCTGATGTTCCACGCCACGTTTTACTACAATGTGACGCAACATCACTAGGTGACTTCCAGTGTTGTAAAAATTATCTACATCTAAAAAAGCTTCAAGATCCGATTATGACAGCGAAAATTTGTCGAAAACGGTAATAGTAATAAAAAGAAGATTTTGGCACACTTGATTCTTCAAGAATAGTATAAATATTTAAGAAATGTTTGTTGGTATTATTTGTGGATATTAACACATTAAACTACAATCACTCAAATTTCGTGCTAAAATCGCAAAAGTTACTCCTAATTGCTTTTTGACTGGGATTGTCTGTCAAGCTCATTGCCGTATCTTGTGTTTCTATAACATTAGAAAATAATACTAGTTGTTTGTGAACGTGTTAGAAAACTGCAGCTGTTGAAACCGAAGGCAATTTATAATGAAGTATCTGCAATCGTTGCTTTTATAGGCCTTTATTTTTTCCATGACTACATTTCTCAAATGCCTGACATCCCACCTTCAGACGTGTGACATATTTACGTGTCGTGAATATTGTTCCTTCCTAATTGCTTTGCAAAATTTTGCAATTGAAGAATTTAAGAGAACTGTTCTGAAACGTTGTAAGTAAATAATTACTGCTCTGATGCGTAAATACATGTATACATCTTAAGATGAGGTACGCGTAAAATTAAGGTATCCTCAAAAACGCTTTTTTGATACGTAATTTGTTGTAGTCGCGTTTCGGGGAGTAAATGCCATTCTCAGCGTTGCGTTGTCTCCAAAAAAATTAAAGGCACGGACTCTGTAGTTTGGACTTTATGCTGTAGGAGCGCTGCTGTCGCGTCACGTCAGGTCACGTGACGAGACGACCCGCGAGCTCACGTGACGAGACGACCCGCGAGCTATAGAATATACTATGTTTAAGGAGTCAGTATTCGGATATGCAGAACGAGAATTTTGCCCGCAACATATCCTGCAGTGCAAGTCACGTGATTTTGGGACGGTACATCTTATTCCCATATAACGCTTAGCTTATTGTGAGTGTTACTACTTCACTGCAATATAATTCGCCTTCAGAAGCACCGCGAAACGTTGAACACACGTTTTGCAGGCATCTTTAACGGTTTGTTACCAGGAACTGAAGTTGGTTTAAAGATGTGAAGAGCATTGGTATTTTGCTCTTTCGCCATGGTATCATAGCTCAGATTCCACTTTTTTATGTTCTTTCGGTAATAGAGTAAGAAGTAGCAGCCAACAAAAATGATTTTTTTTCACTTTTTCTATTGAATTTTTTCATATCATATTGTCGAATCTGTGTTTTAAATACTTACATTAGAATGACCCTGTAGACGGACCAATGTGTCACGGAAAAACGTCGCATTTGGAAGTATGAAATTGTCACAGTATGCACTATAACCGATTTGCACCACCTGCTCGTCCCATTATTATTTTCTGTTTTTCTTTATTCACTCTTCTGCTTTTAGTAAACAAGTAAAATATCTATAACAGTTTTTCGTAATCTGATCAGAAAAGTAAAACCACACTCTAACCACAACAAATAAGAAGAATACAGGATCAATGCTGGAATTTTGGAGTAATAAAAGGAGTGATAGTGAACAACTTTTTTTTTCTTTTGTACTGATTCATAATGTCGAATCCCTTATAATTAATTACATTACAATGATTCTATAGTGCTATGTTGAAATACTTACCTGTAGGATACACACAAGGGCTTGAGAACCGGCATAAATTATATCTGCATATAAACATAGCACTGATATGTACACACTGAGTGTCAGTTTACAAAAACACAGTTGCAAATTTATTCAGCAATTGTCTCGTAAACACGTGCCATAAAATCGTAAACATTATCTCTACAACAGAAGACTTTATAATACAATTTCAACATATAAAGTGCCTCATATCAATATGACATTTACAATTATGCATTTCTCGTACATAACTATGAAAAGTAACTTTTCCTCGCTTCAAAAACTTATCTTTACATCTATAGCAACGACAATCCTGCACATAGCTGTTACTAAAACTCAAACATGCAGAAACGTAGGTAAAGCAAGATAAATACGTGTCATATTCAAGTTTCACGTTTATCACAAATTGTAGACAAGCAGTGTCGTCCCACAATCACATGACTAGACCGGTTTGATGTTCAGAACATGCGCAGTAAACTATGATTACTCCATAGGTATACATACTCTGTGCGTTAGGCCACAAGCTTTGACTACTCGTACGCTACAGTTTGGCCTTTTTGCAGTAGGAGCGCTGCCGTCGTGTCACGTGACGAAGCTTCCAGCGAGCTTTATGTGAATCAGGCCTGTGGGTTACCAAAAGTTGCCCGTGCTTGTGCTGGGCGATTCGAGGTCAGTAGTGGTAAATAACAATTGAAACCTCGCAAAGGACGACTCGTTGCTGTTATTTAACTTTAATTACGGCTGTGCAAGGGCAGAACAAACCATTCCTTGTAGACACATTGGACGATCCACAAAGATACACCAAAAAGTCGGTCAACTTCATTCAGGGTATGGTAATGAGCAGGTCCAAACACGATAGCTCCTTTCTGGCGTTCTGTTACGTTTACACATAGACATCTCTTATTGCGCTGTTTCCATACAACTAGCACATGCAGACCACTTGACTGCTGCCATAACTTCGGTTAGATGTGGGCCGGTACTTAACCTCCAGGTACCATAACAGTGAGCCAAAGTGACCGTTGTGCTCTGTAAGGGGGATAACTAGAATTTACCTGTGAACTTACTAGTCGCTTATCTCGGAGAGTCTGCAGTTCATTGTCTGAGACACTGGGTTGAGGGTCAACAGTCGCATTCAATTAACCATAGAAAACCAAAGGGGGATGGGGGAGAAATGTTAAATTGTTACCGAACCATCATAAATTATACTACTCCATGTTTTGTTCAAAGCAAGTCATAATTTATAGTTTATTCAGTAATCAATTACAATTATAAGGTTTAAAATGGCATTTCATATACAGAATAAGTACAAAATGTGCTATTCTATATTCTATACTGATAACATAGAATTGGCGGAAACTGCAAATCGATACCAGCTGCAACCGTAAATTTTACAAGGGTTTAGTAATCTAGGGTTAAGAATGAACTCGTAAACTGAGATTATGGTTCGACACCAGCTGTAGAATATTCCAAAACAAATAAAAATAATTGCCGAACCGCGGCTCGAGCACGGGAAATCCGGGTTTAAGTCCAGTCCTGACACAAATTTTAATTTGTTCTGAAATATTTTACAGCAGGTGCAGAATTTACGAGTTTATTCTTATGTAGGAGTGCATCTGTTTGTGACTCAGGTGATGTGAACTGAGTCTCTTCTTTCCTGCCGGCCACGGTGGCCGAGAGGTTCTAGGCGGTTCAGTCCGGAACCGAGGACTGCTACGGTCGCAGGTTCGAATCCTGTCTCGGGCATGGATGTGTGTGATGTCCTTAGGTTAGTTAGGTTTAAGTAGTTCTAAGTTCTTGGGGACTGATTACCTCAGATATTAAGTCCCATAGTGCTCAGAGCAATTTGAACCATCTTCTTTTCTATTCTTCACATCGCTGAATTCATGCAGACCCTATTTTACGGCAATTTGTTGCATTTAAAGTAGTCCCGTATCAGCGGTACACGGAAATGCTGACGAAATATGTACAAATTGCCTGGCCATATTTCTGATAGATTAGGTAATTGTTGTCAGTTCAAGTAAACGAAGTCATTTCAAGTAAACGAAGTATTGTACAAAATCAGATATATGATTTTCAAGAGTCCTCTGTTTCTACTCATTCAGATTTCAGTTCACCAGTTTCAACTTCCGCTCACTGCCTTGCTTATATTGACAAAATTTATTAGAGTAGGTACAGGTCCATCACCTATCCTTACGAACAATCAGATGAACAACAAAGGAAAACATTTGACGACCTTGTAACTGCAACAGTTGTATTAAGAGAGAACGTGCAGTAGTGTTACTTTAATATTTACAGATGTTACCATTACTTGAAACTATTGGGCTCTTCAAAATTCTAAAATGAAATACATACTAAATATTTTTTTAATTATTATCTATTATTTGATCGTTATTTAAAAGTCACACTTCTCAATTCTTTCAGTCTTTTCACTTTTGGCTCCTACGGGTGTATCGATGAGACGCTCACTTCAAAAGAAATGCGTTTAATTACTGTATTATCAGCGGTAATCATAAATATTAGTGTTACAGCTAGTCTGATTGTAACTGCTGTGCAAATTTGATTTTCTTGGACTAGTTTCACTTTACGAGAAGTTCCAAAATCACGTTTAGACGTTCTAGGGAAGTTCAGGAAAGTGTGGAAATCTAGTCTACATTCATGAATTAAATTTTCAGAGCGTCTTCGCTTACGAAATAACACATACGAAAGACTCTCTCGTTTCTGAATAGTTGTGGTCATCGTAGGAGAGCTGCACCCGCTTCCACAACATCGCTCTTGTCTATTTTCGTAGATCTACTGTGTCCTAGGTAAACACTTTTGGCCCAGAAATTTACTGGCGTAACTGTTGTCTGGCAGCCGTATCTGGTAGTGTTCCTCAATAAGTGGCCGTAGCTCCTTCACCTGATATATTCCCAAATGGACCTTCTGACTTGTGTTTTCTGCAATACGCAAATTGGAATGTTCATGCACGCACGCCTTAAGGAGTTCATATTGGCAACGACGACGATCTGATGTGTAGCTGAAGCTGGCGAAGCTAATAGTAATCAGCTAATTATTCTGATGTGGCAACTGTATTGCGATTTTTATACATTTTTTGGCCATTGCAGCTATTTTTTGCATAATTTTGTCTGAAATTTTAATGTCACTCTAACGTATTACGGTGCCAAATTATGCACAAAGCACGTTTTACTGAACTCAGCTTGCTGTATTTTTTCCATTAACAATAATTTATGTGCTGGAATAGTGCCTTTATACCCTCAATGGTCGCTACTGCTTTTTAATTGTATGGGCTGTGTCCAAAAACAAATTTAAATTTCAGTGGTTGGTAGGGACTTCAGGACGTTATGTTACACATGTTGCAACAAGAGTGGCGCATTGTCCGAAGAAAATACGTTTTCTTAGTTTCCTGTACACGCAGTTCTCCTGCAGTACGGTTAACAAGTGGATCACAGTGTCGAAGTGGAAATGACGCGGCAATTGAAAACGTGCTCCAAAGTTGAAGTACATGGGACAGTGAGATTGGCAAAACATCTAAATTACGCACAGATTCACTATGAAATTCTGACAGTGTCATAGGCCAAAAACGATATGACGTCCAGCCGTAGTTAAATGGTGCCAACAATTTGACCAAGGCCGGCAGACACGGATGATGCTTATCGGGAAGGAAGGCCATCGACATCAGCTACAAAAATCAGTGGCCAGGAGTCGAGAAACATCTAGGGGGAAAGAGATTTTTCAACGATGACGACGTTCAAACAGCGCTTCTCGAATGCCTCCGTGACCAAAGAGTGGATATCTGTGGTCGAGTAATTGAACGATTGGTAGAAAGTTCCGACCATTGTTTGAAGAAATTTGCTAACTACGTTAAAAAATAGCTCAATGTGTTTGTGTCACTTTGGAACACAGTGCAAATTCAATAAAAGTTACTGTTCCTGCCGTAATAATGGGTAACTTACCTCTTGAAATCCCCTCGTACGATGACTCTTGCGGTCCGTAGCAGTGTTAAGTGTTAATTAGTATTTTTCCCCCAGCTGCTCTCCATAAAATCAGTCACGGACCCAGAATGAATGAGTAATGAAGTTCTAATACGAGAGCAGTGGAATCCAGGATAACAAACTTTATTTTATTTTTTCATTTGTCATCGGTTCCCCTCCCCCCCCCCCCCCCCCCCCACACACACACACACTCAGATTTATTGTGCACCACAACATAGTGTGTGCCACGAGGTACGTTTCACACTGAAAGTATAGAACGTGCGTCTGCTCCAGGCACGGATGTGCAACTTAATTTTGAAATCTAATTCTCTCATGCTTTGTTCAAACGCTTATTGAATCATCAGAATAACGTATTTCCACCAGTACATAGCGCCCCGGCTCACATCGAAGTACTACGAACACAGGCACCAATAACACTGCTTCTCCACGGCCTTTGTAGGCGGCCATGGACATGCGTTTCTGGTTCTTTCAGTAGTTGGATATTATCTAACCTTACGTCACTTACCTGTCGTTGATAACCAGCCAAGACTCCACAGTTAAGCACAAATAAACAAAAAAAAATACCATACCACATAGAAATATAAGGCTTAAGAGCGCACGAACCTTACAATAATCTTGTAGATTTCATAGTTTACTCTCCATATAGTTCTGGCGCCGGACAATGTGGTAGTTCTGTCACAGGCTAGAGCGCGTACAGAAAGGAAAGCAGAGGCGGCTCCTTTAATTTGTGTGCAGCCTAGCATTGCGCTCGACGCCATATGGAAACCTAGTGAACGCGATTACATGCGCCTTTAAATCAATTACTGTTCACAACTGCAAACTGTGAACCGCCACTGCTTTTAGCTTCAGATGACAATGAAGCTATTTTGTTTTGTAAGTATCGGCTCTTTCCTTGCAACAGATTTACTCTATAATTTTTATACCCTGAGACTGTGAACTAATATATCAATTTCACATACAACTGAAACAGCTCTTATTGAATCCTCTGCAGCGGCTTCAGCGATTTCATCAGTGCTCGAATTTTCACTCATGTTTTCAACCTAAAAGTAACGCATAGTTACTACTTTAAATGAAGCTAGCAGTCTGATTAAAATTTAATTTACACAAATGTTTTGAATTATTCACAGACCTCAAAGTTTACTCTAATACATTACGAAATATGAATCATACTGGTTTTAAATCACGGTTGATAAGTGTGGTAAAGAAACTTTTGTCCAACTTCGTTCTACGTAGGAGATGTGTTCAGTTTTCCCATTATGTAACTGTTGCTCTAGAATGTCTTCATCATTTTCTTGCAGCAATATGCACTACAACAAATCGCGATCACTAGTTTGAAAGATGCGCATTTACTTTCACAAACTGTTCTCGGACCGCGCCTTCTCCTCTTTACCGATTTCCTCCAAATTTGTGGCATACGCAGGGTTACAAATGGCTCTGAGCACTATGGGACTTAACATCTGAGGTCATCAGTCCCCTAGAGCTTAGAACTACTTAAACCTAACTAACCGAAGGACATCAAGGAGATCACACACATCCGTGCCCGAGGCAGGATTCGATCATGCGCGGTTCCAGACTAAAGCGGTTCCAGACTAAAGCGCTTAGAACCGCACGGCCACACCGGCCAGCATACGCAGGGTTTGATCAGAAATGAGTGTCGCAGAACGGGGGGTTCCTAATGTTTTGTGAAAATAGCATTTTTCAAGCAGGTCGGGCGAGACTTGAGACATTTACTCAGCGCCAAAGGCATGCATATTGATGCACAGAGATATGTAAACAGGAAGAATAAGGCGCTACTGTCGGCAACTCCTATATAAGAAAAGAAGTGTCCGGCACAGTTGTTAGATCGGTTACTGCTGCTACAATGGTAGGTTATCAAGATATAAGTGAGTTTGAACGATGTGTCGTAGTCGGCACCCGAGCAATGGGACACAGCATCTCCGAGGTATGAAGTGGGGATTTTCCCGTACGACCACTTCACGCGTGTTTCGTCAATATCAGGAATCCGGTAAAACAACAGTTCCCCGACATCGCTGCGGCCGGAAAAAGAACCTGCAAGAACGGGACCACGGACAACTGAAGAGAATCGTTCAACGTGACAGAAGTGCAACCCCTCCGTGAATTGTTGCAGATTTCAACACTGAGCCATCAACAAGTGCCGGCGTTCGAACCATTCATCGAAACGTCATCGATATGGTCTTTTGGAGCCGAAGGCCCACTCGTGTACCCTTTATGACTTTACGACACAAAACTTTACGCCTCGTCTAGGGTCGTCAACACCGACATTGGACTGTTGATCAATGGGAACATGTTGCCTGGTCGGGCGAGTTCGTTTCATATTGTACTGAGCGAATGGACGTGTACGGGTACGTAGACAACTTCATGAATCCATGGACTCCACATCTCAGCAGGGGGCTTTTCAAATTGGCGGGGGCTTCATGTAAAGGTGTAGAGCATGTGCAGTTGGAGTAATATGGGACTCCTGATATGTCTAGATACGACTCTGACAAGTGACACGTACGAAAGCATCCTGTCCGATCACGTGCATCCGCTAATGTCCATTGTGCATTCCGTTGGACTTGGGGGGCAATTCCAGCAGGACAATACGACACGCCACAAGTCCAGTATTGCAACAGAGTGGCTCCAGGAACACCCTTCTGACTTTAAACACTTCCCCTTGCCACCAAACACCCCAGACATGAACACTATTAAGCGTATCTGGGATGCTTGCAACGTTCTGTTCAGAAGAGATCTCCACCTCCTCGTACTCTTACAGACTTATGGATATCCCGGCAGTATTCATCGTACCAGTTCTCTCCAGCACTACTTCAGAAATTAGTCGATTCCATGCCACATCGTGTTGCGGCACTTCTGCGTGCTCGCAGGGGCCCTACACGATATTAGGCAGGGGTACTAGTTTCTTCGGCTCTTCACTATATGGTAACGTAGTTTATAGGCAGCGGTTGGCGCAGCGGAAGAGTGCGTAGCAGGAATCCGTGGGACGCGGACCGTGAAGCTATGCGGATACTATTTTGTTTTTATTTTCAGTTTTTGTGTTACTTACATTCAAAATAAAACGAAATTATACTTAGTATATTCTATTTTTCAATATTTTCATGAACAAATTTTTCTGTTAACTGGCTCGTGGGGTGGACAAACAATCCATAATTATACGACAACGTTTCTCGATCAGACAGAATGCTTACGTACATGTCACATGTCAGAGTCTTACCTACACGTATCAGTGGTCCCACATCGCTCCAACTGCTCACGCCCCACGTCATTATAGAGCCTCCTCCACCAGCTTGAACAGTACCCTGTTTATGTCTAGGGTCCATGGATTCATGAGGTTCTCACCATATCCATACACGTTCATCCGCTCGTTACAATTTGAAAATTTTAAACGAGACTCGTCCGACCAGGCAACACGTTTCCATTCATCAACAGTCCAATGTCGGTTTTGACGGGCCCTGTTGAGGCGTAAAGCTTTGTGTCGCGCAGTCATCAAGGATATACCAGTGGTCCTTCAGCTAAGAAAGCTCATATCGCTTATGGTTCGTACGCTAACGGCCCAGCAATGAAATCTACAGCAATTTCGGAAGGGTTGCACTTATGTTCACAATGGTTCAAATGGCCCGAAGCACTATGGGATTTAACATCTGAGGTCATCAGTCCCCTACACTTAGAACTACTTAAACCTAACTAACCTAAGGACATCACATACATCCATGCCAGAGGCAGGATTCCAACGTGCGACTGTAGCAGCAGCGCGGTTCCGAACTGAAGCGCCTAAAACCGCTCAGCCACAGCGGCCGGCTATACGTCTGTCACGTTAAACGATTCTCTTGAGTCGTCGTTGGTCCCGTTCTTGGAGGTTCTTTTCTCGGGCTCAGCGATGTCGGAGATTTGACGTTTTACCGGATTCCTGATAGTCACGGTACACTCGTGAAATGGTTGTACTGGAAAACCTCCACTTCATCGCTACCTCGGATATGCTGTGTCCCATCGTTCGTGCGGAGACTATAACACCACGTTCAAACTCACTTAAATCTTGATATCCTGCCACTGTAGCAGCAGTAACCGATCTAGCAACTGCGAGAGACACTAGTTGTCTCATATGGGCGTTTCCGACCGCAGCACCGTATTCTGCCTGTTTAGGTATCTCTGTATTTGAATACGCATGCGTGTACCAGTTTCTCTGTCGCTTTAGTCTATTTCCTGCACACCATAGTGAGATGTGGCTTTTGCCGGCCCTAGTGGCCGAGCGGTTCTAGGCGCTACAGTCTGGAGCCGCGTGACCCCTACTGCCGCAGGTTCGAGTCCTGCCTCGGGCATGGATGTGTGTGATGTCCTTAGGTTAGTTAGGTTTATGTAGGTCTAAGTTCTAGGGGACTGATAACCTCAGCAGTTAAGTCCCACAGTGCTCAGAGCCATTTGAAACATTTAGATGTGGCTTTCCTTCCTGCTTTAAAAACAATTACGAAATGTTAGCTACATTTATTATACACTAACGTATCACCTAAAATGAACCAGACGTAAAGTACTTAGCTACCATATTTTTCACTGCAAACCCTTCAAGTTTTGAGCTATAGAGCACTTCGAAAATATCGCGGTGAGAAACGCCCATACCGAAAAGCACCTGATTAACAAAATGTGATATGAAAGTATAAGAACGAAGAGAAATCAGTTGTATATACCAATTACATTCCGAGAGATCAAATTTTGGAAATTAGTGGTAATTTACTATAGGGCCACACTACTGAGTTCATCGGTCCTTAGGCTTACACGCTACTTAAACCAACTTACGCTAAGGACAACACACACACACACACACACACACACACACACACACACATGTCCGAGGGAGGACTTGAACCTGCGACGGTGGGAGCCGCACGATCTGAGTCAAGGCGCCTCAGACCTCGCGGCTACCGCCGCGGGATCGAATGAGATACTATATACAATAGCGAAGACGAAGTGCAAATGCGAAACAAATCGATTTTAATTTTTTAAAGGGAAAGGCAAACCGAAAATCTAACTAGAGGAGTTGATATATATTTGCTTCTTTTGCATACAATACTTTTTACACTTTTAGCGAGTTTTTATTATTGATGCCGTCGTATGATTATCGCTTCCTACTTCTGCGATGCGTAGAAGCGGCTGTATCGATTTCTGACGTCAGCTCACCTTTACTCAAACAAAAATTATTCAGTGGTCAGACATGCCAGGCTTGGATAGCAGTTTTAAGCGCGGCCGGGCGAGCCTGTGGTGACTGGCTTACTTGCAGACAGACGGCGGAGTAAGCAGTCTAGCGAGTGCCGGGCCCATTCGAGATGTGAACCAAGCGTGGGAAGTGCTACAGCGTCGCCCGAGTGACTTGTCAGACGCGCGGATGGTGGGGAGCGCGTCACATCGGTAACAGTGTCTCGTACTCCTACTGATTTTGGTGAGCGTCGGCATTCAGTTTGGAATTTGAATTGAGTCATTTGTCTTGACTGGAACTGTATTTCGTACGTCTGTGATCGACTCCGGTCGCGTGCATATTCAGTCTGTAAATTAAACTGTTTACGGTTAGCAGATCTCAGCAGCATTTTTCCTATTTCTTCTGGAACACATAACATCGGATGTTGTTAAATGTGTGTGAATTCATAAGGAACCAAACTGCTGAGGTCATCGCTACCTAGGCTTACACACTACTTAAACTAATTTATGCTAAGAAGAACACACACACCCAAACCCGAGGGAGGATTCGAAACTCCGGCAGGAGCAGCCGCGCAATCAGTGACATGGCATCTGGAACCACGTGGCCACTTCACGCGACCATTGGGTGTAGCGCCGAAGAGTGAGTTGGCCGTATCATTGACTGTAGTGCCACGAAATTGTACCTTGGCAGTGTTCTGCAAATTTCAATGACTGTGTGGTTTATCAGATGCCTTTCAGTTGTATACTTGCCGGGATCTACATCTACATGACTACTCTGCAATTCACATTTAAGTGCTTGGCAGAGGGTTCATCGAGCCACAATCATACTCTCTCTCTACCATTCCACTTCCCAACAGCGCGCGGGAAAAACGAACACCTAAACCTTTCTGTTCGAGCTCTGATTTCTCGTATTTTATTTTGATGATCATTCCTACCTATGTAGGTTGGGCTCAACAAAATATTTTCGCATTCGGAAGAGAAAGTTGGTGACTGAAATTTCGTAAAAAGATCTCGCCGCGACGAAAAACGTCTTTGCTGTAATGACTACCATCCCAATTCGCGTATCATATCTGCCACACTCGCTCCCCTATTACGTAATAATACAAAACGTGCTGGCATTTTTTGCTCCCTTTCGATGTCCTCCGTCAATCCCACCTGCTAAGGATCCCACACCGTGCAGCAATATTCTAACAGAGGACGAACGAGTGTAGTGTAAGCTGTCTCTTTGTTGCATCTTCTAAGTGTCCTGCCAATGAAACCTTTGGCTCGCCTTCCCCACAATATTATCTATGTGGTCTTTCCAACTGAAGTTGTTCGTAATTTTAACTCCCAGGTACTTAGTTGAATTGACAGCCTTGAGAATTGTACTATTTATCGAGTAATCGAATTACAACGGATTTCTTTTGGAACTCATGTGGATGCGTAAATAATGTGAACTGTTGTTGTTATGGTCTACAGTCCAGAGACTGGTTGGATGCAGCTCTCCATGCTACTCTTAGTGTATTCATCTCTTGGTCTCTCTACGATTTTTACCCTCCAAGCTGCCCTCCAGTGCTAAATTGGTGATCCCTTGAGGCCTCACAACATGCCCTACTAAACCGATCCCTCCTTCTAGTCAAGGTGTGCCACAAATTTCTCTTCTCCGTAACTCTATTCAGTACCTCCTCATTAGTTACGTCATACATCCATCTAATCTGCAGCATTATTTTCAAACACCACATTTCGAAAGCTTCTATTTATTTTCTTCTTGTCCACACTAATTATCGTCCACGTTTCGCTTCCATACATATACTTTCAAAAACGACTTCCTGACACTTAAATCTATACTCGATGTTAACAAATTTCTCTTCTTCAGAAACGCTTTCCTTGCCATTGTCATTCTACATTTTATATCCTCTCTACTTTGACCATCATCAGTTATTTTGCTCCCCTAATAGCAAAACTCATTTACAACTTTAAGCGTCTCATTTTCTAATCTAATACCCATTGCATCATCCGCTTTAATTCCACTACATTCCATTATCTTCATTTTGCTTTTGATGATGATCATCATATATCCTCATTTCAAGACACTGTCCATTCCGTTCAGCTGCTCTTCCAGGTCCTTCGCTGCCTGTGACATAATTACATTGTCATCGGCGAACCTCAAAGTTTTTATTTCTTCTCCATGGATTTTAATTCCTACTTTGGATTTTTCTTTTGTTTCCTTTACTCCTTGCTCAATATTCAGATTGAATAAAATCGGGGAGAGGCTACAACCCTGTCTCACTCCCTTCCCAACCACTGCTTCCCTTTCGTGTCCCTCGACTCTTATAATTACCATCTGGTTTCTGTACAAATTGTAAATAGCCTTTCGCTCCCTGTATTTTACCCCTGTCACCTTCAGAATTTGAAAGAGAGGTTGCTAGACAACGTAGTCAAAAGCTTTCTCTAAGTCTGCAAATGCTAGGAACGTAGGTTTGCCTTTCCTTAATCTAAGATAAGTCGTAGGGTCAGTATTGCCTCCCGTGTTCCAACATTTCTACGGAAGCCAAACTGATCTTCCCCGCGGTCGGCTTCTACCAGTTTTTTCATTCGTACCGGCCGGGGTGGCCGTGCGGTTTCAGGCGCTACAGTCTGGAACCGCGTGACCGCTACGGACGCAGGTTCGAATCCTGCCTCGGGCATGGATGTGTGTGTTGTCCTTACGTTAGTTAGGTTTAAGTAGTTCTAAGTTCTAGGGGACTTATAACGTCAGCAGTTGAGTCTCATAGTGCTCAGAGCCATTGGAACCATTTTTCCATTCGTCTGTAAAGAATTCGTGTTAGTATTTTGCAGCCGTGGCTTATTAAACGGATAGTTCGGTAATTTTCACACCTGTCAATTACTGCTGTCTTTGGGATTGCAATTATTATGTTCTTCTTGAAGTCTGAGGATATTTCGACTGTCTCATACATCTTTCTCACAAGATGGTAGAGTTTTGTCAGGACTGGCTCTCCCAAGGCCATCAGTAGTTCCAACAGAATGTTGTCCACTCCCGGGGCCTTGTTTCGGCTTAGGTCTTTCAGTGCTCTGTCAAACTCTTCACGTAATCTCATATCTCCCATTTCATCTTCATCTACATCCTCTTCTATTTCCATAATATTGTCCTCAAGTACATCACCCTTGTACAGACCCTCTGTATACTCCTTCCACCTTTCTACTTTCGCTTCTTTGCTTAGAACTAGGCTTCCAACTGAGCTTTTGATATTGATACAAGTGGTTACCCTTTCTCCAAAAGTCTCTTTCATTTTCCTGTAGGCAGTATCAATCTTATCCCTAGGGAGATAAACCTCTTCATCCTTACATTTGTCTTCTAGCCATCCCTGCTTAGCCATTTTGCACTTCCTACCGATCTCATTTTTGAGATGTTTGTATTCCCTTTTGCCTGCTTCATTTATTGCATTTTTATATTTTCTCTCGTGTCATCAATTAAATTCAATATTTCTTGTGTTACCCAAGGACATCTACTGGCCCTCGTCTTTTTACCTACTTGATACTCTGCTGCCTTCACTATTTCATCTCTCAAAGCTACCCATTCTTCTTCTACTGTATTTCTTTCCCCCTTCCATGTCAATCATTCCTTAATGCTCTCCCCCTGAAACTCTCTACAACCTCTGATTCTGTCAGTTTACCCAGATCCCATCTCCTTAAATTCCCACCTTTTTGCTGTTTCTTCAGTTTTAATCTACAGTTCATAACCAACAGATTGTGGTCAGAGTCCACATCTGCCCCTGGAATTGTCTTACAATTTAAAACCTGGTTCCTAAATCTCTGTCTTACCATTATATAATCTATCTGAAACCTTCGAGTATCTCCAGGCCTCTTCCATATATACAACCTTCTTTTATGATTCTTGAACCAAGTGTTACCTATGATTAAGTTATGCTCCGTGCAAAGTTCTACCAGGCGGCTTCCTCTTTAATTTATTAGCCCCATTCCATATTCAGTTACTACTTTTCCTTCTCTTCCTTTTCCTACTATCGAATTCCAGTCACCCATGACTATCAAATTTTCGTCTCCCTTCACTATCTGAATAATTTCTTTGATTTGATCATACATTTCATCAATTTCTTCGTCATCTGCAGAGCTAGGTGGCATATAAACTTGTACTACTGTGGTAGGCTTGGGCTTCGTGTCTATCTTGGACATGATAATGCGTTCACTCTGCTGTCTGTAGTAGCTTACGCACACTCCTATTTTTTTATTCATTATTATATCTACTGCTGCATTACCCCTATTTGTTTTTGTATTTATAACCCTGTACTCACCTGGCCAGAAGTCTTGTTCCTCCTGCCACCGAACTTCACTAATTCCCACTATACCTAATTTTAACCTATCCATTTCCCTTTTACAATTTTCTAGCCTACCTGCCCGATTAAGGGATCTGACATTCCACGCTCCGTTAGAACGCCAGTTTCCTTTCTCCTGATAACGACATCCTCTTGAGTAGTCCCCGTCCGGAGATCCGAATGGGGGACTATTTTACCTCCGGAATATTTTACCCAAGAAGATGCCATCATCATTTAAACATACAATAAAGCTGCATGCCCTACGGAAAAATTACGGCTGTAGTTTTCCGTTGCTCTCAGCCGTTCGCAATAGCAGCACAGCGAGGCAACTACTGAAAAGGCTGCTGCCCCTCTTCAGGAACCACACGTTTGTCTGGCCTCTCAACAGACACCCCTCCGTTGTGGTTGCACTTATGGTACGGCTGTCTGTATCGCTGAGGCACGCAAGCCTCCAGACCAACGGCAAGGTCCATGGTTCATGGGGGTAGGGGAGCGTGAACTATGGGCATGATATTGTAGAGACGTGATGTCAAATTAGAACTTCATGATTTTTCTAAATACTTTCGTAACGGTTGTTGTTTTATGGTTAAGGGGAAGGAAATTTTTGTGAATTAGATTTCAGTAGTGACATTTAAGTATTTTGAATGATCTCACATTCTAAAAAATTTCCATGATTTTAGTGTTTTAAAGATTATTGGCTTTAATGTTTTAAGAAAAAGAAAGTATGAATTTTCTGTATACCTGTGTATGTCTGTGTAAAGTAAGTAAACCTATAAATATATTAAGCTGGTGCCTGTTCTTTCAGACATATAGACCTTCTTCTTCTGTGTGGATGCACACGCATTGCCCGAACTCTTACGGGACTCGGTAAGATTGCCTGCCGTGAGTAATGAGTGTAATGGGCAGGGGCACTACGAATGTAGTGTGTGGACATTAAGTTCATGTGCCCTCTGTGGCTCAGATGAATAGAGCATCTGCCATGAAAACACGAGATCTCAGGTTAGAGTCCCGGTCTGGGCACACATTTTTAACTGTCCCCGTTGATGTATATCAACGCGTGTTGATTTAATTATCATTTAAACCTATAAGTGTTCTGCAACTATGCTCAGCCGTTCATTACACCAGAACCGTTGTGTTCTAGCTTGACCAGCTAAATAGGTCCAATTATTTACAGCAAGAAAATGGGAAATTTCGATTTTCTCCTGTACTGCTCTCACCCGCTTCTTGGGAATCGCTCGCTACTTTCCTGTGGGGTCTTTTCTCTTACTACAACGTTTCTAATTTTTACGATACATCAAACAAGTATTTACCTGCAGCTAAAGTGCACAATTCACGAACTAAACGAAACGCATATATTCACCATTGGCTTCAGACTGTTTTCTAGATTTCATTATGGCAGACTTCAGTGATGAGCATTAAATTTTGGCGCATGGATCTCAGCTGTTTCCTTTCTGTATACACTTCATTCTGTAGTTATGTCCTAATGACCAGCGGGCTACTTTGTGCCGTATAGCAGTGTGGAAACGCCCCAATTCGGCACCTCTGGGTCCTCGTGATTTAATTACAACATCAGACGCAACAGATAACGAAGCCGTGAACAAGTGCTAAATAATACCTTTTGCGTAAACATTGATTTAGATGGCTACAAGATTTTGTCATCATCCAGAGTTAGATATATGACTCTAAATTTAGACAAATACGGAACTATGCGCCCCGGAAATAAATCAGTGAAGAGAAGAGCAATGAAAAATAATGGCACTCGAAAAAAGAAGCCTAATATCGTGGATTTGTTTCACTTACGGAGCAGCGTCTGTTAAGGACAAAATAAATGAACCGCCAGAAGCTTGTATACATACTTATAAAGCATCAAGCGATTATCTCTCAACAGAATTTTAAATACTGCTTCTGTAGGATCCGTTGGAACAACAAAGAGAGACTAGCATCCTATCTTCCAACGTGAGCTTTTTGTACTGAACAGAATAAAAAGAAAATATTATGCTATGCTAGAACCAAAGATACTCTCTGCCACTCTGTTTACAGTCTTATACAGAGCAGACCCGTAGATGCATACCGAAGCGTTGATTTTGGGTTTGAGCTGTCTTCTGGAACAATTGACGTGGCCTCCTGCGGAGCGACTTGTGTTTGAAACTCATGTCACATACAGGCCTTTAATTAATATCACTCACTATGAAAATAAAAACCAACTCTTGAAGTTTATTTAAGTCAACAAAAACCTTTGTCACATTTACTGTCAGTCTCGCAAGTATATCGTTCTCTTTTAGATCGAATAGTCAATTATCTTCCCAACTTGCAGCGAGTCTGTATACATAAATGTGATCCTCACCAAAGAAGTCCAAAACTATTAGTAATAATTTTGTAAGTTATGCTGCTCTATTTTTCCAGAGCTTTCACGGACTTGTGTAAAAATTTCTCAATTTACTTGAAGCGTCAAATTCGGATAAAATTCCAAGCTTTCGATGATATAATAACGAAGATGATGGAGGATATCATCGAAAGCTCGGAATTTTATCCGAATTTGATGCTGCCAGTGAATCGAAAAATTGTTATGCAAGGACTGCTTTGCGAAAAACTTCGTAGGTATATTTCACGGGACTTACCTGTTTTGCCAGCAACCAGTCTGCAGAATCAAGCAGGTGCCATTTTTCTTCGATGTGTCAAAATACAGGGTGTTCGGAAAGTTGCTGTGCAGTTACAACATACCTGGGAAGTGACATCCATGGGCGGGTATACGAGTCTGAATCATCTTAATTTTACTATAAAATATTTTCTGCGGATCTGATTGCGATATGCTTCTCCAGTCGCAGTTACTTCAGCTTCTAATTTACAAAGCGTGCTCCCCGAAGAAAGAGGTCTGGTGTAGTAAGTAAGGTCCGGCGAACAAGGGGGCCATAGGTTTTTTGAGATGACTCGTTACTCAAGAACCTTTTTCAGAAGACGCACAGCGTTATTAGCTGAAATCATGATTAGGTGATGTCGTCTTCCTTTAGCTGGCCCATTTAAATCGAAGTTCATCAAACAATAACGTTCACTAGTCACGGTTTCATAAAAAAAAAAAATAAGGTCCAATAATGCACCGGCCGTATTTTGCTACCCACACTCCAGTTTTCTGCTCATCCAGTGGCGTTTCAAGCACATCACGAGGATTCTCCGTTGATAATAATCGTGTGTATTTTTTGTCAACATGACCAGAGAGGTGGGATCTGACCCCGTCTGTATAGAAGGTGACATCAAGAATATCAGTGGTATTCCTCTCAACTGATTTGCTTTTCCATGATCCTCAACTTTCAGTTCCTGCACTGCCGTCACTTTATATGGGAATAAAGTCAGTGTTTTGTTTTAATCGCTTTATGTGCGGTTGCAAGCCCGATATCTTTTTCTTGTGCCAACTTGCACAGTGATTTTGTTGGGTTCTGCTATATAGAGTCAAAAATATCCAACAACTTTTCTTCGTTTAGTTTAAGTGGTCTTCCAGTTCTTTCGGCTTCTAACAATGAGCCTGCCTCTCGAGATTTCTCAACAAGTCTACGAAAAGCATTAAGATGATGTACAACGGTTCTGGGATTTTTTCAATAAATGCCTCCTACATAAATCTGTGTATTTATCCCATCGTCGAAACACATATTCAATAAGAAAAATACGTTTCTCAGTTGAAATCACCATAATTTGTAAACATATTAAACATCTACACACTACACATCGCTTTCAGTAACTTTCATCAACTGAACTAAACAGTTACATGTTACGCAAAGCAGAACTAATTAAAAAACAATCGCGTATAAAAACAATTCTTGCAACCGGTGTTCTGGAAACTTCGTTTCGGACCGCCAGCGTAATCTGCATTCGTAGTCCGAACTCTCCAATGCACAGCGACTTTCGAACGCACTGTATAGTTCCTTGAAATACCACATAAGGGAAAAAACGCTAGTAAATGTACTATTCTACAATAAAAATCGAAACATCTCAGAAACAACTTTCTTAAATGGCAACGAAATTAATTAGTTCGTCCCCTTAATCAAAGTGCACAATGAACGATCCTTTTGCGAAAGAAATTCTTAATTATGCTTCCGAAATGAAAGTGCAAAAAAGGGTTTACATTAAAATACAGAGAAATGCTATTTTTATTAACTTTATACACAGTACATCACACAACGTTTATGTACAGTTGAACAAAGTGTTATAAAATCTTTATATGAACACAAATATCGCTCTGAATATCAGAGCTACAAGAGGAGACAGATTAGGAACTACGACACAGATAGTTTGAGCCATTCTCTGACTCTAGTAAGTTGTCGTACAATTGTCAATAAAATTTATTCTTAATGGCACCCGTGAACAATCATTCGAGCTTACTCTCGTACAAAAGTATTGTCTCATGACATATGTATGAACTCAAAGATTAATTAAACTATATCTTTTAATCTCGCAATGTTATTAGAACCAACTTTGTTAAGCGTTGAAGTAATACAAAAGAATTTTGGGACAAATTGGTTGGTTATAAACAACCTCATTGCACAGCATACCTTCGTTGACAGAAAGCAACAGTGTTTCGAATCTGTGTAGGGCTCATGTCACGTTTCAAGTGCATTTCCCTTCGTTATGGCTTCTTTATGACGAAAAAATTAAAACTTTGCTCACCGTTCAAATAGTCTCTCTCAAGACAACAATTTGCAAAAGTTGTGTCACAGAAAGCGTTCATGACAACATACATACACTTCCATGATTGGAGCTGAGAAATGTAATTTTTAACACAACATGAACTTGAGATATTTTCGGGGCAATCTTGGTCCGTCGCTACAGGCAAACTCTGTAACATAACCAGCCTGTAAACGTCATGGTCTATTCGTTTCCGTCCAGTTTCCGCCACTTGTGTGTGCAGTGCTTGAGCATGCCATTCGTTCTCTTGAATTTGCTTCTCTGGGATGCTTTATTTCTCCATTTCTCTATTTTCGTCGAATAGCCAGCTCTCCATCCACAAATCCCTGCTGAGTGCAATCCTGAAAAATGAAAAAAGTACACCAAAAACGAAGTGTTTGTGTATTGAATGATTTTCCTACATTCTTAAGTGTTCAAAATCAGTTTGTCCCAATATATTCAATGTTCACAGCCTATACTTCATTCTATTTTTACATTTTATTCGGTACTCATATCGTCTGCAGTGCATGTGTTCTCTGCAAAGATCCTTCCCTCATGACATATTTCTTAGTTTTAAAGATGTCTTGTCTGTTTGATATGTTGAAAATTAGTAAGATAGTGTACCTGTAGACTTACATGTAAGAGAATCTAATCGCAAGCTAACTTCTCATGGATGGGCACTTAATACTTAATATACTATATATTACCAGAAACTTTCGTTGTTAAATTAGACCACTCTACATATTAATACAAATCCAATCAGCATCTCTGCGTGAGGAGTTACAGCAGAAATTATCTCGTGATTAATCAGTTACTGTTCTAAGGGTTGCTTCTTTTATTATTTCCATGTTTGGTAAGTTCCTATGGGACCAAACTGCTGAGGTCATCGGTCTTTTGGCTTACGCACTACTTAATCTAAATTAAACTATCTTACGCTAAGGACAGCACACACCCCTGCCCGAGGGAGGACTCGAACCTCCGACGAGGGCAGCCGTGCGAACCGCCACAAGGCGTCTCAAGACCGCACGGCTACCCCACGCGGCTCCATGTTTGGCATTTGCATTTTATTGTGTATTTGTTTAGAAGAGACGATCACCGTAGACTTCTCGCATCCCTCTTGAGGATGTGCACCAACAGAAACAACACTTACCCTCTCTCAACCAAACAAATGTCAACAAAATTTTGCCGCGCTGTGTGGCCGCGCGGTTTGAGGCGCCATGTCACGCGTTGCGCGGCCCCTTCCGCCGGAGGTTCGAGTCCTCCCTTGGTCATGGGTGAGTGAGTTGTTCTTAGAATAAGTTAGTTCAAGTTAAGTTTGTCGGTTCGAAACCGGTAACAGCGCTGTTTGTGCAAATCAAAAGCGTTATTAACAATTGCTAGTTGCTGTTTTCTCCTTTACAAGAATCACCTTGTATTTTGTACACAGTCACGATCTCAAAAATGGCAATTTTCGACAAAATAGTAGGAAGAAAGTATTTATTCGAAGTATCATTAATACTGAGGCACTACGTTCTATTTGTGACGATATAAGCACAGAAATACAACATTAGGCTTCTAACTACTGAAACTGTGGCTCATCAAAAATTGGATCTTACTGTCTTTTAAACTTCAACACTCCAGAAGGAAGCGCAGCTTGACACAATGACCATACGTCATCTACCAGAGCGCGTGGACCAAATCTAGGGACGTATCGCACAGTATTGAGAACACAACAGCACTGAAGAAGTGTTTTATGAAAATATTGCACATAGAACAATTTCCATTCCCGCTCTTCAGTTGATGAAATTCGTATAAAAACATTGACACTGTCCTTTAACTTCTATTCACAAAGCAGTTAATCATTGCGGATATCTTCTGAGACACCTGCGATATCCGCAACTTCGCAAGCTATTGTTCACCGTGTTAACTATTACTGCGAATATCCGCTGATATTGGTATCCGCTTAGCCCACTAAAACGAACTCCAAGAAGACTCGACGATGCAGCTGACGGGAGTAGCTGAATGGATAGAGATCGAAATATGCTGACTGGTTCTGAACGCTTTCTATTTAATTGCGACTTCATCTAGGAGACAACTCCGCGTTAAATGCGTCTAGCAAGTCATAAATACCATTATTTTAAACCAGGTTACTCTTAACGCTTCAGTGATCACTTACTTCCGCATGCGATTTCTCTTTCGTAGATGTAGATGCACTGGACACAATTTAGTGTGCTGGTTAACGTTGATACTGTTCAGAACGAAACCCGCACCTCTAGCTAATGCACGCTTTTCTCGGTTTAGAGGTATCCGGTTCGATTCATGGTGGTGGAAGAAATTTTCCCACCAGTGTTTGGCGGAATGCTAATTATCGGACTTTGAAACTATGTCGTCGAAAAATTCCAAAACTCTCTGCAGTCTCTCAAGAACTCATGGCAGGAGACCCTGTTTGTGCTGTTCGAGAACGTATTTTCAGACAAGCGACATACCATTTGGCGCCCCTTCTCAATCAAACTATAAACTCAACCACGTCCGAACAGGTCTCCGAAAGCCCAAAGGTACCGATCGACCGCCGTGTCATCTTCTGCCGACAGGCGTCACTGGATGCGAATATGGAGGGACGTGTGGTCAGCACACCGCTCTCAGGGCCGTTGTCAGTTTTCGTGACCGGAACCGCTACTTCTCATTCAGGTAGTTTCGCACTTGACCTCACAAGGACTGAATGCAGCCCACTTGCCAACAGCGCTCAAAGACCCAAGGGTTCACCCAGCCGAGTAAACAAGCCCAAATGCGCTTACCTTCGTTGATCTGACGGGAACGGAGTTACCGCTGCAGCAATGCCGTTGGTGTCGTACCTCACCAAGCCAAATCTTAATACTATTGTGACTATTTGGTAGAGTGGATCAAACCGAGCACTCGTAATACCCACAAGGTGGTAGCTGTGTAATTATCATTGAGTGGTCTCACCTGCATATGCCATATATTAACACTATGCCGTCCGGTGACACCACAATGGTGTTGTGCGCGAAACAGTGGACAACGGCGGCGACACCATAGTGGTGTCGTGATCATAGTATCGCGCTGTGGCCGACGACACCACAGTGGTGTCGTGAGCATAGTATCGCCCAGTGGCCAGCGACACCACAGTGGTGTTGTGAGCATAGTATCGCCCAGTGGCCGGCGACACCACAATGGTGTCGTGAGCATAGTGTCGCCCACTGGCCGGCGACACCACAGTGATGTCGTGAGCATAGTATCGCCCACTGGCCGGCGACACCACAGTGGTGTCATGAGCATAGTATCGCCCAGTGGGCGGCGACACCACAGTGGTGTCGTGAGCATAGTATCTCGCAGTGGCCGGCGACACCACAGTGGTGTCGTGAGCATAGTATCGCCCAGTGGCCGGCGACACCACAGTGGTGTCGTGAGCATAGTATCGCCCAGTGGCCAGCGACACCACAGTGGTGTTGTGAGCATAGTATCGTCCAGTGGCCGGCGACGCCACAGTGGTGTCGTGAGCATAGTGTCGCCCAGTGGCCGGGGACACCACAATGGTGTCGTGAGCATAGTGTCGCCCACTGGCCGGCGACACCACAGTGGTGTCGTGAGCATAGTATCGCCCAGTGGCCGGCGACACCACAGTGGTGTTGTGAGGTTAGTATCGTCCAGTGGCCGGCGACACCACAGTGGTGTCGTGAGCATAGTATAGCCCAGTGGCTGGCGACACCACAGTGGTGTAGTGAGCGTAGTATAGCCCAGTGGCCGGCGACACCACAGTGGTGTCGTGAGCGAAGTATCGCCCAGTGGCCGGCGACAGCATAGTATAGCCCAGTGGCTGGCGACACCACAGTGGTGTAGTGAGCGTAGTATAGCCCAGTGGCCGGCGACACCACAGTGGTGTCGTGAGCGAAGTATCGCCCAGTGGCCAGCGACACCACAGTGGTGTCGTGAGCATAGTATTGCACAGTGGCCGGCGACACCACAATGGTGTCGTGAGCACAGTGTCGCCCAGTGGCAGGCGACACCACAGTGCTGTCATGAGCATAGTATCGCCCAGTGGCCGGTGACACCACAGTGGTGTCGTGAGCAAAGTATCGCCCACTGGCCGGCGACACCACAGTGGTATCATGAGCATAGTATCGCCCAGTGGGCGGCGACACCACAGTGGTGTCGTGAGCATAGTATCTCGCAGTGGCCGGCGACACCACAGTGGTGTCGTAAGCATAGAATCGCTCAGTGGTCGACGACAGCATTTTAGTGTCTTTTGCATTCTGTTGCTATTTTGCTTAGGTAACAATAAGTTACACACGACAGCAAGTTTTTTGTTTTATAAGTACTTCTGCCCTTTCATCATGGCGGACGAAAGAGACAATACGATTATTTACAATGAATGCGCGGATGTCTTGCGTGACGTTTCGGACGATTTGCCCGTTTTTTAATAAGACATTGGATATCAAAAAATGAGAGTTAAGCAGAATCATAGAAAGATAGTGAAATACGGCCAAGAAGAATTCGGCGAACGCTATGGTTGCCAACTGATTCGGCTAAATCAGACGAAGAAGACAGTGCACAGTGGCCAGACTTTGATTTACTGAGGACCAATAATAAATTTGAAGGATTCCTGGGTCCAAACATATTTCCCAAATATAAACAGAACGTCGAGGATATCGTAGAATTATATATTGGGAACGATCTAATTGAATATATTAGTAACGAAACTAACAAGTATTAGAGTCAAAATTGCAATGGAAGGAAACTGGATTAAAAAATGCAAAATTTGTCAACGTTATGGGACCCGAACTTAGAAAATGGTTTGGGCTTGCCATCCTTATGGGAATCGTAAAAAAGCACGAATCGATGATTTTTGTCAACGAGTCCGTTGATAGACACACTGATATTTCGCAAAATGATATCCCGCAACCGATTCAGACAAATATTAGCATTTTTACATTTTTCCGACAGCAACAATAAACCGACTAATGCCGACCGGCTTGTCAAACTGGAATTTGTAATTGATAATTTTTCCAAAAAGTTTAAAGAAACGAAACTTCCTGGCAGATTAAAAGTGTGTGCCCGACAGAGACTCGAACTCGGGACCTTTGCCTTTAGCGGGCAAGTGCTCTGCCAACTTCCTTTTTTTAATCATTGGGTTTGGTCGTTGCGGCGCTGAGGTACCATGCCGGCGTATGTTCATTGCGGACGGCTGATGATAGCCATGCAGGTTTTTTGTTGATCCGTTCACTCAGTTTTTTATTACAGAGGGTAGCTAACCCTCTGACCGAGCACGCTAAGCTACCGTGGCGGCATCAACTGAGCTACCCAAGAACGACTCACGCACCGTTCTCACAGCCTTACTTCTGCCATCACCTCGTCTCTGCAAGGTTCGCAGGAGAGCTTCTGTAAAATTTGGAAGGTAGGAGCCGAATTCTTCTTGGTTGTATTTTACTATCTTCCTACGATTCTGCTTAACTTCCCTTTTTTTATATCCAATGTCTTATTCCAAATCGGCCAAGTCGTCCGGAACGTCACACAAGACGTCTGCTCATTCGTTGTAAAAAATCCTATTGTCTCTTTCGTCCGCCATGATGAAAAGGCGCAAGTACTTACAAAAACAAAAAACTTGCTGTCGTGTGTAACTTATTGTTACCTAAGCAAAACAGCTACAGAATGCAGAAGATACTAAAGTGCTGTCGCCGGCCACTGGGCGATACTACGCTCACGACACCACTGTGGTGTCGCCGGCTGTTGACCGCTGTTTCGCTCACGACACCACTGTGGTGTCGCCGGCCACTGGGCGACACTACGCTCACGACACCACTGTGGTGTCGCCGGCCATTTGGCGATACTACGCTCATGACACCACTGTGGTGTCGCCGGCCACTGGGCAATACTACGCTCACGACACCACTGTGGTGTCGCCGGCCATTGGGCGATACTACGCTCACGACACCACTGTGGTGTCGCCGGCCACTGGGCGATACTACGCTCACGACACCACTGTGGTGTCGCCGGCCACTGGGCGATACTACGCTCACGACACCACTGTGGTGTCGCCGGCCACTGGGCGATACTACGCTCACGACACCACTGTGGTGTCGTCGGCCACTGGGCGATACTACGCTCACGACACCACTGTGGTGTCGCCGGCCACTGGGCGATACTACGCTCACGACACCACTGTGGTGTCGCCGGCCATTGGGCGATACTACGCTCACGACACCACTGTGGTGTCGCCGGCCACTGGGCGATACTACGCTCACGACACCACTGTGGTGTCGCCGGCCACTGGGCGATACTACGCTCACGACACCACTGTGGTGTCGCCGGCCATTGGGCGATACTACGCTCACGACACCACTGTGGTGTCGTCGGCCACTGGGCGATACTACGCTCACGACACCACTGTGGTGTCGCCGGCCACTGGGCGATACTACGTTCACGACACCACTGTGGTGTCGCCGGCTATTGGGCGATACTACGCTCACGACACCACTGTGGTGTCGCCAGCCACTGGGCGATACTACGTTCACGACAGCACTGTGGTGTCGACGGACGGCATAGTGTTAATATATGCCATATACAGCTGAAACCACTCAATGATAATCACACAGCAACTAGCTCGTGGGTATGATGACTGCTCCGTTTGGTCCACTGTACCAAATAGTCACAATGGTATTAAGATCTGGCTATGGGAGGTACGACGCCAACGGCAGAGGATGATACGGCGGTCGATCGTTACCTTTGCGCTTTCGGAGACCTGTTCGGACGTGGTTTAGTTTTTAGTTTGATTGAGAAGGGGCGCCATATGATATGTCCTTGTGTGAAAATATGTTCTCTAACAGCACAAAAAGCGTTTCCTGCCCTTTGTTCTTGAGAGACTACAGAGAGTTTTGGAATTTTATCGACGGCATAGTTTCAAAGTCAGATAATTCACATTCCGTCGAACGCTGGTGGTGAAAATTTCTTCCACCACCACAAATCGAACCGGATACCTCCAAACCGAGAAAAGCGTGCAAGAGTGACGTTGGCTACAGGTGCGAGTTTCTTTCTGGACAGTATCAACCTCACCCAGCAGACTAAATTGTGTCCAGTGCCTCTACATGTACGAAGGAGGAATCGTATGTGGAAGTTGAGATCACTGAAGCGTTAAGAGTAAATTGGTCCGGCACACAGTTTTAATCTGCCAGGAAGTTTCCTATTAGCGCACACTCCTACAGAGTGGAAATCTCATTCTTTAAAGGAACGTTTAATCTAAGTCAAAACATCTCATCTGATGAAGGAATGATACCGTGGCGTGGACGGTTAAATTTTAACGTGTACAATCCGTCGAAAATTACGAAATATGGCATACTCATTCGGTTGCTGTGATTCGAGTACGGCATACATTTCCTCATTCAAGATATATTCCGGCGCTGGACATCCATTAGCAAAAATAGTGATGGAACTATTGACATCTTCTGACGGAAAGTGGCATCACCTCTGCGTGGATAATTATTATAACGGCGTTGAACTTGCAGAGAAGTTACTTGAAAAGAAAATTCGAGTTTGTGAAACGATACGGCAAAATAGAGGATTTTAAGAAAATGAAAACGCACAAAATTCAATGTGTTTGAAGTTTGTCATCATCGGAAAGGTGACAAGCGGCCGGCGACAAGCCAAGTAATACGAAATAGCGCTGCCGGGGCAAAGCGAATAAATTTGTACGAGACGTGCGGACGGCAATGTGTGAAGAAGCTTCCGGACTGTCTAGTTCGCCGACTAGAGGCTGTGTGGCACGGTATCAGTGTGATGTTTTTTGACAGCGACTAGTTTTCTGTACGGAGTGCTTGCTTACTTCTTCCTCGCTTGACACTACCCTACCGGCGGCGGCTCGGCTCGGTGCGGTACGTACCGGAGTCGGGCTGCTGGTGTGCTAATCGCAGGCGCAGAGCAGGCCGGCGTTCCCTCGTCGCCGCTGGACCGGACGCCTCCTGCGGCGCCTGGCTCGCCGGTTCTTGTTCCTCCGCTTCTTCCTCCCTGCTGTCTTCGCTGCAAATGAAAGAGGGCGGCTGTAGCGCGGTTTGCATGCATATTCAAAAACTTTATCGTACTCTCTATATCTGCAGACACACCCTGCATATTTATGGCATCTAACTCTGAATGCAAATATACCACTAATTGCACGTAATACAATCCACAGTACCTGTCTAGCTAGCAGTTTACTATTCCCTTATTTTAATGAGCGCTGATACTTTACGATGAAGAAGGAAAACAATAATAAAATTTGTTTAGTTTTTAGGGTTCCGTACCTGAAACGGTAAAAGCGGAACCCATATACGACCAGTTTAAATGAATGTTCCGTCATTTGACTGTATAGGTTGTTTATTCTGTTGTTGAATCATTTTCAATGTGGTACTTGAAAATGGCCAAAGGCCATAACGCCAAAAGGCCATATACATATAAATAACCAAAAAGACAGTCAAGATGAAGCCAAAGACACGAAGCCGACAAGAAGCATGGACAGAGGACCGAAAACGAAAAAACAACGAGCGAATGAGGGAAGTTTGGGGAGCAAGGAAGACAGCAAAAGGAATTGGCCATGTAGTTTACTCCAACTGCGCTCTTTAAGGGAAAAACAACAACAATAATAATAAAGTATGAAAACGAATCATCCTATTTTAAAAAATAATAACTATTACGCTATTTGAGAAACGTGCGTGAACAACGTAGAGGTAGGGTTGTAAATGTGGAAGCGTGTGGGTAATGTGGTAACGTCTAGCATCTGGCCTGCAGAGTGCTGCCCTCTAACAGAGCAGCCACAAATTGTTGCAATAGTTCCTATTAGTCACAGTAGAGGATTAGCAGTCAGTTGAGCAACAGACGCTGTGACAGTGATGCGATTTACGTTCGCGCATTTTCTAAACCTTTTTCAATGTAAGTTGTATTATATTTATCTATGTACTTTGTAGTTATCTTTCTTTACGTCTGATAGCTTATAAAAGGACGTGCATAGAAGGTTTTAACAGTCCTTTGTCAACCTTAAATAGGTAGTTGCTTATTGTAATCTACCGAAATTTAAAATGGCCATTGTCTAGGTAATGTGGAAGCGTACATACGATGGCATTGTGGAAACGTTTCCACAATACCAACATCAAATATATTATTTCTAATACGTTTTGCGTCTTTTTCTAGATGCCACGAAAGCTAACTGACCGGAAACCAAGAGCTATTGTGAAGAAGTGGGATGTTGGAAACATGATTGTGGCTATAATAGCCTTAAGGGAAATGCAGATGGAGTTAAGAAGAGCAGTAAAAGCTTTCAGTGTACCTCAGACGACACTCCAAAGGTTTGTACAGAGTGATAAGAATGTGTTTCTTTGAGACTTGGACGTAAGCCTGTACTACTTCATGCTATTGAGAAACAGTTGGTTCAGTATTTCATTGAAATGGATAATTGCTTCTATGGCCTTACCTGATTAGATGGCAAGAGAATGGCATATCAGCTAGCGGAAAGAAATAATATTAATCATCCTTTTACTTCAAATGCTGCAGGTAGAGCTTGGTTTGACGTTTTTCTAAGACAACACAGATTTGGATCTCCCAGTTGGGGAAGAAAAACCTACTGAAGAAGATGCCATTTTTATTTCTTGTGGAGGCGCATTTTCCAAAGACGTTCGGGAAGAATTGTGGATTAAGTGTGTAGTGTGTGAGGACTGGAGTAACTCTTTATGTTCCAGAAATGAAGGTGATATTAACATATGCGATTTTTTTCAAGTGAATTTCGCTTTTGAAGCACTTTTCTATTAAAGTTGCATTTAAAAATATTTTTGTGTAATTTAAATTTAGTATAAAATAAAATAGTTTCTAACGTTTTTAATAGTTTTCCTTTGAAGTAGTCATTTTCCCACAATTTAAGGCGCTTCCACATTACCCGCACTTCTTGGATAATTAATGAGTTGTTGTGCAAGCAGAAAATGCTTTTTAATTTTTAACATATTTAGTTTCTGTGTTTCATAATATTATGTTCACTGCTAAAACATTATGAATTAGCTTTGGCTAATTTTTGAAGCTGAAAGAGAAGTAAACATTTCTTTTATACAGCAAAAACAAACTGGGTTTCCACATTTATACCCCTATCTCTACTACTGGAAAGAGCACACGCTTTTTACATTGTTCCCGCCAGGTAGCAGCAGTGTGCGCCCACTTCAGTTCTGTGGGACAACAGAGAGTGTTTTGTGTTGTATGGTTCGCGCGGTGCGGATCAGTAATAATTGCTCAGCGTGACTTTCGTACTAGGTACGGTGTGGATCCTCATACAGCGCAACAGAGCGACTCTCCAAAATTGAATGTGTGTTGTGTAGTTACATGGGAAAATGTATATGGTTCATTTTTCTTTGCTGAGAACACTGTTACAGGAAGCACATATCTCAATATGCTTGAGAACTTTCTTTTCCCACAGCTGAAGACTGATTCGGAAGACTTCATTTACCAATAGGAGGGGCACTACCACACAGGCATCTGGAACTGTGAGAATTTTGAAATTAATGGAATACTGAACGCTGGATCAGGCGCACTGGAGCAAAAGATTCAGCCTTACGTTACTGGCATCCGGGATCGCCGGGCCTAACTGAATATGATTTTTTCTTGTGGGGGTTTCTAAATGACTCTGTTTATGTGCCTCCGTTTTCAACAACAACGAATGAACGGAAACATCGCATAACAGCAGCTGTGGAAGGTGTAACTCAAGACATGCTCTCTCCAGTGTGGGAACAATTTGAATATCGCACTAACATAAGCCGTGCATCTCAAGAGGGGCATATTGAAAACCTAGGAAAAGGTATGAAAAAACCTTTTTGAGTGCCATCAAAGGACAAAATTCATTGCATATGATTATTAATTTCAGAAATATAGACGCGACAAATCTAAGTAAGTAACATTATACCAATACAATCTAGGATAAAAAAAACTTTTTTTCAATTTAAAAATTTGTTGAAATCGTGTTACCTACAAGTTACGCATGATCACTTCTATAAAGGATATCATCGTCAAAATGTATTAAAGTTGGTTATATAAAGTAGTTGTTGGATGTCTACGGGTTTCAGTCTTCGAAATTCGATATTGTGTTCTGGTCTCACTGGGAATAAGATACGAAAGAATGTGTGGTTTTGGACAAACACTTTATCGTGATAAATCGCATGCCTTCACATTCAGCCTAACAAGGAAATACGATGTACTCACTGACACGAAACGTAAGCAATCACAAGTTTTGCTCGCTTACCAATCGAAAGAATAAACAAGGCAAAAACAAAAGGCACCGAGAAAATTAAGGTCATGGAACTCCGCGCTGCAACAAAAAGAAAGCGTTTCACAGCGCTCCTAGCGGGTAGTGCGTGAACCCTGTTGAGGCCCTCCAAACGATCAGTGGATCAACTGACATCTGCCATGGTGATCGCTTGTCGTCACTACACAACCCCCTTCGAGATATAGGAGTGTCGTCCTCGATTGATGCTCGGAACACGGTCCATGAATCGTGCCGGAAAGTGTATCCGTCGTCGAGAAGGCGTTTGCTGTTGAATCAGAGCCGGCGAAAGATCCGTGGAGGATGCTTCGTGACGGGCGGAGGTTTCGTCTGGTTGTGTGGATGAGGCGGCTGTGAAGGTTTTTCTACGACAAACAGCGGCTCTGTTTATCTTGCCGAATGTTTTCTCAACGCCGCAAAAGTTACTTAGCTGCGCAAATAGGTTGGATTCGAAATGCCATCATCTGTCCACCGTTATTTGGAGCTGGCGACCAAAACTAGAATTATTAGATGGTCAAGATTTATATAGCTTATTTTTTTAATTACATCCAAGGATGATATAACTCAAAATTTTAATTTGTTTTTTAACTTTTATTTTTTGAATATTTAATTTAGTAGTTTTATTTTTATTATACCTAAATAGCTTATATACCTCGGGGAAGATCAGTTTGGCTTCCGTAGAAATGTTGGAACACGTGAGGCAATACTGACCCTACGACTTATCTTAGAGGAAAGATTAAGGAAAGGCAAACCTACGTTTCTAGCATTTGTAGACTTAGAGAAAGCTTTTGATAATGTTGACTGGAATACTCTCCTTCAAATTCTGAAGGTGGCAGGGGTAAAATACAGGGAGTGAAAGGCTATTTACAATTTGTACAGAAACCAGATGGCAGTTATAAGAGTCGAGGGGCATGATAGGGAAGCAGTGGTTGGGAAGGGAGTGAGACAGGGTTGTAGCCTCTCCCCGATGTTATTCAATCTGTATATTGAGCAAGCAGTAAAGGAAACAAAAGAAAAATTCGAAGTGGGTATTAAAATCCATGGAGAAGAAATAAAAACTTTGAGGTTCGCCGATGACATCGTAATTCTGTCTGAGACAGCAAAGGACTTGGAAGAGCAGTTGAACGGAATGGATAGTGTCTTGAAAGGAGGATGTAAAATGAACATCAACAAAAGCAAAACGAGGATAATGGAATATAGTCGAATTAAGTCGGGTGATGTTGAGGGTATTAGATTAGGAAATGAGACACTGAAAGTAGTAAAGGAGTTTTGCTATTTGGGGAGCAAAATAACTGATGATGGTCGAAGTAGAGAGGATATAAAATGGAGACTGGCAATGGCAAGGAAAGCGTTTCTGAAGAAGAAAAATTTGTTAACAGCGAGTATAGATTTAAGTGTCAGGAAGTCATTTCTGAAAGTATTTGTAAGGAGTGTAGCCATGTATGGAAGTGAAACATTGACGATAAATAGTTTGGATAAGAGGAGAAAGAAGCTTTCGAAATGTGGTGCTACAGAAGAATGCTGAAGATTAAATGGGTAGATCACATAACTAATGAGGAAGTATTGAATAGGATTGGGGAGAAGAGAAGTTTGTGGCACAACTTGACCAGAAGAAGGGATCGGTTGGTGGGACATGTTCTGAGGCATCAAGGGATCACCAATTTGGTACTGGAGGGCAGCGTGGAGGGTAAAAATCGTAGAGGGAGACCAAGAGATGAATACACTAAGCAGATTCAGAAGGATGTAGGCTGCAGTAGGTACTGGGAGATGAAGAAGCTTGCACAGGATAGAGTAGCATGGAGAGCTGTATCAAACCAGTCTCAGGACTGAAAACCACAACAACAGCTTATAATTAGAGCATGACACTGTATGACGCAAATGCAGCGGCTGGCGTCTCAGCGTAACTGTTGTCCGCCGGAACGCCTTCTGGCCAGCACGTAACACAGTGTGTTACTGTCAGCAGGTAACGTTGTCCTTCTGAAGTAGGCAGTGGAGCTACGACATCAGCATTAATATGTACGAATCTTGATGTCGTGTCTGGGAAATTGCCTATCGACGCATGAACAAGGCGACATATCTTGCTACACTTCATTCGTAAGCATGTGCGAACCCATATTCGAATGTCCTTTTGTATTCCAGGCCTCTCAAAATGGCTGACTATTGGTTTAACTGTTGCTTTCACGGCAGGGTGGCATACGTCATGCAAGCTATTAAAGATTTTCTTGCGTAGCGCCGACGTAACGATCGGACGAGTTTTCCTATTCGAAATATCACAGTACAACTTTGCCGCTCGCGGCTGGAACATCTGCAGGTTTAAGTTGAAGACCTAACCGGTCAGAATCCTGCGCTTGCACTAGCTGCGTTAAGCCAGCTGTCTTCACGATAACAGGCAGGCTGTCTCTACATTGTCAGTTACTGATGTGTGCCTTACATCAGTGGTGAATTGAGCTATGAATTGCATTTGATTGTATTGCTGGGAACGCTTGTTATTTAGTCGGAAGACATAGGTTAGAGGTTTATGGTCTGTGTAAATGACTAAATCTCTCTCTTCGAACAGTGTACGAAAATATTTAATGGACTCATAAACCGCCAACCACTCTCGATCACAAGCATTGTTCAAAAATGTTCAGATGTGTGTGAAATCTTATGGGACTTAACTGCTAAGGTCATCAGTCCCTAAGCTTACACACTACTTAACCTAAACTATCCTAAGGACAAACACGCACACCCATGCCCGAGGGAGGACTCGAACCTCCACCGGGACAAGCCGCACAGTCCATGACTGCAACGCCCTAGACCACTCGGCTAATCCCGCACGGCGATCACGAGCATTCCTTTGCTGCTTAGCGGAAGAGCATTTTAGTGAAAAGAACACGATACGCTGTCAGGCTTCGTCTACATTCTGTTTCAATGCAGCACTGTTTGCCGTTTGGCTTGTATCTACACTGAAGCGCCAAAGAAACTGTTATAGGTATGCGTAATCAAATATGGAGATATGCAAACAGGCAGAATACGGCGCTGGGGTCGGCAACGCCTATATAAGACAACAAGTGTCTGATGCAGTTGTTAGACCGGTTCCTGCTGCTACAATGGCTGTTATCAAGATTTAAGTGAGTCTGAACTTGTGTTGTATGCGGCACACGACCAATGGGACACAGCATCTCCGAGGTAGCGATGAAGTGGGGATTTGGCCGTACGACCATTTCACGAGCGTACCGTGAATATGAGGAAACCGGTAAAACATCAAATCTCCGACATCGCTGCTGCCGGAAAAAGATCGTGCAAGAACGGGACCAATGTCGACTGAAGAGAATGTTGCCTGGTCGGACGAGTCTGGTTTCAGATAGTATCGAACGGATGGACGTGTACGGGTATGGAGAGAACCTCGTGAATCCACGGACCCTGCATGTCAGCAGGGAACTGTTCAAGCTGGTGGAGGCTCTATAATGGTGTGGAACGTGTCCAGTTGTAGTGATGTGGGACTCCTGATACGTCTAAATTCGGTGCTGACAGGTGACACGAACGTATGCATCCTGTCTGATCACCTGCATCCATTCATGTCCATTGTGGATTCCGACGGACTTGCGCAATTCCAGCAGGTCAATGCAACACTCCAGAAATCCAGAATTGCTACAGAGTGGATCCAGAAACACTATTCTGAGTTTAAATATTTCCGCTGGCCACCAAAGTCCCCAGACGTGAACATTATTGAGCATATCTGAGATGCCTTGCAACGTACTGTTCAGAAGATATCTCCAGACCCCTCGTACTCTTACGGATTTATGGACTGCCCTGCATGCTTCATAGTGTCATTTCCCTCCAGCACCACTTCAGACATTAGCCGAGTCCATGCCACATCTTGCTGCGGAACTTCGGCGCGCTCGCAAGGACTCTACACGATATCAGACAGGTGTACCAGTTTCTTTGGCTCTTCAGTGTACTATCAGCGTGAGAGGTGCTTCTAAAGTCGGTCGTGCTAGAAGGGCTGCATATGCTATAATTTTCTTAGCTACTTCGAACGTGTTATCCATTGACTCTGGTCACTGCTTGACATTTTATCTTTAACCTTAGGACCAACTAAAACTGAGATAAGAGGCTCTTGGACTTCTGCTGGATGAGGTAGGTGACATAGATAAAAGTTAATAACTCGCAGGAATCTTCGCAGTCTATTAGCCTTTTCTGACCGTGGGATGCTTAACAAAAAATAGCTTCGACTAGCTGCAGTAATGGCAGTGATCCGCATGATAATACGAGGTGGCCTAAAATGGTAATCTCTGCCTGGCCTCATTACCCTCTATTTGTCAAGGCACTTTACCTCAAACTGGTGCTGTTTGTGTTCCTCTGCGGTTTCTGAAAAAAATGATAGATACGCAAAGCAATAATGCAATCCTTATAAAACTAAATCTATAAACATTTGCCATGTCAGGGCAGCATTTCTCAATACGAACATCATACACAGGCTATCAGATACGATAAACGGCGCTATAATGTCCTTTTTCGGAATGTCTCTTTCAGCTACATCAATCTGTGTGTGTTCTATTGCGCGATTAGTACACTAAAGACTCTTCCCAACATAATGCAAAATTATGATCCCTCAATAGAGGATCAGAGTAGCGCCCAAGTAGCGTTCTATCATTCAGCGCACGGTAATCACCACGTGGTCAACATGCACCGTTCTTCTTTGGTTCTACATGTAGGCGTGACTACGAAGTTGGGCGAATGATGCCTTTATTCAAAACAGTCTTAAATTCCTCCTTGGAAACGGTGTATCGATTAGGGACAAGACGTCTGGGCCTTCATGAAGTCAGTGGGCCTGTAATAGTTTTGATGTAACGTGTAGTGTTGTGACATACCTTTCGTGGGGCCCAAGGAGGCATCGTGATACCAGAAAACTACTCTAGAAGTTTAGCGTACCCATTGCCCTTTGGCGCAATGTACTCTCGCGCTACATTGTAATCCATAGACAGATAGCCCGCTGACGTCGCCTATTGCAAGAGCTTTGGTGACGTCTGGCAGCAGACGATAATGCGCTAAAAAATTGGCTCCGATTATTTGTTCATTCCACGCCAAGGCAGGTCCTACTCGCTGTGCTGAGTTGCATACGTCGAGATAGTTAAATTATTATCCGCGTATACACAAAAGGAGGTGGCCGGTCGGTATTTGTGTAACCGGGCCCACGGCAAAATACGTAGGTCAGGACCGCAGACCACCAAAAACTTGGGTCCTGTCTTGCGGCCTGTGATGGAGAGGCGCAAGAACGACGACTGCATATTTGGAGCAATTAGTTGCTCCTGTCGTTTACTACTGGGGAAGACACACAGCAAATTTCACTTGTGTGCCCGGTCTCCGAACTTCTTGTACCAACACAGGTGTGCTTGGGGTGAATTGTTGGCTACTGCGAGATTCGCAGGGGAACGACTTCTCGATCTTCCGGGGAACCATCCTCTACCAATCCGGTCAGAGAGCAGTTCGCCCATCTACTTAAACAGTGAGTAGACTATGTTCATGAGACTGTCACAGTCCGATCGTGTGACCACCGACGTACTATTAAACGTCATCATTGCTCCAGGACAAGAGATCGGTGCTGTCACGTCCTGATCCGCAGAGGAAAAAATTCTTTCAGGCCACCGCCTCACCACCTGCGTTCAGTGAGCGCTAGCACGCAAAGACGCTTCTACAGCAATGATCAGATGTGGTACCAACAAAAAAAAATGGCTCTGAGCACCATGGGACTTAACATCTTAGATCATCAGTCCCCTACAACTTAGAACTTCTTAAACCTAACTATCCTCAGGACGTCACACACATCCATGCCCGAGGCAGGCTCCAAGTAAGCTAGATTAGGGTTTTACGTTCTCTCGACGACAGGATCATTAGAAATGGAATAAAACTTTGTACTGGACAAAGGTGGGGAAAGAAATCAGTTGTGCCTTTTCAAATTATCCGTACTTAAGCGATGAATAGAAATCGCGGGAGACCTAAATCTAGACTCCACAGGGGTATTATTCACTGTCCTCCAGAATGCGAATCCAGTCAGCAAAGCGCCTCCAATAATCGAGATTGAAGCCCTGCTATTTGTCACTGCCTGGTGAGTGGAGTGTCTGGCATCGCCTGCTGAAACCGCATTTACGGGTACACTGGCAGATTTACAATCGGTTCAATTCTCGTTGATCAATTTCTCCTCAGCCTGAAAAACTGTAGGTACACTATTACCTATATATATTGCTTGTTCACGACATAACGAACCACATTTAGAAGTGTAAGCTACGTGGACCTGTTACAAATTCTTAACTAGGTCCTACGATGTCATCTGTCAACTACGATGTTTAGTAATCTCTTGCTCGATTGAAGAATAAGTTGTTTTAGTCTCGACGGATAGTGTTCTGATGTTACGTCTATGTGGCGTACAGAGACCCCAGTCAAGATCTCTGACTTTCGCAGGCAGTGTCTTACTGCTCAGACGTGCATTTCATCTTCTCCGTGTCTTCAGAACTTTGTTGTGAGTCAATGGAGTCAGCACGCACGAGGAGACTGGATTCAGCCAATAATGTTCAAGTCTGGGATTTTGGTGACCAGTGGAAGTGTTTAAGCTCAGAAGAATGTTCCTGGAGCCACTGTGTGGCGATTCTGGAAGTGTGGGGTGTCGCATTATCATGCTGGAATTGCCCAAGTCCATTGGAATGCAAATTTGGCATGACTGGATGCAGGTGATCAGACAAGATGCTTACGTATGTGTCACCTGTCAAAGTCGTATCTAGACGTATCAGAAGTCCCACATGACTACAACTTCAAACACCCCACACCATTACAGAGCCTCCACCAGCTTGAACAGTCACCTGCTGATATGCAGGGTCCATGGATTCATAAGGCTGTCTCCGTACCCGTACACGTCCGCTCGATACAATTTGAAATGACACTCGTCCGACGAGGTAACATGTTTCCAGTCACCAACAGTCCAATGTCGGTATTCATGGGCCCAGGCGAGGCGTAAAGCTTTGTTGTGTGCTGTCGTCAAGGTTTCACGAGTGCGCCTTCGGCTCCTAAAGCCAATATCGATGATGTTTCGTTGGACAGTTGGCATGCTGACACTTGTTGATGGCCCAGCATTCAAATCTGCGACAGTTTTCGGAAGGCTTGCGCTTGTGTCACGTTGACGCGTTCTCTTCAGTGTTCGTTGGTCCCGTTCTTGCTGGATCTTCTTCCGGCTGCAGCGATGTCGGAGATATGATGTTTTACCGGATTCCTGATATTCACGGCACACTCGTGAAATGGTTGCAGGGTAAATCCCCACTTCATCGCTACCTCGGAGATGCTGTGTCGCATCGCTCGTGCGCCGACTATAACACCACGTTCAAATTCACTAAAATCTTAATAACCTACCATTGTAGCGGCAGCAACAGATCTAACAACCGCACCAGACAAGTGTTGGCTTAAATAGGCGTTGCTGACAGTAGCACCGTATTCTGTTTCCACAACTCTGTATTTGAATATGCATGGCTGTACCAGTTTCTTTGGCGCTTCAGTGTATTTGTTCTTATGTCTGAGGACAAAGGACAACAGAAGTGGCTTGATGAAAAACAGAATCTGACCATGCAGAGACGACGCTAAAATCTGAACAAAACAATCACTTGCGTTGTCGACCACAAAGCGTATGTGGTGGAGACTACAGTCAACACGATTTCCACACTATTTTCTATACGTTAGTGTTGTGCTGAACAAGTGCAAGACGGTCCTGTTTTATTGCTGCTTCTAACTTAACTGTGTAGACGCTATTACACGCCAGTTTCATTAAAAACACATTTGTCATTGGCCGAACCAGGATTTTTCTTTTTCTTTTACTAAAAAATACCTATTTGCCCGTTTTGGGGTCACTACCTGATGCCTGCTCTTGTAGGTGAGAAAATATGTGGTTTGAACGTTATACAGTCTACTGATTTTTTCACAATGAGTTAACGTTTATAGCAATATTTATCTATGGGGTGATATTCCGGCGCAGGCAGACACATGGCCTGAAGAAGGTACAGATAATTTGCGGACAAAAATATGTCTTCCAGTTGTTTGTGACGTTAGCGGTTTATCAACAATCAACGTTGAAGTTCTTTCTTAACACGAACAATAGAAGTCACCTGTCCCTATGATAGGCAGCCTCGAACGGTTGTTGTATGAAACACCCGCACGGAATATTCCCTGATGTAGAGACACATTTCGTTACATGAGCCTTGAAATGAAAAATACATCATCAGGCACAGATTTTGTTTCAGTTTGACGATAAGCCATGAAAGTACTGTCAACTGATGAATGATATGGTAAATATGAGACTGCATCTAGGCATTCTAAACGCCTTTAAATACCTGTTCATTCTCTTTCAAGTACAAAGTAGTGTGCAAGATGCCATTGTATTCAAACCCTGTTCATTTTATGAGGTGCAGAATCATACACGGGAGAGATGGGCACACTCCAAACTGACTGTGGAGGTGTGACACCGTGAGATCTGGTACCTTGGAACCATTTTAATTCTGTTTGTGGTTGATGGACAGCTCCAATATTTCCACCCACATCAGAATTTTAACTGACCTGTTCACATTCAACCAAAAATAGATGTGTGTGTAATGTAACGAAACTAACGTTAAGAACTGTTTTACTTTGAGAAATGAAATAAAGGTCATATACTGTAGCTATAAGTAAGATCCGCCAGGTTAGCCGAGCGCGCTAACGCGCTGCTTCCTGGACTCGGGTACGCGCCGGCCCCGGATACAATCCGTCCGTCGGATTAAGGACGAGGGCCGGTGTGCCGGCCAGCTGGATGTGGGTTTTAGGTGGTTTTCCACATCCCCCTAGGTGATACGGGGCTGGTACCCACATCCCGCCACAATTACACGGCTCGCTGACATCTGAACACTTTCGCACTATTCCATGGATTATACCAGTCGCAGACAGTTGGGGTGCACTCATTCCTTCCCAGGGGGTACGGGGTGGCGGCAGGAAGGGCATCCGGCCACCCTTTCAACTAACATTGCCACATCCGATTAACCACGCCGATCCTGCGTATCTGGGGGAAAATGGCACAAGCAAAAGAAAGAAAAGAACTGTAGCTGTAAGTAAAACAGTATCTATGGAGACTGTTTTTGAATTTGTGGAAATGAAATGTTGCTCTGAGACTGGCTAGAGGTAATGTCCGGTAATCTCTGCATCAAAGTAGACTGGATGCTTAGTTAGGGGCGGTGTCAAGGGGTGGGGGGCGGCTATGGGGGCTATAGCCCTCCCCCCGTGGAATATCATATTAAACTGGATAAAATGACTTCAGAAATCAGAGAACATATTATTCCAAGAGATTCAATAATTTTTTAATGATTGTGTAGCGATATAGCTTGCAATGTATTCAAACACATTTTAACAAAAGAATAAGAACGGCAAATAGCTTACTGCCTAAACCAATAAATGTCATTTAACTTAAAATAGGCTTCTTATTATTTATTAATACACATATTTTACTCTGAACTCCAAAACAGTTGCCAAAAAATACTTTAAGCAACACCAAATTTTACCAGTTTGTCTGTAGAGGACCTCAACTCTTCTTTTGTTAAGCCATATTCCATTCCTCCAAACCCCCTCCTGCAGCTGCTACGGTCGCAGGTTGGAATCCTGCCTCGGGCATGGATGTGTCTGTTGTCCTTAGGTTAGTTAGGTTTAAGTAGTTCTAAGTTCTAGGGGACTGATGACCTCAGAAGTTAAGTCCCATAGAACTCAGAGCCATTTGAATCATTTAGAAGCATTTTCAAAGCGGCTAAGTTTGCTAACTGTTCGCAATCCGCCGTGATTAAAGTACACTGTACATGGCAAAGTGCTGCTGTCTAAAATCGGCGCTAAGACAACTGTGGCACAACACGGTCCATAACTAGCAGGAGTGTACGACGGCTGCAGAAATGTGCACGGACGTATGAACGTGCAACTGTTGGGCAACTGAGCGCCCAGATGAACCACGGGGCTACCAACAGTGTCTCGTCAACGACTGTTCAGCGAACTTTGCTGCGTATGGGGCTTTGCGAAGGGGTACGTGGGTCATACACCTACGGTGGCAGACGAAGACTGGGATTTGCACTCCAATATCGCAATTCCACGTCCGCTGAGTGGCAACAAGTGGCCTTTTCATATGAATCGCTTTTTATGCTCCATCGAGCAGACTGATGTTGGTGTGTACGGCGTGAAATGGCTGAAAGCAAACATCATGTAACAATCGTCGTAAGGGTCCAAACTGGAGGAGGGAGCGATATGGGCTAGGGAATGTTTTCAAGGCATTTCCTGTGTGGCCTCGTCATTCTGGAAGGCACCATGGATATAAGTATAGACCTATCTTTTGGGGACCATGTCAACTCCCAAATGCAGTTTGTTTTTCCTCGGCACCAACACGTTCAAAAATGGCTCTGAGCACTATGGGACTTAACATCTCAGCTCATCAGTCCCCTAGAACTTAGAACTACTTAAACCTAACTAACCTAAGGACGGCACACACATCCATGCCCGAGGCAGGATTCGAACCTGCGACCGTAGCGGTCTCACCAACAGGTCATTGCAGGGTCTTACACAACTCGCAGTGTACGTGTGTGGTTCTAAGACCACCAAGATCATTTTACCTTTCTCCCTTGGCCACTGGACTCCCCTCATTTAAACCCAGTCGAGAATCTGTGTGGCTAGCTGGAGTGGGCTATTCGCACTATGGGGCGCAACCAGCCACAGCACTGGAGTTGTCATGGCTTCACGTCCCTGTCGGTACATTCCAGAACCTCTTCCTGCACGTCTTGCAGCTATCCGAGCTGCGAAAATTGGCTGTTCACACATTTGGCAGATCGTTGCATAAATTACATCGCATCATTTGTTGACTGTAGTAAATATATGTTGTAGTGCACAACATTTATTTATATCTGGTTTATCTCTTAGATGAAAAGCATCCTCACCCGTGAATAGCAGAGGAGGAGGTGGAAGAGGAGAAACGCGAGAAAATGGTACTTAAAGAACAGCAGAAAGACAAGGAGCAGGTCGTAAGAAAAAGGAGAAACTCGAAGACGCAGAAAGTAGACGGAAGGAAGATGTGGATGATGTGCAAAAAGTTGCTCATATACTAAGTTGTACACTAGTTAAGTAGTCACTAAAGAAAGATAATAATATACAGTGGCCCATCAAATTAACTGCTTTTTAAGTGAGACCAATGTTTCTGTTTGTGAAGAAAATCGAAATAAAACAGAAAATACAAAGTAATATCAAAGGGGTTAGATCAAGAAACGAGTATTCTATAACTGAAAGTCAATTTGTCTGATGGCGACTGGAGCATTTTTTTTCAACAAAAATTAGTTACTGGCATTACAGATGTACAGATGTGAATAGTCATCACTAACATATGTAGAATTAGAAAGAAATTTCTGAAATAACCCAATAATTACAGGAGAGTCAAATGATTTCGCTCAAGCTGGGAGAAGCCAGTGTCATAATAGCCAATGGTGGGCGGAATTTAGATTTGAAGTGCGTGAAGGAGTGACTATAAAGTTCACTGGATTTGATCCCCATGGGAAGAACCATCGTGTACCGAACTGTTTTTATGAACTTCTCAGGGGAAATTATCATCAATTGAATGAAAAAAGAACTTCCCGTTTTGGCGTGTTGCAGTGGGGATCAATAAATATTAAAAGACTTACTACTTTCACCTCGAGCGAGAATTTATAGTCAACTTCTCGTCGGCGGATGAACAATATAATTTTAGATTACAGTTCAACAACATTTGAGATTACAATCATTCGTTCCAAATTTGTATAGTGAATCATGGGGCGCAAATAGGAATTCCAAAGAATGGAACATAAATCAAGCAAACCATCCGTGTGTAAGGATTAACGAAGCTCACTTGTTTGAGGTCTTAATTATTCGATTGCCTTGTGTGGCTAGGAAAAACTTAATTGGCAAATTCTGGGACAATATCCAAGAATGAGTAAAAAGTTTAGTCAGATTGTCTATACATGTCTCAAGGGAATTCTGTTAGTAAATAAAAACCAAATTCTGTAAACAGGAGGCAAATGATACGAAATGAGAAGGGAAACAGGATACATTAGGTGAATTTTGGACGGGTTGTGCATAAATATGTTAACAATCTTAGATGATGCAGGCGAGATTGTCAGCCACAAAACCAAAGATACGTGCGACAGGACAGTCCACTTTCGTGAAAAAACAGGGTTAATGCCTAAACTGGGGAGGACGTTGAAGAGGTGCCATACCCCAGTAGAATGGGACGCAGTAGTAGTTTACCATATCGAAAGTGGTCTAAATTTCCAATTTTACAAGTACTGCAGATGAAGAAGAGACCTTAACTTAAGAGGAGTGCAAAGAACGACAAGTATGCAATTTCGTATTTGTTCGATACCAAAGATGACAGGACTAAGAGACGAACTAATGGAGGAGAAGGAAATGAAAAACGTAATTCAGACTAGGGCTACAGTGAAGGGTAGAAGACAAGAAGCATCCAGTATTGTGTTTATCGACTCTAAACAGATGTTAGTTTCATTAGTAAGAATTTATGGCAGTCAATAATGGAAAAATAGGAGAAGGTTACGATCCCAGTAAAGGGAATAACATAATTAATTGACAGTGTGGATAGAAATATATATGGGCTAGCCCACACGAATTTCCGAACAGAGTACATGGATTTCCAAGTGTGTTCTCACAACTAGATGTAAATATTTGACGTGGTTTAGACTCCCTGTGAAATAATGAAGTGAGTATGCCTATTGTGAAATGAAAGAAGAGTATAAAATATGGGAGACGAAGAACGGGAATAAAATTTAGTAGTGAGCCTGGGGAACTTCTTGAGTTGCTGCTTCCACACATATAATCATATAGTATCTAACCTTAATACAAACATTTTTTACAATCACTTGAAAGTGTCTACATCACTTTGAATAATCCTGTATGTATAATTAACACATAAATGAATAGTTTCATAAATGCAAAAAATTACAATGTACACTATGTGAATAAAAGTATTCGAACACCTGGCTGAAAAAGACTTACAGGTTCGTGGCGCCCTTGATCGCAAATAGTGTCTGGATAATTACGCCGACCTATGTGGCCGAGCGGTTCTAGGCGCTTCAGTCTGGAACCGCACGACCGCTACGGTCGCAGCTTCGAATCCTGCCTCGGACATGGATATGTGTGATGTCCTTAGGTTAGATAGGTTTAAGTAATTCTAAATATAGGGGACTGATGACCTCAGAAGTTAAGTCCCATAGTGCTCAAAGCCATTTGAGACATTCGGGTAATTACAGCGGAACTTAGTTATGATGACACTAACATAGTGGTGGACGGAAGATATAGAGGAGAAATTTATAGAGTCCCAAAATTCACAAGATAGTTAGAGGAAGCTGTTGTAGGGGAAGGAGTAGAAGATTAGGTTACAGGACAATATGGGCTTGGTAGTAGGAATGAGAGGGGAGAAAGACGTATTAACTTCTGCAAGAAATTTCAGCTAGTAATAGCGAATACTATGTTCAAGAATTACAAGAGGAGGAGGTGCACTTGAAAAAAGCGGGGAAATACGGAAGATCATGGTCAAGCAGAGACTCCGATATCAAATATTTGTCTGTAAGGTGCGCCCAGCAGCAGATATAAACACACGTCGCTGTTTAGTAACGATGAAGAGTAGGATGAAGTTCAAAGACACTAGTCACGAAGAATCAATGCGAAAAGATGTTAAGGAATGAAGCGATACGCGTGAAGTTGGTGGATATAGATACTGCGATAATGAATAGCTTAATAGGCAGTTCAGTTGAAGAGAAATGGACATCTCGAAAAAGAGCAATCACAAAAGTTGGAAAGAAAAGCATAGGTACCAGCAAGGTAAGTGCAAAGAAAACATGGGTAATAGAAGAAACACTTCAGTTTATCGACGAAAGAAGGAAGAACAAAAGTGTTCAATGAAATTGAGGAATGAAGAAATATAAGTCCCTTAGGAATGAAATAAATAGGAAATACAGGGAGGCTGTCTAAATGGGTTCATGAAAAATGTGATGAAATCGAAAAAGAAATGTTTGTCGGAAGGACCAAGTCAGCACACAGAAAAAGCAAAACAACCTTCGGTGAAATTAAAAGCAAGGGTGGTAACATCAAGAATGCAAAGTGAATTCCGCTGTTAAATGCAGAGGAGAGAGTAGATAGGTGGAAAGAGTACACTGAAGGCAGCTATTAGTGGGAGAATTTGCATAATGTGATAGAAGAGGAAACAGGAGTCGATATAGCAGAAATAGGGGATACAGTATTAGACTCGGAAATTAAGAGAGGTTTTGAAAACTTAAGATCAAATAAGGCGGAAGGGACAGATAACATTAGAGCAGAATTTCTAAAATCAAGAGGGGAAGTGGCAACAAAACGAATGTGAATACATTAGGGTATGGGATGTATGAGACTGGAGATATACCATCAGACTTTCGGGAGGATATCACGCACATAATTCTGAAGATAGTCAGATCCGACAAGTGCGAGAACTATCTCACAATCAGATTAACAGCTCATGCATACAAGTTGCTGACAGGAATAATATACAGAAGAGCAGAAAATAAAACTGAGGATCTGGTAGTTGACGATATCTTTCAGTTTAGGAAAGGAAAGGCATCAGAGAGGCGCTCCTGACGTTGCAGTTGATAATGTAAGCAAAACTGAAGAAAAATCAAGATACCTTCGCAAGATCTGTCGACCTGGAAAAGGCACTCGGATGTGTAAAATGGTGAAAGATGTTCGAAATTCTAAAAAGAATAGGGGCAAGCTAGAGAGAAAGACAGGTATTACACAATACATGCAAGAACCAAGAGGTGACAACAAAACTGGCAGACAAAAACCGAAGTACTCGGAGCAAAAAGGATGCAAGACAGGGTTGTTGTCTTTCACCCCTAGTGTTTAATCTTTACCTCGAAGAAGCTATGATGGAAATAAAAGAAAGGTTCAAGAGTGAGATTAAAATTCAAGGTGAAAGCATATCACAGATACGAGCGAGGTGGCGCAGTGGTTAGCACACTGGACTCGCATTCGGGAGGACGACGGTTCAATCCCGCGTCCGGCCATCCTGATCTAGGTTTTCCGTGATTTTTCCTAATCGCTCCAGGCAAATGCCGGAATGGTTCCTTTGAAAGGGCATGGCCGACTTGCTTCCTCGTCCTTCCCTAATCCGATGAGACCGATGACCTCGCAGTTTGGTCTCTTCCCCCAAACATCCCAACAACCTACACTCCTGGAAATGGAAAAAAGAACACATTGCCACCGGTGTGTCAGACCCACCATACTTGCTCCGGACACTGCGAGAGGGCTGTACAAGCAATGATCACACGCACGGCACAGCGGACACACCAGGAACCGCGGTGTTGGCCGTCGAATGGCGCTAGCTGCGCAGCATTTGTGCACCGCCGCCGTCAGTGTCAGCCAGTTTGCCGTGGCATACGGAGCTCCATCGCAGTCTTTAACACTGGTAGCATGCCGCGACAGCGTGGACGTGAACCGTATGTGCAGTTGACGGACTTTGAGCGAGCGCGTATAGTGGGCATGCGGGAGGCCGGGTGGACGTACCGCCGAATTGCTCAAAACGTGGGGCGTGAGGTCTCCACAGTACATCGATGTTTTCGCCAGTGGTCGGCGGAAGGTGCACGTGCCCGTCGACCTGGGACCGGACCACAGCGACGCACGGATGCACACCAAGACCGTAGGATCCTACGCAGTGCCGTAGGCGACCGGACCGCCACTTCCCAGCAAATTAGGGACACTGTTGCTCCTGGGGTATCGGCGAGGACCATTCGCAACCGTCTCCATGAAGCTGGGCTACGGTCCCGCACACCGTTAGGCCGTCTTCCGCTCACGCCCCAACATCGTGCAGCCCGCCTCCAGTGGTGTCGCGACAGGCGTGAATGGAGGGACGAATGGAGACGTGTCGTCTTCAGCGATGAGAGTCGCTTCTGCCTTGGTGCCAATGATGGTCGTATGCGTGTTTGGCGCCATGCAGGTGAGCGCCACAATCAGGACTGCATATGACCGAGGCACACAGGGCCAACACCCGGCATCATGGTGTGGGGAGCGATCTCCTACACTGGCCGTACACCTCTGGTGATCGTCGAGGGGACAGTGAATAGTGCACGGTACATCCAAACCGTCATCGAACCCATCGTTCTACCATTCCTAGACCGGCAGGGAACTTGCTGTTCCAACAGGACAATGCACGTCCTCATGTATCCCGTGCCACCCAACATGCTCTAGAAGGTGTAAGTTAACTACCCTGGCCAGCAAGATCTCCGGATCTGTCCCCCATTGAGCATGTTTGGGACTGGATGAAGCGTCGTCTCACGCGGTCTGCACGTCCAGCACGAACGCTGGTCCAACTGAGGCGCCAGGTGGAAATGGCATGGAAAGCCGTTCCGCAGGACTACTTCCAGCATCTCTACGATCGTCTCCATGGGAGAATAGCAGCCTGCATTGCTGCGAAAGGTGGATATACACTGTACTAGTGCCAGCATTGTGCATGCTCTGTTGCCTGTGTCTATGTGCCTGTGGTTCTGTCAGTGTGATCATGTGATGTATCTGACCCCAGGAATGTGTCAATAAAGTTTCCCCTTCCTGGGACAATGAATTCACGGTGTTCTTATTTCAGTTTCCAGGAGTGTATATCACAGATAAGATTCGCTGATGACATAGCTGTCCCAGTGAAAGTGAAGAATAGTGAGAAGTATCAGGAATGAGAACAGCGAGAAACTTAACATCAGGATTGGTGATCACGAAGTAGATGAGGTTAAGGAATTCTACTACGTAGGCTGTAAAATAACCCATGGCAGACGGAACAAGGGCATAAAAAGCAGACTAGCACTGGCAAAAAGGGGCATTCCTGGCCGAGGGACGTCTGCTACTATCAAATATACGCCTTAATTTAAGGAAGAAATTTCTGAGACTGTACCTTCGGAGTACTGCATTGTATGGTAGTGAAACATGCACTGTGGGAAAGCCAGACAAAAAGGGAATCGAAGCATTTGAGATGTGGTGCTACAGGAGAATGTTGAAAATTATGTGGACTGCTAAAGTAAGGAATCAGAAGGATCTGAAAGGAATCGGCGAGGAAAGGATATAAGGGAAACACTGACAAGAAGCAGGAATAAATTATAAATGGTTCAAATGGCTCTGAGCACTATGGGACTTAACATCTGAGGTCATCAGTCCCCTAGAACTTAGAACTACTTAAACCAAACTAACCTAAGGACATCACACACATCCATGCCCGAGGCTGGATTCGAACCTGCGATCGTAGCGGTCGCGCGGTTCCAGACTGAAGCGCCCAGAACCGCTCGGCCACGACGGCCGGCGGAATAAGATAGTAGGACATATGTTAAGACAATAGGAAATGATTTCCATGAGACTGGAGGGAGCTGTAGAGGGGAAAAACTGAAGGGGAAGACAGAGACTGGAATACGTCTAGCAAATAATTGAGGATTTGTTTTCCATTAGAGAGACAAAAAGATGAAGCTGCTTCAGCGGCTACTGCATCAGTATCGACATGTGTCCTCGAGAGGTCAATAGTTGTTAGTTATTAGTAGCCACAGTTTAGTGGCGCCAGGGTACAATATGTGTGCACTGAGGGGTTTAGTGTTAGTGTTTCATTTGTCGCGTTCACTGGCGTTCAAATGGCACTCGGGAGGCCAGCCTGTGCACCTTCTGTTTCGACTCTGAAAGCAGTAACTGTGCTAAGTTTAGAGATGAACTGTGTTTGCAACGTTCATTCTAGGCTAAAACCATGTTCCCCGACGAGTATGTACTCCTTCTGAATATCTTCAGTCATTCAAACTGAGTGACATTGTGAGCTAGCGTGAAAGTGGACGGGTGTATCCACGGATTGTTGAACGTGATGGTTGCTGTGTACCAGTAATGTGTCGCTGATTTCAGTGGTGGTGTGTGGAAAATTTCTTCACATGCAGACCAGGTTCAGACATATGCCAAGATCGACGCACCATGCGAGCGCAGCGCGGCATTAGCTGAGTGGTCTAGGTCGCTACAGTCATGGACTGCGCGGCTGGTCCCGGCGGAGGTTCGAGTCCTCCCTCGGGCATGGGTGTGTGTGTTTGTCCTTAGGATAATTTAGGTTAAGTAGTGTGTAAGCTTAGGGACTGATGATCTTAGCAGTTAAGTCCCAGAAGATTTCACACGCACTGTGCGAGCAGCAGTGGCCGACTGAACATCATCCAGGGACGAAGTCTGAGCACATGTTGCATTTGGTGTATCGTCATGATCGCCGGAAACTGTGTGATTGCAGTAGGACTGAGATCACATGTTCCTCAGGCCAGGCTACCACTATCACCACAACACCACCAAATATAGCGTCTCTGGTATCATGAAAGAGTTGATTGAAAAGTGGAATGGCGCTCTGTTGTCTTCAGCAACGAGAGTAGGTTCTGTCTGTATGTGAGTACTGGACAAACGCGTGTTGCGACATGTCTATTCCAGAATGCATTCGCCCACGACACACAGGTCCCAGCCCACGTTTCATGGCATGAGGGGGGCCATCAGTTACAACTCACGGTCACGTTTAGTGTTTCTGCTGGTCAAAGAAACCAGTGTCCACTACATTACTGAGTCTGTTATCCTCATGCTACAGCCATTTCTTCGACAGGAAGGTGATATACTTTTGCCGGCAGGACAAAGCACTTCTCCATTCATCTGCTGCCATGCAACCTCCTCTTCCTGGTGTATAACAGCTGCCCTGATCAAGAAGATGTCTCGCCTATTGAACATTTATGGGACATGATTTCATGATTCAATGGGAACTCACTCGTTTCCCAGAGCCTGCAAGAACCATTACTGAATCGCAGCAAAAGACGCAAGATGCTTGGCCCAGTCTATCACAGGAAACCGCTTGGCACCTTTATGGTCGTTTGCATTAAGAATACACAACAGCATTGCCACCAGAGGTGGATACGTTGTGTAATGATGAGACTGCTTGTGAACTTTTTAGTGTAACACTTGCGTCTCATTTGCTCTGATTTTATCACATCCTCCTTTTACACGTCATTTCGTCTTCTATAAAATGACTTTGCCCTTTAGGGCTCTCATTTCTTTTCTAGTAGTGTGCATACGTAAACTGAAATGAAATAAAAGGCGAACTTTTTCTAATTAGTAACCTTGAGTATTGGAGAGATTATTGAAGACAAGATATATCAAACGCTAGAGTGGAATATTACTGAAAGGCGACTGTTTATTTAACAACCCAGCGGTTCTTGTAAGAAAGCCCAGTGACGATGTTTATTTAGTGCTAGAGAGAACGACTCTGAATCACTAAAGTGAGTCAGAGAGAGATATCCTACTCAACACCAAAGCGTGATATATTTTAGCTGTATGTACTATACTGCTTTCTACTGGCAGGTTCCACTTGCCTAAGACTCATAGAAGTGTAAAGTGGTCCTGTTTAATGGTAAAAGTTATAAATCTAAAGTTTTACCTTCCAGGCCCAACATTTATCACGCTAAATTTATCAGAGTACTTGACACAACTTTAGGTGAGGAGGTACAGTCAAAGTTGGTATTATACACTGAAGAGCCAAAGAAACTGGTACACCTGCCTAATATCGTGTAGGGCCCCGCGAGCACGCAGAAATGCCGTAATACGATGTGGCATGGACTCGACTAATGTATGAAATAGTGCTAGAGGGAACTGACACCATCAATCTTGCAGGGCTGTCCATAAATCTCTAAGAGTATGAGGGCGTGGAGAACTCTTCTGAACAGCACGTAGCAAGGCACCCCAGTTTTGCTAAATAATATTCATGTCTGGAGAGTTTGGGACTAGCGAAAGTGTTTAAACACAGAAGAGTAGCAATTCTGGACGTTTGGGGTGTCACATTGTCGTGTTGAAATTGTCCAAGTCCAGCGGAATGCACAATGGACGTGAATGGATACAGGTGATCAGAAAGGATGCTTGCGTACGTGTCACATGTCAGAGTCGTATATAGACATATCAGTGGTACCATATCACTCCAACTGCACACGCCCCACGCCATTAAAGAGGCTCCACCAGCTTGAACAGTCCCCTGCTGATATGCTGGATCCATGGATTTATAAGGTTGTCTCCATACCCATTCACGTCCATCTTCTCGATACAACTGTAACCGAGACTGGTCTGACCAGGCAACATCTTTCCAGTCATCAACAGTCTAATGTCGGTACTGACGAGCTCAGACGAGGCGTAAATCTTTGTGTTGTGCAGTCATCAAGGGTGCAACAGTGGGCCGTCGGCTCTGGAAGCCCATATCGATGATGTTTCGTTCGATGGTTTGCACTCTGACACTTGTTGATGGCACAGCAATGTAATCTGCAGTATTTTACGGAAAGGTCGCGCTTCTGTCACGTTGGACGCTTCTCTTCAGTCGTCGTTGGTCCCGGTCTTGCAGTATCTTTCTCCAGCCGCAGCGATGTCGGAAATTTGATGTCTTACCGGATTTCTGATAATCACACTATATTCGTGAAATGTTCGAATGGGAAAATCCCCACATCATCGCTACCTTGGAGATGCTGTGCCCCTATCGCTCGTACACAGACTATAACACCACGTTCAAACTCACTTAAATCTTGATAACCTGCCATTGTAGCAGCAGTAACCGATCTAACAACTACGTCAGACTCTTGTTCTCTTATATAGGCGTTGCTGACCGCAGTGCCGTATTCTGCCTGTTTACATATCCCTGTATTTAAATGCGCATAAATACGCTTGCCTGTATCAGTTTCTTAGGCACCTCAGTGTATGTGGGTGGTATTTTGATTGACACAAAAACAGGCGAATTTTCGTTGTGTTGAATTAATATTTATGGGCCACTTAATCAGTAATGATGGTATTAGCCTGAATCCTAAAAAAATAGATGCTGTCATGAAATGTGCACAATCTAGGCATAGAAAACATTTAAATTATTTCCCAAGCTGGTCAGATTTTGTGTACCAATGAATCAACTACTGAAATATGTTTAGAAATGGAAATAGACTGAAGAGTGTAAGGAGTAATTCTAGACAATAAAATAAATGATTTGAGACTCGAACATTTTGGCCAACCTGAATTCACCAAGGGATTACAAACAGTAACAGGTGCCTTGGGATATGGGACTGAACCTGAGGATATCAGCTTGAAAAGGTTGAAAATCCAGTAGATGGACATAATAGCATTCACTAATCGTTTGGTCTAGCATTGTGAATGTACCTATTTGCTGACAGAAAAAGAAATGTTCACAATGACCTGAGTTTTGAAGAAATTCCAAATTTGTTAGTTAGACACTAAATGGTAGTTCACTCAGACTATAGTCATGCACAGCCCATTACAAAATAGTTGCTTAACTTATGAATGTAATTGTTACAACAGTTTAACATTCACATGGTACATACAAGTAGTGAAATCTATAAAGTAGCTTATACATTATTTAAATTGCCTACAGAGACAGAAAGTAGTACTAATGTTTCGATACATGAAATTTGGGTATAGTTTTCTGAAAGTAGTTGAGTAAATCAAAGAACTGAAAGAACTGGTGCTTAAAATTAAAGAAAAACGGGGGGTTGGCGCACAGGTTAGAATAACTGTTTGTAGAAGTTTCTGGCAAGCACTGGAATCTGGTTTCTGAAAGAAATGTTTGCGGTGAATGAGCCTGTACTGTTCACTACAAGAAATCACTGAATATCTTATATAATACTCTTATATAAGGTATACACATTGAGTTTGTGTACGTACTGAATAGTCATTATGGGTCAAAGGAATATATGAGTCACTTAACATAAGTATTACTACTTTTGAGGCTTTCATTGTTTGACAAGTGAGAAAGGTTTGTAATTTATGTTAGAAGGATAAATGTAATAGTCATTGGGTAAAATTCACTCAATAAGCAGATGCACCTAAAAAAATCTGGTGTTCTTTGCTTTAGAGTTATATGGTCTGGTGCACAATAGATATTTTCAGGATGCAAGACACATTCAAAGTTACTGATACTGTATTTTGTAGTTAAAGCAACAAGTGAAATCGTAATAAACATCCTTCAGAATGAGTCTTTCCACAGGTGTGGAAACCATAAAGTTACTAGCAAAAATTTTCAAACTCTTCTCAAGACGCTAGGTGTAAGTCATGTATTAATTTCAAAGTTTCACCCTAAAGGTAACCCATCAGCCTGTGTCACAAAAGTGACTGAAATGTTCTTTTGTATATAAACTATAAGAGAGGTAATGCAAGCAGATTTCAGTACAACATGCAAACACCATTAACTTTCCGATGTTATCATGCTGCTTAATAACATTTCACAGTTAGTTTCACATTCTCCTTCTTTAAATGAAGTCCAACTCTGGGAATCAAACCTGTTAAACATGCTTCCTCTAAGAATGTTATGTAGTATGTTGTGTATATACAGTGTCCTAGTGATCATTATTTATTTTTTGTTGGAGTACTACTTCCATAATTATAATAGATCATTGTACATTCTAATTTACAACCTGAGCTGTTAATTACTGATCTATAATATATTCTTTTCTGTGTTGCTTGTTCACTATGTACTCTATGGTGTACTCTTTCTAGAGCATATCTAATATTTATCTGCTTGTGTTATGTACAATGAAGGTATAGTGTTAAACGATGCTGCTTAAATGCTCTTCAGTCAAAAAAACAAGATTGAGGCATGTAATAATTAAAGAGAAATTGTTATGTTATAACACTGATGTTTGGACATACTGAATGATAAAAGTACTGATATGTGACCATTTTAGGTGCTGTTCCAGAAATGTTCTGGCATCAGAGCAATATCAGAACTATAGTGCACCCAACAAGGCAGTATGTTCTAAGTCAAATGTGGACAAGCCTGTCAGCCAGCTAATCATCTGGGATATATCTACGCCTATGTAGAGCACTCAATAATTTACAGCACTTTCTTTCTCACTTCCTGTATATTTATTACCCTAGCTACTTCCCTTGTGTTCATCTAATCTTAAGAGGAAAATGTCTCTCCTCTTAGTTAAGGAGAACAACTAAACATTGTGTTCAACATCAAGGTCATTACAAACGAATCTCATATCGGTTGGTCAAGGTATGTTAGCAATGTTGCCTGAACTGATTCAAGGAAATAACAGAAAATGAAAACAGGATGGCCATGCAGAAATATGAGCATGTGGAAAGCTGAGTGACATTCTTTCCAAATGTGAGACCACCTTGGTCAGTCATTTGGTTGCTGTGAATTCAAGCCCTTACTATTATGTCTTTTAGTTCTTCTTGTGCAGAATTGTGCCCTGTGCTTGCTGCTTCTATTCCAGGCAACTTTTCAGCTTTGCCTGGCACATGCTCAAGAAAGGTTTATTGCTTGCTAGATATGGTCTGAATAATATTCTGAAGCAGCAGTCACTAAGGTGACTATTACGAAAGAATGGTTGACAGAAAAGTGCTCTTCATGAACTTCAGCCAACTTTTCTCGTACATTTTTGTTTTTGTCTTCAGTGATGTGCCAGTAGTAGTGTCGAACACTTAAGTATAATTTCCCCTATGATTTACCATTTAATTGAGGTTTGCTAAGATTTGTAGTGCATGTTTGTGACAGTTTGTACGCTAGCATCATGTGTCTCCCTAAACAGACATTTCAAAATTAGTTTGAAAAGCATGTGAAAGAAAACTAAAATTGTTGTTGTTCCTTCAGTAGCAGTGTCACATTTCATGTTCTTTGTACTGTGCTATGTAAACTTTATCCATTGGTTAGCATACAAATAGTGCTCATATACAAGTAAGATGGGTTTCGAAAATGTTTTCCCTTCTTAGCAACATCTCAAAGAGAGTGTTTTATTCTGTTGGAAAAGATCCTTATTCTTTGGTGTATTTTCGTATATAAAATTATTAAGTTAAATACATATACACACAAATCTGTGCTCAGTACTCTTTTTTTGTAGCCCCAGTGTCCGTATATAGACACCTTATATGTATGCATTATGTATCAGTCTTTACACTTCGTAAATCAAGTCGACTTATCAAATACCACTGTGATACAGTACTTCTGTGGAAAAATTATTTACCTTGAAAGAAACAGTGTATTACGTGCTGTGTTATCTACATTAATACACTGAATTTTTAAGTATACAAAATGCATCCACAACACAGGTACATAACTTATTTCATTGTGTTTCTTTATCTTTATTTTTGTTTCAGTAGCAATTTTTCAGATTTTCAATCTGTCCTCAAAATTATTTCAGTTGCTTGACCTACAATGTACTCCAAACTGATTAATTTTGTATGTTAGGTTCTTTGTTATCTGCATTAATACATTGAACATGCAACACTGGTATAAAGAAAACATGTATTACTAAATTAAAAACGTTGTATACTTTCTAAACACAATTTTTTGTGTTTGATTGATTCATCACTATTGACATTTTTACCTTCCATCTCTCAAATCCTTCTTAAGACAACTGTAGGGCGTTATTACTGAAAGCCTTGAAAAGTTAAACAGTTCATGTTTGAACAACTAAAATGAGCAAGATGTAAATCAGTGTCAAGTGTGTAATGTCTGAATTAGATCGCTGGGTCTATTTTTTGATGGTTAGTAACTTAGTTCAAGGAGCACTATCAGAAAACTAGCTCTGTGATTCTTTTTCACAGTTTTTCATGCATACTCTAGAATACTGTACAATGAGCTACAACAAGCAAGTTAGGTAGGTGTGACAACCTGTACTATACAAATAGGTTTTCATTACTGTAATATAAGTAGCACAATTATAAACTGTTTGACTTTCTACAGCACAATCATCAGTTGATGTAAAATGCAGATATCTGTTTATTGGTTCTACACTGTATTTCTAAATTACTGTGTGACATTAAGCGCTATGAGAAAATGAATCTGCAAAGGTAATAAGAAAAATAGATACTTATTAAAATTTTTAACAAAATATTTTATTATATTTTATAATGTACATAACTTTTTAATGAATGACATTTTCACAATAAAAACGTTCATCGCATTATTGTGTCAGGCATAATCTGGCACAGTGATAATACTGTACCTTGGTTTATTGTGTTTCAGACAACATGTTCGGTGTACAGCTGTTCGCTAAAAATGAAATCTAAAACACTGTTTTTAAACATGGGTTTACTATTGCTTTTCAACTTTTGTGCTCTACTACCAACTTTACAGACATTACATACAGTCAGATTTATTCATTTGCCGCCCTATTCGTAAATATTGCTTTGTTGGCAAATGTTGCTTTGTTGGCAACGGCGTTGTTGCAGTCCAGAGCCCACACGCGCTGGTGGAGTGGTAGTGTCAGATGCACACAGGACATGTTGTCGGCGCAACTTCTAGGAACATGTGCATTCAGCACAGAGGTTATACACATGAACATATACATAAACAATGCTCTCAAATGCAGGGCTGGACAGTGGCAGAGCTGCAAACCCCGGCTGGCGAAGTGGGACTATGGCCTGTCACAAGAACAATGTTCAACATCTGGAATCTCCCTGTAAGAGGACTCCTCAGAAAACGTCCATCTGGAGACATTGCCTTAGTTACCGCCCCCGAGATCTAGTCCAAACACTATGTCACTGTCCGACCCTGCCCAATCATAACATTACAATATACAAAACACATTCACACAAACATATACATAATATATATATATATACAAAAATAATCACAGTTCGTGGTATATTTCATTTCATATGTTTGGATGGAATGCAGAGCAAACTTTGTCCACTTTCTCACCAGGCATGTTTTCCCCACTTTTTATTGTCTCAGAAGGGACAAAATTATGGAAGTCCCTATTGTTAATTTTATGTTATTTGTTCTGTAAGGTTACCACTGATTTAATCGCCTTAGACATAAGAATACGTTCTCCAGAGATGCGCAAAGCTTTTGCACTTGAGAGCAAAATATTTTATATGCTGCCCTATTGATTTAAAACTGTTGCGTGGAGTATCCTGGTGACTATGTGAACATTGTTGGCCGACGAGCTGCATTGAAACATAGAGGCGACATAACTACAAACACTCTCCATTATTCAACGACCGCTTTCGCCTCTCTCTGAAGAGGAGACAAGCAAAGGCACATCTGGCTATTCTCCCAAGTTAATATGTTTCCCCCTGAGTTTCCAGAGGCACTGCTACCTCAATCCTGAGTAGCGCACTTAAAAACCCCTTCATCGTCCCTTATAGGAGCATGTTGTGCTTCTTAGAATCCGACTGAGAATTACCGGTATGGAACTGAGCACTCTTCATACACGTACTTACGCTGTCTTCCTCACTGAGTAAGCATTTTTCATATTCCCTACAACAACTTCAAACATATTAAAACCAGACAGCGCGCGAGCTCTGCTCATACTGTTGAAATATATATAATATACTGTTCTTTGGGAAAAACATAAAGTAAACATTTGTGTTTGCACTGATCCTTCACGCTATTCGCTTCGTGACTAGCTTGAACAGACATTGCTGGACTATAAACATGAATTCTCGCGCTACAAAGCGTCATGGAATGATTAAGGCACAACTGTGAAGATTTTCTGTTCCGCAGAACTTAAATATTCAGAAACCAGTTTATATATTTTTTTCTCGAAATTACTTAACTCATACAAAGTTTACAATAACCACTGTAGTATTAAAAATCTTCCTGAGAATTTCGAAATGGTCCTTCTTCTCTACATTTACCGGATTTGACTTTTCTAACTCTGTAACGTCCGCAGCAGCAGACTTATGAGATGAGTAATCTCCTGATCCGTGTCTGAAATAAGTAAGGATCCATTCAGTATATTACAAAAGTGATAGTTATGAGGCACAGGATTTTTCTGGGACGGAGAATTTTGTACTTAGTCTTGTCTCCAGCATGCGTTAGTAGTTTCAGTTGTGATCATTTACAGATGTGACGGGTCAGTGCATTATTTTCATCTTTTATGGGCAACAACTTGAAAAATCTGCAGCGAATCAAGTAAGTCGAGGAGCCTTCCATGATATGCATTGGAATAATTAGTGCCGAATATCATCTACATCCATGTTAATATAAAATGAAGCAGTTTGTATTGAAATATTGTCATATTTATCTAGTAAAATAAATGTTTGTTGCCTCTCTGTTCGGAAGCTGTTCGTTTAACTCCTCGACTCACTTCATCGCCCATCTACTAAGTATCCAGATCCACTCCAGGTGCATTGTGATAGTTACATAACGTGCTCAGAACCGACACAACATGCTCGACGCCTTTTACACTTACAAAATCAGTGACTCTTTACACCTTACCCCGAGAGGGTTACCAAGTCTTTATCTTCAGTCGTGGCCATCTCAAAGCATGACGATCCTTCGTCATGCTGAACTGAGAACAAACTTCGTAGTTCACAGCCGACTTCTTGTTGGCGCAAGAAAGATGTTGTAAATAAATTAACTTACAGACTAGTGAGAGGAGAGGGAGGGTATCGTGTGGTGGTGATGGTGCAGTGGTAGAGAGACAGTTGTCGTGCAATCCGTGACGTCTGTGCAACTGGCAATGTGCAGCCGAGGTGTGCTAGTGCGTCAGCAGATGTCCGGGCATCGCCGCGAGGAGCGCTGCCGTCGCCGTGATTGCCACAAAGACCGGCAGGGGCGCCTTCGTCGCTGCCTGGTTACCAAGGTTGGCCCTGGTGTCCCGTGGTGGCTCCACGTTGCTATCGTCTGCGTATGACACACGATCACAACACATGACTCGTGACTCTCATTAAAAGCGAAAGGACCGCCAGCGGTCCTCTCGAACAACCCCCTCTCTGTCTGTCTGTCTCTGTCTCTCACTTCCCGTTTTGCATCTCTTTGTTAGCGCCAAACGCTTGCAAATGTTCAGTCGATGTTATTTTCATGGCACTGAGAATTTCTTTACTTAACAACAGGGCGTTCCAGTCCTGCATAAGTTGCGTCTGGAAATTAGAAAAATGAGCCTGTTTTATGTGTACGAGTTACTGCCCGTGGTTTTTTTTCTGTTTTGTTGTTGTTTTTTGTTCTAGTTGTTCCGGAGCATTCCTCCGAGTATGAAGTTCTGCTACTGGTGTGTAAGTGCGACTAGTGTTTGATTTGTTTATGTGCAGGTGACACAAAGAAAGAATAAGACGAAAAGAATGTGCAACAGACTATGTTCAGATGCACGAACAAATAACGTACATGAAACTAAACACATAACAGAATTGTGAAACCATGCATTTGGGGCCGATTAATGACATAAGAAAATTTTCCATTTAGGATCTGGTATGACTGTAGAATATGAAATTAAATGTAACAAAAAGTTTCATCGTAAGTATTAAATAAATCTCCCCTGCACACGAAACGTAAACACACTAGTTTCACAGCATTTATAAAACTCTTATAAGGTTTGAAACAAAAACATTATACACTACCGAATAATTCTAATATCATTCCCTGTAAAGCCTCTCGAAATCGCCTACCTCTCCTCCCTCCTAGTAAAGCATTTCTGAATTATTTTCAACGAATAACTGACGTTAGCTAATGTGAAAACAGTTAACTAATGTGAAAGCAAAATTTTCGCAAACAGCAAACTCCTACCTTCCATATTTCTGTAGAGCATGATTTCTATTTCGGTCCCAAGTGCATAATTCAACCTGTTATTGCATTATACACACAAGGAACACAAAACATACAACAAATAAAAGGAAATTAGTATATACACAACATTTAAAGAGTAAGTAATACGTCTATCCCTCTGAGTAGAACCAGTGTTAGTACTAACGGGAAAATTGTTAAGTAAAACACACTCGTGCTTCTAAGAGAGGCCAGTATTTACTTATTGGCTGGACAGTCATCTCCACTACAATATCGGAAAAAAGATCCTCATTCTTTGTCAAGAAAAAGATGATATACTGAGTGTTCGCCGCCAAGTGATGTCTGATTAATCCATTGCTACTACTTGTTTCGAACGGGTTACGTTACCTACGATTGCAATGGTCGTTATTGTCGACTGTGTAGACCCAATCATAAGAATACGAAAATTTCCGTGAAAATTCACGACTTTAAGGGAACAGATGATTCTGATAAACTACATATGCTCCCCACACGCATCTGCACAATTAATATTAAAACCTTTTGCAGGAATGAAATGAAAATTCTCTCACTTCATTGGGTAATTTGTGTTTTATTAAATAATAAAGGATTCTTCTGGCAAATATTAGCTGCAGAATCCTTCCATATTTTCAGTTTTACAGACACTTGTTCACTTTCTTGCGTGGTGACATGGTTTATTATTAACACTATCTTTTTATGACGGAGATGCCTGGGCATTGTTATGCCATTATACCAGCCGAAAACTGAAATTCACTAATGTTATGGAATGTATCGCCCAACATTGTGTTACTTAGACTGACTGCTCGAAATGAAAGAAAATGCTACAAACATATAGGTAGTTCATCATTTTTTTTATATATATTGTTCATGCGATGGCAGTATATCTGATTATTACCCTTTCGTCATGATGAAAGAAAGTCACACAAGAAGATAATTTCCACAAAAAGTGATTGCATGCATGAAAATAGTGCGACATAAGAAAGATTCAGAAGAAAGACTTTGTGCTAATAATAGTGTGCTTGTGTCAGACTTTAATCCGTCTCAAACTCTGGAAGCGCAGTTTTGGAGACAGCATCCCAAGAATCACGAGCACAGAACAGTTTACAGCAACATGCACAAGAATCCACAGACCTCGTGGGACACATCGAGTCCATGAGAGATTCGTGGCATTTGGCTTTAGAAAATGAATAACCAGTATGGCAACATTTCGAGGTTATTGTAACGAGTAAACCGTTTCGATTTTCAACCTCTATTCTGCAGTCAAATTCGAATGCTGACTTCGGCAGTAAAAATACTGGTGAGATGCTGCTTAAAAACGATTTTCAATTCAAAGAACTATTTTTTCTTATTATCATTTCTATGAACACTAACGTTTATTCTGGTTATAGAAAAAAATGAAACACAGTCAAGGAACTGTGGAAAAACCACAAGTAATTCATTTATTCGATTTTTGCTAAATATGATCAAAGATGTTACTGGAACTGTGAAGTGTGTGATAATGTAAATTTTGAAATAGAACATCATGGTTTGTGTTTCATTATTACGTATGGTCTGTTTGTGTATCTGCGTATCAAATGTCATGGTAAGAGATGTATCAAAGTTAGGCATCGAAAAACTGAACATACAAATGATCTACAGTTTCGTCTCCAACGAGGTCTTGTTTCATTTCCGTCCTGCCATTGGGTCAGACAGAGAGAGACTTTCAAGAAAGGAGGCCGTCGACTTCAGACTTAAACTGTTCAGCATTCCAAGCACGAATATGTTGCTACATGCAGGATGCCAGCCACACTTTTAGAACACATGCTTAGTTATGTGTTAAGTAACTGTAAGTAAATAATGTTAATATCTGCCGTGTTAGCAGTCAAACTCTACATGCTGTTGAGAAAGTTGCATCATGCATGTTTAATTATTAGTTAAGAAGTCCAAAACGAAGGGAGCAGTTTGTTTATAGTGTGTGCATGGTTGAAAAGCAAAGTTACGACTCTGGGCATTTGAAAATATCTTGTGCTCTAGAATTCGAAAAGTTTTGTTTTTCGTATTTAACCACATATGCATACTGAGAAATAGCATTTGCACATCAACCTTGCACACCGTTAACTTAGTTTCTAGAATAGACATCAAGTTTTAACATATGAGAAAGTACTACTGAGAATTCAGCTAAATGAGCATTTGACTTCAGTTTGGACTTCAGGAAGAATTAACAATTGGTATACACTAGTAATACGGAAGTATTATATTATTAGTAATATTAATACTATTAAGAGGGATGAGCGAGGAGCGGCAAAACTACGTTTATGTTAGCTCTCTGTTAGCCTTTTACCAAACACATTTTTTTTAATTGTTAGTTCTCCTTAGATTATTGTTGTCGTTATCGTTGATAAGTCATCATCCTGTTACGTAAACCGTCATGCTTAAAAAGGTCTCCTAATGCTGCAGAAAAGGACCCGTAAACAAAGAGAAATAATTCCTGTTTAATGCTGAATGTTGCATCGTATTGAAGGGGCATGATTAGTTAGGTCAAGGGTTCAACAACAGCATTTTATTTTCCTGCGTGATGGGTGTGTCGAAACCAGTGTCTGTAACGCCTAGTATATTATTCGGATCATTTATAGCAACAGGTCACTATTTAGATTTTGAAATTCACGTTATTCCCTTACCTGTTTCGAATGTCTTCCGTGTGCGTGCCAAATAAATGTATACCTTTCGTAAAGTGAAAACATTCGCGACTAGTAAAAAGAAGTTATACACTAGTGATTGGATCCTGTAACTATCTTTATCGGCAACACCGGGCTTTTTTGTGGTGGATGAAATGATTGTCATTTTTTCCTTTGATACTGAAATGTATTTTCACCGTGAGTGGTTTTCCGAAACAATGGTCCTACCGAGTAGTTCTACAAGCAGTAAGAAAATTCTAAAACGGGTCCCCAAAACGTCATTTGTTGTCTGCGTAAGAGGTGAACTGCAGCATGAGGAGATTACACTGAAAATTACTGACAGAATACAGAAGATGGATTCAGTGTTCGGTTTCTGAGTCGTCGTTGGGATTACGTCATCTAAACTACCGTTCACGGTGCAGTTGGTAGTTCGGGATCTATTCCAGAAAGGGCAGCAGTAGTTGGAAGTCCAGCCAGGCGCCTGTCGTACAATTCCAGTAGTCGGAAAACAAAATCGTTGTTATGTCTGCTCCTCCACTGACATAAGGCACTACGTTTTTGTTTCATAAAACAGCTACACTTCGCCAAACAACTTACTATGTTAGTCTTACAGTCTTCTGGTCGTAGGCTAACTATAAAATTTTCGCGTATATTTACTAATTTTGCTATCGTGCCCTGGACTGAAACTTGCAATGGTTTTTTGAATAAATTACAAATTTATTTAAAATTTACGTGAAGATAGTAGCGTCTCGGATCGTAAAGTCAGACGTTGTGAATGTCTTTTTTTTCTTCAAAACGTCTTTTATTATTGCGCTAGTGATGCTTATGTGGTTCGTATCGTGTGGTAGTAAGGGGCGTCGGAAATAGTCCTCCAGGTCTCGAGATGCAAAAAAAAAAAAAAAAAAAAAAAAAAACAACCAGGCGAGTGTCGGTAGTACCCACTGCCGACGCGGTGAGTTGTTAGTTGAGAAATAACGACTGATAAAACTGTAGTGGGATTCTCTAGTATCTGCGAGTCTGTAGCACCACTTAAGAGAAAGTTCGCATCGGCAACGACATCGTCCTATTTGATTGTTACAGGAGGTGGAGCCTGCGCATAGTACTGTAATGAGCACCAGACCCTGTTAAACGCAATCACCGACACAGAAGCGCGCGGTCCCACCTCCCACGTGACAGTTAACGGTTACTACTGGCGGCCAGCGGGCGCGCCCGCCACCTGTCAGCCGCGGTAGTGCACGACTGCGCAGGCGCGCGGCCAGTAGAGGCGCCACCAGCACCTGGGCTCACCTGCGTCTAAGTCGCTGTCCCCCACTTCGCTGTCGCGCTCCGACTGCGGCCGCTCCTCACCCCCCACTCTGTTGTTCCCATCTACTAATTCACCTTTGCAGCCGAACCACCACTTCGACGTCGGCCTCGGGAACTTGGGGTTGGCGTTGTCCACCTGCAAAAGAAGAAACACATTATCGTACTATATCCTGTCCATCATACGTTGAATGTTACGCTGTGTATCCCCCCTCCTCTGTTTCCATCTCACTAGACTTTGTAAGATGTAACGTAAGGATACATTTATTCTATAACAATAATCCGCCCCCGGTAGCTGAGTGGTCAGCCGGCACGATAGCTCAGCGTGTACGGCCAGAGGGTTAGCTGCCCTCTGTAATAAAAAAACTTAGTCAATCGATCAACAACGAACTTGAACGGATGTCTTACGACGTCCGCCCCCAAGCAGATGCAACGAAAAATTGCGAACAAAATGAGATTTAAAAAAAAGAAACAAAAACATGGTCAGCGCGACAGACTGTCAATCATAAGGGCCCTGGTTCGATTCCCGGCTGGGTCGGACATTTTCTCCGCTCAGAAACTGGGTGTTGCGTTGTCCTAATCATCATTTCACCCCCAGCGACGCGCAAGTCGCCGAAGTGGCGTCACATCGAAAGATTTGCACCAGCCGAGCGGTCTACCCGAAGGGAGGCCCTCGTCACACGCCATTATTATTGTTATAATAACGATAATAATAATTCCGTGTAGATCAGTGGCTTGGTTAAAGTATTTCAGTCGGACGGCACTTGGGCGTCATGTGTATCCCTAACGGACACAAATCAGTAATCGCATCGGGGAAAGAGGGACTGCAGGTTAACGTGGATCCTGGAGCCCGAACCACTTGTTGCACTTGGTCAATCTTCACATCATTGACAGGTGAAGGCTCGGTTAAAGCGAAGCTGAAATATCCCACGGTCCAGCTGACGACGAATCGCGGACTCTGTGTTTGTTTTCGCTGGGGTTGAACGTAGCCAGGAATTGCTACTGTCGGTGATGCTCTCCACGAATTGTATACTAGCTCATCAAGGCAGTCACTGGGAAGCTACAGTTTACCGTGAAACAAAAAGCCGTAGCGATTACATTAAAACAACACATCCACAATGAATTATCTCAGTCGCTAGTCGCTCGTAAGCAAGACGGAATAGTAAATAACGTGCACTCCGACTGTGCCAAAAACTTAACTGAAACCAAGTGCGTTATTGTAACAGTGGGTTCATTGAAACTACAGATGTTTCATTATGTAAATAAGTATGAATTATGACAAACTTAAAGCTCATTAAACATGTTATCGTTACCAGTCCTAAGACTACACTATTTTTCATGATCTCTACACTTAGCAAAGAATGTTTTCTTATAATAGTTTCCCTATTTTATACTGATGTGCAAGTAATAAGGCATCTCCAATGTGCTCTCTAACTCCGTCCCACGCCATGGTTTAAGCACCACATTCGACCACTGTTTCTGTTAGTGACCCTCCACAGACAAATGTAAATGCTCGATAAACTATCGCTGTCGTTTCTTAAAGTAATACTTGTGTTGCTTAATGTCATCCACAGTGAACGCTACAGTGGCTAAGTACCTTCCATACCCAAACTGTATTAAAATCAACGCTAAATGTTCTACATGCACGCTACAGTCAGACACAGCAGAATAATTCAATTGGCTGGAGTGTCATGTGGTGTACGGTCCATTGCCGCTGTGCATCGCCACAGAACTCACCGTTTTACGTGTAGCCCACAACAATATATGCAAATTGGGTCTAGAGTCTGCTCACATTCTTTCGAATGTTGATCAGAACTGATTGGTGAGTGTTTCAATAAAAGTAACCTTTGGTCTCCATTGCTGAGAGTAATTAGTTGACCTTTTTTATCTCAGTTATCTTTGTAACTACTACAGTGAGGAAACCCATTACAACATCATAACGTTTATATAAATCACAGTGTGTCGATCTGAACTGCGCCCTTCATTACAGCAAGTTTAAAAAAGTCCAAAATGGGCAAAAGATTGGGACTTACTGACCCATTTTAAAAACCCCTACTTCGCGAAATTCATTTCATGAGATTTATTCTGGCAAAACATAAGTAAACTTGGACATACGCCTTGTATTAATTGAGTAAAACTGGTTCCAACTTACCGCAAAGGATCTGTCGTCAAACCGCCAGTACTGTCCGTTCTTGAAGAAATAGGTGTATCCGTGGTAGACGGTGGCGGTGTCGATGTTGTTGGGGATGCCCTCCCAGTTGGAGATGGGCTTTGGGTAGATGCTCTTCACGGGGGGCCTCTGGGCCGGGTCGAACTTCCAGAACTTGGTTCCTGGAACAGCCACACGCGCGGTTCAGTACCTGAGGCGGGAAAGGTCTAGGGATCGTGAGGTACAAGCTTGCCGTCTTCCTGTATATCTACCACCTTTGGCCTAGAGACAGATCACAAGAATCTAGTAGAACTAACTCTACTTAGCCTGATTATCAAATGCTCTGAGTTATGCTTATCAATGAGAAGATTATGTTTATCACTGTAGTCTCGCCTGTCATTCTGTGGAACTGGTGGGCATCGTTACAAGTAATGAAGCGTGAATTGCCATTGCAACAAGAATATCAATATCACACACAGATTTCATGGTAGCCACAGTGATCATTTTTGGAAAATCGGCACTGTGAATGAATGGAAAACTTCGTAACAGAATCCATCTGCTGTACTGTTAACTGCATTTTTGTTTCGCCAATTCGTATTTCTAACCACAAACTCATCACCAGGGCTTCATTCGGATAATAGTGTAACAAATATGTGGAAGTTACGTCATTTTAATGTCAAACACAGCAAAAATCAGCAAAATTCGCAGATGGGCTTCTCTCGAGTGTTAACACCGCAGTGAAAATCTTTACTTAAGAACTGAAGCCCTGGCAGTGAAACTCTAATTCGAAATCTACACTGGCAAAGTGAAAGTGTTATTAGTAAGGCAACAGACGGATTTTGTTATTAGGTTTTCCAAGCATACACAGTATCTCACACTACAGTGGAATACTTTCGTGGAAATTTGAAATTAGATAAATTTTAAGAATAGGAAAGTGTGTGTGTGAGAATGTGTGGAGGGGGGGGGGGGTGTTACCATGCCAGACTATAGGGAAGAGAAACAGTAGAGGGGCTACACTTCTTAACTGTTCTCTGATGATCAGCGACCCTAATATTACAGTAAATGATCGAAGTAGAAGTTTTAGGTTTAGTAACTAAAGTATAAGGAACAGAAGTTACTGCAGAAAAACCAAGGTTGTCATAGCAGTAGAAGTAGGCCCTTTATACTTGTAATAATAAAAGCACTCCGTCTTGAGGCCACGAGTGGCCTACTGGGACCATCCGACCGCCGTGTCATCCTCATTGAGGATGCGGATAGGAGGGGCGTGGGGTCAGCACACAGCTCTCCCGGTCGTTATGATGGTTTTCTTCGACCCGAGCCGCTACTATTCAGTCGAGTAGCTCATCAATTGACATCACGAGGCCGAGTGAGCCCGAAAAATGGCAACAGCACATGGCGGCTGGATGGTCACCCATCCAAATGCCGGCCACTCCCAACAGCGCTTAACTTCGGTGATCTCACGGGAACCGGTGTATCCACTGCGGCAAGGCCGTTGCCACTTGTAACACTAAGGTTGTTTGTTATTGTAGTAGTGGTATATAGCGTCGTAATAGAACTGATATCAGTAGGTGATAAGAATAACTACAAAATTAGTGAAAATAGACTGAAATAACGAAAACCCGTGGCTGTTTTTTCTCACAGTAGAGAAACACCTGAATGAAAGTGGAAAAAGGTGCCGTAGGACAACTACAGGCAGGGTAACATGCATGTGGCCGCCTGAATGATTGAGCTATAATAGCAGAAACGAACAGAGATAAGGAAGATTAGCGTGATAGACTCTGTAGGCTTGATGATGATGAAGTCCCATACTCTTTGACAGAGCGTAGGGGACGATTCGGGAGACCCGCACCGCCGTACTAGGCAAGGTCCTAGTGGAGGTGGTTTGCACTTGCCTTCCTCCGACCGTAATGGGGAGGAATGATGATGATGAAGACAACACCCAGTCATCTCGAGGCAGGTGAAAATCCCTGTCCCCGCGGGGAATCGAACCCGTGCTCGGGAAGCGAAAACGCTACCGCGAGACCACGAGCTGCGGACTTAGTTCAATATTTATAAGAGAAAAAAGAAACAGATTATCATAAAGATTCACATATATGTAAATTTATATGTAATGGACCATTGCTGTCGTCAACAAATTGGAAGCCAGGCGGGTTTAACCGAGCGGTCTATGGCGCTGCAGACATGGACTGTGCGGCTGGTCCCGGCGGAGGTTCGAGTCCTCCCTCGGGTATGGATGTGTGTGTTTGTGCTTAGGATAATTTGGGTTAAGTAGTGTGTAAGCGTAGGGACTGGTGACGTTAGCAGTTAAGTCCCATAATATTTCTCACACATTTGAACAAATTGGAGCTGAATGAATAAATATTCGCAAATAGATAAAATGTTGTCTCTTGGAAGGATTAGAGCAATAAACTTAAAGGAAAAGAAGTAAAGTATGTAGCAGCAGTTTCATTTCCTTACCCATTTGAAGTATTAATGTTTTGGGCACAGTATCAGGCGGAGTTGGAAGAAGTGTTTAATGACGACACATGTCAGTAAGAAACATGTAACCGTTAGTGGTGCAGGAATAATCTGTAGCTCGCTGACGCTTAGCTCGCAGCCCGAGCAGACGCTGGCCCGCACTCACCCTTGTAGAAGTAGATCTTGCCGTTGCCGGTCCAGACGACGGCGGCATCGATGTTGTCGGGGATGCCGGTGAAGCCCTCCGAGATGAGCTTGGGGTAGTCGCCGTCCATCCGCTTGCCCACGTAGCGCCAGTAGTGGGGCCCCTTGAAGAAGTACGTCTTGCCGTTGCGGTAGGTGAAGGCGGCGTCAATGTCCCCGGGCAGCCCCTGCCACGAGTCGGAGATCTTGCGCGGGTAGCCCGCCGCGACGCCGTCGTCCGTCAGCTTCCAGTAGAGGTCGCCCTTGAAGACGTAGTGCGTGTCCTCCTCGGCGCGGAAGATGGTGTCCACGGAGGCGTTCTTGCAGAGCGTGCCGCCGCTGCCGGGGGCGGTGGGCACCTTGGGCAGCTTGGGGGTGTTGTCCGAGCCGCTGCTGCTGCCGTCACCGCTGCTGCCTCCGGAGCTGCGAGTCTTCTTGCCGTACAGTTTCTGCACAAATGCGAGACTCGCTCAGTCTTTCTTTCTTTTACTACTACCTTAATCCGGCATTGTGCGCAGGGTCGGCAGGGTTAAGTACGGATTTGGCACGGTGAATTTTAAGGGGTGGCCGGATGCCCTTCTTGCCGCCACCCCGTACCCCCCGGGACGGAATTAGTGCACCCCAGCTGTCTGCGTCTAGTGTAAATCGTGAAATAGCGTGAATGTGTTTCAAATGTCTGCGAGTCGTGTAACTGCGGCGGAATGTCGGGACCAGCCCGGTATTCCCCAAGTAGGATGCGGAAAACCGCCTAAAAACCACATCCAGGCTGGCCGGCTCGCCGGCCGTCGTCGTTAATCCGCCGGGCGGATTCGATCCGGCGCCGGCGCGCCTATCCGAGTCCGGGAAGCAGCGCGTTAGCGCGTTCGGCTAGCCTGGCGGGTCTTACTTACAGCTACAGTATATGACCTTTATTTCATTTCTCAAAGTAAAACAGTTCTTAACGTTTGTTTCGTTACATTACACACACACCTATTTTAGTTTGAATGTGAACAGGTCAGTTAAAGTTCTGATGTGCGTGGAAATATTGCAGCCGTCCATCAACCACACGCAAAATTAAAATGCTTCCACGGTACCAGATCTCACCGTGTCACACCTCCACAGTCAGTTTGGAGTGTGTCCATATCTCCCGTGTATGATTCTGCACCTCTTAAAACGAACAAAAGAAAGCAGGATTTGAATACAGTGGCATCTTGCATACCATTTTGTACTTGAGAGAGAATGAACAGGAATTTAAACGCGCTTAGAATGCCTAAATGTACTCTTATATTTACCATATAATTAATCAGTTCACAGTACTTTCATGACTTATCTTCAAACTGAAACAAAATCTGTGCCTGAGCGTATATTTTTCCTTTCAAAGCTCCTGCAACGAAATGTGTCTCTACACGAGGAAGTATTCCAGCCGTCGTCGTTAATCCGCCGGGCGGATTCGATCCGGGGTCGGCGCGATATCCCGAATCCAGGAAGCAGCGCCTTACCGCTCTCGGCTATCCTGGCCAGTAAATACGAGTGTCGCTCAATATGATTCTGAAAACCTTTACGTACGCTCCTACGCCTAGCCGAGATGTTATAGCAAGCGATTCCAATTAAACTAAAAACTAAACCATATCCGAACAGGGCCAACGGTACCGATTGAACGCCGTGTCACCCTCACGCGATAAGCGTCACTGGATACGGATATTAGAGCTTTAACGGATATGGCTGAGTGCACCCGCTTGCCAACAGCACTCGGCAGACCCGGGAGGTCACCCATCGAAGTGCTAGCCAAGGTCGATAACGCTTAACTTCGGTGATCTGACGAGAACTGGTGTTAGCACTGCAGCAAGGCCGTTGGCTAAAGGATTCCATTTAATGACAAGAAAAACTGACAGGACTGCTGACTGCCAGACTTGCGTTGGAGACCGTATTTGTGTCTAATATTGAGCAGGAGAAACTGGTACATATGATTTCGTGGGCGCCCTGTTCGCTATTTTAATTGCCTTAGCCTAGTTTGCAGTAGGTAGGGTTTTTGGTTTACGTAACTGTACATTTATATGTAACGGTACATTGCTGTCGTCAAGAAAGTGGGCTTAAATGAATACATATTCGTAAATTAACAGACTTTCTTAGAAGCACCAGAGCAATAAACGGTGATGGTCTGGTCTTTCCTTAATCCTCCTAAATGAGTGGTGGTCCGAACCGCCTAGACTGATTTTAAGGCTGAGTATTTTCCCCGTGACGGCCGTTATATCCCGACATCGGTGGCAGCGATATGTCTAAAACTGCTGCCAGAAAGCAGCGCCTTGCAAAAGTTTTATAAATGGGAATAGGAAATGACCAACGAATATGCCTACAGTCTCTTCAACTTAGTTCATTTTAATACGAATTTCCCTTTGTCACAGCGGAAAAATGTTCGTATTTATTGCAGAGGATTTTTTTTTTTCATCATTCTACTGACTGGTTTGATGCGGCCCGCCACGAATTCCTTTCCTGTGCTAACCTCTTCATCTCAGAGTAGCACTTGCAACCTACGTCCTCAATTATTTGCTTGACGTATTCCAATCTCTGTCGTCCTCTACAGTTTTTGCCCTCTACAGTTCCCTCTAGTACCATGGAAGTCATTCCCTCATGTCTTAGCAGATGTCCTATCAACTTTTTTTCATAGCATAAGAAAAGGCAGGAGCCTTCGTAATGTAGGTGTGTAGGGTTTGGGTACATTACTTACGAATTGTGCGAAATAGAAGAAGCGCTGTTTTGCAAAACACTTGTTTCGAGATAAACAAGCCTGTGGCGGTAAAGAGTCACACAGCAGCGTTTGTTGTTTCTACACCTCATTTTAATATAAGAAACAAAGAAATCAGAAGTAATGTGTCGTCATGCGCCACCTAGTGAAATATCAGCTTGCCATCAGAACCAGTATCACGTATAAAACGACAACGCCAAACAAGAGATAGTAAAAGGAGTGACAGAACTTCAAAAACAAGCGTGGTCGTTTCCTGTTGAGAACGTAGACTGCAGCACTTGCTATAGAATTGTCGTACGCATGATTCCATAATTTTACGCACAACAGTTTTTAAGTATACGAAAAGTAAATAAGTCTGCTGAACGATAGTAAACGAGAATAACCAGAGCAAAACTTATCCATTAATAGTACTGTAGAAAATATTGAAATTCGCAAAAGAACAAAGACATTGTCGTTTAAACAGTATTGCTTCATAACGTAGTCGATTATTCACGCTGTTAAGAAAACTGTATCACCCAATGGGACATGAAAGTGAGGAAAATCGTTTAACAAAGAGTTTGTCGGTATGTTTTCTAGTTTGTGCCCTTTTATACAGGCAAAGTTGCAATCTAATTTTATTTTGCTGTGCGCACAAAGGTCGATGCGCAACTCCTCGCTGAATGGTTGTGAGATGCTCACCTGGATACCCAAGATGTCATCAGCGTCCAACGTAAATGATGGCTCGTATCCTCGGTAGAAAGGTGCCATCAGGGCGGTCTTGACGTCCGAATGCGACAGCCCCAAGGAATGGCCGAATTCGTGGGCCGCCACTTGGAAAAGGTTAGTGCCTGCAATGAACAGATACTTGTCATATCTTCCCAAAACAAACACACACACACACACACACACACACACACACACACACACACACACAGAAAATCGAGCTACGGCATTTTTTTTAGTTCGTTTATTTTTCTTCAATGAAGATATGCAAAAGTTAAAATTTTTGTTAACACTTTTCTTATGTTTATTACTTTTTTTAATGTTTTATGTTTACTGGTTCCTGCATAACTGACACACATTTCTGGACTAAAGTACGTATCTGCAAATATTTACGAAAACCATTCGTTTTCTAGTACTGGTACCATGATTTGAGCTGATGATCTGAGAAAGAGAGATGACACTAAGGGGAATAGGGACTGTCCATTCCAAGGAAAAAAAAGCTGGCAGCAAATCGTATGAAGAAAATGATGTTTTCACATTAAAAGGCCTTCGTCACACAAGAATAACATTACCGCTCTGAGTCTGGAGTGGTGAGGCAGTGGTTGTTTTGGAGCAAGGGTACGCGAAACGCATTTTTGTAGCGATTCAGTAAACCTATTGTTCCACAATGAACGAACACAATAGCAGGTAGAAGATGGGCTCAGAAGAATCAAGGGCGAGGGAGGTCTTAATGCTTCCTGTGCTCAAATGCTCGGAATAACAAAGCTGTAGTTTGAAATCAAGTTGCAAAACTCCTGTCTGAAACAAGTGTAGGGTGTCCTCTCCCTCCCCCCTCCCCCCTCCCCCCCCCCCACCCTAGCATTTCTGATGGATGTTGGTATGATTGAAAGTGCAAGTGGAAGAAAAAAAAACGTGTAATAACTTAGCTGTGATTTATAAACTCTTGGTGAACAAGCCGCAGGTGGCTGGTAAATCCCATCCCTTACGAGTGACCAGATATCGTTGCAGCGTAGCAGGCCAGGGTTGTAAATTGGCCAATTAGAGCACGTATAGTTGTGCACCTGCATGCTTGTTGGTCAACAGTGCATTGCGCAGTTACTGGATTTCTTCTCTCGTTTTCTGATTCTGCGATGCCACATTCTCAAGTGATGGCAACAAAGGAATAGAATTATTTAGGCCAGAGAAAATGAAGCACTTGAGGCTAAAAATTAGTTCAGAAACTTCAGTAATTAATGAGTGGGAAAATTCGCATATGAGTTTTATGTTTGACCTGAGTGTGAGTGAGAGATGATATATATAAATAACGATGATTTAGAGGGTGCTCTAGGAGGAATGGTCATTAATTAGGGATATGACAGAAACGATCATTCGAAGCAAATGTAGGCTCTGAAATGAATACCTTAAGAGCTGTGAGCACTATTTCATCATAGATATTGTGAAACAATTGTCTTTTATTGCTCTAACTCTTTGCTTTCCATATTCTGGAAGGAGGTAGTGTGGACCAAAACAAGAAAAAAATTGTCTAGTAACCATGGGCTCTGAAATGGATTCCCAAAGAGCTATGAGCACTTATTCAGTAGAAGAGATGTATTTCACAGTTGCAAAGATGAAGTAGTGCTTACAGCTCATAAAATGTGCATTTGAGACCCCGCTTTTATTAGGCGTGTTTTGGTTCGTGTGATCGTTCCTGTCGTATCCCTGAATATTGACCACTCCTGGAACACCATGGACAGGTGTAGAGTTATTTTTCCTTGATTTTTAGGAGTCGATTAAAAAGTTACTAGTCATGGCTGAGATGACGCTTACTATTAAAACCAAGTGTTTGTGATCCACAAGGGGAAAGATGCAAGATGAATTTGGTCGTTAGAAGCGGCCGGTAATTGGAAAGTAAAAATCCCAGACAGATCCTTCCAGAAGTGGTGCAAATACATAGTTCCGTTGGTTGTAAAGAGTAACAACATTTTTGTATGTGGACTATTTTCTTTTGGGTGCCGACATTTTAAAGCACAGACATGCTCTCTCATTTATTCATTATGTGTTGTTCTTAACGGATCATGGGCTCTAGTCGACCGACACAGGTGCACAGGGGCACAGACAAAGATATGTTACTCTGAGACAGCGGTCAACTACATGAGGGGACTGGAGTTTTCCGGTTAGCAACTGCGCCGTAGGGAGAGGGGTGGGTGAGGGGAGTCAAGGAATTTTACAACAGCGGCTGTAAGTGGCGGTGAGCCAGCAAGGCAGGCTGGAGGGACTGGATGTGAGGCGGAAGTCCACTGACCTCTGTAGCTGTCGATGGTCCAGTGCTCGGCGTCGTCGAAGTGCGCGTCTCCGCCGTAGACGGGGAAGTAGGCGTGGGCCAGGGTGCCTCCGGGCCCATCGAACGGGTCTCCGTCACCGTGCTCGCCCTTCTCGAAGCGGATGTCGATGTGCACCTGTTCCGAGCCGCTCTTCACCTGCGTGAAGGTCAGGTCGGTGTAGTCGGACCACACGCCGAACGCCCTGGCCAGCTCGCGGTCAACCTTGCCGTGGTTCAGGTTGCTCGGGTACTTGGAGATGCGGTACTTCAGGCTCTTGACACGCCACCGGCTTCCTGCAGAGGCGAACGGGAAACACGTCGTCAGTAACTTAGCACTCTGCACTCAGCTCAGCGCTGCCGCGTCCGCGAGTTAGTCTACAAGTAACTAATAAAAGAGCGACAAAGAAACTGGTGGTTCCGTATCTTATTACGAGATTAGTGGTGACCATCTTGAGCATGTGAAATCTTTTAAGTATGTAGTTGTAATACTAATGTAAGTAGGCTTTTAAGTGTTTATGTTGGTAACGCCACGTAGCGCTCTGTATGAAAATCACCGACTGTGCTGTGTGCAGTCTGTGGCTGGTCTGCATTGTTGGAATATTTGCTAGTGTAGTGTTGGGCAGTTGGGTGTGAACAGTGCGTAGTGTTGCGCAGTCGGAGGTGAGCCGCCAACAGTGGTGGATGTGGGGGAGAGAGATGGCGGGGTTTTGAGAGCGGATGATCTGGACGTGTGTCCGCCAGAAAAAGGAAATTTGTAAAGATGGATGTCATGAATGATGATGTAACTTAACCAAACGAAAGCGTTGGTATGTTGATAGACACCCAAACACACACACAAAATTCAAGCTTTCGCAACCCACGGTTGCTTCATCAGGAAAGAGGGAAGGAGAGGGAAAGACGAAAGGATGTGAGTTTTAAGGGAGAGGGTAAGGAGTCATTCCAATCCCGGGAGCGGAAAGACTTACCTTACAGGGAAAAAAGGATAGGTATTGCTCGCACACACATACACACACACACACACACACACACACACACACACACATATCCATCCGCACACGGTGATTGTGGTGATTGTGTGTCTATCAACATACCAACGCTTTCGTTTGGTAAATTACATCATCTTTGTTTTTAGATATATTTTTCCCATGTGGAATGTTCCCCCCCCCCCCCTCCTCTCTCTCTCTCTCTCTCTCTCTCTCTCTCTATATATATATATATATATATATATATATATATATATATATGAGATGACTTGTGAACATTAATAAGGTAGATGCAATTTTTGTTCTCTACCAAAATCTTTCATTCGCTAACTATGCCTATCAGTAGGTAGTGGCTTCAGTAGTTTGAATCTTTTATTTAGCTGTCAGTATTGGCGCACACTGTGTTGCAGTAGTTTGAGTAACGAAGATTTTTGTGTGGTAAGTGATTCGAAAGGTTTAGGTTATTGGTAGTCGGGTCCATTCTTTTGTAGGGATTATTGAAAGTCAGATTGCTTTGCGTCAGTTTACTGTTGATCAGAATAAGTAAAGAGAGAAATGTCTGAGTACGTTTAGTTTTGCTCAGCTGTTTGAAAATCAAATAACGTAAGAGGTTTACCAGCAGAGTCATTTTTAATTTTTTCGAAGGGGATGTTTCACTAAGAGGTGACTTGAAAAGGAATCATCACGTAAAATCGGTTTCCGAGGAGGCGAATGGAAGAGTTATATTTGTTGGGAAAGGAAAGTGCATACAAGATGCTAGGACAGTCAGTTCAAGGGTACTGTTGCAGAATTTCGCATCTTTAACAAGCAGGCAGAACAACAGACATGCAACGAATCCACTGACACGCTGCTAGAATGATAACAGCTAGGTATACTCTACACGAAGGTCTAACAGAAATTCTCTGTAAATTTAAATGGGAATCCCTGAAAGAAAAGCAACATAGTATACGCGAAACCCTACTGGGAAAATTTAGAGAAAATAATTTCTAAGATCGGCCCTTGTGCTGCCATCATTGTTATGTCACGTAGGGATCACAGTAGTAAGCTATACCGTATAGAGGCACATTGACAGTCATTTTTTTCCTTTCTAAGAATGCGATAAAAACTGGAAAGAAAATATACAATGTTGATATGGTGCGCTCTCGACGATGCACTGTGCAGTGCCTTTCGAAACATATAGGTACGTGACGATGTAAGGATACTAGCGGGTTTGTTTACAGAAATACATTATTGAATTACTACTCTTTGATGAGTGAAACATCTTCCAATTCCATTGCTAGACGTTATTAATCATATTGTTGCTAACTCAAAAGTCTGTTTGCCGACTAAATTACCGACCCTGTTAGACAGTAGAGACGAAATACAGTATACAGCAGCGAGTGGCCACGTTAGCGTGCTGGCGTGTGACGAGAAGGGGAGAGTCCTCATTACATCTGTTGTGGACAGCCCGGAATCGCGCTCCACAGCTCCTAAGCATCCGCCACTGGCTGCTGCCTCCACGTGTCATCGCTGCCCTTCCTCTGTTGTACTCCACACAGTAGCCATTCGCAGCTACCAAAGACCAGCCTTAGTACAATAATCCCACCCTAAAGTGAAACATGAGCTTTCCATTTCTTCCGCACTGTTACTTTGGCTCTTTTTCTTCTTCCTTCCTTTTTTATTTTCATTTTTTTTCTGCAACTCACTCTACATTTATTCATTGGTTTACATCTTTTACTAGAATTAACACTTACTCAAATTACTTTCAATACTCTACTCTTTCAAGTTTACCATCATCTTGCTACGCTGTAAGCCTCATCACTACCTTGAATTTACTCCCTTTCGTATCATATTCCTCAAATTCTGTAATAAATTAACCTGTGCTTAGGTAATGTCATGCTGAATCTGGTGAGGAGCAACATGGCATCTGGAAGATTTGTGAGACAGATAAAATGTGGTCTCGAGGTACCGTCGATTACTCGCCTTATTATCACCATTTTTCCATTTATAACTTCATTACTGAACACATAAACAAATGGAAATTCCTGTCACACCATTCAGAATCCTGAGATAACACCATATCATTTCTTACCCCGCAACCTCAAGGTGTACAGGACATCGACATAGGAGATTCTGCCGTAGCCTTTCCGATATTCCTGGAATGTTTCGAATCTCAAAACAGAAACTCTCTCTGTTTCTTTTACGTACTTGCTAGTGTCTTATAAAAAAACACATTTTTTACATACGCTTGTAGGAAATAACTGAGAATATAGAAGAAGCATATAGTACATCACCCAGGAAATTTAGGGATGCTTACCGGAATGTATCTAAGTTCGTATCTCGTACAATAGTTTTATAAATTTCGCGTTCTCTACTTTAAGGTGTTAGTAGAGCTGCATATTTTTATATAATTTTACAGTACAGAGCCGAGCAAAGGTTACAGTGCGTTTACTAGTCAAATAAATCAAAATACAAGATTGTCAATGATCTGATGTGTGGTGTTGCATTTAGGTGCCCTGTATACAAACGTTCGTACAAGAGCCCTCAGACACCTCTTGTCCTGTTCAGTGAGTTGTCGGCCCTGTTTGGATATGCAGATCGTCAGTAAAGTAGCCTCAGGAAGCCATGCAACAATAAACTGTCCATTTGCTACGTGTATCAGTTTCTCGACTCTTCTACAAATTACTACATCTAAGAATTTGAACGGCTGTGATGCTTGCGATTCGCTAAATGTAGACATCACAGCTCATATACAACACTTCAAAATTAATTCTCTCTCATTGCCTTTTGCCTTTTCCAGAGAAACCTCACCTGCCAATAATCATTACACCAGCTCAGACCCGTTTGAAGAGAGTAAATTTATAGCACTGGCTGAAGTACGCGCAGAGAGTAACTATTTCCGACATCAGAAAACTTCTTCTTTTTCTGTGTCCATCTATGTACGATTCGTAACACGTTTCGCGCTTGTACAGTCATCGTTGAAATGGGCTGAGAACATTCAAGATGCTGAAACATAAATGTAGGATGCGTCCTGTAATGACAAGTTGCATGTTGTATGTTGGTACTACTATTGCAATGGTTCTATTTATTCTTACGGCCTCCTTTTCAAAGTACTCATTTTTTGCTATTTGCATGACAGGTGTGCACATCGCGACGGCGGAATAAACGTGTGGTGTGAGCAGAACCAAGTTTCTGTGCTATATACAGTATCTCTCGCAAGTAGCAAGAACCGTGCTTCCACTCTCCAGACTGTTACACTCACATTCACTTCTTGCAAGTGCTTGGTGTGGTGAACGGTGACACGCTCTAGACAACTAAATGCCATGTCCAAGTTGTCTTCCTTGAATACGATGCTCTTGATATCGCAGAAGGCCAGACCATTAATCTGCAAAAAGTCGAAGCTAATTCTTACACAATGCTCGACTTTTATCTAATTCCGTGGACGAGGTCAGTGCTCTTGTATTTTTCACGAAAAAGTGAAGTGCACAATTATCAGGTTTTATACCGAAGGCGAGTAGACTGAAAAGACTGAAACCACATCTAGCACATACAAACGCGGCGCTGACGCTGCAGTGCAGACTGGAATTCTCGAGAACTGCGTAATTCTGGTGGCAGCTTCAAGTGGTGTGACTCAAGTTCTCGGAAGCGTGGAATAATGGAAAAGTTCAGAGATCGTCTTGTGCACAACTTGTCAGCAACAGAAGCACAATTAAGAAAAGACAGCACAGCTGACTTGTAGATATTTGCTTGTTAAATGATGTAACTTAAAGGAAAGCTCAGTTGACGGGTACGCTCATGCTCTCCATATTGACAGCTTCATTCATATTTTCTACTCTTTTCTTCGCGTCTTCTACATCTGAATATAAATACTGCCATGATCTTTCAAGCGCTACAGTCATTACATAACATGATAAGCTACATAAATCTTCTACTCTGAAGAAAGCTCCTTGACTGTCTGGTGTTTAACGTAACGGATGAATTTAGTGCGCACACTGCATTAATGTATTGTGTAAGCAAGAGGAACAGCCATCCATTAGCCCGTAGAACTGTGAGCAATTTGCTAGCATCAGCGTACCGACACAGCAACAAGCTGGTATTAGGTACCAGTGTGCCAAATGTGATAAGCAAGAATAACACTAGTAAATAAACTGTTGATTAGTTCTACCTAGCTCAGCCATCAGGACTAAGGGACTGAGACTGACGTTGCGAGTAGCCTGTTGCTTCGCCCTCTACTCTAGGACGTTAACGAAAGTGAGTATCGACAGACGCAAGGCAATTTCTTCCAGTGTTGTCAACAGAAATTTTTAACCATTCCTGCCGGATTTTCCCGCCGGTGAAACCAGTCTCTGACCACTCGAACCGCCTTTGAATGTGCTCGATTTCTCCAGTCAGTCCGACGTGATGTGGGGAAATCCAGTTGAGCGCGTCAGATTCGTGCCTACAAGTCTTTTGTATGCAGTCTCTCTTGTGGACAAATTGCAGTTTACAAGTATTCTACCAATAAATCGTAGCCTGTGATTCGCTTTACGTACAACTGAGTTTACGAAGCCAATGTAGATCGAATCTGTGCACATTGTTATTCCCAAATATCTGTTTGATGCCTCTAACTTTAATTGTTGCTTATTAGTCTTGTAGTAGAACTGAATCAGACTATTCGTCGAAATGAGGACCACTACAACTGTCCTACTACCATGCTCTTATGTTTCATAAAGTGGACAACTTCGCATTCTCAACATTAAGGGCTCGTTACCAATATTCACAGCCGACTTATTTTATCGTGAACTATCAATAATGACCCTACGTCTTATGAACAGACTGCAGAAAAGCAACCTACTTTTGTATCGTGTGTAGATTCAGAGAAAACTTTCGACAACGCTGACTGGAGTACACTCTTTGAAATTTTGAAAGTAGCCGTGTAAAATGCGAAAGTCAAGAGATTATTTGCACATTGTTTAGAAACCAGACTGCAGTTATAAGAATCGAAGGATATGAAACGGAAGCAGTGGTTGAGAAGACAGTGAGAGAGGGTTGTATCTCCACAAAAATCTCCCGAGTTTCATTTGCAAACCATGAGAGTTAGGAAAAGACCCGAGGAAGACTTTAGATACAGAACCGTACGAGGGGAGCCAGGCTGACACTCGGCAGCTGTTGTCGCAGTAGCGCCAACAGTGACCTTGTGAAACCTGAAGCGGCAGAACGGGTTTTCATTCCATTCCCGAGCAAGGTTTTTTCCCATATTTTCCGAAGGCGCCTGGGAGTTTCTCCCTGCGCATGTGACGCTTACTCCTGCACCCGTGGCGGCCACGTCTCGGCGTCAGCAGCGAAACACCGGAGTTTCCCGCTGCTGACCGCGTGATTGGAATCAGAGCACTTCATGCCGTAAACTTCCACTCTCCGGCCTGAAATTAATACTCCCGTTCTACAGAAATACCCCGAGACCCAACCGTCGGCTGCACCTGCTCTTATTCATCTTCATTTCTTTTCGAGAACCAACCAAAATTCGAGCAGTATCCAGTTCATATTTCCCTGATCTTTAACTTACCACTTCAGTTTCTTCAGACCTTGTATTAATTACATAGTACTCTTCTTCATACCAAATTCGTATTTCAGATTTGATCAGATATTTTATTATCTTTATTGTTTTGATCAAAGAACAATTTATTTCTGCCTTAGCTGTATTTACTGACGAACTCTAATTCAGCCTCGAAATATTTTCGAGTGGACAGAAAAACGTACGTCAAGCACCATGGTGCAGGCATTTTTCCACGACCAATAATTGTTATTAAGTTAGTCCCGATTGCGACAGCTTATTGTTGTGCGATTTTCAGTTCTTAGACTGGCTTGATGAGCTGTCAACGCTAAACTATCCTGTACAAGCCACTTCACATGTATATAACTGCTGCAGCCTACAGCCCGTTGAATACTCTTACTGCAGTCTCGATTTAGTCGTCCTCTGCGACTACCCCCCCCCCCCCCCCCCCCCCCCACACTCCACCCCCCAGCAGACTTCCCTACATTACCAAACAGACTACTCCTTGTTGCCTGAGGTTGTGTCCTGTCAACCGATGCCTTATTCTAGTCAAGTTGTGCCATAAATTTATATTCTCCCCCATTCCATTCAGTACTCTTCATTAATTATTCAGTGCAGCCATCCAATCCCCGGCAATCTGCTATAACGCCACGTTTGAAAAAATGCTCTTCTGTTCTTGTCTGAACAGTTTATCGTAGACGTTTCACTACCGTGCAGGGCTACCACGCAAGAAATTAATGAAAAGATTTCTTCGCTCTAAAGCGTATATTAGACATTAACAAATTTCTCTTTTTCAGGAGGGCTCTTTCTTGCTTTTGCCATTCCGCATTTTCTACCGTCTCTAGTTCGACCATAAACAGTTACTTTGCAGCCCAAGTAGCAAACTGCCTTCAGAGTCTAACCTCATACTCTATTTCCCTCAGGATCGCTTGTTATAAATTGACTACATACAATTACCCTTGTTTTGCTTTTGTTTATGTTCATCTTATAACCTCTTTTCAATACACTACCCAGTCCGTTCAGCTTTTCTTCCGATTCATTTTCAATCTGTGACTGAATTACAGTGTCATCGGCAGACTTCAAACCTTTTATTTCCTCTCCCTCAACCTAATTTCCTTTCCAAATATCTTCTTGATTTCCTTTACTTGCTTGCTCAAATTAAAGATTCAGTATCACGAGCCATAGTCCTCTCTAACTACCTTCTCAAATACTGCTTCCCTTTCATGTCTTTTGAGCCTTAACAATTGCAATCTGGTTTCTGCGCAAGTTGTAGACAGCCTTTTATCTTCCTGTATTTTACACCTCGTATCTTCATAATTTCAAAGAGTGTGTTCCAAGCACTATTGCCAAGAACTTTCTCTAAATCTACAAATACTATAGGCGTACGTGTGCCTTCGTTCGGCACACACCAGACGCCGCTGGGGTGCGGAGCTTCCTGCTCGCTGGTTGGAATGCTCCGAGCGCCGCCGCCGCCGCCGCCGGCTTACCTTGGAGGGCGTAGCGCTTGCTGCGCGAGCTGGCGCCGTATCCGATGCGGTCCTTGACTCCGCACCGCGGCAGGCTCATCGTCGCCTTCGTCTCCTCGTCCAGCTCGCCTGCAACAAAAGAACACGCCGCCTGTTACTCTCGCCTCTTAACGACGCCTTACATAAACCACCGCTTCCTCAGGACTCGAACACAACTGGTTGGAAATGAAAACCTGTTAACGATTCCAGGTAATACAAGAAAATGTCGTCTCTTTTAGTGCATATTCTTCTCTCTTTATTCCTCATGTTGTGTGTAACAGTCTTTTGAAGTTGCCTTGTGCATTTTGTACTTTAGTGACAGATAAAAGCGTAAGCAGTCAGAGGATAAAAATGGTCTCATCTATAACCAGATGTATTACAGATATAAAGAAGCGATAGCTTCAGGTTGTCTGATACAATATACAATCAATAATTTATTTCCATATGTTTATATACGTATCACTAAAAGTGAGACCTGGTTATGAAATGGTCTCAACAAGTGCCTGAAACAAAAGTCCATGTAGCAAGATTTCACAAGTATAACGATAGAAGCCATGCAAAGAAATAAGTTTTAGTTTTTATCTAGAATGTATATATTTCCAATATTATAACCGCTCCAGCTACGAGAACAGCGCGTCAGTTTCTATAAGCACTATACACGATACTGCTCCTGTGGAGACCGTGGAGACCGTGAAGACTACCAACAGCACACGCGGAGGCGTAGAGCAACCAATATCTTTTAGTGGTATTAGGGTGGGGGGGGGGGGAGACTTAATATATAATAAGACTGCCCCCTGATGTGCTACAGGGGTTGACGAAGCGTAAATGTAGCGTTTTGCTTTGAAGGGCTTCGGTTGAAGTTCTTTCCAGTCAGCTTCTACGTCACGCAAAACAACGGCAGATTCCTACGGCTTTGGCCTGTGTGACTTTTTATTCATTGTTATTACATCTCGTCTCTATCGAGAAGACGCATTATATGTCGAACATCAAGATAGCTCCTAAATGGATGGCAGCAGGAGAGAAAATTCAGAAGGTAAACATAACAAAATGCTTAGAAAAATGTATAGAAACTGCTCGGAGAGAAAAAAAAGGCACTACGGGATCCCCAGTAAACAACATGAATTCAACGTATTAACCCACTATGTATGTCTACAAAAAGAAGAATCTTTCTATCTATGTAAAATTAAGACATTAGCAGACTGATCCGCCCGAAAGCCTTATACAGTGAGCTGACAAAGTAATGGGATAGCGATACGCATATAAACAGATTGCTGTAGTCTCGTGTATACACGGTATAGAGGTCAGTGCATTGGCAGAGCTGCCATTTGCACTCAGATCATTCATATGAAAACGTTTTCGATGTTATTATGGCCGCTCGGCGGGAATTAACAAACTTACAACATGGAATGGTATGTGGAGCTAGGCGCATGGGACTTTCTATTTCGGGAATCGATAGGGAATTGAGTGTTCCGCGATCAACAGTGTAAAAAGTGTACCGAGAATATCAGACTTCAGGTATTACCACACACCATGGATAGTGCAGTGGTCCGACAGTCTTGACGTAACGACCTAGTGCAGCGGCTTTTGCGTAGAGTTTTAAGTGCTAAGAGCCGGGCGGTGTGACCGAACGGTTCTAGGCGCTTCAGTCTGAAACGGCACGACCGCTACGGTCGCAGGTTCGAATCCTGCCTCGGGCATGGATGTGTGTGATGTCTTAAGATTGGCTAGGTTTAAGTAGTTCTAAGTTCTAGGGGACTGATGACCTCAAATGTTAAGTCCCATAGTGCTCAGAGCCATTTGATCCATTTTTAAGTGCTAAGAGTCAATCAACACTGAGTGAAATAACCGCAGAAATCAATGTGGGAGACACGACGAACATATCCATTAGCCTAGTGCAGTGAAATTTGGGGTTAATGGGCTATGGCAGCAGAAGACCGGCGCGAATGCCTTTGTGTTGTTCATCGCCTGAAGCGTCTCTCGTGACCATATAGGATGGTCCCTAGACGACTGGAAAATCGTGGTCTGGTCAAATGACTCCCGATTTCAATTGGTACGATCTGATGGCAGATACGAGTGTGGCGCAGGTCCCACGAAGCCATGGACCCAATTGTCAACAAAGTACTGTGCAAGCTGGCGGTGGCTCCATATTGGTGTGGCCTGTGTTTACATGTAATCGACTGGTTATGTTCGGCTGCTTGGAGACCTTTGCAGCAATGCCTGGACTTCATGTTCCCACAGAACGATGGAATTTTTATGGATGACAATACACCGTGTCACTGGGCCACGATGGTTAGAGACTAGTATCAAGAATATTCTGGATAATTCGAGCGAATGATTTCGCCACCCAGATCGCCCGACATGACTCGCATCGAACATCTTTGGGACATAATCACGAGGTCAGTTTGTGCACAAAATCCTGCATCGGCAACACTTTCGTAATTATGGACGACTACAGAGACAGCATCGCTAAGTGTTTCTGCAGAGAGGCTTCTAAACACTTTTTGAGTCCATGCCATGTCCAGTTGCTGCAATGCGCCATGAAAAAGGAGGTCGGACACGATATTAGAAGGTAAGAAACTAAACCCATCTAAAACCCAAGCGGTACTTGTTGGTCACTGTAAGCTCATTAGCCCAAAACATTGGGAATCCGTGCCGTCTCTTATCCTAAATGGAACAAATATTAACTTCTCTCTCTCAGCAAAAAGTTTGGGAGTAATAACAGATGAAAATCTAAATTGGACAGAGCAGGTAACTGCAGTGTGCAAAAAAGCATCAGCATCCCTTCATATCCTACAAAAATATAAAAAACTCTTCCCCGTCGATCTGAAAAAGAAACTAGTACAAACGCTTATACTCTCAATCATTGACTACAGCGATATTATCCTACAAGGCCTCTCTCAGGAAAACTCGCGACGCCTGGAACTGGTCACGAATGCCTGCGTCCGACATATCTGTGACGTTCGACTTTTTGATCACATTTCACCAGCATATGCAAAATTGTCCTGGCTGCATGCAGACAAACGCAGAGATTTCCATACACTCCGTCTCATTTACTGCCTTATAAATGTACACTGTCACTCATATCTCTCCTCGTCCTTAACGCTTATGTCGGAACAACATGACAGAAACACACGTTCCCATCATAATAAAATCCTCTCCGTTCCACTGCATCGCTCAGTCACCTTCTCCAAGTCACCTTCTCCAAGTCCTTTACAGCAGCGGGAACCAGACTCTGGAATAACCTCCCTCGTTATGTTAGAGAACTTAAAAACATGCCCGGCTTCAAAAAACAGTTAATGACGTATCTACTTAAGCAACAGTAATGTCTTCCTCTGTACATGAATGCACTTCACCTCATTACTTCCCTCTTTCCCCCTCCTTAAATCTGTCTTCCCCAAAACTCGCTATACTAGTAAACATCTACTTTACACACCAAGATATTAATGTACATCTGCACAAATCTTCATTACTATTGCCAATTTTTCTCATGTTTATCATTATTATTTAATTTTTTTTACTGTTACTATTATTGCTTTTATCATAATTTGTATGCATAGCACCTGTTGTAAAAGTACTGCCAGTACTTACTTTATTAGGTCTTAGTCATTACTCTTTATTCATATTGTGACTAGAGTAATCTAATTTTCTTATTTAAACTATTGTCATGATGTAACTCTGACGTGTGAAATGCTGCATGTGTGAGACACTTGTCCGATGTGAGAGAGGGCCTGATGGCCCTAATCTGATCAGGTTAAATAAATAAATAAAATAAATATCCCATGACTTTTTGTCACCTCGGTGTAGTTTTCTACAAGGGGAACTAGATCGAGGACGAGGTCATTATGAACAGAAGAGCGAAGAAGAATGCGAAGTGTGAGAATGAAAGAATGTTGGACAAGGATAAATACGAGAGGTAACAAAGCTGATCTGAATTAACGTGGTCCTCAGATGGCAAAAAAGAAAAAGCCGAGCACAAATACACTTGTCTCCCCAGCGGTCAACTTGTGGCGGCAGTTGGAGAAGAAGGTGGGCCGAACTGTTGGCAGGGGTCGCCCCCGCGCAGCACGAGCCCCCCGTAACGGTACCGGCAGAGGTTGCGGGTGTCGCGGCCCACGGGGGGCGAGGTCAAGGCACCTGCTGTGTGTGACCGGCACGCCAACGCAGCCCAGCCGCCTGCTGCAGCCGGTGCCGCGTGACGCACTTCCGGTCAGCCGGGCGGACCTCCCATTCCAGCACGTGGCCACCACCGGCCTTCGCTCCCGGTCGTCCATCTCCAGCTCGCTGGCAGCCGTCAGCGACACAACGACAACATGACTTCTCCGGGTTTTGCAACGACTGTGAGCTGGGGAACTGGGTTGTGACAAGACAGCCAGTCTTCCGGTACACCAGTACTTGACGCGGCTCCCGAACAGGACTGGCGCCCTACGCACCGGAGGCCTTTCGGCGCCCCTTTTTCCCAACAGCCAATTCTCTTTTGTTTAGGACTGTCGACGTCTTTGGGTTCCATATTTTTTCCGTCGCCCAAAAAAATTGCGATTCTATACTACAAAAACTAAAACAGTAATGTAATTGCTTGAAAGAAACATATATCATAGAAAGATAGTCTACCTTCTTCAAAAAACAATAATAGCTGTAGTCCGGTTCTAGACGCTTCAATCTGGAACCGCGCGACCGCTACGGTCGCAGGTTCGAATCCTCCCTCCGGCATGTGTGTGTGTGTGTGATGTCCTTAGGTTGGTTAGGTTTAAGTAGTTCTAATTTCTAGGGGACTGATGACCTCAGATGTTAAGTCCCACAGTGCTCAGAGTCATTTTATTTTGTAGTCCGGTTCACGAACGATGGCCGTTCGCAAAGGTCGAGACGCGAAATGGGATTGCAATGTTGCCGGTTCTAAGGGATAGTTGCAGTTCGCGCATTCACTTGCCTTGCGCCTGAAGAAAACATGTATCCTGCAAATGACGCCTCCCACTTGCTTATGTAGACGTCGTCGCTTACCGCCACCAGCGATGATAATTAACAACAACAAAAATGGTTCAAATGGCTCTGAGCACTATGGGACTTAACATCTGTGGTCATCAGTCCCCTAGAACTTAGAACTACAAAAACCTAATTAACCTAAGGACATTACACACATCCATGCCCGAGGCAGGATTCGAACCTGCGACCGTAGTGGTCACGTGGTTCCAGACTGAAGCGCCTAGAACCGCACGGCCACGCCAGTCGGCAATTAACAACAAATCGGTTAAAAATTTCGAAGTAACTTGATACGATTGCTTTTAATGCTCGCATTGACTACAACATTCACGGCAGAGCGCTTTAGAACACTATTGACCGCTCATTGACTGTCGGAGTGTGTGTGTGGCGTTAAGTCCGCCCCCGGTAGCTGAGTGGTCGGCGCGACAGAATGTCAATCCAAAGGGCCCGGGTTCGATTCCCGGCTGGGTCGGAGATTTTCTCCTCTCAGGGACTGGGTGTTGTGTTGTTCTAATCATCATCAGTTCAATCCCATCCCCATCGAAGTGCAAGTCGCCAAAGTGGCGTCAAATCGAAAGACTTGCACCCGGCGAACGGTCTACCCAAAGGGAGGCCCTAGTCACACGACATTTATTTATAGTGCGCAGAACAAGCCTAAACTGAACCGCCCCGTTCGTGAGTCCAACTCTAAAACTTACAGTGATTACAATTAACAAGCGAAGCAAAACCAGTTTGCGCACATATAGATGCATAACACAACTACACAGCATTTGCGACCAGCGATATTAACAGTCGTTGCCAACTGAACTCGAGAATGAACCAGTCGCTAAGCTGGTGACGGCGCCGCTCGGTGTTTTCAAGAGTTTTGTCAAATTATTTGAAAGTGTGCTGCTTTTTTCTACGTTTTCATCAAACATAGGTGTTTGAGAAAAATTTTGATAGACTACCGATTTCAAAAACTAGTATGGCCGTCAAACAACCGCCGATGGATTGTCGGACTATTATCTGCAATTCTGAGACCTCGCAACTGGAGCAGATTCCGAAGATTTAAAACTTTCATCTTGCACTGGCCACTGATGTCAAAAATTTTCAAAAATTTCTCGACATTTACACGCCGCATGTGACAGCTGCTTCAAAAACGTGGTTAAATAAATGGCTCTGAGCATTATGGGACTCAACATCTTTGGTCACCAGTCCCCTAGAACTTAGAACTACTTAAACCTAACTAACCTAAGGACATCACACACACCCATGCCCTAGGCAGGATTCGAACCTGCGACCGTAGCGGTCACGCGGCTACAGACTGACGCGCTTAGAACCGCGGGGCCCGTGGTTAAATTAACTTGGTTGGTCTGCGTGCTTGTTTGACAAACGAGTGGATAGCAAACGGCGAATTTCAAAAACAAGTCTGATCGTTTACAGCGGCCTTTACTAGAAGCGGGAAAACAGTGCTTCCGCTTGTTCCCTTCCTGCCCGCACCTGCCTATGGTTTCTTGTTATTGGCCGTCTGTGAAATATTGCGTCATTGTTAGCCTTGTTTCATTGTTCACCGTTTATGGCTCCCATTTCCATTGTTTCTATCGACAGCATAAGTACCAAAGAGAAAAATTCCTGTGAAGCATGCAGGCTGAGACCGTATTTCCATTGTAAGCAGGAAACGTACGAGAAAACTCAGCCACTGGTTACTTTTTAACTGAACAAAACTAACCGTGTGTGGTAATGAAAAACGCATTTGAGTAGCTGCATAGACAGTACCAGTATTATTAACTGTAGACGCAGCTGTTACTGATATCATCTGGACACAAATGGAGAAATTGATCGATAGTGTTCGGGAAGTATCAGTGGATTGAAGAGACGAGACAATCGGATATATTAACGTCGCACAAACTTAAAGTCAAAGTTAAATTATTAATGTAGTTACAAAGGATCGCGTCAACAGGATTCGAAATGCTAAGGCCCATTACGCCACGGATGCTAATCAGTGTTTGTCGATTCCGGGAGGGAAGCTGAATCATACTGTAGACATAAAACCTGCATAGCTAAATGGTTTCACCGTAAACCTGTACTCAGTACGCCGGATATGAAACCCGTTGTGCTGTATGACGTGAGTAACACCACGCAATAGTTACTCTCACTGCACCGGATATATTCCTCCTAGTGTGAGGCGGCTAACACGTGAAGTCGATACTCGCTGCACCAGAAGTTAAGGACAGCTGTCATCACAGCACAGAGGAATATGCTATGCGAATCACGTGCGCTAAGAACAGGTGTCCCTCGTGTTGAGGTCGTTTGTATTCCGATGCACGGAGACGATATGACACTTGATGCCGCGCGGAAACCAGGAAGAGCCTCGTAGCAGGGTTACGTCAGGCCAGCGTTGCGTTATTGCGACCTCAGACACCGAGGTAACGTGAGAACGAATCCATTCTGGGCAAAAATAGTGACAATGGCAGATAAATGTGCAGTAGTGTCTCTACTACAGCACGGAGGACAAGAAGAAAAGGCTGAACTGGAGTTTCCGCAGTCACCATCCCCGGAACTGGGGATGAAGCCAAAAGAAAAATAAAACAAAGCAAAACTGAACGTAACCTACTGAGTTCATCCCCTGTCCAGAAGGGTCTTCATAAGCAACATTCCCGATTATCAAAATTTCAGCTTGGCATTCTACGGCAACAAGAATATTAGCTCAAAACTATCTGAATGACGTCATCATACAACAAGGGTAACATTTTTATACTCGGCTGCTATCTTCCACACCTTTTGCAGTAAACATATTCAAATCGAACTGAGTTACTTGTCAACAATGTATGAAACAACGGGAAGAAACAAACGAAAAAAACACTTATGAAATTTTAAGAAAAACTGTGTCCAATTATGTATTGCCGTGAAATTTGATTAATAAAACCTGAAGTCGAAAGTACAGTTCAAGCGGCTGAAATGAAATTTTTGCGGGAGTTACGGCACATACGAGGTTGTATTGCGTACGAAACGGCAGAATACGAGAGTAACTGAAGTTCTTTGACGTGGATTGTATTTACATATTTTACGAGAGTTTGCTAATCCTAGCTCTCTAGCGACAGTCACAAGGAAAGAGCAGTTAGATAGGTCCTGAGAAAGTTGGGACAAGGAACTCGAATGGTCAAGAGTTCCAAATTCATGATGGGCTGATGAAGACGATGGTGACATAATTTTTAAAAATGTTTGCGCTGATCGTTAAGGTGTTCTTTCTCCCATAAGTACGTATTTAGGCTAATAGCCTATGTGCGCGAGAAACGCGGTCATCTGCTCTTAAACTGGTTCGCTCGGACACACTTTCACACATCAAATAATAATTGCAATAAAAAAGACTTGCAGACCGATTATTAACCAGAAACGCTGCAATTTGGTACTCATTAATATTCAATGGCGTATTTTACGGTACGCCCATCAGTCATCTAAATACTGGCGGAGTGCAGAAAGATTAACGTGGTTAAAAGTTAACGTTTCATGTCTTGATTTCTAGAACGGTAAGTCTGTGAAAGTTTTCGATGTGACTCACCTGCACTGAAACATACGTATTAGCTGACTATAGTATAATGTGCAGTCACGTGTTTTCCTGCAAGTTGCCATGGCCATGTAAACAACAGCTGTTAAAGCTTTCCTGTTGTCTGGAGGAGCTCTGTTCGTCAGAGTAACCTCTACGCAAAGCTACACTGCTAAGGTGTCATTTGGGGCATATGTGACTTTTTGCACTGAACACTGACGTTTCGAGCTTCAACCGACCAACTCAAGGAGCATGACCGGCTACTTCACCAATAAAAAAGAAAAAAACAAAACAAGTATGTCCATGTCGTTAGTTTCGACAACGGAAAAAAATAGTTGATACAGTGTTATATCGAGACAATCAACAGCAGCAATCCATGGTAAAACAACTGAAGTGAAACTATATTACCTAGAGAGAACTGCTTTCTCACTTGTCCCTGCCAGCATTCTGAAAAGGGATGTGGTTTGATGAGTCTCTCGTACCCCCACCCCATCGCCCTCAACTAAGATACAACGCTGACACAATTGTAATATCCTCAGGGCTAACACAATTCACCGAATCAAGGCGAACACTCGTTTATTCCTCTTTGAAATGTGATCAAGAGCCACGTCTTCTATCTGGATTCCTATCTTGTTTGTATGCCCCGGTAGCTGAGTGGTCAGCGTGACAGACTGTCAATCCTAAGGGCCCGGGTTCGATTCCTGGCTGGATCGGAGATTTTCATCCCCACCGACGCGCAGGTCGCCGAAGTGGCGTCAAATGGAAAGACCTGCACCAGGCGAACGGTCTACCCGACGGCAGGCCCTAGTCACATTTCATTTCATCTTGTTCGTATTACGCTAGACCTTCTCTTGAAGTGTAACCTCCTTTAAGTACTCGGTCATGCGCTATTCATTACTTTTTTATTTTTTATATTCCGCTCAGTGAGTAAACGTTCCTAGTCCATTTATACACTTCATCTGCACTTATATAATTATGCAAACGTATATGGCGTGCTTACAGGGCGACGTAATTTACGTTCTCGCAGTGACAATGCCAGAATGGTTGCGCACTTGACCACCGGAAATCCGTGACATTAGTGTTTCCGGGCCAACCGAATGAATTCCACCGCTCCCACAAAAGACCAGCGGTAATTGTTTCGTTTTCAGTGCACAAAACCTACAAACATTCCCACAATTATCTGGAGCTTTGTGCGACAGTTCTCTTACATGTGTAACTGAACATAAGAGGGCCGAATGAGAGTTCAATGTATTTGAAAGAATTATGGAATACATGCACGTAATAAATATCTCCTCACAGTCTTCGACTTTTTTTTGGCAAAGCAACAGAATTGTTGTTCTTCGGATGTTATTTCGAAAGCTCTCATTTTTTTAGGCGAAGATATATACATAGCAAAATTATCACGGATTGGCGACATGAATTGTTAGCTGACTTAAGGAACGCACTACATCGGTTAGAGTCTTTTGGGAAAAGTCTGTTGTCACACGCTATACACTATACACATTGAAAATGTGCACGACGTTTTCCTTGCCGAACTCGAACTTCTTTCTAGAGTAGTTCAGTATTTTGCAGGTACCTTACTTTGAAGAAGGCAAATACTACCAAAATAACCGTACATGTAAGAATTATCTTACTGTTACAGTAAGGTAATATATACTGTTTATGGATAATATGTGAGATTCTGCGGATCGGAACAGCTGAGTAATACTTTCTTATCAGTCTTTTTTAAAATCTGAGTGTTTGTCGAAAGCAAGGTTGCTGGAAGGAAACGGTGCATCAAGAAAGTTGTATCATATTTCTGTTTTTACTGGGTCTCTAGCTGCCGTACTATTTAATATACTTAAAAACTACACGATTATTGTAAGCACTGCTGTATTAATCGAATTTACCCCTTTTCCTAGAAGTGAAAATATAATTTATCTTTTAATTCTATTGGCTATGTTACCAGGAATAACAAGGGCACTCAGCAAAAGCTTTGTCACCACTTTGCAAACAGCATTTGTATACCACGATATGTGACTGCTTGTACTGAAATACTGTAGTCGATCTGGACCTCCGAAACTAAAATGACTCGCGCTACTTCCGCCTGGTTCACAACCAGGGCGTTACGCTGCGAACAATGGATTTCCGTTCGTGTTTGTAATTAGGCGGGGGACAATGCACCATTCTCTGTGTGTCCGCAAGACTATGGTGTCCTACGTGGGATCTGTCCTCACGTGCAGCGAATGTTTATTGTGACTGTTGTAGAATGGTAGCGTCTCTCCGATAAATTCTCCCATAATTGCTCCGATGGAACATTAATGATAGCGATATCTCTATAAGTACATCTATATACCCCCCTCTTTACTGTAATACTGCATTCTATTGCAAAGTTCCCCAAGGTTCCACGATGCTACCCTCTAATACTTCTCACGAAATCACAATCTGTCGAGTATCAGTTGCTTTCTAGGATACGTACAAGATTATACAGTGATTAACGCGGTACATTCTTTCCTCAAAAAAATCACCGGATATGCGTGAAGGCCGCTATTGCGTTATCTTTATCGTAGTCTAGTTTAGAGGGTGCAAAGGTATGGTTTTTGTGTCCATTGAAATCAACTGTATAATCATCTTCTCCAGTTTTCAACCTGAGGCATACTTCAGTTTTTGAAGTCTGATGCTGCTGGTTTTATACATTGAAAGTACAGTCTTGAAATGTCCTTATGAAACATCACTCACCTGGTACAATGGGGACCGTGAAATTAAGACACTGTAAGAATATATTTCTGTCAACAAAGAATTTTCGAACCACCTGACGTAATTTTCAAGGTGGAAACTTGTGATTGCTTACACCACGACCCTTAGAGCAAATTCATGCCACTATCAATCTTTCCCGTAGGAATGAAGGCAGCGGTGGGCGGAAGACATATGTCCTGTTGACACTGAATTCAGACCGGCACGTAACTGGTTCAATACAAACAAGAATGCGGACAGGAATGGTCACGTCTAAAGTAACTTCGAATATCAATGAAAAACAAATTCATGTTGAAGATAGCGCTGACTGAAAGTCCCATTTTTTTTTTATTTCAAGGTACTGACTTTTGTTGTGTGCCCATGCAGCCATTTCAACAGTGGAAAGGCGATGCGACAATGTGTCTGAGACGACTTTCGTGTCAGTAATGACCATATGAATGAAAGGAAAGCACAACACCCAATCGCCGACCAGAAAAAATCTCCGAGCCGGTTGGGAATCGAACACGGTCTCCTGTGAACAGTCTTCTGTGCTGACCTCGCAGCTACCGAGGTAGAAAAACTGCCACCAAATTGTACGATAAGTTGGGCTATAAACAGCGCCTATGTTCCATGCATAGTGTGAAGATGGATGCATCGCGCTGTAAACAAGTCACTTGTAAAAACATTCTTCACGCTTTGTTTTGAATAGCCAGCTGTTGCTTTCACAGTGTCTCGTAATAGTTTTCCTTTATATTTAAAACAAAAGGATAATTCTTCGTCCTCAGTGTTAGTATATCATAGTTTTGTTTTGATGGCGAATTTCTGTGTCTCGCAGTAGTCCATTCATGTCGGATATTCTAAAGCATATTGTGAACTAGCACCTTTCTCCGCCCGTCACAATAATGTCCAGAAAATTCGCGTTTCGCTGCGAACGAAGCATTTGAAATCGACATTCAACTGACTTTCAAAAACAAGGCAGCGTCAGCCTAGATCAAACGGACTTTGACATGACATGCAGGAAATAAAGGAAATAGATGTTCTTGAGAAAAATTGACAATTTTACCTTTTCTTATTAAACTCGTATCTTCATATTCCAAAAAAAAATAAAATAAATAAATAAATTCGTACGTTTGCTAACGAGGACCTTGCACGATAGGATCTGATACGGGCGACGTTCTTGAAATGACGGAATGTCGACACGCGAAACGGATGACTTTCATGTTGCTGCTAGTCAAGATGCGACTTACGACTTCGAGGAGCTGTGTCAGAAAGGCCGCATAAGGACTCCGTGATACTTTGGCAGTAATGGTCGATGATTCTGCGGCCTGGCTGAATAATACCTCCATGACAGCGATGGAAGCCCGTGTGGGTTGTGCAACTGGTATAAATAACCCGTCAACTGACGTCATCGAAGCGAAGCGTGCGTGCTGGGAGTCCGCTTTCTACCAAACCTGTTCCTTCACCGCCTTCGGGGAATAGTCTCGGAAAACGGCACAAGGCTGGTACGGAAAGGGCGCACAGATTCCGAGATAACCCCCTCTGGTGCACGTGAAGCAGAGCGCACGTCATCGACTGGTATGTTTGTCTAACATTCCGCCAGACTACAACCTCAGGCTGTACACGTAATAACTTTTTTACTGAAGTCAGCCTCATACGCATACTGTGACTGCCAATCCGCACTTTGTTTGAAATCTGGATTTGTTTTCATCATTAGTAACTGGTAGAAATACCGCACTTAGATGGTACGAATCTTGGTTTCGCGCCGGCGTATACTTTCTTGCTCACCTTGAACGGAATTCGCCCTTGGACCTTGTGGCAGAGCTAAGCAAGCGTTGTACAACTCAAGAACGTACATCAAGCACTCGACTCATTGGTTAGACAATTTACGTGTGCTCATCTCCTGTAATAGAGCTGTCTTTCGTCAGAACAGATTTTGCTGACACCTCCTCGCTCACATCTTTGTATCTTATGAAACAGTAAGAAAATGCGGGAAACCGCTGGAAGTGAATTCCACAGATTAAGCGATTGAATCTACTGACAGTGTAGGAACATAATAGTGGCAACAAACATAAGGACAGATCTTGGCGTGCCGTCGACGTGGAGATCATCAGAAGCAAGGCAGTAGTATAGATTCAGAGCGGTGTGGAAATACAGGGTTTGGAAATTTCCGTTACAAACTTCTATGACTTGAAGAGCAGACTGAGTACATAACATTTTTGAATAGGAACCCATGTCCGGGAATGTACCGTTTCCATTCTACGACGGTTTCAGTTCAGATGTGTAACGCGTCCACTCCTGCTGACTGTAGGAGAAAAATCTCAAAGTTGCTTGTCCTCGTATGCAATAGGGCAGACAGGATGACATACATAGAATGACTATGACAATGTCGCTGGTCGCCACATGGAGCCGCTGTTGTAACACATCAGTACTGTTCTGTGCGTACAGTGTGGTGGATTCTTTTTTGTTCTGGAATAACGTAAACACGTAAATTTTAAGTGTAAACACAAACAAATGTGCTTAAGTGATAGATGTTTCGTTTTGTTTCCTTTCGAATTGTTACCTGATAATTGTACTGCGTCATGCCTAATTCAGTTCCTCAAGCAGAAGTGGGTGAGTTAGAACTGAAACCGTTGCAGAACGTAAACAGTACGTTTCCGGACACGAGGTCTTATTCAAAATGAACCCTGCATTCTCCTGCAGCAGATATGGAAATCTCGGAAAGCTTATACCAAGATGGGATTTCGGCGTTAGTAGTGTCCAGTACGAGCCCAGCATCTTGCTGCCGCAAAGGGGTCTACATTGCTCTCAGAACATACTCCCTGAACAAAGAGTAACGTTATGTTGCGCTCGCAAGGAACGAAGGGGCTGAGCTTAGGGTTTAACATCAGTTAAGCATCATTGATTTTAAACAGGTAGAAATACTTTCATTTGGATAAAGAGGGCGGTAGGAATCATCCATGGCCTTGTTGGGAGAATCTTCTTGGCCTGCGGTTGGTAAAGAAAATCACGGAGAACCTAACTCAGGGCTGCCAGAATGGTAGTTGTACCACACTTATCCTGAACTCGAGTCGGTTGCCTCAAGCATACTGCCACGTCCATAGGAGTTAACAAAGGAGAAGAGATTAAGGGTTCAAATGGCTCTGAGCACTTTGCGACTTAGCTTTTGAGGTCATCAGTCGCCTAGAACTTAGACCTAATTAAACCTAACTAACCTAAGGACATCACACACATCCATGCCCGAGGCAGGATTCGAACCTGCGACCGTAGCGGTCGCTCGGCTCCAGACTGTAGCGCCTAGAACCGCACGGCCACTCCGACCGGCGAGATTAAGGGGTAACGAACGCCATCGGTGACACAACCATTAGAAATAGTGCGCAAACTCGAATTGTGGAACGAAGGGGGCAGGGAGTCAGCCGGGAGATTTTAAAGGAACCACACTGGAATTCCTCATAGGCAATGTAGGAATCGCTGGAAAATCGCGATGGGCTCTTATCGAATACGAGTTCATTAACCCTTGCGTCACCTCGTTTGGTCCCTTTCGGTTTCGTATTTGCCATGTTACGAGTGAATACGAAAATATAAAGATGAAGGACGATTAGCTCTGGTTAGACTACATAATCTACTCCTCTCGAATAGCATTACGCGGGCTCCCGAGTTTGACAAATAGTCAGACTAGCGGAAGAGATATGGCGTCACTAATACTAGTCTCTACCGTGAAAATAATCCAGAACAAAGACAAGTAATGTACTAAACAATCGCCACTCCTTTCTTTGCAAGTTAAAAATTTGTGCTGGAAACTTGCTTCACCACTGGCAATTGAAACATCTTTATATCATCACGAGAGAATGACCTTTGTCATGTAAGCAGATTAGTGCAAAGAAAGACAAAGTGATTAGAAAAATTTCCAGTTACGCGGGCCAGCATATTAGCGCCCGCTTAGGAGGTGGACTGGAATCAAAAATTCGTGGATTCGATTCATTTTTGTGGACATGCATGGTACATCTTACGCTGCGTTGTGTGAGGACGGTGAACGAATGCAGTTGCGTCAGGACGTCATTGACTTGCGTAGCTTGCAGACTGTCAACATTGTATAACGGGAAACAGTAAATAGTTAGTAAAAATCCTATCATTTTCAGCTTTCCCGATAACTAAAATGCACTCCAGTATGCTTGTTCACTACTGCGTTGATGAAAATTGTATTTGAAAACAGCATCGGGTCAGAATAAAGATATTGGTTCAAATGGCTCTGAGCACTATGGGACGTAACATCTGTGGTCATCAGTCCCCTAGAACTTAGAACTACTTAAACCTAACCAACCTAAGGACATCACACACATCCATGCCAGAGGCAGGATTCGAACCTGCGACCGTAGCGGGGGCGCGGTACCAGACTGTAACGCCTAGAACCGCTCGGCCACCCCGGCCGCCATAAAGATATCAACAAGTGTTTTTGATCTTCCTCGTTCATGCGCAGCCTGACTCAAAAGCAACGATATTCGATGCCTTCCTTCCAAACATAAGATCTCCTACACTGAGAATTGATTTTGATAAGAATGTTGACCGCCAAAGGCAAGGAGTTCGGTTTCGAGACCTAGTACGTAAGCTGGAACGTTCGTATAGTGCTTTTGTTCAGGTTATGACGTGTTCAGCAACCAAATTTAGGAGTAATTTTTAGAGCTAGGATGTGAAGATCTTCTTGTGGTCTTGTTAGACTTTTCTCAGTGTTTATTCTGAAGGTATTTATATGGCAACCACGAATAATGTAAGTCGGTTTACCGGTGGTAGTATCTGAACCACTGTCCTCTAGAACAGGGGCCAGCGCCTTAGCAGCTGCAGCACGTCAGCCGGTGTTTCCCGGCACGGTGTCGGTCATTACTAGATCTTTGTCGGCGCTGACAACTACTTGTTTGGTACCCGCACGGCGTCCTGTATGCGTGTCCACGAACAGGCTTTCCCGCATTCAGAGGCGGAGCCCGTGTTTACAGGTTGACGTAAGACGGCGACTAAGTGAGCCTCTGGCTTCCTTGCATAACCCTGACATCGGCACATCTGTTCGCACGCCCCTGCGACACAGCGCAACTGCCTCGCGCTAGCCCCACCACCATGTTCCTTGCGGCTTGGCTCACATCACAGTTACGACACAAATACTTTACCCTATACATACATTCTTCGAGAGTCACATTTCGTTGACTATTCCATTTTTATATAGAATATTTTGGCATCTAGATTTCATGTACAGTAGATACGGTGTCACGGTAGTATGGACCTATTAACAGGCAGTTTTAGGTAGGGCTTGTTTAGAACCGTGACTGCGTAAGACACCGGTAGAAGTCGGGTTTTTTCTGCATGGTTTATCGGGCCGGAAACGTTAGCAAGAAATTGTGACAGCTGTTACGGAATGCATTGTGCTGTCCACTGAACGGGGTTCCCTTTTCTTAATCTGAAGTGGGTGAAGAGACTTCTCGAGTTCCATTGCAGGTTCGAGTCTACTCACGCTTTACCAGTTCTCAGAATTGTTCTACTTGCAGTGATGTACATGACAGCGATGGATAGTTTAAAACGCCCCACGCTTTCAATCCAACCCTTCAATCTGTCAGTATTTTTATCCTGTTTCTTGTCAAGAATTTCATGTTTTCACATTAATTTTAAGCAACCATGCTATTTCTCAGTGTCTCCCTCACATTAATGCAACTATAGTTCAGTCAGTTCTATACATGAAATACTACCAACATGATGGCCATTATTTTAAACTTCCAATGGGTCGCGAAATTAAAACCACAGTGAAAACCCGGAGGGCTTTGTGCAGATGTGTGGCGCAGTGTCACAAGTAAGCGTCCATCTCGTCACGTCCCCCTTCACAGTTCTGAGCACGCAGTGAACACGTAAAGATGTCTGGAAAGTTGGAACGTAGTGTCTTCCCCCCCCCCCCCTCCCCTCCCCCCAAGTGCGAAGTCCTACCAAAGGGCTTCGCCTTATGTAATGCAGCTCACATAACATAACTGCCATACATTTTCTTCTTCATTACAATTCTCGCCCTCATACTGCAGATGCGACGAAGACGCACCTGCGGCATTTTCGATGGGAAATCTTTGATTACCCTCCATACAGCTCGGACTTGGCTCCCTCTTTAACTGCTGGCTACGAGGACCGTATTTTAGCGCAGACGACGAGCTGCAGACCAGCATATAGAATTGGCAGAAATCGCGGGATATTGGAAAGTTGGTACCACGTTACGACAAATGTCTAAGCCGCAGTGGCCATCACGTAGAGAAGTAGCTGGAAGACGCAGCAAAATTTTTGCGTCGTTGTATTTCCAGTCGAGGATCACAACGATTATTTATAATCAGGCTATTAATTCTGGTCGTTAATGACCATCTCCATGTCTGAGTGGAAACGTGCTTCAAATAAAACTTTTCTGATTTTCACTGTAATTTCCATTTCGCGATTGACCGGAGGTTGAAACAAAAAACAGACCTCGTACAACAGGTGTCCTGGCAGGAGGATACCCTTTTCCCACTAATTATGCGAGTTTTCAGCCTGACTGAGCTCCCGCCTGCACTGAATAAATTTGCAGCATAAGGCCAGTCTCAGACAAAGGAACACGTTCGTATTAAGCAGAGCTCCCGACCGTCCTGTTTCACGACCTTCGCTTACGTACTCGGTGTCCATTCGCGTACTACGCCGGTAGCGTTCTGGGCGCGTCGCAATGTATTTCCAAAGCCAGCCCATCAAATCTCCTCTTCAGCGAGAAGTTTTGGAAGTACTGCGTAGTTAGTAAACGCCGTTTGGAGCCCTCAGATCAAGGAAAGAGTAGCAGGTGGGCACAATTGCCGAGGTCGGGGTACGTGTGCGGACAGCGATCGACTAAGCTCACGGCTGACTCCGCCAGTTACGGCGGCCGGCTTTCTCAGAAGCGATGCGGCGCCTCTCACGCAAATGCCCGTAGCGTGAGTCTTCATTCCATCACCACACATTGCGGAATGTCCTAGCTCTTTTTCCTTTTTTTTTCAGGCTTACGTGATCTGTCTTGCATCAGCAGTCTACACGAACGGATTTCCGAATACCTGGCGTGGCCGTCGATCTTTTCGCCTGAAACTCATTAGTGAAGTCCGTGACATGATTGTCCGACCGATTTGTTGGAAATTCGGGTACAATTATTGTTACCCGAAATCTGTTCAGTCTGAGCCACATAATGGCGTAGTATAGCGGTCACCTAGAATTTTTTTCCAGTTATACGCCTCACGCTCATAAGCGTACGGAACGCTCTACAGTAACGCATGATTAATTACGTTCCACGTATCATTCTTTGTTAGACGGTCGTCATCGGGTACCTTCTACCCTAGAAAGGGTTTACCCATGAGTCAAACATAATGTTATACCACATTGCAGTGCCGGTGTTGTTGAGAATACCGATATGCATGCATCTCCGAAGGAATAGGCACTGCGGCTACTACAGCCGTTATGGAATACACGAAATGTATTCGCGATTGCGAATATGAACCACTATTAGGTATACAAGGGAGTGACGACAGTGAAAACTTGTGCCGGAGAGGTACTCGAATCCGTATTTCCTGCTTTACGCTAGCGATCATCTTAACCGCTTTCGCTATCCGTGCACGATTGACTGCCAGCACAAACTTCGATAACTCATCGTTGATGTGTCACAACCTGTAGTCGTACACACATTATATAATTTCAGTACAGGAGAGGAGATTTTAAGTGAAAATCACTGCCTGTTATCGACGAATAAGTACAATATTGTAGTGCCAGTGCGGGCGTACCCGTAAAACGGGAATACTGGGTTCGAGTCCCGGCCCGGCACTAATTTTCGCTGTCGACGAGCCCTTAAACATCTAATGGTAGTTCGTATTCGCAACTGTAAAAACATTTCATATAATATTATACACTTTCTATGTTTTTATAGTGAAGAATATATCAGTGTAGAAGACGGCGTTTTCAGTTTCTGTCCAAATACAGACCCGCCAGCTTGTTGAAGAACGGCTTCTGCAAGATGAATCTGTTGTATAAAACAGTACCTCCATTTACAGTCAAAATATTATTTTGATATGAAAACGGTAATCTCTTTTAGTTTCTTTCAGATCAATCTTCAGGGCCAGAACGCTGTCTAAAGTGATAATAGCGGATACCAGATCGTAATATCCATAATATGACAATTGTTTAGTTTGACATTTGTCTATTCAATAGCCATATCTTACAGGTTTAATGGATTTTAATCATACTGTCTGTATGTGGCTCGAGCACCTCAGCTCAAGATGAATAACGTAGTCCAAGTAATTAGTTGTTCTTCTGAAGAAGATACCCATAGCGGTACCGAAACCTGGGTCCAGTCTAAAAACCAGTATCACTCCGCTGACAAGTAATCATATTATGTTACCCCTTGCTGAAAACCTTAATCGTTGATATGTTACTAATTGAAATTTAATTAAAACAAATTGTACCAAGAACAATGCGTTTTCGTTGGATCTTCAGTGTGTCACTGCCTTCAAAGTGGCTACTGATTGACTGTGTACTTAATTAACTGTAAGTATGACTATTAATGGTTCAAATAGCTCTGAGCACTATAGGACTCAACTGCTGTGGTCATCAGTCCCCTAGAACTTAGAACTACTTAAACCTAACCAACCTAAAGACATCACACACATCCATGCCCGAGGCAGGATTCGAACCTGCGACGGTAGCAGTCGCACGGTTCCGGACTGCGCGCCTAGAACCGCGAGACCACCGCGGCCGGCTGACTATTAATAATTTCACAGACACCAAAAGCACTTATTTCCTCACAATTTGCTAGTGGTATCGTTCTAATGTGTACGCCATCAAACTCAGTAACGTAACTCCTAGCTGTGACACTAATATTTTCTTCCAGACAAGAACTTTGTTACAAGGTAGGAAGCGAGGCGGGGTAGTGGCGTAAGTAAACTGTGAGGAGAGGTCGTGAGTCGTACTTGGGTAGCTCATCTGGTAGAGCACTTGCCCGCGAGAGGCAAAGGTTCCGAGTTAGAGTTACCGTCCGGCACACAGTTTTAATCTGTTAGGAAGTTTCAAGAAATTTGTTGCGTTTCTCAACGTTGAGTTGGCAGTTTTCGATCATCAGCTAACATGGTGACTATGTTAATTGAAGGTAGTTATTATTGCCGTTCCAGAGAAGCTGTTACCACGTCCAAGGAACTGAGATTTTCTTATGGTGAAATTCGTTTCCTTAATTCTAAGCGGTCGTGCCAAGTGCGTACTGAAAGTATTCTCAGATACATTCGTAGTTATTTCTGGGAGCAGTGGGCTTCACATTTATTATGTTGTATTTACAGAAACTGTCATAGCTGTTGCCGGCCGGTGTGGCCGAGCTTTTCTAGGCGCTACAGTCTGGAACCGCGCAACCGCTATGGTTGCCTGGGGCATGGATGTGTGTGATGTCCTTGGGTTAGTTAGGTTTAAGTACATCTAAGTTCTAGGGGACTGATGACCTCAGATCTTAAGTCCCACAGTGCTCAGAGCCATTTGAACCGTTTTGTCATAGCTGTTGCTTCTAAGGTATGATGTTACTCTCCTATCTGTTCCTAAGAAGTCATATCATTAGCACTGAGCTAAACCAGTGACATGATCGAATTTTGATAGAAAACTGCAGAGATTTTCTCTTGGGAATATTAGCGTTCATTTAAGGTTTAATTTACTAATTAAAATGTGAGGACTATTCCCTTAACGTCATTCTGCAGCCTACGGGACCTGCAGTGGAAAATGTAGCACACTGTTCCAGAGAATTTGAAGACAGCGTTTTAGATTTACTAAACATATCAGTTTTCCTAACAATTTTGGTTTCTTTGCTGGGACAAAAAGATACGTAAGAGTTTAGTGCAATATCGTAGATGGGGATAACATCCTCTGCGAGAAGATCAGAGGAATTGATACGTCTTAAACAGCAACAGAAGTCGAAACAAGAAGCGGGCATCGCACGTGGAGAGATACGCCCATAGTAAGCGGCGAGAGGTTGTGTCTGTTCCCCGGGGTCGCCCGAGGCAGCGGGGTGAAGGACGGACTTACTATCGCGAGGACACGAGTGTACCCGCATACAGCAGCGGCGGCTGGCGTCCACTCATTCTGCTGTGATCGCAGCTTCTACCATTTGCGCAATTCGCCGTTAGTACCAAAGTATTTCTCTTAAAAAATACGTAGCCGTGACATCGTTTGAGAAATTTATGTCTTTCTCCCTCCACAGTAGTATTAACGACAGAGAGGTCAGGAGAGAAAGAAAGAGAGAGAGAGAGAGAGAGAGAGAGAGAGAGAGAGAGAGAGAGATGCCGATCTCGTATCTGAAGCGTGTATCAACGTGCTATCGTGTATCTAAATAGCTGTACAACGTTTACTTCGTCCAAGGCAGCAATCAGATCTACAGCTTCGGTTGTTTCGAAATGCAGCAAGCTTTAGCGAGTCTGGAATGTCATGTGCTGCAACTAGTGAACCTGTTGTACTGTAGTACACTGCTTGCGACTTAAAAAACTTATGGTTTGGAATATACGTCTCAACCGTTGAAAATCTCTTAAACATAGACTCATGTCCTGGTACTTCAGTTAATACTTTGCCATTAGTGACATTTACACCGACGATTTACAGGACTGACAATGAACTGCTCTATGATATCGGTGTATTCTGACAATAAATGTTATAATGGAAAAACATATTGTCACGGGAGTAATCAGCATTTGCTAGTTCAGCTTTTCACTCATCTCCATGACGCTCTTCCGCGTGAAAAATATATATATATATATCTGCCACCATCGTGCTGTCCTTATTTGTATACGTTCAGCACCCTCTGTAAGTCCTGTTCGGTAGGAGTCCCATACACTTGAACCTTATTCTAGGAACTGTGTCTCGAGTGTTTCGTAAACAAACCACTGAACTGCAGTCTGCCGACTGCCTCACCTACTACTGAACCTATGTGATCGTTCCACTTCATGTCTCGAGAAATTCTTACAACCTGGTATTTATGTGATTTGACGGATTCCAGTTGTGAAATTGTGGAGTCCAACCTACATTGTAGTAATTAGTATGCTTTCTTTCGTTTTTTTTTTTAGTACGCAGTTTTAAATTTCTGAATATTTAAAGCAAACTGCCACTCTTTGCACCATTTTCAAATGCTATCAAGATCTGCCTGAATACGCGTGCAGCTTTTTTCAGACAGTGCTGCGAAAGATTTAAAGTTACTACTATTATGGACTGACAGGTCATAAATACACGATATTAAAAAGGCAACACGCTTGCTCTGACCAGCATAATGCACGTAGTAGTTAGGAATAGGGCAAACCAAGTCAAAATTGTTAAATTATCTGTCCTGTACGACAATCATGTTTGGACTACAATTTGTATTCGTTTTGTAAGTTCAATCGCCTTTTTCTTGCTGCGGTGTAATATTTACACACGTTCCAGACACGTTTCGCCTTGTGTATTAAGAATATCTTAGGTGAATGTTTTTCAGGAATAAAAGAGGTATGTTTTTACGTCTCTTACTTATAGATTCCAAACAGTTCACATATTCGCGTCAAGATCTTTTGGTCTTTTTGTTTTGATATTTCGTTTGTTCTTAGCTGAGTGATGTGAACCACTTCAGTGAGCAGTAAAGAACCTCAGATTTATAGTATAAGAACTGTGAGAATTTTTAGCAACGTTGGACAGACAGTGTTACGACAAAAATCTTCACAGTTCTCGTATCTACTATACATATGGATTTATCCATTATCCAGTCATTAGGAGAGGAATATTATATGAACTTAGCAGTCATTCCACAATATTATGATTCTGGTGTAAAAAGACACGAAACTCTAGATAGGAAAATCAAACAGGGAATTTCCGACAGCAAAGAAAAAGATCTTAAAGTACCGGAAAACGAATTTCTATAAAAAAAATGTAGACGACTGACGAGAAAAGAAGGGAATAATGGAATAATAGAGAACAATAATAGTTCATAGCCCACGTAAGATAGGTCTCAAATTATTGTAAGACCAGCAGTGAAGTGTTGCACATGATTTAGCTAAGGAAAAATGAAGTATGAAAAAAAGACATCGACGTGAATATGTTCCGATTTTTCAAAAAAATGGTGGAAGTACGCCCTCTAATTTATCAACAGATGAGAGGAAACGCAGAGTTTGGTACGAAAGAAAACAGATGTGAATATCATCCTTGTGGCTTATTCATGTAGTTGGTGAGTTGTTTCGAATTCATAAATGTAAATAGAACATTTTTATTATTATTTCATAACATTCCATAATTCCCGAGCACGGGGTCCCGGGATGATTGGGTGTTGTGTCGTCTTCATCATCATCATTCATCCTCATTACGGTCGGAGGAAGGCAATGGCAAACCATCTCCACTAGGACCTTGCCTAGTACGGCGGTGCTGGTCTCCTGCATCGTTCCTCTACGCTCTGTCAAGGAGGATGGGACTTCATCATCATCAACAACAATCCACTGTAGATGACTTCATAAGAAGCGAAACGGGTCTATGTAACGTTAATAAATATTATACTGCAGCAGAAAAAGGTGTCTGAAGTTACGAAACGAGTATTCGTATACTTTCTGGAGAAATGGCTACACGGTACGGTCGTAGGTTCGAATCCTGTCTCGGGCATGGATGTGTGTGATGTCCTTAGGTTAGTTAGGTTTAAGTAGTTCTAAGTTCTAGGGGACTGATGACGTCAGATGTCACGGTACGGTCGTAGGTTCGAATCCTGTCTCGGGCATGGATGTGTGTGATGTCCTTAGGTTAGTTAGGTTTAAGTAGTTCTAAGTTCTAGGGGACTGATGACGTCAGATGTTAAGTGCCATAGTGCTCAGAGCCATTTGAACCATTTTTGAAATGGCCACAGCAACAAGCTAGTTGACATATTTTGTGTTCACGATTATTCTTAAACGGGTCTATGTGCTGCATAGTATCCTGGGATCTTTGCAAGGAGCTCTGTATCCCGACCGTTTAAAAAGTAGTTATTTCCCGCGGCGTCGCTGCGTTTCCGAGCAGACTAGCTATACGGTGTTTCCGGAATTTGCAGCGACGGCAATTACGCAACAGGGAACGGTGACAAAGAAGGCGGAGGAGTTATTGTTCGCGCAGGCTTCGCCGCGGGGCCCGGCAAGCAGAGCAGACGGCGCGCGCGAAGGCCGCGGCCGGCGCACAATGCAGCCACACAAAGGAGCGGGCGGGCGGGGGAGGCACACGCGTGTTTCCAGGAGGAAGCTGCGCGCACGCACACACGAGCACACGCGCGCACTTGGCGATGCTCGACGCGCAAGGCCGGGCGGCGTGCCCTCAGCGGCGCGGCGCAGCCGGCATAATCAGACCGCGGGCGGCCTCGCGGGTCTGCGCACACACGCTGGCGGACTCCGCTGCCGGAGTTGGCGGCGCGAGCACCCTGGCCGGCTCACCCCTCCTTTTCAACGGCAAGGAAGCAATCCCCGCAGACATCTACATGACAACTCTGCACTTCACACTCAAATGCCTAGCAGATGGTTCATCGAACCACTCCAATCCAACAGCGCGTTGGAAAAGTGAACACTTAAATCTTTCTGTTTTTTTATTACGATTGTCATTTCCTCCTATGTAGATTGGGATCAATAAAAAATACTGTAAGACAAAGGAAAAGAAAGAGAAAAACTGACGCTCCACGAAGGAATTATCCGAATGGGACAGAAATCGGTAGATGTGATGTACATGTGTAGACAAACAAATGATTACAAATTGAGAAAACTGGATGACTTTTTTTTCCAGAGAAAGAGCTTCACAAATTGAGCAAGTCAAGAACGTCTCGGTCCACCTCTTGTCCTTACACGAGCAGTTATTCTGCTTGGCACTGATTGATAGAGTTTGTAAAGGAACTGAAAATATTGTGATTTAATCGCAGAGGTGCTGAAAAATTGTTCCAGTGACACACCAGAGAAATATCTGGTAAACCTTTTATCTTTGAGAGACATAGGAACAATTTCGCCCTTCGTTTTTTATTTCTTGTATGAACGACTACTTTTTATTCTGATGGGCTGGTGGGATGTCGTACTGTCTAATTACTAGTGTATGTGTGTGTGGTAAATGAATGAGTTAAAAGACGCAAGATGTGTTTTATATTATTTTCATCTCACAACAAGCCTTATTCCCATGCCTATGGAGTATTTATGTTAAGCAGAGAAGGCGAGTTTTAGATGGAACCGAAGATCTTCAAAACGGCGCTGCTCAACAATAGAGGTACGTGATTGTGCTCTCTACTTTCCTTTCGTGTCCGCTAAAATTACTTCCGATTCGTTTTGCCGAGACATTCAGAACCTGCAGTCTTCTTTTTCTTATAAAAATACTAGTCCGATGCAAAAGAAATACTCTTAGATTTAAATAATTGCCATTCTTTTACCCAGGCCACGGGGAATGATAGAACGTACGTGCCTCTACTCTGAATGTACGTTCGCAATCTCCGAGTGTGTTACGACGAAATTATTTCACAATGAAAATTTCTCATCAGACCGCAACCACTCGCACGCGAATGTACGTACCCTCTGAATGTATCTAGTCAGTCACGCGCGTTGTTCAAAAGCTTTACTTTTAATATTCAGTGGATTACATTTCCGAAAATAAATTTTTGTTTATGCTGCAAATCGTACTTCACGCGAAGTATTTATTACGTAAGTTTCAGGCTCAATTAAAAAAAAAAAGATTCCGAATAATAGAAATAAAGAATAACAATCAAACAAATCAAACCTAAATAAACAGAAAGAGGGAACGTTACAAGTTGTTCGATGTCCTTCTGAGGGATATTTCTTTTTTCTGTTGCTTGTGCCTTTTTCCCGCACGGTCGTCATGGTTAATCAGATTTGGCAAGGTTAATTTAAGTGGAGTGGCCGGATGCCCTTCCTGCCGCCACCCCGTATCCCCCTGGGAAGGAATTAGTGTACCCCAACTGTCTGTGTCTAGTGTAATCCATGGAATAGTGCGAATGTGTTCAGATGCCTGCGAGCCGTGTAACTGAGGCGGGACGTGAGGACCAGCCCGATATTCACCTAGTGGGATGTGGAAAACCGCCTAAAAACCACTTCCATTAATCCGCCGGCCCGATTCGAACTGGGGCCAGCGCGTCTTCCCGAGTCCAGGAAGCAGCGCATCAGCGCTCTCGGCTAACCTGGCGCGTATAATGTCCTTCTGAGGGATATGGTGCAGAATTCTGTCTGACGGGCGCAACAGATCGTCAAAATCCCAGAATGGTTGGAGGGCCTTGCTCATAATGCTCCAAACGTTCCCAACTGGGGACAAATCCGGAGAGCTTGAGGGCTAAGGTAGGGTTCGGCAAGCGCGAACACAAGCAGTAGAAACTCTCGCCGTGGGCGGACGGGCATTATCTTGCCGAAATGTAAGCCAGGATGGCTTGCCATGAAGGGAAGACATCTCTTCGGCCCGGAATCTCATTGGCTGCAGTCAGTTGTCTTCAGTGATGAGCCTCACTTCGAAATGAGGCCTGTTTATCAGCGAAGATGTCTCTGGAGACGCTACGTACAGCGGTGGGACACGAAACTATCGCCCGCCCTACTCACCGAGAACTACGACTGATGGTGTAGGGTGCTTTTTATATTCAGAGCAGGACCATTTTAGTTGTCATCTAAAGCATCCTTACGGCACAGCTGTATGTCGGCGATATTCCACGGCTCATTTTGTTGCCGGGCTTACATTTGAGCAAGATAACGACCGCCTGCACACGGCAAGACTTTCTACTGCTTGCCGCTGTGGCCGAACGGTTCTAGGCGCTGCAGTCCGGAACCGCGCTGCTGCTACGATCACAGGTTAGAATCCAGTCTCCAGCATGGATGTGTGTGATGTTCTTAGGTTAGTTATGTTTAACTCGTTCTAAGTTTTAGGGGACTGATGACCTCAGAAGTTAAGTCCCATAGTGCTCAGAGCCATTTGAAACATTTTTTTGATGACCACACGGCCTGTGACGCCTATCGACTCAGGCTGACGTGGCGGTCGGTCGGTGCCGTCCGGTCTTTCGAGGCCTGTTCGAACGGAGTTCAGTTTTTATTGTGATGGAATGAACAAGCCTGTGTGCATATAATTAGAAAGAAAATGACAAACAACCTTCCACTCACTGAAAAGAAATGTAACTCCAATCTACAACTGCATTTACTTCCTATTTCTATCTGTGCTCAGAAGTGCCCTGTTAGACTGCACTACTCAGCATCCGGAACTGCTTTGTTTCATCATGTTTTTCTTTTCTTTTTTCACCTGAAATAACAGTAGCATATCATTAGTTATTTGTGCTCAAGAGGTGTAACTGCTTTTATACGTCAACAGAATAAGTCAGGACTACGGGGAAATGTCATTAAAACAAGCATGACTAGGTTCTGACTGTGCTGACTGCGGTCGACATGTCACTTTAACTGACCGGAGTCGACGTACAGGAATAATTATTGGAAACAAGGTTGCTGCCTCAGTGCCACTGGCATAAAACCAATCAGGAAAGTCATCACAGCATTTTGACCTTGCTATAAAATTTATCCTTATAATTTGCGGCAGTACGTGTGCCGCAACTAATATTAAAACTGAATTTACAGACTTCCGGAAACTATTGTTACATTCTTTCCTTTAGATTAAGTTTGTGTCTCTCGGACATCTGGACGTTAAACTCTAACTGGAAGAAGAAAAAATGTTATTTCCACTGCGGCATCTGAATACCAGATCGAAAACAAGAGCCGCCAGACTGTTAATACAGTACGTTTATTCTCGTTCGTCACTGAAAGATAACCTTTTGCGTAACTGCGGATGACTCAATTTAATCGGCTAAATATATTTGCCTTCCTTACGTCGCTCAGTTTTCCTTTTCTTTTTGTGCTGAAAGTGTTAGAGCAGCACATAGTTTCTCTTTACTAGTACGTAATAAACATTGCATCAACGTGTTACGTTTCAAAGTCTGTAATCCGTCACTGTGGCCAACAGAATCACAGTCTGTTTCTTAGTACTTCTAGCATGGATCTTTTTAGTATGCTAGTCACATGTAGACCCTCTAGCTCTGTAACAACTATTATCACAAAAAATTGGTTCCAAGTTAATAGGATTCCTATAAAACAAAGAGAGATGTAACTCTTGACACAGAGCTAAGAGGCGCGGTTCACTCTAAGCTGTCGTTTCTTGTGAAACCCGAAATTTATCTTCGGCTATAAGCTTGAGTACATATAATCCCACGAGGAGCGATAAAGATGATAACGTAAACTACACGCTGGAGATGAAGAAATGTGCTGTTATAAAGAAAGAAGTTCTAACAATGATAAAACAGTGCACGTACGTTATTCGAAAGAGTTCCCTGAACATAAATCCTTTGGTAAGTCCACCGTATTGCGTAGTAGCTAACTTGTGTCAAATTTGGCTCTTACTCGAACACAGCACTTATTGCGACATTATATATCTAGACCTACAACTGAAGCCATTGACCAACGTTTTACTGAAGTACAGAAGGAAGACTAAGGTGTAGCGTCCCGTCAGCGGCCGGGTCTTTAGAGCCAGAATACAAGCACAAACTGGACACGAAAAGAGCATGTAACCGGCCGTGACCTTTGCAGAGGAGCCATCCAGATATATTTATTTACGTTCCAAAGTCTATGATCAGTTTTGCGGCGCGTAGTCTCATAGCTTGACTCTTAGTACTTCCTAAACAAAAGTATCGAGGATGTTGTGCGTAGCCCACTTCAAGTGCACATCTTTTGACGTGTGTAACTTGACATTTATCTTCACGTATTTTCAGTATACAGGAACACCGCGGGGAGTCTAAATCGGAATGGCAAGACTGGAATGTGAAACCCATTGCTAGCGATTACTGTTGCATCTCGTTTATTGATCGCCTTCGCTTATATCAGCAATGGTATGTAGCACTTTAAGGGAGTTATTTTTCAATTTCATATTTGTTCAGTCAGTGGATAAGATCTCCAGCACATTTAAACCTGTCTGAAACACCGGTGTTCTTTTTATACTAGTTGCTGAAATATATAGTTCTTTACATTTAATGAGGTGATGCACTCCAGTATTATTAATCCTCACTTGGTTCAAGAGAAAGCAGTTGCAAACCACCTCAGTCGTGTTTAACATATTTAACTTTAATTAATTATGAATTCCACTTTATCACCGGAGGCACTTTATGGTATTTAAACGAGCAGAAGCCGTCTACACTAACACAAAATCTTTCTTCGGTGTACGCAAATAATAGTTATGATTCAAACTTTGCTGAATATGAGACTGTTTCCCAGACATCACTGGTTAAAGTCATCTAGGGAACGTGCGCTTATCTAGCTACTCTGTTTATGGTCTGATTTGCGCTTACCAATACAGCAATTACTGGGCAGAATAATTATACACTCCTGGAAATTGAAATAAGAACGTGAATTCATTGTCCCAGGAAGGGGAAACTTTATTGACACATTCCTGGGGTCAGGTACATCACATGATCACACTGACAGAACCACAGGCACATAGACACAGGCAACAGAGCATGCACAATGTCGGCACTAGTACAGTGTATATCCACATTTCGCAGCAATGCAGGCTGCTATTCTCCCATGGAGACGATCGTAGAGATGCTGGATGTAGTTCTGTGGAACGGCTTGCCATGCCATTTCCAACTGGCGCCTCAGTTGGACCAGCGTTCGTGCTGGACGTCCAGACCGCGTGAGACGACGCTTCATCCAGTCCCAAACATGCTCAATGGGGGACAGATCCCGAGATCTTGCTGGCCAGGGTAGTTGACTTACACCTTCTAGAGCACGTTGGGTGGCACGGGATACATGCGGACGTGCATTGTCCTGTTGGAACAGCAAGTTCCCTTGCCGGTCTAGGAATGGTAGAACGATGGGTTCGATGACGGTTTGGATGTACCGTGCACTATTCAGTGTCCCCTCGACGATCACCAGAGGTGTACGGCCAGTGTAGGAGATCGCTCCCCACACCATGATGCCGGGTGTTGGCCCTGTGTGCCTCGGTCATATGCAGTCCTGATTGTGGCGCTCACCTGCACGGCGCCAAACACGCATACGACCATCATTGACACCAAGGCAGAAGCGACTCTCATCGCTGAAGACGACACGTCTCCATTCGTCCCTCCATTCACGCCTGTCGCGACACCACTGGAGGCGGGCTGCACGATGTTGGGGCGTGAGCGGAAGACGGCCTAACGGTGTGCGGGACCGTAGCCCAGCTTCATGGAGACGGTTGCGAATGGTCCTCGCCGATACCCCAGGAGCAACGGTGTCCCTAATTTGCTGGGAAGTGGCGGTGCGGTCCCCTACGGCACTGCGTAGGATCGTACGGTCTTGGCGTGCATCCGTGCGTCGCTGCGGTCCGGGTCCAGGTCGACGGGCACGTGCACCTTCCGCCGACCACTGGCGACAACATCGATGTACTGTGGAGACCTCACGCCCCACGTGTTGAGCAATTCGGCTGTACGTCCACCCGGCCTCCCGCATGCCCACTATACGCCCTCGCTCAAAGTCCGTCAACTGCACATACGGTTCACGTCCACGCTGTCGCGGCATGCTACCAGTGTTAAAGACTGCGATGGAGCTCCGTATGCCACGTCAAACTGGCTGACACTGACGGCGGCGGTGCACAAATGCTGCGCAGCTAGCGCCATTCGACGGCCAACACCGCGGTTCCTGGTGTGTCCGCTGTGCCGTGCGTGTGATCATTGCTTATACAGCCCTCTCGCAGTGTCCGGAGCAAGTATGGTGGGTCTGACACACCGGTGTCAATGTGTTCTTTTTTCCATTTCCAGGAGTGTAGTAACCCTTACGTGCATGTTAACACGACTGTAATTTCTTTAACTCTCGCACAATCCTGTTGAACCGATTGGGTTAATACAATTTTCGTTACTAAGTGATGAATAAGCGCATCAGCAACGCAACTTCGTATGTGGCTAATCTAGTAACGATGAATGAAAGTGGCACATGCTACTCTGACCGTCAACACAGTGAACGTCGCGGACTCACCAGTTATGTTCAGTCCAGCGAATGACTGGAAGTCTGCGATGGCCGTAGAGAGTTGATCCCTGTTGAAGTAGCCAGAGCTGAATTGGCTAAGACTCTTGTTGATGTACCCGAACTGCGATAAGTATATCTGAAATGAAAGAAAGAAATGGATCGTAAATAAACAGAGATACGTAATTCGTCAACAGTATTTTTATGTTTGCTTTACTAACATAGCACGCTAAAACGTAAGGAAGTACCTTATTTCTTTGCCGCATATCAACAGCTGTATGCTGTGAGAGAATGAGGAATATTTTGTTGCGCTGATACAGTGTTCTTCTTAAAACACAGTAGAAAGTATGGTAATGATGGTTATCGTTTCCAGTATTCAGAAGTTTTGATAAATTTATATGCTGTAGCTATAATATTTACGTTTACTTTCTTGAGGAAGCTTACTTGGTTACTCTTTACAGACAGCCCATCCAGAAAAAAAAGTTATTTGGAAGTTGTTTAGTATCATTTAAATCATGTTTCTAACAGCATGAGAACAGAAACAACAAGAAAACAATAATAAAAATAGAGTAATAAGAACTGCCTGTATATAATTTTCAAGGTTGTCTATGTTCTCCTGAATACTATCACAGATCTTTATACTATGGTCGCGAATAAAATTGCTGGAATATATTTCTCCAATGGCCGCAGGAATTCCCATTCAAAGAAGGGCAGCATGTTTCGTCACAAGTCAATCCAGCGAGAGCTAAAGCATCACAGAGATACTCATCCAAATCCAGTGACAGACGCTGCTAGAGAGGCGTTGTGTATCGCGGTGTGGGTAACTGTTAGTTTCGATAGGGCACATTCCTGGAAGAGTCGACTAACCAGTTGCTTTCTGCTACGTATCTCACGCGTAAGAAGCTACGAACTTAAATTACACAGATTCGATTTCAGTTGGACGCTTACCTACATTAGTTCTTTCCGCGGACCGTTACAGACTGGAGCAGGAAAAAGGCAATGTGACAGTAGCACAGAAAGTATCCTCCGCCATACACCATAAAACGGCTGTGCATAGTGCAGATGTAATGGGGGTTCCCACTTGCTGTTCTACGGTTATGTGAGGCGATAGATGGAAGTACGGTGTACTGGCAGTCCTCGTTCGCATATGAGTATTCAGCACGTCCTCCTCCTTGCTTTGAGAAATATTTTCGTTGCACACTGCAATAATTATCCTATCATTGCACCCCTTTTTTCCAAAAACTATCGAAAGCTAGTTATGAAAACTGAATGTTCCGGTTTAAAAAAAAAACGCATTTATTACAGTACCTAGGCGTACGACTATGTCAGAAATGTTCAGTCCCATACTTCTGAAAGGGTCCTGTAGCCGCCTTTCATTAGTCGGGTAGCCCATTTTCACTAATATTTCTCTTTCTTTTCCTTGTTTCTCTTTTCTCATAACTCTCACTGTGGTGTGATTTAATGAATGTGGTTGTGTGTTACGTTGCTAGACGGTGGCGCAGTTTGCTGTAGAAAGTCTGCTTATAGTCATACAGATTCAGCACCAGTTGTACGGAATAGTCAACTCTCGTAGTGGTCAAGTAGGCAACGAGGTTTGCGCTACTTGTGAGAAATCCACATGTTTGATTCTCGTGAACAGAGCACGGGCAATACTATTAATTAAATCGCATCCCCTATGAGCTACATCACATCGTATGCATTTTTATGAGTTTTTGGTCTGTGATCCAATTAATTTATTTTCCGACGCGACCAAACCTTTGATTAGTTGCATGGTTAGAGGCGGTGGCGACCCTAATCTTCTCACGTTAATATCACAATCAATAAGCAATTCCATTCCCAATAATAGCCGGCCGGGGTGGCCGAGCGGTTCTAGGCGCTACAGTCTGGAACCGCGAGACCGTTACGGTCGCAGGTTCGAATCCTGCCTCGGGCATGGACGTGTGTGATGTCCTTAGGTTAGTTAGGTTTAAGTGGTTCTAAGTTCTAGGTTAGCACAGGGAAGGAATTCGTGGCGGGCCGCATCAAACCAGTCCGTAGACTGATGACAAAAAAAAAAAAAAAAAAAAAAAAAAAAATTCTAGGGGACTGATGACCTCAGATGTCCCATAGTCTCAGAGCCGTTTGAACCATTTTGAACGCAATAATAACGTAATAAGCCGTTAGTTACACTGTTGCTCGTCTAAACTTTCTGTCGGTATCTGTAACAATTGCAGGAAGACCGAGGCTACTTATGCGATACACCCTCTAGCCGTTTCCTCCCACCTCGATGTAGGTAGAGCGTTAACATCTAGTCTCTCTCCCTCCGTTCGCCCCGCTTTCTGCCCGCGATTTCTTGCCAAGTACACGTGATCGACGAGGCCGAGCTAATGCGTTGAAGGGCGTTTCCTTTACGTCGCGGTAGGCACTTGTGAGCGCATTAAAAATACCTCATCTCGACGAGGGGTGCGATGAACGTGAAACCCATCTTCCTGTCCATTAGCCTTCGATAATCGCAGCGCCCGCTCTCGAGCCGTCGTCTGGGAAATAAACCACCAGCACAGCAGCCGCCGCCGGCGCCACGAATAACCCAACTACTTTGTCTCGCATCGAGAGAAAAAAACGTGTCAAGTCGGCGGCACGGTTTTCGTCCGTCCACACGGGCCCCGGCCTAGGTCGAGTTCACACAGCACGTACGAAAATGGCCGCTGCAGAGTGTCGCAGGGGCAGCGGGGAGGCGGCGCCGGGAGCTGTTTTTCGTCCGCCGCCGCCGGCACTGGGCGAAACCCGAGACGGCGGCCTTCTGAGTCAGGGGCCGCAGGGCCAAGGCCGCGGGGGCGGAGGAGGGGGCGGCGGGTGTCATCGCAGACGTCAACATGCCGCTCCGCCTGCGCTCCACGCCCAATTTGTTACTGGGGTCGGCCCAGATAAACTGCCGTCGCCCCGACGATAGACGCGCGCCGGGTCCTCGACCCTGAGTATGCGCAGATCCCGGCAGCTCCCGTGCCGCTGCCGTCGCCCAGCGGACCGTAATAGACTGCCGCATGTCGAGCCCCGGCAGTGTGCGAACGCTTTAGCAGTGACGTCAGTAGCTTCGTACCTTGGAGGATGGGCCGTATGCTGTAGGGTTTATAACTACACCGGACGCCGCCTCTAGCCTTGCAAGTGGTTTCAGTTCGACGAGGAATAGTCTACAACAGTGGTTCCCAACAGGTGGTCCGCGAGCTATGTCAGAGGGGTCCACAAGATGCTATTAGAATAAAAAAAATATATTAAATGTATTTCGTATGCTAACAGATTTTTGTTTTGACCGCTCAACATTTTTTCAGTAACGAATATGTCAATGTTTTTTCTAAGCACCAAAAATAGAAAACGTATAAAAGGACACTTAATTTGGCTTTTTTAGGTACTTGATACTGTGATATGACAAGGTACCAATCATGCTCGATGAGGGGGTCGTCGAGGAAATTTTGTTGGGAACCCCTGGTCTACAACGTTCTCCAGGCCACTCATTGATGATTAGACGTCGTACAGTTACCACATTTCTACATCTACTATATCTTCATTTATACTGCACAAGTCACTCTATGGTGTGTCAGGACGGGTACTTCGTGTGCCATTGTCAGTTCCCCTCTAACTGATCCACTAGCGAATGCTTCGCAGGAACGACCATTATTGGTAAGTCTCCGAATCGCTTACGACCTGTTCGCCACATATACGTAGGAGAAAGCAGTATAGTGGTTTGCTCTTCTAGGAACATGATTCTAACGCCTCTCTTCCAGGGTCTGCCGCTGGACGCGGTTGAGAATATCCGCGGTGCTTTTGCGCGGACTAAACGAACTGTAACGAAACGCGCTGCTGTTCTCTATCAGTCCTATCTGGTACTAGTCACCGACTAAAAAAAATGGGTGAACTGCATTTTCTCAGCTATTCTCCAATAAATATCAGTCTGTTATCTGCCTTATGGAAGATTAGTTTTATGCGGTCGTTCCACTTTAAACGGGTTCACAAGATGTACTCCTAGGTACTTCTAGATTGTTCTGTAATTGTTAATCATACAGTAATGGGTCTTTCCAAGTATATGCAATACGTTACATTTTTTTATGTTGAGGGTCGACTGCCAATTTCTGTACAAAGCTTTGGTACCCCGTATCTCTGCTATAATTTTCTAGCGTTTGAGCTTTTTTCTTTATAACAGCATCATCCGCGAAAAGCGTCATGGAACTTCCAAACTTATCTACTGGCTCCTTTCTATCTATTGTAAAAAATAATGGAAAGGGATATGAGCTTTTGGCGTCATTGGCCAGGAGGCCCCTCACGGGCAGGTCCGGCCTCCGGCCGCCTCGGTGCAGGTCTTACTACATTCGACGCCACATTGGGCGACCTGTGCGCCGGATGGGGATGAGATGATGAAGACAACACAACACTCAGCCACTGAGCGGAGACAATCCCCGACCCAGTCGGGAATCGAAACCGGGCCCCTGCGGATGGCAGTCCGTCACGCTGACCATTTAGCTATCGGGGCGGACGTAACAAGTAATGAATCTACAACTCTCCCTTTGGGTACGCCCCAAGTCCCTTTAACGAGTGGACATTTCACTCCGTTGGCAATGACATGCTGTGTTATATTTGCCAGGAACTTCTCAGTCCACTCGCACAGCTGCTGTGATATTCCGTACGCTTGTATTATATTCATTAGGCAGCACGGAACCGTATCGAAAGCTGTTTGGAACAAGTTAGCAACCTGAGAGCCAATATCTATTGCTTTCCGGGTCTCGCAAACGAAGAAGAACTGGTTTCACACGATCACGGTTTTCCGAATCCTTGTTGATTCCTACAAAAAGAGATATTTGGCCTCCAGAAATGTCATTCAGGGGTGTTGATTGCTACGTTCATCCTTTGTTCGAAATGCTCCTTGATATTTTCTATAAGACCTATGCCTCGTGCCTTCTGAAGAAAAGAAATGGTGGTAGTGATAGGTGTTAAAGGTGGCAGCAACAAACCAAAAACAACTGGAATGGACGGAAGTGAGGAGAAAGGCGGTTAATTTGTAACCACGATACGAAACTTCGACCAATTTATACAGTCCGTCTGGACTCGAAGAATCGAGGAGTCTGGCATAGACCCTACTGTACTACTGAGGATGTTTCGATCTCTATTCACGATCTGAAGCAAATTAAAGCAAGACGAAATTAAGGCTTTTCCACATTACAATGGAGTTCTCTCTGTCCCGCAACTGCAGAGTTCACTATATACGAAAAACAAATTTCTCCATACAGCTGCTAAATATGTGTATTTGCATATTCATACGTGCTCATGTAATGAAGCTATAACGCTCTGAAACGAGTCTGCAGCATAAACATATTTAGTATCTGCGTGGTAAAGTTTCTATTCATTTCACAATAACCGTCATATATTCGATGTCGCCAGTTCATAACCTATTCTGCTTATACAGAAAGTTATGGTTAGAAAGATACAGCAAGCAATAAAATACGCGCGTGACTGCCATCTGTTGCTGTGATATCACACGCCACTCTCTCTGACGTTGCAAATTCTTCTAAATTAGCTCCCACACCGCCGGATGGTCTTAATTCTAATGAAGTAGCCCTGTAGCAACCTGCCAAATTGCCTCAGGTTCGGGAGGAACGAAATGCCCTTCCTGTCTCCCCTGAGTTAGGTTTTCTGTGGGCCTCCTGGATCATTTCAGGCAAAACTTGGATTGTTTACAAGAAAAGTCAAGGCAAGGGCAACTACCCTCACTTTTTTAGTCATCTAAGCTTGTGTTCCAAGTCTATCGGCCTCGACGTCCACACGATACATTAAATTCCAGCCGATTCCTCTTCCTTCACGATCGAATTCATCAAGAGATTTGTATTAAAACAAGCAACCACTCAACCTTAGCATACCCCTTTCTGACGGGACATGACCTTTTAATACCACCTCAGCCAAGCAACGGAGATATCAGATTGTTTTACGACTTCCGGAGATAATGCTTGTGTTCATTACAGCAGGCCACTCAGGAAGTGTGTCCCGAACCCGTCTGCAGGAGAGGAACACGAAAATTAATTGGAGCGACCGGAGTTCATCGGCCTGTAGACTCGCAGCCTGCGGTAGGGCGCGGACGGATGGCGCGGTGACGAACGGGCACCAGTCCCAACGACGCAGAAAAATCTCTGTAATAAATCGCCCTCCAAGAGCGCCTTTGAGAAGGGTGCGCTCCGCCCCGCCGCACTGAGATGGGTGTTGGATTACTGCTGAATGAGTGGCTGTTGCCCTGGCGGGGGTGCCGGCCCTCGCCGGCGGGGCCAATACCCTCGGCGCCCCTACCATCTGCACACCACGTGTGCGCCGTCGCTCCTGAGGACCTCCTCGGCCCGCCTTCTTCTGCTACTGCTGGTGCTCTTTTCCAGGCCCACCGATCGTTTTTCCTGACCTCCTCCGACGCTGTCATTTGAGTGAATCAGCGCGGCCTCAGTGAGTCAATGTCGCAGTCTGCTGACTCAATTTCTGAGTCACTAGTGAGGAGGGATCGAGCCGGCGGCACGTCGTGCGCGGCGCACAGCCTCCGCTCCATTCAGTAGCCGTACTTCGGTATCTCCCGGCAGCCGGCCATGTAAGGGCGAGCCAAGGGTTTCCTCGAAGCGCGGCCCCGTTCACCCAGAGCGTCCTCGCCCGTGGCAAGGCTGTGCACTGCCAGTGGCGAACCTTGGCGCGCGCGAGCGCTTGTTCCAGACGTTAGCTCCATTCCCCAGACGCGTCATAACTTCCACCTGGGACCAAACAAGTAAATCCGCTCCAACTGCAGTACGTCACCTCCCACTCCATTTTATCCCTAAGCTTTCTTCCAATCTTTTTTTGCCTAATCAATCCAAGCATACATACAGAAACAGAAGAAATGACGAACAATGTTCGCCGCGCGATATTAGCCGAGCGGTCTCGGGCGCTGCACTCATGGACTGTGCGACTGGTCCGGCAGAGGTTCGAGTCCTCCCTCGTGCATGGATGTGTGTGTTCGTGCTTAGGATAATTTAGGTCAAGTAGTGTGTAAGCTTAGCGACTGATGACCTTAGCAGTTAAGTCCCATAAGATCTCACACACATTTGAACATAAACAACTTAAAAGTGTTATTGACTGGTTTGCTGCGATTCATCACATCCCTAGCTTTAAAAGACACGACATATTAATTTCTGCACATCTATGGGTACTACATCAATGATAAGCGTTACACATGGTATGAAAAATAATAAGTAGTATAGAAACTTCAAAATTTTTAGGTGTCCATGTCGATGAAAATTTAAACTGAAAAACGCGCATTTTGGAACTCCTAAAACAACTTAGTTCGGCCATATTTGCACTTAGAATTATTGCAAATCTTTGGAAGAGACAAAGCAGTAAGCTGACGTATTCTGCACATTTTCATTCAATAACGTCACTCGGACTAATGTTCAAAAATGGTTCAAATGGCTCTGAGCACTATGGGACTTAACTTCTGAGGTCATCAGTCCCCTAGAACTTAGAACTACTTAAACCTAACTAACCTAAGGACATCACACACATCCATGTCCGAGGCAGGATTCGAAACTGCGACCGTATGGGTCACGCGGTTCCAGACTGTAACGCCTAGAACCGCACGGCCACTCCGGCCGGCTCGGAGTAATGTTCCAGAGTAACTCATCTTTAAGAGAAATTATTCATTGGTCAAGAAAGTGCTGCAAGAATAATATGTGGTGCTCACCCGCGGTCATCTTATGGATATCTGTTTAAGGAGTTGAGGATTCTGAATACTGTTTCGCAGTGTATTGTTTCGCTCATGAAGTTCGTCGTAAATAATCCACTACAGTTGAAGAGGAGCAATGATGTTCATAATTGCAGTATAAGTAGGAAAAATGGCGTTGGTTACTCCACATTAAGGTTTTACTTAGCACGAGAAGGGCTGCACGACGCTGCAACTAAAATTTTTGCTAATTTACCCAGTGATATAAAATGTCAGACAGGCAGCAAAGTAAAATTTCAAGAAAAAGAAGAAAAAACCTGAAAACTTTTCTCCTTGACAACTATTCTATTATTGTAATGTGTAAAAGGTGGTGGGCAGGAATTAGTAACGGACATCTGTATATCTAACGGAGAATTCTCTTGTAATTGAGCTATATGCACGCACCAGATGCATCGACATCTGTACATATCTTTATGTTTTCCAACTCCAAGGCACCCATTGTTCCCATTACGTGACTATTCTTCATGAGGGTGTGGTTGATCTTGCGCAAGAAGGAGCAGTAGACGGGGTAATAGTTCGTGCAGACCCGTATTTAAAATGCAAAACAGATGAGAGAAGATGAAGTGTCGCTGGGGGTAGGTGATCCTTTCGGAATGAAATTTCTTACTCTGACGAATTTTTGCTGAAGTTCCTCATGGGTTAGAAGTTCGTGTCGTGCGTGTATTCGGACCGCGATTTCTTATTTCACGGGCAACGGTGCACCAACTGAATTAGCTGACTATGTATCATTTCTTTGTCCTGGCATACTATTGTAACGGCCACATCCGTGATCGTTACTGCACCTCACAATGGTCGGATTGGATTATATGTGTACCCCGTTCAAGCCATTTACGGAGAATGGGACAGTAGGAAGCGTATACACCACTCCGATACAGGATGCCAACTACACAGCGAACTAGCTATTGCTTTTTCCCCCACACTGTAGGGTAGTAAATCATTTAGTGTGAAGTAGAAGCATGAGGTGGCGTTTTCTGCAAGAGTAATAGATTTAGGAGCCAGTCGAAGAACAGGCATTACTCCGTGGCCACACAATGGCAGCAGCAGGCAGCAGCTGCCACGGTAGTCCCGCTGCCACTGGGCGGTGACCACGTGGGCGCAGGGGCCGTGACCAACATTGGCCGCTACACAGTACACCGGAACACAGGCCGCTGAGGCAGCGCGACAGCCACTGCGCGGCCAATTCAGAGCCTGCGTTACTGCCGCGCAGCACACTCTACACTAGGATCTGACACTCTACGTGTGCTTGGCGTTCACTTCTTCCTTTATCTATTAACTAACACACATCAGAGTATAGTACCACAAGAATTTTTTATCCACAACAACGTCTGAGTTGAAGCTTCCTGACAGATTAAGTTGAGTGGACATTCACCGAAGTCTACGGCTATTGCATCGTAAGCACCTTCGATGTCGTTATCGACTGGACGGCTTCGAACTCCCGAGATGTCAGTGGGCAAGGAGCTACACTCTAAAGTCGCTTTTTCTTCTCCCGTGGCAATTATCAGTCACAGCCATGACTAGCACTGGTGACATAAGCAGCGTTTCTCTGCCTAGTTTTAACCAAATGTTCTGGATGTTTCTCTACTCTCATGACTATTATCGCTGAAGGCGAGGTACACTCTGCTACGTTATTCTACCGAATTATTAGCTCCATCCCGGCGGACGCCGGCACGGTAGCTCAGCGTGTTCGGTCAGAGTGTTAGCTGCCCTCTGTAATAAAGAAAACTGAGTTAATCGGTCAACAACGAACTTAAGCGGATGTCTTACGACGTCCGCTCTGATCAGATGAAACGAACAAAAGCGAACAAAATGAGATTGCCGGCACGGTAGCTCAGCGTGTTCGGTCAGAGACCAGGCTGGTCTCTGTAACAAAAAACCTGAGAGAAGGGATCAACAACGAACTTCAGTGAATGTCATGTGACGTCCGCTACGACCAAATACACCGAACAACAGCGAACAAAATGATTAAAAAGTGGGTACACTGGTTCCCGTCAGATCACCAAAGTTCAGCGCTGTCGGGCTTGGCCGCCACTTGGATGGCTGACCATCCGGGCCGCCATGCGCTATTTTTCGGGGTGCACTCAGCCTCGTGATGCCAACTGAGGAGCTACTCGACCGAATAGCAGCGGCTTCGGTCAAAGAAAACCATCATAACGGCCGGAAGAGCGGTGCGCTGAGCATACGCCCCTCCTATCCACATCCTCAGCTTCGGATGACACGGCGGTCGGATGGTCACGATGGGCCACTTGTGGCCAGAAGACGGAGTGCTTTGTGTGTTATTAGCTCTATCACTGTGTTTCGGGATTACAACTCATAGTACGCCATCCAGTGCTCACTCAGCACTAAGATTATTTTTTTCTTTTGTCACTGGGAAGGATTTGTGCACATGGAAAATGCCACGTCGCAACCATAGTTTCTGTCCACGTCAAACCATACGCCCCTGTAAGTGGCTGGGAAAATCAGTTCAGAGATCGGAGAAAACCTAACGTGTACCACCTCCGGTAGGACCTTTCCCTTTGAAGTTTTGCTGTTTTTAACGTACTGGTTCAGGATAGTTTTACTTTTAAGGACACTTACAGTGGAGCCCTGCACATTTGATTACAGCGATGTTGTTATAAATAGGGCGTTGGACTGGGTGACAGTTTGAACACAGGATTTAAATAACAGGCACCAGCCATGATGTCTCACATTTATTTTTTAAGTGTTTCCGTCTTCACTGAAGCTGCCGTTTACATTTCAGTTACACAATTATGCAGCATTCGATAATTTAAGCTTAAAGAGCCGTTACACGTGATAAAAAAAAATGGCTCTGAGCACTATGGGACTCAACTGCTGTGGTCATCAGTCCCCTAGAACTTAGAACTACTTAAACCTAACTAACCTAAGGACATCACACACATCCATGCCCGAGGCAGGATTCGAACCTGCGACCTTAGCAATCGCACGGTTCCGGACTGCGCGCCTAGAACCGCGAGACCACCGCGGCCGGCTACACGTGATACTTAAAATACACCGTAATACAACTTTGCCGCCCCAAATCTTGAAAACATAACGCTGTAAACGAAGACGCTGGTAAAGATAAATGCAGGAAAAAAAAAAGATAAATGCTGGAAATCGATTTAAGCGAACTTATTCAGAATGGATTTTCTCTCTCCAGCGGACTATGAGCTATTTTGAAACCTTCTGGCAGTTTAAAACTGTTTGCTGCATCGGGACTCGAACCTAGAACCTTTGCCTTTCACGGACAGACGTTTTATCGACGAGCCACAACCTGCAGTCACAGGTTTATGAAAAGGCTTCAGGTTCCAGGCCCGGTGTGTGACAGTTTTTATCTGGCACGTAGTGAACTTGTTTTTAACATTGTGGTGATAAAATGTAAAGCAGTCATCGATTGAAGGTTGTTTAGAACGCAGTTTATTAGGCATAATAACTATTAGCTATGGTATAGCGCTTTCTTTCTCTGACGCTTCAGTTGACTGACCCAGCCTGTTATAGTGGACCTACAGTTTAACGTGGTTTCCGAATCACGGCGAAACTCGGCACTTTTCACATCAACAAACATTGTCAACGGTGAAACGAGTTATAAGTGACAGATAAAAAGCCTAGGATTGACTGGGGATAGAACACGAGACCATTGGAGTGGATGGTAGATATTGTTTATCTGCCTTCTTCCTGTTCCTGAAGCCTGCTTAGGGCAAACATTATACAGCGCAAGAGGCCGGAGGCTGTTCACAGAGCAGAAAATTTCCACGCCGCGAACTCTTGACCTTTGGTGGCGAGCCGTGGATAGCCGCTATCGAATCGGCCTCGGGGCGCTGCTGTCTGAGCACCACACTGGACGCCTACCGACGCCAGACACCAGCACTGCGGAAGTTCAGCACTGATCGCGTCCCTGAATAGCCTCCGCTCTGCCTCGTCCTTCCGTATTCTGCGAAATGTACGTTGTAGCAATAAGCGGGAAAATTCAGTCACAGTGCGGTCAGGGTAACGTGACCCCGTAAGGAAATACGCTGTTCTTGTTGACATCTACGCCACATGTAAATATCCGAATTCTGCGCTTTGGCCGGCCGCGATGGTCTCGCGGTTCTAGGCGCGCAGTCCGGAACCGTGCGACTGCTACGGTCGCAGGTTCGAATCCTGCCTCGGGCATGGATGTGTGTGATGTCCTTAGGTTAGTTATGTTTAAGTAGTTCTAAGTTCTAGGGGACTGATAACCACAGCAGTTGAGTCCCATAGTGCTCAGAGCCATTTTCTGCGCTTTGTAACAGCAGGCCAGTATTAAGACCAGTATCGGAGCGTTAAAAAACTAGAGTAAGTATCGCTGTACCTAGATGATGCAGGTAATCTAACGACAGACAAGGTAATGGCTTAGCATTGTGTAGGGTGACAAAATGCATACACGCCATCGCCATGTCAGGTCACGCACTTTGTTTTACAGGGCGTAGCGTTGCAGGTACTAAGGTTCCTAGATGAATATCTTTAGTCAATGTCGTCATCGACACAACCTCTGGCTTTCTATAGTAGCGCATACACTCGGTGCTCTGAGACCTTCATATCTTGGAAGAACGGTATTCTTTATTTTTAAAGAGATACGTTTTTCCTTGTTGTCTAACGACGTGATGTAACAGAAGTTCCAACTTTCCTATCGCTGTCGCAACTGGTCTTCATCTTGTGGACGTAACAGTGGCAGTAACATACCCAATAATCACTAAAACATACAATACTTTGTAATACATATAAACTGATAAACTATGTTAATAGCAACTGTTGTTAATATATAATGGGGAGCCGGCCCTTGTGGCCGAAGGGTTCTAAGCTCTCCAGTCCGGAACTGCGCTGCTGATACGGTGGCAGGTTCGAATCGTGCCTTGGGCATGAATGCGTGTGATGTCCTTACGTTAGTTAGGTTTAAGTAGTTCTAAGGGGACTGATGACCTCAGATGTTGAGTCTCATAGTGGTTAGAGCCATTTGAACCATATTTTTTATAATGAAGAAACTAAACAGAATCTTGAAAATATAGCTATATACAAAACACAAAATAAAACGAATATAACTGTAACAGTAACAACTTTCCGTACCTGACGAGAGAACCCATTCTTTAGGCAGTAGCGATGACACTTTCATGTACATTTATAGGTTTTATTCTATTTGAAACCGATTATATTACACCATCTTCAGACCCCTCTACTCCTCTGTGATATCAGGTGACAGCAAAATTGCTTGCAAATACAATAAGGCGTATAAATACAGCTGGAAATGTCATCACTGCTAAATAAAGATACAGTAACATCTGTCGTCCCGTGACCTGTCTGAAGATGGATGTACGGACATTCAAATCTGCTTCTTCTTTGCTTAATACTTCGGGAAAGCGAATTCAAATAGTTTCGCAATACCCTTGTTGAACCCCTTTTTCTCTGCCAAACATATATATTGTAATGATGTGCATCCAAATGGTTGCCTAGAATCGCTCGGCCACTCCGGCCGGCGATCTGCATCCAGAAAGCTTTGCAATGGTAATCGTGGTTGCTCGCTGGTACAGTACAGACCGGACCCGAATGAGCACCGTGTGATCTGCTCTACACGTGACGACGGGAATCTGAACAAACCACAGATCTATTCCGCACGTAGGATTAACAACCGTACATCTGGTACGCCGACCGCCTTGAATGTAATTTTAGGCGATTTTCCACACCTGTTCGAGTAACAGCTCGTCTCGGCGTCAGAGACACGACACGAAAGCCGTTAAAAATACGAAAAGAAAGAGAGAAAATTTTATGTAGCTTGATAACAGACATCGTACGCGACATTCTGCCCCAGTTTACTTTACAAAGTGCAACAGGAGCAGTTTCTGGTGAAAGGAAAATAGTACTAAATGTGAGGTTAGTATTGGTGAGGGCCAGCGTCGTGCATGCCATGTCATACAGAAAACAACACACACACACACACACATACACACACACACACACACACACACACACACACACAGAGAGAGAGAGAGAGAGAGAGAGAGAGAGAGAGAGAGAGAGAGAGAGAGAGAGATGGGTGGGGGGAGAGAGAATCAGGGCAGTGTTGAAAAAAAAAAAAGAAAAAGAAAGGATGGAAGCAGCAGTTGAGCGCCCCTCTCAGACAACTGAAAGAACCAGTGGGGGAACGTGCAGGATCGGCTTCTCAAGTACCACAGCTATCGGTCGGCTGTAACCGGGCCACATGATATCTCAGACTGAACGTAGAGGATAAAAGGCCCCTTGTAAACAGAGACGGACCTCACAAGAGGTTGGATGCAGCGCTTGTCGGCCTCCTTGAAAGCCGCGCGATGAATTGAGGCGGGAGATACATCCGGCCGGCTCTTATCAAGTTATCTGCCCATCCCCTGCACCGTGAAGCGCATTACAGAAACCTCAAGTCGACGTGGCAGAACACGAGCTGTGTCTAGCGGCGCACTGGCCGAAACGGCCGGCCGCAAATACCAGCGATCGATAACAAACGCGACCTACTGGTCCGAATGTCAGATTTGCCTCACGAGAACGGCGCCGCTCGTTAGAAGTCTCAAATAAACTTCAGGAACAGATGTCAATAAGCCACCGACGGAAACAGTCTCAAAATAGGTACACGAATTAGCGATCCTTCTTCTTTGGTTGCCGTGACACATCACGGCACGAAATGGAGGCAGAAGTTAGGAAGCGAATAACGAGCGCCTACGGAGGGCAATCCACACTCTTGTTCTACAGTAAATTGTAGAACATAGACGTTCGATTCACCTTATGTTATCAGGGATGATATTCTGCACTGAACAAAATCAGAGGTTAGTGAGTTTCGGTACAGATTTATGAGTGGATTCAGGATTTTCTTGCTTTTTGTATTCCACACGCCGTTCTTAATGGAACACAATCGAGAGATGCAAAGTTAATTTCGGGAATATCACAAGGAGTGCTATAGAGCTATTACTGTTTTAAGTATACATTAAACATTAACGATCTATTGAATAAGTGTTAGAGGCACCGTGAAGCTATTCCCCAACGATGCTGTTGGCTATAGGAAGTTACAACACCAGAAGATCGCAGTGGAACGCAGGAAGATCTATGGAGGATCGACGATTGATGCCCGGACGGGTAGTTGACCCTGAACGTAAATAAATGTGACGTATTGCGCATACATAAACGATCAGCTACTGTTTGCTTACACTACTGGCGAATAATAGTTGGAAGCAGTAATTGCCTCAAATTCGTAGGACTAGCCATTTCGAGCGACCTGAAGAGGAATGATTACGTGATGCCAGTTATAGGAAAAGCAGACACCAGGCCTTCACTGGGAGAATCTTAAAGAAATGTAATTCATCCACGAAAGAAGTGACTTACAAAACAAGTTCTTCTTCTTCTTCTTTGACACTACAGTCATTGCGGCCTTGGCACCCTTTTCAATCTACCTCCAGACTTCTCTGTTCCCTGCTTTTCTCTTCCGCCCTCGGATCTTGGTAAGGTCCGCCAACACATTATCGAGCCATCTAGCTGTTGGTCGGCCCTTCCTTCTGGTGTAATACGATCTGCCTTTTACTATTCATTTGGGCATACCATAACCTGCCATCTTCTCCATATGTCCTAACCAGTGTATTCTTTGAGATTTAATAAACTTCACTGTACCTTTACTTTGTATAAGCTCTTGTGTTTCCTTATTGTCCCTTACTCTCCATGTCTCTGCAGCTCTCAAAGGTTCATAAATTTTTCAAAGGATTTTTTTCTGTCAGATGCGCTTATGTTGTTCATGTCCGCTTCTGTCATCAACACAGGTCTAATCTATATGTAACAAGGAAATAGTATATTCTTAACGTGGTTCTGTTTGTATTGGAGAGTTCTTCAAAAATAAGTTCGCGTAATAGGGGTTATTTCCTGCTTCTATCTGTTCTCTGACACATTGTTAGATGAAAATTCCTGGCCGATTAAAACTGTGTACCGGACCGAGACTCGAACTCGGGACCTTTGCCTTTCGTGGGCAAGTGCTCTACCGACTGATCCACCCGGTTAAAAGGACACAATTGACAGCATCAAAACCTTTATTAGCGACTTTCACAACCCTTTTAGCCTTAGAAATGGACATTATCATGAACGTTTCCTTGTTTCTGTTTACATTAAGTCCAGCTTTTTGCTCCTTCAAAAAATGTGTCTGAGCACTACGCGATCTGAGGTCATCAGTCCCCTTGAACTTAGAACTACTTAAACCTAACAAACCTAAGGACATCACACACATCCATGCCCGAGGCAGGATTCGAATCTGCGACCGTGGCAGTCACGCGGTCCCGGACTGTAGCGCCTAGAACCGCTCGGCCACCCCGTCCGGCTTTTTCTCCTTCTGATTGCATTATATCGCACATTTATTTAAACGTATTATCTCTTGCCGCAGTTGCAATATTATCTGCTTATCGACTTGTCCTGCTCGCCAGCCTGATACACGTACCAGGTCGAAGAAATAGAAAAGATGGACGAAGAGTGGCGCGTTTCGACACGGGGTCGTTTAGTCGGCGCCAAAAAGTTAAGCAGATGTTCAACAAACTCCAATGGCAGACGTTACTGTATGCATTGTGCATCACGGTCAGGAGAGCGTACATTCCAGGAAAAGTCGGGCTACGTATTACTTTGAAGCAAAATTACGACGAAGTGAAATTCAAATTAGGGGTCACACGCAAGCAAACCGGGGGCCGTTCTGCCGGCTGGAGTGACCGAGCGGTTCTAGGCGCTACAGTCTGTAACCACGCGACCAATACGGTCGCAGGTTCGAATCGTGCCTCTAGGGGACTGATGACATCAGAAGTTAAGTCCCATAGTGCTCAGAGCCATTTTTTTCGAGTACCGTTCTTCCATCGCACTATTCGCGATTGGTACAGGGAAAGGAGGAAATGATGGTGGTACAAGAAGAACCCTTCACCACCACACAGTAAGACGGCCTGGGGAGCGCAGGTGTAGATTTAGAAACGAATGGCACTGTTAGCGATAAAATGGTTGCTTTTGAGTAGAGTCGCTGCCCGGTCTCGGCCTGAAGGAAACAAAGGAGGCAGCCAGCCCGGAGCGGCGGCCGCCACAAGTGGAAGGAAGGCCCCGATTACGGCCGATTGTTCTTGGCAAGCAGTCTGAGGCGGGAGCCGCGTGCCACGCACCCACCACCACATACCGCGGCGTCCTGGAGGCGCGCCGCGGGCACAGGGGCTCAGTCTGCGACGAACCTCCCGCTCGGGGCGCACCGCTTCATCACCGCATAGCCCTTCCCCCATTACGTAACCGCCTTTGCAGTCGCGTTTTAAAAGGAAAAAGGAAAAAAGAATCCTTCCTCATCACGGTTACCGACACCCTTCTGCCTCAACTGGGGAGCCTCTTCTCCCCAATTCTATTACTTATGTGATCTACCCATCTAATCTTCAGCATTCTTCTGTAGCACCACATTTCAAAAGCTTCTATTCTCTTCTTCTCTAAACTATTTATCGTCCATGTTTCACTTCCATGCATGGCTCACTCCATACAAATACTTTCAGAAACGACTTCCTGACAAATCTATACTCGATATTAACAAATTTCTCTTCTTCAGAAACGCTTTCCTGGCCATTGCCAGTCTACATTTTATATCCTCTCTACTTCGACCATCATCAGTTATTTTGCTCCCCAAATAGCAATGCTCATTTACTACTTTAAGCCTTTCATGTGCTAAACTAATTCCCGCAGCATCACCCGATTTAATTCGACTACATTCGATTATCTTCCTGTTGCGCCTGTTGATGTTCAACCTATATCCTCCTTTCAAGACACTGTCCATTCCGTTCAGCTGCTCTTCCCGGTCCTTTGCTGCCTCTGACAGAATTACAATGTCATCGGCAAACCTCAAAGTTTTTATTTCTTCTCCATGGATTTTAATTCCTACTCCGAAATTTTCTTTTGTCTCCTTTACTGCTTGCTCAATTTAAGATTGAATAAGATCGGGGATAGGCTACAACCCTGTCTCACTCCCTTCCGAACCACTGCTTCCCTTTCAGGCCCCTCGAATCTTATAACTACCTTCTGGCTTCTGTACAAATTGTAAATAGCCTTTCACTCGCTGTATTTTACCCCTGCCACCTTCATTAACAAACATAAAACAAAGTAAGGAAGAATAGCTTAATTAAATCAGGCTATGTTGAGGGAATTATGTTGGAAAATTAGACTGGAAATAGAAGACGATTTTTGCTGGCGATGCAGAAAAAAAGAGGACGTAAAATGCAGACTTCCAATAGCAGCAAGAGGTTTTCTGAAAAACAAAATCGTATTGAAATCTATTGTTGGTTTGGAAGTGTTTTCTAAAGGTGTTTGTCTAGAGTTTAGCCTTTTATATGAGTGAAACGTGGACGACAAACAGAACAGAAAAGAAGCGAATGGAGCTTTTGAAATGTTGGGAAACAGAATAATGTTGAAGGTTAGATTGGTAGGTGGGATAAGTAATGAAGAAGTACAGAACAGAACTGAAGAGAAAAGAAATGTATGGCGTGACTTGATTAAAGGAAAGGATTGGTTGATACGACACAGCCTGAGACATGAAAGGATCAACAATTTAGCACTAGACGGAAGTGTGAGGGTAAAAAAAAAAAATGTGGAGGGAGGTGGAGCTTCGACTAGAAACGGAGGTAGGTTACAGTAGCTAGGCAGATATGAAGAGGCCCGTACACGATGCACTAGCGTGGAGAGCAGCGTCAAACCAGTCTTCGGATTCAAGACCACAACAACAACAACAACAACAACAACAACAGACAACAACAACCTTAAAAAAGAAGACATGTTATAAGTGACAATACCTAGCGTCGAGAGTAGCTTATTCGTGAACTGTTTCACTAAATGATTCGTGAGCTGTGTGCCAGTGCGAGCTGGAATGCAACACGCAATACACGTCACTTAACGGCTTAGTTTACCATTTTTCTGCTGCAACCAGAAATCGAGTCATTTCAAATGAAAAATTGTACATATTTCTTAGGTTTTTGCTGTATTTGAGATTTATGTATGTCTGCTTTTTCATTATTTGTCTCTTTGACATCCAGTTGTAACTGCAACTTCTTTTCCGGAATATGTCGCTTAAGATGTGATTACGTAATAATAAACGTCAGTAGATCAACTGAAATCCGCTGCAAAGCAATCAATTTTTCCGCAGTCCAGAACTGTTTTCTTTTTACGACGGATAAAGTCACCGTAAAAAGAAGCTACTGGAAGTTGTGTGGGATCTCTCCAGAGCAATGCGATCTGTCGCTCCTTGGCGGCTGTCCAGAGCCCGGCTTGCGCTAGGAAACTGTCGACGGTCAAGGACGGAAATTTTTTTCCTCGCCGGGACCTCCACTTCTCTTATCCTGTCTTTGCGGGAAAGGCGAACCTTGCTGCTTCGCCTTTTCTTTTTTTCTCATCACGCACAACAGGCCAGCAAGTGCTGTTTCACCGGCGCAGAACAGCAGCCCCTAACATCTTGATGTTTAAGGTGGGCTGGGCTGACATTTTTCTATTCTTTAACAGGTTGTCATTAAAAAATGTTTGTTTGAAATTATTAGGTGGAATCGAATCCAAATCCCTGGACTAGTGCGAAAGCAGGAGGGCCTCAGAATAACTTGGCAAACATATCGGGAAATAACCGCTAAACGCAAAACCTTGTCAACTGTGTACCTTTTGTGACCGCTGTGCGGAATCTTGCTCCTGCAGAACAGTTGATAAATGATTCCACTCCTATAACTTTCTAGCCTCCAGTAGACTGCTGACGTCTTGTGCCACTCATCCTCTCCACACATACACACACTCACACCCCTTAGCCCTTTACCCCCCCCCCCCCTACCCCCCTATTTCCTTCAACTGTTCCAATAATTTATGTGGTGTTCCCTCTCAGCCGGCAAATTGAAAATGAACATCATAGTAAGCTGTCTACATCTGCATCTACACAGATATTCCGCAAGCTACAGTATGCTGCGTAGTGGAAGGTACCTTGTACTCAACAACTCGCAAAGAGAGGAAGGGATGAACGACTGTTTTATATCTCGGTACGAGCCCTAATTCCTCGCATCTTATCTTCGTGGTCCATACGCGTGACGGCAACAGAATCGTTCTGCAGTCAACTTCAAGTGCTGTTTCTAAATTTTCTCAATAGTGTTTCGCGAAAAGAATATCGTCTTCGCTCCAGGGACTCCCATTTGAGTTCACGAAGCATCTTCGTACTATTTGCATGGTGATCGAACCTCCGGCTAGCAAACCTAGCAGCCCGGCTCTGAACTGCCTCAATGTCTTCTTTTAATGCGACCTGTTGCTTATACGAAACACTCAGCAGGACTCAAGAATCGGTAGCACTAGTGTTTTGCAGAAGGTCTCTTTTATACGAGGGTCACTCCAAAATAAATGCACACTATTTTTTGTAAAAATACAGTTTTAATTCAGCGTGTGTAAAAGTTGTACAGTGTGTAGATACATCTTTCCCGCTTGATTTCAAACTTAGTTCAACCTGTTGCCGTGAGTGGCGCCGTCACAGCATCTCTTCAACATGGCTGCTACACTTGACGTTCGTCAAAAGCAACGTGCTGTCATAGAATTTCTGTGCTGTGAAAACGAGACAGTGGGAAGCATCCACAAGAGGTTGAAAAAGGTGTATGGAGATGCTGCTGTCGATCGCAGTACAGTTAGTCGGTGGGCAAGCAGGTTACGTGATGAAAGCGGGCACGGCAATATTGAGAATTGTCTTCGCAGCGGCAGGCCTCGTACTGCACACACTCCAATGTGCAGAGAGTTAACGAATTGGTGACTGCTGACAGACGCATCACAATGAACAAATTGTCACGCTACGTTGGGATAGGGGAAGGACATGTTAGTCAAAAAACCATGCAAGCGATCACAAAACTCGGATGAACAACACTGAAACACCCGCCTTGCAGTCCTGACTTGGCTCGATGTCACTATCATCTCTTTGGGGAACTGAACGACTCTCTTCGTGGAACAAGGTTTGAAGATGATGACTCTCTTGTGCACTCTGCCAAACAGTGGCTCCAACCGGTAGGTCTAGAATTTTTCCGTGTGGGTATACAGGCGTTGGTTCCTAGATGGCGTAAGGTAGTTGAGAGGGATGGACATTATGTGGAAGAATGAAAATATTGTTCCTACAGGATGTATCTACATAGTGTAAAACTTTCAAACATGTAGAATAAAAGATGGATTTTTTTAAGAAAACAGTATGCATTTCTTTTGGAGTGACCCTCGTGTGTGAACTAGACTGTCCCACTCATCTCCATTAACTTACATTATTCTACATTTAAAGCAAGCTGTTACTTATTACACCAGTTGGAAATTCTGTGTAAGTTCTTGCATCCTGGTAGGGTCACTCAACGACGGCACTTTGTCGTGCAACACAGCATTATCAGCATAGACAGCAGACTGTTGCTCACCCTCTCCATTCGTTCATTTATCGATACAGACAATAACAGAATAAAAAAAACTGTTGAACTAGGACGGAGGCTCATAAAAATGTGAAATTGAAAGCCACCAGGTAGATGTAGGGAAAGACTGAGGCGGATTTGTCGGAGACAACGGGTAGGTGGAGGGCGACAGAACAGAAGCATTGATTGGTGGCGTGTCGGCTGCGAGAAACAGAAAGTGGTGTAAATCACCCGCCTAAGTACTGCTATATGTCTTCAATTCGTTTCCCATTTACGGTCCTTTCTATACAACTCTTTGTCCTACAGGAAATGAGCTCGCGTTCACTCGCAGTAGGTAGCGAATTCCAGAGAAAGAGCGTCTTCGGCAGCAAGCGGCCCTACAGACCAGCTCCTTGTTCTTTAGAACAGAGAGCCTGCTAATTGAGCTCTGCCGAGGCACAGGGGGAGAGGGAGAGAGAGAGAGAGAGAGAACGTGAGCCGTAAATCCGGCGCCATTTGCATCGTTACTGGCGGTTGCGCCTCGGCGACGACTGCCTTTAGAGCTACTTGGCTGGAGGTTAACACCTACATGCGGCCTATATGACGCGCGTCGCGGTTGAGCGCGTAAAATTTTACGCGCTGTCTGGGAAGGCTGCTCTTCGCGGCACTGTTAAGTACCGCTCAAAACGTCGCCGCTCTTCCAGGGCAATGAAATTTCAGCAGTCGCTGGCGCTTTACAACCCACCACCTTAAGACCATATCTGACCACCTATTCAGCTTGAATCTTACAGAGTCTAATGGGCAAAGAAAAATGAAGGGAGATTCACGCTTAACGTTCCGTCGACGACGTCGTATCGCGAAACGATGCGGAAGGAAATCGTTCGCACCCCTTCATAGGAACCATCCCGACATCTGCCTTTAGTTATTTACGGAAATCACGGAAGGCCTAAATCTTCGTGACGGGATTAGGATTTGAGTCGCCATCTTCCCAAATACAAGTCCATTGTCTTACCAGTGCGCCACTTCGTTCGGTAAAGGGCGAAAAAGAAGAAAGGGTAGAGTTAAGGTCTCGTCATCGCTGAAGCCATTAGAGATGGCGCGCTAATTATGCTTGAGATCAATGGACCACGGAATCTATAGTGCCGGCGTTAAGGGAACCTCCTCGTCATTCACCAAATAAAGCACGTTAAAACTTGAATGGTCGGACGGATGTATGGGGCCGGCTCTTTCTGAATATGAGAACAGTGATTAGCTTCGAGCTGGACGGAGGACATGGCGTTTCTGTACGCACTACTCTACATAATTTTCATAGTGTTTCGTGAAAACTAACTAAAATCTAAATCATGAACACCATGCTTGAACCCGGTCCCTCCTAAACTATAGTGACTTACTGCAGTGCTACCCATTCTGAACATGTCGCAGTGAAGCAGGACTTAAGTTTTACAGGTTTTAAGCTAGAGAACAGACTGTACTGGAACATAGAAAATCAGCTGTAAGTGGTATTTCGGGCACCTTTCAATGGAAACCGTCCCATTGTGCCTGTGCGATCTATACGCGCAGACTGGCTCCGTGGATTCTGGCACAGGTCAAATGATAAACGACAGTTTGCTCTGACCCAAATCCCAGCGTATTTGTTAAAGAGTCGTTGCCTCATAGCGGGCGTAGGCCCCAGGGTGCGATAAGGTGTTCTGGAGTGGTGAAATCGGTCGACAGGATCATCGGCTAAGCGTCACATACTTCGTTGAAGAGAAGGACCTATAGAGCTACGTGCGTGCTTTGTGCAAACGGTCGTCGATAAATTTGTCCTACTCTGTCATGTAATCCCAGACATTAATGAGCGCCATCTGTCATAGATAAATGCCGTCTTAGAAACTACAGCATTGTGAGGTAACGGATATGGATACAGCTTTTTACATACCATCGGAATTTATTTTTATTACTAGATTACGTTTTTTCAGTGTGTACGTTGGACTGTAATGTGACGACTGCCCGTAACACTCACAAAACGTACGGAAAAGTTGTTTGAATGAAGAGTGAATACCACCATATAGTGACATTATTGTTGGGAGAGGAACGACGTTTTCCAATGAACAGTGCTATACCAGCAGTTGGTCAGTCAAAACTGAAATTATCCTCCAGATACGTAGCAAGCGCTATTCCTCCCTAAACAAATGGTTCAAATGGCTCTGAGAACTATGCGACTTAACTTCTGAGGTCATCAGTCGCCTAGAACTTAGAAGTAATTAAACCTAACTAACCTAAGGACATCACACACATCCATGCCCGAGGTAGGATTCGAACCTGCGACCGTAGCGGTCGCTCGGCTCCAGACTGTAGCGCCCAGAACCGCACGGCCACCCCGACCGGCCCTCCCTAAACAAGTTTAAGGTATTCCTCAGCGCCTGTGCCCACCACTGTCCTATACAGAATCATTTGCTTCGGAGACCTGTACAGCGTTCCAATGTGCTTTAAATATCAATCTGTGCCTACGTCTATTCTACAGCGGTTATCTTTTCCAATTGGAATTTGTACTCTTTCCACCAGTACTTGTAGTAACAACCACCTTACACATATTCTTCGCACATTTGTCTAATATTTTACTTGTATCATCTGCCCATTCGCTAACATGTGAGCATTATTTGTGGTCCTGTGTGATACACACTCATTCACTAGGCCAGAGATCGTGGAATTCGCTGCTATGCATACTGGCTGTAACAGGTGTAAGTATAGATATAGTTATATGTGATACCTTAATATGGATATACATCAGTGTGTCGGTAGTTTTTTTTCTCTGTGGCAAACAGTCTTCCCACAAACAAGGCACAAACTTTACGACCTGATGTTTTCTGCAGGGTCGTACTACGCCTCGCAGTATAAACCAAACGTGGTTTGCTCTTGCCACATGTAAGTGGAGGTACTAACCAACCTAAAAACGTACGACTTGTAATGGCTATAATTATTAGTCTACGAATGTTAATACTGATGTAATGTTGTTCTGTACACCGCCTTCAGTCACCAATAGTAATATCTGGTCTTATACCCATTATAAACAATACAGGGAGTTACAAAAAGGTACGGCCAAACTTTCAGGAAACATTCCTCACACACAAAGAAAGAAAATATGTTATGTGAACATGTGTCCGGAAAGTCTTACTTTCCATGTTAGAGATCATTTTATTACTTCTCTTCAAATCACATTAATCATGGAATGGAAACGCACAGCAACAGAACGTACCAGCGTGACTTCAAACACTTTGTTACAGGAAATTTTCAAAATGTCCTCCGTTATTGAGGATACACGCATCCACCATTCGTCGCATAGAATCCCTGATGCGCTGGTGCAGCCCTGGAGAATGGCGTACTGTATCACAGCCGTCCACAATACGAGCACGAAGTCTCTACATTTGGTACCGGGGTTGCGTAGACAAGAGCTTTCAAATGCCCCCATAAATGAAAGTCAAGAGGGTTAAGGTCAGGAGAGCATGGAGCCTATGGAATTGGTCCGCCTCTACCAATACATCGGTCACCGAATCTGTTGTTGAGAAGCGTACGAACACTTCGACTGAAATGTGCAGTAGCTCCATCGCGCGTGAACCACATGTTGTGTCTACTTGTAAAGGCACATGTTCTAGCAGTACAGGTAGAGTATCTCGTATGAAATCATGATAGCCTGCTCCAGTGACCGTAGGTGGAAGAAACTAAAATGAGCTCTAACATCGAAATTAAGCGTTTCCGGACACATGTCCACATAACATCTTTTATTTATTTGTGTGCGAGGAATGTTTCCTGAAAGTTTGGCCGTACCTTTTTGTAACACCCTGTATAAACTCTGAAAAAAACTTTGTGCTCTTCCTCATGATCCGCGCAATGAAATAAAGGTTTTCGCACTTCTTGCTCTGAGATCTGTTCTCCTTTTTCTATTTACGTTTTTAATATTTTTATCCTGATAGTCTAATAGAAGGAATAAGTATTAAGAGACTGTACCTTTAAACGAGATTATCCTACATTGTGGGTGGTCTCTGTGCTCAGTCGTTTATACCACAACAGCCCTGAGAGTGCACAAGTTGACTCTGCAGAAATAGTGGCCACAATTCGCAGAATTAGAAACAGCTGTTGCACACAGGAGTGTCAGCAATGTCGCCCTGGTAGCTTCCGGCGAGCAGAGGATTACGTAACGCTAGAAAATGCCCCGTCATACGAGGAGCGAAGGTCACCTGTCCCGGCGTGTGTGACTGAGACCCCAGGAAATACTAGGCGTGTTGAACTCGCGGCCTGACTAACACCGCCTAATTGCCAGTGCGCCGGCGAACCAGTGAATCACTCATGCGGCGCCCCGGTTTCTGCTGTGTGCACCATCACACACGGGACCTGGAACCGTTTTCATCCGCTTCCAGGAGCTTCTCAGATGAGTCCAGCTGCATTACCAAACAACGGGCGAGTCTTCGCGGAAGAACGGAAACGGTCGTTGTCTTCCACCTTCAATCTCACAGTACCACAGTTACGGCTTTTATGACTTGCTCCCTGTATTGATTTGGATTGAATGACCATTTAGTAAAACTTACTAGGTTTTAAGTTACTCATTTTACTAAGGTTTGAAGCTCCTCTTTTGTTTCTTCCGTGTTTGCGATTTAAAAACTGGGTGGTTTTGGAAATCAGCCTTATGCAAACACACTAGATTGTGTTTGCATAAGGCTGCTTTCCGAAACCACCCAGCCAGTTAAAGTATCTGTTGTGTACATAGTTCCGCGTAGTCAGCGCGTACACAACTTTCATACTAGAGCGCGCCCCGCTAAGCACAACAGCGCAGGCGCAGCGCTCGTCCGTCTCCGCACTACGAGATGGCGCTGCCTTAGAGACGGACCAAATTCTGTTTCCGCCGATCCGCGTATTAACATGTAACGCAGCCAATGAGATTGCTGCTAACGTACAACCTTTTCTCCTCGCGGATCACACTCGCGCAGTGATACACGAACGCACGAGGTATTATAATGAGTGTACAGACCTCCGAGTAGTCAGTCTGCATTAGTCTATAGTCAAATTTCAGTCTGCGCCTAATAAGATTATCATATTCCAGTACATAGCCATGAAGAGAAATGTATAGACACTTTGTCAAGTATCAGAGATATGTGAGAATAAGATTAACATACCAAGAGCAAAGGAACTTCAGATTCCTTAAACCTAACTAACCTAAGGACATCACACAACACCCAGCCATCACGAGGCAGAGAAAATCCCTGACCCCGCAGGGAATCGAACCCGGGAACCCGGGCGAGGGAAGCGAGAACGCTACCGCACGACCACGAGATGAGGGCTATGGAGGTTTATTAGAGATTTATTAGAGAATGAGTATTTTACGGAATAACAGTGCGGCCTTTTAAAAACAAATCAGCAACAATGAATATTAAAGGGCAAGGCGGACAACGGCAGTTCAGCTCGGCTATAAACAGCGTCACTGCACTAACAGCATTTCACAATCTGATAGGAGCCTGGGCAGCTCGGAACACCTGAAGAAAACTAATAGGTCGATCGTCGAAATAGTGTGCAGAATAACTGGATCAACAACTCGGCAGAGCACATAAAAGCATAGTACTGAAATAATGTTTTACATGGCTATTACAACAGTAACAAACTATCACAAAAAGAGCTTGGATCATGGTTTCTGTTCCGTTGCCGTTCTTATATGGCTCGGGAACCTCTGGTGTCCGCTACCACAAGCAGCTGGGGTCGACGTTTGCAGCTGGTATTGTTAAGTGCTATCATTCACTTTTTTGTGTGCTGTATTTCTGCGTGCAGCATATTGATTTTACGCAAGAGTTTCTGAAGCTGGCAGTGAATATGCACAGAAAAGATGTAAAAGCTATTAAGATCCTGTAACACGAATCCGATACTGCGCGATATCGGAAAAAGTTTGTATGTAATCAATACGAATCGGCATAGCTGTCGCAATTATAGGCCTACAGTAACCCTGGCGAACAGACTACAACGCCTCCTCCCATGCTTCCATAACTTTATTAAACATCTCACCAAAAAGATTAACACCGAGACAAACCACGAAACAATAATGTCCTAACTCGACGGCGCATACGAAACGGATACGGCGTATTAGAAAGTATGTCATTCATCAGCTTTATCTTTCCTTGATAAGAGAGTTCTGGAAACTCAGATTAAACCTGCGCTTATGGTATCTCTCAAGTATCGAACAGATTCTGATCCCAGCCTGTAACGACATCTACAAGACATTAGCTTCGCTTTTTTACTCCGGTTTAGAAGATACAGTGAATGATACAGTAGGCGGACGTCATACATATGTACTGTATCTGGCGTCTCAATTGACCAATAAAGATGCAGGCAGAGTAGAGTCAGACATCTTAATAACGAGATCACAGGCCGTGTACACTACTCAACAAGTTGCTCTCGTCGCTGTTCACTGCGTCCTATCCAGCATAACTTAGAAGCTTTTCCGCGTAAGTCTCATGTGTTCTTGAACTCTTGTGTAATATGAAAAGGAACTCTCTTATTAGCGAGTAATAAGTTAGCTTCGTAAAATATGGCTATGAAGCTGGGCATCCATGGTTCCCTTTTGCCTATGATAGTTAAAAGTCTCTTTTATGTTAAAATTTTCCACAAATAGTACGTTTTAGCGCAAAACGGGTACGCATTGTCAAAAGTCGGTTAAAAATATTGTGTCTCACTGTTAGAGGCACAAAACGAGTGGGTGTTTTCAACTCGTTACTAAATGCAAATAAGTAGGAGGCCGAGTTGATAGGAGCTGAAGGAGTCCAGGTTGCAATAACATGCGGTACGACACAGTGTTAGAGAGAAGGATTATTATTCAAGAAACACATAGTATAATGAAATTACTTATCTTCAGTAGTTTATAGGACTGCAGCTACGGCTATAACTAACACGGCATAGGGACTAAGCCTGATGGGCCCTCCCCAGAGAATGAATGCAAGCAGAACTGGCTGGGGGCCGATTATGAAAGTGCGTCTGCCTAGGTTGAAATCTAGCTAAGAAGTGAACGAGACACACTCCAGTTCCGTTGAGCTGCACAGCCCGCTGGAGTGAGCTGTGCTCGGCAGACGACGGGCTGCCAACCTTGTGTTGGCGCGGCGTTGTAGTAGTATCTGTGGCAATGATACTACAAAAAAACCTTTCTAACGACAGCTCATTCATCCCTGTACGATTAGTGTGTGTTGAGAAAAGGGGATGCTGACTTAAGAAATAATAGATATGGTACCCGCAGAATAGAAAAAAAACATTATGCCCGTTAATGCCTCGGATATCGAGCTCTCTGTACTCAAATCCACCTGCTCATTCTGTGGCCTGCTTTCTACGCGGTCTGGGTGCTCCGTGCATGTAGCAGGTTGACAAGTGGATCACCCCTCAACCTTGAGTGAGTGGCTGAGTCAGCGGCAGACGACCACGCTAACAGTCCCAGTGCTGAGAGCCTCCAGGCCCGGAAGGAAACGACGCTCCCTGACTCAGCGCTGTGACTCAGGGCCTCAGCGCACCACACCGCAGTTATTCGCGGAGCGCAGCGCCGTAGTAACTGCAGGTGGGAAGGAGGCGTGAATGGGCTCGGCCCTTGCCGCCAGCCTCCGCGTCAGTGAATCAGTCGCTGATTCAGGTCACCGGGATGGTGTCAGTGCCCCGCCCAGCACGGCACGCCACCAGTGAATCGAGATAGAGCCATTACGGTGGCGAGTGATGTTGTTCGAGGACCTTATCTTTATCCTGCACAGATCCAGGGTACTGATGGTGAATCAAGAGTCTACCATCACCGAACCTACCGACTAAATATTTCCAAAAACGTTTTGGGAAAACGGCGACGAGTTTCACAATCGTACTTAGAAGAAAACAGTCTACAATATACAAATCAGAGTTGTTGGTGACCAGTCTCAGCCCAAAAGCGACCTTCTTCAGACCGTACTGCAGAGTTGATGTGTGGAGACGGATCTTTTCTATTCCGCCTGGAAGGCGGCGTGTGGGTCTGCTCTTGTATACTGAAGGGTAGGCCGAAGGTAGGAAACTAGGATTGGATTGGATTGGATTGTTTTGGGGAAGAGACCAAACAGCGATGTAATAAGTCTCATCAGATTAGGGAAGGACGGGGAAGGAATGCGGCCGTGCCCTTTCAAAGGAACCAGCCCAGCATTTGCCTGGAGCTATTTAGGGAAATTACGGAAAATCTAAATCAGAATGGCCGGACGGGGGATTGAACCGTCGTCCTCCCGAATGCGAATCCAGTGTGCTAACCACTGCGCCACTTCGCTCGGTAGGAAGCTAGGAGGAGCAGGTGAGTTAGAACGCTTGGTACTGCAATTAAAAGTGATTTTACTATATGACAACACGATAATTGCGTACACATATTGTAATTTAACTTTGGCTGGGATGAGCACGTAGGTGCGAAGCTGTACATGCATCAACATAGGCTACAAGGTACAAAGGCAAAATCTGTAGTGGCCCGCCCACTATGAAATAGAAACAATGTTGCTTGGCCATCTACTCGGAATCAAACGGGGTGAATCTGGAGCGGCGCCTCGTAGAGTTGCACAGCGCCGGCTAGAGGGCGCTGTCGTTTGTGTTGGTGTTGTAGAGCCAACCTAAGAACTTGCACCTACGTTGTGGCTTCGTAGCTATCGATACCACAGGATCCACGGAGAAAGAACTGTAGAAGTCAGCTGGAGCACGGTCTAAGGATGGTTCGCCTTTGGACTGAGATCCAGACTGTGTTTCTAAATACTATTAAAAATTGCTTTGCTCTTTATATGGGATAACCGTGACGACAGCGCACACGTCTGAAGAAGCTAAATGACGAACAGCATCTAGCAGAATGCAGCCGCTTGATAACAGCTACAGACGATGCAGTTTGAAGGAGCCAGTGACAAGAAAGGCATCCGGCCCCCTATTCCGCTAAAAATGCCAAATCCTGAGTCACGAAGCCGACCACATGATGATACGGCGTAAGGCTAAAGGAAAAGAAGCAAACATTTGGATGTCGACTAGTTTACGATTTGAAGATGTTCTTGGTTAATGTTAAGTCGTTCTTTGATGCTATATGTCCATGGAATTTCAGGCGTGTTCTATGTGCAGTAGAGCTAAATCATTCCGTCAAGGATTATAATTCTTGTGAAAAAAAAGGAAAGGAAATTCTTTTGAAATTATATGCAGGAAGATAACGCTTAGGCCTTGGAGTGGGAATATTTGCCGCAATATATGTCGTTGTATTTTGTCGTCGACAGTGTCACTCGTGGTTAATGCCCGCGATCACACTTGAAGACGAGATCTATTCCAGACGCAGTCACAGATTCCTTACCGGCGTGGGGGTGGGGGGTAACACAGCAAAATCCGACATGACAATGCCGACCACGTAGAGAAGCGGGAAAATGCAAACAGGAAAAGAACTGATGTTAGTAGTTATTGAAGGTTTCTCAACTACATGGGGTCCTCAGTTCTTGGTCATGCAGTAGAGTTCTCGCTTCCCACGCCGGGTTCTCGGATTCGATTCCTGGCGGGGTCAGGGATTTTCTCTGCCTCGTGATGACTGGGTGTTGTGTGATGTCCTTAGGTTACTTAGGTTTAAGTAGTTCTAAGTTCTAGGGGACTGATGACCATAGATGTTAAGTCCCATAGTGATCAGAGCCATTTGAACCATCTACTGCATGGGGAACTGTAATCCATAGTTAGGAAGAACGAAAATGGGAGCCTGGTGGTGAGACACATCTTCAGGAACCAGTCTCTCCGAAGAAAAGGGAGTGCTGAACTGGCGGATGCAGCTCTGTGCAGGTGGCGTCTCAGGGAGCGCGGCACCCCGTGCGGTAGCGGCGGCTCGCTGCTTGCATTCCTGGGCAGACGTTGCTCCCCCGCCCCGCCGTGACTCAGCCGCCCACGCCTCGCATGGCGATCGCACGCGCACTTGCTCCTCTACGCGTGACCGCTGTCGCCAAGCCCACCTCAGCCGCGCGGGCGCGTGGGCTGCTCGCACGGCCACGCGACTTCCCAACCTTCCCTCGCCAGTACTAATAACACTATGTTGTTGTTGTGGTCCTCAGTCCTGAGACTGCTTTGATGCAGCTCTCCATGCTACTCTATCCTGTGCTAGCTTCTTTATCTCCCAGTACGTACTGCAACTTACATCCTTCTGAATCTGTTTAGTGTATTCATCTCTTAGTCTCCCTCTACGACTTTTACCCTCCACGCTGTCCTCCAGTACTAAATTGGTAATCCGTTGATGCCTCAGAATATGACCTACCAACCAATTCCTTCTTCTAGTCAAGTTGTGCCACAAATTTCTCTTCTCTCCAATTCTATTCAATACCTCCTCATCAGTTATGTGATCTACCCATCTAATATTCAGCATTCTTCTTAGCATCAATGTGGTGCTAAGAAGAATGCTGAAGATTATATGGGTAGATCACATAACTAATGACGAGGTAAGCTTCTGTTCCCTTGTTGTCTAAACTATTTATCGTTAATGCCACTACTGATGCAGTAACAGCTGCAGCTGCCTCGTCTTCGATTTTCGCCGTTTTCCCTGCTAATCTTAGTTATTCGCTCAACTCTGCACTGGACACAAGCCAGGGCACAACTCTTTCGATTCCTCCCTAGTACCTCTTCCGTACAGAGATTTTAGTGCAGGGTGTACTGCAAACAATCAGAGCTCTGCCTATCATTTTGCCGCAGCATCAACTACTACGTCACGTTAAATTGAAATAAAGTAGCCGGAAATGCTGTGATCTAATTTTTCTAAAGTGCTGACAGTAGATTTGTTACATAACATTTATCCGGTGTTTTCAGAAGACTTTACTCCTGGGGCTTTAAACCGCCTTAGATTGCCCAGAGCAGTAACTTCAACCTTAGTTGGTTCCCAGTTCAGGTCGACTTCCTTCATAGTCAACAAAAATACCAAACAGAGCAGTTCCTGATATTTGTTTACACCAGATGTTAGCACTATTCTCAAGACCACATTAAAGGGTGAGGGTTCTGCTGTTTGTCGATACCGAAGAGTATATCACGGTACGAGAAATGCTGAAAAAAATTGAAAATTGGGCGTGCCATTGGCCTTCTTAAGGGTGGCTTCACGCGGAAATTAGTCTCACTACATTACAAAAAAATGTCGGAAAAGAAAAACGAGACTTGTGCTGGTGAAGATGTATTTGTCCTAGTTGGATAATGTGCCAAGACGCCGGCAGACAGAAAAGAAAAACGGACTTCATGACCTTTTTTTTTAACGAGAAGATCTAGAGTTACTGTTGTGGACAACACCCCGTCAGTCCAAAACGTTTTGGGACTGGATCAGTTAAAAAACAGAGAAAAGTTGAGATGGTGGTTTTATTGCTTCAAGTTCACTAGATAGTCTCCTGTCATTTGAATGCAATGCACAGAATGTTCATACAACCGTCTGAAACTGTCAGAAAAATCCGTCATTAGGATGTCTTCGCCGGCCGCGGTGGTCTCGCGGTTCTAGGCGCGCAGTCCGGAACCGTGCGACTGCTATGGTCGCAGGTTCGAATGCTGCCTCGGGCATGGATGTGTTTGATGTCCTTAGGTTAGTTAGGTTTAAGTAGTTCTAAGTTCTAGGGGACTAATGACCACAGCAGTTGAATCCCATAGTGTTCAGAGCCATTTGAACCATTAGGATGTCTTCAACTTGCGCGTCACATTGGCTTGAATGCCGTTTATGTCGTCGAAGCGTTCGCCTTTATTTGAATTTCTATAGTTACTGGTTTTGTGGTATGTTAATAGTGACAACACTAAGTCTCATCGACCGTGATGATTTTTTGCAGAAAATAATTGTCCGTGTTTAGCATTTCAGTGAAGTTGGGACAGGCGTCCAGGCGTCATTGTTTCTGTTCAGGAATTGAGGCGTGCGGGACAGACTTTGCAAATGCTTTTCGCTTCCCCCCTACATGATCGAGGATTCCTTGAACGACTGATTTAGAGATGTGGCTCCACTGCGATTTATGGCACAACAAACTTGACACACTACAATCCCACGTCTACCGATTAACACTGCATGTTCACAACTGACTGGTCGATGAACATCTGTTATTTACAGCTGCTAGTTCAAACTGTCGCCGTAGTTGCTGCTCTAAAGTCGCTTATATGGAGGGATAAAACCAGTTTAGGAATTTTCTATGGGCGATGTACAGAAAGTGAAATAAATAGGCCTGTGTTGGAAAATATGCTATTATCGTTTATAAGCTACCTGTTTATTTAATGTTTAAAAATCTGCTTCTAGAACTGTACTGCAAATGCCGTCTATGGAGTCCACCAACCATAACCGGTTGACTGTGTTCTGATATCCGTGGGAAATTGAGGAACGAAAGGTGATTCTAATTCCTGCAGATCTGAATCTCCTATAGACGTTAGTCTCTAACTTAAAAGAGCTTTTTGGATCGTAAAATGTACGTCGCAAATATAACTAATGTAGAAATAGAAACAGTCTTAATTTGTAGTACGCAAGTACGCATGGAGCCCATATAATTTATAAGCGAAGTGAATAGCCATTACTTGCATGGCGTTAAAGCAGTTAACATAGGCCCAACTGCTGTCGTTCCCACAACGGAAGGAGTTTCCTGATATATTCGGGGAAACTTCATTGCCTCCAAGAACATAGGAGATTGCGAACATTGCTGCCGGAATTGTAAACAGCTGCACTGAAGCTTAAGCGAGGACGCCTTCCTAAGAGCTCCAAGACAGGTTTGCTGTTTCGCACGCGAGTCGCCTTGTGCGCCGCTAACAGCGATAAATATTCGCGATACAATTACCAGGTATCGGCCAAATAGTAGCCAAACAGATCCTCCTGGTACGGCTTAGCAGAGCTGTTCGACAGCTTCCTGAGGTTCCTGTCAGACGTGTGTGTCCCTCTGCAACAACGCACTAGTAGCGAGAAATACGCTACGTGCAGTGCCACACAGATAAAAATCCGGCATTGCCATTCGTTCCAGCAGTTCACAGGAAGTGTAACAATTTCTAAAAGCTCTTCGAAAAAAGTGCTGGAATGCTGTTAAAGATCTGAAACAAACATTGAGTCAGGACACGCAATAAATCATGGCCGGAAGTGTACCAGGGTGACGCAGAACGAGTGACGGGAATTGTAAAGATAAACAGATAGCAGCCGGTTTGTCTCTGAGGAGTTTTTACCACGTGTCGCCAGGCAACCTGAGAAGCTATGTATCCCCATACAGTACTCCCCTGCTACAGAAATACTGATCCTTAACCCATAGAGACAGCGAAAGTAGTTTTTGAAAACACTGTTTCCTCGTCCTAACAGTCTGAAAGATCGCGATAACTTTGTACATCTCACCTCTTCAGTGTGGAATAGTGATTGATTAAAACTGCGATAATAGCCAAACAATATTTCACTGTCACCCACATGCATTGTCATCCACACCAATCGACCTTGCGAAACGCTTTTCGAGAGCAGCTGAGGTTTGAATTCCACACTAATCGTCGTCGGTTACGGTTTTTGTGCGGATATCAAGATGGTTCCATTCATGTGGTTCAAACGGCTCTGAGCACTATTGGACTTAACTACTCTGGTCATCAGTCCCCTAGAACTTAGAACTTCTTAAACCTAACTAACCTAAGGACATCACACACATCCATGCCGGAGGCAGAATTCGAACCTGCGACCGTAGCAGTCGCGCGGTTCCTGACTGCGCGCCTATAACCGCTAGACCAGCGCGGCCGGCTCCATTCATGTCACGAAAAATACGTAGCATAGTCTTCATTAACATTGTCACTAGCACATTATTGACCGTAATAAAATTAACTCATCCGTATAAACAGTATACAATGAGTGTCATTAATGTGGTTACATTTTCAGAAGCCCTCAGAATACGGAAGTTCGGCGGTGGATGCATCGTTGAAAGTACCCCAATACGACTCGCACTGTTCGAGACTTACTAGAATGACAGGAAGGCTACATCCGACTTTGTAGAATTAGGCAATCTCTAAGCATTACAAACCAAACAGCCTGCCTGTGTGGCCGAGTGGTTGTAGGCGCTTCAGTCGGGAACCGCGCCACCGTTACGGTCGCAGGTTCGAATCCTGCCTCGGGCATGGATGTGTTTGATATCCTTAGATTAGTTAAGTTTAAGTAGTTCTAAGTTGTAGGAGACTGATGACCTCAAATGTTAAGTCCCATACTGCTCAGAGCCATTTGAACCATTTGAAAAACAAAAAATACGCCAGCTTACGAGATCGACGAACGTTGATCTGGTACGGCGGTAATCTGAGGATGGTTTTCTGATGGTTTTCCACATTCGTTTAAGAAAATTGCTGGGCTAGTCCTCAACAAAATGGCTCTGAGCACTATGGGACTTAACATCTGTGGTCATCAGGCCCCTAGAACTTAGAACTACTTAAACCTAACTAACCTAAGGACATCACACACATCCATGACCGAGGCAGGATTCGAACCTGCGACCGTAGCGGTCACGTGATTCCAGACTGAAGCGCCTAGAGCCGCACGGCCACACCGGCCGGCGCTAGTCGTCAATCCCATAGTAGACACAATAATGTTTGCGCTAACCACAGTACGACGGCGCACGGAACTTCTTTTCCTTAGGTTTAACTGAAGTCGGTGTTGAAAAGAATGGCATCCAGCACAAAATTAAACAAATCAACCGAATCACGAATATAGTGGATTCTGCACCAGGGATAGCTGGTAGAAAAGAGTAAGCATTAAATAAAATATGCAAGGGTATATCTTACAGGCGGCAACTACCCAAAGGACCTCACTTCCAAAGTAAAGCGCTGGTATAACGTCAAGTTTTCGCTGAGCCTATTAGAGACGATGTCCGCCGTGGACTAACTGAAGGATAAAATGGAGCCACGGAAGACATAAATGAGTAAGGCTGGAACCGGCTTCCCACATTCATTAGTGCTGAACTGACTGGGGACTAGCCATTGCGACGGTGGTACAGCTCGCCGCCGGCGCCTTGTATCTGCATATCTGCATAGCTTGAGTCACGCATAGGCCGTCCCACTTGCTGGGCGCCGGGTGTCGCTGATTCACCTGCTGGCATCAGCGCTGTGGGGGCTGCGGACACACTAAGCGCGCCGTCGGCTGAGGTCACGGTCTAGGGGTCTCACTGCCGCGTCTCTCCCAGCGCCTAGAGCCATCTCCAGCTTAGTGGCCCAGTGGGTGGGTGTTTCACTTGGGATCTTAACTGAACACCCCCGGTGTGACTTTTATGTGTAGTGATTATTTGTGTAACTGACAACCTCCGAACTACGTCATCGTCCCAGTTACAATGTGGGTCCTGTGGCCTCCCAACGCCATGACTGAAGGACCGGGAACGCCCGTCGAGGACTGGGTAAAGACATCGCACCTCCACTGTTTCGCTACTATTAATGCGATACAATATTCTGACCCGACACAAGGTTCAATACTGCTTTCCTGACCGGCCTCGGTGACCGAGCGGTTCTAGGCGCTTCAGGCCGGAACCGCGCGACCGCTACGGTCGCAGGTTCGAATCCTGCCTCGGGCATGGATGTGTGTGATGTCCTTAGGTTAGTTAAGTTTAAGTAGTTCTAAGTTCTAGGGGACTGATGACCTCCGATGTTATGTCCCATAGTACTTAGAGCCATATGAACCATTTTTGAGGACTAGCCTAGCAATTTGCTTAAACGAGAGTGGAAAACCGTCTGAAAACCATCCTCAGATTGCCACCGTACCAGATCAATGTTTGTTAACGTCGTAAGCTAGCGTACTGTTTTGCTTTTAATACTTAGAAACTGCCTAATTCTACAAAGTCGGATGTAGCCTTCCTGTCATTCTAGTAAGTCTCGCACTGCGCGAGTCGTATTGCGGTACTTTCAACGATGCACACTCCACTGAACTTCCGTATTCTGAGGCCTTCCTTAAATGTAACCAAATTAATGACACACATTGTATACTGTTTTTACGTATAATTAATTTTATTACAGTCATTAATGTGGTAGTGACAATGTTAATAAAGACTGTGGTAGGTATTTTTCGAGACATGAAAGGAACCATCTTGATATCCGCACAAAAACCGTAAGCCACGACGATTAGTGTGGAACTATTTGAACTGCTTTCCTGTTTAATTCACCTGGTAATGTGAAGAGAAGACCAAACCACAAGAGATGTGCCACAGCCATTAAACCAAGAAAGAAATAGAAATATCAGCGACGCTGTTTCAACCTACAGCCCACCGAGGTAAAGAATTCTCGAGAAGACACGACGACGAATTAACTCTCGCCTGTAAATGCTACGCTGCTAGCCTCACACAGGAATTCCTCCCAATTTCACAGCTAATGGCTGTTTACATGTTATAATATGCTGTTGCCATTTCGGCACTGTGTCAGTTTCAGACTGAGAACTCCAGTTAAAAAAAATTTTAAACGGCAATTTTTCTCGGTTGAACACTTCCGAAGGGAGACCGCATTAAATTTTTGAACAGGTCACGGTAATCGAAACTGTCCAGTATAAGGCTAAGAGATTTCAGGCTGTACCTTATTGTGGCTATTTGTAATTCAATGAATCATTACTGATTTTAGGTCGTTATTCCATCTAGTAATACGTACCAAGAGGTAATGAATTAATCATGAAAATAGCGCAAGATGATAGATTTCGGAATATTGTTAAATGTTCCCATTTGATTTACGTCGTTCGCTTGAATGTGGAGTAGTTTTTGAGCACAACTACCCACAAACGTAACTTATAGGTAACATTTAGTCTGTTAAATAGCAACCTACATCATGACAAAGACTTTGTTTTCAGATAAAGAATTGCTCTCTATCTCGTATCAGACGTACGCACGGTAAGAGCTCTTCACCGAAAGTTGTTTTTCCCTTCGAGAAGTAACCTGCTGTTGCTAACCACACTCATGCGTCTAATCTATAAGAGGTTCTTCTAAGTAATAGTCTGTGGCAATAACTCAGTTTCATAACCAGGGTATCGACTTCTCTGCAAGTGCATAGCTTGAAACGAATGGAGATTCAAATTTTGCAAATTAAATAAACCGTTTCAATACTATTTCCCCAGTGAAACTGAGGCGAAATGCGTTCTCAGCACGCGTCGCAGTAACCGTCTGCATCCCCAAAGCGAATCACAGCAAGATGAATCGGCTCTCCTAAGTGGCTGCAGTCCAGCGGAAGTCTGTGAGAAGCGGGTGGGTAGCGACACACACTTTGCGTTGCTCTCTCCAGAGCCGACGAGCGCACTGAAAACGTTCTGTTTGCTCTAGCACGGCCGTTTAGCAATTTACGTAAGTGCCTGCACGCAGCACTGTCTGCGAAAAAAAGGTCATCTGCGTGCTGGCTAAAGCTCAGGTGTTCCGCTTATGCGACAATAAACACTGGTACCCCTCTGCTAAGAGTGTAATACTTTGTGGCTAATTTACAGCCGAAGGTTGCTACAGCGCAAGCAGTTTTTTCCAGTAATATAATTCTTTTTCAAGCAGAGGAACTGTAAAGAAAGTGATAAAAATGTTTGGAATTATTTATCCGCTTTAAAAAATACATTTTTAATGCTTTTCTAAGTTCCTGGACCACTATGTGGCATTGGAAGTCTTGAAACTTTTACGTTATGCAATGCATGACGATTCTGTTGTACGGTATGTGTATAGATCTTGGTAGGTGCTGTAATGCAGATTTCATTAAATTTACAGTGTACCTGATGGGAGTATTGGGTTTATGCATTTTCAATACGTCGTTCAGGATCAGTGTAGCTGCATAAATCTCTCAGAGCAAAAAATCAATTCCTTATTGAATTGAAAGTTTTGTTTCGAGGAAACCAGGAATGGTAAAGCTTTGGAAGCTCTCAGTCTGGAAGAAGAAGCCACTGAAGCGTGAATGAGTTTCATCTTTCAGTGAGAATCGACTGAAGACGAAGTAATCAGCAAATAAGAGAAATGTGACTTGAGATCTGCGTAACAACAAAGGAGGAAGCATTCTCGTTGAGTGGCTGAGAACTCTCGGAAGTCAAGAAAATCATCACATAAGAAGGAAATGAAAAGGTGGTGATTGCTATAGACAGTAAAGTCCAATCGAAGGATATTAAGAAGGGCAGACAAAGATCTCCGCATCCCGAATGAGAGTCCACCAAGTCAACGATTACTCTGCTTCGGTAGTTAGTGGATACCATACAGACTGGATGTGACTCGTGTAATTTACTGTGACTCCAAGTTAAATTTCGAGAGCCAGAGGATACAATGGAGTTCCTAAGCCATCTACAGTACAGGGGGTATCGAAGGTAGTTTTTCTTGTGGGTCAGTGCTCTCATTACCTGCAGATAAAGCGAGCAGCCTCCACCGGAGAAGGCTATCAGAAAGGAGACGTGACTTCCGTAGAACCGTCGAACTTGTACAGGCTACGTGAGGAGAGTAGCTCAACGCCTGTATTTCTCAGATAGCCACATACCGTCGGGATCGTCAGGGCTACACTGTGCTAACTGACTTCTTCGAGTGACCAACACACTCTCACTAGACATGGAGGAGGATTAGTTCCTTGTAAGAGGGGAAACAGTAATTCTCAGCTATCGTTCATCACGTACATCGAAGAACGTATGACAGAAGTAAATAAAGGCTCAGGAGTAGCATTTGTGAAAGGTTAGCTGGTTACATCGATATTGAAAGTGAGGGAGATAACATAGAACTAGAGGTCCTGTTGAGTGGAAAGTGCAGTATAATAAACACGCAACATGAATTTAAAGGAACCGAAAAGAAGACGAATTATTGAGGAGTACCATAAATAAAATTTCGAATACTCGTAACATCAAAATGGGGGACACGTAGTAGACGAAAGATAATAGTGCTGGATTTCAATCAAAATAACGCAAGGCAGAACGAAAAAAAGAGGACGTAAAAAGTAGACGAGCAAAGAAAAAGGAGGCGTTCTTCGCTAGAAGAAATTTGCTAATGCCAAATATTGGCCTTAACTTGAGGAAGAAATGCGACAGAATGTCTGTAGCGCTGCATTGAATTTCAGAGAATCATGAACTGTGGCAAAACGAAAAGAAGAGAATCAAAGAGTTTCAGATGTAGTGCTGCGAAGGGGTGCTGAAAATTACGTTGACTAATAAGACACGAATGGGTCCTGTAGAGAATAGGCAAGGAAAAGAATATTTAGAAAATACTGACTAGAATGCAGTTTAGAACTTTATAACCATTGTTAAGACGCCAGGGAATATCGTCCATGACACTACAGGGAGACATAGAGAGAAAAATCTCTGGGGAAAGACAGTTTTTGAAATATATCCAGAAAATAATCTAGGACGCTATATGGAAATGTTAGTTGGAGATGCAGAGGTTGGCGCAGGAAAGGATGTTGGGGAAGGCTGCGTTAAACCAGGCCAGTAACTGATGAAAAAAAAAAAAAAAAAAAAAAAAAGCAGGAACACGGACTTCTTATGGCGTGTCGTGGTGCGAGATACTTATAAGTAATACATGACCTCAGGCACCAACCTCTTTTAAGGAACTGGCTTTCACCTTTTATATCTTCTTACAATTATTCATATTTTCGGTGTTGGTTTGTCATGGGAAAAGATATCGAAACGAAGAGCTTCAGTAAAAGTTATGAAAAATGTTATCATTGTGCCAGTGGGAAAGTCTGTTTGTAGCCAACATCACTGCATAAAGGCTGTTACGGTAGTGGCTGCAAACGTCGATTAAAATTACTCATATCCTGTGTGAAACCGAGCGAGATGGCGCAGTGGCTCAGGAGTTGTACTGGGAACAGCAGTGTTACAGCCTTCATTCCGGCCTGTTGTGGCCGAGCGGTTCTAGGCGCTTCAGCCCGGAACCGTCCTGCTGCTACGTTCGTAGGTGCGAATCCTGCCTCGGGCATGGATGTGTGTGATGTCCTTAGTTTAGTTCTGAATCTAGGGGACTGATGACCTCAGATGTTAAGTCCCTTAGTGCTTAGAGCCATTTGAACCATTTCACAGCCTTCATCCGGTAGACCTACACTTTTCCTTAATTTTCCTGCGCCACCACAGGGGGACTGACTGCATCAAATGAGGCACCGTTTATTTCCTTTCTAGTCATGCGCAGTTCAACTAGGTTTCCGTTGCTAATAATTTAAATATCGATCACACTTGAAATTATTTCTTTCCTTGATGCTTATTAACGCATCTTCGGGGGTGTAACAAATATATTGCTTCTGTGGTTTTCGAGTGTACTACCGGATTCGATCGTCGACGATCCAGGATATTTCGGTGGGCAACCGTTCCGTCACCTTCAGTTGGTGCTGATGGAATTCTGTGGCCGATTTCGGACGATCGGATCCGACAATGCATCCGAGAACCATGAAAACAGCGTATACCCCGGGAAAGCCACAGATCACAACATAATTATTGTTTAGTTATACTATCAAGAATTTTGCTGTTGAATAAACACTTTTTAGCAATATCATTGTTATATTTGCAGCCTCTTTTTTTCTCCAAATTCACATCTGCTTGCCATAGCTTCAGTAATAAAGAAACTATTGCTCCCCTGAAGATAAGGTAGTAAGGTCAGGTATTTTGTGACTTACGCAGGAACTTTTGTTTATCATTTGATGACGCATACGATGCTCACTGATGCAAGAAACACAAACATAGCACGTGTACAAAAAGCATCTTCGCAGAATCTAATGCAAACAACGTTCCCTTTCTCAAAATAATGAATGAGTCCAGCGTCAGACAGTATTAGTCACCGCGTTATCGCGGACAATGAATTGCGTCTAAAGTGCACCAAACGTGGTTTGACGCTCGTTTCAGTGACATCAGCCACCGATAAATCAGCTGAGTATCCGCTCTGCGACAATCATGCGGACGCAACTACCAAAAGTCGCCGCGCGGAAGGAGATACGTCGGCCGCTTGGATTTCGCAAACACTGCGTCCCGCAGAAACGCGAAGAATGCGTCCGACCAGAAATACTGCAGGAAAAGCAAACACTTGTCCCTCAAACTTGGTCAGAACAAGGCTCGCGGCCGCTGTTTGCTCTACCTACTTTCATCTCAATTTGTTTTCGTCTTCGTCTGCTCCACAGAGCGTAATTAAACGGGAACATCGAGTGGTGTGTATCATCTCCAACGTCTTAACAGATCGAACAGGAATCCGTCTGCATTGCTCTTGCTTGGCGTCAATTACCGTCCGCGCTCCCTTTCAGATTGTGTAAGACGGGTCCCCAAACAAAATAATCGAGACGCATCTAGTCCACTCGAACGTCAGCTTGTCCTATGTTCTTTGAAAAACGATTTACAGCATTGCAATAGGACGAGGATAATATATATTGAGATCGTACTAACTCCCATCGTTTACTCTGAGGTGACAAAAGTCATAGGACAGCGCTTTGCACATATACAGAAGGCGGTATTATAGCGTACGCAAAATATGAAACGGCAGTACAATAACGGAGCTGTCATTTGTGCTCAGGTGATTCATGTGGAAAGGTTTCGGTCGTGATTCTGGCCGCACGACGGGAATTAATGGACTTCCAAAGCGAAACGGTAGTTGGAGTTAGACGCACGGGACATTGCATTTCGGAAATCGTTAGGGAACAATATTCCGAGATCTACTGTTTCAAGAGCGTGCCGAGAATACCACATTTCAGGCATTCCCTCTAACCACAGACAAAGCTGTGGCGGCCCCTCAGCTAACGACCGAGAGAAGCGGCGTTTGCGTAGAGTTATCAGTGCTAACAGACAAGCAACACTACGTGAAATAACCGAAGAAATCAGTGTGAGACGTACGACGATCGTATCCGTCAGGACAGTATGGCGACGTCTGGCGTGAATCGTTTATCGCTGAAGACGACCAACACGAATGTGTTTGCGAAGAGCACGACATCGCCTGCAGCGCCTCTCCTGCGCTCGTGACCATATCGTTTGCACCCTAGACGACTGGAAAACCGTGGCCTGGTCAGATGAGTACCGATTTCAGTTGGTAAGAGCTGATGGTTCGAGTGTGGCATAGAACCCGCGAAGACATGGACCCAAGCAAGTTGATGGTAGCTCCATAATGTTATAGGCTGCGTTTACATCGAATGGATTGGACCTCTGTATGTTCGCCTACTTGGACACAATTTGGAGCCATTCATGCTCCCAAAAAACGAACGAATTTTTATAGATGTCTATGCTCCATCTCACTGGGCCACAGGTTCGCAATTGGTTTGAAGAACATTTTGGACAATTCGAGCGAATGGTTTGGTCACTCAGATCACCCGACCTGAATCCCATCGGACGTTTATGGATCATAATCGAGAGGTCAGATCACGTACAAAATCCTGCAGCGGCAACACTTTCGCAAACACGGACGGCTAATGAGGCAGCATTTCTGAAGGGGACTTCTAACGACTTGTTGGGTCGATGTCACGTGTAGTTGCTGCATTACGAGGGGCAAAAGGAGGTATCCCATGACTTGTGTCATCTCTGTGTATCTCTCAGTGCAGTGTGCGCTGATTTAAAACTTCCTGGCAGATTAAAGCTGTGTGCCGGGCTGGAATTCGAACCTGGAACTTTTGCCTTTCGCAGGAAAGTGCTCTGCCAACTGATCTTCTGTGAAGTTTTCGTAGGAAGTAGAGATTTGAGGGGGATCAAGCTTGGATAGCTGAGTCAGTAGAATACTTGCCTACAAAAGGCGAACATCCCTGGTTCGAGTCGTGGTGTGGCACGCACTTTTTATCAGCAGGAGGATTCAACACACTTCATTTTTAGATTCTGAACGGGTTTGCAGGCGGTACGAGAAGTAAGGGATTTCATCCATCTGGTAAAGTAAAGGTGCAGAAAACGGACAAGTTAAGTAGTGTAGCAGACAACCGAGGCGAAGCCATGTTCCTAAAACCATTCTCGAATATCATTCTAAAACAGCAATTAGAGAGAGGTGTCTGATAATTTATTTCCGAATATAGTATCACATAGTGAAATACAGACAATGAAAAACGCAGGAATCAGGAATATAGTAGCTCCCGGGACCCAGTGATGCACAAGAATATTGGAAACAGTCACTTTTCCGTGCGAAAAGATGAAATTATTGGTAATTACAGTGCGAATGAAATATTTACAAACCAAAGGAGCGCTGAATCTCCTGCACTAACTCATTCGGTAGTCAGGAGTTTGGAGTAGGTAGTACAGATTAATTAGCGTATGGGCCGGAGCAGATGCACCACGAGAACAAGTCCATGTTGAACTTATTGATCCGACGAATTGATTTCAAATTGTTGCTTAGCACTGTGATTGACAAAAACCGCTGAGCAGAATTTAAAACAGCTGCTGGAACTACTTTTTTTTGTGTAGTGGATCTAAGCACTAGTAGCACTCGCGCTCTGTAGGTTACGCAAAAATCTGGTTACGTATGTAAACAGTTCAACATCCTGGTTGTCGAGAAACTCGACGATTTTCGCCTGTTATCGAGACTAATGCTGACAGGATGTTGGTTCCAGGAATTCCAAGACTTTCTAGAACGTTTATGTCTGAAGTCGGGTAACAAATGACAAAAAGAGTATTTTGTGAGATATAATTACAAATTAACATTTTTTTATTGTTTCCTTTACTTGTACTGCGAAACCTCGCTCCTTACCAAATTTCATGATTGTACGTAAAAGTGAAGTGGTATATAGGTTTTAATGAGTGGGTCTGCGAATATCAAAACATGTGACATAAATAGCTGTACCCTTTGCCTGAATTGACACACAGTCGACAAAAAAAATTTTTAAAAAAATCGTGTGATATAATGACCAATTAACAATTTTTGCAGAGTTTTTTCCCTTCGGCTGCACTGTGAAACCTTGAATCTTGCCAAATTTCGTGATTCCAGGTCAACGGGAAGTACCCTATAGATTTTGATGAGAGAGTTTGCGAGTATCAAACCACGCGATATGAATGGCCATATATATCGATTTCGTTAACTTAGAAGCTTGATTTTTCTACACCGCTAAGGTACGGTGAACCTTAGTATGCGGTATAAATTTCAACTTGATACTTCAACACATTGCTGAGAAAAAGGGTTTAACAGTCGGACAGACGGACATGTGATCCTATAAGGGTTCCGTTTTTAATGGCTGAGGTGCGGAACCCTAAAAAGGGAAAAAATAAGAATTGTTCTACAAAAAAGTCTTACTAACTTACTAACTATTCACTAACTTGTCGGTCTTTTATTTTTATTGTACTCTTTACGCCTTAGATGTATTTGTCGCTATCCTTAACTGGCTCTATCGCGTCCTAATTCGTCGCGCTTTCTGTATCTTCCGCGCTAACAGGTTGATACCAGCAGCTGTGCTGCGCAGTCAGTGCAGAAACTGGGTCAGATCATTAGCAGCTACGCCCTACCGCTAAATTTTGCCTCTCGCCCTATTTTGTCCACCGAGCGCCGGTCGCCATCCGTGCAGAAGAAACACACACACACACACACACACACATACACACACACACATACTCACTCACACTCACACACACCGAGCAAAAACAAAAGCGCCGTCGCGGAAGCAGAGAGCTACCAGTCACAGAACAAATATTTTGAAAACCTACAGAAGAGAGGAGGCGAAAAAAAAAAGGGAAAGCGTGGCGGGAGGCGGTGTGCAGTTCGCGGTCTAGGAAGAGGAGCGGAAAATGAACAAAAATATGGCCACGTCCGTAAATTTCTTGCCACAGGCAGGCGTGTTTGCGGCGGCCGGCACCCAGCGACGTAAACACAAACACTGCGTGCGTGTGTGTGTGTGTGTGTGTGTGTGTGTGTGTGTGTGTGTGTGTGTGTGTGACGGGACGGGCTGCAGAAGGCGAGCACGCGGAACTGTCACGAAGGCCGGCCGGCGGCAAGCTCTGCGGTTTTTTGCGCTCCGTGATTCACGCGGGCGCCGAAGACGAACTGCACGCGGCGGCGGAGCGTCGCGTTGTCTGTCGGTGCGCGGGTCGGCGCGGCGGATGCGCTGGCCAGTTTTTGGTTTCGTGCGACCTGTTTCGGGGTCACAGGAAGCGAGCATCCTGCAGCATCAGCCGCCACACAAAGACCAGGTTCTGGCGTTACCGTGGCGACGGGTCGCGATAACGCCGCTACTGTGCGGCGCTCCGAGATCGGAGCGCACCGTTCCTACCGCTCCGATACGTGGCAGCGTCGGCTGTGTATGGAGAACGCGCAACACCGACCCCGGGGCGGGCAGGTAAACTGCCACGGTCACCTACAATCTGATTTAAATTACTTAGCATCTGACATTTAAGGTTCAAAGTTGCGATTATGCCACAAAAAATACTGTCTGCAAACAGACGCCGCTGGCGATAGAAACTCGCCTTACAGTCTCTGTCACCTACAGAACTACCTAAAGAGTCCGAAATTCAGGTATAATATAGACCTCCATAATGTCAAAAAAAAACTACTCTCAATTAAGGTTCCGTACATCAAGCGACAGAAATGGATCACTTATAGGACAACTTTGTTGTCCGCGTGTCTGTCTCACTCTTCAAAACCCTTTCCCTCTGGAACTGGCAGATGGCTCAAACTAAAATTTACGTCACATGTTAAGTTACGCTAGAACCTTGGCTATGCAAAAATCTGAAGCTTCTAAGTGAACGCAATCGAAAGATAGGCCCATTTATGTCACACATTTCAATACTTGCAAACTCACACATCAGTACATACAGAGGGGTCCAAAAACATGTATCCACTGTTTAAAAGTCCATAACTTGCAAACTAATTGACGGACTTATCTCACTTTTGGTGAAATTGTAGCTTAAAGTCCAACCTAAAGATATGACTGTAGGTGTTCGAAATGGTCACCATTAACATCCACACACAAACGATGCCGCCGAACTGCAACACGAACTACTGACTGCAACGTGTTCAGTTGGATATTTGCACATGTATCTACGATGGATTCCCGAAGTTCATCCAATGTGGGTGGCTTTTGTCGATAAACGACGTCCTTTGGTGTTCCCCACAGGTAAAAGTCCAGAGGAGTTAGGTCTGGGGAACGTGGTGGATAGTCCACAGCACCTCTACGGGCTATCCATCTTCCTGGTAGATTTTCGTCGAGACACGCCCTAACACGACTTTGGTAGTGGGCTGGGGCATCATCTTGTTGAAAGTAAATTCTTCCGTCTACATATACAAGTCTCGGATGGCAGGTAAAATGGATGTCTGAAGCTTCTGAAGGTACACCTCACCGTCAAAGACGAATGACCCAATCAAGCCCCGGTAAGACAACCCACACCACACATTTACTCCTGGCAAATTCACGGCTTTGTCTAAGTGGACGTTCGGATTTTCGGCGGCCCAGTAGATGCAATTGTGGCGATTTACTGCACCATTGAGTTTGAACTGTGCTTCATCAGACCACACAATTATCTCTGCAAACTCTTCATCGTTACGCACCATGTTAGGAACCCACTCACAGTACTCCATTCTACGATCTGGGTCGTCCTCGTTCATTGTGTGTAGCAACCGTGGGATGTAGCACTTCCACTTCGCTGTCTTCAAAACACTAAAGGACGTCGTTTGTCGACAAGACCCACGCAAATTGGATGAACTTCGATTATACGTCGTTCATTCATGTGCAAATATCCAAATGAACACGTTGCAGTCAATAGTTCGTGCTGCAGTTCGGCGGCATCGTTTGTGTGTGGGTGTTAATGGTGACCATTTCGAACACCTGCAGTGATGTCTTTAAGTTGGACTTTAAGCTTCACTTTCACCAAAAATGAGAGAAGTCCGTCAATTAGTTTGCAAGTTATGGACTTTAAAACAGTGGATACATTTTTTTGGATCCCTCTGTGTGAGGTGCTTCCCATTGGTCTGGGATCTTGAAATTTGGCAAGAAGCAAGGTTACACTGTACATGTAACGCAAAAATCCTAAAATTGTGTGAATCTGTAGGTAAATCAGACGAAAAAAAATTTCTGTCATTCGTTATCTGACTGCCTCTCGGTCCATCCATCTGTTACGACCCCTTTTACTAAGGAACTGGTAGAAGCATCAAGTTGAAATTTATGTCACGTATTAAGATCTATGGCGTAAAAATTAAATAAATATGACCCAAACAAAGAAAGCTGGGGTCTCTTAGGTATAATGTTCTCTATAGTTATTACTGAAGCACTATCAAAGGCAACGTTTTCTCTGCGAGTTTGCAGGATCATTATTCAGTCGTAATATCTATTATCCAAGGTTGTTCACCGAAACACTGGGGTCTTTGTTCTCGTTTCCGGAGCTCCAGCTGCTTCCGACCAGTGTCCGCGGCCTGCAAGCCAGCGAGGGTGACAAAGGAGCAACGGTACCCGCCGCACCTGAGTGCTTTCTGCCGTCAACACTTTGGCCCGATTGCTGGTGAGAGCACGCCGAGATACTCTTATCAGAGTAGCTTATCTCGCCTTGTTTTTCCCGTCTCTTTGTTGTTTCTCTAGCGGACAGTCATACTGCAAAGACACTTCTATTCACCGGAGAAGATTCTTTACATGGCCGTCTCCTCCTCATCAGTATTCGTGAGTGCCGTAGAACTGACATGTCACGAAAACATCACGAAGCGAAATTTTCACGCCTCTTAGAGTTGAGAAAGGATAGTGTCCTCTTTAACACAACTGCAGGAATGTGAGGACAGGTACAAAGAAGAAGCTTGGGTCTCTTCTAAACTGGAAGGATGGAAAACGTCATAGCGTGGTTGTTGAGAAATGCTAATAGAATCAACGATTTGGCACATCTATGTTTGGAAACAGTCTTTTACGTGTTGCAGGAGGCACGGACTTAGCTTTCCTCAACTTTCTTTCACCATCTTCTAGGAGAGACGTAATGGCCTTCATGCAGAAATATGCGGTGCTTGGAGAAGAAGAGAAATGGCGACACTTTCAAAACCACGAACAACAATCGAGCGGCTCCGTGGTAAATGTTCTGTTCCCGGAAGGAAAAATGGCAGTTTTCGAATCGCAGTCCATGAAATACGAGGGGCATTCAATAAGTAACGCAAACTTTTTCTCGGCCAGTGTAGACTGAAAAAAAAATGGAATTTGTTGTCGGACATCGTCGAATATTCTCGCTTCATACCTCACAGTTTCGTGAAGTTTCGATAGGTGGCGAAGCTATTCTTATCCTTCAAAATGTCATCTGTGATGGAGGTGCGTTCCAAGCAGAGAGCAGAGTTTCTTTAGTCGGAAAACCACAGCACCATAGATATTCATAGCTCTTGCAGAATGTCTACGGAGGCCTGGGAGCGAAAAAAAGCACGGTGAGTCGTTGGGCGAGGCGTCTGTTATCATTGCAACAATGTCGCTCAAACCTGTCTGATCTCCAGCGCGCCGGCCGGCGGCACACAGCTGTGACTCCTGCAATGTTGGAACGTGCGGACACTCTCATTCGTGGTGACCGACGGCTCACAATCAACCTCCTCCCTGCCCCAGTTGGACGTGTCTTTTTGTGGGGCTGACATACACGCCCACCAGGTGGGGTACTCACAGCTTTGTGTTCCTCCTCGCTTCACAGAAGACTGTACAGACCAAAGAAGGACCAACTGTGCGAAGCTGCTTGCGCATTACGAGGCTGATCGTCACAATTATTTGTCTGCGCACCTGAGAGGAATTCACAAAACTTCATTGGACTGTTCTTCCACACCCACCCTAAAGCACGGATCTCGCACCTTCCGACTTCCATCTATTCGGGCCAATGGAGGATGTACTCTGTGGAAAGCAATACTTGGATGATGGGGAGGTTACTGGTGCAGCATCACGTTGACCCTGACTTTGACCGGTAGGGTGGTATATAGGCTCTCCCAGCAAGGTGGCGTAAGGCCGTCGCTTTGAACGGATATTATGCTGAAAAATAAGGCTTTGTAACGAAAGGAAATGGGAATAGCATGGTGTTCTGAAAACCAGAATAAAATCTACCTGCTTCGAGAAAAAAAATTGTGTTGCATTGCTTACGGAATTCCACTCGCATTACCGGGCGAAATGATGTAGTGCCCATCCGACCATCCGTATTTAGTTTTCCTGTCGTTTTCCTAAATAGCTTAGGGGAATTCATTTGAAAAGGACACAACCGATTTCCTTTCCCAACAGGACTACTCCAGACTGAAGCGCCTAGAATCGCTCGGCCCCTGCGGCAGGCACGTACCTCTTTCCATACTGGAATACAAAAACATGTAACGATGCATACGTATTCCGGCGATAATGAATTACAAGTCTCTCAACAAAACACTTCTTTAGAGGAGATTCAGAGCTTACTCTAAACAAATGAATAAACGTCCCACAAATACTGCACCTCATGCAAGATCACAGGAAAATCAGTGATAATACAGGAGAACTGGCGCTGGAACCGAGGGCTGCTCGATTTTGAAAGACTTTTCATTTAGGACACTTACGAAATTTTAGCTGTATGCTTGCTCTTTCACCCTGGTGTGTAATCTCAATTGCCGACTTTGCCTTGGAAAGTAAGGTGTAGCTCTGTGTTAGGTGCAGCACTGCTGTCTCATCTCTGTGGACGCACAGATCTACCGAATACCAACTTACCCTGCAATTTCGTTGCTAACTGCGAATCACGAGGTACTATGAAACGGCCCGTGAAATGGTGGTCCCACTTCGCGAGTTCGCTAGGTCTGCAATTACGCGGGCAAGTCGCTAGTTCTGTGTAGCCGACTTTCCGAATTCGCTGTACCCGCGGTTACCGGAACGGAAGAGTAAACAGCGCCACGGGGAGAAACTGGGAGAGGCGAAGGCCTTGACACCGACTTGCTGTCTCTCAGCTTCTGACGTCACCGCCCACCGGAGAGGTGGAGGTATCGAAAATATGTCAGTACAGCATGCGAGCGCCACACTGCTCTGTTGTGAAACGTCCCTCGCACGTATTTTAGCGCCGGTTATTCTGGATATTAAAACTGTTATCTTGCCAAATATAAGCTATTCAAATTTAATGGAGCTCTGGGAAAATTATATGGGAGAACATCATTAGACTTTTAGAATAAGATTATTTGAGTCTGGCGCTGCAATCAGTTGTTGGACGAACTTTCTGATCGTGTAATAGCTGATGAAATAAACGCTCTCGGGCAGCATCAGGCATTGATTTCGTAATAGTTGTATGAGACTCGAATGGGTTTAAAGGAAGTGGTTCTTGAAGAACTTCCGAATTCCTTTAGCCATCCTTTCCCTACCGAGCTAATACGCCGCCCATAATGACACAGGAAGAATGTTTGAACTGTTACCGTCCTTCCGTCTCTGAAGCAATTTCTTTACCTTCAATTGTAGGCTAATTCCTTGCTTGTGAATGACATAGTTCGCACTCGTCCTTCTCCATTTCGAAAACTTCATCACTGCCAGCAGTAAATTAACGTGCACTTACTGACCAAAACCTGTTAACGTGTTTCCGACGTTTATAAGTAGGAGGGCAACTCAACTTGCCCCTCGATAAAAACCTTGCTCATTTCCAGGTCAATGGACTCCGTTTTACGAGCTGCTTCCCGCTGCAGATGCCATCTGTAATTAAACATCGCCGCTGCCTTCAGAGTGTAGGATGAACGGGCCGAGATTAACTCTTACATCTTCGCCTTAGCAGCAAATAGCCTGAGATTTTCTTCTGTTTTTTTTTTTGTTTTTTTTTTTTTTTTTTTTTTTTTTTTGTTTGTTATGCTAGCATGTTGCCCAGGCTATTTTTCACGGCTACCGTTGAGTAATTGCTGCTGCTTTATCCATGCACATCTAGTTATTATTTGAAGCACGTTAACTATTGCTACTTCCGACGTTATATTATTGCTCGTATAATCTATTGTGCTACAGAGGAATGCTGAAGATTAAGTGAATGAATCGTATAACTAATGAAGAAGTAGTGAATCGTATCGGAGAGAAAAGAGCTTTATGGCGCATCTTGGCTAAAAGGAGGGATGGGTTGATGGGACACAGCCTGTGGTAAGTGGTAAGTCAAACTGGAAATGGGACGTCATACGGGGGAGGGGTAAAACTGCAGAGGAAGGAAAAATATAGTAAGCAGACTGGAATGGACGTGGCTTGCAGTAGTTATAAAGGAATGAATGGATTTGCACGGAACAGACTAGCGTGGAAAGCTGCATCAAATCAGTCTTCAGACCACAAAAAAAAAGATCCCTGTTAGCTAAGGTATTTGGTAGTAGATTTCATTGCATGAGGTTAATGAAGAATGCAGAGTTTCTGTGATGCGAGTCTATCAGTTATGGCGCAAAATATACGCCAATCCATGGGTAGGTACGTGATATTTAACAGCTCATGATTTGCACACAGCGAAGATAAAATATAACTTCGTATCTTTTTGCATTCTACCGCAAGACGTTCTTCGTGTGAAGCGTTTTTGCAATGTACAATAATTAAGAGTCAGAATATTTTGCTAATAACAATTCATACCGTCACAGCACACCCTAAAATTCCACTTTGACATTAAATAAAACAGATGGAGGTATTTTGTAGCTTAAACAACGCTAACAGACTGAATTTATGTGCAGAAAAGAGCTACACTCACAATCGAGATACTGTTTCCGAAGAATCTGTTTCGCCTTGCTGAGAGAGGTCCGAGAGATAACACGTTATGACCCTGGATTCCCTAGTCATTTACCAGACACTTCTTTACGTTTATCACATTTTGTTGAGAACAGAATAGCAGACGTAACTGTGGTCTTCCTTGTGTACGCTGCTTCATCTTCACGCTCACTCATGTTTCGTACAATAGGCCTAGAGCATGAAATTCTGCAGGAACAGTTCATTTATCTGGCTATTTAGTCATAAGTGGGCTCGTGGGATGAAATGTTTGATTTGTGACTCAGTGCGCTTTCGATGGTTGGAGCAGTACTTATCTCCTTATCGCAAAGATAACACACCTGGAAATATAGCTCGAAACAGTGTCATGTTGCTACCTAGTCCCGGCTATAAAACTTCAAGTTCTTTTCGGCCACGTTATTTTTTCGTAAATTTCAAAGGGAAACCTGTATTTTTTTTTCTTGACGACTTAAATCTCGATTCAAATACATAATGGTCACACCAGTTTTCACGACACGCGTGCACCAGTCTCTCGCGTTACGAAGATCTATTACAAGTCGATCTTACGTAGTACTTTTGAAGTACAAAGGTACAAACTAAGACCGATGTAAGGGCAATTGCCAAAACCTTCTGTTAAATGCTACCTACATTATGTGTGAAATACGAGAAAATGAAAGGCGAGTAGTCAAACATTCGTAAGTTCCAGAGGATATTTTCTTTCGTCAATAAACGCATCTTACTTGTGTTGACATTTAATATAAACAGTTTCACTACAAAGTGCAGCGTCTTACTTCGTACATTTTCTATTGTCATAGAGCCCCGGAACGAAAGTCAGACAAACCTCAAGATAATTACTGACATACTAAAACGTAAGAGTGACATTACGTTAAATGGTGCTGAGTTGCTGAATACATGAATAGCGTTTATTTAGGAAGTTTAGAGCAAATAATATTTTCAAATTCGGTAGTCTGACTGTGAGAATATTTTACTCTATAGGCAAATGTACGTTTGTTGACCTCTAACAGTGCTATGCCTATACGTAAACAGAAAAAGGGATACTTCATTTCCGTGCGCCCCAGGATTGCAGACATATACCTGAAAAATAATATCAATTACATAACTTCATTTTTCTCCGCGTCTACCCCATTAATACCCCCAAGAGATTAAGTAAACAGAGGGGGAATGGCTTTATTCTCCAGTGAGGTTCTTGGACGTTGGAATAGTGGTCCTGTTAATATTGCATAGCGCAGGTCAACTCCAATAAAACTGGGAAGAAAAAGTCGGAAAGGATAGCATCAAGGACAGCACGATACCGCGTGTTTCTTGGCGGTCAGCTGTTTGCGATTCCAGTCCGAAAAGTGCCCTGGAAGGCTGGTGGTGTTGTGGTAGCCAACCGCGCCTTCCGGCAGCCGGTGGCCGTGGCGGGCGGACATCTGTATGCCGCCCGCCGCGGGTGGCCTCTGCCTTCAGCCAAGGACCCCGTGCGTCCGCCGAGCATGCCTGATAGCCGGTGCCGCTCCGCGCGTGACGCACGCACCACCTATACTGAGCCGCCCGCCACAAATCGCGCGGAATCACAATCACCGCGAACTGGTGGGGAAGGCTACGTACAGAAGTACTTCTTTGTGCAACTAGGCGGAAGTCCCACGGTATAGGACGATTACACGATTGCCGAACAACCACTGGAATCTGTCACATTTGCCAAACGCCAGGGATTATGGGGTTGGGTGGCGTCGTTTGGGGGAAGAGACCAGACCCCGGTCTCATCGGATTATGGAAGGAAGTCGGCCGTGCCCTTTCAAAGGAACCCTCCCGGCATTTCCCTGGAGCGATTTAGGGAAATCACGGAAAACCTATATCAGGATGGCAGGACACGGGATTCAAACGTCGTCCTCCCGAATGCGAGTCCAGTGCTAACGATCAAGCGCACAGAGGATTTAAAGCGGAACAACCACATAAAACTAACTGTAGGTAATGCAGGTGCCTGGCAGATTCATTAGAAGAATCTTCACGACCCCAGTCAAGTAGCTCCCTAAACTCTCGTTCTACTGTTTCTTGAGAATTGCTCGTCAGTTGGGTACCTTACGAGATGGAACAGATACAGGTTCATCTGATAAGGACAAAAGCGTCACAAAGGCGCTACGGCAGAGGCATTGTGCACCACGGTGTGCGTTACTGTTAAAATTCCCATAGCGCACATTTCTAGAAGCACTAACCAGTACAGGGTGCAACAGGTGTAGTGCAGTGCAGACGTTTCTATAGTGACTGAAGACAGGGCACTGAACAACATTGCTTCATCTGCAGACTAACAATTATAGCTACTTGGAGTAGCACGTTTTTAGATTACACGTGGCAAGAGCAAGCCATTAATGCTTATTTTCCCCTGGGCACCAGGTCAGGTGTTGAAGTGTGGTACATGGACGCAAAACTGTTAGTCTATATTGACAGGTGCAGTTACGACCGTGTAGAAAACATTGGGTCGTAAAGTTTGTGACATTTTTGTGCTAAGACTGTTAGATGCAGAGAAAAAATCAGCCAGCACACTGATTTATGTACGTGTTAAAGAACCACACATACAAATATCTGCATTTACACCCGTTACACCCTGTATGTCGCTTTCTCCTACATATATCTCATGAAAAGAACATGAAGGTAAAGTTAGAGAGACTCGACGCCACACTGATCGTTCTTCCCGTGCACCATTCGAGGCTGGAACGGGAAAGGGGGGAGGGGACAGTGGTATACATAATACACTCAGCCACACACAATAAGGCGACCAGAGACGTACAGATGTGGACGCAGAAAGGAAGCAAGATAGAGCAGTCTTTTACTCCGTGTCTACAATGCCGTCGTTGGAGACAGATCACAAGCTCGAATTGATGGAAGGAAGAGAAATGAATTCACCTGCATTCTTTTCGAATGCACCATCCTGGCGTCGGCCTTAAGCTGTGTAGAGAAGATACGAAGAACCTAAATCTGGATGGTAGAACGGGAACGGCTGTCCTCTCGAACGAGAGGACTTAACCACTGGGGCGCATTGGTCGGTGCCTTTGTTGGCATGGAAAGTGAAATCGCGGGTTTGAAACTTGCATTCAGCTTCGATAGAGTCCTGTAGACCTGTAGAAAATGGTACTGATGGTGTAGAAATTGCTAACAGGAGAAAAGTATACGGAAACATGCTAATATAATGCTAATCCTTCAAGAGTGCATGGCGGAACTGAAGAAGTGGTTGATTCGCAGTCTAATGACAACTGAGTAACAACTGTGTAAAAACAATATCGTATATCGAAGACGTGACGGACGGCATGAAGAAGATTCTAAAAGAGTATTAAAAATATGAGACGAAGAGTTGCCAATACTAATATGCGGAAGCGATGTAATTATTCCAGCTGGAAGAAACGTCGCATGTCATCTCTATGAAACTTCCTGGCGGATTAAAACTGTGTGCCGGACCGAGAGTTGAACTAGACACCTTTGCCTTTCGCGAGAAAGTGCTGCAAGGCTCCCAGAAGAGCTTCTGTGAAGTTTGGAAGGTAGGAGGCGAGGTACTAGCAAAATTGAAGTTGTGAGGACGGATCGTGATTCGTGCTTGGGTAGCTCAGTCGGTTAGAACACTTGCCCGCGAAAGCCAAAGGTCCCGAGTTCGACTCTCGGTCCGAGAAAGTTTCATATCAGTGCACACTCCGCTGCAGAGTGAAAATCTCGTTCTGGAATGTCATCTTTAAGTTTCCAAACAATTTGGAAAGAAGCGTAAGGCGGCAATCGGAGACAGTTTTGATCAACGAAAGATCTATATTGAGTACATATTGACTCATATATATATGTTCCATATTACAGTAGGGCAAAACCTTCTGTGAATGGTTATATTGATACATTTGCAGTTTTCGTTACAATAAGAGATCACGATGCCAGAGTAGATTGATATAATACACATGATAAGTGCAAGCCAACTCCGTAACCTGGAACTTTCCCAGCTTTATATATAATAATACCGTATCTGTTCTTTCGGACATGTCCGAAAGAACAGATACCATCTTAGTATATATATAGTTAAGGCTCACCGGCCACTTGACCATCATCTTCTTCTGTGCGAATACACAAACAGTGTCCGAACTGTCACGGGAATCGGCAAAGCGCCGCGAGTAACGAGTGTAATAGGCGGGGGCACTGCGTATGTTGTGTGGGACAATACGTTGAGAATGTGGGTTTCGCGGGAGGCGTGCCAGAGATAAATCCCTGCAGTCGCGCTATCCTCTGTGTTCTCGGTGGCTCAGATGGATTTAGCCGGCACGGTAGCACAGCGTGTTCGGTCAGAGGGCTGTGCGCTTTCTGTAATAAAAAAAAACTGAGTCAAGGAACCAACGAATAATTTGAAAGGATGTCTTGCGACGTCCGCCCCGACCAAACGCAGCGAACTATATTGAACAAAATGAGTAAAAAAAAGAAAAAAAAGATGGATAGAACGTCTGCCATGTAAGCAGGAGATTCCGGGTTCGAGTCCCGGTCGGGGCACACATTTTCATCTATCCTCGTTAACGTATGTTATGTTTATTTCCCAGTTTTGCCTAATCCAGAACACTGTAAACATTTGCGGTCAAACGTAGAGAATATCTCAACTCGCGAAGGATTCGAGTGAATTTTTCCATGTTCATGTAATCTGTATTCATTCCCATACAGTTGAGGTACATTAAGTAACATGTGAATATGGTCGATATTAAGCCTACTAATCTAATTCCTGAAATTAGAGCTCACTTTTCTCCGCCATGGAAGCAATCGGCTTGCGTTGTGCCTGCGACGACATAAGAACGGGTTGTCGCTTTTAACCACAGGCATCACTCTCCGCGGTTTCAAAGGATTTTTCTGTATACCGACAAACGCACAAGAAAAGCCGGAAGTGTTGAAAGTTATGTTGCTCCAGTCATCTGTGACGACAAAGCCACGGGCCCTTTATCGAGACGCTTTTAAACCCAGTGTCGAGCCTAAAAAAATGCTCTAGTTACGATTATTCTCGCAGCGGTTAAGGTCAAATGAAGAATGGTTACTCCCCCAGGCGAGCGCTCAACTTCGTCATACGTTGCCGTTAAACATTTGTCGAATTCGCGACTCCTCGTCTTCAACGCTTCCTTGTTTTAAGAGAAATCGTTGTGGTTTAGACGGACAGCAGCGGGAAAAGTGAGATATAAGCTGAGAGGCGCTTTTTTGCTGCTTGGTGCCGGCTCGAGTACTTAAGTCCTTTTGTTTCCTTTGTTTCGGGTGTTCACTCGCTGTACGAGCGACTCGCCGGTAGGTGGTCGGTTTCGCGCTGCAGCGGATTCGACATACGCCTGTTCTCTAGGATCGCCGGCGCTTTCGGGTGGGTGAAATCGCCACCTGCCCCACGAGGCCAATTGCAACAGGCGTGCCGGGACAGCGGATGGCGACAGGATGTTGCGACAGCCACCTGAGGCTGGATCGGAAGCTGCGGACCGCCCGATCGCCTGTGGTACAGCACGCCGTTTCCCAGTGCACTTGCTACTGCCCTGGTGTCCACAAAGCGGAGTTTTCGTCAAGGGCAGCGACTTCCCTCCGTGGCTGAGGTCGGCGATTCACTGTGGGGACGGAACTGGTCGACTCAAATACTGTGGCAGAGAAAGCATCAGGTACAAGTGCTATACAGCCGTACATATGGTACCTTAAATTTGCCGCTCCTTTGCTGCTTTGAAAGAACCGGCTTCGGATTTTCTACTGCCCCATCTTCCTATACACCACCCATCCACAACAATTATGAGCACACCATTATGCCATACAGTCACTCTCATCAACTCGATACAAGTACGAATCTGGTATTATCCACAGATATGCTGAAAGCAACTACAGATTACCTCCAATTTCCAAGATCGCTGTGCAAGATTCGCAGTTTGTCCCTAATGCCAGTGATGTCTCAGAAGATAATACTCAGAAAACTGGTTGGCGCTTGCAAATCGACCACACAACTTCTTCGACAGCAGACAACAAGAACTCCTATGCACTCAGACAATATCAACTACAGCGTTAGACTGGCTGCCCTGAAAAAAAAAAAGTGGCTCCCCAAATTTGTCCTATATGCTAAAGAAATGGAAGGAATATTTAGCATGAAACCAAAAGTAGGTGTAATCACCTCATTATACCGGCCGAGGTGTCGCAGTGGTTAGCATACTGGACTCGCATTCGGGAGGACGACGGTTCAAACCCGCGTCCGGCAACCCAGATTTAGGTATTCGTGAATTCCCTAAATCTCTCCAGGCAAATTCCGGGATGGTTCCTTTGACAAGGACGCGACCGATTTCCTTCCCAATCCTTGATGCCACCCGAGCTTCTGCTCCGCCTTTAATGACATCTATGTCGTCGTGATGTTAAACCCAACCTTCCTTCTTTCCTTTCTTTTGTATCACCTTATTTCCAAGAAAAAATTCTCACAATAAAAAAAAAGATTATTCGTTCTATCCCTGTCTCAGAAAGATGTCAAACTGTATCTTGAGCTGGGTATGTTTTTCACAAGCAGTAGGAAAGCCAGTACTGCGGGCAGTTCGCCACTATCTGCGACAAGTATTCTGGAAGCAATAACACAGTGACACGAGTGTCTTTACTTGGTATCACTCGATTCCCAGTGACGGAGCTACTTTCCAACAAAAGAAGCAGCGTGAGAGAAGTTCTCACTGAAAAAGGTTGGCTTCCCCTCTGTATTACATCCGAATGTAAACACCTAAATCACAAATATGTTGGATGTAAACTTTTAACGACAATGTCTTGCGAGAATGATTTCTTCGAAGAAGACAAATCTTATGGCGATAATAAGAACCCTTAATTACATCCAGCCTCGATTAGTGTCACAGAAAAACCCAGCAGTTGGTGGTTGTTATTTTGAGAGACAACGATATATATGCTGTAACTTGAGACTTTATCGCCTGACCTTGTTCAGACAAGGCCCCTCTCGTTGTTTATTCTAAGAGTGTGTACGAAGTCAGCGCGAATCCACTGGTTTGCGATAGTCGATTTCACATCCTCGTTTACTAGAAAACGCGTCAAGGCACTACAACTACCTTTAACGATAATCTTACTACCAGACGCTGACTTTGGTATCATTTCCTCATCCTGCTGCTTGTTATGACATGCCTGTGTTACTCGTTTGATTTACTTTGATCCTGTCACGACTGTGACGCATTTTTTTATATTTATTTATCTGTTCGATTATTTCCGTGGATTTAGTTAGAGCCTTTTGCCGTTTACCTGTGTTGTTCCTGATATCTTCTAGCGCAGATGCAAATACTTTCAGAAGAGGCCTCATGGCTACATATGAAATTATCACTTCAGGTTATAATAAACGCCACCGAAAAAGCTGCAACCAACAAACAGTGACGAAATACAGATGTGAATACCTCAAGCCCGAAATGCATAGGCCTATTGCATTACAAATTAAGTCCCTATCGGCTACCGAAAGCGGATATGTCCTTCCATCTTTAAAGCAAATAAAACAACTACCAGTCTAACACCAACCACAACAGTTAAAATTTTGTCGCAATATGTTAATGTTGAAACAAACCATGCTGCGAAAAGTGGAAAGTAAGAATATGAGAAGGATTTGGAGTAACGAGGAACGAGAAAGTCGAAAGGATGAAGTCAAAGCGTGCCCTAGACTTTGAGTGACAAATTATAAGAGATCGAAGTAAGTTGCCTGGAGAGACTCTGCGGGGCAGAAATGATGTGACTCAGTTCACGTAAGTTGCCTGTAGAGGCTCTGCGGGGCAGAAATGATGTGACTCACTTCACGTCAGTAACCATGCAACTGAGCGACCTACATCCGCTCAGTACGTCAACCGTATGCAGCGTGGCGTGTTGTGAGTCCGGTGTCTCTATGCTATGCTAAACTTTTTGATACACATCAACAGTTAAAAGGGTGCAGGCGACAAGTAATTGAAAAAATAATGAATCAGTATCGTATCGGCATCTTCGACAAAGTCTTTGTATACAACTGGTGCATGACATCTATTCGTGAAGGTTATGTAAACAATTAGAAGAATAACGTGAAGCATGTACCAGTCAAGCCTGCTGAGGATTTTTTTGCCTTTACACCCATTGTAACTGTGAAGTACAGTTACACATCTACAGGCTGTGACTATTTTTATTTCATGCGACATAGTAATCATTTCTAAAACTCCTAAAAACTAATGTCAAAGTTTCTATATTACATGTAGAAAGCAAAATTTTGAAGGTAGTGTTTCTGTCGACTTAAATCGTCCATTTTGATCACACAGAGCTTGATTATTGAGCGATCTTGTTGCAGAACAATACCTCATTCTTAATCAAAACGCAGAGTTCACATAGCGGCCGCGACGCTATATCGGGCTCGGCTGAGCGATTCGGGACGCGTCCGAGACGCGTGGGCCGATGGCAATCCCGGAAGGACACAGAACGTCGGCCTTCGACCCTGCCTTGGGCGCAGACTCTGCTTCCGGAAATGATGCGTGCCTCGACAACGAAGATCATGCGCCAGTTTCACTCGCCCACCTCTAAGTCCTACCCACGGAAGCCCTTACCGCTACCCTCTAAGCTCGGGATCTGCAAGGCATGTCCTTGTCAAAGTTACGAGGTGTTGTGCTAAAGTTCCTGGTCGCGTCAGTCCAATTTCCCCGTCTTATCTACCGCCTGTTGCGAGCTACACGCGTGATTCACTACCGCTGGCGCTCACTGTTATCGGTTGAGAAAGTTGCGGACAATGTAGCAGTCAGTTAAAAGCGTAGTTTGCGGGCTGACCTCACTTCCTGCTGTACATTACTCTCGCTGAATGCCTCCTCGTTTTAGGCCTGTGTCATGCTAAGTGAGACGTTCCTTCATTTTCCATTACGACATAACATATTTGGGTGTTGAGACAGAAAGAAAGAAGAACGCGTCTCACCTTCACAGTTTTCAGTCCCTCCGCTGTTTGTGAAAAAGATCCAACCCGGTTTAAAACATACGTAGTATGTGTTAGAAGTAAGGAGGGAAGCGAAAATATCATACCACAACCGAGTTTCCAATCACGATGGGAAAAAAATAAAATTTTGTCGACACAATTTGATCGGAAAGAGGTCGAGATATTGTGGGGTAAAATGCCTGAGTTTAATCTCAGATCTCTGCGACGTGTTATACACTCTACAAAAAACAAAAAAAGTCGACACATCTCGAAGGAATTATCCGAATGGGACGTAAATCGGTAGATGTGATATAAAAAATGGTTCAAATGGCTCTGAGCACTATGGAAATTAACATCCGTGGTCATCAGTCCCTAGAACTTAGAACTACTTAAACCTAACTAACCTAAGGACATCAAACACATCCATGTCCGAGGCAGGATTCGAACCTGCGACTGTAGCAGTCGCGCGGTCCCGAACTGAAGCGCCTAGAACCGCTCGGCCACCAGTCGCCGACGATGTCATATACATGTACAGACAAACAAATGATTAAAATTTCAGAAATATTGTATGTGATTTATTCAAGAGAAAGAGCATCAAAAATTGAGCAAGAAAAAAACATGGATCAGTCCAATTGGCACGTTAGATCGTCAAAACCCCGAGATGGTTAGACGGCCCTGCCCATGACGCTCCAAACTTTCTCAATTGGGGACAAATCCGTCGACCTTGCTGGCAAAGGCAAGCATAAAGAAACGCAGTAGAAACTCATCGTGTGCGGGCGGGCATTATCTTGTTGAAATGTAAGCTCAGGATAGCTTGTCATGAAGGGCAACAAAAGGGGGAGTAGGGTATCGTCAAGCAATGTGCTGTAAGCGTGTTCCAGGTGACGACCAAAGGGGTCCTGCTATGAAATTAAATGGAACTCCACACCATCGCTGGTTGTTGCTGGACTGTAAGGCAGACAGTCAGGTTTGGTGTCCCATTGACGTCCATGTCGTCTCCAGAGAACGTCTTCGGCCTGGAATCTCACTGACTGGAGTAGAATTGTCTTCAGTGCTGAGTCTCGCTTCAGACAGAGTACCGCTGACTAGCGAACAAGTGTCTGCTGACGACCCACAGCATTCTATCAATCAGTGCAAGCACATGGGCAAGAGGTGGAGCTACGCGTTATTGACTTGCTCAATTTGCGAAACTCTTTCTCCTGAACAAACCGCCCTGTTTTCTGAAGTTGTAATTATTTATTCGTGTGTACATGTACATCACATCTACCTATTTCCGTTCCATTCGTATACGCGTAATTCCTTCGTGGTGCGTATATTTTTTTTTTTTTTTTTTGCGTTAGAGTATATGTAGTGAGGTTGTCACACTATTGTAGTGATCCATCTGTTGATTAGGAAACCTAAGTATTTATTCTCACGGCAGGTGGCTGTTGCCCGGTTTTAGCGGTCAAACAGCCACGCGGATCAGGGAATAACCTGTAGCACATTTTCCCCGTTAATTCTCGTTTCATTTTGTGTATTATGGTCGATCGCAGGTCGATGTTTAGTTTATTTATGTATTTATTTATTTATTTATTTATTTATTAGGGCGAGGAAGGGGTATGAAGGTGAACGTAGACATGCACCCACCCATGTTAAATTTTTATAGTTCATATTAAGATATTGATAATCAGTCACTGAATGTATTGTCATTGCCAAATCTCTAGTATGTGTCCACTGTCCCAAAATGCCAACGGCCTGGGCGCAGTGGTAATCCCACTTTCCGTCAGATCACCTAAGTGAAGCGCTGTTAGACTTGACTTCCATTGTCAGATGGAACACTGTCCGGGTCTGCCGAGCGCTGAAGCCAAGCAGCGTGCACTCAGCCCTCGTGAGGCCAATGGAGGAGATTCTTGATTGAGAAGTAGCGGGTCTGGTCACGAAAACTGACAATTGCCGCGAGACCGGTGTGCTGACCACATGTCCCTTCATATCCGCTTCCAGGGCAGAGGCTGACACTGCGATCGATAGGTACCGTTGGACCTCACGAGGCCTGTTCGACGGAGTTTAGTTTAGTTTAACTCCCAAGAATATTGTTTGCGAGGGAAGACTAACTAAGCATTCATTTCATATTCTGCAAGAGCGCTGCTAACCAAGCCGCTGTGCGCCCTGATACCTATATCATCACCATCATGATCGTCGTCATCGCCGTACGCCCTTGTAGAAAGCGTCGAAGCCTGGTGCGGACTCAGCTGTGAGCACCGCGCGGTGTCTCATTCATTGCCAGTCGCGCTGCGTCGACGCTGGGACTCGGCCAACATCTTTTTCAAGGGGAACCTCCGTAATGAAGAAGACTTGGCAACGAAGGGACGGCGCCACTGCCAACTGCAGAGCGCCGGCTCCACTGACTCAACAGCCCGTGTCACGCTCCGCAGCCACTACCTGCGTTCCCTACCACGTATCAAATCTCTTATTTCGTTTTGCTCCTGCTGTGCTGATAGAGTGACGTTCTAAGAAATCCAGTCCGACAAATATTGCAGTAAAATCTAGTTACATCTGGACGAAACATTCCTTTCGTGCGCGGACTGGAAACTGACTCTCGGTGCAGAGGTGGACCAATGCGTTGTTACAAAACTGTTAAGGCTTTCGTGGCCACTTGTTGGCTGGCCAGTGTGACCGAGCGGTTCTAGGCGCTTCAGTCTGGAGCCGCGCGACCACTACGGTCGCAGGTTCGAATCCTGCCTCGGGCGTGGATGTGTGTGCTGTCCTTAGGTTAGTTGGGTTTAAGTAGTTCTACGTTCTAGGGGACTGGTGACCACAGCAGTTAAGTCCCATAGTGCTCAGAGCCAGCCAGCCACTTGTTGACAAACTGTCTGTTGTCTTCCGTCTCGGGTTGTTCGACCGACGTTCGTCTGATGATTTTTCTGACGTTTCGCCAGCGCGAGTGGCTGGCATTGTCAAAGTTTTAACCTCCAGCCACTCGTGCTGGCAAAACATCAGAAAAATCATCAGACGAGCGTCGGTCGAACAACCGGATACAGAAGCCAACAGGCAGTTTGTCAACGCGTTATTGCCTTACTGAATTTGTGAAGCTCTTTCTTTTGAATAAATCATCTAATTTTTCTGAAACTGTAATCATTGGTTGTCTGTACACGTACATCTAATTTACTGATTTCCGTCCCATTCGGATAATACCTTCGCGGAGGGACCTTTTTTTTTTTAAGTGAAAAATAAATGTCCCTTGTCCTGAGTACAGGCGACCCCATACTAGACGGGATTAAGATGAAGAAGTCAGATACATCACTAACTACTTGCAAACCTCTGCAAGTGTATTACGTATTGCCACACGCTGCAGCGGTAGCATTGAAGCGCAGGTGAGCGACGAATCCTACGTCCCGATTGTTCCACCGTTAATGTCGGAGCCAGCAGCAGATAAGCACCTATCTGACCCGATTAGATAGTAACGCCAGATACATTTCTCTCGATCTGGCTTCTGTCTCCAGCGGCCCACCTCGTCTCTTCTTCGGAAACGATTCCCTCCCAGGCGCGGCGGCACTGCAGCGGTGAGCGAGGGCTGTGTGGGACGTTTTCTCCCGCGCGAAGTTTGTCAACACCTGCCCGATGCACGAGCAGAGCGCTGACAGCCGTGAAGGCTAAAACGGAAAGCAGTGGTCCGGCGGCAAAGAGAAAAGCCGGCGGCTGTAATCGCGGGGAAACGGTCGGCTGCAAAACGAAAGCCGGCCGTCGGATTTTGTAAAGAGGGCCGAGCTGCGAAGGTCGGCAAGGCGCTGGTGCTGTCCGATGGGGCGTGACGCCACCCTCCAACCTCCGGAGGGGAGGGCGGGAAGACCTTCGGTCTTCCAGCAAATCCGTTTTCTCGATTCGGCCAAAAGCGCAGAATCGTGCAAATCCGAGATCGAGTTACGACAGGAGTGGGAGGTTTTGAGAGAAACGTTCTGTCGATATAGAGGTCATTAGACACGGTATCCCAGGACCAACGTGAAGTGATTAAAGCAAGTGTGTGTGTGCGAAACACATTCGCTGAAGTGGGAATTCTTCTGTCATCAGCTCTATTGAGTACGGCTACACTACCCGCTGGTGACATGAAAATTTGTCCTACACCGGGAGTCTAAGCTGGATTTCTCGTTTATCGCGAGCGGTTGCCTTACAATTTACGCTATCCAAGCACCTGAACTTCCATGTGTTGTGTTGTCTACATCCTCAAGTAGAAAACGTCACGTATGGAAGCTAGGGTGGGTTCGAAGAGCGTGCACCGATAGCCTAAAGGTAAGGCAATAAGCGGGATATCTGGCTTCGACTCCCGGCCAGGCATAAATTTTCATATGTTACCAATGGATATTCTAGCCATACCCAATACAGACTATGCTACAATAATTCGCAACGAAGCGAATCTGTTTCGAAAAATATTTCGACAGCTGTAGGATCGTCAACCAGAATACTGTATTATTTACTTTAGACTGTGTAAGTAGGCTGTTTAGATTTTTATGTTGGTAACGCCACGTAGCGCTCTGTATGAAAATCACTGGCTGTGCTGTGTGCAGTCTGTGGCTGGTTGGAATTGTTGGAATATTCGCTATTGTAGTGTTGGGCAATTGGATGTAAACAGAGCGTAGTGTTGCGCAGTTGGAGGTGAGCCGCCAGCAGTGGTGGATGTGGGGAGTGAGATGGCGGAGCTTTGAGAGCGGATGATCTGGACGTGTGTCCATCAGAAAGAGTAAATTTGTAATACTGGATATCATGAACTGATATCCAGTATTATATATATACATATGACTTTTGAACATTATTAAGGTAAATACATTGTTTGTTCTCTATTAAAATCTTTCATTTGCTAACTATGCCTATCAGTAGTTAGTGCCTTCAGTAGTTAGAATCTTTTATTTAGCCGGAAGTATTGCAGCAGTTCGAGTAACGAATATTTTTGTGAGGTAAGTGATTCATGAAAGGTATAGGTTATTGTTAGTCAGGGCTATTCTTTTGTAGGGATTATTGAAAATCAGACTGCGTTGCGCTAAAAATATTGTGTGTCAGTTTAGTGTCGATCAGAATAAGTAAAGAGAGAAATGTCTGAGTACGTTCAATTCTGTTCAGCTGTTTGAAAATCAAATAACGTAAGAGGTTTATGAGCACAGTAATTAATAATTTTTTCTAAGGGGACGTTTCAACTAGGTCGGGTGGAAAGAGGCTTAAACCAAGCGTCCTGGTATTTAAGCACGGAGCCACGTCAGTTTGCGTCTGTTTTTTGCTAGTATTGTGTCTTGTTATGTAAGGCTTCTCCGCTGCAGGCGGATGACGTCGATATCTTTCCACAATACTTCGGTTCGGCTGACAACTTGGCCAGACCAGTTTCTCTCCTGAACATGGCTGCCTCATTTTCAGTCGAAATAATGCGGCAAGATGTCAGTATAACCCTTAAACAGTTCTAAAACTCTACGGAATAGTCATTACAGCGGGAAAACGTCAAGTATTCCGTCTCACGGTAGTATCTTGTTGGTCTGCCCCTGCACGCAGGTACTCTGTGCTTCATACATTTTCTTGAGAATGGAATTCATAGAATTTCATCACGTTTTCTAGAGATATGATAAGCAGAGAATTGTAGACTGAGTAACAGCGGATGCAGATTGTCTAATCATGCTATTCCGAAAATATGAATGCTTCCTCATGTCGTTAAACAGATGAACTGTTCAATCTCTGTTGCATTTCGATTTATGTTAACGAACCGGATGATGACCACTTGCAAAGAATCGCCGAAACGTTGGTTTATGATACATGAGGCGGAGAAGTTTTACTGAAGGTGACAACAGCCGCAGCAGCCTACACACACAGGTACGAATTGTATTCGTAAAGTTAGCTTTCGGGCAGGTACCACACTCGTAAAAAATTTCTGAAATTACAACCTTTTCCACTTGTAATCATTATTTTCCACCATTAACCAATAGCTGCCTTGATTAAGTGCAAGCCACCAGCATACGGTGGGCATACATGAAACTTACAAGTATTTCTCCGTCATATGCTGATGGCTTGACGGCTATGCAGCTTCCTCTCATAAATGTCTGCTAAGGCTATAAAATGGCAAATACTGGAAAATAAACAATGATTTCAAGCGGAAAGTGTTGACAATTCAGAATTTTGAAGAAAAGTTTTGCACATTGTTATTAGATTTATCAGGACACTGTGACGGAAATACTTTCCACAAGATAAATTAAAAGTTTTTATGTGTTTCAAGTGTCCTGCCATATGTCCTGACGTCCTCCTGCTTAACTGGGTGGTAACGTGCTCCCATGCACTGGGCCCGGTTTCGATTCCTCCCTCGGGCATGGGTGTGTGTGTTTGTCCTTAGGCTAATTTAGATCAAGTAGTGTGTAAGCTTAGGGACTGATGACCTTAGCAGTTAAGTCCCATAAGACTTCACACACATTTGATTTTTTTTTTTCGATTCCCTGCCGGGTTAGGGATTTTCTTCGGTCGGGCACTGCGTGTTGTGTTGTCCTCAACATCATTTCATCCTCATAACCAGCCGCATGTCACCACATGTGGCGCCGAATGAAACAAGACTTGCACTTGGCGGCCGAACCCGACTGGGACATCCAGTCAACAATGCCATACGATTATTTCATTTCATACGTCCTGACGAATGCCAGGTTGTTTCTTCCAACACAACGGGTTATTCCATGCCACATCTTTGACCAAGAAAGATAGCTCTCCGTCTTGTATGATTTGCAGGACGAAGTAATGTCGATTGAAAAAGCTACACTGTGCATGTTCACGCTCTGGCAGAAGGACAGGCGCAGATAGAAGATTGTGGCTTCGTAAAGAAGGTGATTTGCTCAGATCCTGGTCCCAGTTACGATTCACCAATACGTTTTAAGTTGAAATCTCTGGCAGACAAACTGTGTGTCAATACAGATTCTTGCCTACATCAGGCAACGTTGTTGTGGGTATTTCCCACTAAGGGCAAGAGGGTTACAGATCCGGCTGACAATTTTAATATAAATAAGTTTCAACACAGCCCAGTGATGTGAAAGATTCATTACCCACTTAATTTGCCACCTTGATTTACACTCCTCCTTCAGGCGTCGACAGAGTTTCGTCTCGTGTTGACCCGGGAGTTTTCTTACCAGTTTGGACAGCGTTTTCTCTTTGGACGCCAAGTGTGGCTGTCACAATAGCGCAGCTGCAACCTGTGGCTTTATATCTCTCTGAAAGGCCAGTTGCCCTACCACCAGAGTGAGGATACAGAGAGAGAGAGAGACAGAGAGAGCACAGTTCCTGCCCAGCCCGTACGCTGCAGATGTGAGCCGAGCCAGCGGCAACACAAGCCGCGCCAGTGCTGGCGCCGCGCCCGAACGCAATCCCACGTCACGCAGCAAAAAGACGCGTACATCACGCACCGAGCCCGTCCAGCACGTGTTGCGCTCGCGGCCCTTCCCCAGCAGCTCTGTGAGGGACCTGCTGCACACCAGTCAGCGGCAGTCGAGGCGGTCTCAACTACAACCACAGTACAACTAAGCTGGGGATTATGGTAGCGTAAGCAGGCAGCTCAGCCTAGTAAATGGACTGCTCCGTTGGGAAGAGAGGTGCAGGGTAAAAAAGCCTCTCCTTTTTCTCGCTGGGCAAGCAGTACACTGAAATTAACATTTCTTTAACGCTACCTACTATAATACAACTATAGGGTGTTTCAGTTGCCCCTACCGATATAGCTTTATGCAGCCCGCAATGTTATAACTGGCTTGGTTGGGTTGAGTTGTTTGGGGAAGGAGACCAGATAGCGAGGTCATCGGTTTCATCGGATTAGGGAAGGAGGGGGAAGTAAGTCAGCCGTGCCCTTTCAAAGGAACCATCCCGGCACCTGCCTGGAGCGATTTTGGAAATCACGGAAAACCTAAATCAGGATGGCCGGACGCGGGATTGAACCGTCGTCCTCCCGAATGCGAGTCCAGTGTGTAACCACTGCGCCACCTCGCTCGGTCGCAATGTTATAGCTGGCATTCGTAAAACACGGGCGAGATTTTCATATTCTCTGGCGCAAACTATTGGTCCCACAGAAAAAAAATGAGCAGGACCTTTTTGTAGGAAATTTAACGTAGTTCAATTTTGTACTTGGATACATTTCCGCTGGAGACATCAGTTTTCGAGTTATTCGAGAAAAGCATACGAAAATGACCCTCAAACTCACCTCCAGTTTACACTGAACTAGTCAGGATTTCTCGTACGTTGTTCGTGGCACTCCCTCCTAGCACTGTACAAGAATTTCCGACTACACGAAGTATTCCCGATATTCGAGCTCCTTTCGTTTCTGTCGATTGGGCTACTACTCTGCCAGCATTCGACCACTTCGTTAACATTATTAAATCAACCGTGCTCTTGAATGCGATGAACGTAAAACGACTTTTGTTAACGTCTTGATAAAACTAATAACGTTGCCAGCTCGTCTAAACTTAACCCCTAAAAGCACAGTAGTTTCATAGACAGGAGGATGGACGAATACAACGATGCAGTGGTGTTAAAACTGACAAAACTGTTACATAAAATTTACACAAAAGACAGTTTTACAAGTTCTAAGTTCCCGCCTAAGCCAGTGGCGTAATAAGGCAACCCAATGAAAACCAAAAAATTAGAAGATGGGAAACATTTTAACAATGGCAAGAGGGAGTGCCATGAACAACACATTAGAAATCCTGACAGGTGTGATCCGAGTGTGGGAGTGGGGGTGTGTCTGAAGGTCACTTTCCTACGTTTTTCTTGAATAACTCGAAAGCTACGGCCTCTAGTGAAAGCGTATCTCAGTACAATATTTCACTACTTTAAATTTTGTACAGGAAGATCCTGTTCAATTTTTTCTGTAGGACTAACAGTTCGCAAGGAGCGAGCGAGAGAATATGAAACACCTTGCGCGTGGTTTATGAATTCGAGCTATAAAATTGCGTGTTACATAAAAGACAGCGGTAGAGGAAGCTGAATCTTTCTGGATTACAAGGTGTCGCTAGAGGAATGGTCAGTATTCAGGGATATGGCAGGAAAAATCATTCGAAGCTAAAAAGTGTAGTAAACATGGACTCTAAACTCCATACCTTGAAGCTATGAGCACTTGTTCAGTAGAAGAATTGAAGTGCTCATAGCTCTGAAAGAATGCAATTAAATCCCATATTTACTAGGCTTTATGTAACGTGTTGTGTGTGTGTGTGTGTGTGTGTGTGTGTGTGTGTGTGTGTGTGTATTTGCATGTCTGTGTGTCTGTGGAGCAAGTCACGAAAAGGAAACATGTCCTGCTATTAAACATTGCTGTGTTCGACGGTATGAGTTTCGAAAATAAAAGTAATGCAATTCCACGAAACCTGTCACGCAATACAAACGCATATCGTAACCTTCTGATTTGCTACCACGTCATTCGATAAGATAAAGAAAATTTCATGTTCGAGTTGGTGCAGTGTGGATAAGCAATAATTCGTACGTCGCTCATGAATCGGCCTTCCGCTCATGTGTTCCACCTTGGAAGGACATTAACAGACTTGCGGTCTTGTTGAGCTGTCCGATTGAGAAGCGCTTTGACCAGTGTGATGTAACGGCGCCTGAGAAATCTGTTCCCAATGAGCAGAAAAGGCAGACAGCTTCGACAACGGAGCTGTGACGCAGATTTATTGGGCGTCAATTGAGAACGCTCAACGGGCTGCTGGCACTAGAGAGCATTCTCCAATATTGCTACCAACGGACGCAACCTGAACACCTTTGCTCAAGGTTTTTCACAAAGTGTCCCCAGTGAAATAGACGTCATCCTGTGAAGCAAAACCTATACACAGGAGCAACTATCAGAAACCTCTAGTAAAGTGTTAGAGTTCAATACATATTTGTATTGTTCATTAATAAAAATGGTGAGAAGACAAGGGTTTGCTTTAAACAACTATATTTTTGGCTACGTATCCGCATCTGACTACAGCAAAAGAAGTAAGGAAACTATTTTTTTAGAAGGAACAACAGTTAACACTGAAGTAGTAGCGTGCGTCACGTGGGATTGAACTACCGCCTAGTTACCAATGGATCACGACGATATCTGTCGTGTACTGTAGAGGTTCTGCCAGGATAAAGAAAGCTTTTAGCGTGACGAAAAACGGTATCATGCATTCATGTGTCTTGAAGCGAATAATTTGAAATTTATTCGCATGAATTATATCTCCTATTTGAAGGGAGTGACAAATAGAAGAAAGTTTGTATTTTCGTATACACCGGTATACAGGAACATTTACTTCGAAATTTCGGGGCGTAGTTCCCGGAAATAAAATACTATGAGAACCCGAAAGATGAAGAAAAATCATAGGAGCATTTCAGGAAAGTGAGAAATGAAAAATCGATTCGGAAAAATCGTTACCGTATTGATGATTACTGACAAAGCACGGATTCGAATGTCATTTCGTCGTAGGTCACCCATGAATTCGAGGTAATACTGAAAATCTTGAAACCGGTAGGCAAACGAAGTAAATCGTTTTAAGTCAAAGCTTAAGCTTTGTTCATAACATTAATAATTAATTAGTATTTAATAATCTAAGGCCGGCCGGTGTGGCCGAGCGGTTCGAGGCGCTTCAATTTGGAACCGCGCGACCGCTACGGTTGCAGGTTCGAATCCTGCCTCGGGCATGGATGTGTGTTATGTCCTTAGGTTAGTTAGGTTTAACTGGTTCTAAGTTCTGGGGGGCTGATGACTTCCGATGTTAAGTGCCATAGTGCACAGAGCCATTTGAACTATTAATAATTTAAACACGTTATATGCATCCGGCATGTTTTCCTGATGCCAAAGCCTGTCGTCGGCAACTATACATCTTACCAATTCAATGCTATGTTTAGGAGATCGATAACATTTATTCATTGTTTTCTTACGGATCATCGTTGCATCTTTTGAGACCTGCCATCGTGGGTCCTCGTGAGCGGCTGCGAAACATACTGGTTTTTATTCTCTTGTATAAAAACTTTTATCATGGTTTTTTTAATGCCAGTCTTGCATATTGTCGTTAAGACTTCTGTGCTCAAAGAAATGATTAATGAACAAATGAAAAGCAACAATTATCACTTTACTAGCGATGCTCAGGTAACACGTCAGGTCATTGGAGAGGGCACTTCACCTTTACGTAATGGAAATTAAGGTAATCTGTTACCATATCGAGTTAACAAAATTATTATTTGCGAACGTATGATGTCATGATCTTAGCGAACACCTGTTTGACTAAGGAACACGTGTGTTTTGTGTTCTATATTTTGGTACCGAGCTAGTCAACGCTTTCGTTATGAAAGTGATCTCAACTCAGGGAAGCCGGCCGGGGTGGCCGAGCGGTTCTAGGCGCTACTGTCGCTACGGTCGCAAGTTCGAATCCTGCCTCGGGCATGGATGTGTGTGATGTTCTTGGGTTAGATAGGTTTAAGTAGTTCTCACTTCTAGGGGACTGATGACCTCAGAAGTTAAGTCCCATAATACTCAGAGCCATTCAACTCAAGGAAGAAAGTTGATATTATGGTTTTCAGGTGTGCCGTTAATGATACCGATTTCGACGAGTGGTATCTTCCGTACAGCGAATTCTAAAGTAATGACAATGAGCGTCAGAGACCGAGAAAATTCCGAGCGAGATTTGCGCGGAAGTTCAGATTCCGTTTACGAGTAGGAGGTGAGTCATGCCTTAGACCATTGAAGCCGGAACGATCTCCGTGCGCTGACAAACGGAAGCGTGTGTTCCGGCTCGCGTTGCGTGTGGTGGGCTGTGCGTCATCGTTGGCGGCTTGCGACACGTCGTGAGCGCCAGCAGCAGCTGCGGAAAGGCAGGTCGGCTGTCATCTCACCGCAGCTAGGGACCGCTCGTTCATGACTGGCTCCCAGCCCCGACATGTCCTTGCCACATTGTATGCAGATATCGCGCCATCAGCGGTGCCCAAAAGTGGGCGGGTACCTGCTACCCTCAGTCTGTTAGCAACTTTGCTATTGGACGGCATACCAAAACTCATGTGACAGATGCATACACAAGTAATCTTTAAAGGTATCCTTATTTTCTTATACTCGTTAGCAATCGAGGGTCACGTAATAGAAAAGTGAAATTCTTTGCACGTTTTCTCCGGGCTCAATCTTGCAAAATGTACCTCGGGGGCTGAATCAGCGGTCAGTGTTCATAAAAAAAAAAATCGCACGTCCAACAAAACGTTGTTAATGACTACTTACTGCAGTTTAACTACTTTCGTCTTACATCAGAATAACGCCCTGTTCAACAATACCACTCTTCTAAAAAGTCACACCATCTCACGCTATTCCATGACAATAAGATATCTAATTCAGTCCTCATTTTAATTTATACTCAAAACAATAACTAATATATATATATAAAGTTTTTCATAGTCACCAGGTTTCAAAACAACTATGTAATGTGCGCGAAGGCGAAAACCTTTTATATTAACATATGCGTATATGACGCTTTCGTGCGAATCCATCACTCAACAAAGTTCATCCTGTCGTGTGAAATACCTCCAAATGATAGTGCAAATACACGTATAAGAGATATTATTATTATTATTAGTATCGGGCCGAATGTTTAAATATGCGTTACTGTCAACGAATTTAGAGGTATTCTGCCAAGAAAAAAAGACAGCTGACAGTTTTCATTTTTGACAGTAAATGTTTCGATGTATTTCCCCAACCACAGTCCGCTGTTTCCAAATCAAGAACTGTATTTCCTACCAAAAAGAACACGAAAAAAATGTCCGAAATATTTGCGCCCTGAAGAAAATTTTACCAACATGTAGTGCATTAGCAGATAAAACACATATTGAGATGATCAATCCCTTTTCTTTTACGTTCTTGCTGCTGCGGGATCGACCTACTGTTTGTCTTCGAACAAGAATCTGTAAAAATAATGATTTATGGATGTTTCGAGGGATTCTTTCAGCATTCTACGGTAGTAATTAGTGGTAGTAGTGAGTGGAGAACTGTAAGAGCAAGTTAAAAACGCACTTATAAACGAAAAGCACAAAGTGGCGAGTGGTGTACAATATATACTGTGGGGAATTCATGTTTTTATACTTTTTTATTTGCAAATATCACGTTTTTGTATCAAGAAGATAAAACAACAAACATGTGAAAATATACGTCTGCCTTTACTTTTTTGAAAGTGTTTTGAAAAAAAGTAAACAATAGTGGCTAGATAGTTACGTAATCTTTGTAGGAAATGTTCTGTATAACGGAAGGTTGTCGACTTATCTTGTTAAAGTTTACCCAAGACAGCTCAAATAAAATTAAAGCTACTCATAACAAGTACAGTTTTTATGGAAGAAACTGCAATGCATTACAAGTGCTGCGATGGAAGTATCCTAAATGTGCGTAAGAACTACTCCCGCACCCTTCCCATGTAAACTGTTTGTCTCGTATTTAAAGTGATACTTTACGAGTAGCGCGAAAATAAGAAGTAAGGCAACCTGCCAGTGCGTCGGAGAAAAGTTTCGTAGTGCCCTGCATACGGATACGGCAGCTGCTCGCGTACTCACCATTGCGTTTGTGTCCGAGATGTCTCCTCCCACGGGGAAGGCGTGTCCCGCTCCGCAAAGGAGGGCGCACGCCAGCACAGAGATCGCTGCCGCTGCGGTCCACATGCTGGTTGCCGCAACACTCGTGTGTCTGTGTGTCCTGGTCACTCGAGACGCGTCGTCCACGGCAATCTCGCCTAGCTCTTGTACCACTACCAAGCTACCGTGGACCAGCTGCCTGTCAGTTCCCAGACCCTACCTGCCGACTGTCCGCGGCGCGAACCCAACAGTGGTGTGACGGCGCGCGCGCCCGCGCGTTTTATTGCGGGCATAAGTCCCGCTTCCCAGAACGGCGCGCGGGTGGGGGCGAGCGGCCGCCAATCACGTGGCTGCTGAGCGTGCTGCCGCCTGGCGACCGCCGCCGCAACTCCGTCCTCGAACTTGGCTCCGTAGCTTCCGAATGCATTCGTTGAACACATAGGGACACTCGTGCACTGCATCTTCAGGCCTTACAACGCCCTTCAGCTTTCCTGTTCTTTCAAAATTTCACGTCACACGACATTTGGTTACGTTTGTCCTTTCTTTGTCATTTTAGTAACAGATTCGACAATCGCAAATCATCATAAGCATAACCGAGTTCTTCGCACATGAACCCCTTGGTTTAGAGCAGGGGCGTCCAACCCGCGGGTCGCTTGTGTCCTAAAGCATGTACCAACCCGGCTCATGAAGTGAGCATCTATCCCACCGCCAGAAAAAAATAGAAATTCCATAAAATTCGGTTTATGTATTGTTACGATAAATTGAATATTTTCGATCTGGAACCCCGCCACACGATGCTATTCTCTCGTTGCGCCATCCCGAATTTTTTCCACCTCTCAGCAGTTATTTTTAGCCGTGTGAAGTATGTTGTTTCTGACTGAAAAATAATCGTCTTCTTCCATTGTGGCCCAGGTAGGCTAAAAGGTTGAGCACCCTTGTTGTAGAGGGTTTGAGCCAGGTGCGCATCCAGGGTTCAGTTCTAGAGCGAAACAGAATTTGCTTCTGTGTCGCCCCCTCCACCACCTCAAATATAACTTGAGGTGCCACATAAGGGTACGACTTCAATATTAATAACAATAAAGTTATGCAATAATGTAATATAAGTAATAGCAATAAAGTGTTATACTCCCATAAAGCACATAGTATAATTTAACAGTACATTGCTTTAGCATGACATTTAAAAATGGTTCAAATGGCCCTGAGCATTATGGGACATAACATCTCAGGTCATCAGTCCCCTACAACTTAGAACTACTTAAATCTAACTAACCTAAGGACATCACACACATCCATGCCTGAGGCTGGATTCGAGCCTGCGACCGTAGCGGTCGGGCGGTTCCAGACTGAAGCGCCTAGAACCGCTCGGCCACCAACGGCCCTCTAGAATGACATCCGAGAAACTCCAATTCAGGAAGAAGCACAAGATCTGGAAAGCGTACACCCGATTATTTGAAAAGTACCTGTGTCATACAATTACTTCAAGAATATAAGCAGCGAACTCTCAGTACTTTGATAAGGTCATAATTTACACAGCAAGGAATCTCAGTGTGCACTCGCAACTATCGTTATTTCGCTAAGCAGTAAAACAGTGAAATTAGTCTCCACGACTACACGACCCTTTAACAGAGAAATGATGTTTCTTTCAATTATTTCCTCTTCCGCATGAAAAATAAATTTTCAAGGGTATTTCCTCTTGTGTATTGTCTTACTCAAATTTCTATGGTTTTCTGGCTCAACACCTACATGACTAAAATTCATACGTACGTTCGTGGCAGAGTGTTCTTCGAATCACCTTCAGACTATTTATATATCGTTCCACACTCTAACAGCTCGTGGGAAAAAAATGTACACTTAAATCTTTCCGTTCGAGCTCTCATCATATACATTATTTCTAATTCTGTCAGCATCCCTTTCTCCCAACACATACAAACCGCAGAGGAAATAATGAGGTATTGTTAGAAGGTTTTTTAACCGGTTTCTAGCATTGCAGACCGATTTGCGCTAAAACTACATATGGAAAATTTTAACGTAGAAGAGACTTGACTATGATAGGCAAATGGGCGTCATGGATGCTCAGCATCATACCTACATTGCCGGCCGTTGTGGCCGAGCGGTTCTAGGCGCTTCCGTCTGGAACCGCGCGACCGCTACTGTCGCAGGTTCGAACCATGCTTCGGACATGGATGTGTGTGATGTTCTTAGGTTAGTTAGGTTTAAGTAGTTCTAAGTTCTAGGGGACTGATGACCTTAGATGTTAAGTCCCATAGTGCTCAGAGTAATTTGAATCATTTGAATTTGCTTTGAACTAATCACACCTATATTTTACAAAACTAACTTATTAGTCATGCATAACAGACTCCCTTTTCATATTATCTTATAACAAATATAATTTTAATTGTTTTAAAGTATTTATTAACTGCATTATCTGTATACAACATTAACCACTGCGGTAGTCCATTACCTCTGCACCTCGTACAAGGTGACATTTCTCAGCGAATATACTTTCCGAAACAACAAACATATTTGTCATTGTCCCCTTGAATTTTGATTTACCTATTCCTGCTAGAGGTAACGTGCTTACATAATTACGATATACAATCAAAATCTCAAAATACAGTTAGAGGTTACTGCGCCCTTAGTGATGCACTGGGCAAGAAGCGCACTGTACGTTCCAACCTATACGTCTCGCATTTGTTTACTTCTTTGTATTTTGTATTCCTCACTAAACTTCTCTTCAGCAACAAATAAATGTAAATGTTACGGTGGAAAGTTAGACATTACAAGCACTAAAGCACGGAAATATACATATAAGGATGTATAATAAATTCATGATTATTATTTTACGTTGTTTGCTTCATTTTTAATGATGTTTTCTCTTCATCCCACAAGTCCCCTTATCCAACTACTATACTTATTTCTAATACTGTCATTATTTAAACTATAAAAGTGCAAAAGTTTCGCACGGGTCCTTCTGTTTCTCTTATTTTATTGCGATGATCATTTCTCCCTAAGTAGGTTGGCGACAGTAATATATTTTCGCATTTATAGGAGAAAGCTGGTGATTGAAATTTATTGACAGGATCTCGCCGCAAACGAAAAACATCTTTGATGTAAGGATTGCCACCCCAATTCGCGTATCGTATCCGCGACACTCGCTCCTCTATTTCGCGATAATAGGAAACGAGCCGCCCTTCTTTGAACCTTTTTCGATGCCTTTCGTCAACACTATCTGGTAAGGATCGCATACCACACAGCAATACTCTAACAGAGGACGGACAATCGAAATGTATGCAGGCTCTTTAGTAGACGTGTTACATCTTCTGAGCGTTCTGCCAATAAAACCCAGACTTTGGTTTGCTTTCTGGATTCACTAACCGTGTCGGATTTGTTGTTGTATGTAACTTCCCCTTTGAAAAATTATAATTACTGTGCTGGTAAAACTCTTACGTTATTTGATTTTCAAACAGCTGAGCAAAACTGAACGCACTCAAACATTTCTCTCTTTACTTATTCTGATCATCACTAAACTGACACACAATATTTTTTGAGCAACGCAATCTGACTTTGAATAACCTTACAAAAGAATGGTCCTGACTAACGATAACGTATACCTTTCATGAATCACTCACCTCACAAAAATCTTCGTTACTCGAAGTACTGCAATACAGCGAGCGCCAATACTGCCAAATAAATAAAGGATTCTAACTACTGAAGGCACTAACTACGGATAGACATAGTTAGCAAATCAAAGATTTTGGTGAAGACCAAACAACGTATTTACCTTAATAAAATTTCTTCTTTCTGACGAACACACGTCCGTATCGTCCGCTCTCAAAACTCTGGCATCTCTCTCCCTACATCCACCCCTGATGGCGGCTCACCTCCAACAGCCCAACGATACGCGCTGTTCACATCCAACTGCCCAACACTCCACAAGCGAACATTCCAACAATGCCAACCAGCCACAGACTGCACAAAGTACAGCCAGTGATTTTCATACAGAGCGCTACATGTCGTTGTTGTTGTTGTTGTGGTCTTCAGTCCTGAGACTGGTTTGATGCAGCTCTCCATGCTACTCTATCCTGTGCAAGCTTCTTCATCTCCCAGTACCTACCGCAACTTACATCCTTCTGAATCTGCGTAATGTATTCATCTGTTGGTTTCCCTCTACGATTTTTACCCTCCACGCTGCCGTCCAGTACCAAATTGGTGATCCCTTGATGCCTCAGAACATGTCCTACTAACCGATCCCTTCTTCTAGTCAAGTTGTGCCATAAACTCCTCTTCTCCCCAATTCTATTCAATACCTCCTCATTAGTTATGTAATCTACCCATCTAATCTTCAGCATTCTTCTGTAGCACCACGTTTCGAAAGCTTCTATTCTCTTCTTGTCCAAACTATTAATCGTCCATGTTTCACTTCCATACACGGCTACACTCCATACAAATACTTTCAGAAAATTCTTCCTGACACTTAAATCTATACTCGATGTTAACAAATTTCTCTTCTTCAGAAACGCTTTCCTTGCCATTGCCAGTCTACATTTTATATCCTCTCTACTTCGACCATCATCAGTTATTTTGCTCCCCAAATAGCAAAACACCTTTACAACTTTAGTGTCTCATTTCCTAACCTAATTCCCTCAGCATCATCCGACTTAACTCGGCTACATTCCATTATCCTCGTTTTGCTTTTGTTGATGTTCATCTTATATCCTCCTTTCAAGACACTGTCCATTCCATTCAACTGCTCTTCCAAGTCCTTTGGTGTCTCTGACAGAATTACAATGTCATCGGCGAACCTCGAAGTTTTTATTTCTTCTCCATGGAGTTTAATACCTACTCCGAATTTTTCTTTTGTTTCCTTTACTGCTTGCCTAATATACAGATTGAGTATCATCGGGGAGAGGCTACAACCCTGTCTTACTCCCTTCCCAACCACTGCTTCCCTTTCATGTCCCTCGACTCTTATAACTGCCATCTGGTTTCTGTACAAATTGTAAATAGCTTTTCGCTCCCTGTATTTTACCCCTGCCACCTTTAGAATTTGAAAAAGAGTATTCCAGTCAACATTGTCAAAAGCTTTCTCTAAGTCTACAAATGCTAGAAACGTAGGCTTGACCTTCCTTAATCCAGCTTATAAGATAAGTCGTAAAGCCAGTATTGCCTCACGTGTTCCTGTATTTCTACGGAAACCAAACTGATCTTCCCCGAGGTCGGCTTCTACTAGTTTTTCCATTCGTCTGTAAAGAATTCGTGTTAGTATTTTGCAGCTGTTATGTTACCAACATAAAAATCTAAACAGCCTACTTACAGTCGGTACCAGGTACAGTCAGCCTGTGAATGTGTGCCCTTACCTGGCTGATTTGTTTTCCTTCAACGTATTGGCTTTCGGGAGGTACTCGTTCAGCCACCTCAATAGGGGATTTCAGTTCTGACGATACGAACGTCAGGACAATGCAACATACACTGCCCAAGCGGAGAAAACCTCCGAGCCGGTCGGGAGTGGAAACCAAGCCCTTTCGCACGCAGGTACCGCGGCGGATGGCTGAAATGTTAGCTGTCACACCTCTAGCATATCCTATAGCACGCCCCCCGCATACAGATTAAATTTGTCATATGTTAAATAAAGCTTATAACTTCTAGAATTCCTTGCCATTTTCAAAACACTTAATTGTAAGTAGGCTGTTTAGGTTTTTTTATTGGTAACGCCGCCGCCACATAGCGCTCTGTATAAAAATCACTGGCTGTGCCGTGTGCAGTCTGTGGCTGGTTTGCATTGTTGTCTGCCATTGTAGTGTTGGGCAGCGGCAGCTGGATGCTAACAGCGCGTAGCGTTGCGCAGTTGGAGGTGAGCCGCCAGCAGTGGTGGACGTGGGTAGAGAGATGGCGGAGTTTTGAAATTTGTAAGAATTGTCATGAAGTGATATATATATATATATATATATATATATATATATATATATATATATATTATGACTACTAAGGTAAATACATTGTTTGTTCTGTATTAAAATCTTTCATTTGCTAACTGTGCCTATCAGTAGTTAGTGACTTCCGTAGTTTGAATCTTTTAGTTAGCTGGCAGTAGCGGCGCTCGTTGTATTGCAGTAGTTCGAGTAACGAAGATTTTTGGTGAGGTAAGTGATTTGTGAAAGGTATAGGTTAATGTTAGTCAGGGCCATTCGTCGTAGGGATTTTTGAAAGTCAGATTGCGTTGCGCTAAAAACTATTGTGTGTCAGTTTAAGCACATTCGTGTATAATTGTTCAAAGAGGACGTTTCACATAGACCAGTCGTGTATATATTTTTCTAAGGGGACGTTTCATAATATTCATGTTACTTTATTCTAACGCAGGCAGGCGGCAGTTCAGGACTTACGTCGCCATGACCAATGAGATGCGTGAAAGACTACTGCATCTTGTATGTCGATTTATTACTCCTCTGCTGCTGAGTCTATTCGCAAAATATTTCCAGTACCCACTTATGCCGCTGAACGTACCTATACAAATGAATCATTGCGTGATACATAGTTCAAGACAGACGACGTCATAAATGCTGAAATGCTTGAAAAATACCGCATCATGTATTCATTCTTTATAACTAAGACAATCGTACAGTCGAGTCAAATTAAGGAAATTCTTCTTCCAGGAGTGCTAGTTTTGCTAGGTCCGCAGGAGAGCTTCTGTAAAGTTTGGAAGGTAGGAGACGAGATACTGGCAGAGGTAAAGCTGTGAGGACGGGGCGTAAGTCGTGCTTGGGGAGCTCAGTTGATAGAGCACTTGCCCGCGAAAGGCAAATCTCTCGAGTTCGAGTCTCGGTCCGGCACACAGTTTTAATCTGCCAGGAAGTTTCAGATAAGCCCTTTGTTTGTTATATTCTTCCTGAACCACTGGTCTGCAGTAACGCCTTGTGGGAAGACATCCGAAACTCTGTAAGGAGTACTCGTCTCCGGTATCAGGCAGGATGTGAGCACTTTCTGGTGCCCTGTGTCCACCAAAAAATTTATGCCTCAATATAATTAGTCGAATGCCGTATTCCTAGGTTGTATCGCTTGACGTCAGTGATTGACGATTGATTGAATTCCATCTCAGCTACATCTATTCCTGCGGGCCCTTAACATTGCGCTACGTACTCAAAACTACTTTTCATATCGATATTGAATTACAACCACAAGAAATAAAATTAGAGTTTATATGCAACCTTTACCAAGGTCATCATGAGATCGCCTTGTGCGTAATATAGGATGAATCTACAATTTGAGAAAGTTGTCTCCAAATCACATTCGCAGGCACCTTCATCGAAATCGTAAAGCACGATACCACTGTCGAAATTCGAACGGCGCCACCGTTTATCTCAACAGTGAAAATTTTTAAGCGAGTCCACGCTGCTGGAATACAAACTGAAGTCAGACGCTTTTGCCTATAAGCTTCACTGAAAAAAAAAAAATCTTACAGAACTCGGAACAGTTAGCCGCCCGAGGTCACGATTACACGCTTTAGCACAGTGTACATCTAACAGTCTTACCACCCGAAGCGGCGAAATTTGTGCAGAATATGTACTTCAAGATGGGAGCGTATCTACTCCGATGGAAATTGTACCACAGCTCTGAGTCAACTGGAGTACATGACTGACGCTCTTTCATCTAATTTTTTGCCTACTGGAAATTCCATGACACTGTATGGCGCCCACAGCGACGCGTTTCTTAATCCACAGCAGCCGGCGAGAGGAGACGCCGTGTTTTCCCCACTGATGTCGAGTCCTTCTTCTCGCTTATCTTGAAATCAGAGTTCCAGCAGCAACCGAAGGAAGTGCCGCTACCAGACGAGTGGATGGCTAGGGCAATGAATGTACAGAAGCCTTTCTCTATGTGAGACTCATTTTCACACGTAGCGGTAGATAGTAATTCAGAGCCACGCAGGACAGTTTACACGATGAACCGCGTCTTCAACATGACCCACGTGCGTTCAGGCATTTCTAACATCGTGATACCTCAGTAATGACGGTACCCTAGAAAACGCTACAATTAATCGATATATTTTTTGTTTTACAACCTACGCAAGGCATTCAAGCAGCTGGCGTTGATAAGAGATCGTACGGTATCGGGGCTATGATATATGAGGTCGGTCACAGTTTAACTCCTCTCACAAATTATCCCAACTGTTCACAACGTGTGAATTATTTCTTTTCAACCAACAACCTATTTAAACAGTTACTTTCTAGTAAAATACTACGATGATGAGACACCTCGGCCAATGAAACCAATCTGTAGATGACACTCATTTGGGAGGCCCAGAATGAAATGGCGATGACATTGGGACACTAGGTTCATTCTTTGGAGGACCAATATTCAAATCCCCATACTCTCAACCCGTTTTAATTGTAACGAGGTTTCCCTAATCATTTAGGTGAATGCTGGGATACAATCTTCGAGAAGGCTAAGACTTTACCTTTGCCGTTTCTGTTTTCCAAACTGAGATTATATTTCATACTATTCCCTTCTTTTCTTCTCTTATGTAAAAGTGCGTAAATATTTACATTTGCTGCAAAACAAGGGATATCAGGCGGAATTTTAGAGCCGGAACAAGATTTGTGAGGCCACTCACTCCAATCAATTTGCTGATATTTTGACTTTAGCTGATCGAATTTTTCCTACATGGCTTCAGAACTGGCCAAGTGATTTTTATAGAACCGACATGAATAAGTTGCTACTATTGTCTCCATTCATGATAGACGGAAGAATATAACTGACCGATAAATGATATCTAACGAAGCGTTTACTTTAGTTCAGTTCCGAATGTGGTGTGGTGTCCAAGATTTTTCCATGTCACCAGCCCCGTACCCTTATTTGAATGTATTGAAGGACATGGGCTATGAAAGAAAACAAGATCACACAAGTAGAGGATTTTAAAAACTGAAATTTTGCCTGCGAAATGAACGTCTATTGGATGCGAAGGCTGAGTTTGACACCCAACTTGGTGTTTTAGATAAGCGTACTGTGTCTGCCACCAAGTTACATCCTGTATCTTTGCCACCTTCATCATCAACAAAACTTACACTAACCTACACTCTGTATTCACTCCTCAAAGTAGCCAGTAGAAATAGATATACATCGGACACTTTTTTTTCACTAGCTGCTTATATTTCATGACCCACTGTCTAATTTCTTATGGTGGGTCGTGTGTTGTCACTTAGCCGCTGTGTCTGGGTCCGGGGTCCGGAGTGACTGAAAGTAACACCACACCGGCTCCCGTCCCCATTCACACAATTGCCCGTGTCCTGCCACGTGGAGGCGGGCTCTGTTTAGATCCATTTGATATCTTTTTTGTGCAGCATTAGAAAAACTTATAACTAATACAAAATCAAGTAAGATATTAATAAACAAAACGAAATTAAATATTTAGAGAGAAGAAAGGAAGAGAACTGAATAGAGAAGGGATAGGTATAATATTGCCCGTCATCTGGTTGTGCGCGGCGGCCCAGGTCTCGGAATGACCCTCAAGATGCTGGCCGTTGCTCACCACGCCTTTATCATCTACCATCCTAAAAACTAACTTAACTAGAAGAGATTAGGGTACGTTAAAGCTAGAAACTAAGACTAAGACCTCCATGTCCAGACTGCTAAACTATTTACGATATACAATAGAGAGGTAACTGATTTTGTGCTTGGCTCAGAGTTGCTAATGAAAGGGTACTTGTGGTAAAAGTAATAGGGTAATGACGCTAACGGTTTGTATTGAGCCTACAACGCTCCTAGTAGAGTACATCAGGCGCAAGCACCTCCCGGTCCCTCCGACAACACGACCTGAACGGTGGTTTTCCCCGATCTACCATAGGTATCCGACGGGTTGGGTTCAAAAGAGAGGAACCACAATTAAGATCCTTCCATCTAGGACGTGCGCCGCCTCTTAGCAGGGAGCGTAGATCCCTTGAAGAGGTACCTAAGAGGTGGCACATCGGACAGCAAGCATCCATTCTTTGGAGAAAAGAGGCTCATGTATTCGAATTATGAAAACTCTTGATTCATCAGGACCACTGCTCAATTTCTGCCAGACATCAGAACATGTAACTATAGCTTACTGTAGACGACATAGTGTACTGCGCTGTCCATATCGGAAATGGTTTACATTCCATCGCCGTGTGAAATGGTTGTCAGCTGTGCTGAGATCATTTGTCACTTTCTGCTGTTGCTTTCCTTGGATGAATTATCTGTAACATTGCTATCAGCATAATCGAGGATGCATCATCCTCTGCACATAACCTTTAAACGAGACATCGTTGGTTCACCCAGTCACTATCCTCAATGATCGTAGTGTGAGCACAGCCATATTTACAACAACAAAAAATGGTTCAAATGGCTCTAGGCACTATTGGACACAACATCTGAGGTCATTAGTCCCTTAAACTTAGAACTATGTAAACCTAACTAACCTAAGGACATCACATACATCAATGACCGAGACAGGATTCGAACCTGCAACCGTAGCAGCCACGTTGTTTTAGACTGAAGAGCCTAAAACTGCTCTGTCTCAGCGGTTGGCCATATTTACAACATTTCATCATGGTATCGAAATACTAACGTTGAATAAAGGACAGTGCTTCCCATCTCCATACGTTTTTCTGTTTGATAGACACCTACTCTCGCAAATATTGGAAGTGACATCAGTCACAGGCGACGAGAGAAATATCGTTGCGAAGATGAATCCTTGGTCGTTTTTCAGTACTACTATCGCAATTAAAATCTCACCCTCACAGCAGAAGTTCGAAAGAAGAATGACTCTAAATCGTGATTAGCTAATAACTTTGTATTCTCTGCCTGCATGATGTCACCTATGTAGCGATACACGCTCAGATTCCGAGAAACAGTAACAGGTATCTGTTGGCGAGGTTCAGCACGTCGTACTAAGCCTCACTCCTTTTCACAGTAATAAAACGTTCGTTACTGAATTCACTTGTCGCGTTACTAAAGGTACTGAATTTCTCAATCCTCTTTGTAAAACCAATCAACCAGACTGCGTTCGTTATAACTGCAACGACAACTGATCGTATGATAGCTTTTGGAGAACAATATACGACGTCTAAACTGCGGAATACCGTTACACAACAAATTTAACGCATCTGGCGGATAAGGAGTTGTAGTATAATCAGGTGTAAGTGGCACCACTGAATACTTTGCCGTTCATAGGTATGTGATGAAACAGAACTATTTACGTCATGTATGTACTAACGTTTTCACGATGGGCGTCAATAACACACCGGATGCTTTCCTAGTTGACAGGCTGTGATTCTACTCGCCTGCTGCATCATGCTCACAATGGTTTGAATGATGCTGCGCCTCAAATCTTCGTATCGTTGGTGCTTCTACAGTCAGCTGTGTGACGATAGAGGATCACCACACTTTTGCCGCTGCTCGGGGCAGCTACATTCGAAACGTCAGAAACGAGATGAATTCATGAATCATTTATTACCAGCCTAGAAAGGAGATGTTGTATTAAAGTCTGCGCCGTATCATTTATGATACGCCAGGAGTATTCGGCAGTTAGCTCCATACATCAGATGTAAGTTCTTTTCGACAGCTGTTTGATGGACCCTATTGGTCTGAAGCATGTTCAGGTTTCCTGTGTGCGTCACTGACCACCAGAGATTTTGTTTGTCACCGAGGTATGTGCACGAAATTATCGGCTTCAATTGCAGAAACTAAATTTCATGGTCGTACCAGTCGAAGTAGCACGGTTAGGGAAGTACCATAACTGAAACTGTATAATCTAATAGAATAAGAAGGATAAATGTATTACGTGGGACGTAACAAGGACATACTGTAGGTGAGGAACTGTCAGTATAATCAAATCTGATGCTCAGATATTTCTAAGAATGAATATTGATTAAGGAGGCATTTAGGTACTTAATATGTGTCGTTGAAATATTAGGTAACAAAATTGGTTAATAATTTTCGGAAATATCACAGCACTATACGTTGTGACGTTCCTAACCAGTGTCACAATAACATTTGGGGAGCCTCCTGATTTTTTTTTTTCAGCCATCAGTCTTTCGACTTGTCTCATGTTGTTCTCTATCTTTCCTACTGTATCTTGTCTTAATCTTCCTGTCTCTACGTAACTGCTGCAGCCAACATCCTCTGTAACTTGTTTCGTGTATTCTAGTCTTGATCTGCCTCTTCTACTCTTTCCAGTAGCTGATTATTTATTGCTGAATGCCGTAACAGATGTCCCGCTACCTTGTTCTTTCTTCAGGTAGGGATCTTCCATAGACTTCTCACACATTCTTTTTAGCGCTTCTTCATTTCGCACTTTAACAGTCCACTTAATTTTTAACATTCTCCTATAGCGGCACATTTCAAATGCTGCCAGCCTGTTCTTCTCCGAACTAGCGAGAAGAGAGTTGTTTTTTGGAACACTTTTCAGACCTTAACCTCTTGCCAGCTTTGCATAAAAATTTAATATATTTTCTTCTTTCATTTCGTGTGTTATATTCTTTTTCTAAAATTACAAAAATTTCCCCGATAAACTAAGGTTTTTCAAATTTGAAAAAATGTTCCAAGGCACAACGTGGTCATGTCCCTAGGAACAAATATTCCGTTGAAATTTAAAAGTTTTGCAGTCAAGAAAATCTTGTCAGTAATGTATTTAATAGCCTATTTGTTACATTATTATTCTACTACATACCGGTAATCAGCAGGTGAAATCAAATTAAGAAGAAGCATTATCAAAAACCAGTTACAACTTAAAACATTTTGAATTAGAAGCACTTGGCAAAAAACACAAATTTCTATTTTCAGGACGGGAAAAAGGCTAACGCACCAAAGAAGCTCTGATCGTTCAGATGTTCCATGGTAGAAGACTTCCTTCCGTTTCAAGGTACGATGTGGTGCACGATTGACGAAGGATGGCTTAGCCGTCCACACGTTATGTAACTGAAATGAATATTAAAACACCTGCAGCCGTCTCTTTTGCATTTAATTTATTTAAGCAACCAGTATTGGCGTTCCATTACATCGTCTTCAGACATTGGGAGGAATTAAATATCGTCTGCAGTAATAATAGGTGCCAATATTAAATAAACAGTGTCCGAAGATCTCTGGTTTACATAGCACTACCCCTTCGCTCATCAACGGACGTGTGTTTTAAAAGTAACATAATTTTACTGACCATAAAACTATGTACCTGAAGAATCAACAATAGCCTTCAGATACTTTTATAATGTCGTACAGCGTTTAAATACGTAGGACTCCTAGTATTTACAAACACTGCACAAAACACAACTTAATGTCTCACAGCCACAAAAACAGTACAAAATTCCGGAAACTACTTGTGGCGGTTTCTAGAGCGCGTTCCTTAATGTGATTCTCTAAACTGAAACAACTACCAGGAAACATCCTATGTTCGTAGGAACGCTATCCTCGAAATACAACAACTCTGACGAACTTCTTTCTCACTCCCGTTTCAAAATCTGATGCCAAAGGGCGGTTGCACCTAAGAAAGCTTTCTTCCCATATGCCCAATCTACTTCTATCGTCTTTAAGCAACTCGTTATTCATCTTTCTACTACACTTCATCACCTTCGCCTTTGTTCCGTTTATTCTTGAGTGGTATTTCGTGCTATGTATGTTGTCCAATCTTTTCACTAGACCTAAGTCCTTCTTGGATCCGCTCAAAAGGACTGCATTTTCTGTGGACCCCTCATCATATTTTTATCTCCTCTTGCGAAACTTTTCCTAACTTTTTTTATTGCTTCTTCCATGTACAAGTTGCGTATAATAAAATGGAATAATACTTCTGTTGTTTGTTTCGCCAATACTTCATTAGCGTAATTTGCTCAGTTTATTTGTGTCTATGACTTTACCGACAGAATTTCTTCAGGCGAGTGTGGAAAGAAGGGTGTTCTGTGATGTGACATGGTGGGCGAGAGCGAGACAAAGCTGGAGAAGAGGTTTGAACTGATGTATGTACAAGAGAAGGGAATGATGTATATAGATTATCTGAAGCTCTTGTATTGTTAGACATTAGTGAATAAGAAAAGTGTTCTGTTATCTTAAATGTTTTCTTGTTCGTTCAGCAAATGTTGTCTATGTGTTTCTAGTGCGTCTCGTATGTGTTTTGTACTTGACAATTATCTATGACGGAATTTGGGGTATTTAATGATATATGGTAGGCTATGTTCACTAGGCTATGTTTACTGTCTTGAAGGTAAGTTACCGTTGCATATTCCTAGCATACATCTAGAAGAGAATTTACATGTGTTTATTGAGTATTATGCCAACCGATGTACCTGTCACACGTATGTAAATATTAAGCAATTTGTCTTTAACTTTGTTTTAATCGTAAGTGAGAATTACTTTGTCTTATTGTTTGAGCAGTAGCTCATTTTAATGCCATGTCTTTTGAATCCCTCTTGTTTATCTGTATGAAAATGGGCGGTGCAGACGCTACTGAGAAATTAATCGGAATAATCGGAGCAATTGGTGATCACCAAAAGGCCACATTGCGAAAAAAGTAACAGCAATTGGATGTGTATCGCCTCACAATGTCAGAGAAGCTTACCAACAGTGGCGAAAGTTTGTGTCTGGAGGAATGTCGCATCAGATCCGTGACCGAAAAACGGTGCCGGCGAACCGGAACCGCCAGCGTGTTTCACGCCTCTTGGCTAAAAATCGCTTCGTTTCGAGGTAGCAACTGCCGCAACAAACCGACTGTAGAGCGACCGAACTGCCGGGGCTTGGAGTCCCCTCTGGGAGCTGCACGACACCGAGTTATGAAATAAGGTACTCCTGCTCAGTTCCTTCAGTAAACCAACCTTGTCACACTGGATTAAATGCTTTGATTATCCACAGTGTGTTGCAAGAATATTCATCCAATTCCACACTATTGTACCATGTACACGAATGAAGATAGCAGAGGGGTAAGTTTGAACGTGCGTATCGTAACTAAAAGAATACCTTGGCGCCAATTGTTAATTGCCGTTCACTTGACAGCCGATAGGCGTCTCCCCGGTGCAGCTATTTTGATCGAGCGCTCATCTATTACCCAAAGTGCGTCGAGATAGAGGTAATAAGGTAACAAAAGGCGTTGTGCACTCTCTGTTTCACCAGGTGCAATTCAGTTACAACTGAATCTAGTGGAGACTATGGCACTGAATCTTTCACAGCGTAAATCACATTTAAATGGGCCATATTTTACCTTAATGTGTGGCCGCAATGGTGTTGCCCTCAATATAGCTGCAATGTGGCTACAATACTCGGCAATATTGTGGGATAACCGGACAGTTTTCCTTATGGATCAGACTGCTGAAGGTAGCTGCTGAGATACTGGCGAGTTTTTGCCGGTGTTGTGCACCAAGGGTGGAGAACATTTCGTCTTGCAGGGCTATATATATCTGTGGCAAGGTCTGTAAATGCTTCCCTATCAGTCACAGCATTGCTTCCTCTTTCTCACGCCCACGCCACTGCAACTCCAGGTCAAACTACAAGTAATCGAGGGCTAAAACAACGTTACTGCGCTTCAATTCAAAAGATGGGATGTTGAGGGGAACTCTATTTGTTGTCTAGAGGAATAAGTGGACAAACGAGACAACCGTGATTCCATAAATGTGATGCATACATCAACGATCAGAGTAACGAAACACAGAAAGTAATACAAACAAAGATCGAAATTTGCAGTGCCGAGCCATAATTTTATTCGACATAGTTTCTTAAGACTTCTAAAGTATATTGAAGCTTCGTCACGTGTTCATGGGCGTCAATTTGCCTTCCGTTTTTTTCTTTTATTATTATTACAGTCTTTGTAAACATTATTTTTCACGTCCCTTGGCTATAATCGTTGATGTAACGCATTTATGAAATTCGTAGCTCTACCACTGCACTGATGAATCACAAAAAATATTGACTTAGTCATTTTATTGTTAGTTCAGACAACTATAGTGATTTCCTTCTGTCCTTCCACGGAAGAGTTGCAAACTTCTGGTACCAAGAGGCATATCGATGAGAATTATTCCTATACTTTAAAGAGGTACACCAAACTTTTGTAATAATCACCAGTAGGTCCTGGCGGAAGTTCGAGTCCTCCCTTGGGCATGGGTGTGCGTGTTTGTCCTTAACGTAATTTAGATTAAGTAGCGTGTAAGCTTAGGGTCTGATGACCTTAGCAGTTAAGTCCCATACGATTTCACACACATTTGAACATTTTTTGAATAATCGCCAGTAGCCAAAATTGAAGAGTGCTTGCGGATATAGTGACACTTCTTTCAATTCGAATTAGTCTTGCCAGTTCTTGGACCAATTGCTTTTAAACGATGTATTTAAATTCATGCTTCAGCATTCTGGGAATTGTATGCATCCAGCAACAGCTCACGAACTAAAGCAGTTCGCTTATTTAAAGACGGACACGACCACAAACCGGGATTTCTGTTTTCGTGCTAACTTTTTTCCCGGCAATAGTAGTGCCCTGCGTAAACATTTCTGGCCCGGAAATGTATCGCCGCAACTGTTACCGGGCAACAGTAGCTGGCAATGTCGCAGAACTTTTGGCTGCAATGAGTGTAGCTGTAATATCCCCAGACAACATTCCCAGGCTGTAGTGGAGGACTTAAGTTCAACTAAGGTAGAAGTGATCGATCGATAACATTCCATCAGAATTTCTAAAATCATTAGAGGAAGTGGCAACAAAACGACTATTCGCGTTGGTGTGTAGATTGTACGAGTCTGGCAATCTACCGTCTGACTTTCGGAGAAATATCATCCACACAATTCCGAAGAGCGCAAGAGCTGACAAGCTGAGAAAACTATCACACAATCAGCTTAACAGCTCATGCATCCAAGTTGCTGACAAGAATAATATATATAGAAGAATGGAAAAGAAAATTGAGGATGTGTTAGACGACAATCAGTTTGGCTTTAGGAAAGACAAAGGAACCAGAGAGGAAATTCTGACGTTGCGGTTGAAAATGGAAGCAAGACTAAAGAAAAATCAAGACACGTTCATAGGATTTGTCGACCTGGAACAAGCGTTTGACAATGTAAAATGGTGCAAGATGTTCGAAATTCTGAGAAAGATTGGGGTAAGGTATAGGGAGAGACGGGTAATATACAATATGTACAACAACCAAAAGGGAATATTGGGAGTGGACGATCATCAACGAAATGCTCGGCTTAAAAAGGGTGTAAGACAGGTATGTAGTCTTTCGCAACTACTGTTCAATCTGTACATCGAAGAAGCAATGGCGGAAATAAAAGAATGGTTCAGGAGTGGAATTAAAATTCAAGATGAAAGGATATCAATGATACGATTCGCTGACGACATTGCTCTCCTGAATGAAAGTGAAGAAGAATTTCAAGATCTGCTGAAAGGAATTAACCGTCTAATGAGTACAGAATATGGACTGAGGGTAAATCGAAAAAAGACGAAAGTAATGAGACGTAGCAGAAATGAGAACAGCAAGAAACTTAACATCAGGATTGATGGTCACGAAGTAGATGAGGTTATGGAATCCTGCTACCTTGGGAGCAAACTATCCCATAACGGAGACAGCAAGGAGGATATCAAAAGCAGACCAGCACTGGCAAAAAGGGCATTCCTGGCCAAGAGAAGTCTCCTAGCATCAAACATAGGCCTTAATTTGAGGAAGAAATTTCTGAGAATACACGTTTGAAGCACAGCATTGTATGGTTCTGGAACATGGACTGTGGGGAAACCAGAACAGAAGAGAATCGAAGCACTTGGGGTGTGGTACTACAGACGAATGATAAAAATTTGGTGGACTTATAAGGTAAGAAATGAGGAGTTTCTGCGCAGAATCGGAGAGGAAAGGAATACGTGGAAAACACTGAAAAGGAGAAGTGACAGGATGACAGGACATCTGTTAAGACATCAGGGACTGACTTCCATGGTACTAGAGGGAGCTGTAGAGGGTAAAAACTGTTGAGGAAGACTGAGATTGCAATACATCCAGCGGGTTATTGAGGACGTAGGTTGCAAGTACTACTCTGAGATGAAGAGGTTGGTACAGGAGAGAAATTCGTGGCGGACCGCATCAAACAAGTAAAAAAAAAAACCCACAAAAAACAAAACAAAAACAGTGACGGCGTTATACAGGGTGAGGCAAAAGCCTGGATGCACCCCTACAAAAGTCGAACGCTGTGAGAAATCACAATTGCGTCTGCCATGGGGTATCTGTAAGTGGGGCGCATCTTACAAAAGCTGTGGCGACAGAAGCGCCCATCTTGAATCCCCCATCTTGGATATGAGCTATATGTTCCATATGGGAAGGGGATTATGTGGGTTGTCATTTTGAACTGTCTTTTTCTCAGGGATACACATGTGAAATGTATTTTAAGATATCTTTATTTGTGAAGGAGTTGTGACCTGTTAAAGTTGAAATTGCAAGGAGGTGATCAATTCTGTTTACTGTTGCAGCTGATAAAAGATGACACTTACACAGCAGGAACGAATTGAAATTTTTTTAATGAGTGGTGGGCAAAGTACCAGAGTGATTGCATCTGACTTCAGTACCCGGCATCCTGAGAGAAACGACATATCACATATGACAGTACCCAAGTTATTGGACAAATTTCGGGTGACATTCTGTGGTGGACAAGCCACGCAGTAGACATCCAAGAACAGCCACCGACGAGGAGACTGCAACAGCATTTGTGACATCGCTTATGAAAGTCCGCATCGTACTACGCGCCTGTCATCAGCAATACCCAGTGTCAGTCAGCGTTCAATCTTGCATCCGTACAAGTTACAGTTGCAACATCATCTCTCAGAGGATTACACTGATCGGCGAGTGCTGTTTGCAGACTGGGCTCTGGATCAGTGTAACACGAATCGAAACTTCATATGGCAGGTGTTGTTCAGTGACGAGGTAAATTTTTGTGTGCATGAGAAGTAAACAACCAGAATCATCTTTACTGGTCAGCTGCTGTAAAGGGAACGTCCAGAAAGGTACCGTATTTTGTTAACTGGAATCTAATATGATGCAGTGATCAATGAGAAAGAAGTACCCTACAAAAATGTAATGACATCCAGGCTCATCGTGACACAAATTTAATAGAGTGCAGTGACTGATAAATAAAGGTAAGCACTCGTAGTAAAATTAAAGTTATACGCCTCAGTAACTTAAAAGGTAAATCAAGTATTAGAATTCTGTTACATTGTTAACGGATTGCAGCTGCTGTCAATAATAACACATAAGTAGCTACTTAGTAATAATGTTTGAGGATAGGATAAGTGAGTCGTCACAAAGGCTCAATAGCTAATGCACATGGGGAAGAGAGAAGGGGGAAGAATTCGATTCACTGGCGTTGCACGGATATTGCGAAACTCCAGCGTTTCTAAGAAATCAGTCGTCTACAAAACATTTGATATGCTACGTGTGTAGGCTCAGTGTGAAGCTGGACGATGAGACAACTAGAGGTGCCTTCGGAGAAGGGCTACGTGAATGATCACCAGCTTGTCTGACTCAACCGAGACTGTCATGGAAATGGTGGAAAATCAGAACTTTCACAAAGTAAAGAAAGTCATCTAGAAAATTATAGAATCGCAATTCCAAGAACTTTCTTTCGAAGGAAACCACTTGTTCTTTGGATGCGACAATCGATGAAAAGAATCCCCAACCTTAATTCGACGCCTCGTGGCAGTCAGACATCATCTTCCAACACGTCTGTTGATTCTTATGGCGACAAGAGGCTTAGAGGCTTCAGTATGCACAAGGAACTTTTTACCGTCCTGTATGAAGAAAAAGTAAATGCGTGAAATACAAATATGCGATCCGATGGAACTAAAAGTAACATGTAAATTTGAATTTACGTCTTAATTTACACTATTTAATACGGAAACTACAGATGACTCATACTGAATGTATGGAGCATGTATGCTGTAGGTACTTTCGTCACGGACATAAATCAATTAACTATCAAATGGTTCAAATGGCTCTGAGCACGATGGGACATCTCAGGTCATCAGTCCCCTAGAACGTAGAACTACTTAAACCTAACTAAACTAAGGACATCATACACATCCATGCCCGAGGCAGGATTCGAACCTGCGACCGTAGCGGTCGCGCGGTTCCATACTGAAGCGCCTAGAACCACTCGGCCACAGCGGCCGGCTATAAACTATCGCTTTGTGCAACTTAGATTACTTTCAGTCTCTCACAGTTTTAACTGACTTAACGTGATAGCACATAAACTCTAATGCTGAACCTTCGATCTAACTCATTATGCCTCTCCACCTAGTGAAGCAAAAGATGTTGCATACGACCTACTAAAAGCAATAAATAAAGTTGTTGAGGAATTTCAGGAGTTCATTATTAAGGCTTATAAACAGTGTGTAGATGACTGTAGGACTAGTGACGTAAAGGCCAATACAGAGAATAAATAGAAGGCCGGACGTTAGCACGTGTTCCCATGATTCCGGCGGCCTAGTCGGCCGTTCGCGGACGAATACACGCTACGGAGAAGGACTCGCCCGCTGTTTGTCGCTTGAGCAGAAAAAGTGAATTGATCAGCGAGAATTGAATAATTCATGAGCGAGCCGCCAGAGTCCTGGGTTTGTGTTGCATACAGAAGCCCCTGCGCCACCGGAATTGTAATTACACACTCCCTCCTTCAGAACGTTTGTCGTCCTTTCATTATCTCTGCTGACGTTCCAAGGTCGCGAAACTGTACCTTGAGCCAACTGTCAGTGTCTTCATCCATATTATGGAGAAAAGAGGTTTATAATAATTTTACCAGTAGATAGTTTGTATGTCGGTAGAATTTGGGCATCTGCGAAGGATGTTACTTTAAATAACAATGACACTGAAGAAGACAGTAAAATAACGATTCAAATATTCTTTTTGCGCTAAAGAAGGATGCTGACTTAAATATAGGTGAAAGATAGAGAAATTAAGTATTCGTCTGAGATTTCTTGCAGATGCACAGCCACAGAAGTTGGGCTGAGACTTGCATTGTTAATTATTATATGAGTTAGCAACAGAAGTTATAGATACACACATCAGATGTTTGGAAGGTATGAAAGGTACATACATTGTAAGAAGAACAGAACATGTGTAGCATTCAGCAACTTAAATTCGCGTTTTATGCTTTTTAAAGTATTCTTCACACAATATTGTGTTTGTATAGCAAAGAAGGTGGAATTTATTGTCAGTCAGATTAGAACCAAAGAGAATTATTGCAAACAAAACATTGATTACCACATATATGTACGTTTCTTGTGTTACTGTGAAGAGAAATTCACTGAACTACTTGTGAATGGTTCTCAGTTTTACAATTAACAATTTACGTGTAGTACTAAATCGAAAATTTTCTGGCCTTCGCTGTACGAAGATATATACACGAATCCACAACCACAAGCACCACCATTCACAATCAATCAAACCACCGATTGATGCATAAACAAGCAACGCTCAGATTCATGTGTTACAGATAAAATACACTAAAGAGGCAAAGTAACTGGGACACCTGTGTAGGGCCCACACGAGCATATCGAAGTACCACAACGCGACGTGGCATGGACTCGACTAATGACTGAAATAGTGCTGGAGGGAACTGACACAGTGAACCTTGCAGGGTTGTCCATTAATCCAAAAGGTTGCGAGGGGGGTGGGGGGGGGGGGGAAGGGGGCGGGTGGAGATCTCTCCGAACAGCACGTTGCAGATACACTCAATAATGTTCACATTTGGGGTGTTTTGTGGCCAGTGGAAGCGTTCAAACTCAGAAGACTGTTCCTGCAGCCACTCTGTAGCAATTCTGGACGTGTGGGGCATCGCATTGTCCTGCTGGAATTGCCCAAGCCCGTCGGAATGTACAATGGACATGAATGGGTGCAGGTGATCTGACAGGATGCTTACGTATATGTCACCTGTCAGAGTCGTTTGTGGACGTATGAGGGGTCCCATATCACTGCACCCGCCTCACACCGTTACAGAGCTTTCACCAGGATGAACAGTCCCCCGCTGACATTCAGGGTCCATGGATTCATGAGTTTTGTCTCCATGCCCGTACACCCCCATCCGTTCGATACAATTTGAAACGATACTCGTCCGACCAGGCAACATGTTTCCAGTCATCAACAGTCCAGTGACGGTGTTCACGGGCCCAGGTGTGGCGTAAAGCTTTGTGTCCTGCAGTCATCAAGGATACACGAGTGGGCCTTCGGCTCCGAAAGCCCAAATCGATGGTGTTCCGTTGAATAGTTAGTACGCTGATACCTGTTGATGGTCCAGCATTGAAATATGCAGCAATTTGCGGAAGTGCTGCACTTTTGTTACATTGGTCGAGTATCTTGAGTCGTCGTTTGCCCTCTTCTTGCAGGGTCTTTTTCCGGCCCCAGCGATGTCGGAGATTTGATGTTTTACCGTATTCCTGATGATCACGGTACACTTGTGAAATGGTCGTGCGGTAAAACCCCCACTTCATCGCTACCTCGGAGATGTTGTGTCCCATCGCTCGTGCGCCGACTATAACACCATGTTCAAACACACCTAAATCTTGATAACCTGCCATTGTACCAGCAGTTACCGATCTAACAACTACGCCAGGCGCAACGCCTAGCTTTGCCGACCGGAGCGCTATAATCTGCCGTACCTCTTTATTTGAATACGCATGCCTATACCAGTTTCCTTGACGCTTCAGTATAGAATACCCATAAACAAACAGAACTACAGATAGGAGTTAGATACAATAAAATAAATAGCAGCAGAGAATGGTTATGACAGGCTACCTATATAACTGAGAAACTAAACCAAAAATAGGGCCTACATAAACAGTCAAGGCATAAAGGGACACATGCAAACAAGACCTTGCATAACAACAGAGAAGTACTGAACACACAGACAATGACGACCCATAGGGCGTCACAGAGGACGAACAAAGAAACACAGTCCGGACGGGACCTGAAGGCCCAATGGTACAGACCGGCCACCGTGTCATACTCAGCCATTAGGCGTCAAATGGTTCAAATGGCTCTGAGCACTTTGGGACTCAACTGCTGTGGTCATTAGTCCCCTAGAACTTAGAGCTACTTAAACCTAACTAACCGAAGGACATCACACACATCCGTGCCCGAGGCAGGATTCGAACCTGCGACCGTAGCAGACGCACGGTTTCGGACTGCGCGCCTAGAACCGCGAGACCACCGCGGCCGGCTTACGCGTCACCGGATGCGGATATAGAGACACATGTGGCCATTACACCGCTTTCCCGGCCGTTGTCAGTTTTCGTGACCGTTGCCTATACTCAATCAAGTAGCTCCTCAATTGGCCACACAAGAGCTGAGTGCACCCCCCTGGCCAACAGCACTCGGCAGACACGGACGGTAACCCATCCAAGTGCTAGCCAAGCCCAACAGCGCTTAACTTTGGTGACCTGACGGAAACTGATGTTGCCACTGCGGTAAGGCCGTTGGCTAACAGAGACAGAACCCACACAGAAAACAAAATGACACATACTTACATACAACAGTAAAATAGTTCATGGAATGGGCAAGATTTAAATGTCAGGGACTTCAAATAGGTTACAGCACAGACAAGACAACACAGAGAAAACGCAGAACACAGGAAAAATCCACACATAAATGCAACAGATCAGGCATACACAAATTTACATGTAACCTTTGTCATTCAGCATACGTAGGACAAAGACGCAGGAACTTTAGAAAAGGATATTTAGAAATCTAATAAGTGAAAGCTCCCATAGCTAATTTGTTGATCATTTGATAGCCCATAACCATCAATCAAAGAAAATCAAGTCTAAGCTTACACTATAAACCTAGACTTACAACGGAAGAAAACTTCCGCATGCAGAAGGATAAAAGATTATAGACGATCTCACTGCACTATTTAACACTTGAAAGGAGCTCTATGGAAAAGGCGATGCAAACAGATAAATATACGGTCGCAAGCGCAGGCACACACACAAACACACACACACACACACACACACACACACACACACACACACACAGAGAGAGAGAGAGAGAGAGAGAGAGAGAGAGAGAGAGAGAGAGAGTAAACAAAATAAAAATTTGGCATCGAACTGATATCAGATCAAGTGAACGTCAGTAGGGACTGGATACAGCAGCAGTATAAACACAGTGTTTTGAAAAGTGGCACAGTGTAACTTGCGAGTGGAGTTCCTGAAAAACATGCATCTTGTCTGTGTGTGCATTTGCGGAACCGATGAGAATGCAAACTGCAACGGATATTTCGAAACTAACTTTAAGTAATCGCGGAATATTTTCGCATAACAAAATAATATATATAGACAAAGTGGTTAGTGAACTCGTCATCCATTAACACAGTAACATTAATGATTTTCAGGTGACAAGCTATCAAGTAAAAGTAACGTAAAGAGGGTCGTAAATAATCCTACAATTTAGAAAACATTAAGGTAATAACAACAACTGACAAAAACTGTTTTTCAGGCCCAATATCGTTAGACTAATTGTTACCTGAAACTTGTTTACATTTTACAGAACTGAATAAAAGTACCTACTGAATATGGCACAAAAGTCCTGAAACATATTTGAGTTTATATAAAAAGCAGTTTCTGCATAATAGGCGGAAGTGAAATCCATTAACGATACATCATGTAAAGCTATGTCTGGCTTGATGAAAATCAGTTCTACACGTTCATCTCATAATCGCCAGCACCGTTTTTCTATCGGACAGGAATCCTGGGTTGTACTGTTTCAACTAATAGAACCTTTTTAGTGACCACATAGTTTGAAAAGTGCACGTAACCTGAAGTTCGTTTGAGATTTATTGCCACTGTTGTTGCAGAATACACCTCTTGTTGTCCATAACAGGCTGTGGTTTTCAACAACACTGTTGAACAACCCCACTTCCATATCAGTGTCAATGACCAAATCGACAACAATTCCCTTCATCGCTGTATAGGATGGGAGATCATGTTCGAGGTCCACCACAATCATTGGCGCCCACTTCCAACGATATTTTACATAAGATTACATGTAGTCGTCAACGTGTGAAAGCCCAGGAGAAACTGAAGAGGAACTGATTGGTGATATCCTAACTGCCGCTGTACGACACACAAACTGGGTGCATGAGACAGTGCTGCAGTATTTTATGCGCCGTTGTAATGAGTGTGTCGAGACTGCCAATCTTCACTTTGAGCAGCTGGTAAGAGCCTAAGATGTAGCTGTATGGTGTAAGTTGTTCATATCAGAAGCTAATAGAGAAAACAAAATCACTTGACAGAACTATTGTCCTGCATTGGTGTAATGCTCTTATAGGCATACTGCCAAACGAAGCTGTAGACCATAACCGAAGCATTTATTGTTTGTTAGAAAGAATACATGCACAGTGTCAAGAGCCAACGTTGGCTTCATCATTTGTTTAAGCCACAGAATAAGTTTCCTGTAGTAGTGAAGGAAAGGAAATTTATTCTATTTTCAGATCTTTGTTCAATTCGCGACAATAGGTATTCAGCGTCATATGCCGCAGTTGCGATCACTTCCTTCCTAAGATTTCGACTGCGGCACGGGGTGTACGCGATGCACTTGTTCAGAATTTTAGTGGCAAGCTGTCCGTACTGTGAAGACCACCAGGAAGAAAAGCTGATGTGGGCTATTTACTTCTGGGGTGGAGTAAATTCTAAGAGCAACTCTAAATGTATTCTGTACGATAAACCTAGTTACCGATAAGTATTATAGACATTTCATGCAGATTTGAAGCTACCATATGTTTAAGTATTTGGCAATAAGTAAATCTGCCCAAGACTATGCTTATGTGCGGAAAAAAGCAATATTTTCTCATACACAGAACTTAGTTAATGGAATATCGCTGTGAACGTGAGCAATAATTTCTTCTTATGGTTAAAATACTATGGATTATTTCATTACTACTAGCCTTGTTTTGTAGACGCCCCTATGTGAGGCTATTGCATAAGAAAAATCGATATTTGTGTTAAAATTATTTCTCGTTTCACCTTACGTAGGTCTGTAAGCATCATAAGTATGTAATGGCTAAATCTTAAAATGTGACAACCACGTTGATTACTTTTTGTTATGCACTCATGTCCATTATCCATAAAATTCTACTGTCACGTTGCACAGAAAAGTTATTGTGGTACACATCCTTGGACGCACTGGTGGTCCAATGCATATTGATAAACGGTCTATTGACACACAGTCAACATGGATTTAGAAAACATCGTTCATGTGAAACACAACTAGCTCATTATTCACATGAAGTGCTGAATGCTATTGACAGGGGATTTCAGATCGTTTCCGTATTCCTGGATTTACGGAAGTCTTTTGACACTGTACCACACAAGCGGCTCGTAGCAAAATTGCGTGCTTATGGAATAACGTCTCAGTTATGTGACTGGATTTGCGACTTCCTGTCAGAGAGGTCACAGTTCGTAGTAATTGACGGAAAGTCATCGAGTAAAACAGAAGTGATTTCAGGCGTTCCCCAAGGTAGTGTTATAGGCCCTTTCTGTTCCTTATCTATATTAACGATTTGGCAGACAATCTGAGCAGCCGTCTTCTCTTGTTTGCAGATGACACTGTCGTTTATCGACTAATAAAATCATCAGAAGATCAAAACACTCTGCAAAAAGATTTAAAAAAGATATTTGAATGGTGCTAAAAGTGGCAGTACAAATTACGAAAAGTGTGAGGTGATCCATGTGAGTATTAAAAGGAACTCGTTAAACTTCGGTTACACGATAAATCAGTCTAATCTAAAAGCAGTAAATTCAACTAAATACCTAGGTATTACAATCACGAGCAACTTAAATTGGAAAAAAACACATAGAAAATGTTGTGGGGAAGGCTAACCAAAGGCTGGGTTTTATTTGCAGGACACTTAGAATATGTAACAGACCTACTAAGGAGACTGCCTACACTACCTTTGTCCGTTCTCTTTTAGAATACTGCTGCGCGGTGTGGGATCCTTACCAGGTAGGACTGACGGAGTACATCGAAAAAGTTCAGAGAAAGGCAGCACGTTTTTTGTATTATCACGAAATATGGGAGAGAGTGTCACAGAAATTATACAGGGTTTGGGCTGGAAATCATTAAAAGAAAGGCGTTTTTCGCTGCGACGGCATCTTCTCACGAAATTCCAATCACCAACTTTCTCCTCCGAATGCGAAAATATTTTGTTGACACCGACCTACATAGGGAGAAATGATCACCACGATAAAATAAGGGAAACCAGAGCTCGTACGGAAAGATATAGTTGTTCGTTCTTTCCGCCCGCTATACGAGATTGGAATAATAGAGAATTGTGAAGCTGGTTCGATGAACCCTCTGCCAGGCACTTAAATGTGATCTGCAGAGTATCCATGTAGATGTAGATAAACGACACACAGAGTCTGAAACAAAGATGGCTCCAAGATGTGAGTCCCTACCGTAACCTACCCTACAAGTCCATTCACTAGGTAGCTTCCCGCTTATGTGTTCATGTTGTTACTCCAATGTCAGCCGGGCTCTGTACAATGCGTCACTCCTTCCGAGCCACGCTGTCTGGCAAATATTTAGCAAAGCGAGTGGAGAGACATCGAGTCTCGCACGTGAATCATCGGACTTCCGGCGTAGGCCGATACGAACGCTCCAGCAATTGACAACTTTGATATGTGCACCCTGCACGGCGCACCAAAATAAACAGGAAATGAGTCGGTGGTAGGAATTCATTGAGAAAAAGAAGATGCTGTCCAACTTGCTGAGTGAGTCAGCGGAAAATGGGCACGGTGTCGCGTCAGCCAGCAGACGCACCTATCGCACCCACTTCCTTCGAGAAGACTGCCAGAGGGGAACCACTCTGGTGAACACTCTGGGAACTATTTTCTGGCAGCAATCCAAACTGGGAGGGATTATTTAATCATAGGAAAAGAAATAGGTCCAAATAAGGAGCAATTGCCGGCTGCTTGGTGATCAGCTCCGATCCGTTTTCACGGACACGTACAGATGCAGGGCCACTTGGCCTAGCCCACTATCTGCGAAAATGTGTGTCTGTACCCAGTGCGTTAATAATGCGCGTTTTTGTTCTACTATAGTGTTTGGGTTGTTGTCGATCAGAAAGAAATGTAGCATAGCGTTTGCACGTATTCCATTACTCTATAACAGCGCATAGGGAGGCGCTCATTCGATGGACAACTTATCACCAACTGTCACATGTTCTCACTCCATGAGAGCTTGTATAGCATTTATCGCAGAATTGATGCTCAAGAACTGAACTCCATCGTGGGAGACAGCGACTCATCACTAGCTTCATCTGTCATCTCACATCCCACGCCCAGTGAAGTGTTGAGATCTGTATAATTCAAAAGGCTGTCTGGTTTGATGTTACCTCCCGCCAGTTCCTCTCCGGTGCCAACTCCTTCATCTCGGAGTAGCACTTGCAACCTACGTCCTCAATTATTCCAATTATGAATTCCAGTCTCTGTCGTTCTCTGCATTATTACCCCTCTACAGGTCCCCCTCGTACCACAGAAGTTATACTGTCATATCTCAACATATGTCCTATCATCCTGTCCCTTCTTCTTGTGAATGTTTTCCAAATATTCCTTTCCTCGCTAATTCTCACGATAACCTCCTCATTCTGTACCTTATCAGTCCATCTAATTTTCAGCAGTGTTCTGTAGCACCACATCTCAAAACTTAGATTCTCTTCTGTTCTCGTTTATTCACAGTCTATGTTTCCCAACCATACAATGCTGTGCTGCAAATGTACATTCTCCGAAATTTCTTCCTCAAATTAAGGCCTATGTTTGACACTAGTGGAATTCTCTTGGCCAGCAATGCCCTTTTTGCCAGTACTAGTCTGTTTTTCATGCCCTCCTTGCTCCGTCGGTCGTAGGTTATTTTGCTGCCTAGGTAGCAGAATTCCCTAACTTCACCAACTTCGTGGACACCAATCCTGATGTTTCTCGTAGTTCTCATTTCTGCTGCTTTTCATTACATTCATCTTTCATCGGTTTACTCTAATCCGTATTCTGTACTTATTAGATAAATGCTATGCAGACCCACCGGAGCCCTCTGTCTCGCAGGTTAGAACACAACACGTTACGCTATAGAGCAAAAGTATCATTTACTCAACGCATATGAAATTAAAATAATACTTCTTACTAAAATCCCATATCTCAGAGCTTTTCTTCTCTTGCCTAATGTAAGAATGGTACCTTAATTTCTTACAAGAAATCCAAAGAACTTTGTAGCAATTGGTAAGACTCAGAAATGTCACCGTGCAGTCCTACCCGAAATGAGTCAGGTAACTCAGTGCTTCTGCACCGGTTGTTAGTAAGTTAGTTTGTTGGTGACCTGTTCATGCACAGAACTTCCCTTGACTTCCCCACGAGAGAACACGCCCAAGATGTCTTCTCGTTCCATTTTCCCTTATTCGGCTTGTGCGGCGAAACCTCCTACTACGACAATCTGCGGTAGCGGTTTCTGTGGTTGCGTCTTCTTCCTGACGATGCGAAAACTCCTCAGCCTACATTAGGAAGCAAAATTTTACCTCTTTCCGTTCGCCTGAAATTACCAAAATGTTTCGCGTCTGAAACTTCAGACCATTGGTAGACCGTTTGCCAGTTCTAAGAATAAACGCTTGGGCCAGAGAGGAAATTGAGAGGAGAAAAGGAGGAGGAAGACTGTGTTTAACGTCCAGTCGACGTAGAGGTCGTTGGAGACGGAGTACAAACTCGGATTGGTGAAAAAAATGGGAAAGGGAATAGAACGTGTCGTTTACGTAGGAAGCGTGCCGTAAGAGACTGAGAGAACCAAGAAGACCTGAATGTGGACGGCCGGACGGATATTTAAACTGCTGTCCTCACGAAATCGAGTTCAGTTTGCTAATACCTATGCGACCTTCCTCTGTGTCAAACATGAAGATTTGCTATAGCGGAAAGCTCTCTATCAACTGAGCCATCAGAAAAATTCTTCCTCCTTGTGTCACATCTTCATTCCGTCAGTGTTTTTTCTGTTGAAGCTTCTGCTTTTGCTCCTGCACGTTGTTGTCACGATAGCCTGAGAAAGAGTAGACGGAGGCAAGTTCATATGAAGCGTAAAAGTTCCGGAAATAAACATAAGACTATTTGGTATATAATTTGTCGACGTTAATCCATCTTACTGTTTAAAATATTTTGCTAGCAGTGAAGTTAGGAACAACAGGGAAAATTGCTGTCGACTGAAGCAATGAGACGTGCTGATGCGTGCCGACAAAAGATAAATATCCCTCTCGAGGACCAGCACGCTGTGCTAATCTGTCAGGTCCTCGATGTCTGTCAATGTAATCTACAGTGTTTAAAGCCTGCCTGCTATTCATTGTCTATTTCGCACTTAATACCAGGAGGGTGAAAGAACGGGCTTGAACACAAAATGGTAGAGCTGTTCCATCTAGTTTGCAAAATATATGGAAGAAACGTTGTAGCTCCGCGGTGAGGACAAGAACCAGGAGACGACGACCGGCCAACGTGTCATGATACGCTATATGGACACGGTGTGAAGGAACATGCAGCAAGCACAGCGCTCTCCGTCACCAAGGTAGCCCCTCAATTAGTCTTAAAATGCTGAGTGTATGCACTTACAGTCTTTACAACAAGGAAAATTCCCTACTAGTACAGGAAACTGAATTCGGATCCCTGTGCGTAGCAGTTAGCAGCACATTTAATTGAGAATTCATACGGTCCTTCATTTGGAAAATTTAAAGCACTTTCTTCTTCTTCGGAAATCCCTTGTGTCTCTTTCTTTACTTCAAAATTTAAATTTATACTTTTTTCTCAGTACAAAGTATTCCGATATTGTGTCGAAATTTAATCACTTTTTCATTCTCTACGTTGTGGTAATTATTTCTTATTGAACTACCATTACAATCAAGTGCACAAGTTACATATTTAAAGTATAGATTTTATGATTTTTATATGTAATTATCGTCCTTTATGGTTGAACATCACTTCTTTTAGTTCCAGTATCTACACTTGTTATTAACAGGTGTGGATTATGGATAGAGGTTATGCCCCGTGTGTCTGTAATGCCGCTTGCTTTCATTTGACCCTACAGTCCACATTCTTTGGAATTTCCTTACACCTTTACCATTATCCGCCGACAGTCGGTATGGGAGATCGCCTCCTATACAGATTTTGCTGTATCTTCAGTCTCCCTATCCCCTTGATCACTGTTGCAAATTGCTGAGGACTTTTGTTTACAACGTTTTGCCGCACTTCGTTGCTACTTGCAGAAATTTTCGTCTCTGACTCCTCCGTCAAAATTTGGCTCTTATTTTCTGTACCAACAGACTGACTTGTGCCCATTTGCGATTTTTCTGTTCTTTCAGATGGTGAATCTGCTGCTGCTGCTGCTGCTGCTGGATGTAATATCGATCTCGCTTCAAGACCTGTCTCCGGAGCACCGCTCTTCACATCTCAGTGAACGAACGTAAACTCAGACGTTTTGAGTTGCTTGTTTCCTATCCGACCGTGATTGCAAATTTGACGATCATGTAGTTTACAGTTTGTTAACTCGAAATTGCAACTGTGCTATTCGAACAGCATGCGAGTATTACGGAGAAGCTTCGTGAGTTCAAATGGGAATCCTTGGAGGGAGGACAGGCTCTTTTTTTCAAGGCATTATTGCGGAAATTTAGAGAGCAGCATTTGAGGCCAACAGCAGAACGATTCTACAGCCAACAACAAACGTTTCACGTAAGGACCACGAAAATTAGATGCGTAAAATTAGCGCTCTGTTTGCGAGTGCAACAGGAAGTGTATTGACTAGTAAGTGGAACGTGATACCGTCTGCTGTGGTTGTGGAATTTGTATACAGATTTAGATTATATTCGGTTATCCTGCTCGCCTGGGCTTGACTATTGGCTAAGGGATCAGTATTCTTCGTCCTAAATCGTCATGACACTCTCCATGTAGACCAAAGGTGTACATGCACGTTGGTTTAAAGCACTTCATACATCACTACTCGCTTCAAAGTTGGCATCATTAACAGCAACGGTATTACATTCAGCAGCTTGACTTCAAGAGAAAATTTTTGTCTTGGACAGTCCCGTATAACATGGTATGTTTGATTACATGTGTGAAGCATCCTGGTAGATGCCCCATATTTGTCATGTATGCTTGATATCTCCCAGTCCTCATTACGGAGGGAATCGTGTTTTTAACCTCCATTTTTATAGAGCTTCTTCCATTTGGGACGGCTAACGATAAAAATCTGCCCAGTCCTGACACAAAATGGATAGACGTTTCCATAAGTCTGCAATTTTAGTTGTACTGGTTAGTTTAGAATTTCTACGGGAATGTTTGACATCTTCACATTTGTCAAGTTGCCTTCGACTGGGCTAATGGTAAACTTCAAGACAAAGCCTGTTCTTAATATTACTTCAAAGTTCCCAGGAGATTACTCGCTCGTACAAAAGGTCAGAGCAAAGTTTGAAATACTAAGCTGACTTGTTAGCATTGAGTTGCACACTGTCTACTTTATCTCTTGTTAGTCACCCATTTCTGAATTTCGAGAGTTATTGGCGGTTCGTTATCCTTGGCGAATTCCAGTTTCACAGTATTCTTCCGGGGGTGCATTTCCATTGTTGCTTATACTTTTTCTTACACTTAAGTGTGGAGACTGTATGATTTTACGTTTAACACGGCTGTGTGTTAGAAGCTACGCGGGCCAGAACGAGTAATATGTAACGCGTAAAAACAGTACCACCAGACTCTACACGCTGTCACCATTCTCCGATCGGTAGCCCTCAAACAGCCGATCAGATTCTTCGCTACCGAGATGCTCTTATCCGGGCTCTGGATCGCAACAGTCTGCCCTTTGAGTCGCCTACGTCAATGAACGCTCCCATTGGCGGTCCATATCACCACTAGAATGATTCACCATTCGTATCTGCTTCAGTTATATAGTTTCATTACTGCCTCACGTGTTCGCAACACCACCAGATCCCATTGTCTCTCAATGGGCGGAAGTCATAATGTTTTGTCCGTTGCTAATAATTAAAGGTTTGAAGAGACTAAACAACTAAGGTCATTACTCCGGTATTAATCTCCAAGGACGGAGTCTGTGTACCTCCTTTTTCTGCATCCAGAGTTAATCCGAGGCGCAAGTGTGAGAACGTTTCTCTAAATGTGGGTACTGGCCCGGTATTCACCTCGTAGGCTGTGGGAAATCGACCGTCTTCGAACCACATCTGGGCGGATCGGCCCACCAGCCCTCATCGTGAAACTGGGGCACGATTATGTTCCCGAGTTCCGAAGGCAGTGCATTAATGCCCTCCATTAGTCATGTGGGTCATTAAGTTTTAGCTCATCGGAGTATTCTGGTAATACACATAAATCAAGGGTTTTAATCAAGGGTTTTTTTCTTATATAAAGGTCATAGTTCTCTCCAGCTTCCCATTCTTACTTTTCATTAAATTTCTGACCCACGTAACAACGTCTTGTGATCGTTTGTTCTGAATCTCATTGTTATTCACTGATATAGCCATTGTTGGAGTTCTTGATGTCTCAGTTAGAATAGAGTCATAACTAAGTCTTGTTTAGATTTGATGTCTCCAACTACTGTTCATAACCCTCGTGTATAGAAGAAAATAACAACTTCTCAGACGTCACTGTCACTTGTAGCACAGTTGAAAACTGATGATGCTGCAAATGAGTTGTACTACTGTGTACATTTTGCAGTTTAGTTTCCTCCCTTCGCCAGCCACGTATCAGTCTAGACTGGTCGACTTGTCTGAGGTAGTGAGAGGGGCATGTACGCCCAATCGAATTCCACAGGCACAGAGAGCACTGTCCCGTCAGGAGCTGTATCACACGATGCATAACACATGAGAGCACTTAGACACGAACCTGGACACTCGACACCAACAGAGCATATCTTTACAGAAAACTACCAGCACAAGGATGTTAACAGCGTCAAGAAAATACTCTACACGATCAAAACACACACACACACACACACACACACACACACACACACACACACACACACACCACTGGAGCAGAAACATTCTCTTGGCGTTGCAAGTCTCATGCGCATTCCGACTGTTACACACCTTTGGAGAGTACCTATCAGAACCGAGTAGGGTTCTTGCATAAGACACAGTTGGACGAAAGCAGATAATATAAGACGATTTAACAATTGTAATATGTGTTAAACATTTTGCCAAGAGCCTGCCCTATTATTATTTCTGTAGTTCCATCTTGTCTAAATGAAATAGGACTGCAGGTGGTCAAAGACTAGAGAAAATAAATACCGACAGCCGTAATTTTATGAATTATTTCTTTGACTTCCAGTTTCCGTGCCTCATCTCCAGGTCACTATGCACGTAGCTAGATAAGTCTAACAAACGTCTGTGCTACTATAGGGATCACTAATTTCTCTACCTTGGATTTCTGAAACTTCTCTGGAGACGTGGACTCTTCTCTTCTCATTAAATCCGTATTAACAGAGTTAATGCCTGCATATCTATAGATAACTTAGAGTTTGTACTATTGCAACCGATGAAAATGTGTGATTTTCTTTTCTTCCTTTTTTTTGGATCATTAGTCTTCTGTTCTGGCTGGTTTGATACAACCCCCCCCCCCCCCCCCCCCCCCCACGAACCTCGTCATCTCAGAGTAGCACTTTCGCCCTATGTTCACAATTATTTCTTGGATGTATTCCAGTCTCTGTTTTCCATTCAGTTTTTGCCCTCTTCGTCTCCTTCTACTACAATGGAACCCATACCTTGGTATATTAAACAGTGAACTATCATCCAGTCCGTTCTTATACTTCGTGATGCCCGCTTATTCCTTTCCTCGACGATTCTGTGTAGAACTGCTTCGTTTCTTATATTATCAGTTTATGTAGTGTGGTATTTTTCGTGTCTTGGCGTGTAGAATGTATGTATGAATCGTGTTACTGTATTAACGTATTGTAAAGACATCCACACATTGTGAAATGTATCGTACGAATCCGATGAAGCCGGCCGTTTTGGCCGAGCGGTTCTAGGCGCTTCATTCTGGAACCGCGCGTCCGCTACAATCGCACGTTCGAATCCTGCCTCGGGCATGGATGTGTGTGATGTCCTTAGGTTGGTTAGGTTTAATGAGTTCTAAGTTCTAGGGACTGATGTCCTCAGATGTTAAGTCCCATTATGCTCAGAGCCATTTGAACCATTTTTGAATCTGATGAAACTTGTTTGTGTATAGTAAATCCTTGGATGTGGGCCTAGTTTAATATTGACTGCGCAATAATACGTTACGTGAAACTTTCAAAATATACACTGAAAACAGTCTGCGAGGATCTTGAATGTATTAAAATGCAGATAAAACAGCATACACATACGTAATAGCAGTTGTCTTTGGTGGTAAGATTCTATTAACTGTTTATTTGCTTTATCAGAAATCACATCACACTAACACGCACAAACCACAACCACACGGTATTAAACTGTCTTGGTGGATATAGCCATAAGTTCAGGCTAGTAAGCTCTCAGGGCCATCGTTTTATTAAATACCAAACACTGTTCATTAATAAAATATCCAGCTATCGTAGGTTACATCCTAGCATGAACAACTGTATGTACCAACTCGTAATATTTGAAACTTCTGTCGATAAATATTTGCCTTTTTTAAGTATAAATAAAACATCGTCTTTGCCTCAGATTCTATCAGCATTCCTTGAAATTAAGAAAAATATCTATCCACTCTGAAGGAGTATTATTAGTATTTTTTTAACAAGTTTGAGTTGAATATTATTAATCAGTTCAGAAATATGGTGAAATAACGTTATCGGTCCTAAGATGGCCGACATCAATATGAATAACATCTTCGCCTCTCAAGAGTTATTTAAAATATTCAGACATTTCCTATAGCGTGGGCTGGTGGGATTAGCAAATGCTACAATAAGAGAGTACAAAATTAGGTAAAATTTCATCTGTTGTTTGAAATGACCAAATAACACTTGCAGAAATCACGTCTGGCCTCCAGCACGCTCAAGATACAACATCAGAAAACGAGCATTTGTTCTAAGAATATATTAATTTCCCGCATAACAGTTCTTTGTAGGTCATGTCACATTTAATTAATATTTTACATTATATTTTTGTAATGAAAGTTCGTTGTTACCAGTTTTTGACACTTTATAACCCGTAACGAAGTTTCTCGTTGTAAATGAGGTCTACTTTCACGGAAGTTTATCGCACAAGTGTCTGTTCCAGGAGGCAAGTAGTATATTCTGTTTTCCCTTCAGTTTTTACGCTCTGCGTCTACCTCTGCTACTATGGAACCTGTATTTTGATATATTAATACTTGTACTACTATCCGGTCCCTTCTTATACCTCGTGATTCCAACATATTCCTCTCCTTGAGGATTCTGTGTAGAACTTCCTCGTTTCTTATATTATCAATTAATTTAGTATTCAACATCTTTTTATAACAGCACAACGTAAACGCTTCAGTTCTGTCCTTTTTGCGCTACGACTAGACAAAATGGTGTGTTTAATACACATCTTTATCTTGCTCATGAGGTTTATTTCCACTTATTCTTTTTACACGCAAACTTTCCCTTTAACGAGCGGAGTGCTGTATTCAGTTACAGTGGCTCTACTCGTGTGAATATAAAAAATCTTCAGTAAACATTTACTCCATGCACGTGGACGGATACTTAAATACACTGCTAACGATGTTGCGGCAGCCTGAGGCATTCGGAATGTGTCCTTCAAGGCACTGAAAAAACTGCAGCACGTTGCAATGAAATATACAAGGTGCACTCCCCCCTCCCCCCAAAAAAAAAAAAAACACCGACAAGCTGTAGGGTTAGGTTGCTTACACAAAAACAAGAGAGAAATGTATAATAAACAAGGGCTCTAAAGCGCGTAGCGTAAGAGGTATGAGCACTTGTTCATCTTCGATACTATGGAACAGATCTCTTTTAATGCATGTCTTTGCTTTGCGTGTTTTTGGGGAAGGTAGTATGGACCAAAACAAGAAAAGAGTCTTGTAAACATTGCTCTGAAATACATGCCTTTAGACCTATGAACACTTGCTCAGCAGAAAAGACGTTTCACCCTAGCGAAGATGAAAAAGTGCTCATAGCTCTTAACGTATGCATTTTAGACCCCATGTTTACTAGCCTTTTTGCTTGCAGTAGAAGAGATGTTTCATAGTTTCGAAGATGAACACTTTGAGCCACGTTTACTAGAATTCTTTACTTATTTCTTATTTCTGTATACGGAACCTGCCCCCACGTTTGCCTGTTTCTATTGAGACACTCTCGGTCCTAAGGAATGAAATTTACAAGGCAGTTAGCCACTCCATAGGTGAAGTTTGTTACTTCAGGATTTTTCTTGTGTAATTGTGTCAGAAGTGTGGCTAAAAAAGGGCGAAAGTAAAAGCATTCTTTCTACTAAAGCAGTTCAGTGTAGCGTCAGAGTCTAAATTCGGAATTTATTTTAGTAACAAAACTGAATGACGGTGAAGTCTTAAACCAACGTTATGTTTTACACTAGAACAATCGCCAATAGTCACAGCACCTAAGAATCAAACACTGAACAAGCGCCGATAGACCCCATTGTACTTATGGCATGGTGGTTTCACTATAGAGATCTTCAATATTGCTTGGCAAATTACACTGGAAGTAACCAGTGCCGCGCGGTCTTAGGCGTCTTGTCACGGTCTGCGTGGCTCACCCCGTTGAAGGTTCGAGTCCTCCCTCGGGCATGGGTGTGTGCGTCGTCTTTACCATAAGTTAAAGTTAGATTAAGTAGTGTATAAGCTTAGGGACCGATGACCTCAGGAGTTTGATCCCGTAAGACCTTACCACAAATTACCAAGTAACCAGTTGCAGATTAGTGTTAGCTTACTGGCAAATTTTCGTCGCAGCAATTGTAACCTAAAGGTAGAAGGAATAAAATCAGACCTATTAGGCGACCATTGTTTCTTCTCTCTACATATACATAACTGGATCCATTTAGAAGGTCCGTACGCTGAACACACAAGGATTCGCGTAACACGATCTGTGATAGTTCTGTAAAATCGAAGAATAATGCGTCCAAATCCACGACGATGGAGTGATTCGCACTGTATTTGAAGGTGGTATCGTCAACGTCGGTGTTCTTTATACTGAATGGTCGAATAATACTGGCCGGAAAATGTTTATGTTTTTGTTGCGAAATAAGTCACCCTAGACGCGGAAGCAGAGAACTTGTATTCAGAAGATGTTGGACATGGCCACTGTTGAGTTCAAAGAAGCAGTATGAGTGATTTATGAAGCACTAAGACATGCATAGCATCTCTGCTCGTGTTTGGCATCAGTAGCGTTTCCAACGACCTGCCGTAAGCTCTTCCTGTGTGTGGGGATTATTTAAGTAAATCTGACCCTTAAGCACATTTCACAATGTAAAAATCATTGGGAGGAAGATAAGGTGATCGTGAAGTCCACAAATTTTCTAACTTTGCTGACAGTTTTCTCCTCGCCGAATAACTCATAAACACTTGCTAAGATTGCTTGTGCGGTGAGTACTATTGCTACAACCTGCTGAAAAGGTCCAAACAGTTGTGCATTTTCTGTCAGTTGTTCCACAAACGAATTAATATAGAGTCCGAGCCTGCCAGATATTGACCACTCGCTACTTAGGAGGAGATCATCCGCAAGCCGTATATTCCCCTGCTCACATTCAGCCACAGTCTCTGATTCTTGATTAAATATGGAAGGTATCTCTGCACTTCAAGTTAACACCGCCTCTTAAATCGGAGGTCCTGGATTGGAATACTACAATAGGTGCAGGTGTGGGACTCAGATGTGACGTTACTGTGTTTGTCCTACAACAATAAAAACTGTAAGAGAGAATTGCTTATACATGTTAATTGGATGAATACTTACGTGCAAACACTTTGTAATCTAATTTGTAAAATACTATGGGCGTTCAATATGTAATAGAACACATTTTTTCTCGCCCTATTTCGGTTTAAATATGTGGGATTTATTGTGGGTGATCATGGAATACGAATATTCCAGCTTCAGCCCCTACAGCGCCAGTAGGCGGTGCTATGTACTGACGTGACAAAAATCATGGGTAGTGATTTGCACATAGGCAGACGGTGCTGGTAGCGCGTACACATGGTCCAACAGGGAAGTGGAGCCGTCATTTGAACCCAGGTGATTCATGTGGAAAGACTTCCGACGTGATTATGGACGCCCGACTGGACTTAACAGACTTTGGAGCTAGACGCATGGGACATTCCGTTTCGGAAATCGTTAGGGAATTCAGTATTCCGAGGTCCACAGAGTCGAGAGTGTGCTGAGAGAACCAAACTTCAAGCATTACCTCTCAGCACGCAGTGGCCGACGGCCTTCGTTTAACGACCGATAGCAGCGGTGTTTGTGTATAGTTGTCAGTGCTAACAGACAAGCAAAACTGCATGAAACAAACAAACACAGAAATCAATGAGAGACGTACGACTTATGTATCTGTTAATGGCGTTAATGGTCTATGGCAGCAGATGACCGACGCGAGTGCACGACATCGCCTGCAGCGCCTCTCCTGGGGTCCTAACCATATCGTTTGCACCTTAAGCGACTGGAAGACACTGGTCTGACTAGATGAGTCCAGATTTCAGTTGGTAAGAGCTGATGGTAGATTTCGAGTGTGGTGCACACCCCACGAAGCCATGGACCCATGTTGTCTATATAAATGACCTGGGTGACAATCTGAGCAGTTCTATTAGGTTGTTCGCAGATGATGCTGTAATTTACCGTCTAGTAAGGTCATCCGAAGACCAGTATCAGTTGCAAAGCGATTTAGAAAATATTGCTCTATGGTGTGGCAGGTTGCAGTTGACGCTAAGTAACGAAAAGTGTGAGGTGATCCACATGAGTTCCAAAAGAAATCCGTTGGAATTCGATTACTCGATAAATAGTAAAATTCTCAAGGCTGTCAATTCAACTTGAAACGTCCCCTTAGAACCATTTATACAAGACTGTGCTTAAACTGACACACAATTCTTTTAGCGCAACGCAATCTGACTTTCAAAAATTCCTACGAAAGAATGGCCCTGACTAACAATAACCTATACGTTTCACAAATCACTTACCTCACAAAAATCTTCGTTACTCAAGCTACTGCAATACAGCGAACGCCACTACTGCCAGCTAAATAAAAGATTCAAACTACTGAAGGCACTAACTACTGATAGGCATAGTTAGCAAATGAAAGATTTTAATAGAGAACAAACAATGTATTTACCTCACTAGTCATAATATATATAGCAGTTCATGACACCAATTCTTACAAATTTCAAAACTCCACCATCTCTCTCCCCACGTCCACCACTGCTGGCGGCTCACCTCCAACTGCGCAATGCTACGCGCTGTTAGCATCCAGCTGCCGCTACCCAACACTACAATGGCAGACAACAATGCAAACTAAACACAGACTGCGCACAGCACAGCCAGTGATTTTCATACAGAGCGCTACGTGGCGGCGGCGTTACCAATAAAAAATCCTAAACAGCCTACTTACAAACTAAGTACCTGGGTATTAAATTTACGAACAACTTCAGTTGGAAAGACCACATAGAAAATATTGTGGGGAAGGCGAGCCAAAGGTTGCGTTTCATTGGAAGGACACTTAGAAGATGTAACAAGTCCACTAAAGAGACAGCTTGCACTACACTCGTTCGTCCTCTGTTAGAATATTGCTGCGCGGTGTGGGATCCTTACCAGGTGGGATTGACGGAAAGGATGCAAAAAAGGGCAGCTCGTTTTGTATTATCACATAATAGGGGAGAAAGTGTGGCAGATATGATACGTGAGTTGGGATGGAAGCCATTAAAGCAAAGACGTTTTTCGTCGTGGCGAGATCTATTTACGAAATTTCAGTCACCAACTTTCTCTTCCGAATGCGAAAATATTTTGTTCAGCGAAACCTACATAGATAGGAACGATCATCAAAATAAAATAAGAGAAATCAGAGCTCGAACACAAAGGTTTAGGTGTTAGTTCTTCTCGCGCGCTGTTCGGGAGTGGAATGGTAGAGAGATAGTATGATTGTGTTTCGATGAACCCTCTGCCAAGCACTTAAATGTGAATTGCAGAGTAATCATGTAGATATAGAAGTAGATGAAGCCACTGTTCAAGCTGGTGTTGGCTCCTTAATGTTGTGGGCTGTGTTTACATGGAATGGATGCAGTCCACTAGACCAACTGAACGTATTATTGACTATTTGCAGCTATTCACGTACTTCATATTCCCTAATAACGATGGGGCAGGTCACTGAGCCACAGTTTTTGTCATTGGTTTGAAGAACATTCTGGACAGTTCGAACGAATGATTTGGCTACCCAGATCGCCCGACATGAATCCCATCGAACATTTATGCAACATAATTGACAGGTCAATTCCTGCACAAAATCCTGTACCGGCAACACTTCCGGAATTATGGACGGCTATAGACGCAGCACGACTCAATATTTCTGCACAGGACTTCCAAAGACTTGTTGTGTCCATGCCACACGTCGAGTTGTTGCGGTACGCCGGGAAAAAGGAGATCCACTTCTTCATCTACATCTACATGGATACTCTGCAAATCACATTTAAGTGCCTGGCAGAGGGTTCATCGAACCACCTTCACAATTCTCTAATTATTCCAATCTCGTATAGCGCGCGGGAAGAATGAACAGCTATATCTTTCCGCACGAGCTCTGATTTCCCTTATTTTATCGTGGTGATCGTTCCTCCCTCTGTAGGTCGGTGTCAACAAAATATTTTCGCATTCGGTGGTGAAAGTTGGTGATTGGAATTTCGTGAGAAGATTCCGTCGCAACGAAAAACGCCTTTCTTTTAATGATGTCCAGCTCAAATCCTGTATCATTTCTGTGACACTCTCTCCCGTATTTCGTGATAATACAAAACATGCTGGTTTCCTTTGAAAGTTTACGATGTGCTCCGTCAGTCCTATCTGGTAAGGATCCCACACCGCGCAGCAGTATTCTAAAAGAGGACGGACAACGGTAGTGTAATCAGTCTCCTTAGTAGATCTGTTACATTTTTTAAGTGTCCTGCCAATAAAACGCAGTCTTTGGTTAGCTTTCCCCACAACATTTTATATGTGTTCCTTCCAAATTAAGTTGCTCGTAATTGTATTGCCTAGGTATTTAGTTGAATTTACAGCTTTTGGGTTAGACTGATCGATCGTGTAACTGAAGTTTAACGAGTTCCTTTTTGCAGTAATGTGGATGACCTCACACTTTTTTAGTCCATAAACGACAGCGTCATGTGCAAACAACGGAAGACGGCTGCTCAGATTGTCTCCCAAATCGTTTATGTAGATAAGGAACAGCAAAGGGCCTATAACACTACCTTGGGGAACGCCAGAAATCACTTCTGTTTTACTCGATGACTTTCCGTCACTTACTACGAAGTGTGACCTCTCTGACAGGATATCACATATCCAGTCACTTAACTGAGACGATATTCCATAAGCATGCAATTTCACTACGAGCCGCTTGTGTGGTACAGTGTCAAAAGCTTTCCAGAAATCCAGAAATACGGAATCGATCCGAAATCCCTTGTCAATAGCATTCAACACTTCATGCGAATAAAGAGCTAGTTGTGTTTCACAGGAACGATATTTTCTAAACCCATGTTGACTGTG